>NC_052146.1:286905266-288190080 GCF_902713615.1 Scyliorhinus canicula | reverse complement strand
ATCCTCTCCCCTCCCTCCTCCCCTCCCTCCCCTCCTCCCTCCCTCTCCCTCTCCCCTCCCCCCTTCCCCATCCCGCTCCACCGCCCCCTCCCTCTCCCCCTCCCTCTCCCCCTCCCTCCCTCCTCCCCCCTCCCCTCTTTCCCATCCCTTCCCCCCCCCCCCCCGGTTGCTGCTGCTGCCAGCATATTTCCCTACCGTTCTGCCAGGAAGTCCAGGAAAGGCTGCCACCGCCTAAAGAACCCTTGTACTGATCCCCTCAGGGCAAATTTCACCTTCTCCAATTTAATGAACCCCGCCATATCATTGATCCAGGCCTCCACGCTTGGGGGCCTCGCATCCTTCCATTGAAGCAAGATCCTCCGCCGGGCTACTAGGGACGCAAAGGCCAGGACACCGGCCTCTTTCGTCTCCTGCACTCCCGGCTCCACTGCAACCCCAAAAATTGCGAGTCCCCAGCCTGGCTTGACCCTGGATCCCACCACCCTCGACACCCGTCCTTGCTACCCCCTTCCAAAACTCCCCCAGAGCTGGGCATGCCCAAAACATATGGCCGTGGTTCACTGGGCTCCCCGAGCACCTAGCACACCTGTCCTCGCCCCCGAAAAACCTACTCATCTTCGTGCCAGTCATGTGGGCCCTGTGCAGCACCTTGAACTGTATAAGGATAAGCCTCGCTCAGGAAGAGGAGGAATTCACTCTCTCCAGGGCATCCGCCCACGTCCCCCCCTCAATCTCCTCACCCAGCTCCTCTTCCCATTTACCCTTCAGTTCCTCCACCGAGGCCTCGTCTACCTCCTGCATCACCCGGTATATGTCCGAAATCCTCCCTCCTCCGACCCACACCCCCGAGAGCACCCTGTCCCACACCCCACGTGGGGGCAGCAGGGGGAACCCCTCCACCTGCCGCCTGGCAAACACACTCACCTGCATGTACCTAAACATGTTCCCCGGGGGGAGCCCAAACTTCCCCTCTAACTCCCCCAAGCTCGCGAACCTCCCCTCCACAAACAGGTCCCTCAAGCTCCTAACCCCTACCCTGTACCAGCCCAGAAATCCGCCATCAATGCTCCCTGGGACAAACCGATGGTTCCCCCGTATCGGGGCCTCCATCGGGTCCCCCACTTCTCCCCTATGCCGTCTCCATTGCCCCCAAATTTTGAGGGTAGCCGCCACCACCGGGCTCGTGGTATACCTCGTTGAAGGGAGCGGCAACGGCGCCGTTATCAGCGCCTCCAGGCTCGTGCCCACACAGGACGCCACCTCCATCCTCTTCCATGCTGCCCCTTCCTCGTCCATTACCCACTTATGCACCATCGCTACGTTGGCAGCCCAATAGTACCCACAGAGGTTGGGCAACGCCAGCCCCCCCCCCTGTCCCTGCCCCGTTCCAAGAACACTCTTCTCACCCTTGGAGTCCCATGCGCCCACACAAATCCCGTAATACTCCTGTTGACCCGCCTAAAAAAGGCCTTCGGGATAAGGATGGGGAGGCACTGGAACAGGAACAAAAACCTCGGGAGCACCGTCATCTTAACGGACTGCACCCTCCCCACCAGTGACAGCGGTAACATATCCCACCTCTTGAACTCCTCCTCCATCTGCTCCACCAACCTTGTGAGGTTGAGCTTGTGCAGGGCCCCCCAACTCCCAGCCACCTGGACACCCAGGTACCTGAAGCTCTTCCCTGCCTGCTTCAGTGGGAGCCTACCAATCCCCTCCTCCTGATCCTCCGGATGCACCACGAACAACTCGCTCTTGCCCAGGTTCAACTTATACCCAGAGAAGCCCCCGAATTCACTAAGAATCCTCATCACCTCCGGCATCCCCCCCACTGGGTCGGCCACATACAGCAACAGGTCGTCCGCATAAAGCGACACTCGATGCTCCTCCCCACCCCGCACCAGGCCCCTCCAGTTCCCTGACTCCCTCAACGCCATGGCCAGGGGCTCAATCGCCAACGCGAAGAGCAAGGGGGACAGGGGGCACCACTGTCTTGTCCCCCGGTACAGCCGAAAGTACTCCGACCTCCTCCTACTGTGTCCACATTTTGAACATGGAACCTCAGGAAAGATATACTGGCCTTGGAAGTGATGAAGCACAGATTCACCAAGTTTTAAGGGTTAAATAATGAACAGCGAACATAACTTAGCAATTTGCTTGGTGACCTAATCAAAATATTTGAAATGATTCTGGGATTCGGAAAGATAGATTAGAGAAC
This sequence comes from Scyliorhinus canicula, assembly GCF_902713615.1. Taxonomy (NCBI): domain Eukaryota; kingdom Metazoa; phylum Chordata; class Chondrichthyes; order Carcharhiniformes; family Scyliorhinidae; genus Scyliorhinus; species Scyliorhinus canicula. The sequence goes on along the minus strand of NC_052146.1, from coordinate 288,187,862 downwards.
TATTCCCGTTGGTGGGGGATTCAAGAAGCGGGTACAAGTTTCAAATTCAAGCTTGACCATTTAGGAGTGAGCTGAGGATGTACTTTTTCCCAGACAAAAGCCTGGATCTTCATCCTCGAGGTCAGGAAATTCCCAGAAAATAGTGCCGGCCACGGCAGGATCTTCATTGCTCGGCACCGTTTGTGAGTCAGGCCAGCCAACCTTGGAAGAAGTACGGAGGCAGAATCAGGGGCTACTAGGTGCAGAAGCAGGTTGCTTTAAAGGCCCACCTCAGTGCAGTGCAACTTCATCCCAGTGAAAAATAAACACAAACACAGCCCTCGCCCTCCTCACATTCCTGACACCTTTAAACACTCCCATGTCCCATCCATGCCACCTCATGCCTGCCCCACTCCTCAGCCACTCAAGCCTGTTATGTCAGACTCTGCACACCCATGTCCCCTCATGCCCCCTGTACCAGGTTCTTCCATCCCACTCACTCCCATGGCATCTCATGCCCCATATGTCAAGCTCTGTCCTTCCAGCCACCCACTATCTCCCTTCATGCCCCTTTGACAAGCCCTGGCGCTTCCATGCCCATTGAGCTGCTGTACACATCCGATAACCAATGAACACCAGAGTGTAAAGCGAGATGTCGAAAAAAAACTCTGAAAAAGTGAAATCTATTTCGCACTTTGTTCTAGGAAAAAAGTCTAAATGGCAAGTTAATACAAGTGTCAATCACCCAGGCCCTTTGAAGTTTCTAAAACTACAGATACTTGAAACCATTTATTTCTGTCAACAGGCATTGTGAAATTGACCGCAGGGATCAGAGAGCATGAGTTGTCAATAAAACAATGTTTCTTCTGGGGAGCAGGTATCCTGGTATTCTCATTGCTGCCTGGGCTCTCAGTGAAGCCTTATTATGTATGCTTGGCTGAGAGCCCAGACATGTATTAAATGAAAATTACAGAGGCGTAAGAGGTACAGATCTCCACAATGGAGTCAGCCAGATTGGGAGTGCCGGATGTAGGTTTCTGAAAGGAAACAGCCTTTAAAGGCACTCTCAAAAATCACACAGTCTAGGAATGGGGTGGGGAATCGCGACCACCATTTTCAAAGGTTACCCAAGCCAACCAGACTTGGTAAAAATTCCAGCCAAAACGTAGTGGAAATAAGGAACTTGCTTCTCCAACATGTTATGGGCACTGGGCCAATGACAAACTTCCAAACTGAGATCAACAGTAAAGTTAGTCAGACCATCTGAGGAAGTCTACCAGGATGGGAGAGGCGACAATTTCACAAGAGAGGTGGCAAGACCGCTCCCTTGCTGTTTAAGCACACTCCCTGGTGGTATTGGCCCAGGAAAAGGCTGCCTCCCTGTCCCTACAGTCACGTCAAGTGTGCCGTCCATCATGTGGTTGGAGGGAAAATAAGAGAAAATTAATTGCAGAAATGGGAAGGAAGTCACTGTTGATATAGAAACTGCTGAGCTCAAAAAGACATACTGCTGTTAATTCCACTGAATTCCAGTCCAACGCACATGTATTTTCTTTGAAGGATAATATCGTCCAAGAGGCCATATATTTGTAAAACCAGCAACAATCGTCAGGAGATCTCGAGGTTTTAAAATTACAGCATTCAGCTCATCTATTCTGGGTTTATTAACTGAGCAATAACTAAACTATTCTGAGCACACCTTTGAAGATTGAGAAAGCCACGGCAGGTTATTTTACATAGCTTTAAAGTGTGCACGCTGCATGCCACACAGAGTCTGCTACGGTTTGGTTCTACTTTTATTTGTTTGATATCATAAAATGCACTTTATTTGCAAGTGTGGGGTGGGAGCTTCCAAGAGGTAAATTAACATGGGAGCAGCCAATGAGCTAACGCTATCAATAAAGGAACTACGGGACAATAGTAAAGGGATGGAAACAGCAACTACAAGATATTAATGTTGAGAGAGCTCTGAATGTAAAATTAATATTAACTGAAGGAAATTAAACAATTACAACACATTTTTGCACACAAAACATAAAACTTTGCTGCAGCCAGCTCCATTTTTCATTCGAGCTATAGAATTCGTACAGTGCAGAAGGAGGTCATCCAGCGCACCGTGTCTGTACCGACCCTCTGAAAGAGCACCCTACCTAGGCCCACTTCCCCACCCTATCCTCATAACCCCACCTAACCTGTACATCGTCTGGACACTAGGTGGCAATTTTATCATGGCCAATCCACCTAACCTGCACATCTTTGGACCGTGGGAGGAAACCGGAGCAGCCGGAGGAAACCCACGCAGACACAGGGAGAAAGTGCCAACTCCACACAGACAGTTACGCGAGGCCGGAATTGAATCCGTGTCCCTGGCGCTGTGAGGCAGCAGTGCTACCCACTGTGCCGCCCTTCTTTGAAAAAACCCTTCTTTTAAATTATGAGCAACGTTACTGTATTTCTCTTGTTTCTCTGCCTACGTGTTTTCCACCCAGAAATGGAGATGTTTTACACAGAGCTTTGCAACAAGTACAGCAGCTGTGAAAGGTTTCCACCCTCCCTGTGACCCTCTCAGTCGGTTTGCAATCTTCCAGCAGGTGCTTTCTCTTTTTCAACACATTTCGAGCCCTGCCTGGCCTCAAATCATCCAGTTCACTGGCAGAGACGTCCTCTCTCAGTGGCTGCTGGGCATGGGCCCATGAGCTTCCAAGGAGGAACCTCCATCCTCTGAAAATTCGCTTGACGACATAACGGCGTGCCGATCTGTCCCCCTGACTAAGGGCAAGAGGAGTTGCAGTTTGTGCACCGGCACACAGACAAGGGAGTGATGGACAGCCTGTTGTACCATGTTTCAGAACAAAATTGGAGCACTGGGATTTCTCACTTGAGATATACACAGCTTGACACGACGAAGAACACTGAGCCAGTCAAAGCAATCTTTGAGGATAAAAAACTAGTCTGCAAAACGGGCCAAATGTCTGCAGAGCTTTTTTGCTTAAGGAGGTATTTTATCAAACTCCAGGCAGAGTGTGCGTATCGAGCGCCAGACAGTATTTCCGGCTGCAGATACTTCGTGGTCAATCAGTTCTCAGCCGAGCCTCATTCCAGACGTGAATTTCGTCCTTATAGATTTACATTTTCACTTCTTTTGTTTTTTTTACAAATAAACTCGGCTTTCACATTTGATTAGTTCGGCTTTACAAATGGCAGGGAATAAATTCCACTTGACGAGCTACGACTGCAGCTGCTGCGAAATACAAATTATCGCCCACTTTATGTTTAATAAGCAGGTTCGGTTTTTTTTTCTTTGAGTATTCAATTACTGTGGTTTTAAGATGGCTTATAAGATTGCTGCGCTCCCAACAAGTGTTTCCAATCTCCCTCGCCAAGTCCAATATCACTCTTCAAAATCTCCCCCCCCCCCTCGCATTTTTCCAACAACGAGCCTCCTGAAAAAGGATGATTTGATCTCAAGTCTGGATGGTGGGAGGTTGAGTGGGGAGGAATGTGGGGGTGGGGGCTACGAATGGCTCCCAATCCGTTGGGGGGCTGGAAAGATTAGACAGGGTTGCCAGTGGCAACGATCATTAGCCAGAGCTCCCCAAATTCCCCCACCCCCTCCATCATAGGTCTTGTATATTTGCAGGAGAGGACATGATCGGGTTATGCAGTAATAGCCCTTCACACTCAGGTAATGCCAACCACCGCAATGGCTCAGGCACAAAGACTGGACAGCTCGGCCAGGACCCCTAGAACTAGACCACTGAACAGAGTAAAGAGCTTCAGCGGATGTTGCCGGGGGGGGATTGCAAAAGCAGGTTTAAAACGTTACATCAGTTCATAGAACTGGGTTTGGGGGTTGTCCCCGGGAATCAAATATTAAAAACAAAATGAAGATGTTGGAGATCTGAAATAAAATGCTGGGAAAACGCAGCAGGTCTGCAGCATCTGTGGAGGGGGAAACGGAGTTAATGTTTTGCATCCGTTTGACTCTTCTTTGGCATATGATTGTGTTTAATTGCTTATGGGTGGCGGGCATTAATCAGGGACTCACTTTTGTTCCCATGACGAGCAACAAACTGAATTGGGTTAAGATGCAGATGTTTGCAATTTGTATTTAAGTAAAAGTCCAGAAGATTGTGTAAAGATTGGCTCCAGTTCTATCCCTCGCCACTTCGCTTTCAGCATTTCTGGCTTTGGTCAGGCTTGCGATCAAGAAGATGAGAACAATTAAAGGATAGGTTACCATGTGCCCATAGAACTATACGTGCGCACTGTTGTGTTATGTAATTTGGAATAACACAAGCTGCCACTTGATGCAGTTTTGAGTAAAAGACTTTGAAGTGAGTTCAGTGTGTTTTATTGAACCATTTGCACAGTCCTCAATGAGTTTGACTCCCTGCTAATCTAAATGTAGTAACTCAGTCTAACTGAACCAGCCTTGCTCTAAGCCACGTGCTGGGGTGTGATGCTGAGGATACACCCTGTCTCACTCTGTAGATGTTGGTCTGTGGAAAGAGGTGGGGTGTGAGTGCCTCATCCCTTTCATAGTGTGATACCACCCCTGAGTATCCTGACTGCTCATTGGTCGTGTCCTATTCTATGTGTTCATTAGCTGCATGTTTGCATATCATCACATCTCCCCTTTTTTTTATGTTTTGTTGGCGTATGTGAATGTATTTACATGTGAATGAGTCTGTCTAACGTGACTTACGGAGGACAACAGAACACAGCAAACAAAACAAATGTTCACAATTCCAGTCTCTGAGGCTTGCGTCTGATCCTGGCCGACTGCCGGAGAGGTGGCAGCGGGGACGACGGCGCCTTGACAGGCGGGATGGAAGCCTGACTGGTGGCCTCGTGGTGCGAGGTATCAGGAGGTGGCAATTCGACATATGGAAATGGTGGAGAAAGTGGTTGCGGGCAGGCAACTTTGCACAGTGCCCGTCGATGCCTTCAGCCATACGTACAACATAAGAGCGGGGCGCGGCCTGTCGAACAACGACAGCCGGGCAGACCACCCACCATCTGGTATCTGGATTCTGAGAGTGTCTGCCAGGGATAGCACGGCCAGATCGGTGGCATGGGCATCATAGCCCTGCTTTTGACGCTCTCTAAGCTGCTGCATCTTCTGCAGCACCGGGAGGTCATCCAGGTTGGGCAGGTGTGAATTACATAGAATTTACAGTGCAGAAGGAGGCCATTCGGCCCATCGAGTCTGCACCGGTTCCTGGAAAGAGCACCCTACCCAAGGTTACCACCTCCAGCCTATCCCCATAACCCAGTAACCCCACCAAACACTAAGGGCAATTTTGGACACTAAGGGCAATTTATCATGGCCAATCCACCTAACCTGCACATCTTTGGACTGGCATCTTTGTATGGCTGGAAGCGTCATCCGCAGGTCCCTGTTCAATAGGAGTTGAGCCGGCGACATGCCAGTGGACAATGGAGTCGCCCTGTATGCGAGCAGTGCAAGGTGTATGTCGGAAGCAGAGTCCGCGGCCTTGGAGATGAGCTGTTTCACAATGTGCACCGCTTTCTCGACTTTCCCATTGGACCGTGGATAGTGCGGACTGGAGGTGACATGCTGGAAATTGTATGACCTGGCAAACGTGGACCATTCTCAACTGTGAAAGCACGGGCCATTGTCGCTCATGACGGTGATTGGGATGCCATGCCTTGAGAACGTCTCCTTACAGGCTTTGATGACGATCCGAGAGGTGAGGTCCGGGAGCTTCAGCACCTCAGGGTAATTCGAGAAATAGTCGATGATCAATATGTAGTCGTGACCATTCTCATGAAAGAGGTTGATGCCAACCTTGGATCACGGAGGGGTCACTATGTCATGCTGTTGGAGGGTCTCCTTGCTCTGTGCTGGCTGGAACCGCTGACAGGTAGCACAGCTCAAGACCATGTTTGTGATGTCCTGGCTGATGCCGAGCCAATAGACAGCCCGCTGGGCTCTGCATCTGCACTTCTCGATGCCCAGGTGTCCGTCATGAATCTGGCCCAGCACCAAGCTCTGGAGACTGAGTAGAATGGCAATCCTTTCCAGCTTGAGGAGGATACCATCAATCACCGTCACGTCATCCTTCACATTGTAAAATTGTGGGCACTGCCCTTTCTGCCAGCCATTGATGAGGTTGTGGATGATGCGCTGCAAGAGGGGGTCCTTGGCTGTCTCATCACGGATGAGAACTACCTTTTTACCTGTCGCCGGGAGAGTGCTAGCACACAGCTGCACCTGCGATTCGATGTGCTGGATGATCTCCAGCGGCTCACTGGGCGAGGTGACGGAGCAGGACAATGCATCAGCGATGATGAGCTCCTTGCCAGGGGTGTACACCAAGTTGAAGTCATACCTCCTAAGTTTACGCAGAATTCTCTGTAACCGAGGCGTCATGTCGTTCAGGTCCTGGTGGATGATGTGGACCAGAGGCCAATGATCCGTCTCGACAGTGAATGTCGGCAGCCCGTAGACATAATCATGAAATTTGAGGATGCCGGTGAGGAGACCCAAGCACTCCTTCTCAATCTGTGCATATCTGGTTTCAGTGGGCATCATCGCCCTTGATGAGTAGGCTACTGGTGCCCAGGATGATGTGTCATCTCGGTGAAGCAACACCGGTCTGATGCCATCCTGACTCGCATCTGTGGATATCTTTGTCTCCCGGTCCAGGTCGAAGAATGCCAGGACTGGTGCAGTGGTGCGCTTGGATTTTAGCTCCAGCCACTCTGTCTGGTGTGCCGCCTTCCACTCAAAGGTAGATGACTTTTTCACCAGGTTGCGTAGGGTCGTGGTGCGAGTGGCTATTTTTGGAATGAACTTGCCCAGAAAATTGACCATACCAAAGAAGCGCAGCACCACCTTTTTGTCCTCAGGGACCTTCATCGCCTCGATGGCCTTGATTTTGTCTGTGTCCGGGTGCACACCATGCTGTGGGATCTGGTCGGCTAAGAATTTGAGCGTCAATGTGCCAAAACATTTGGACCTGTTTAACTTTAGGCCGTTGGCATGTACATGGCGGAATACCTTCTGGAGACAGGACACATGTTCTTCAGACGTAGTGGTCCATATGATGATGTCGTCCACATACACACGAACCCCTTCAATGCCTTCCAACATCTGCTCCATGATGCGATGGAATATTTCCGATGCCGAGATGATGCCAAATGGCATGCGATTGCAGCAGTATCTGCCAAAAGGCGTGTTGAAGGTGCAGAGCCTTCTGCTGGACTCTTCTAGCTGGATTTGCCGAAATCCCTGTGATGCATCCAATTTGGTGAAGAAGCGCACGTGTGCCATCTCACTCGTGAGTTCCTCCCACTTCGGGATGGGATAGTGTTCCCGAATGATAATCTTATTGAGATCCTTGGGATCAATGCAGATGCGCAGGTCCCCCGAAGGCTTCTTTACGCACACCATTGAGCTGACCCAGTCAGTCCTTGAGCTGCGCCTTCAGGCGCTCTCTCAGTGGAACAGGGACTCGTCGTGCAGTGTGAACCACTGGCTTGGCATCAGGCCGTAGCAGAATCTTGTACTGATACAGCAGCGTGCCCATCCAGTCAAACACATCTGGATACTGGGCGAGGATGTTGTAGATGCCGACCTGAAGATCTACGTGGGAGGATGTTGTGGTGTAAACCCTTTGATGAGGTTCAGCTGCTTGCAGGCGTGCGCACCTAGTCGGGTGCCCCGTCTGGCTTAACAATTTCAAAGCGTAACCGTGCTTGTGTATCAGTTGGATACATGCAGATGGCAGGATCCCCGTGCCGTGATGGCATTCCCGTTGAAATCCAGGAGCTTGCAGGCAGCTGGAAGGACCGTGGGGGGCTTCTGAATGTGTCGGAAGTCTGCCTGTGAGAGGAGGTTGGCAGAGGCACCCGTGTCCAGTTTGAACTGGATGGGGCAGTGGTTGACTTTCATCACTACTTGCCATTCGTCCTCGGAATCCACAGCTGGGATTGACTGGACTTATGATGCGTCTGGTGTGGCATATTCACACGTTGTAATAATGCCCACACGGTAGGCATTGTCCAGGCATTCATCATCTGGATCCGTTGCACTGCCGGGATCAGAATCCTGTAGGCGTTGCACACTCCGGACGCGCCGTCGTCGCAATTGGGAGCGCTGGCTCCTGACTGGTTGTGCAGATCTGCACAGGGCTGCATAGTGGCCTGGCTTCCCGCATTTAAACAGCGTCTGCCTCTTGCAGGGCAGCGTTTCTTTAAATGGGCGGTACCACAGTTTGAACACGTCATGACGTCGGTGTCCTGACACTCCGTGCGTTGTTGCACATGCGCAGCGCGGTTCTCAGACGTCTGCACCTGCGCAGTGCGGGTTTCTGCCGCTTCGTTATCCCGTTCGCATCGCGCATGCGTCGGGCCCCAGGAAGAGCGCGCGAATTGACCGCTTTCGTCAATGTTGAGGCACTGCATCCGGAGATGGCCTGCACACTCTCTGCTTTGTGGGAGGCTAGTTTATCATTTTCTGCCGTTTTGTACTGGGAATAGTGATTTTTAGCGTGCTCATGCACTGTGCATGTTTCAATCCCGACTGGCAGGGTCCATATGCTTGATCTTCAGTAACTGCTCTCTCAGAGGATCAGAGTGAACTCCAAAAATGATTTGGTCTCTGATCATGGAGTCAGTGATATCACCGAAGTTGCAGGATTGCACCAGCAGTCTAGGGTTAGTTAAATATGAGTTGAAGGATTTGTCTTTACCTTGCAATCGCTGCTTGAATATGTAGCGCTCGAAGATTTTGTTGGTGTCCACCTCACAGTGGCTGTCAAACTTGTCCAGGATGGTCTGAAATTTTGTCTTGTCCTGGTCTTCGGCGAAGTGAAAGGAGTTGAATATTTCCAAGGCGTGATCACCCGCTGTGGTGAGGAGAAGAGCGATCTTCCGTGCATCAGACGCACGATTGAGGTCTGATGCTTTGACGTAAAGCTGAAATTTCTGCTTGGATGTCCGCCAGTTGGCCCTGAGATTGCCGGAGGTCCTGAGCTGGTGAGGAGCCGGAATCTTTTCCATTGTGCCGGTATACATTCGCTGGTCGTCACGGATCTTGCTGAATTGAACTAACTAGATTGAACAGACTCCTGGTATCATGTTGTGTTATGTAATTTGGAATAACACAAGCTGCCACGTGATGCAGTTTTGAGTAAAAGATGCTCCAGACTTTGACGTGAGTTCAGTGTGTTTTATTGAACTATTTGCACAGTCCTCAATGAGTTTGACTCTCTGCTAATCTAAATGTAGTAACTCAGTCTAACTGAACCAGCCTTGCTCTAAGCCACGTGCTGGGGTGTGATGCTGAGGATACACCCTGTCTCACTCTGTAGATGTTGGTCTATGGAAAGAGGCTGGGTGTGAGTGCCTCATCCCTTTCATAGTGTGATACCACCCCTGAGTGTCCTGACTGCTCATTGGTCGTTTCCTATTCTATGTGTTCATTGGCTGCATGTTTGCATATCATGACAGGCACCTTCTAGTAGGCAGTGTTAGCAAGAGCGTAGGACCATATCTTGAAGTCACCAACTTGGGTAGAAGTTGAGGGTTTAAGGAAAACGTTTGTGCGTTCTCCCTATGTCTGCGAGGCTTTCCTCTGGGTGCTCCGGGTGCCCTCCCACAGTCCAGGTTAGGTGGATTAACGATACTAAATTGCCCCCTAGTGGCCGGGGAGGTGAAGGTTAGGTTATGAGGTTACAGGGATCAGGGGGAGTGGGTATGGGTAGAGTGTTCATTTGAAGGGTCGGTGCAGACTCAATGCGCCTGCACTGTCGGGATTCAAAGTTGGTCATTCTATTCTTATAAGTGGTGTTTCCTTCTGTTCCTTTCTCCCCTGTATATTATTTTGCTTCCCCTTAAATATACCAATGCTATTCACTTCAACTATTCCATCTGGTAACAAGTTCCATTTTCTAATCTGGGTAATGAAGTTCCTTCTGAATTCCTTATTGGATTTATTAATCACTGTCATGAATCATGATCTTGTTATTTTGGTTAAAAGTACAGGAATGTAGTACTGGCAGTAACTGCATGGCAGCAGTTACTGCCAGAGTCCCTTTATAAGACCAATGTCTCATTAAGCCTGTGCAGTAAATGTGAACCCAACAGCTGTGTATTGCAGTAAGCATTCAAGGGTTCCACGTGATCGCAAAAATGTGTCGGATTGTACCATGTACCGAGAGGAGCTAAGTTTTATTTGATATTTCATCAACAAGAGTGCTCAAACTGAGAACTGTACGACTGAAAAGCTATTCTGCTGACAAAGGTTCCCGCCAAGGGTGAGGTTACACTATTCAGGGTCGAAGCTTTTCTGTTGTACGTTGAATGGAGCTGCCTAAAGAACAAGTAAAGTCAAATGAGGAGAATGCCACATTTCCCTTTTCAGTGCCATCGTAATTTGTGACAGGAGGAACACCGGGCTGGCATGGTGTTGGAATCTGGCAGCTGCTGTGGCAGGGGGAGGGGAGGCGACGGTACCCGTACTTCCTCTGCCCAGGAAGAGAGGATTCAATAAAGTACCCGTCTCTTCAGCTGCCCTGGCAGAGGCCAGCCATGCCACGCTGCTGCGGATAAACAAAGACAGTAGAAAACAACGGCCCCCCCCCCCGCCACCCCCCCCCCCCCCCCCGGTGACAGGAGTTCATCCGAGAGGATTACCCCATCCGTGTAGTGCAAATACGTCGGAAATGAAGCTGGATAAACACAAGGGGGGAAGGAATAGAAGGATATACTATTGTATTGGAGGAATTGGGTTTGGAGATCTATCTTTGATGCTTTGCGGCCTCCTCCCACAGAGGTTCAATCCTCCTATCAGCCTAAAAAGTAAGGCTGGGTGGGGAATAGCCTTTATGTGACCATAAGTTGGTCACTTAGGGCCCTCAATTGGGTGGGCATAAAATCGCTGTGTGGTCGGGACTGGTACGAATCCAAACCAGCTGGTGGGGGAGTGTAAAATTCAAGGACCACATTCCGCTAACAACTGCGCGATCCTATTGGCAGCGACTGATGGCTTGTGTACCTCATGGCTTTTTCACAAAGTGGTTTAATCTCCTTAAATATTTGAAGATATTTTGCATTTGCATTGGTGAGAGTTCACATCAGTTGTTAGAATTTGCAGTGTTAGCAACATTGAATGAAAAGAGCGATGCTGAGGAGGTTGTGGATAGCACGTTCAGTGAGTTTGTCACACCGCAGATTAGGATTGGTGACGGAGACAGGGAATGGGTGACCAAAAGGCAGAGAAAGAGCAGGAAGGCAGTGCAGGTGTCCCCTGCGGTCATCTCCCTCTAAAACAGGTATACCGTTTTGGATACTGTTGGGGGAGATGTCTCACCAGGGGAAGGCAGTAGTAGCCAGGCTCATGGCACCGTGGCTAGCTCTGCTGCACAGAAGGGCAGGAAAAAGACTGGCAGGGCTATAGTCATAGGGGATTCAATTGTAAGGGGAGCAGACAGGCATTTCTATGGTCGAAACGAGACTCCCGAATGGTATGTTGCCTCCCGGGTGCTCGGGTCACGGATGTCTCCGATCGGCTGCAGGACATACTGAAGGGGGAGGGTGAACAGCCAGTTGTCGTGATGCATATAGGCACCAACGATATAGGTAAAAAAAGGGACGAGGTCCTACAATCAGAATTTAGGGAGTTAGGAGATAAGTTAAAAGTAGGACCTCAAAGGCAGTAATCTCTGGATTGCTACCAGTGCCATGGGACAGTCAGAGTAGAAATTCTAGAATAGTCAGAATGAATACGTAGCTTGAGAGATAGTGCAGGAGGGAGGGGTTCAGATTTTTGGGACATTGAAACCGGTTCTGGGGGTGGTGGGACCATTACAAACCGGATGGTCTACACCTGGGCAGGACTGGAACCAATGTCCTAGGGGGTGCTTTTGCTAACACTGTTGGGGAGGTTTTAAACTAATGTGGCAGGGGGATGGGAACCAGGTTAGGAAGTTAGAGGTCAGTAAAGAAGCAGCAACTAAAGCCAGTAAGGTACGAGACAATAAACTCAATGTGACTAACGGGAAGAGTAGGCAGGGAAGAGATGATGAACGCAAAGGTGGTCTGAGGTGCATTTGTTTTAATGCGAGAAGTGTAGCAGGTAAGGCAGATGAATTTAGGGCTTGGATCAGTACCTGGGAATATGATGCTATTGGTATTACTGAGACTTGGGTGAGGGAAGGGCAGGGCTGGCAACTGAATATCCCAGGGTATAGATGCTTCAGGAGGGATAGAGAGAGAGGTAGAAGGGGTGGAGGAGTTGCATTTCTCATGAGAGATGATATCACAGCTGTGATTAAGGAGGGCACGATGGAGGATTCGAGCACTGAGGCAATATGGGTGGAGCTGAGAAATAGGAAGGGTGCAGTAACATTGTTGGGACTTTACTACAGGCCTTCCAAAAGTGAGCATGAAGTAGAGGTACAAATATGCAGACAGATTATAGAAAAATGTCGGAGCAATAGGGTGGTTGTGATGGGAGATTTTAACTTCCCCAACATTGAATGGGATTTGTGTAGTGTTGGAGGCGTAGATGGAGCAGAGTTTGTAAGGAGCATTCAGGAGAATTTTTTAGAGCAGTATGTAAATAGTCCAACTCGGGAAGGGGCCATACTGGACCTGGTATTGGGGAATGATCCCGGCCAGGTGGTTGATGTTTCAGTCGATGATTACTTTGGGAATAGCGATCACAATTCCGTAAGTTTTAGAATACTCATGGACAAGGACAGGAGGGGTCCGAAAGGAAGAGTGCTAAATTGGGGAAAGGCAGAGTATTACAAAATTCGGCAGGAGCTAGGGAATGTGGATTGGGAGCAGCTGTTTAAGGGTAAATCCACATTTGAAATGTGGAAGTCTTTTAAGGAAAGGTTGATTAGAGTGCAGGATAGACATGTTCCTGTGAAAATGAAAGATAGAAATGGCAAGATTAGGGAACCATGGATGACGGGTGAAATTGTGAGACTAGCTAAGATGAAAAAGGAAGCATACATAGGATCGAGGCAACTCAAAACTGATGAAGCTTTGGAGGAATATCGGGAAAGTAGGACGAATCTCAAACGCGCAATAAAGAGGGCTAAAAGGGGTCATGAAATATCTTTGGCTAACAGGGTTAAGGAAAATCCGAAAGCATTTTATTTGTATGTAAGGAGCAAGAGGGTAACTAGAGAAAGGATTGGCTCACTTAAAGACAAAAGAGGAAATTTATGCGTGGACTCAGAGCAAATGGGTGAGATTCTTAATGAGTACTTTGCATCGGTATTCACAAAGGAGAGGGACAAGACGGATGTTGAGGCTAGGGATGGATGTTTAAATACTCTCGGTCAAGTTGTCATACGGAAGGGGGAAGTTTTGGGTATTCTAAAAGACATTAAGGTGGACAAGTCCCCAGGACCAGATGGGATCTATCCCAGGTTACTGAGGGAAGCGAGTGTCGAAATAGCTGGGGCCTTAACCGATATCTTTGCAGCATCCTTGAACACGGGTGAGGTCCCGGAGGACTGGAGAATTGCTAATGTTGTCCCTTTGTTTAAGAAAGGTAGCAGGGATAATCCAGGGAATTATATGTGAGCTTGACGTCAGTGGTAGACAAACTGTTGGAGAAGATACTGAGGGATAGGATCTATTCACATCTGGAAGAAAATAGACTTATCAGTGATAGGCAGCATGGTTTTGTGCAGGGAAGGTCATGTCTTACAAACCTAATAGAATTCTTTGAGGGAGTGACAAAGTTAATTGATGAGGGAAGGGCTGTAGATGTCGTATACATGGACTTTAGTAAGGCGTTTGATAAGGTTTCCCATGGCAGGTTGATGGAAAAAGTGAAGTCGTATGGGGTTCAGGGTGTACTAGCTAGATGGATAAAGAACTGGCTGGGCAACAGGAGACAGAGAGTAGTGGTGGAAGGGAGTGTCTCAAAATGGAGAAGGGTGACTAGTGGTGTTCCACAGGGATCCGTGCTCGGACCACTGCTGTTTGTGATCTACATAAATGACCTGGAGGAATGTATAGGTGGTCTGATTAGCACGTTTGCAGATGGTACTAAGATAGGTGGAGTTGCAGATAGCGAGGAGGACTGTCAGAGAATACAACAAAATATAGATAGATTGGAGAGTTGGGCAGAGAAAAGGCAGATGGAGTTCAATCCAGGCAAATGTGAGGTGATGCATTTTGGAAGATCAAATTCAAGAGCGGACTATATGGTCAATGGAAGGGTCTTGGGGAAAATTGATGTGCAGAGAGATCTGGGAGTTCAGGTCCATTGTACCCTGAAGGTGGCAACGCAGGTTGATAGAGTGGTCAAGAAGGCATACAGCATGCTTGCCTTCATCGGACGGGTTATTGAGTACAAGAGTTGGCAGGTCATGTTACAGTTGTCTTGGACTTTGGTTCGGCCACATTTGGAATACTGCGTGCAGTTCTGGTCGCCACATTACCAGAAGGATGTGGATGCTTTAGAGAGGGTGCAGAGGAGGTTCACCAGGATGTTGCCTGGTATGGAAGGTGCTAGGTATGAAGAAAGGTTGAGTAGATTAGGATTGCTTTCGTTGGAAAGACGGAGGTTATGGGGGGACCTGATTGAGGTCTACAAAATTATGAGAGGTATGGACAGGGTGGATAGCAACAAGCTTTTCCCAAGAGTGGGGGTTCTTGTTCAGTTACAAGGGGTCACGATTTCAAAGTGAGAGGGGGAAAGTTTAAGGGAGATGTGCGTGGAAAGTTTTTTACGCAGAGGGTGGTGGGTGCCTGGAACGCTTTACCAGCGGAGGTGGTAGAGGCGGGCACGATAGCATAATTTAAGAAGCATCTAGACAGGTGTATGAATGGGCGGGAACAGAGGGAAGTAGACCTTGGAAAATAGGAGACAGGTTTAGATAAAGGATCGGGATCGGCGCAGGCTGGGAGGGCCGAAGGGCCTGTTCCTGTGCTGTAATTTTCTTTGTTCTTTGTTCATTACATGGACGAGCTCTCTCACCATCTCATGAGAGCGCCATGGGTTAAAATGCCTGCGAGCGAAGTACAATCCATTGCCTTCTACCAGACTGCAACACTGCACTCTGCGCTCCAGTCTTGTGACCACACTTAACCACTACATCCATCCATCCATCCGTCAGTTGTGAAGGCCTCACTGTTAATCCTGGCATGTGTTTCGTTCCTGCTGCAGGTTGTTTGAACGGGGGCGCTGTGGTTCAGCCTTTGAGGAGGGACTTGAAAAAGAACAGGCACTCACCCTCACACCCTTTCCCCTCCAGTAGATCCTGAAAGCCCTGGTCGCAGAGACACTGGAAGGCCCCAGCTGTGTTTTCACAGAAACCGTGGCTGCCGCACACTGTGTCGTTTGTGCATTCATCGACATCTGCAAATAAGATGTTACAATGGTCAGACTGGACCCCGTGAAGTTAAATCATGGTCATAAATCTTACAGTGAAGACAGGATCCACTCAGGGTAAACTCAGGCAGAGCCAACATTCTGCAATCAGTTGGTAGGATTTGACTGTCACACGCAGAGTTCAAAATACAAACCTGAACTGGAATTAAATTCATACGTATAAAGTAACTAGATATTTCCATATAAGCTCAATAATCACAATGAATGTAAGTATTTCTATATGGTGGAATAGTGCATTTGATAACTACCAAGTCTGCTTTGTTCACATATGGTAGCTGAGGGGAGCTCGGAGTCCACAAACAGGGGCCATTGAACTGGCACAGCGACTGACTGATATTTAATGAATAATTTAACTCATTTCATAAATGTAATTTTAGCCTTTTCCTTTTAATGAGAAGTGCCTGTGGGAGAGATTAGGGTTTCTGAAATAAATATTATGACCCCCCCCCCCCCCCGTTAATATGCACACCCAAACAATCTTCCAAGCAGCGTGACAGGAACATTTTGTCAAGAGGAAGTTGAGTAGGTAGACGGTATAAGCTGCATTTTACTGTAGATTTGGGTTTCCCTTTCTGAGGTGCAGCTTTGCAGCAAAGTAAAAGGCCACGCAAAGTAAATCCACGTCTTCCACAGAGACCTGGTACTCTTCTACATCACACCAATCAACAATACACTGAAATGTTCATGCGAAAGGCAGCCCATTTGCTATCATTCCCACAGCAATGATTGTCCTCGCCGCAGTGTCTGTCAACATCTTTACTGTAACCACTCGCACCCATGGTTAATAAACAAACTAAGGCATGGAGGAAACGTAACGTGGTTCATCGAATGGGAGCTCCGTCGGCCCAAACTTGGAAAAATTGGCTGGCTTTTATGGACGGTTTCGCTCTTCTGTCGCTAGCGGTGATGGGCAACCGAGGCTCGTGAGTGGGACGGGAGAGAGGCCCTCCTTCATCGCAGTAGGCCTCAGGATTAAAAATCAGGCTGTTCACGAACCATGGATATGATTAAATATATTTAATACACGTCAAATGTTTCACAATGAGTTACAGAAAACGCTTAATCATTTACATATTAATAGAACTGCGATCGACTTTGCACATTGAAAACAAAATAAATATTTACACTTTGGAATTGAGACCAGAGAACCCCAACGGCCGGAGAATTCCAGCCATTCCCAATATTTCTGAGAAAAGACTAGTTGTGGGAAGAACAAGGTCACACATCACATCGGGTTCAAGACTCGGGCCCACAGTCGTGCTTTCCCACATATTGAGACACTGGTCATGGTTTGGCAACCACAGGGAGGTACAAGGGTCAGGGCAAGCGTCTCGGTGAAAGGAGGGAGACTGCGGAAAATCAGAGTCATTTCATTGCGGAGAACCCATTCTCACTCACTTGCATTTCGTCACAAAGCTGTACGATATAGCCTGTGAGCCCTCTCACCCACAGAATGGTGCGGCATCGGGAGACCGAATAATGGGGGCAAAGGAAGCCATACAAATTACTGGCGAGCAGGATTGTTTTGAAAATATACTGGTAGGAGGATGCACGATCTTAACCATCAAACCCAGAGATAGCACAGGAAGATCAGTGCAGTTCAGATGTGAGACGGCGTCATGTTGTAGTGGCACATTAACTGATGTGAATTATCGCTCTCAGTGAAGCATTCACACATTATCTTTTTTGTTTGCTGTGAAGTGGCTCCAGTCTCTCAGCGAGACTGAAAGTGGAGACGCAAACAGGGTCAAAGATGGATCAAACTGATTTCCAGATGCAACCCAAAAACATCTGCTCAGCTTCTGATCCCAAGCTACAGGTTGCAAGGCAGCAGAGATTGCTCGGGCACACTGCGGGAAATCACAAGTGTGAGCTGCACAGAGCAGCGGGAGGGAAGCCCAGGGCTGTGGAACCATGCTTTATAAACACTTTATCCTGCAACCTCCCCCCCCCCCCCCCCAACCCCACCCCCACCCCAGAGGAAGGGCAAGCGGGGAGAGGGGACGGTGCTCAAATTATCTTTTAGGTGTCGGCCGAAGGACATACATTGGCCAGGACACAGTTAATGTGCTTCCTCAGGTGAAGGAAGGAGCAGTGCTCTGAAAGCTAGTGTTTAAAACAAACGTGTTGGACTTTAACCTGGTGTTGTAAGACTTCTTACATAGACAGACATTGGGTGAAGCATACGGAGTGCAGTACTACCCAGTAGAGCAGGTGCGTAGAGAGACCAGTTCAGTCCATAAGAGGGTCATTCAGGAGTCTGGTGACAGTGGGGAAGAAGATGTTTTTGAATCTGTTAGTGCGTGTTCTCAGACTTTTCTATCTCCTGCCCGATAGAAGAATGAAGAGAGAGGTCTTTGATTATGCTGCCCGCTTTCCTAAGGCAGTGGGAGGTGTAGATAGAGACAGTGGATGGGACGTGGGTTCTTGTGATGGACTGGGCTGTGTTCACGACTCTCTGGAGTTTCTTACAGTCCTGCCATACCAGGCTGTGATGCAGCCATATAGGATGCTTTCTAGGTTACATCTGTAAAAGTTGGTAAGAGTCAGTGTGGACATGCCAAATTCCCTTAGTTTCCTGAGGAAGTATAGATGCTGTTGTGCTTTCTTGGTATTAGTGTCGACGTGGGTGGACCAGGACAGATTGTTAGTGATAGGCACACCTCGGAATATGAAGCTGTCATCCATCTCCACCTCGATCCCGTTGATGCTGACAGGGGTGTGTACAGTACTTTGCTTCCTGAAGTCAATGACCAGCTCCTTAGTTTTGCTGATGTTGAGGGAGAGATTGTTTTCATTACAGCACGCCACTAGGTTCTCTATCTCCCTCCTGTATTCTGACTCACCGTTGTTCGAGATCCGACCCAATATGGTCGTGTCATCAGCAAACTTGTAAATGGAGTCGGAGCCAGATTTTGCCACACAGTCATGTATGTATGGGATGTATAGTAGGGGGCTAAGTACACGGCCTTGTGGGGCTCTGGTATTGAGGACTATCGTGGAGGAGGTGTTGTTGTTTATCCTTACTGATTGTGGTCTATAGGTCAGGAAGTCAAGGATACAGTGGCAGACGGAGGTGCCAAGTCTTAGGTTTTGGACCTTTGTATATGAGCTTGGCTGGGATTCTGGTGTTGAAGGTGGAGCTGTAGTCAAAAAATAGGAGTCTGACGTAGGAGTCCTTCTGGCAAGATGCCCCACCGATGACTGTAGGGCCAGGGAAATGGTCTCTGCTGTGGACCGGCTGTGGCGGGATGCAAATCGCAGTGGATCAAGGCATTCTGGGAGAATGGAGTTGATGTGCCTCATAATCAGCCTCTCAAAGCACTTCAAGCATTCGAAGTACTGTGGGTGGCATGGTAGCACAGTGGTTAGCACTTTGCTTCACAGCGCCAGGGTCCCAGGTTTGATTCCCGCTTGGGTCACTGTCTGTGCGGAGTCTGCACGTTCTCCCCGTGTCTGCGTGGGTTTCCTCCGGGTGCTCCGGTTTCCTCCCACAAGTCCCGAAAGACGTGCTGTTAGGTGAATTGAGCATTCTAAATTCTACCTCTGTGTACCCGAACAGGTGCCGGAGTGTGGTGACTAGGGGCTTTTCACAGTAACTTCATTGCAGTGTTAATGTAAGCCTACTTGTGACAATAATAAAGATTACTATAATGAGAGATGTCAAGGCCACTGGACAGTAGTCATTGAGGCACGTTGCCTGGTTCTTCTTTGGCACATGTATGATGGTGGTCTTCTTGAAGCAGATGGGAACCTCGGAACGGAGTAGGGACATGTTGAAGATGTCCGCGAACACACCCACCAGTTGGTCCATGCAGGATCTGAATGCACGACCAGGGACTCCGTCAGGACACGTTGCTTTCCGAGGGTTCATTTTCAAGAAGGCCAATCTGAATTTGGAAGCTGTGACGGGAGGTATGGTTGTGACCGAGGCTCCTAGGGCAGTTGACAGCGGATTAATGGTTTGCTGCTCGAAATGAGCACAGAATGCATTCAGTTCATTGGGGAGGGGTACGCTTCTGCTGAAGATTCTACTCGGCTTTGTTTTGTAGCTTTTAGGTTTTTTAAGCCTTGCCACAACCGACGAGAGTCCGTGTCATTAGTCTGGTTACTAGCTTAGTCTGGTATTGTCTCTTGGCAACCTTGACTTTGCGGAGGTCGTATCTGGATTCCTTGTTTCGGTCAGGAGCGCCTGTCTTGACTGGCTCAGTATAGAGTGTATCTCCCGATTAAATCATGGGTTCCAGTTGGGGAATGTATGTACTACGTTCTTTGGCTGGCAATCTTCTACACACTTGCTAATGAAGTCTGTGACGGTGACAACATACTCGTTTAGGTTAGCCGCTGAGTTCTTGAACAGGGACCAGTCCACTGGCTCCAAGCAGTTACGTAGGAGCTCTTCCGTTGCTTCGGACCAGCACTGCACGGCTTTCTCAACCGGATTCTCCCACTTAAGTTTCTGCTTGTATGCCGGGAGAAGGAACGCCGTCCAATTATAGTCCAATTTTCCAAAGTGCGGTCGGGAGGTGGATTGGTAGGTGCCCTTGATGTATGTGTAGCAGTGGTCAAGGATGTTGATGTACCCGATGGGACAGGAGATGTGTTGGTGGAATTTTGGCAGTACACTCTTGAGGTTGGCCTGATTGAAGACCACAGCCATGATCAACAAGGCCTCCAGGTGTTCTGTTTCATTGTTATTTATAGCAGTATATAATTCATCAAGCGCCTTCTTCACTTCTGCCTGGGGTGGGATGTAAACCGCCGTGATAATGGCAGAAGTGAACTCCCGCCATGGAAGGTAGTACGTCCAGCACTTCACAGCCAGGTATTCCAGGTCCGGGGAGCAGTAGTTCTGCAGGGTTGCCGTGTCCAAGCACCAGGAGGAGTTGATGAGAAGGCAAACCCTCCACCGTTTGCTTTGCAAAATTATGGCGTGCAGTCCATCCGGTGTATTGAGAAGCTGTCAGGTTGTATGGTTATACGGCTTGACTGCCATGTTGCCAACATTACAATAGTGACTAAACTTTAAAAGTGCTACATTATTGGCTGAGAAGACCTGAAGTTGTGGCAGGTGGCATATAAATGCGTGTCTATCTTTTTGTTCCCCTCACAAAATGGCTGAAGTCAGGAGCTGACGAGTGTGGTGATTGTACCATCACTTGTATAGATACATATCATAAGTAACTGTTTTGTACAATTTTCTTTAACGATGTACAGAAAATATGTAAAGAAAAAAGGGGGGATGTGGTGATTGTAGATCTGAGTAGATGCAATACAACTGAGCAAGCACTAGAGGGAGCACGGGAGAGCTATATATACACAGGGACAGGAAGTGACGACACACTTCACGGAAGGCAGAACTGAAAGCAGGACACAGACACAAGCAGGCAGCGTTTGAGGTAGCCACAAGTTAAGTTCTGAAGAGAGAACAAATTCACAATAAACCATCTTCTCCACCATTGAGACTACGAGCTTTATTAAGACACGGGGAACAACACAACGAGAATGAGGGTTCAGACATTGCACTCATGTGCACATATGGGGCGGGATTCACCCCCCCCCCCCCCCCCCCCCCCCCGGCCGGGTCAGAGAATCCCCAGGGGGCGAAGCGAATCCCGCCCCACCACTCTGATGCCGGCTGCCGTATTCTCCACCGCCGATTTTCAGGTGGGGGCAGGGTTCACGCCATGTCGGTCGCCGGCCGTTGGCAGCGCCCCCCCCCCCCCCGGCAATTCTTCGGGCCCCGATGGGCCGAGCGGCCGTCGGTGTCTGGCCAGTCCCGCCGGCGTGGATTGGACATGGTCCCACATGGCGGGACCTGGTTGGTAGGCCGGCTTGTGCGGTCCTCAGGGGGGACGTGGGGGTTTCCAGCCCTGGGGGGGGGGGGGGGGGGGGGGGGGCCTCATGGTGGCCTGGCCTGCGATCGGGGCCCACCGATCTCCGGGCAGGCCTGTGCCATGGGGGCACTCCTTCCTTCCGTGCCGGCCCCTGTAGCGCGCTCCCATGGCTGGCGCAGAGAAGACACACCCCTGCACATGCGCCAGAATACAGCGGCTGGTCTGCGCATGCACTAACTCGCGCAGTCCCTTCGCCGCTGGCTGGCACGGCGCCAACCTCTCCGGTGCCGACCTAGCCCCCAGAAGCATGGAGAATGCTGGAACTTCCGGTTGGCCGGACACCGGAGTGGTTTGCACCGTTCTTGGAGCCGGAGTCGGGCCAATTCGCCGATTGCGATGAATCCTGCCCATGGTGTTCAGCATTGATGCTGTAATGTCGAAAGGGCGGCATGGTGCCACAATGGTAAGCACTGCTGGTTCACAGCGCCAGGCACCTGGGTTAAATTCTGACCTCGAGTGTCTGTGTGGACTTTGCACTTTCTCCCCGTGGGTTTCATCCGGGTGCTCTGGTTTCCTCCCACAGTCCAAAGATATGCAGGCTCGGTGGATTGGCCATGCCAAATTACCCCTTTGTGTCCAAAGATGTGCAGCTTAATTGGCGTTCTGGATATAGGGTGGGGGTGTGGGGCGAGGTAGGGTGATCTCTCAGAGAGTAGGTGCAGACTCAATGGGCCAAATGGCCTCCTTCTGCACTGTAAGAATTCTATACCAGTAATGAGGCCCTTAAGTGAACGAGGAGGGAATTGCTTACTTGCGGAGGACGGGGGGCATATGGCGGGGGAGCCCTTTAACTACATTTAACTTTATTTAACTGCATTGAAATGAGGTTCCCGCCCAGTTACGTCACCTGTGAGGTGTGGGAAAATATCAGAAAACAAGGTCTTGCGGCATTTGGGGCCCACGTCATCATGTTGGCCCACTGCGAACTAAATCGCCCCCTATATATAAACATCATGGGGTGAAATTCCTTCTGTGATAGTTTTCGCAAAAAAATGGTCAGGGTGACTGTACTCCAGCCAACTAAAAATGGCCAAAAGGAGATGTTTCACCACTTTGTTTTCTTTTTCGAATCAAACCTTTGCTCTGATTCCATCCAAGGAGCCCAGCTCCCGAGATAGAGGGAATGAGCTCATTGAGATGCTCAAAAAACTGAGAGACATCATGCGGACGCGGAGGTCACCACAGACTTTTCAAAGTACAAGCAAATTTGATCCCAGCCCAACTCCACATCTTTTCTCCATTAATCTAAATTGGCCCAACTTTGAACGCTTCGTGAGGAATTATTAATAACTTTCAGATGTGGCCGAGGCAAGTCTGCAGTCCTGACCAAGGCCCCCTGAAGAGGTAATTAAAATGGTTGTGGTGCGATCTGGTCTTCCCAGGAGAAGGGTGGGGAAGATTTCGCTCGCGAGGAGCCCATCTCAGGAAATTGCGTGCGGCCGGAATTTTCATCTTCCAAACTGCTTCTGTGATCTCCGTCCGCGTGCTGACCGGTAACGAGTTCCCATTGGACCCTTTATCATCGTGTTGGTCTGGGATTAGAGGCTTCCCATAGGACTCCTCCTTGTGTGATGGCGTGACATTCTGCCGGCAGCCAATGGCGAGCCGCCTCCGCCACTAGAAAACACTTTGCCGGGGTGGGGATGGAATCCTGGCCTCTGAATGGAGAGTTCCCCACTCACCAACAATCCCACATCAGCATAGATGGGGGTAAAAGTTAAACCAGGCAGCAGGGCAAAATGGGTAAACAGTGAATCAGCAGCTTGCTTTGTACCCTGACAAGGATTACCATTGATCAGAATCTGAACTGGACTAGCCACATCGCTACTGAGGCTACCAGAGCAGGTCAAAGGCTAGGAATCCTACGGTGAGTAACTCACCTCCTGACCCCCCAAAGCCTGCCCACCATCTACAAGGCACAAGTCAGGAGTGTGATGGAATACTCTCCACTTGCCTGGACAAGTGCAGCTCCAACAACACTTAAGAAGCTCGAAACCATCCAGGACAAAGCAGCGGCTTGAGTGCGCCTCCTTTCACAAACATTCAATCCCTCCACCACCAGCAGCCGTGTGTACCATCTATAAGATGCACTGCAGTAATTCACCAAGAGTCCTTCGGCAATACCTTCCAAACCCACAACCACTACCATCTAGAAGGACAAGAGCAGCGTATACCTGGGAACCCCACCACTTGGAGGTTCCCCTCCAACTCACTCACCACCCTGACTTGGAAATTTATCGGCCGTTCCTTCACTGTCGCTGGGAGAACATCCTGGAATTCCCTCCCTAACAGCACAGTGGGTGTACCCACACTTGAAGGACTGCAGCAGTTCAAGAAGGCAACTCACCAGCACCTTCGAAAGGGCAACTAGGGATGGGCAACAAATGCTGGCCGAACCAGCGACGCCCACATCCCATAAATAAATTAAAAAAGACTGGACTTCCGCATGTGACCATGGAGGATTGGTCACATAAAGGACTGTTCCTGTTCAAAGTCACAGAAAAGGGCTCTTTTCACGCAGATCCAGGTGGAATTTTGATGAAAAGGCGTAGGTGAATGTTAGAGGAGTAGTTTACCCCTGGAATGGTATGTCGTCTGAGAGGTTTGAGTGGAAATTGAAACAGTCTTGTGCTTCACAAACAGTGTCCTCCAGCATGCAGGCGGGGGAGGGGCAAGCTGTAAGGCCCCAGATACAGGAACTGATGACTTTTAACAAGGAGGAATTCCATAAACAGAGGAACGAAATGCATGAGGATCATGCAAAGGCCATTGCAGAAGCTGTGGCACCCCAGAAGAGTACTTTGGAGCGGATGGAGAGGTGTTTGGAGGTGCAGGGGTCACAGATTCGGGAGATTGAAGGAGTGATCTCGGACCACAGCGATCATATGGTGGCTCTGGAGGCGGAGGTGGGACTCCCAGGAGACCTTTGTAAAACACTGAGGGCAAAGGTGGAGGACCAGGAGAATGCCTCGAGAAGGCAGAACCTGCGAATAGCAGGCCTGCCTGAAAGAGTGGAAGGTGTGGCATGGGTGCAGTTGCTGTATGTGGCGCCAAGAGCGAGGGTGAGGACGAATGAGATGAGCTCACGAAGCTTTGACTTACACAGGGGTACGAGGTAGGGGTGCCCACTGTGGTCGCTGCTATTTGCGCTGGCTATAGAGCCATTGGCGATGGCTCTCAGGGGGTCGGCAGAGTGGCAGGGGATAATGAGAAGACAGAGGGAGCATCGGGTGTCGCTCTATGTCGATGGACTCTTGCTGTATGTTTCGGATCCGTTGGAGAGTATGGGAAGGATTATGGGTCTGTTGGGGAGGTTTGGAGGGTTCTCGGGATACAAGCTGAATGAAGGGAAAAGCGAGGTATTCCCGGTGAATGAGCTGGCACAGTGGGCTAATTTAGGGAGAAACCTTTTCCATGCAGCTCATGGTTAGAGTCTGGAATGTACTGCCTGAGGGCGTTCCGGGAGGCAGGATTAATCGAGGCATTCAAAAGTGAATTGGACTGATAGCTGAAAAGGAGAAATGTGTGGGGTTACGGGGAGAAAGTGGGGGAGTGATACAAGGGGAATTGGTCACCCATAGCCAGTGCGGACTTGACAGGCTGAATGGCCTCCCTCTGAGCCACAACAATCCTGTCACACCCAGACTCACTCCAATGTGAACTGCGTGCCGCATTAAAGCAAAACGCTGCGGGTGCTGGGAATCGGAAGTGAAAACAAAATGCTGGACAAACTCAGCAGGTTTGGCCGCGTCGTGGAGAGAGGAACTGAGCTAACTCCCCAGGTCCAATGTCTAAAACAATGTTAACTCTCTCTCCATAAATACTGCCAGACCCGCTGAGTTCATCCAGCATTTCCTGATCTCGTGCCTAATCTTGTGTAGTGAGAAAGTTCCTTCGCAGGGTTCAAGGACAACAAATCCATTTTTATCCCCCAACAGATTATTGAAACCAGGCTTGCATTCCCAGCAATACCGAAGGTTGAGGGGGTGGTTTGTATGACCTTTTTTGGATTTTGATCAGATTGTCAGGGGAAAACTTTATCCACTGGTCGAGGACAAGGGGATCGTAAGCCTAAAGTCAGAACCAGGCCATTCACAAGAGCAGCTCGGAAATATATACTTACGGAAAAGGTGGTAAAAGCGTGGAGCTGTTGTCCATAAAATGGGCTAGAAGCTCACCCAATCAATAATTTCACATCTGTAATAGATTTTTGTTCACCAAAAATATGAAAAGATATGGAGCCAGGCAGGTGGATATGGAGCCACTACGATGCAGTTCCGATAAGGTTACGATCTAATTGGCTGGTGGCTCAATGGCCTGAATGGTCTCCCGCTGTTCCCACCTTAGTGTGGATGAGCTCAGAGTCACCTGATGTTAATAACAGATGGATAAAGCGGACCGATTCTAGAAAAGTGGAACTTCACTGTCCAGCTGGCTAAGTCCACTGCCATATATCTGCGATCCCAGGGGACTAGCATTTGAAAGATGTGCCCTATGCAAAGGATGGAACCGTCGGCCAGTTGCAGTGGAGAGAGGTGGTGAGGCTGGAGGAAGCAGAGGGAGGATTGAAGTCGGCAGGGTGGTGGGCACTGCCTGTTGAACTGCTGCCAATTTACACTGACGAGCACCTGGATTGGCATGGCCACAAAAACCACGCCTGAGGTTTAAGCCAGGACAGATTTTGAACTCTTAATTAAGCCACATGTAGGCTGCTTTCATGCTGGTGTTTGTTTAGATCTGGTGCCAGGAGACCCTTGTCTGTGAGCCAGCTCCCAATATTTACATTGCTGAATGTTGTTCCTTCACCTCTGTGATTCTGCTGGGGGGGGGGGGGGGGGGGGGGGGAGATAAGGCAGCCAGGTTTCGGCGCACAAGTGCCAGCAACTGGCCCATGAATCGCAGACTCCCGTAATCACCCGTAAAAAAGCAAACACTTGGCAACCAAGTTAAAGTTCTGGTGTTCTGCCAGTCTCAGGATTGCTCTTTCCTCGGTTTTGCTCATGTCGTCAAGGTAACCCAGCAGACCTGCCCGGGCGCGATCTAACAGAAAAGTTCATGTTATTGGTGGCGGGTTTTGCTGGGGGTTTCCCGCTGTCTCTGCCGGCAGGTTCCCCACCGCTATCTAACCACACTTAGTCACCTTTATTGGGGCCCTGGGGAGTTTCTCACCGATTTAGCCCAAACGTAGGGCGCAGTTGAATGGAAAAGTTTCTACGTGTGGTAGCGAGCGGAACTGCCGTGAGCTTCCCGACTCCCTGTCTGGTGAGGCCGTCACCGCTATGAACGTTAATGGGTCCATTTAACGAGGCCCCACGGGCTTTCATGCCGCAAATATCTATCCCGCTGGCTAATTCACCGGGATCATGCTCGCCAGCAGCCCGCTAACAAGGGAGAGCAGCACTTAAACCGCTCCTGCATCAACCCCGCACAGCTCACAGCCATGCCTCCGAGGGGGCCAGCCCCACAATTCGGGGTTGCCACCCTGGTCAGATTACTGGTCACAGATGGGGCCAGACGGGACGCCCTGTTCCCCGAGGGTCTCGGAGAGTCAGCCACACGGCGGCCATTGACAACTGGGAGGAGATGGCAGTGGCAGTCAACTCAGGGAGTGTCATCAGGAGGACTGGCACCCAGCGACCTCCACTGGGCTGCATGGCTGGGTTGGCACCAGCCCCCTGGCACCGGCCCCACCCGCCACACTTGACCCCCACCAGTGAGCATGCACCTGGCACTGTCCCCGCCCAGAACCGTTCCATTCCCCAGCCTACTCATGTTCAGCAGTGCCACCCATGCCGTCCCCCGCAAACTCCCAATCTCCCAAAGGCCGTGCACCCCCCCCCCCCCCCCCCCCCCCGCCGTTCATAAAGCCCTCCACCCTCCTTTCATGGGCTTGGCCTCCCTCAGGCCCTGGACCGTGGCAGTTCCCCCTGGGCACCCTTGCACTGCCACCATGGCAGTGCACCTGCCAGCTTCACAGTGGCACCTTGGCAATGCCAGAGTGGCAGTACCAAGGTACCAGTCAGACAGTGCTATGGTGTCTGTGTTCCAGGCGGAGAACCAGGGGCCATCTTGCATTATTTCTGGACTCCTAGCAGCCTTCAATTGCTGGGAGACACTCCTCCCCTACAATGGCTGGGAGACAACCACCCCCCCCACCACCCCCAACACGCCTGCCACCATTCTGTGCAGGGAATCCTGCCAGGCTGCTTCAAATTCATTGCCCACTTAAGGGCTTCAATTGGCTCATGGATGGGCTGGCCATCCAATGCCATCCCTACCACCTATAGAATTCCGCTGGGAATGGGGTGGGGGCAGGCTGTTATTGGATTTATAGTGCCATTTCCCCCCCCCCCCCACCCCACTCCCCTCAAACCCACCGACACAGGAGCAACAAATCCATGTCCTGGGAACAGACTGCCTGACAGCCCTTATGTTAGGCCTATGGCGTCGAGCACTGAAAAATCGATGATTCTATGATCAAGAAGGTGGCAGTTATGGATAGGAATGTAATGGATAGTTATGGATAGGAATGTAAAACTGCCCATTAGCCAAATTAGCTGCCGGCATTCACCTGCCAAGGCCCACACATGACTAACGATCACCTGCAGGCAGATATTGGAGGAACATGAAGAGCCGTGAAATGGTTCCACCCCAAAGATGTCAATGTCCTCAGGAGAAATCAGCAGGAGTTTGCAATTAAAATGGCAACCCGCGGACAGCAAAAGAGAAATGTCTCACAGTTTTCTCGTCACGTGATCACACAACGAAAGCTACAATTCTGCTTTTAAGCTAAACTGCCCGGTGAGTGTGGAAGAATCCCAGCTGTGTACTGGATAGTGATCAGGAGAGAGGCAAGCATCTTCCTTAACTCAGCAATCCTCCCCCCCCCCCCCCCCCCCCCCCCCCCCCCCAAACCCCACCATACCCAAACTCAAGTTAATGACAGACTTTTCATTTGTGAAAATCCGCGCACTTTAATCGAACATTGTTCAAGCTGATTCTAATGCATGGACAAGAATGCGGCAGGTTGGGAATGGAAGTGCAGACACCGAGTCTGAGATGCTCCTACTGGCAATCCGTGCCGAGACGCTGCAACTCCTGAGCGTGTACAAAAGCCCTCCTACAGAGCAGCTAAACATAGCATGGAGCTGAGAACGGCCAGCCTGGAGAATATGCCCGCCTGCTTGTCAGAATTATAGACCACATATGCAGGCCTGAAACAGTGCAGCTCATTAGGACATTAGCCCCACTACACACAGCGACTCTGTTCTGCGGTCCTGAGTCTTGAACCAACCGCAACGTAACAAGGATCTGCTTTGTGGGATTATCATAACTTGCAAGGTGTTACCATGAATAGCCACTAGAAGGAGCTGCAGATACTACTATATAAGGCAGTGATGCTAGACCTTAGGGGAGGAGTGTAAGCAGGAGATAGCTAGTGAAGGTCATAAGAGCAGATAGTGTGAGAAGGTTAGATTATAGTTTACACCAGTGAGTGAGATTAGCAGTAGGTGAGTGTAGTCAGATGTTATTGATCAATTCTGTATTCTAAAAGGACTGTGTCAAAACTCAGTTTAATAGTGTAAATAAAATCAGGGGGATGACCGGAGGGCAGTAGACTTATCCATTCTACGCGGCTTGTCCGTGGCGTTCTTGCGACGGGCGGGCCGGAAGAATCCAGCCCCAGGGCTTTGTTTAAGTAAAAGCTATACTGTGGTCTTTGTGGAACACTGCACCAACCATCCTAAATAAGCAACACAAAGAACACCACATGCTTAACCACCATCATCGAATTGTGAGAACTTTGAAAATCTTCACTTCTCCCTTCCGCTCTCTGAATGAAGCCTCGGTGGGTTAGGTACAGATTCACACTTGGTGCAACATTCGTGCATTTTTATGATCACACGCCTTTCAAAAGATTTAAATTCTTAACAACCTGCAAAGTTAGAAAAGCTGTATCTGAAAAGTAATCTCATGGCAGAAAATTTGAGTAAGGAGCTTAGATGCAGGGGGGTATTCCTTTGACAAACACTTCCTCGGAATGATCTCTAGATAGTGATTTGGATTCATGGCAGCAATAAAACATGACAGGGCCCAGGAGAAAGATCAAATAAAACTGTGCTCAATAGCAGCGATCAGAAGACATGTTCACCATTTTTTTTGCATTGTAGCAATGGGGACATAAATGACTGCTTAACAGATTGATTTGACACTGGAAGCAGAGAGATCAGATAGAGGGAAAGAGAAGCTGGTTCCACTGGTAGCGTAACATCAAAGCAACATCTCCTTTACTACATAACATTAAAACAAGGATTATGCCGCAAAAATGTACCTGGCGTGTTCATAGAATCCTTAGAATCATAGATCCCTACTGTGCAGGAGGAGGCCATTCAGCCCATCGAGTCTGCACAAAGCCGCTGAAAGATCACCCTACCATGGCCCAATCGCCCACCCTTGCACAGTTGCTTCACAGCTCCAGGGTCCCAGGTTCGATTCCCGGCTTGGGTCACTGTGCGGAGGCTGCATGTTCTCCCCGTGTCTGCGTGGGTTTCCTCCGGGTGCTCCGGTTTCCTCCCATAGTCCAAAGATGTGCAGGTTGGGTGGATTGGCCATGTTAAATTGGCCTTAGTGTTCAAAAAATAGGTTAGGAGGGGTTACGGGGCTAGGGTGGAGGTGTGGGCTTAGTGCACTTTCCAAGGGCCAGTGCAGACTCGAAGGGCCGAATGGCCTCTGTCTGCACTGTAAATTCTATGATTTTATGATCAGGTTTATCCAGTACGTGAGCCAGAAGGGAAATGGTCTTTTTCATTTAAAACCAATCAATCAAAAATTAATTTTTTTTAGAAAAGATTTTATTGAAGCATTTGTAATTTTCACAGTTTAACAAATTTAACAAATTAACATTCTGAACATTCCAGCGGCCCGAGGCACCCACATCACAACAACATACCCAACTACCCTCCCGCCCTAGCTCCTAACTACCCATATATTAGATTCCCTGTCCTTATTTTACACTGCCATGCCTCTCATTATCTCCCCCCTTTCCCCCTCCCCCCCTTTCTGCTGACAGTCAGTTGTCTTTAAAGAAGTCGATGAACGGCTGCCACCTCCGGGCGAACCCCAGAATTAAACCTCTCAAGGCGAACTTAACCTTTTCCAGCCTAAGAAACCCTGCCATGTCGCTGACCCACACTCCTGACTTTGGAGGCTCCGAGTCTCTCCATCCCAGCAAAATCTGTCTCCGGGCCACCAGGGAGGAGAAGGCCAGAACATCGGCCTCCCTTCTCCCCTGGGCTCCCAGATCTTCTGATACCCCAAATATTGCCATCTCTGGACTCGGAGTCACCTCCTTTCCAGGGCATTTGACATGACGTCCGTAAATCCCTGCCAGAATCCCCTCAACTTCAGACATGATTCCCGGCTTCCCCCACAGCGTCCACACCTGTCCTCCACTTCCTCAAAAAAACCTACTCATCCGGGCTACCGTAATGTGGGCCCTATGAACCACCTTGAACTGGATCAGGCTTAGCCTGGCACACGACGAGGAATTGACTCTCTTCAAGGCCTTGTCCCATAGTCCGACTTCCGGCTCCCCTCCCAACTCTCCCTCCCACTTCCTCTTCGCCTTCCCGATTGGGATCCCTTCCCACTCCATCAATTCCTTGTGTATCTCCGAGACCTTCCCCTCCCCAAAGCCCATTTTTGACATCACCTTATCCTGTAATCCCCTTAGAGGGAGGTGAGGAAAGCTTGGAACCTGCCTCCGGACAAAGTCCCGTACCTGTAGGTACCGAAATCCATTCCCACCCGGCAACTCAAACTCCTCCTCTAATGCCTCCAGGCTCGGGAAGTTCTCCTCAACGAAGAGATCCTCAAATCTCTCAATCCCTGCTCGCTGCCACCTCTAAAGCCCCCGTCCAGCCCCCCCCGGAACAAACCTGTGAGAATCACAGTTCGGTGACCACACCGACGCCCCCTCCAGTCTCATGTTCTGTCTCCATTGTCCCCACACCCTCAAGGCTGCCACTACCACTGGGCTGGTGGAGAACGGTAGTGGCACCGTTAGCAAAGCCTTCAAACTCGTACCCTTACAGGATGCCGCCTCCGCTCGCTCCCAAACCGAACCACCCCCCACTTCCTAACCATCCATATGTTGACCGCCCAGTAATAGTTCATTCAATTCGGAAGGGCGAAGCCCTCCTCCCCGCGCCCCTATTCCAAAAGTACCATCTTCATCCTTACCAGCCCATACAAAACCCGAGATTGCCACATTCATCTTCCTGAAAAAAGCCTTAGGGATAAAAATTGGAAGACATTGAAAAATGAACAGTAACCTCGGGAGGACTGTCAGCTTTACGGTTTGCACTCCCCTGCCAATGACAGCCGGAGCATGTCCCACCTGCGGAAGTCTCTTTTCATATCCTCGACCGCCCTGCCCAGATTTAACTTATGGAGCTGACCCCAGACCCTAGCCACCTGAATCCCCAGGCACCTAAAACTCCTACCCACCATTTTGAACGATAACTTCCTCAGTCTCCTCTCCTGCCCCCGTGCCTGGATTGTGAACACCTCGCTCTTACCCATATTTAACTTGTAGCCTGAGAACCGATCAAATTCTTCCAATATCTCCATAATCCAATCAAAAATTTAAATGGCCCCATTGACTTATAAACGAGTGAAATACTGGGAGCAGATAGAGTAAAAACAAATTTGACATCTGGATGCAATGGCTGGTCCAGAAATGATTAAAACTAATGATCCAATGAACGATGTTTAGCTGCTCCCTCACACACTGCAGAGACACCTCCATATTCCAGGTTGTAAATTAGCCAATGATGAACTACACTGGGATGCTCTGGAAGGGGTTATATAATAGATTGTTTTTTAAATAGAAATCTTCAATCACTGTCATTTTAGTATTAGTATTTTGATGGAATCCACTTTCCTTTAAAACATCATAATTTACCAACGCATATTCCATTTGCAGGGTTGAGGGAGTTGCCTCTGGAACATTGACGTCTATACGAGCAATCGGTGTTCACACCAGCTGCTGCTGCTTTTGATGCCATCCGCGCATTGATAAACATCTGCACACTTCGCATATTCAATATAATAAAAGGCCACACAGCACGCCGCTGTGAAAACTCAAGCTGCAAGCGAAAAAGCACATTTATCTGAAGTGCTGTTCGTGTGTGGAGAGAAAGACAGGAAGGAGAGAGAAAGAGGGAATGAGGAGGAAGAAGGAGACCGAGATGGGGAAAGCTGGAACGATGGTCCAAGAAAGTGGCAAGGAGGGAAGGAAACTGGAGGGGAAAACAGAGATGAGTGAA
Source organism: Scyliorhinus canicula (assembly GCF_902713615.1). Lineage (NCBI taxonomy): Eukaryota > Metazoa > Chordata > Chondrichthyes > Carcharhiniformes > Scyliorhinidae > Scyliorhinus > Scyliorhinus canicula. The sequence goes on along the minus strand of NC_052146.1, from coordinate 288,155,262 downwards.
GGGCAAGGACAGAGTGAGCTCACTTGTAAACAGCATTTAATGACAGTTCGAGAAAATTAATGATTCAAAACTTGGCTTCACCTGAGCAGAATGCTTCCAATATTATTTTAACAACTAATCAATCTCTTTGTTTCCATCTCCTTCCCACCCCCACAGCAGTACACAGAGGCAAAGATCATTCTTAGTACTTTTACATTAGAGGCAGTCCCGTGAAGGTCCCCTTGGCTGATTCCTCGTCTCATCAGTTGAACAGGTTGGGCCTACACAAATTGGAGTTCAGAAGAATGAATGGTGATCTTATTGAAATGTCAAAGATTCTGAGGGGCTTGACAGGGTAGACCCTGAGAGGATTTTCCTCTCGTGGGGGAGTCAAGAACTAGGTGGGAGGCCAAAGTTTCAAGTTAAGGGTTCGCCCATTTAAGACGGAGATGATGAGAAATTGTCTCAGAGGGTCATGAATCTTAGAAATTCTCTGTTCCAGGGAGCTCTGGATGAGAAGCCATTGAAGTTAAATTAAGGCTGAGATAAGGTAGGTTCTTGAACTCCACGTGAATAAAGGGCTTTGGTGAAATGGCAGAAAAGTGGGGCTGAGGTCAAGACCATGCAAGATCTTACTGAATAGCAGAGCTGGATCCAGGGACCATATAACCCATCCCTGTTTCTACTTCTTGAGTTCTTATGTACATTAAAATAGCCTGCAGCAAGCCTGATCCAGCTTCAGGTGGTAAATAGGGTTCACCTCACTAAAGCTAGGTGGATGGTTTCTTTCCAGGGGCAGACGATAAGTGCGAATGGAATTCTTAGGGGCCGACTAATCACACCCATAGATTCTGGTTGTGTCCAAAGCTGGTAAGCTTCTGGGTGTCCTTCTTTAGCACCATGTCAGCCATTTTTAATGTCGATCTGGAGTCTTCTCCTCGTGTGGCCATTTTTGGGGTGCCGGACTCACCGGGGCTGCAGACGGGGGTGAAGGCAGATGACCTCGCCTTTGCCTCGTTAACAGCCGAGAGGCGAGTTTGGCTGAGGTGGAGGTCCTCATTTCTGCCGAGTGCCTCGGCGTGGCTGGGTGACCTAATGGACTTTCTCTATCTGGAGAAGGTAAAGTACACCATCGAGGGGTTGTATCTGAGATGGCGGCCATTCATCGCCTTCTTTAAGGAGTTAGGCACTGTCAGTTGTTGGGGGAGGAGGGCAGCGTTTAATTTCGTATTTTTATAGCGGGGGAAGGGTTTTTTTCTTTCTTCTTTTATCGTTTGGATGGGATCTGTATGGTTGGTCAGTTTGTAGCTATATTGTATTGTGTCACATCCACCTTTTGGGTATCACCTTTCCCGTAAAACATCCACAGCAAATGTTGTTATCCCCGCTCGCAACAGTCAGGCACCTCTAAGTAACACCTTAGCCTCCCTCGCACGCCCCGTACAAAGAGCTGGTAACATTAGGATTAAAGGTTTAAAATTGCTGTGCATGGATTATGCTTAATAACTCCATTCAGCTCAGGCACTGTCGGATTTAACAGGTTTTGATCTTCAGATAAAGATCACGAGACTGATTTAATGCCAAACACTCTTACAATGGTGTTATTACCGTGCCGTGCCTCAGTGAGATCGCACACCAATTCTTTCACAAGGGTGTCAAAGAACCAGGTACAAAAGCCTTTAAATCTTAGTGCCAGGGCTAATTAAAAGCTTTGTTTTCTTCCTAAAGCTGGAAAACACAATTAGCTCTGGTTCGTTCTTTTCCACTCAAGGCAGTTTTCAGTCAGATGAACGCACATGCGGAAGAGAAGGAAGAACCTGTCTAACATAAGTTTAATAACCCCTGGTACCAGATGTGTCAGGCAAGTATTCGCTGGAAGGCTTAAGAAATTGTAACAGGCCCTGCCGGGGCCCTTTAATTCACCAGACTGGAAAATTTCATCTGCTACATCGAATTAGCATTTGAAGAGAAAAAGAAGCCAGGAATGCTCGCAAAAGAGAAATATAATTGGAATTAAAACGCATTTGAGTCTCTGGTGTACAATGAGAATGTCAATGTTTGCAAAGTGTTAGGCTGAAGACTCTTGTTAGGTCAAATGGTGTTCACAGGAATCTGTGGGGACTGCTTTACACCAAATATTTTCTCTCGTCTAGAAAAGGCAACTCTCAGACTGCTCAATAGTTTCTGTTGAAGGGTGTTAGTCGCAATAATTTTCGTAAAGAACTGGGGCTGATGGGTTGACGTTCTGGCACCCTTCTCTGCCATTTCAGGTCATTAAAGGGCACTTGCATAAATTGGAAAGCATGACAATAAAAAAAACCACTCCAAGTTTACAGGTCGCCAGATTGGAACAGAATTCTATGAGAGGCTCGTGTTCGGTTACATTGTGAAATATCAGTCAACGGAGTAAAACGTGGCACAATCCATAGAACCATAGAATCCCTACAGTGCAGAAGGAGGCCATTCGGCCCAACGAGTCTGCACCAACCCTATGAAAGAGCACCCTACCTAGACCCCACTCCCTCGCCCTTTCCCCTTAATGCATAACCCCACCTCAAGGACAATTCAGCTAGGCCAATCCGCCTAACCTGGCGCTGTGAGGCAGCAGTGCTAACCACTGCCACCGTGCCACCCCCAACGAACTCAATCAAGGAGGTTTAATTTCATTTCTAAAACAGCCAATTCAAGAATTTGAATATGGTCTGGATGAACCAGATTGAGCACCGTCAAATCCTTTTGTTTCCTCAGGGAACATTGCCCTCTAATTTTGCATTAAATTTTCTAATCCTCCTAGCTCTACTGCAACTTCATTGCTATACAAGCAGCTAACTATGTTGCTTAAGGCAGTTTTTAAGAGGTACAGAATAGGACCAGCACAGCGAGGGCTCATGCTCAATCCTTGTGGCGATGAATTTAGGTCATGGCTTCTCCCTGGCAATGCTGTTGAGTACGGGAATTCAAGAGCGTGGAGAATGCACCCTGCAACCACCCTCCGGCAGGTTATACGTCTCTACCACTCCACACTGATTTCCTGTGTTTCCCTCCTTTGCAGGCAATGCTGTCTCCCGCTGAGGTGTGGTTCCCCAAGCCTCTTGATATAGTCAGTCACTCTTAATAGCCTAAGCCTGGTCAGTGAATACAGGTTAGTCGGCAGCGAAGTAACAAGGGAAGACCAAATCCTGTCATCATGACATCCGCACGTTAAAATCAGTTGTCCCTTCCCCTAAACCCAGGGAGAGTGACACCAATAGCGTGAAAACATCCGCGGTGCTGAGATTTTCCATTTTCTTCAACTTAATGAAATCAAAATTGATCGACTGCAGTCCAACACCCCAAACACTGGGCAATCAGTGCAGATCTTGAGAGCATGGGCTTTAACTTTAGCCCTGATGGAATGAAAATGGGGGTGGGTGGGTGGGGAATTTCACACCATCATCCAGTATACCACCACCTCCCCCAATGCTCCCGGGCCATTTTCCTGGAGGCTTTAGGCCCATTATCAGAGGCCAACTGGGATTTTCCAGCCGACCGCCAGGTCTCTGCAGGCTATGGGGAAGTGGGCAGCTGGCAGGCTGTCAGGAGGTTGCCTCCAGGCAGGTTTAGAGGCTCTCTCTGCCTGCCTGCCTTCAGCTGCAGCCTCAGCTGCAGGCCGCCCTGTTTGCCTCCCCTCTCCAGAGCGGTAGACTGCCTGCTGGGGCCTTTTTTTTGTAAAGATTTCAAGGAGTTGGAGAGAGGGTGCCTCCATCTTGTGGGCAACCTCTCCCTCATCACTTACTGCCATGGAATTCACCTGCTGCTGCATCCATACTGGAGGGGCTCCGATTGATCTTCCAGCTTTGAGAACCCACCAAGCGCCCTTGATTGGACAGCTAGTCTTCCCATTTGGCCACTAATTGGCCGATTCAGTAAAAATCAAAGGTGAGTGGCTAATCCCCATACAATGTGGCCTTTTACCCCTACTTGAGCCTGGCAGCATGACCCTGAAGCAGGACCACAGAGAAAATCCTGCCCCTTCACTCCGAATCCCACAATGGTACATAAATTAAATTTAATAGATCTGGTAATTATGCACTGGTATTAAATATAAAGAACCACAAGGAATGCTGGAGTGTTGTAAAAATCTAACGATTTCCCTCTAATGTCCTGTCACACCACTACATGGTCAGGGCTACATGTGACCCCAGTGCCACTAGACACGGTTGATTCTGAAGGCCCCAGAGCAATAAATACAACCACTTACACCCCAATAATTCTATTTATAAAAGTCCTTTTGTCTTTTTTAGAATGCTTCCAGGGATGAGAAACTTCAGTTTTGCGGCTAGACTGGAGAGGTTGGCACTGTCATCCTTGGAGAGAAGAAGGCCGATAGATTTGTTGGAGGTGTTTAAAATCAGGAGGGGGCTGGACAGAGTCGATAGGGGGAAACTGCTCCCGCTCCCAAATGGATTGAGAAGGAGAGGGCACAGATTTAAAGTGATTCACAAAAGAAGCAAATGTGATGGGAGGCAAAAAACGTTTTCAGCCAGCAAGTGGCTGGGGTCTGGAATGCGCTGCCTGGAATGAGGCAGGTTCAATCGAGGCATTCACAAGGGCATTCGACGTTTGCTTGAATAGGAAGCTGTGCAAAGATAGGGGGAAAAGGCAGGGGAGTGGCATTAAATACTGATGCTGATTGGAGAGCCGGTGCAAGCACGATCTGCCAAATGGCCTCCTTCTGCACCACAATTCTGTGAAGTCTACTTTCTCCGTGGTAAACCTTTCAGTTAGATTGTGAGTTGTGCAGCGTATCCCTTACGGATTCTCACCTTCACATTTGCGCCCATCTGACGAGACTGTGAATCCCTTGTCACAAATACAGTTGAACGAACCCTCTGTATTCAGGCAATCTCCATGAGTACAAAGCTCAGGGGTAAGGCATTCGTTTACATCTGAGGGGGAAAAACACTGTCACTCTTTGCGGAAGTAACAAAAAGGAATTTGTCTACATTGCACGCTGACACACTCTCGCAGTTATCCTAGTTAATGGGGGCATCGGGGTAGAGTGAGTGGAACGGCTTATTCCAAAAGCATCTCAACTATAGAACTTCTACAATGGCCACTAGGAAAGCTAACCTCCAGCAGAAGCAATATCCAATGTGGTGGTTTTTAGAGAATCCTGGCCCTTGTGTTGTCAAGAGTTAAAAGGATGGTTCTCACAGGCCGGCATTTTGAGAAGTCAGAACAAATGAGGTATATATGCAACACCCCCCCCAACCCGGCTCGCTCCCACCCCCAGGCAGTAACTTTTTCTCCATGAATTGCACAGCAGTCATCCTGGTCAGAATGAGATGAAGGTGCTGGCCAGGAGTTAGGTTTGGTGACCAGAGATCGACAAAGAAATGAAAGTATGGTCAATCGATGTGAGCAGTGTCAGACTCAACTAAGCAAGTCTCACAGAAAAGCCACCGCGACACAGCCAAGAAGGACAGGTTGTTTCAAGCAGAAGATTTAGTGTACAGGTAGAACTTCGGTGGATGGCCAGAACTGTTACCTGGAAGAGTTGTTAAGAGGACTAAGCCAGTATCCTCTGTCATAGAGCTATAGGGCGGGATGATGGAAAGCACGTCAATCATTTGAGGAGGAGGGAAACCGGCATGTCCAAAAAGGGGCAGGTGGACCCAATCCAGTTATCACTATACCACTTGCTGATTCGGTGGTGTTAGGACAGAGATCTTATCAAGATGAATCATCAGAGGCCACAGAAGGAATTGAAGAGATAGTCGGTATTGTCCCTACTTTGGGCTCTGCCGATTTGCCTGTCCTTGCTTTAGGCTCTGATGCCTCCAATCTGGAAGTGCCTGTGCCAAGTTGAGAATATTCATAGAATTTAGAGTGCAGAAGGAGGCCACTCGACTCATCAAGTCTGCGCCAGCCCCTGGAAAGAGCATTCCACCCAAGCCCCCACACTTCCACCCTAACCCTGTAACCCCATCTAACCTTTATGGACACTAAGGGCAATTTTAGCATGGGAAGTCCACCTAACCGGCACATCTTTGGACTGTGGGAGGAAGCCGGAGCACCCGGAGGAAACCCACGCAGACACGGGGAGAACTTGCAGACTGCACACAGACAGTGACCCAAGCTGGGAATCGAACCTGGGACCCTGGAGCTGTGAAGCGACAGCGGACCACTGTGCTACCGTGCCACCGTATCAGAAGTACGGCAAGAGTGAGGAAGTCACCTGAAAGCCTTACATTATGAACTTTGGATTGAGCTCCCTTGCTGTAACTCTCTTAGTCTGTATATAACTTAAATAAGAGTTTTCTTGTTTTTGTATTTCAGGGGCCTGGAACTGAACTTAAGAGGGGAGGAATGTAGTAGCGTGGCCCCTTTAAGGAGTGATACTTTGTGGGCCACGTGATGGACCCAGAACCTATGAGGATGGAGCACATGAACCTAAGCTGATCAAGTGTTTAGGTGCGGTTCAGACTGTTGGGGGCTTGGTCTGAGTTAGCGCGGGAGTCGTGGGAACCAGACATGTGTCGTAGCTGTGCTGTTCTATTGGTATAGTTCTTCTTAGTTCATATGCCTCTGTTGTGTTTCAATGCTGCCTCGTTGATCGCCTCCCAATGTGACAAAAGTGTAGCCATTAAACTCAGGGATTCTGGAGACCAGAATGGGAGAGGTGCTTATATCACGGAGAGTTTTCGGACTGGAGGACGTTACAGAGATAGGGAGGTGCAAGGCCAAGGCAGTGAATTGAATACAAGGATGATAATTATAAAATCAATGTACGACTACTTGACTGGGAGTCAGTGTGGGGCAGTAAGCACAGGGGAGATGGGTGAACAGGATTTGGTGTGAGTTGGGAGATGGGCAGCAGAACTTTGGATTACAGAGAGGGCAGAACATGGCCAGCCAGGTACATTCGAATAACTGAGACTGGAGGTAACAGAGCCTGCAGCAGAGGAGATTTGGCAGGCAGGGTCTGGCATTGTTATCAAGGTAGAAACAGGCAGTCGTGGTGACAGTGTGGCTATGTGGCTGAAAGCTTATTTTAGGGTTAAATAAGGCACCGGTCCGATTCAGCCCCAGCCAATGATTTGTATTCATTACCAATCTGTTCATTCTACTTTCCCTTCTGTGTTACTGGGACAGAGATATTCATCTGGTACAACGAAATGGGTTACTCCCTTCTTTAAACTAATAGAGGAAGGAATTTCATTGTGCTCATTAGCAATACCGAACAGTACCATTTCAGCCTGTTAAACATTTGCGAGATTAACTTTTTCCACAAATTAGATACATTTTCTTCCACAGGCATTTGGATCTAGTGATGACTGCCTGGGGATAACACATAGAGGACAAGTTACAGGACGCACCATGCAGACCAGTTACAGGATGCACCATGCAGACCAGTTACAGGACGCACCATGCAGACCATTTACAGGGCGCACCATGCAGACCAGTTACAGGATGCACCATGCAGACCAGTTACAGGGCGCACCATGCAGACCAGTTACAGGATGCACCATGCAGACCAGTTACAGGATGCACCATGCAGACCAGTTACAGGATGCACCATGCAGGCCAGTTACAGGACGCACCATGCAGACCAGTTACAGGACGCACCATGCAGACCAGTTACAGGATGCACCATGCAGGCCAGTTACAGGACGCACCATGCAGACCAGTTACAGGATGCACCATGCAGACCAGTTACAGGATGCACCATGCAGACCAGTTACAGGATGCACCATGCAGACCAGTTACAGGACGCACCATGCTGACCAGTTACAGGGCGAAACATGCAGACCAGTTACAGGGCGCACCATGCAGGCCAGTTACAGGATGCACCATGCAGACCAGTTACAGGACGCACCATGCAGACCAGTTACAGGATGCACCATGCAGACCAGTTACAGGATGCACCATGCAGACCAGTTACAGGGCGCACCATGCAGACCAGTTACAGGACGCACCATGCAGACCAGTTACAGGGCGCACCATGCAGACCAGTTACAGGATGCACCATGCAGACCAGTTACAGGGCGAACCATGCAGACCAGTTACAGGGCGAACCATGCAGACCAGTTACAGGGCGAACCGTGCTGACCAGTTACAGGATGCACCATGCAGACCAGTTACAGGGCGCACCATGCAGACCAGTTACAGGGTGAACCATGCAGACCAGTTACAGGGCGCACCATGCAGACCAGTTACAGGGCGAACCGTGCTGACCAGTTACAGGGCGCACCATGCAGGCCAGTTACAGGATGCACCATGCAGGCCAGTTACAGGACGCACCATGCAGGCCAGTTACAGGGCGCACCATGCAGACCAGTTACAGGGCGCACCATGCAGGCCAGTTACAGGGCGCACCATGCAGACCAGTTACAGGATGCACCATGCAGACCAGTTACAGGATGCACCATGCAGACCAGTTACAGGACGCACCATGCAGGCCAGTTACAGGATGCACCATGCAGACCAGTTACAGGACGCACCATGCAGACCAGTTACAGGGCGCACCATGCAGACCAGTTACAGGATGCACCATGCAGACCAGTTACAGGATGCACCATGCAGACCAGTTACAGGGCGCACCATGCAGACCAGTTACAGGATGCACCATGCAGACCAGTTACAGGATGCACCATGCAGACCAGTTACAGGGCGCACCATGCAGACCAGTTACAGGGCGCACCATGCAGACCAGTTACAGGATGCACCATGCAGACCAGTTACAGGGCGCACCATGCAGACCAGTTACAGGATGCACCATGCAGACCAGTTACAGGATGCACCATGCAGACCAGTTACAGGACGCACCATGCAGGCCAGTTACAGGATGCACCATGCAGACCAGTTACAGGACGCACCATGCAGACCAGTTACAGGGCGCACCATGCAGACCAGTTACAGGATGCACCATGCAGACCAGTTACAGGATGCACCATGCAGACCAGTTACAGGGCGCACCATGCAGACCAGTTACAGGATGCACCATGCAGGCCAGTTACAGGGTGAACCGTGCAGACCAGTTACAGGACACACCATGCAGACCAGTTACAGGGCGCACCATGCAGACCAGTTACAGGATGCACCATGCTGACCAGTTACAGGATGCACCATGCAGACCAGTTACAGGATGCACCATGCAGACCAGTTACAGGATGCACCATGCAGACCAGTTACAGGGCGCACCATGCAGACCAGTTACAGGATGCACCATGCAGACCAGTTACAGGATGCACCATGCAGACCAGTTACAGGATGCACCATGCAGACCAGTTACAGGATGCACCATGCAGACCAGTTACAGGATGCACCATGCAGACCAGTTACAGGATGCACCATGCAGACCAGTTACAGGATGCACCATGCAGACCAGTTACAGGATGCACCATGCAGACCAGTTACAGGGCGCACCATGCAGACCAGTTACAGGGCGCACCATGCAGACCAGTTACAGGATGCACCATGCAGACCAGTTACAGGGCGCACCATGCAGACCAGTTACAGGGCGCACCATGCAGACCAGTTACAGGGCGCACCATGCAGGCCAGTTACAGGACGCACCATGCAGACCAGTTACAGGACACACCATGCAGACCAGTTACAGGACGCACCATGCAGGCCAGTTACAGGGCGCACCATGCAGACCAGTTACAGGATGCACCATGCAGACCAGTTACAGGATGCACCATGCAGACCAGTTACAGGATGCACCATGCAGACCAGTTACAGGATGCACCATGCAGACCAGTTACAGGACGCACCATGCAGACCAGTTACAGGGCGCACCATGCAGGCCAGTTACAGGGCGCACCATGCAGACCAGTTACAGGATGCACCATGCAGACCAGTTACAGGGCGCACCATGCAGACCAGTTACAGGGCGCACCATGCAGGCCAGTTACAGGATGCACCATGCAGACCAGTTACAGGGCGCACCATGCAGACCAGTTACAGGGCGCACCATGCAGGCCAGTTACAGGACGCACCATGCAGACCAGTTACAGGATGCACCATGCAGACCAGTTACAGGATGCACCATGCAGACCAGTTACAGGATGCACCATGCAGACCAGTTACAGGACGCACCATGCAGACCAGTTACAGGGCGAACCATGCAGGCCAGTTACAGGATGCACCATGCAGACCAGTTACAGGACGCACCATGCACACCAGTTACAGGATGCACCATGCAGACCAGTTACAGGGCGCACCATGCAGACCAGTTACAGGGCGCACCATGCAGACCAGTTACAGGATGCACCATGCAGACCAGTTACAGGACGCACCGTGCAGACCAGTTACAGGGCGCACCATGCAGGCCAGTTACAGGGCGCACCATGCAGACCAGTTACAGGATGCACCATGCAGACCAGTTACAGGATGCACCATGCAGACCAGTTACAGGATGCACCATGCAGACCAGTTACAGGATGCACCATGCAGACCAGTTACAGGGCGCACCATGCAGACCAGTTACAGGATGCACCATGCAGACCAGTTACAGGGCGCACCATGCAGGCCAGTTACAGGGCGCACCATGCAGACCAGTTACAGGACGCACCATGCAGACCAGTTACAGGGCGCACCATGCAGGCCAGTTACAGGGCGCACCATGCAGGCCAGTTACAGGATGCACCATGCAGGCCAGTTACAGGATGCACCATGCAGGCCAGTTACAGGATGCACCATGCAGATCAGTTACAGGGCGCACCATGCAGACCAGTTACAGGGCGCACCATGCAGACCAGTTACAGGATGCACCATGCAGACCAGTTACAGGACGCACCATGCAGGCCAGTTACAGGATGCACCATGCAGGCCAGTTACAGGACGCACCATGCAGGCCAGTTACAGGATGCACCATGCAGGCCAGTTACAGGATGCACCATGCAGGCCAGTTACAGGGCGCACCATGCAGGCCAGTTACAGGATGCACCATGCAGGCCAGTTACAGGATGCACCATGCAGGCCAGTTACAGGATGCACCATGCAGATCAGTTACAGGGCGCACCATGCAGACCAGTTACAGGGCGCACCATGCAGATCAGTTACAGGATGCACCATGCAGGCCAGTTACAGGCCGCACCATGCAGACCAGTTACAGGATGCACCATGCAGACCAGTTACAGGACGCACCATGCAGACCAGTTACAGGATGCACCATGCAGACCAGTTACAGGGCGCACCATGCAGACCAGTTACAGGGCGCACCATGCAGACCAGTTACAGGCCGCACCATGCAGACCAGTTACAGGGCGCGCCATGCAGGCCAGTTACAGGATGCACCATGCAGGCCAGTTACAGGATGCACCATGCAGGCCAGTTACAGGGCGCACCATGCAGACCAGTTACAGGGCGCACCATGCAGGCCAGTTACAGGATGCACCATGCAGGCCAGTTACAGGATGCACCATGCAGACCAGTTACAGGACGCATCATGCAGACCAGTTACAGGATGCACCATGCAGACCAGTTACAGGATGCACCATGCAGACTAGTTACAGGGCGCACCATGCAGGCCAGTTACAGGGCGCACCATGCAGACCAGTTACAGGGCGCACCATGCAGACCAGTTACAGGATGCACCATGCAGACCAGTTACAGGATGCACCATGCAGACCAGTTACAGGATGCACCATGCAGACCAGTTACAGGATGCACCATGCAGACCAGTTACAGGATGCACCATGCAGACCAGTTACAGGATGCACCATGCAGGCCAGTTACAGGACGCACCATGCAGACCAGTTACAGGACGCACCATGCAGACCAGTTACAGGATGCACCATGCAGACCAGTTACAGGATGCACCATGCAGACCAGTTACAGGGCGCACCATGCAGACCAGTTACAGGATGCACCATGCAGACCAGTTACAGGGCGAACCATACAGACCAGTTACAGGCCGCACCATGCAGACCAGTTACAGGACGCACCATGCAGACCAGTTACAGGGCGCACCATGCAGACCAGTTACAGGGCGCACCATGCAGACCAGTTACAGGATGCACCATGCAGGCCAGTTACAGGATGCACCATGCAGACCAGTTACAGGGCGCACCATGCAGACCAGTTACAGGGCGCACCATGCAGACCAGTTACAGGGCGCACCATGCAGACCAGTTACAGGATGCACCATGCAGACCAGTTACAGGGCATACCATGCAGACCAGTTACAGGATGCACCATGCAGACCAGTTACAGGGCGCACCATGCAGACCAGTTACAGGATGCACCATGCAGACCAGTTACAGGATGCACCATGCAGACCAGTTACAGGGCGCACCATGCAGACCAGTTACAGGATGCACCATGCAGACCAGTTACAGGGCGCACCATGCAGACCAGTTACAGGATGCACCATGCAGACCAGTTACAGGATGCACCATGCAGACCAGTTACAGGGCGCACCATGCAGACCAGTTACAGGATGCACCATGCAGACCAGTTACAGGGCGCACCATGCAGACCAGTTACAGGATGCACCATGCAGACCAGTTACAGGATGCACCATGCAGACCAGTTACAGGGCGCACCATGCAGACCAGTTACAGGATGCACCATGCAGACCAGTTACAGGATGCACCATGCAGACCAGTTACAGGGCGCACCATGCAGACCAGTTACAGGATGCACCATGCAGACCAGTTACAGGATGCACCATGCAGACCAGTTACAGGGCGCACCATGCAGACCAGTTACAGGATGCACCATGCAGGCCAGTTACAGGACGCACCATGCAGGCCAGTTACAGGATGCACCATGCAGACCAGTTACAGGGCGCACCATGCAGGCCAGTTACAGGGCGCACCATGCAGACCAGTTACAGGATGCACCATGCAGACCAGTTACAGGGCGCACCATGCAGGCCAGTTACAGGACGCACCATGCAGGCCAGTTACAGGATGCACCATGCAGGCCAGTTACAGGACGCACCATGCAGGCCAGTTACAGGATGCACCATGCAGGCCAGTTACAGGATGCACCATGCAGACCAGTTACAGGATGCACCATGCAGACCAGTTACAGGATGCACCATGCAGACCAGTTACAGGATGCACCATGCAGACCAGTTACAGGATGCACCATGCAGGCCAGTTACAGGGCGCACCATGCAGGCCAGTTACAGGGCGCACCATGCAGACCAGTTACAGGGCGTACCATGCAGACCAGTTACAGGATGCACCATGCAGACCAGTTACAGGACGCACCATGCAGACCAGTTACAGGGCGCACCATGCAGACCAGTTACAGGACGCACCATGCAGGCCAGTTACAGGATGCACCATGCAGACCAGTTACAGGACGCACCATGCAGACCAGTTACAGGGCGCACCATGCAGACTAGTTACAGGGCGCACCATGCAGGCCAGTTACAGGATGCACCATGCAGACCAGTTACAGGGCGCACCATGCAGACCAGTTACAGGGCGCACCATGCAGGCCAGTTACAGGATGCACCATGCAGATCAGTTACAGGGCGCACCATGCAGACCAGTTACAGGATGCACCATGCAGACCAGTTACAGGACGCACCATGCAGACCAGTTACAGGATGCACCATGCAGACCAGTTACAGGACGCACCATGCAGGCCAGTTACAGGGCGCACCATGCAGACCAGTTACAGGGCGCACCATGCAGGCCAGTTACAGGGCGCACCATGCAGGCCAGTTACAGGATGCACCATGCAGACTAGTTACAGGATGCACCATGCAGACCAGTTACAGGGCGCACCATGCAGACTAGTTACAGGATGCACCATGCAGACCAGTTACAGGGCGCACCATGCAGACTAGTTACAGGATGCACCATGCAGACCAGTTACAGGGCGCACCATGCAGGCCAGTTACAGGGCGCACCATGCAGACCAGTTACAGGGCGCACCATGCAGACCAGTTACAGGATGCACCATGCAGATCAGTTACAGGGCGCACCATGCTGACCAGTTACAGGGCGCACCATGCAGACCAGTTACAGGATGCACCATGCAGACCAGTTACAGGGCGCACCATGCAGACCAGTTACAGGATGCACCATGCAGACCAGTTACAGGGCGCACCATGCAGACCAGTTACAGGGCGCACCATGCAGACCAGTTACAGGATGCACCATGCAGACCAGTTACAGGGCGCACCATGCAGACCAGTTACAGGGCGCACCATGCAGGCCAGTTACAGGATGCACCATGCAGACCAGTTACAGGGCGCACCATGCAGACCAGTTACAGGGCGCACCATGCAGACCAGTTACAGGATGCACCATGCAGACCAGTTACAGGGCGCACCATGCAGACCAGTTACAGGATGCACCATGCAGATCAGTTACAGGACGCACCATGCAGGCCAGTTACAGGATGCACCATGCAGACCAGTTACAGGGCGCACCATGCAGACCAGTTACAGGATGCACCATGCAGACCAGTTACAGGGCGCACCATGCAGACCAGTTACAGGGCGCACCATGCAGACCAGTTACAGGGCGCACCATGCAGACCAGTTACAGGATGCACCATGCAGATCAGTTACAGGGCGCACCATGCAGACCAGTTACAGGGCGCACCATGCAGACCAGTTACAGGATGCACCATGCAGACCAGTTACAGGGCGCACCATGCAGACCAGTTACAGGATGCACCATGCAGACCAGTTACAGGATGCACCATGCAGGCCAGTTACAGGACGCACCATGCAGGCCAGTTACAGGGCGCACCATGCAGACCAGTTACAGGGCGCACCATGCAGACCAGTTACAGGATGCACCATGCAGGCCAGTTACAGGACGCACCATGCAGACCAGTTACAGGATGCACCATGCTGACCAGTTACAGGATGCACCATGCAGACCAGTTACAGGATGCACCATGCAGGCCAGTTACAGGGCGCACCATGCAGACCAGTTACAGGACGCACCATGCAGACCAGTTACAGGATGCACCATGCAGACCAGTTACAGGATGCACCATGCAGACCAGTTACAGGACGCACCATGCAGACCAGTTACAGGATGCACCATGTAGACCAGTTACAGGGCGCACCATGCAGACCAGTTACAGGATGCACCATGCAGACCAGTTACAGGGCGAACCATGCAGACCAGTTACAGAACGCACCATGCAGATCAGTTACAGGACGCACCATGCAGACCAGTTACAGGGCGCACCATGCAGACCAGTTACAGGGCATACCATGTAGGTAACATAAATTGTGTCATTTACCGCCATGGAGAGCATTTTTTATTTACCTTGACATCTTACACCATCCACCAGCTGGAAGCCATCTGAACAAGTGCATGTAAAGGAGCCTGCGTTGTTGATGCAGGCACCGCCCCTGCAAACATCTGCACTTTCTTGGCATTCATCGATGTCTGCAAAAAATACATTCAGAAAGCTCTTGAGCTGACAGCCGCTGATAAGTCTCCCTGATGGACTCCATCTTATTTATTGCTCCCTCATTCATAGAAGGCCCACAGGAAATATAGCTTAAGTAACAATTGTTTTTGTCCAGTCCCCAAAGACGTAAAGGGAAACTCCCGCAGTTGGTTTGGTTACTTGGCCTGCGACCTTACCCAAAGTTTCAAATAAAGAGTGTTTTCCACAATGATTTTCACCTCATTCAGATCAATGGACATGAGCTGAGTTTATCATTCGAAACACCTACAGGATGTCAAATGTGTGGACTCCAAGTTAAAACACATGATTCTTCACTACGGGATTCAGAAGCAATGCTTCTAAACTGACATAGCCAGACTTCCCACATTCTTCATTAAAGCAGGTCATGTCTGGTGAAGGTGTGTCCGATTCATAACTTCAAACATGCACTATGTCCATGGAAACTTCTGGAACTGACTTTTATTTTGTAAACTCGACACTAACAAGTGGCTACTGGCAAGGGTCAGGTGACCTTTGCAACCTCAACACAGACCACCTCAAGCTCCTAGAAAGCTCCTATTTAAATCAGCCAGGGCAGGGGCCTCCACTTAAATGGACATAACCAGATAGAACCTATTTGTGGATCTCACACTACCCATTGCTCAAGGTTTACTCCAAACTCGATTGATGGATTTCCAGACTTCATGCATCCAAGTTAGCAATTAAAGAGCAAAAGAACTATTAAAAAAAAGTTGACCACAAGTGTCTATCTCCATTGTATAACAATGGCTTTCAACTTTAAGTCATTCTGAGTTGATAATATCAGTTGGTCCTGTGACCAAAACTGGCTTCTAATCTCAAAATACTTTATTCCCATTGTTCGCACCCATTGACATCAGGGAACCCATGGTGGGGGTTGCCATTGGCAGGACAGGAGAATCCTGCCAGCTGGAATGTCTTGGAAATCCTGCCTAATATCTTTGGAATTCTAACCACCCCTGCTGAAATCCTATCCTAACAGATGTTGGCCAAAGGAGCTTTATGTGAACCCATGGGGTGGGATTCTCTGTCTGTTTACAGCAATGGGATTCTCCGGTCCCACTGCAGTGAATGGGAGGTTTGGCTGAGTGCCAACTTCTCCGTCCTCAATAGTAGCAGCAGTAGCGGGGCAGACTCACAATGGAGAATCCCGGCAATAAGCTGGCGCACCGCCAGAGAAAGGTTAACCTGACACACCAGAGGTCTGATCCTCCTTTACATATTCTTCCGAGAGCATGCTATCAAGTTCTTGCTACCTTCACATTGGTCCCCTGTGGCAGCCAGACGGTACCCCGCATTGCAATCACAGTAGAAGGAGGCCTCGGTGTTCGTGCATTGCCCGTTCCTGCACAGGATGGCATCCTGGCACTCATCCACATCTGCACCAGAGAGGAAGCAAATGGTTTACTTCTGTTTCCATTCAATCGCCGACAGAGCATGGGTGCCCTGCTCAACATTTCGTATTAGAAATGGAAATCAGACAAGTTCCACAACAGACCGGCACTCTGCCCCAGTACATTACCACCAAATTACTGAAGGTGAAGACTGCCCTCCTTCCAGATTATCATGGTTCTCAATATGAATCATATATTAAGGGCTTATCATGGGATTGTTGCTATTGATATGGGGATTGACATTGCATTCATTACTGATTATTGTTTATTGTTGGGTGTAAATTTGGGAGAAAATATGAAAAAAGAGGAGAATAAAAATATATATTTTAAAATATATATTAAGGGGTTACTATCCATGCCTATACATGTAAACCTGTATTTACACCAGAGCGTACCGGCTGAAGCTCAACATTCCAAAGGGAGTTGGACAGATAATTGAAGCAGAAACATTTTCAAGGTTAAGAGGAGAGAGATGGAAATTGGACTAATTGGATTCCTCCTTCAAAGGACAGGGAGGGGCCCGATGGGCTGAATGGCCTCCTTCTCTGATGTATCATTCTATGAGTCCAAACGTACAGACCAAGGGAAAGAGCGAGAGACACACGATCACACAAACAATCGCACAACGACCACACGCCCTAAGGGACCATCAGTGCTGGTCAATGCGGGCAGATGGGACCTCAGTTTAATGTCTGATTCAGAGGTTTACAGAGAGATTTTCAGAGTGTGGGGCTGTGATGGTGAGGGAAGTGGGGGAGGGGCAGCTGCCACCAATGGTGCTGCAGAGGGAAGGCAAGAAACTTAAGTCAGCTGGAGCTGGGCAAGAGCAGAAGATGGCCAGTGCGGCAAAGTTGGCAGGTTAGGTAATGGAAGAATTACAAACAATTATGACAATCTTGAATTCAGTGAGTTGTGGAGAAATCAGAAACTAGGCAAGTTTGGCAGTGGCTCCTGTTTTAATTATGAGCGCTGGCCCACCACTTCCTCCCATGGGGCTGTGCTGAGGGGAGAGGAGAACAGAATCCTTCAGATATGTACTCTTGCACCGTCTGGCAGTCAGCTCCAGTACGACAGCAGTTTGTCCAGCTATCTTGCCTGGAGTTTGTTCCTTAGGTCGGGAGATCCAAACAGAAAAAAACATTTTGTTTTCTCAAACAGTGTCTCTCGGGCAGGATTTTCCTGCAGGCTTCAGGACTCCAACACCAGGCCCAAATGGGGATCCTGAGTCCACATGTGTAGGAGGCCAGAGAGGAGGAACTACTTTCTCAGTGCCAGCCTCTTCACTGGCTACCTCTGAGCTCGCTGTCCAATTAAAGACAGCAGACAGACTCCCGGTGGTGCTGGCCCATCTCAAGGCCGGCAGCTGTAGAGTCTCGTCAGCCTCATTGAGAGTTGGGAGCACTGCTGAGGCAGGTTGAAAATCAGGGAGGTGCCTCAGAACAAAACCGTCCTTTGGGTTGTGGGGGTAAAATCTGACATTTATTCTCAGGTAGTCAGGACGGTAGGTCCCTTCAAAGGGAGGAGAACCCCTCCCAGTTGCAGTATTTGGGCCACGGGTGTGGCCTTTGCTGAGAGCGAGCGGACTTCCTTTGGGGGAAGGAGCCTCCAGCTCCAATCCAACGCTCCCATAGGGACACCACCTCCATTGAGATAGCGGCCTCCTCATGTGGCGGGGAACCATACAATTGCTACCAAGCAGAATAAATCTTTAGTAAGACTTGGGGAGCCAAAGTAAAAGTAAACAACTTTTATTTTACAACAATTATAGACATGAGTCCAAGTAGAACCTCACCGAGTACTCTCTCCTGTTGGTCGGTTCCAGACTGGCTGATCTTTTATACAAGTATGGCTAAGCTACCCCTCCCCTAGCGGGGGAGCTCATACTCCGCAAGGAGCATGGGGAAAACAATCATCCCCACACTGGCTGTCCCATTCTGGTTTTTACAAAATCATCCATGATTGGGACCTTAATGGCTTCAACTGGCTGCCTGCCTCCATTGAGCAGGCAGCTGATGCAAATGCCAGAAACATCTCAAGTGGTAGCAATGTGTTGAGGATATTAATCTCCTGACAGTCAGGCAATGAAGTAGGAGACCAGAATCTTTACTCAGTTATAGATTTATTCACAGGATGATACCTCACAACCAAATAGCTCCTAACCCTACTACCCAACACCAGTGTTAATAAGTCTCTCTCTACATATGCTCAAGTAATAATCCAATGAATACCTCCACCTGGACAAACATAACTTGAATTTATACAACTAACAGGAGGGTTCTCCCGATGCGACTTCCCACCACTTCTCTTATCTCCTCAACCTGCAACATCATCCCCCAGGGCTGCGAAAACTCTACCATGACCATCTAACGAAAGCTTCCTTTTGTTAAACAGTACAACTTAGTGACTTTGCTTCAGTGATCCAATGCTATACTAATTGACTATTTAGAGATTTCAATCCCCACAGGAGTGGTTACCTTTGCACGCTTTGCCATTGGGAGTTGGTTCATACCCTCGGTTACAGGTACAGATATAGGTCCCATCGAGGTTGGAACATCTGCCATTAGCACAGACTGATCTGTTGAGGCATTCGTTGATGTCTGGAAAAACATACACAAAAGCCAGGTGTCAAAACGGATGCCAAGGACAACTCCGATAAACCTTTGGCCGTTCGCGAACCGATAATAAGAGGCATTGCACGCGGGAATTCAACAAAACATCCTGAAGTGCACAGTGAATGAGAAAGACAAAGAAACCCCTGGAATTTTATTTCTCAACTTATTTGCTGTCCCATTTATCATGGAACATCTGCAGCATCCATCTGCCGCACAATTTAATGGAAGCCTGTCTGGATGGGTCTTGAATAGCGTTTCTCCCAGCGTGTGACTGCATGTCCTATTTGTAACAGGAAACTGAAAAGAGATACAGTCGATTCCTGATGAATGCCTGGGCCGGTGTGCCAAGAAGGATTATGCTTGGATGGGGGCTCTTACAACCTGTCTACAAATCGCAATTTCTAATATCTGTACTTCAGGACATGGAATCTGCAGGTAAATATCACACCATCCTTATTATGTCACAAAGGCAGAAGAGTTTGCTCAGCTTATGCATTCCTGAAATTAATTTTTAAATTTACACTTGTTTGAGCAGCTCTCAAATGGCATTTTCCACAATAAGTTGCAGAACAGGGTGTGAGCACAAAGTGTGTCTGAAATGCGATATCTGAATTGTGCAGGGTAGGTGGATGGCCACGCTAAATTACCCATTAATTGGAATTTATTTTTTAAATGAATTGCGACAGATTCAACCTCCTGTGATGTTGCATCCAGTAAGATGGAGAATGTGATCTCCCTCTTGCCTAGTCCTGTCTTCTCTCTCTCTGAGTCTCCTCTTTCACTTCTCTACTGCTCACTTTCCAACATTTCTTTTTGCCTCACTGTCCTCTTCTCTCTTTCTTTTCTCTCGTGTGAGGAATGGTGTAATGTCGAGGCATGATGCAGCATCTAAGTGTCATAATATCCACTCATGTATATCATGAGGTGCAGACAGACAGATTGACACACAGGATAACCAATGAACACACACGACACAGAACAACCAATCACCAGACAGGAAACCACCACTATAAAACCCACAGGGCATTAAGGCTCTCTCTCTCTCACAGGACACGGCCAGGGAAATAGTCGCAGTGCACAGGCCAATGAACATCATCACCATGTGATAGAGAGCTAGTCTGGTCAAGCCAGTAGGAGGTTATCCGTTAGGTTAATAGAGTGTCAACCCACAGCAGATTATGTACAGCAACCAACAGGTTCAATAAAACAGTGTTGGACCATCTCCTGTGTCGGAAGCCTGTTTCTCATTTTACTGCATCCAGTTGCAGTCGATGTCAGACCAACACAGATAACACATCACTAAGGAGCGCCAACGAAGTTGGGGTGGGGGGGGGGGGGTTGCAGGACCAACAAGGCTAATAAGGTGACCTTGCCCCTTTTAAAGTATTTCGACCCCTTACTAGCTGAGGGATTTCTTTTGCTAATCTTTGACCGAAACAGGTCACCGGTAATGAGCAGATGCATAAAATTAATTTTGGACATGGAATGCGGTACAAGAATTGCTATCGATCAACCTCTTCCCCTTTAAGGTCGGGCTCTTCACCACCAGAAACGATAAGGAGACTTCTGATCAATCAGCAACAGATTGTCAACACTCCTCGGCAATGGGGAGGGGGTCAGATCAAGTACAATCCTGGAACAAAGGGGAATTTTCCCAAAAGTGCACGTTTAACTGCACGTCAAAACAGCCAAGCATTCGCTGATAGCTTCACAGTTGAATGCAGCGAAAATTTAATAAAGGGGAACAAAACAGTGCAGCAACCGGATGGTGCCTGTTTGCAATGTTACAGTGAATGTCTTCATCAAGGATCATGATGCAGGGAATCGTAGCCTAAAGCCAAAGTAAATATTGGCTTTTGGCTAGTCCAGATACTTCGCACAAAACCAGAAGAAATCAAGGCATTCATTCACAGATCAGTAACCACCACTATAAAACTGGCCATGCATTTAACAACAAGATTGAAAGTGGTCATGACTCAACTCGCAGGATTAGACTAAAATCCTCAAGAGAAGAATCAATGCAATTTACTGCTCGAATAAATCAATGGCATGGAGGCCCATCTTTTACGTAGCAAAGTGGATGCTTTTAAGGGAGATGGTGGATTCTCTGATCCTGAGGCTAAGTGTTGACGCCATTGGAAACGTCGTCGCATTTCTCAACGGCGTCCACATGGCCTCAGGATCAGCAATTCTGGCCCCTGCAGGGGGCCAGCAGGGCGCTGGAGCGGTTCACGCCGCTCCAGCTGCTGATCCGGTTGTGGAATGGGCACCGGTGGATGCGCGCGTGTGCAGTGGGGCCGGCGCGAACCCGCGCATGCGCAGTCCCACTGGCGCGCTTTCCGCACATGCGCGGTGTCTCACTTGTCCGCACCGTCCCCGACCCAACATGGTGCAGGAGTACAGGCACCGACGCGGAAGAAAGGAGGCCGGCAGACAGAGAGGACGGCCCGCCAATCGGTGGGTCCCGATCGCGGGCCAGGCCACATCGGAGGCCCCCGCCGGGGTCAGACCCTCCCCTTCCACCCCCACTGGCCACCACCCAACCCTTTACCGCCGAGGTCCCACGGGCTCAGAGCAGGTTAGAACGGCGCCCGTGGGACTCGTTTTTGTTTTTTAACGGCCATTCAGGCCGGAGAATCACGGGAGGGGGCCGCATAGAGCGGCGTGGTGCGATTCACGCGGAGTCCCGGCGCGGGGTCGGAGAATCCCGCCCGGTATATTTTTTGGAATATTCGGAGTTCACGTGTGACGATTCGCTCCTTACTATTTCCTCAGGAACTGATTAGTAACCAGACTTCCCAAGAATTTGGCGTTAAACATCTCCCAATGTTTGTGCACCATGACACTACTCCTCTTCCCCACCCTAACACGTAGATATATTTACTTCCATCATGGCACAAATCAAAATAAAGTCAATAGTTTTAGACTTGACAGCGCAAGGTGCTTTACTGGATAGAATAGCAAACACATTAAAGCGGTCAGGGTGCTGCCGAAAGCAACACAGAGCGCGTGAAATATTTAATTAAAAGAGAAATATGCCGATTTCATGTAAATCCAAGTGGCATTCGCCTCTGTTAAGCTGTATCGTGCAATAATAGCGAAGTGTGGCCAGCGTTTTGGTGTATGGCGTGCTGGGAAATTCTCTAGCCCGTCGCCCATTCTAATCAGCCAAAGATGATTTTCGGCAACATTCTGATAAGCTAACTCCAGTGGGTTGGTGTTCAATAAAACCTAGAGGCCACTTTTGTGTTTAATATACACCAGAGGTAACCCACTCATATGGTTTAACCAGACCTTTGAGTCTCAGTAGGTTTAATGTCACAAAGTGATGTCTGCCGCCCATTTCCTGCTTTTAAAGTGAATGCTCTGGATTTTGACAGCAGATAAAAGGTACAGAATGATAGACATCTGCTGGTGAGCTACCAGTCGGGGACACAGTGGTGTAGTGGTATTGTCACTGGACTAGTTAACCAGAGACCTGGAGTAATGCTCTGGGGACCCAGGTTCAAATCCTGCCACTGCAGATGGTGAAATTTTAATTCAATAAAATAAAACCTGGAATTAAAAATCTAATGATGGCCATGAAACCATCGCCGATTGTCATAAAAACCCATCTGGTTCACTAATGTCCTTTAGTGAAGGAAATCTGTCATCCTTACCTGGCCGACGTGTGACTCCAGACCCACAGCAATGTGCGTGACTCTTAACTGCTCCCTCGAGGGCAATTAGGGATGGGCAATAAATGCTGGCACAGCCCGCGACGCCCGCATCCCATGAACGAACAATTTTTTTTAAAAGATCGAGCAGCTCCATCATGCAGATCCAATCACATCATCAGTTGGACCCCCCTTCTTCCCAGGGCTGATATACTGTCTCCAACCAGACATATGGGGCGGGATTCTCCGATCCTGGGGCTAAGTGTTGATGCCGTTGTAAATGCCGGAGCGTTTTATGACGGTGTCATTTGGCCCCTAGGAGCAGCGATCCTGGGCCGCACAGGGGGCCAGCACGGCACTGGAGCACTTCACGCAGCTCCAGCTGCCGACACAGGCGTGAGCACGGATGGCGCGAGTTCGTTCATGCGCTACGGAGAGCGGGAGTTAACGTGTGCGCGCTATGGCCGGCGCGAGTTCGTGGATGCGCGTGGGTTGCCCGCCCCTGGGCAACATGGTCGAGCCCTACAGGGGCCCGGCGCAGGGAAACATAGGCTCCCCCCCAGATTAACCCCACCCGCCGATTGGTAGGCCCCGACCGCGGGCCAGGCCACCGTGGAGGCCCCCCCCCCCCCCCCCCCCCCAGAGTCAGATCCCTCCTCCCTACACCAGGACGGCCCCCGCAGGATGAACGCCAAGGTCCCGCAGGGTCGGACCGTACGCGAACGGCGCCGGCGGGACTCGGCCGATCTCGGCGGGCATTTGGCCTGTCAGGCGCGGAGAATTGCCGGGGAGCCGCGATGAGCACCCCCCCCCCCCCCCCCCCAGCTAGCACTGCGCCGACAGCACCGGCGCCGATTCTCCGGTCTCCCAGCGCGGGGTCGGAGAATCCCGCCCATTTGTTTTTAAACAAGTGAGTTTCATTTTGTTTGTCTACATAATGCATGGTAGGGTTAATGAGATTCTTAGAAAAATAGTAAAGTAACTGCTGTTGGAGCTGAAGCCAGCATTTGTACAGTAAGCCTATATATTCCAGCATATCATAGGACCACACACTATAGACAATGTAATTTATAGGACACTATATCACAGGAGGGTGCAGTACACGTTATTTGAAAAAACATAACTGTATATGCTATCGGTTAAATTCGGCATTCCTTGCAGCAAGCCATGCTCAAAGGGAATAGGGGCTGGAAGATTGGCACTGCAGATTTGTAACCCAATCTCCCAACAGTAATCCCTTCAAGCTTGGCTCCCCGCGGGGAATGCAGGATTTCTGAATTCATCCTTAGATTTTTATCTTCAATCCTTACATTTCATCCTTTCATAAAAAGAACAACTCCCATTTAACAAGTTTCAAGTGGCAAAGATTGTTTGACAAGCTCATTCTAAGTGTACAAGAAGCAGTCTTGAAGTCAGACTATAGAACATACCTATGCACTGGCCGTTTCTGCCTGTGTATCCGTCTGGGCAAGCCACACACTCATAAGAGCCAGGATTGTTAATGCATCTTCCAGACGGACATTTGTTGGAATCCTGGCATTCATTTATGTCTGTGAATTTAAAGAGATCACAGGGTAAATTCGGTTGACATATGAAAGGCTTCAAGTTCAATTTCAGTGTTCTAAAATAACAGAAAATAGTGACATTTTAAAGAGACAGCATCCCATTTCCTTAATCGTTAGGTTGCAGTTCAAATGTTTAAAAAGTGCCGAGCTCCAATTCGACAAGTAGTCGAATTGCCCACAAGGAACATATCTCTTGGGCTACAGGCCCAGGTCTAGTATAACATCCACACCCATTTGCTGTCCAGCACTGAATGTTAGTTAGGCAGGAATATTCCAGACACTTTCCTGAGGTAGTTACATCAACACTTCCGATTTTGACATGGGTGGTACGGTAACACAGTGGTTAGCACTGTTGCTTCACAGCTGCAGGGTCGCAGGTTCGATTCCCACTTCGGTTACTGTCTATGTGGAGTCTGTACGTTCTCTCCGTGTCCGTATGGGTTTCCTCCGGATGCTCCGGTTTCCTCCCATAAGTCCCGAAAGACTGGCTGTTAGGTGAATTGGATATTCTGAATTCTCCTTCAGCATACCCGAATAGGCGCCGGAATGTGGCGACTAGGGGATTTTCACAGTAACTTCATTGCAGTGTTAATGTAAGCCTACTTGTGACAATAAAGATTATTATTATGTTCATTCTGTTTTCCATTCAGGTTTTTTGCAGATATACGAGTTGCCGATCAGCAGGGCTCAACCGTAGGCAGGCGGCTGAGACCCGAGGGGTGAATTTGCCGAGATTCGTTAACGTCAGCCACCGGGAGGACTGCTTTTGGTATTAAAAGCGGATCCTGTCAAAAGTTTGCCGAGCGGTTGGAGCCAACTGCCCAAGAGTCGACGTTCAGAAGCTAACGCGGTTACACAAGGTTCAGGGAGCTGCACTCAAGCAACCATTGGCAGTGAGTGGGCTGGAAGCTGCTCTTATAATCTTACTGCTTACTTAGTGATATGGAGAACAAATGCACTGGGGTGGAGGTAGGAAGGGATGAAGGGCCATGCCAGCATTTCCGCCACCCCAGCACCCATACCACAGCCCATTTTCAAGCCTCTGATTTCATTTTTGGCATTGGATTATGCATGTGCATGTTTTTTGTTTATTTTCTTTTAGATAAGATTTTCGCATCAATTTTCAGTCACTCCCTGTAATTCACTTGGCTCCAGCACAGTGACTATGGCACAACGTCGAGAGGCTTGGAGACATGATTAAATTGGAGGCCGATTAAATTGCTGCTGTGATTCTTTATAAAAGGTTCTAACTCTGTGACCGTGCAAACTGCTCCGTGTCCTGAGCCATCATCTAATTCCACTCCAAGCCAATCTGAAGTAAAGACGTATATGAAAATATTCCACACTATTGGCAGAAAATACAAAAACATGCTTAAAGACATTCAGTCACTAAAGGAGCTGAAAGACAGACCCACCTTCACACTGCCCTCTATTCATTCTGTACCCTGAGTCACAGTACTGGCATCTGTACGAGCCTACAAGGTTAATGCAGTGACCTTCTCCACAGAAGTTGGGTCTCAGGCACTCATCAATATCTTGAAAGGAGATAATACTTTATTAACATTTAGTGGAATCTAACACTGCACAGGGAACATGTTAATCAGATCCACGTCGGTTGGTGAAATTCATACGAAGACACAGCTTCTTTCTTTGTTGGTGTGAGTTTATTAACTTAGCTCACAGTCAACCCCAATCCAATACCCAGCGGCCCATCTATCCCCATTTATAGGGTTACAAATACACAATACCTATTTAACAAAGTAAATTTCAACGATAGAGTTGGTATTAAACTTTAACAATATAATTATCTTTAAACCGTACCAACATAATTTCCATTAAACCTTCACAATGTAATTAATAAGACACTGACAGAACATACATCTAACAATATACTTATGTCAAGCAAGACAATAGTGGCAATATTCATTCTGTGCAATAAAATGTTACCGTTCTTAATTCTTTCAGATCTCGCACTGCCAGGGCAGTTCCTGCTATAAGATTGCAGTGCTACATTTTGCCACATGCATACATAAGGGTTTCTACTGTGTTCAGTGGAATAACGTGTGCAGGTTAAATTTCAGCCTCTGCTATTTCAAAGCTGTTGACAAACCTATTAAAATAGGCAGGTTAACAATTAGGTGAAAAGACCAACTATAAGCTTTTCACAGTGTGTGGAACAAGCTGCCAGAGGCAGTAGTAGGGGCGGATTCAATTTTGTCTTTTAAAAAGCATTGAGGCAATTGTATAGGAGAGCTGGGTATAGAGGGGTATGGACCAAATACAGGCAATTGGGACTAGCTTAGTGGTAAAAACTGAGCAGCATGGACAAGTTGGGCCGAAGGGCCTGTTTTCATGTTGTAGACCTCTATGACATCAATATATTCACCAGTGTGCTGAAAACCACAAACACTGGAAATTAAGCCTCTTGTTAAAAACCAACTGCATTTTTTCTGTTCAGACTCACAGCAGAGGGATTGTTGCTTGAGCGAGTTCATTGTCATTTGTTGGCTGGTGCCAGAATTACTTTAGAAGACATATAGGGAGCAGAGGCAGTGAAAGTATCAGATGAATTAAAAAAGTGGTGATTCCCAAAAGTCAAAGACCAGGGGCGGGATTCTCTGAGCCGAAATCGCGCTCGGCCCTGGCAGGTGCGAGATCTGAAAGAATTAAGAACGGTAACATTTTATTGCACAGGATGAATTCCCGGAGAATCGTCGCCAATCGGGCGCGCGCGGTCATTGCAGCACTGGTCGGAGCCTTTGGAAAAGGCCCCCGCAGCGATTCTCCCAGTGCAGCTGGCAGATTTCCCGCCGGCGTGGTTCTCTCATGGTTCCACCCGGTGGGCACTCAGCGTGGCTGCTGCAGACTCAGTCCGCGGCCGCCCTGGTGTGGGGCGGGGTGATCGTTCACCAGGGGAGGCCTCCAGGCTGGCCAGGCTATTGATCAGGGGCCACCGATCCGCTGGCCCGTGCGATCTGGAGAAAGGGCCTATCTTCCTGCTGGCGCGGTGTGGGTCAGCCATGTCGCGAGGGGGCGGCCGCTGAAGGCTGCCGCCGTGCACATGCGCGGCCCTCCGAGCCGGAGGTGCAGGGCCCCGTATCGGCAGCTGGAGCCACGAGGAGCAATCCGGGGTCCTGCTAGCCCCCTGCAAATCGCAGAATCACCCTGGACTTACTCCAGGTAAGTCCAGAGTGATTCGCGCGCGTTAATTCGCGGGCGTGGGGACATAGCCCCATTATTGGAGAATCCCGTCACAGGAATTCTCTTGCGGCTTCTCCCGCTGTGTATGTACCATTGGCAGAAGTTCAGCCTGACAAAGGTTCTCTGTGAAATTTGCCTTCGAGCTTCTGGTAGCGAGCAGGAAATTCCCCAAGGAAATTTTCCGTGTAAGGCATTTGTCCTATTGTCCTCATCGTTCCCCAGTTAAATTGATTTTGAGTTAGGAGACAGGAACATTTCACAGGTGAACAGTGTGAGGTGAAGTTTGGGGTTTGGTAAAATTTAAACTACCATCCTGCAATTAAGGTTCTCCTGACTAAAGGAAATGATTTTAAGTGTTACCAGAGCATTGCGTTCCTCCGTCTGATGTAAATCCTCGGTGGCAGGAGCATCGGAAGCTTCCTACTGTGTTCCTACAGTTGCCATTAGAACAGGGGCGTAGGGCCTGGGCACATTCATCCACATCTGTAAAAGGTAGACTACAGTGAGTAGAAGAAGCAAAGTAATTCATCCCTGGGTTCAATGTCCTGATGCTGACCGGCTCCTGCCTGGAGCTATGGTGATCATCACTGATGGACAAGAGGTCAACGCCTGAGGCAGACGGAGCTCAAGGCTTCTTTGACGCAACCAGAATATTTAGATGCAGCTCAATGTGCAGCACACTTGCCTCTGAGTCAGTTGTGAACTCCAGCGGCTTGAGCACTAAATCTAGGCTGGCACTCCAGTGCACTACGCAAGGGGTGCTGCATTTTCAGAGGCGCTGTTCTTCAGATTAGGAGCTAAACCCAAGCCCTGTCTCCCCACTCAGGTGGCAGTAAAAGACCCCATGGCATTATTTCAAAGGAGAACTAGGAGAGTTGACCGTGGTGTCTCGGCTGACTTTTACTCCTGAGCTCTGAAACAAGTCATCATCGCTTTGGAGTTCATGGGAGCTTGCTGTGCACAAATTGGCTGTCACGTTTCCTACATTACAATAGTGATTCTTCATTGACAAGAACTTCAATTGCCTGTTTGATGCTTTGGGACATCGTGAGGTTGTGAAAGGTGTTATTTAAATCTCTTTTTTTTCTGATTGACCATTGTGTTGGGGGTTTCTTCAAACTAACTCAAAGTCTACCAGCTATTCAGTAGCACTGAATGAATGGCAGCTGATTAATAACCAGCATAAGCTAATCTGTCAGATGGAAGATAGCACCGGCCATTTCTACAGGCCATGGCATCCTATCTATAGCAGTGACCGTGGGTCAGGACAGAGGTAGACACAGAGCCATGTCATCTGCTGCAAGGTCACCCATTAGCTTGGGACTGGCAAATCTGGCGATGGTAATAAGCAAACCTGGTTCAGGTTTGATACGATGGTGCAATGTTGACCAATAGGAATGGTGCCAGGAGGTAGCACAGAAGACCACAGTCCATGGGATCATTTCAACCTGCAGAGCATTGGAATGAACAGTTATTGATCTGCAAAATGGTGCCAGAACCCTGGGTGACTTTCTCCTTCAATTGTGCCTGTCTTTGCCCCTCGTGCTCTGCCCTGAAATTTGGCAAGGATTGATAAAGGGATAAAGGAAAGAGCCTTTTAAGACTTGGCCAGAGGCCTTTGCATTGTATTGTGAAACGCCCCCTCAATGGTTGCCATCTCTTCGAATTTCCCTTGCGGTTTCTCTCCATAGGCGCCCTGGGTCTGTCTGAATCAGCACCTTGAAGCTTTGTCAAACGTGTGCACCACAGAAACTAGGATGCAAACTGGACATTTCAGTTTGCAGTCTGAAAACTGTCAATAGTCTCTGTGGTACAGGGCGGCACGTGACATAGTGGTTAGCATTGCTGCTACGGCGCTGAAGACACGGGTTCGAATCCCGGCCCTGGGTCACTGTCCTTGTGGAGTTTGCACATTCTCCCCGTGTCTGCGTGGGTTTCACCCCCACAACCCAAAAGATGTGCTGGTTAGGTGGATTGGCCACGCTAAATTACCCCTTAATTGAAAAAAAATAATTGGGTACTCTAAATTTATTTTTAAAAATAGTCTCTGTGGTACAACTGCACCAGGAGGGGGAAAACGTGGGCTGTGAAGTCTTACCTGTGCATTCAGTGTTCACTGCGTTGAGCTGATATCCAGGATTACAGTTACATGTGTATCCCTCTGGTAGATTGATACACTGGCCGGGTCCACAGATTCTCGGGTTGACTGAGCACTCGTCGATTTCTGAAAAGCAAGCATTGCACATTGCAGCAAATTTGTATGAATTTTGAAGTTCTGCTCGTTTATCAGACCACAAACCTGTAACTGAAACAGTGAGATAGCTTGCCAAAATGTGGAGATGTTTTATCAATGTAACAACAACCATTTGAAATTAAATGGAGCCTTTAGTAAAATATTTACCACCTTCCACTGCACAAGCGTGAACTGTATCCACTTGCGCCTTGACAAAAAGTATTTTAAAATAAACTAAATTTTTCGGAACTCAGTTCAAGGGTCACATTGGACCTGAAGCATTAACTCTGTTGCTCTCTCCATAGATGCTGCCAGACCTCCGGAGTTTTCCCAGCACTGTCTGTTTTTATTTCAATTCAAAACATGTTACTTGGGATAATTTAAAGGGGGAGTAATAAAGTTTGGTGGGGATGTGAATTGGGCTGTGTTGAATCAGAGTGGCTACAGCAAAGAAGGAGGCCATTCAGCCTGTCGAGCCCATGCTGGTTCTCTGCAAGAGCAATTCAGCTGTCCCCCTGCCCTGCCCTTGCCCCACAGCCCCGTAATGTTCTTTCAAGTGCTCTCAGAAGGAGCAATGGAATGTGCCCCTGCCACCCTTTCAGGCAGTGCATTCCACATGGTAACCACTCGCTGCGGAAACACAATTTCCTCATGTCTCTTGCTGATCAACTTGAATCGATGTCCCCTGGTTCCCAACTCTTCAGCCAAAGGGAATTGTTTCTGCTCACTCTGTCCAATTGCCCATATGTAGAACCCTACCCCAACAAAGTGACTAAAGTACCTTACTACATGTGTTAAAGTCGCCATAGTTCCAGATGACCATAGGCTGCTTTCCCGTTTGAGGGGGGAGCTGACTGGTGGTGATTTAAACTGTAGATCACCACACCTCAGGCAAGGGGCAAGGTTCAGAAGGAGTAGGGGAGAGGGGTTCATACATTTGTTAAACTTGTAGGGGAAAGGGAAATGCTATAATGCATCGTGTTGCAAATTTATCAATTTAGCCTTGGGATTAACTTCAGTAGAAGCTGTTGGAAATGCACCACTGAAGTAGGAACATGGGGGGGCGGGAGTCTCCGTTGTCCAACACCGATATCGTAATCAGCGATCGGGTGGAGAATCCTTGTTTAAGACCGAATTGGGGACGGTGCCTGTTTTTGCATGTTGGGGGAGAGCCGTGCTCCTGTCCGGGAGGGGGGGGGGGGGGCTTCGGCGAGGGCTGGGGGTGGGGGGGGCGGCCAGGGGGAGACCGGGTCTGCGCACGGCCAGCGCATGTTGTACGGCGCAACCGCTGCAGGTCATCATCGTGCACATGCGCAGCCACGGACCATTCAATCAGATCATGGCTAATCTCTTCCTGGTCTCAAATCACTACCTGTTTTCCATATCCCTTTAACCCGTCTTAAAATCAGAAATATATCTATCTCCTTCTTGAAAACACTTAATGATTCAGACTACACTACATTATGGGGCAGCGAGTTCCACATATTCACCACCCTTGGCCAGAAGTAGTTCTTCTTCATCTCAGTTTTAAAGCTACCATTTTTCAACCTATATCTGTGAAGTGGAAGCTTCTCCAACATGGAGGCCTAGGCAGCATGGTCTCCATGGTTAGGATACCCTGGAACCAAACCTTCTTAAGAACCTGGGGCGGGATTCTCCCAACGGGAGTCTAAGTGCCGACGCCGGAGTAAAAACCGTTGGCGCCCATTCGCAGACGCATATTCTCCCCCCCTCCCTGGGGCTAGTAGAGGCGTCGCACGGTTTACGGGGGCGGGGCCTCGGCGTGGCGTCAGAGACCCGGCGCCGCATAAAAGACACAGCGCCTTGGGTCCCGCGCATGCAGTTGGGCTGGCGCCAACTAGCGCATGCGCGGTTACCTCGCGGAGAGCTCCGGCCCCTCACCAACATTGCGCCAGGGTTCTGGGGCCACCGCGGAAGGAAGTAGGCCTGGGGGGGGGGGGAGGCCGGCTCGCCGATTGGTGAGCCTCGATCGCGGGCCATACCCCATTGGAGGCGCCCCCCCCGGGGACAGAGCCCCCCCTCTCCCCCCCCCCCCCCCCCCCCCCCGCAGGCCGCCCCCCCCCCCCCAAGCCTTTGTGACAACTAACCGCCGGCAGCGACCAGGTGTGGACGGCGCTGGCGGGGCTCAGCCGTTTACGCGCGGCCGCTCGGCCCATCTGGGCCGGAGAATCGCTGCAAACGGCGAGTGCCGATTCTCCGAGTGGCCTGGCGTGATTTGCGCGGCCCTGGTTTTCGGGGGGGGGGGGGGGGGGGGGAAGAGAATCACATGCGGGTGTTGGGGCGGCGTGGCGCGATTCGTGCAGCGCCCCGGGCGATTCTCCCACCCAGCGGGAGGGGGAGAATACCGCCCCTGAAATGAGCTTGATGATAACATTCCTCGCTGTTCTACAAAATCATGCTGCAGTTACAGAATCCAAGTTGCTAGTGTTTTTTTTGATGGTGCTGAGTTTAACCACGATAGCCCAATGTTTAATTTTCATGGCAGCCTTGGCTCCCAAGTTTAATGAGTTTCCAAGAAGGTTTACTGAAGGAGCCAGAGCCAGGACCTCCCGATGCATGTTACTACTCTCAGAGGGGCTAGAATGTTTATTGTCCTCCACATCATGTTCCTTCACTTTGAACTCCTTGACTTCCATCAGATGGGCTGAAGATACTGCCAATGAAGCTCAATTGTAGCTATGGAAAAGGTTGTTGTTTCCTATTAATAAAACCAACATTTAAAAGAACAATCTATTACATTTCTCCCGTAATACTAAATACCGCATATTCCAGGTTTACTCAATGTCACACTTTTGAAGCGTTGTGTGTGTGAGTGTGAGGGTCTACTGTGGGAAATTTCGGAATGGTGAATGGTGTGGGGGGATGGGGGAGGGGAGGGACCAGTTAGCATCAGCTCAATTGACTTGGGAGTCAGTTTAGTGAAGCAATTCTGTCTACTTGAGCAACACTAACTGCTGGGGGTGCCAATGGTTGCTTCTCTAGTTTTAACCCATCATGTGTGGACTTGAAAATTTACTGAGTTATGGAGCTGCAGAAGCATTGGGCAACCCTGGGCATCCCATCAGGAAAGGTGGACATGCAACACTCACTGAGGGTTGTGCTCTGATCCCCCACTGTTATTGATATGTAAGCATTGAACATTCACCCGCATGGTTTAATCAAACCATGCAGCTTCAGAATGCACGTTCCAACAATGCCAGTGCCTGAGCAGAAAGCTCATGATGCAATCGAGTGGCCAAAGATGTTGTCTCAGTTATGTGGAGTGGGCCAGAGGTGGGTGGGTTGTGGCGATCCTTCATACGCACTAAACACTGGACATCTATTTAGTGCCCAGGACTCTCTAGCATGGGTAAGGGGCCCTTCAAATGCTGCCACAGGCCATGATGACCAAGAGTGACTCTCAGGAGACAAATGCTGGACCTTGTCTCTTTGATACTGTAGTGAGGAGGCCATCAGGAAGATGGAGCCTGGTGATCTCGCTGTCTGCGTTATCCCTTATAGGCAAGAGAGAAGGAGCCGCCTAGCTTGACAAAGGAGGAAGCAGAACCCTCATGACCATGGGACGACAGGGTCTCTTCATATCAAACATGCCTACCACTCTATCGCCCGCCCACACTTTGGCAACTCTGACCACAAGGCTGTGCTCCTGCTCCCGGCCTATAAGCAAAAACTGAAGCGGGAGGATCCGTCAAAGAAAGTCCTGCATTGTTGGTCTGAGGAATCGGATGATCTCCTACGGGACTGCTTAGAGTCAGTGGACTGGTCAGTATTTAAAAACTCTGCGACCAGCCTGAACGAGTACGCCACTACAGTAACTAACTTCATTAGTAAGTGTGTAGAAGACTGTGTGCCAAAGAAGCAAATCTGCGTGTTT
Source organism: Scyliorhinus canicula (assembly GCF_902713615.1). Taxonomy (NCBI): domain Eukaryota; kingdom Metazoa; phylum Chordata; class Chondrichthyes; order Carcharhiniformes; family Scyliorhinidae; genus Scyliorhinus; species Scyliorhinus canicula. The sequence continues at coordinate 288,121,319 of NC_052146.1, read as the reverse complement.
CCCAACCGGAAACCCTGGATGAGCAGGGATATCCACTGCTTGCTGAAGTCTAGGTCTGAGGCATTCAAGTCAGGCGACCCTGACCTGTACAAGAAAGCCAGATATGATCTAAAGAATTCCATCAAAGATGCCAAAAGACAGTGCCGGACTAAGCTGGAGTCCCAGGCTAGCCACAACGATCTCTGCTGTCTATGGCGAGGTCTGCAAGATATAACAGGCTACAAGATGAAGGCATGTAAAATCGTCGGCTCCAACGCACCCCTCCCTGATGAGCTCAATGCATTCTATGCCCGCTTTGAGCAAGAGGTCAGCGAGAGCGAGCCCTCCACCCCAGAAGCCGCTGATGAACTTGTATCTGAGATCACCACTGCAGGCGTCAGAGCAGCCTTCTCGAAGGTCAACCCACGGAAAGCCACTGGCCCAGATGGGGTACCCGGACAAGCACTCAGGTCTAGCGCGGATTAGCTAGCGGGGGTACCCTATCTGCTTCAAGAAGACGACCATCATCCCTGTACCAAAACAAAGTCAAGCAGCGTGCCTCAATGACTATTGTCCAGTGGCTCTGACATCCATCATCATGAAGTGCTTTGAAAGGTTAGTCATGGAACAAATCAACTCCAGCCTCCCAGATTGCCTTGATCCTCTACAGTTTGCCTCCCGCTGCAACAGGTCCACAGCAGATGCCATCTCCATGGCCCTGCACTCTACCCTGGAACACCTAGATAACAAAGGCATCTATGTCAGACTCCTCTTTATCGACTACAGCTCAGCATTCAACACCATCATTCCTACGAAACTAATCTCCAAACTCCATGGCCTTGGCTTCGGCTCCTCCCTCTGCGACTGGATCCTGAACTTTCTAACCCACAGGCGACAATCAGTAAAGATAGGCAACAACACCTCCTCCACGATCATCCTCAACACTGGTACCCCACAAGGTTGTGTCCTCAGCCCCCTACTATACTCCTTATACACCTATGACTGTGTGGCCAAATTTCACTCCAACTCAATTTTCCATTTGGTGATGACACCACCGTAGTGGGTTGGATTTCAAACAATGACGATACAGAGTATAGGAATGATATAGAGAATCTGGTGAACTGGTGCGACGACAATAATCTCTCCCTCAATGTCAATAAAACAAAGGAGATTGTCATCGACTACAGGAAGCGTAGTGGAGAACATGCCCCTGTCTACATCAATGGGAACGAAGTAGAAAGGGTTGAGAGCTTCAAGTTTTTAGGTGTACAGACCACCAACAACCTGTCATGGTCCCCCCATGCTAACACTATAGTTAAGAAAGCCCACCAACGACTCTATTTTCTCAGAAGACTAAGGAAATTTGGCATGTCAGCTATGACCCTCACCAACTTCTACAAATGCATTATTCTTTCTGGCTGTATCACAGCTTGGTATGGATCCTGCTCTGCCTAAGACTGCAGGAAACTACAAAAGGTTGTGAATGTAGCTCAATCCATCACACAAACCAGCCTCCCATCCATTGACTATCTATAATTCCCGCTGCCTCGGAAAGGCAGCCAGCATAATTAAGGACCCCACGCACCCCGGACATACTCTCTTCCACCTTCTTCCGTCAGGAAAAAGATACCAAAGTTTGAGGTCATGTCCAACCGACTCAAGAACAGCTTCTTCCCTACTGCTATCAGACTTTTGAATGGACCTACCTCGTATTAAGTTGATCTTATCTCTACATCTTGCTATATCTGTAACATTATATTCTGCAATCTCTCCTTCCTTCCCTATGTATGATATGCATTGTTTATACAGCATGCAAGAAACAATACTTTCACTGTATACTAATATATTTGACAATAATAAATCAAATCAAATCAAATCCTCCTCCGCACATAGAGGATGATTCCCAGAGAGCTGTCATTTAAGGCTGCCTCACTAAACCCAGGGTCTATAGATGAGCGAGAACCAGTGCCATTGATGCCTGTGCATGCCAAGGGAACTGGTCACTCACATATGCCACCGTCTGCAGGAATTGGCACCACAGGGCATCCACTGCCAGTGGCAGTGAAAGTAACTGTCGCACTCAGTTGCTGCAGCAGTGGCTCCTTCCAGGGTTCCACTGCAGACCTGTGCAGGATCCCGCAAGCCGCCATGCACAAACGTATCCAGGAGGCGATGGATGCCATTTTTACCAAGGCACCCAACCCTCTCAACTTTGACAGGGATCAGACGAGCCAGGAAGCAACATAATAATATAATAATCTTTTATTGTCACAAGTAGGCTTACATTAACGCTGCAATAAAGTTACTGTGAAAAGCCCCTAGTCGCCACATTCTGGCGCCTGTTCGGGTACACAGAGGGAGAATTCTCAGCTGGTATGGGAATTGAACCCGCGGTGCTGGCTTTGTTCTGCATCGCAAACCAGCTGTCTAGCCCCATTGAGCAAAAATAGCCCTGCAGCGCTGAGATTTGCTGAGCTTTCTGGTCTCCCACAACTACAGAGTGCCATCGACTGTGTTCACGTGGCTCTAAGGTCTCCCTTACACCAAGCAGTCTAGTATGACAACCGCAAAGGCTTCCACGTGTTCAAAGTTCAGCTGGTAACAAATGGATCATGCAGGTTTGTGAAGATATCCCAGAAGTGTCCACACGCCATACATCCTCAGCAGGCCTCAAATCCCTGACATGTTCGAGGGCCCACACAGGCTGCTGGGCTGGCTCCCCGGGGACAAGGGCTACCCACAAAGAACTTGGCTGATGGCACATGTGTGGCAGCCTCAGACTCCTGTTGAGTGAAGATTTAATGAGGCTCTTGTTGCAGCCCAGACTTTGGGATTCTGAAAATTTGGTTCCGGTGCCTCGACAGTTCTAAGGAACACTCCAGTACGCTCCCCAGAGGGTGTCACACACCATTGTGGCGTTAAATAACCTGGTGCTGCAAAGGGAGGGGGGACCTGGATGATGAGGAGATGAAAGAGCTGCTTATCTCCTCCGATGAGGAGGTAGCAGAAGGTGATGGGGTCCTGGAAGGCGAGGATGCAGATGAAGAGGTCACTGCACTGGCCAGGCATGCTCATGAGGCCCTCATTGCCACATGTTCCTGTCAGTAGGATGAGGAGATGCAGTGAGGACACTCCTGAGATCATCATTTTGCAGCTGGGAAGCTCTAACACCTGCCTGGCTCAGGGCAGCGCACCAACCCACTGTGAGGAGGCTCATATCACGGAAACACTGCTGAGATACAGTGGGCATATGGACTTCACGAGTACTTGATCCTTTGGCAGGTATCATCCCCTGTTCCCTTCAGCCTCACACCTTCACCTGTCGGGGATGCTGACCGGATGTTTGGGGAGGGGGCACCTGGTGCTGAGAACTTACAGAAAACATCACAGGATCCTGCAATTCGGGATAGGAGATTCCTGCAGCAAACACAATCCTCAACAAGGTGCAGGCATCGCTGATCTGAAGAGTGACTTTGAAATGGGACAATCACTGTGGTCAGAAAGTTAAACACTGCAAAGAGGAGAGGCCCTGGATTGTGACACTTGCCTTCAGTTTGTACAGGAACCAAGGTTTTGTAACTGAATTGAAAACAAGGAGACTTGACTGGGAGTGTACATTCATCATTCGTTAAAATTCATAACAAGTGATTAACACCTGTGCCCACCTTGTGCAACGACATTTTCTTCACCTTTCTAAGTCTCCTGCTACATCTTGGTGCTCCCCCCAATATTCACAGCGGGCGTGGGGGTGGCCTGCTGATTGCAAAATCCTGTTGTCTCTTCCCACACCGATTGGTGCATTAAGGCAGACTTACGTCTGTGTCCATAGCCAGTTCTTCCCGGAGCAAGCCGCTCGTCTGTCGCCAGAAGATTGAGCACCATTCAACACCAAACATGGCTTACCAGGAGCCTCTCCTGCTCTTACCGCCAGCCATTGGTGTGTTGGAAGAATTCTGCAGGTTGGTACTCAACCTGTTTGGCCGCGTTGTGGCCATTGAGTCCTGAGGTGGGACTCGAACCTGGAGCTTCTGACTCAGAGGCAGGGGCACCACCCACTGCGCCACAAGACCTCCTTGTGATGTGAATACTCGCATTATTTCGAAAACTTGAGTAAGATTGTATTCCCAGACATGGGGCGAAATTCTTCAACCCCCCGCAGGGTCGGAGAATCGCCCGCGACCGGCGAAAATCCCGCCCCCGCCATGGCCGGAATTCTCCGCCAGCTGGGAATTGGCGGGGGCGGGAACCGCACCCTGCCGATCGGCGATCCACCTGCGTCGATTCTCCGGCCCGCGATAGGCCGAAGTCCCGCCGCTGAGACCCCTCTCCTGCCGCCGTGGTTTGAACCACCTCTGGTGGCGGCGGGCTCGGTGGCGCGGGCGGGCCCCCGGGGGGGGGGGGGGGGGGAGCGTGGGGCGATCGGAACCTGGGGGGTGCCCCCATGGTGGCCAGGCCCGCGATTGGGGCCCACCAATCGGCGCACGGGCCAGTGCCGCAGGGGCACTCTTTTTCTTCTGCCGCCGCCATGGCCTCCACCATGGCGGAGGCGAAAGAGAATCCCCCAGCACGCATGCACCGGTGGTGACGTCAGCGGTAGCTGACGCACCGGCGCATTCGCGAACCGGCGAAGGCCTTTCGGCCAGCTCCGGCACCGGGCGTCAAAGGCCGCTGGTGCCGGTTTTGGTAAAGTCGGCGTGGCGCCAACCACTCCGGCGCGGGTCTAGCCCCCAAAGGTGCGGAGAATTCCGCACCTTTGGGGAGGTCCGACGCCGGAGTGGTTGCCGCCACTCCGCCACGCCGGGACCCCCTGCCCCGCCGGGTAGGGGAGAATCCCGCCCATGATGTCCGCTTAATCCTGCTGGTGCCATTAAGGGAAGGCAGGTGGAAGGAGTGAGAAACCTCTGGCCCATTTTCATATAGGATGGACAATTATGAGCAGCGCTGACAATATGATCCCAATATAAACGAGCAGGACAAAACCATCTGTATCCTGTTCTGGCAGGGCCTGGGCATTCTGCACTGAGGTAGGCCTCTGAGAATTGCCTCTTCAGATTAAAAAAAAAGCGAGATCAGGAAATGTTTGGATACATGGGGAATTGTAATTGCCGACTAAGTCACTTTGGGGCCAATTTTCCAATTACCTGCTGGCGATACAGGGATCATAAGTCACGGTTAACCATCGACTGACTGCGCACCCCTCACTTTCTGATGTCCACTGCCAGCTGTCAAACCAGATGATTACTCTGAAAGCTGCTCAGGCCTGACATCGTTTCATTTACCTCAATTCCTGGTGTTGCCTTGGAAGCAACAAGAGTTTAAGAAAACAACATGTGTGGTTGTATGCGTGTAGCACTTATCAGGGAAAAGCTGCATGAGAGAGACATGAATAGAAGAATAGGTTGATAGGATTTAATGAAGCGGGGTTGGAGGAAGCTCATGTGCAGCAAAAATACCAGCATGGACCTGTTGGGCCGAATGGTCTGTTTCTGTGCTATACATTCTGTGTTATACCCTATATTAGCCAGCGTGTGATACTGCTATCACCAAGGGGCAGCAACTGAATTGAGGGCTGAGCTGGCACAGGTCACTTGGCAATTCAGAATGGCCTGAGTCACATTCCTGCTCTAAAGCAGAGTTGGCTGATCTTATCCCAGATTGTAGTGGGGAAGATTACAATTAGTCCCACTGCCCCTGGCTCAGAGAGAGGAAAAATCAGTCAGAATTCAGAGTGCAATCCGGAGAGTTTTGCTGGAGATTATGTGGGCCTCAGGCAAAGACAAGGTGAGGTTCCGCAGTGATGTTCTCCATTGTCGATCAGCATTCGTCATCCAGACCGCCCCCCCCCCCAAACATTGCCAAATTCCGCAGCACGCAAAGCTGTCTTTCAGCACGAGTGCATACTCAATGATCGCGTTCCAATTTGTCCAATACCCCTTGTACAGGTTACTGTGTACTCTTCCGATACCCACAATCTCTACAAACTATTCCCCTTCCATGGATTTCTTGACTTGATGAGAGTCCTGGCGGGCTGATCTTATCAGCAGCTCATTCAAACCTGCACCCAGACCCTGGAGCACATTGGCAGAGTCCTGGGCAATGTCTGTCTCCAGGTAGAAGTCCGTGCGAGCTTGGCAAGCAGTTTAACCGCTGATCGAATCACAAGTGCAGGCAGCGCTCTGGTCTAAGCAAACCCATTTGCGGAATTACTTCTGACTTCAGCCACAGACTCAGAGTTGGGGCGGAGAAAATTGGTTGGCGCTGAACTCTGAGAATGGGACAGTCAGAACTCCATTAAGTGCTCAAAGTGACTGGCCCGAGGATCTCCAAAGATTGGGCCTGAGACCTCCTTCCCAGGAAACTCAGTAGCTCCACAGAAGGACTGTTGGCCTCGCTCGGCATCACAACCCAGCTGCCCAGCCATCCGAGCCTCCCCATGCCGGCTGAGGTTATTCATGGAGGCCCCGCTCTGCCTTCTCAATCTTGCCCCTCGCCTGAGGTGCGGTGACCCTCAGGTTAAACCACCACCAGTCAGCTCTCCCCCTTCAAAGGGGAAAGCAGCCTCCGGTCGTCTGGGACCTTTGGGACTTTACTTTTACTTTACTTGCAAGGATTAATGGTTTAACTGCTGTAGAGCCTGAATTGGCTCCGCCTATTTTTGACTAATTTCAGAGCCGGATCCTTAAACAGGTGTTAGGGCGTTCATCTATTTAAGAAAACTGCCAGGGCGATCTGGATCTCATATGGGACAATGTAGATTTTGGCGTATTTGAAATACCCTTTGGACAGGTGACTTATCCCCCACTAAATTGTTCATTTCTTTGCCCTTGTTTTGTGCCAGTTAACTGGGAAAAATGGGATCCACCAATTTTTCCTCCGGCAGATCTCCGGATGAGACTCGTGGCAGAGGGGGAAAACTGCAAAAACAAAATGAACCGGATAAGGAAACATTAAAGTGAATGCCGCAACAGAGAAGCAAAAATCTGAAAACGTTTGGATGATCTTAAAAGGTATTTCAACCCCATTGGCTGAGGATTAAGTAGTAGCAAAGCAGAGGCATGAGTCAGTGAATGAGTAGCCCCCATCGCTCAGCGCCCTGTTGATGGCTGAAGTCAAGTGGATGCTGTGAGTTGCTCCTGTAATTCGACACTCCAAGGTACGGATGCGCTGGCCAATATTACGCTCTGTGTACAAGGTGGTTCAGTCAAGTTCCAGGACATATTCCCCATCGGTGCCAGCCCTCTGCTGCACAATGCCCAAATAATTTCTGAGAATAATGTTTGACATGAGCTGGTTGCCTTTTTAAATTCTACTTGAATTTAGAGTTCTCGTGCTCATCGTCTGTGGGGAGGAAGAGGAAGTGGCATGAGTGGGGAGGTCAAAGGTTGCAAAATGGCCTCCCTGCATCAATGAGGCTAGCCATTGTTCATTTGAGATTATCCACGATGTTCCCATCTGATTCAGATGACCCGTGAAATGTCGCTAAAGAGTTCCACACTTCGCCTAAAGTCTGTCGGTCAAGCAATATGCTCCGCCCGTCTTGTGTCCTGAACTTTGACCTCTGTAAAAGCCCCAATTAGAGGTCGAACACTCAGCCACATGGCCCAAATATTTAAAAGAAATCATTCATCTAGGGTTATTGTGCACAACCCCTGGCTATCAGCTGAGAAGTAATATCAGTGGTCCTCAGAGGCTCTTAGCTGAGATCTCACAAAGCAGGACGTTGGAACAGTTACCTGAAGCATGCTGGTTGTAGTCCTGTGGGTTGTGAAGAGAAAAGGTGCCTATATTTGTGGTTGAAACAAAAGTTGCGGGTGTCTGAGAAACATTATTTGACTTCCAGCTCCTCCGCAGGGACTTATATTTGGGAGCTTAGCATTTGCCTGGCCGTGCGCAGCGTACCAGTTTCAACCACCTCGGCCGAAAGGCTTAGAGGCGAGAAATAATAAAGCGTTCGCCACAAAAACAAAACTACACTAAATGAAACTGGTGTCCATTGCCCCAGCTGGAGCACTGGGCTGCATCGTTCAGACACGTCATGCAATACTAAACCTGACACACTCTTACAATCCACGTCACCAGCCAAGGAAAACAAAGCCAGGTTCCCCATTAGTCATTTTCACCCTTGGTTGCATCACCTCGAGTGATTCTGAGGCGGTGCTAATTTGTGAAACCCAAATATATTTTTAGTTCCATCTGACCAATTCCAGAACAAATATTTACAGTACATGCTCACTGGGTAACTGCACTGTCAAGAATATAATTTCTCCTGATATGTATCTGTGAAAATAACATTCAAGCAAAGTCCAGGGCCAAACTGCTGCTGACGTTGGATTGAGTGGCATATGTTCCACTAGCACATTGGATCAGTTTTTGGTGAAAATGCTCACAGATGTAGCAGAGATTACTATAAGGTCTGTACTCTCTCAAACTGTCCGCTGCATCATAACAGGGATCATATTTAAACAATATCTGATGCTGCAAATAATCCACAAGTGAAGGAACTGAATGTAAGTAGCTTGTGAACTGTTTCCTTCCATTTTGCTTCAGGTGTGGAGTATGTTCCTTGCGGTGGGTAAAAATGGCTTCCACTCAAAGCCTTTGTTTTACCTCAGGTGACCTGAGGCCCCGTGACCACGGCAACCCACAGTGCTAAAGAAAAAGCAGAAGTGCACAAAAGTATTTCTCCAAACATTCCCCTTTCCATGAAAAGAAAAATACATACTGCACACACTATTGGTCACGGTTACCCACAGACATGCTCAATGGAGGAAGTTATCACACGTGAACAGAAAACTGATCACTGTAGTCTGTCTCACCGTGTCCGTCTCACAGGCATTTCACACAGAATATTATGTGGCACTCAAGTCTTCCAATGGCAGGGCAGCACGGTGGCCTAGTGGTTAGCACAGCTGCCTCTCGGTGCTGAGGTCCCAGGTTCGATCCTGGCTCTGGGTCACTGTCCGTGTGGAGTTTGCACATTCTCCCCGTGTTTGCGTGGGTTTCGCCCCCACAACCCAAAAATGTGCAGAGTAGGTGGATTGGCCACGCTAAATTGCCCCCTAATTGGTAAAAATAATTGGGTAATCTAAATTTTAAAAAAAAGATCTTCCAATGGCACATGTGTGGGTTGTTCAACTTGGTACGCTGCCTCCTGGGTTGACGTTGCCTCTCTGGGGTACGTTGTTGCCATGGCAAGTGTTGCTGCTGATCTGGTGTTCTTTTTGGGGATTAGTTGGAGAGGCGGTGGCGTAGTGGTATTGTCACTGGACTAGTAATTCATAGACCCAGAGTACTCTGGGGTACCAGGTTCAAATCCCGCCACTGCAGATGGTGAAATTTGAATTCAATAAAATAAGTCTGGAATTAAAAGTCTAATGACCATGAAACCATTGTCCATTGTCGTAAAAACCCAACTTGTTCACTAATGTCCTTTAGGGGAGGAAATCTGCCATCCTTAACTGGTCTGGTCTATATGTGACTGCAGACCCACAGCAATGCGGTTGACTCTAAATGCCCCTCAAGGGAAACTAGCGATGGGCAATAAATGCTGGCACCGCCTGCGACGCCCATGTCACATGAACGGATTTTTAAAAGTTGACCTCTGGGAGTGATGGTTGTTCCGTCTCTTGTTCAGTTGGTGATACCAACCCTTCCCCATCTGTGGAAGAACAGCTTCTACAGTTGCACATAGATGACTGTGATTCCAACAATATCTCAGGTTGTTCATTTCACCATCTACGATCGAGGTGACAACTGTTCCAAGTTGCCAAAAGGGCTGAATCTTGTTGAGTGTGTTGAATGTTTGTACTCTCACCGGCTCTTAAACTCTCAACTTTGGCAATGTTTTAGCAGGTTCATCAGAGTGAAATTTGATTTTCTAGCATTTCACTTTCATTTTGTCACTCACTCCTGTGAAGACTTCTGGCTTCAGTAGGTTTTGATCTATTGGAAGTGTAGTTTGGGTGCAGCGTAGTGTCAGTCACTGGACTGGACTACTTTCCATGCCTTCAGTAGGTGTGTTTCTCCACTCCAAGATTGCCTTGCACATGTCTGTGCTGGATCTAGATGATATTTTGATGATCCCTTCGGCAATTTTCACTGCTGCCTCAGCCTTTCCATTTGACTCCAGATAGTATTAAGATGATGTGCGGCGCTGAATTTCCCAATCTTCCATGAAGTGCCTGAATTCTTCACTTGTGAACTGAGGGCCATTGGCACTTATCACAATGTCAGGAATGCCATAATGACTGAAGTGTGCTTTCAGGTATTCTACAATCTTACAGGTGGTCATTAATGTCAGCCTGTCTGACTCCCAATAGTCTGAGTAGTAGTCAGCTGTGACGACATTTTCAGTAGCAGTGCGTGTGAAGAGATCTACCCCAAGCTTCATCCATGGTCTGCCTGGGATATCATGAGTTCTATAACTTGCTTAGCTTGTTATTCATTACAAGCACTGCAGTGGCTGGTGTGATCCTTGACCTCATTGCTCATGTACAGCCAGTAGAGCACTTCTCTTGCCTTCATTTGCAAATGTCCCTTCATCTCTATGCCGGCAGGGATTGGAATATTCAAAGCTATACTGGCTCACCCAGCAGTCAATATCTTGTACAAAGTTGGAGACTGAAGTTTGAGTTATTCTCTGCTGTTTCTTACCGTGGCTGTCTCTCCTACAGCTATCAAAATCATTTCAATTTCACCTGCACGCTGATGTTTTATGTGATGGAGAATAATAGTTTTTTGGCCCAAAGTTTCACCACAGGTGACCTAAGATCATCTGACTATGGCAGGCCATGTTACTCAAAAGGCAGCAGTGCACCAAAGCATTTCTCCAAAACAGGTTAGAAAACTCCTCCGAGAAACTGTACATGAGCCTATTCCCCAGGGACGGCCGATAACCGATAACCCACAAATAGCCAACACCGCAAGTAGGCTTTCACTGCAAGTGATCTGTGAGTCACCTCCCTCCTGCCCCGAATGCCGGTGATTATTCAATTGGGAAAAAAACATGTTCACTTTGTAAAATGGAAGATTAAATTTGTCATTGCAGCATGTGAAATTTCAGGTTTTGTTACACTTTAGGTGGAATCTCCAGCCCTGCCCTCTGCCGGGATCTTCTGGTCCCCCTTCCAAAGTCAATGGACGTTCTGCTGGTCCACCTCATCCCACGCGGCAGGTCCCACCAGGGAGAGGCCAGAAATTCCCGACCATCGTCTAATATGTCCCTTACTGAAGATGTACTTGGGTCAGCATGCCTTTAAGCACTAAGCATTACACTGGAGCAGCATAGAGACTGAGTGTGTGGGCTGGATTTAATGCTCCCCCACTGATGGTTTTCGAGGTGGCGGGAGGCGAAGAAACAGGAAATCCAGTAAGCGCCATGCCCGCCACCGCCTCATCTGCAATTTTTCCAATGGCAGAGTAGGCACCGGAAGGCATATCTGCCCTTGGGCTAATTGAGAGTGCAGGCCTCTGCCCTGAGATTTAACTAGCAGCAGGAGTACCATGTCAAGCATTCAGCCCAGCTGCTTTCCCAATGTGAGCAGGTAGGGGGCCCTCCTATCAGAGGCACAATCCCGCCAAAGGTGTAAACCCATCCACCAGTTTCCCCTACTTCCCCAAGCCTCTCTAACTCAGTCCTCTCCCCCAAAGCTGGGCTTACCAGCTTGGAGCAGACTCTAGGCTCACTTGCCATTCCACATAGAACATAGAACAGTACAGCACAGTACAGGCCCTTCTGCCCATGATGTTGTGCCGACCATTTATCCTAATCTAAGATCAACCTAACCTACACCCCTTCAATTTACTGCTGTCCATGTGCCTGTCTAAGAGTCGCTTAAATGTCCCTAATGGCTCTGTCTCCACCACCTCTGCTGGCAGTGCATTCCACACACCCCCACTCCCTGTGGAAAGAACCTACCTCTGACATCTCCCCTATACCTTCTTATGTCCCCGCGTGACAGCCATTTCCACTCTGGGGAAAATAGAACAGTACAGCACAGTACATCTCCAGCCATGTGCCTTCCTCTCGGCCTCGCTGCAGTGCCAGCAGTGACCATTGCTGCCGGGGGCTCTGACAGTACTGGCGAACTGCCGGCCTCGGTTTGACTGGTCGCTCTCCAAAGCATGGCTTCCTGTTGCTGAGGGGACGAAAGGCCCACTTTAACTCAATTAACAGCCATTTAATTACTGGGATCACAAATGAGCCCACGATAGTGAACAGTATGGTTTAGATTCAAACAGGGAAAAGGATTGAGTCGGTGGATAGGGAATGGCTTTGGCATTCCTAATGTTTAGTTGGAGGAAATTTCTGCTCAAGCCGTCCGAGATATCGGACAAGCACTGTGGCAATTTAATGGTAGTGAAAGTGTCGAGAGGGATAGCAATAAGTTTGAACTGGATGCTGTCAGCAGCCTTGGGAAACTGATGCAATGTTTTTGGATGATGTTGTTGATGGATGGCGTGTAGGTAAGAAATCAGCTGTTTAGGATCAACAATTGATGTCTCAAGCAGAATAAGACTCCAACCTCTTGTCAAACAGCAGTTGTTTCTGCAATCTGTGGAATATTTCACCAGTCACAAGCTGTAACGTCCAACAATAATCATGTCCTTATTCTATCCCACAATATCCTCATCACAGCTGTCTCGAGTTTTAACTTTACTAGACAAGAGTCATTTGCAAACACAGCAATGCACCTAAATACAGAAAGAACCTTCGTAAAACTCAACCTAATCTTTAAATAAACATCGCTGAGGATGTTTAGTAGGAAACCAAATCCACTGGACCAATTTGATTACTTCAGTAATCCCGTTTCTGATTATAGAGTCAGACTTCCTTTAAACATCCTTCACCTGTTTAGTTGCAGAGGGACAATAATGAAAGCTGTAAACCCAGATGGCACAGTCGCTTCAAAAGTAAACAGGACTATTTTTATTAACGAACATAGTGAGGGCTTCTGCGATAAAACAGTTAAGGAAAACCATTTGCTCACTTTCAGTCATATCTCAAGGTCCTTACTAGTCACATCACCTATATTCAGTATAATAACTGGGAGAGAATCGAAAAATTGTTTCATCATAGTAAATTAGTTCTGGCAAAATGAACTAATCTTAGTGTTTTTTAAATTCATTTTTAGTGGATGTGGGTGTCACTGGTTAGGCCAACATTGCTTGCCAAACTCTACTTGTCCTTCCGAAGGTGGTGGTGAGCAGCCTTCTTGAACCACTCCAGTCCCCGAGGTGTAGATACAACCACTGTGCTGTTAGGGAGGGAGTTCCAGAATTTGACCCAGCGACAGTGAAGGAACGGCAGTACATTTCCAATTCTGGATGGTGAGTGACTTGGAGGGGAACCTCCAGGTGGTGGGGTTCCCAGGTATCTGCTGCTCTCGTCCTTCTAGTTGGTAGTGGTTGTGGGTTTGGAAGATGCTGCCGAAGGAACCTTGGTGAGTTCCTGCAGTGCATCTTGCCGATGGTACACACGGCTGCCACTGTTTGTCGGTGGTGGAGGGATTGAATGTTTATGGAAGGGGGAGCAATCAAGCGGACTGCTTTGTCCTGGATGGTGTCAAGCGTTTTGAGTGTTGTTGGAACTGCGCTCATCCAGGCAAGTGGAGTGTATTCCATTACACTCGCGACATGTGCCTTGTAGATGGTGGGCAGGCTTTGAGGGGGGGGTCAGGAGATCGGTTACTTGCCACAGGATTCCTAGCCTTTGACCTGCTCTGGTAGCCACAGTATTTATATGGCTCATCCACTTCAGTTTCTGGTCAATGGTAATCCCAGGAAATTGATAGTGGGGGATTCAGTGATGTTAACAGAATTGAATGTCAAGGGGCAAATGTTAGATCCTGTTGGAGATGGCCATTGCCTGGGACTTGTGTGGCGTGAATATTACTTGCCACTTGTCAGCCCAAGTCTGGATATTGTCCAGCAGATGCCGAAAGGATTGGGCGCATTGTGTTGCACTCCAGGGTTGAATATTATCCAGAACTCCACCATTTAAGCTTCATTCTGGATTACATTTGTTCCTGGGGAAATGTCCGAATTGGGCAACACCTTCAGGAAAGATGGCAAGGATAATGACCACCTGTGATCTAATCGAATGGCGAAACAGACTCGAGGAGCTGAATAGCCTCCCCCAGTTTTATTTCAGCGAGGTCGTGAACAGAAAGGCAACCCTAACCAAATAAATACGGTAAACGTCACAGTATCTTTGTAACTTCCATTTTTAAGAAATGTGGCTCCAGCTCCTTACATGAGCTGGGGTGTAGATTGAATTGTTCTGAATCTAGGACAAAAGTTCGGCACAACATCATGGGTCGAAGGGCCAGTTCTGTGCTGTATTTGCTATGTAGGTCTTGTTGCATTTGGACATGAAGTGTTTATTTGAAAGCCACTTGTATTGGCACTTTCATATATTGAGTTTTTCTAATAAGTCCTAATTTTTGCCTGAACTTTGCAGAAATAGTTCATTACTTTCTGAATGCTCTATTTTTCATGACAAACTTGACCGTGTGACATGAGTTCACCTATTTACTCGTTGTATAAAACAAAATAATTTCTTCAGTGTGTCCAAATACTGGTGGTGCGGGAGGGAGATGTGCAGCAAACAAACAAGAACAGAGCATATGTTGTTCCGTCAGCATTCTCAACTAGCACATGGGGTGGGAGGGGCCCCCAAGCCCCTCCCCCCAAACCCACAATGTGCTTTCCAGCGGTGGGTGTGACTCGCCATTGGGCGCCAATGAGATCTTCTAGTTCCGTCAATGTCCACACCATTTTGCCCGTCTCGTCCAGCCCACCATCGGGGAGCCCATTGCAGGGGTGCGCCTTTGACCGGAAGATCCCGCTGGCGGAAAGGGCTGGAAAATCCCGCCCATGCACACCAAAGACATTTTTATGATACTTTTGATGGGGTTGGAGAGAGATTTCCGAGAATACGGCGACTGTAGTTATCGGCTCACTAGGGTGCCTGTGGTGTAATGGCAGTATCACTGGGTGAGCAATTCGGAGGCCCAGACTAATGCTGGGGTCGGCGGGGGTTGCAATGGTTCAAATCCCACGGTGGCAGTTAGTGGGACTGGGGGCTGGTTAGTTTTCGGTGGTTCCAGTGAGATGCAGAATGGTGCTGACAGCACAGGTTCAATCCTCATACTGGCTGTGCTGGTTCATGGAGGATTACCTCCTCAACTTTCCCCGTGCTTATAAAGTGGTGCCCCTCAAGCTACCTCTACCCAATTCTCTCTCTCTCTCTCTCTAATGGAACAACTTGTCAATGATCCTTTCTGGACTATGAATAATTACCCACGCCATTCACTTACACAAAATTTTAAAATTAGCAAAAAGATAAAATCTTATCTTGTAATTCGTATAATCAAGCACATTCTTCCCTCTGTAGTAAGTTGAAAGACTGAGAACTAAAGTTAAATATGAAGAACAAAAAAAAAGAACAAAGAAATGTACAGCACAGGAACAGGCCCTTCGGCCCTCCAAGCCCGTGCCAACCATGCTGTCCGTCTAAAATCTTCTACACTTCCAGGGTCCATATCCCTCTATTCCCATCCTATTCATGTATTTGTCAAGAAGCCCTTAAACGTCACTATCGTCCCTGCTTCCACCACCTCCTCCGACAGCGAGTTCCAGGCACCCACTACCCTCTGTGTAAAAAAACTTGCCTCATACATATCCTTTAAACCTTGCCCCTCGCACCTTAAACCTATGCCCCCTAGAAATTAACCCCTCTACCCTGGGGAAAAGCCTCTGACTATCCACTCTGTCTATGCCCCTCATACTTTTGTAGACCTCTATCAGGTCGCCCCTCAACCTCCGTCGTTCCAGTGAGAACAAACCAAGTTTATTCAACCGTTCCTCATAGCTAATGCCCTCCATACCAGGCAACATCCTGGTAAATCTCTTCTGTACCCTCTCTAAAGCCTCCACATCCTTCTGGTAGTGTGGCAACAAGATTGGAACATTATACTCCAAGTGTGGCCTAACTAAGGTTCTAAGTTAGAGGCTTTGTTTTTGATCCAATAATTAGGGGGTGACACAGTGGCACAGTGGTTAGCACTGCTGCCTTATAGCACCAGCAATCCGGGTTCAATTCCGGGTGACTGTCTGTTGCACTTTTTCCCCGTGTCTGCGTGGGATTTCCTCCGGGTGCTCCGGTTTCCACCCACACTTCAAAGCTGTGCGTGTTAGGTGGATTGGCCACGCTAAATTGCACCTTAGTGTCCAAAGATGTGTAGGTTTGGTGGGGTTACAGGGCTAGGGCTGGGGAGTGGGCCTAGAATAAGGTGCTCTTTCAGAGGGTCGGTGCAGATTCGATGGGCTTAATGGCCTCCATCTGCACTGTAGGAATTCCATGGTTCTATGCATTAATAGATTTATCGAAAAGTACCAGGTGCAATCGCTGAAGCAGCTTAAATCCTGTCAGGAAAGGTGTGTTTCTATGAAGGATGGAATGGGGAAATATGGCTGAAAGCAGGTGAAGGATATGATGCAAAGGCTTTAGCTCAAAAGGGAAAACTTCCTCATTCTAATAACCTTTCTCCATTTCTGAAAGTCTCTTACCCGTTATAAATCTCGCAGTGTGACCTGGCCACTGCCTTCTCTGGTAAACGTGGAACATTTCCGGAAAATAATCATTCAGGATGCAAAGGATAAATGGTCTAAAGTAGGGCTGATAACAGAGGTCACGGAGAATAGGCCGCTTATTTAGCTGTTTGAAGTTCCGACACAAAGGACAAATCCATTGGACAAATCATTTGCGCTTTCTGCCGATGTATCTTAAGGCAGGAGAGAAGTAGAAACCCGGGTTTAGCTGCGGTGTCCCGCTGAAAGTTATGGCAGTCGATCAAGAGGAAATTCTCGCCGTTCACGTTTACTGTACCTGCGACTTGAGTAGACGCAATGAAGTGAGTCAAGCTGGACGTGGACACATCAGGGGCAATGTGGACCGGGATTGGGGGAGAGGTTTTCTCCACCACTCCTGTAACAAAATAAGAGCAAAAAGATCTAAATAGCAGAGGCAAAAGTGGTGCAGCATTTTACATTTCCAAATTTAAAAGTAGCTTAATTTCTCCGCAGGCAACTGAATCTACGGCGAATAGAGAGTTCAAATCTCAGGCTCACCGGACTGTGGCTTTTTTAAAAATCAAAAAGCGGTTCATTAATCAATCCTATGTCACCTTTGGTGTGGGGCTGGGGGTGGGCGTTGGTGAGAAATGGAAAGTGATGTCAGGACGGTATCCCCTTCCTACAATGTGAAACAAATCCAGTCAGGACCAACGATGGGAATATTGGCATCGGGAAGAGTTTTCCAGCCTTTCCCGTTGCCCTGATATTTTGGTCCCGTCGAAGTCAACGGACTTTTGAATGGCTTGCCGCCACGGCCCCGCCTCCCACACGACAGGGCCACAAAATTGTGCCCAAAGTTGTAATGTTACTGGTCTAGCAATCCGGAGCCTCCAGACTAATATTCCAGTGACAAGAGTTCAAATCCCATCTGCGGCAGTTGGTTAATAAAGCTGGAATAATAAAGATGGTATGGGGAATAATGATTTTGAGACTACTGGATGTGATAAAAACCCTTCTGATTTACTAATCCCCCTTCAGAGGAGGAAATTGGCTGTCGTTACCCAGTCTGGTCTACATGAGACTACAGACCCACAGCAATATGGTTGATTCTTAACTACCTTCAGGAATGGCCTCGCAAACCATCAAACTGTTGCAGGGGTCGGAGAATCGGCGGGGGCGATTCCCGGCATGCCGCTCCGACGCCTGCGAGGTCACCGCGGCGCCAGTCGGGGGCCGCTGAAATAGGCCCCTGCGCCGATTCTCCGCCGGCGACCGGTTGAAGTCCCACCGGCGTACCACCCAGCGGGAGCTGGGACCCACGGCCACGGCCGCGGTCCATGTGGGGGGGGGGGGGGAATCTGACTCCGGGCGGGGCCTCAGCAGTGGCCTGGCCCACGATCGGGGGCCACCGATCGGCAGGCCATCGCGATCTGGGGGGGAATCTACCTTACTCCGTGCGGGCCCGCTGTGTGGCTCCGCCATGTCGGTGGCACCTGCGCCGAGGTGGGCCGCCACGCGTATGCACGGACCCGCCTGCGGCCGCCGTACGCATGTGCGACCACATGGTCTGGACAGCAGGGCCCCGTCAGCAGCCAGAGCCGCGGGACGCATGGCGGGGCCTCGCTAGCCCCCTGGAAAATGGAGAATCACCCCGGGCTTTCGAGGATAAAAGTCCGGAGTGATTCTCGCCCGTTTTCTGGCGGGCGTGGCGACTTAATCCCCAAAAGAGAGAATACCGGCCCATGGGTGTACCTACACCACATGGACTGCAGTGGTTCAGGAAGGCAGCTCACTTCCAGAGGGCAATCAGGGACAGGCAACAAATGCTGGGCGATGCTCACATTCCAAAACAAATCAGAAAATGGTGTCGGTAGAAGCCACAATGTATGAGGGCAGAGCTGCCCTACGCTCCCAGGGGAGGTGTAAGGGGAAGGGGATTCGGAGAGAGCAGAGGAAAGAAAACTTTCCCCACACAGTTCGTCCTGTGAAAAGTGGGAAATGGTCCAAAGTGGCAGCTCGATCAAATTCTAATGCAGAACTGCAAGTTCATCCGGGTCAAAAGTCAAAACAACATCAAACTGAAACATAGCTACAGACACGGTAAACAGCTAGATACATCTGACAAATTAGAAATAGAAGCACAGTTATATCCACTGTTGCTACAGCTGCAAGCGATGGGAGGACAGGACGGGGGGCAGCGGAGAATCAATGTATAGTAATAGTTGGTTGTGATATAAAAAGTACATACCAGGGAAGCCAGAGTTTATCTGGATAGTGGTAATACTAGGAGACAGCTGTGGCAGACCAGATTCCACAACGTGCTTTTCTTTTTCAAGTTCCTGAATTCAAGGAAAAGATGACCTCTTTAAAGGCAGACAAATATTAATGAAACATTAGAACCAAAAACACTTGTAGTAATGAGTTGGAACCCTGACAGAACCACTGATTGCCATACCAAAATAATCAATTGTTAAGATCAAGTGCTACCATGATCAAATACTCTCCTCAAGTCCCAATTTATGCTTTTTTTAAACCACAGAATATTAAATTCATACCTCCTTTGCTTCTGTTCTGCTCTCCTACCCTTTTTCCTTCTATTCACATTTGTCCATCATTTGTTCCCTGTCCTACTGTACCCTTCCTAATTCTGTCTCGCCTCATTTACACTTTTCTCTCTCTTCCCTTCCATTATCCTCTCTCTCCACCCTCCAGAATAGCCTCCCTCTCTCAACTTCTATCTTTGTCATTTTTTCATTTCAGCCATATTTTCCTGTCTTAATTTTGATCTCTTTTCCATTTCTGTCCCGTGCTTGCCCTTTACCCGCTGATGTCTCCCTTTTGTTCGCAGCCTGCATTTTCACTCTTTCCCGCTTTCCCCAGACTCTTTATCTCCTCTTTCACCAATCTCTCTATCCCCCTTTACCCAGTCTCTATCCCCCATTTCCCCAGTCTCTCTATCCCCTCTTTCCCCAATCTCTCTATCCCCTTTTCCCAGTCTCTCTATCCCCCCTTTCCCCAGTCTCTCTATCTCCCTTTCCCCAGTCTCTCTATCCCCCCTTTCCCCAGTCTCTCTATCCCCCCTTTCCCAGTCTCTCTATCTCCCCCTTTCCCCAGTCTCTCTATCCCCCCTTTCCCCAGTCTCTCTATCCCCTCTTTCCCTAGTCTCTCTATCTCCCTTTCCCCAGTCTCTATCCCCTCTTTCCCCAGTCTCTCTATCCCAGGGGTGGGCAAACTACGGCCTGCGGGCCGCAAAGGTCTTTATGTGGCCCACCAAGATCAAGTCATCAAAAAAAAAAAAAATTGTTTTTTAAAAAAAAAATTTTTTTTTTTTGTAAGGTTAATGGGGGGGGGGGGGGGGGGGGGGGGGGGGGGCTGTTGGGTTACTGGTATAGGGTGGATACGTTGACTTGAGTAGGGTGATCATTGCTCGGCACAACATCGAGGGCCGAAGGGCCTGTTCTGTGCTGTACTGTTCTATGTTCTATATGAGGCGCCCAGAATCATAACCGGGTGAAGCGCCATTTTTGAAAAATAGAGAAAAAGAGGGCTAAAGGCAGGATGCCGGCAGGGGAAGCGCTGAGGTATATGCCGCACGCTAATTGGTTACAACCGGGACTATTAATTAATATACTATGCGGCCCTTTAAAATTGTGAATTTCTGAATGCGGCCCTTGCACGGAAAAGTTTGCCCACCCCTGCTCTATCCCCTCTTTCCCCAGTCTCTATCCCCCCTTTCCCCGGTCTCCATCTCCCCCTTTCCCCAGTCTCCCCACCCCCCTTTCTCTATTCTCTCTATCTCCCCCTTTCCCAGTCTCTCTATCCCCACTTTCCCCAGTTTCTATCCCCCCTTTCCCCAGTCTCTCTATCCCCTCTTTCCCCAGTCTCTCTATCCCCCCTTTCTCCAATCTCTCTATCCCCCCTTTCCCAGTCCCTCTATCCCCCTTTCCCCAATCTCTCTATCCCCCCTTCCCAGTCTCTCTATCCCCTCTTTCCCCAATCTCTCTATCCCCCTTTCCCCATTCTCTCTATCCCCTCTTTCCCCAGTCTCTCTATCCCCCCTTTCCCCAATCTCTCTACCCCCCTTTCCCCAGTCTCTCTGTCCCCTCTTTCCCCAGTCTCTCTGTCCCCCTTTCCCCAGTCTCTCTATCACCCCTTTCCCCAGTCTCTCTACCCCCTCTTTCCCCAGTCTCTCTATCCCCTCTTTCCCCAGTCTCTCTATCCCCCCTTTCCCCAGTCTCTCTATCCCCCCTTTCCCCAATCTCTCTATCCCCTCTTTCCCCAGTCTCTCTATCCCCCCTTTCCCCAGTCTCTCTATCCCCTCTTTCCCCAATCTCTCTATCCCCCCTTTCCCCAATCTCTCTATCCCCTCTTTCCCCAATCTCTCTACCCCTCCTTTCCCCAATCTCTCTATCCCCCCATTCCCCAGTCTCTCTATGCCCCCTTTCCCAGTCTCTCTATCTCCCCCTTTCCCCAGTCTCTCTATCCCCTCTTTCCCCAATCTCTCTATCCCCCTCTTTCCCCAGTCTCTCCATCCCCTCTTTCCCCAATCTCTCTATCCCCCTTTCCCCATTCTCTCTATCCCCTCTTTCCCCAGTCTCTCTATCCCCCCTTTCCCCAATCTCTCTACCCCCCCCCCTTTCCCCAATCTCTCTGTCCCCTCTTTCCCCAGTCTCTCTGTCCCCCTTTCCCCAGTCTCTCTATCACCCCTTTCCCCAGTCTCTACCCCCTCTTTCCCCAGTCTCTCTATCCCCCCTTTCCCCAATCTCTCTGTCCCCTCTTTCCCCAGTCTCTCTGTCCCCCTTTCCCCAGTCTCTCTATCACCCCTTTCCCCAGTCTCTACCCCCTCTTTCCCCAGTCTCTCTATCCCCTCTTTCCCCAGTCTCTCTATCCCCCCTTTCCCCAGTCTCTCTATCCCCCCTTTCCCCAATCTCTCTATCCCCTCTTTCCCCAGTCTCTCTATCCCCCCTTTCCCCAGTCTCTCTATCCCCTCTTTCCCCAATCTCTCTATCCCCCCTTTCCCCAATCTCTCTATCCCCCATTCCCCAGTCTCTCTATGCCCCCTTTCCCAGTCTCTCTATCTCCCCCTTTCCCCAGTCTCTCTATCCCCTCTTTCCCCAATCTCTCTACCCCCCCCTTTCCCCAGTCTCTCTATCCCCTCTTTCCCCAATCTCTCTATCCCCCCTTTCCCCAGTCTCTGTCTCCTCATTCCCCAGTATCTCTATCCCCCCTTTCCTCAGTCTTTCCGACGGCAGAAGAATGTTGAGACCCAAAGGAAGTCACAATCCGCTGACACAACCAGGGAAGTTAAAACTTCCCCATGGACAGAATTACATTGACTGGGGCACGAGAACGTCTCCGACACTGATCTTAGACTTGTGTTTGATGCTCAGAAATTTATCCTGAGGTGCTCCGGTTGTTACTCACGGATATAGGACCTGGGTTGACAGTGATGAACAACGGGATAAAGTACGGGATCCAGAATGCATAAAATTTTATTTAAAACAAATCTTCCCCCTTCCCCCACCCCAGTGAAAAAGGGTAAGGGCACATTTCTAATCTGGGAATGACCACCAAGGCAATGTCACGGCCAGGAAGATCAGTGCTTATATTTCTATGAGATACAGAAATTAGGAGTTGGCCATTCAGCCCCTCGAGCCGTAACTGGTTTTCTATTTCAATCCTGACAGCTAATAGATTAGGAAAGGCAAGACTTACTGTACTTCTGTAATGTCTGTTCACATGACTCTCAGCCACACACTCCCTCCCCCTATCAGTCTGCTGAATGTTTGTAAACCTCAGCCCATCTGGGAGACACGTTGACCCTGACACCCTGCATCTAGAATAGGCTGGATAGATCGTCAAGTCTGTACTACAAGCCTGCATTGCTGACGCAGTTACAGAACTGAAAAATTTATAGTGAACATCCTGTAGTTCCAATTGTTGTATTACAGTCATATGAAAGCAGATTTATAACCTACCTGTTCAGGCATGCTGGTCGCCACTGTAATAAAAACATTTTTAAAAAGCCGTCAATGTTGGAAAATTGTACAGTATTTTCAGATTGACAAATGTATATAAAGACAGTGTTTTGATTCGATTATAGAAAATTCCGTGGGGCCAGATGCAAGATTTTCAAAAACCCAGGGAAATGCAGCACAAAGTTGAGTTAATGTGGATTGTGTTGTGTATTTCATCGAGCAAAGTTAACACGTGGACCCAGGGCAGGCAGCCATAACTGAACTAACTTCACTGTCCGTGTGGAGTTTGCACATTCTCCCCGTGTTCGCGTGGGTTTCGCCCCCACTGCCCAAAGATGTGCAGGGTAGGTAGATTGGCCACGCTAAATTGCCCCTTAATTGGAAAAAATGAATTGGATCCTCTAAACTTTAAAAAAAATAACTGAACTAACTTTATTTATACCATCCAAAGGGCAGCACGGTGGCGCAGTGGTTAGCACTGCTGCCTCACAGCGCCGAGGTCCCAGGTTCGATCCCGGCTCTGGGTCACTGTCCGTGTGGAGTTTGCACGTTCTCTCCGTGTTTGCGTGAGTTTCGCCTCCACAACCCAAAGATGTGCAAGGTAGGTGGATTGGCCACGCTAAATTGCCCCTTAATTGGAAAAAATGAATTGGGTACTCTAAATTTTTTTTTTTTTTTTAAATAAAAAAAATTAATACCATCCAAAAAGACAGGGCAGCAGAGAGGGCAATATAACAGAATAGCCGATCTTGCAGTATATGACCCCCCCCCCCCCCCCCATTTATAACTTAGACATTAAAATGTAAAATGGTACAAGTGGCTAAACCAACACAATAGCTGAAATTTAACAGGTTGGGTTGCATATTTGTTTTCGCTGTAATTACAACCCAACTATATATGGCTGAAACTTACATGTAAAACCTAAATGTTTAACACAAATATCATAATTTGACCAGAAATAATGAAGAAATTAACGACTTTATTCTTCCTCACATTACACAATTTACCTGGCTTCTTTCTATTTCTATTTGGATATCTCCTTCAATTTCCATTCGGAAATTAGGTCCCAGGTTCGATTCCCGGCTTGGGTGACTGTCTGTGCGGAGTCTGCACGTTCTCCCCGTGTTGGCATGGGTTTCCTCCGGGTGCTCCGGTTTCCTCCCACAGTCCAAAGACGTGCAGGTTCAGTGGATTGGCCATGATAAATTGCCCTTCGTGGCCAAAAAAAGGTTAGATGGGGTTTTTTGGTGACGGGGATAGGGTGCAAGTGAGGGCTTAAGTGGGTCGGTGCAGACTCGATGGGCCGAATGGCCTCCTTCTGCACTGTATGTTCTATATTCTATGTTACATTAGCCTGTCTCTGCTCTCTCAAACTCTGACTTTATCAAACCTAAACTTTGACTATGATTACCGAAGATTGGGACTGTATCAGGGATTCACAGTAACTTCAAAGCAGTGTCAATGTATGCCTTCTTGTGACAATAAAGATTATTATTAATTGATTTGCCTTTATGAAAAAAACGGACTCACTTTGCTCTATGGTTAGATTATGTAATATTGGCAACATTTCAGTTTATTTTGTACTTTAACTTTCTTTCTGACTTCCATTATGGACTGTAGGAGCAATTTGAGTTATAGGTAGTTTATCATGCTCTTCCTTTATCAGATTTCCTCTTTCTAGGAAATAATCTGCATGATACTGACAAGGATTTTGTCTAACCTTCACTAGCTATGTGAATGCACCCAGTGTTGTTACAACAATCCCAATGACATACTTCTTCCTATCACCACAATGACATTCTGATCAGCACTGAACTCTCCAAGTTTCATGCCTGGTGTATCAGTGGCTCATCTTCACTTTGCTTTTGTTTTTCTCTTGCCTTGCTATTGACGTCATAATTAGAAGCTAAACCTTCTCTAAAGGGCATGTGTAAACACCAACTCGTAAAGTGAGCAATCTGAGGGGTCTTTCTGTAAAACAACAGAAACTAGCCTCGCCTGTACCAAAGAGAAACATGGAAATTTCTGCCTAGTTTGTCACCTTGCACGTGATTTTGCAAAGACCGTTTCACAATCTGTACAGTTCTTTCATTATCACGGTGCTGGGTGATAATGTGATATTAAGGTGCGTGTTGACTTCATTTAGAAAAAAATCAATTAAGGGCCAGTTTAGCCTCGCCAATCCACCTACCCTGCACATCTTTGGGTTGTGGGGGTGAGACCCACGGGGAGAATGTACAAACTCCGCATGGACAGTGACCCGGGGCTGGGATCGAACCCGGGTCCTCGGCACGTTAGGCAGCAGTGCTAACCACTGCGCCACCATGCTGCCGCGACTTAATTCTTCCTCAGAAATATGTCAAACTCTTCTAACATGAACTCTGGACCATGAGCTGATGCCAACACCTCTGGCAACACATAAATTGCAAACCAAATTTTCAAAACCTCAATAGTTTTGGCACTTGTAGTACTGGCATAGACTCAAACCCACTTGCTACAGTTATCGTTCAAAACAAAAACTCTTTCCCTTCCACTTGACAGACGTGTACACGGTCCAATGGTTTTCTTGTGTATGACCGCGGAATAAAAGGAACCTTGATTGGATCATCATGGGCAGCACAGTGGGTGCTTCACACTGTCGCTTCACAGCTCCAGGGTCCCAAGTTTGATTCCCGGCTTGGGTAACTGTCTGTGTGGAGACTGCACGTTCTCCCCGTGTCTCCGTGGGTTTCCTCCGGGTGCTCCGGTTTCCTCCCACAGTCCAAAGATGTGCATGTTAGGTGGATAGGCCATGTTAAATTGCCCTTCTTCTCCTAAGAGGTTGGGAGGTGTTGAGGGATTGCTGGGTATGGGGTGGAGGTGTGGGCTTAAGTGCGGTGCTCTTTCCAAATAACTAATTCGGGGATCAACTCAGAATAATACACAACAAACCCTGTGAATGGTGTAAGTTCTTCGCTGTTTTCTATTCTCATTGCTTTTAAAATCCCCTCAACCTCTCAACCGTTGATATCTTCACCATCTATTTGGTGACCCAGCTATGTTACACTTGTGTAATATCCCGCACGGCACTTCTGGGGTAGGAATGATTGTCTTCCCCATGGACCTTACGGAGTACGAGGTTGCCCGCTGCGGGGCGGGGAAACTCCTTTTAGCTTTGTATAAGAGGTTGGCCAGGTAAGGCTCCGACCAGCAAGAGATCACGGTAGTGATCCACCAGGAAGTGTATATACCATCATTGTAAATAAATCCAAATTCTTTATTTTACTTAGTGTGGACTCCCCGTGTCCTTATTAAAATTTGACACTGTAAAAAACGTTACTGCTTTTTAGCTGTGATGACATACTCTTAAAGTCAATCTAGTACTTTGTTCAACCTGACAAGAGTGCTAATTCTTTTTACTGCACATTAGAATGCTATCTAAGAAGCAGCACATTCCATCATCCCACTGTGTATTTGGACCATGATTTTCTGGAACACTGCAGGAGCAGTGGACACCCAAACGGTAACCTTTCATACAGGTCCTGCCCTTTGTATGGGAAGCAGTTCTTTGCTCGTCAGTTAATTCATTTCATTTCATTCAAATTGCAAAAGTGCATTTGACAAATCTATCTCACTGAATGTTAATATCATGTCAATTACATTGGTACAGTTAAGAGAAATAGTTGCTGGGTATTAATTATCTTGAGCACGTATAAATAGGCTGGCTGGGACACTGGGGGAGTGGGAGCAGAGCTGGAAGATTTAACAAGTCAATAAACTATTTTCATCAACCGGCTTGGATCCTATTAACACTGAACACCTTCCCACTGGCTAAATGGGCGGCACGGTAGCACAGTGGCTAGCACAGTTGCTTCACGGCACCAGGGACCCGGGTTCGGTTCCTGGCTTGGGTCACTGTCTGTGCGGAGGCTGCACATTCGCCCCATGTCTACGTGGGATTCCTCCGAGTGCTCCGGTTTCCTCCCACAAGCCCTGAAGAACATGCTTGTGAGATGAACTGGACATTCTGAATTCTCCCTCAGTATACCCGAACAGGTGCCGGAGTGTGGCGACGCGGGGATTCTCACAGAAACTTCATTGCAGTGTTAATGAAAGCCTTCTTGTGACACTAGTAAAGTTTATTATTATTATATATACCGAGAATAGAAGATAAGCTAATTCGGGAATAGAAAATACTGTATCAATTGTGACTCAGTTGGTATCACAAAGTTCTGGGTTCAAGTTCCACTCTCTCCAGGACTTGAGCATGTCAAATCAAGGCTGACACTCTAGCAGGGCAGCAGGGTAGCATGGTGGTTAGCATAAATGCTTCACAGCTCCAGGGTCCCAGGTTCGATTCCCGGCTGGGTCACTGTCTGTGTGGAGTCTGCACGTCCTCCCCCTGTGTGCGTGGGTTTCCTCCGGGTGCTCCGGTTTCCTCCCACAGTCCAAAGATGTGCAGGTTAGGTGGATTGGCCATGCTAAATTGCCCGTTGTGTCCTAATAAAAGTAAGGTTAAGGGGGGGGGTTGTTGGGTTATGGGTATAGGGTGGATACGTGGGTTTGAGTAGGGTGATCATGGCTCGGCACAACATTGAGGGCTGAAGGGCCTGTTCTGTGCTGTACTGTTCTAGTCCAGTAATGAGGGAGCACTGCACTGTCTTTCAAATGAGATGTTAAATCAATGTTCTTTCTATTTGGATGTTAAGGATCCCATGGCACTATTTTGAAGAGAGGCCAGGTTGGGGGGGGCATCAATATTCCCATCTCAAGAAGCGTCCATCAACCACTTTTGTTCAGCCCTTCAGCCAAATTTCTATTCAAAGGGGCTGGTTTAGCACACTGGGCTAAATCACTGGCTTTTAAAGCAGACCAAGCAAGCCAGCAGCACGGTTCAATTCCCGTACCAGCCTCCCCGAACAGGCACCGGAATGTGGCGACTAGCGGCTTTTCACGGTAACTTCACTGAAGCCTACTTGTGACAATAAACGATTTTCATTTCATTTCAACTGCTGTATTTCGTTCACTGCACCTCGTGTTTCACAGCAGGTCCCTGTGCAACACGCGCGTTTTGAAAATTCACACATGCAGCATTTTGGGTCGGGCGAGAAGATCTCACAATCCTGTTCAGCATTTGAGCAGGAGAATTCTTTCTCGGGATGTCCAGCCCAATATTTATCCCTCAACCAACATAACGAAAATAATGGAATATCTGATTATTTTCCCAATGTTGGTTGTGGGAGCTTGCTGGCTTGCATACTCTCCTACATTCCAACAGGGACCACTCTTCAAAAAATACTTTGCTGGCTGTCAAGAGCTTTGGAGTATCATGAGGTTTTAAAGGGCACTATACAAATCTAAGTCTGTCTCTATCGACACACCCAGTTAGCTCCTCAAAGAAATTTGTCGGACATGATTGGCCTTTTCACAAATTTGTGGCTAATGGGTGGCTCAGGTAACTTGCCAGGCGGTGACACAGTGATATTGTCACTGGACTAGTAATCCCGAGCCCCTAGTAATGCTCTTGGGACCCAGGTTCAAATCCCACCAGAGCAGATGGTGAAATTTGAATTCAATAAAATTCTGGGATTAAAAGTCTAATAATGACAATAAAACCATTGGTATTTTCTTTAATTTTTCCACTTAAGGGGAAATTTAGCGTGGCCACTTCACCTACCCTGCACATTTTTGGGTTGTGGGGATGAGACCCATGCAGACACGGGGGGCGAAATTCTCCGCCCCCACGACGGGTGGGAGAATAGCGGGAGGGCCTTCCCGACATTTTTGCCGCCCTCCCGCTATTCTCCCACCCCCCCGCCGAAGTCCCGACCCGAATCGCTGCCGCCGTTTTTTTACGGCCGGCAGCGATTCTCAGCTGTTAGATGGGCCGAAGTCCCAGCCCTTTCCGCCGTTTTCACGAACGGCAAACACACCTGGTCTTGCCGTTCGTAAAAACGGCGTCACTAACTCGCTTTTTATAACCATGGCACCGATTGGCACGGCAGTACCACGGCCGTGCCAAGGGTGCCATGGGCCCGCGATCGGTGGGCACCGATCGCGGGCAGCGGGCCCGATGCCCGCGCACTACTTGTCCTTCCGCCGCCCCGCAGTATCCATTCGCGGGGCGGCTGAGGGGCAACCCGGCCCGCGCATGCGCGGGTTTCGCGCAAAAACGCGATGACGTCACCCGCGCATGCGCGGGTTGGAGTCTTCCAAACTGCGCATGCGCGGCTGACGTCATATGACGCGTCAGCCGGCGCTAACTCCGGTAAGCGGGCTTAACGATTTTCGTTAAGCCCGTCTTGCCGGAGCCTACGGCGTCGGGCTGCTAGCCCCGACCGGGGACCAGAATCGGTCCCCCGTCGGGAAGGGGCGCGCTGCCGTATAACCCGCCCGGGTTTTACGGCAGCTTTACGATTTCTCCCGTTTTGGGAGAATCTCGCCCGGGGAGAATGGGGAAACTCCACGCGGACAGTGGCCTGGGGCCGGGATCGAACCCGAGTCCTCGGCGCCGTGAGGCAGCAGCGTGCCGCCCAATGGAACCATCATTGATTGTTGTAAAAACCCCATCTGGTTCTCTACTGCCCTTTAGAGAAGGAAATTTGCCGTCCTTATCCCGTCTGGCATACATATAATTCCAGGCCCACGTCAATGTTGTTGATTCTTAACTGCCCTCGGAAATGGCCCTTCAGGCCGCTCTGTTCAAGGGCAACTAGGGATGGGCAATAAATACTGGCCCAGCCAGCGAACCAACATCCCATGAATGAATAGAAAAAAACAGTTACTACGGCTACCCATTGACATTAGAGAGGTAAGGAACAAGGACAATCAGTAAATTGGACAACTACTCAACTCAGACAACCATAACCGAAAGTGTGGTCGACAAAGCGTACTGACTATCACACATCCAGATCAGGGGTATGCAATGTTAACTTGCGCCATTAATCATGTACAGGTACTATATTCATTTATGTATAGTGAAATTCATTATGTGACAAGAGCAGCTTGTTTATGTTTTTCCCTCTGCCCTCCATGAATAACAGTTCAAAGGGGCAAATACACCACTGTTGCTATGGTGTAACGAGGCCCTAGGTTGGATCCCCAATAGGGTGCAAACACAGTTTAGATGATCTACCACCCCATCTATTTTTGAACAGCCCACTGGATAGTCTGAAGAAGGAATATGTGCACAATATATACAAGTTTACATAGCGCTCTCTCAGCGGAGGGTTCAGGGCACGGTCATGCTGCATGAGGATAAAGAAAACAGCATGTTGGATAATCTCTGGTGCCTGCACGAGAGGCAAGGTTGGATTGGAAAAACAGGCGGAGGCAAGAGGTGCGCTAAGTTCAAGGTGCTGCTTACTCTCCTCACCTCCATCATCACTCATTGTCTAGGTTCACAGATGTGGCAAGCCCTAAACAACATAACGGGCTACAAAGCGAAGCCGAGCAGTATCTCTGGCAGCAGCGCACCCCTCCCCAATGAACTCAATGCATTCTATGCCTCTGTTCGAGCAGGAAACCAACGATCCGCTGCTGAGGACCCCAGCAGCCCATAACTCACCCATACCCACCATCACAGCTTCCAAAGTCAGATCGGCTTTCCTGAAACTGAACCCTTGGAAGGCGACGGGTCCGGATGGGATCCCTGGTCGTGCACTCAGAGCCTGCGCGAACCAGCTGGCAGATGTGTTCATGGACATCTTTAACCTGTCCTTACTCCGCTCCGAGGTCCCCACCTGCTTCAAGAAGACCACCATCATACCGGTGCCAAAGAAGAACCAGGCAACGTGCCTCAATGACCACCGTCCGGTGGTCCTGATTTCAGTCGTAATGAAGTGCTTCGAGAGGTTGGTCATGAAGCACATCACCTTCATACTCCCAGAAAGCCTTGATCCACAGCAATTCGCATAGCGCTGCAACCAGTCCACAGCAGACGCCATCTCCCTGGCCCTGCACTCATCCCTAGAGAATCTCGACAACAAGGACTCCTACATCAGACTCCTATTTATTGACTACAGCTCCGCCTTCAACACCATAATCCCAGCCAAGCTCATCTCAAAGCTTCAAAACCTAGGACTTGGCTCCCCACTCTGCAACTGGATCCTCCCACAGACCACAATCAGTAAAAATAAACAACACCTCCCCCACAATAGTCCTCAATACCGGGGCCCCGCAAGGCTGCATACTTAGCCCCCTACTATACTCCCTGTACAGACACAACTGCGTGGCAAATTTGGTTCCAACTCCATCTACAAGTTTGCTGACGATACGACCTTAGCGGGCCGGATCTCGAATAACGACGAGTCCGAATACAGGAGGGAGATAGAGAACCTAGTGGAGTGGTGCAGCGACAACAATCTCTCCCTCAATGCCAGAAAATCTAAAGAGCTGGTCATTGGCTTCAGAAAGCAAAGTGGATCAGGTACAAGAAGGTGGAGGGAGCATCGGTCTGGACCCCGATATGCAACAACCACAGGTTTGTCCCAGGTAGGATGGATGGTGGGTTCCAGAGCTGGCAGAGGGCAGGCGTCAGAAGGATGGGGGCTCTATTCATAGACGGAAGCTTTCCCAGTTTGAAGGCACTAGAGGACAAATTTAATCTGCCGCCAGGAAATGCCTTTAAATATTTGCAAGTACAAGCCTTCCTGAAAAAACAGGTGGTGGCCTTCCCAACGCTGCCATCACTGAGGATACAGGACAGGGTGGTCTCCGGCCCCTGTGTGAGGGAGGGGAAGGTGTCGGATATATACCAGGAACTACAGGAGGTGGAGGAAACCCCGGTGGAGGAGCTCAAGGGCAAGTGGGAGGAGGAGATAGGTGAGGAGTTGGAAGTGGGTCTGTGGCTGAGGTCCTGGGCAGGGTTAATTCCTCCTCATCATGTGCCAGGCTCAGTCTAATTCAATTTCAGGTGGTCCACCGGACACATGATGGCAGCGAGAATGAGCACGTTTTTTGGGGTAGATGACAGTTGTATGAGGTGCAAACTATGTCTACATGTTTTGGGCATGCCCGGAGCTTAGAGAGTTCTGGCAAGGGTTCATGAGGTCAATGTCCAAGGTGCTTAACACACGGGTGGTGCCGAGTCCAGAGATAGCGATCTTTGGAGTGTCAGAAGACCCAGGAGTTCAGGGGGTGAAAGAGGCCGACGTCTTGGCCTTTGCCCCCCTAGCAGCCCGGAGACGGATTTTATTAATGTGGCAGGACTCGAACCCCCGAGTGTCGAGGCTTGGGTTACCGACATGGCTGGGTTTCTCAGCTTCGAAAAAATAAAGTTTGCCTGAAGAGGGTCTACGCTAGGGTTCTCTCGGAGGTGGCAGCCAATCGTCGACTTTCTCAGGGAAAATTAAAATGTCAGCAGCAGCAGCAATCCTGGGGGGGGGGTGGTGAGTGCTTCATTGGGATGGTGTGGGAAGACTGAGTCGCGTGGGGTAATGTCTATTCAATTGTTATTGTATATTCTCTTTTTACACTATGTTAATGTTCACTCTATTTTGGTTTGTTATTCTTGTTACTACTGTTTTATTATGAAAATTTCTGCAAAACCTTAATAAAAATACTTTCTAAAAAAAAAACTTCAGAGAGTCGTAAACACAGCCCAGTCCATCACACAAACCTGCCTCCCATCCATTGACTCCATCTACACCTCCTGCTGCCTGGGGAAAGCGGGCAGCATAATCAAAGACCCCTCCCACCCGGCTTACTCACTCTTCCAAGCACGAACAAGCACGAACAGACTCCAAAACAGCTTCTTCCCCACTGTTACCAGATTCCTAAATGACCCTCTTATGGATTGACCGCATTCACACTACACCTGCCTGCTGACTGTTCCCTTTTCGCAGTTTGAGTAAAAAAGTGAGTTTCGTGCCGAAAGGGGTTGGCGTTTTTCAAATTGGAACCCAGACAAGGAGGTAAACATCATGCAAAATCTGAATGTGCACCCGAGTGATGGAAAGATAGCTGGTGTCAGCCACCAGAGACCATGCAGACTGCCACAGTGCAAACCTTTCAAACACTTAACACTTCCAGTAAAGTCCGCTCTGTGGGGTGCTTGGCAAAAGGGACCTTTTCCTTTAAATAGCAGGTATTTTGTGCTGGTCACTATGAACTAGGCTGTGTGCCCTTGCATGTATTAATCAATCAATTGTCTCGGAATACGGATATAGACTTAAAGTTGTCCACTTGGTGTCTCTAATCCCACCCACGCTGTCGCCTGACCCCTTGTGACCTCCATCAGAGCACCCCCCCCCCCCCTGTTTTAAGATTAAAAACTACAGCCTCTTCCCACAGCTGAAACACTCCAGCCAGGCATCATCCCAGTGAATCACCTCTGCACCCTTTCTCATGCAGTCACATCCTTCCTATAGTGTGGTGACCAGTACTCCCTGTGGCGTTATGTACAGCTCCATGATCATCTCCCTACACTTGTAGTCTATGGCTTGGCTAATAAAGGCAAGTATCCCACATGCTGTCACAGTATTGCATTTAAAAGCAGGTATTCATCTCCCATCACATGGGATTGCAACCACCTTGTATCTTGCCTTTGAATGCAGTGACGTGTCTCTGGGCACTTCATTAAGGGGCAGAGGATGTAAGAGGAGATCGAGCCGGAACCAGGAAGCAAAGTGGACAAAGATGCATTGAGAGGCAGGCGTTGAGAAACCTAAGGAATGGAGAGCTCTGATTGTTGACCGCTCCCATCCCAGCAGTGCAGCCAACATGTGTTGGGAGAGGGAGTCGGGAGGTGAATGAGAAACGTACAGAAATCCTAAGGAGGCGGCGAGGTGTGCATTAGCTGGATGCGGTTACCAGCAGTGGCAGAAGGTTACGCAGCATGAGTTAACATGTTAGTTAAAGGTAAGGAGGCAGGGAGGAGGTTACAAAGGTAGGACGATGCTGTTATCCAGCAGTGGTAAAAGGTTAGGCGGCATGAGTTAACACATGAGTTAAAGGCAGGCTCAGGCACAGAATGTTTCAATCAAAGAATAACTAAAATCTTGCTAATGAGCTACTGCAGGGAAGGTTCATCTTTGAACCCAATCTCATTGAAATGCCAACCATTTTATAAAGAAAAAAAGTTGCTGAAATTGCCTTTGTATGATAAGAATCTCGGCAATTATGAATGTAATAGCGCAGTAAGACCTGATGCAAATTCCTCTGCCTAGGATTTGAATATAGACATTGATATATTGAAAGTACATGGCCGTTGTTAGTACAGCAGAGAATAAAATTTGAAACAAATGTGTTGAGTATTCATTGGGTCTACGTTCAGTGCCGCACTGCACCAGTAGCCATCCTAATCTGTCCACCCATTGGAGCATTCAACCCATTTTTCAGAAAGCAACAGGGCAAGCAAGCAGACCAAAGGATAAAGCAAGCAGACCAAAGGATAAAGCAAGCAGACCAAAGGATAAAGCAAGCAGACCAAAGGATAAAGCAAGCAGACCAAAGGATAAAGCAAGCAGACCAAAGGATAATGGATTTATAGTGGGTTACTCGGAATGTGTGCACCAATGTCATTGTTTGCTTTTATCTGGACAGAATAGCTGATAATTAACAATATCATTCATTTCCTTTTTTATAAATTTAGAGTGCCCGATTCATTTTTTCCAATTAAGGGGCAATTTAGCATGGCCAATCCACCTACCCTGCATATCTTTGGGTTGTGCAGACACGGGGAGAATGTGCAAACTCCGCACGGACAGTGACCCAGAGCGGGGATCGAACCTGGGACGTCGGCGCCATGAGGAGGCAGTGCCAACCACTATGCCACCGTGCTGCACCAACAATATCATTAATTGAAGGTAGAAAATGACCAGACCTATCTTCCAGTCCTGTGGTGGTCCAGCCAGCTGTGTGATGACCAAACGTAAATATCTTTGTTTTGAGTTTGCTGGGACGTTGCCTACAAACTGGACAAGGCACTCGCTGAATGTCGGGAAAGGCCATGGCCTATCTATGGCATAACCAAGTCCATAAACCGGGCAGCCCCTCAACTCCAAGAGGCAACAAGCCCATTGACCCACGGCAGGATCTTCTGGTATTGCTACTGTCTATGGGGGTTCCAATTTGCATGCAACACCCCCCCGCAAATCCCAACCCCCCACGCCGGCTGTTATCTTAAATCATAGAATTTACAGTGCAGAAGGAGGCCATTCGGCCCATCAAGTCTGCACCGGCTCTTGGAAAGAGCACCCTACCCAAGGTCAACACCTCCACCCTATCCCAATAACCCAGTAACCCCACCCAACACTAAGGGCAATTTTGGACACTAAGGGTAATTTAGCATGGCCAATCCACCTAACCTGCACATCTTTGGACTGTGGGAGGAAACCGGAGCACCCGGAGGAAACCCACGCACACACGGGGAGGATGTGCAGACTCCGCACAGACAGTGACCTGAGCCGAAATCGAACCTGGGACCCTGGAGCTGTGAAGCCATTGTGCTATCCACAATGCTACCGTACTGCCCTCTTGAATTGAAAAGCCAAAACTCCCAATTTACTCTCTATACAGGAAAACACAGAGAACAAGCATCAAGTGAAGATCTAGAAGATACATATTATACACTATTATTGCTGGGGTCAAAACATTGCTTGTTTGGATTTTGTTTTCTTTATTGTCACGGGTACGGTGAAAAGTATTTTTCTGCAAGCAGCTCAACAGATCATTAAGTACATGAAAAGAAAAGGAAATAAAAGAAATGTATAATAGGGCAACACAATGTAACTACATAACACCGGCATCGGTGACCTGTTGTGTATTATTGAAGCTGTTTCACAATTTTTTTTAAATGATCTGAAAACCATGGAGCTAGTGTACCTAGGACCGAACAGGGGAACTGTTTATTACCGCAGACCCTAACAAGAGTCGGGGCCGTAGCAAAGGAGTTTCCACCCTGGAACACGAACATGGTTCATTGTTTCCTGGCAAACGTGCAAGTAAAGCTACCTTCTGGAGATATCCTGCATCTGTGTCCATTTACCTAAAACTACGAAATGGCAGACAAAGCAATCTTACAGGAATGTGTTAACACCAGCAGAGGAAATTAGACTGGAAGCAGGAGAGCGAGACTGCTCCCCTGCTCAGAATGGTCTTTGAAAATGTCATGTCCATACAATTTGACCTTAAGGATTCAGGTTTCTTTTACACGGCGTTCCATTATTAGTTATACTCAAGTCAGCTGCTCGGAATTTAGAAATCTCACATTACTCACCAATTCTTCGCTCCTACCGAGTGAGAAAACTAATAGAGTACAGATTGGTGGCGAGACAGGACTAACTATGCTGGAATTTATTTTATAGCACGGGCTACCCGCTGCAAGATAGGTGGGGCGGAATTCTCCCATTTTGAGACAAAGTGCCCTGGCGGGGTGGGAATGGGGAGTGTTTCCCGCTGTGGTGGCTGATGGGAAAACATCCCCAAATCTTCCAGCCCCAGCCCAATTAATTATGCACCTGGGTGTTTCACTGTATTCAGTGGCGGAGCAGGTCTGGGTGGCACGCCGTCCGCCATCGTGTCCGGGTGTCATATTAAAAAGGCACTGACCCATTATTGAAGAAAGAAGGGCGAGCTGCCTGAAAATGGAGATGGATCTTCGGGAGCACTCGGAGATCAGAAGATGGACCAAAAGGTGGATCCCCAGGAACATTCTGAGGATGGAAGTTGGACCCACTCAAGGACACCGAATCTGGAAGGTCTACCTACGGATGCTCCCCACACCCACTGCTCTGGTGTTCCGGGGTTGCGGGCGGCCTCCATCCTGAACTCCGGAGGTATTGTTCAGATGAGTCCGGACATCTGCATGTCACCTTGTTCCAAACAGCTTCGGGCCGGCATTGTGGAGAATCTGGCATGAGGGAGTGCTGGGCCTTCATCTGCATCCCAATGTCGGAATGACCGGCTGGGTCACTGTCTGTGCGGAGTCTGCACGTCCTCCCCGTGTGTGCGTGGGTTTCCTCCGGGTGCTCCGGTTTCCTCCCACAGTCCAAAGATGTGCGGGTTAGGTGGATTGGCCATGCTAGATTGCCCGTAGTGTCCTAAAAAGTAAGGTTATGGGGGGGGTTGTTGGGTTACGGGTATAGGGTGGATACGTGGGTTTGAGTAGGGTGATCATTGCTCGGCACAACATCGAGGGCCGAAGGGCCTGTTCTGTGCTGTACTGTTCTATGTTCTGTGTCGGCCTCTCACAGGTTTTCCAACCATCATGGTGGGACCCAGCGGAAGATTCCCAATGTCAATTCGCGCCAGCGTGAAACCGATTTCTGGCCCTCCCGCCATATTCTCACACTTGTGCCTGCCATCGAACATGCCAACGGGGGAATTGGGAGAATTCTCCCCTATATAAGGCGGGTTCAGAGAAAGTCTAATTGAATGTATGTATTTTCCAGAACATTATGTCTGCGTTATCTTTTTTTACTAAGCATCCGTCTTCCCAGTATACGTATGTATTTGGGTTAATTTCCTCTCTTCTGATAAGGTTTCCTTTTTTCGATTGAAGGCTGTTGCTTAGATTTACCCTCATCATCAGTAATAAACATGGTGTAGGCAATGCCATAATGAAGAGACCACTCTGCCTGGAAGGAATGAAAGCAGTTAAAAAGATCTGGGCTAACTTACTGGAGATCAGCTAGTTAACTGGACATGTCAGATCAGAAAGCTCCTTCCCACAACAGATAAGGCAGCTAAGACGCTGAGAAGCAGGACTGCTGAAAATTGATAGAATTCATTCTCCCATTTAATTCATTGTGTGCAGTTTTCTGCAGTGACACAGCTTGTTTTGCTGGTCAGCTCTTTAACGCAGTATTGCTCAGCCCACCCATTGCTCTGTGAATGGGCCCCATCACTGAAAGGCCTTCCAACTTTTAAACGCTTGTCCTCTCATTGCTAACCTCTGAAACGCATTGCCTGCAAAGAAACATTTATGCTAAGAATTACACTGACAACTGAACTTTAAGATTATCAGCCGAGCTGATGTAAGTGGTCATCCACTTACATGTGCTAGGAGCTGTGTATATTAATACACAGGGCCCTGTCCTTAGCAGACAGAAAGTACATGTGCACACATTGCGCCCTTTTCATCTGAACAAAATAGGTGACAGCCATTTCCTGGATCATGAATGAACCAATCAGGTCAACCTGCCTGGCTTGAATTTAAACAAACCTTGGCAGAGAACTGTCAGCTATCAGTTTGCTAGTGCATTATCCATGGCAATGTCTCTACACCAATTGCCAAACAATTAACATTCTCTTCTCACTCAGTATAAATTGTTATTCCCTTTACATTCTCTCGCAAATTGTCCTGAGGAGTGCAAGACAAAAAGCTTCGACTACATGTATCTTTTTTCAGCAATATTAAAGAAACTTGCATTTTCATGTCCTCAGGACATCCCAGAGTACCACATAACC
The DNA here is from genome assembly GCF_902713615.1 of Scyliorhinus canicula. Lineage (NCBI taxonomy): Eukaryota > Metazoa > Chordata > Chondrichthyes > Carcharhiniformes > Scyliorhinidae > Scyliorhinus > Scyliorhinus canicula. The sequence continues at coordinate 288,083,394 of NC_052146.1, read as the reverse complement.
AATGAGGTAGATTTGAGGTGTGAAACAAATACAGAAAGTGCCGGAAAACCTCAGCAGGTCTAGCGGCATCTGTGGAGAGAAAAACAAGAGTTAACGTTTCGACTTTTTTAACTCTGTTTCTCTCTCCATAGATGCTGCCAGACATGCCGAGTTTTCTGCTTTTATTTCAGGTTGATAGCATCTGCAATATACTGAATTTATTATATTTGAAGTGGCTCCACTATTGTAAAACAGAGAAACACTGCAACCTAAACAGGCTCAACACAGGCCCAGCGAGATCCAGTGAACAGGAATGAGATAAATCGCCAGTTAATTTGTTCTTCGTGATGTCTGGGTTAATATTGTCCGGAAAATGGGGAAGAAATCCCTTGCATTTCCTCTTCAACTAGTGCCATGGGATATTTTACAATCAACTGAGCGAGCAGACATAGTCTCAACTGACTCTCTCCTCCAAGCCACACATAATATTTGATTGTTTCTTCAACAATAGTATTCCATGTAAAATGGTAATTTTTCATCATTAGCTTTTCTTAACATTGTGCTACACTAGGGAATGTGCCCCCTTTCTGGAGAGGCAGTTTATCTTTATGTAGAAACATAGAAGAGGAGGCCATTCAACCCCTCTAGTCTGTTCTGCCATTCAATGATATAATGGCTGACCTGTGACCTAATTACAGAGTTGAGGCCTTCACCCCATATTCCTCAACACCTTTTGATGAACAAAAAATTAATCAATCTGAAATTAAGAATCAAATACCATTTGCGATAAAGTTCCAAACTTCTTCCGCCCTTTGTTTTAGAATTTTCCTAACTCCACTCCTTATAGGGCCTCGTACAAAACTTTAGGCCTGGCTCTATTTTTTATTTTATGTCCCCCAGTCTTAGAATTCCCAACCAGCAAAAATAGTTTCTCTCTATCCAAACTATCAGCTCCCTTTGCTACCTTGAAAGCATTGGTTAAATCACCCCTCATCCATGTCTATGGTTTGCTTATAAATTGAGCACCTTACCTTCTGGTATTAACACCTCAGGCTGTGGCGTTTGGGTAGATGAGAAGGCCTCTAAGGGCTGTTGCTCTAGTGGTATCTTTGCTGGAGTAGGTATAGGATCAGAGTGCTTAATCTCAGGGTTATAGAATTTAACATCAGACCCAGGCTTGACGGTCACCTTCTTGAATGTCTGAGTAACATGGTAGCCCATTCCACCAGGGCAAATTTGCTTGAAGGCAGCTGTTTTGGACAACACAAAGAAGAATTTAGCACCAATTAAATGTTTCTGTCTTATAAATTTATGCATCTTCAACGCTGCCTGATCATTGTTTCCAAAAGAAAAAAAAATCAGGAAATAGTTCTTTAAAACCTCGCGAGTTGGAATTTTCATTGGTACACATTCAAAAGATTGAGAAGATTAAGATTTTTTCCCCAAATTGTAGCAAAGCAAAAAGTGGCACAAAAAAAAAGTCTCAGACCTCCTCAAATTGTATCAACGACTTGCTTCCATTGATCAGGATTTGTTGGATTTTGGCTGAATACTCTCAGTAGACAGGTTGATGGTCTTGTGGCGCACTAGGTAGCGTCCCTGCCTCTGAATCAGAAGATCTGGGTTTGTGTCCCACCCCAGGACGCGATGGCCAAGGAAGGTGATTCATAACCTGACCAAACAGCTTGAGTATCAGCCTGCAAGTCCTTCCAACATGCACCAATGCCAGGTTGTGAGAGATTCCCCCTCAGCCATGGTGATGGAAAGTTGGCGTCTTTGCCATCACTACCCATAGCTCCAGATTACAACGTTCCTGTTTCCACAGTAACTCTCACTTCCTCAGTGAACTGTTCCACCACCACCACTGCCAGACAGGAGTTGACGTCACCCATTAACTGTGGCGGGAGGGTGCTGACAACGTGTTGGAATAGTTTTCACGACATGACTTTTTGGGGGCTTAATTACTACATGTTTTTGAAAGAAAGAGAGACAACGGAAGAATTTTGGCTCAGATATGTGGGAGCCGAAATGGAGACGGTCTGGTGGAAGAATTTTGCGACACCGCTTAGCGTGCGGGTTTGCTGGCACCATCTCACCCCTGAGCCATTTTCAGAGAGACTGAATCAGGGGTTGAATGGCTACCTGCTCCGAAGCGACGGGAAGTTTATTAAAGTACCTCAAAGGTCTATTGACGCCAAGGGCCAGAGGTCGACTGGACCTTTCCAGTCAACCTGCAGAACCCCCCCCCAATCGCTGCATTAGGAGCATGTCAACTACATGGGTGCAACCTTCCTAAAACAGAACCCAGTCCCCCAGGCTGCCTTTCAGAACTGGTCACCGACCTGGTCATAGGGGCTTTCCTTTCAGAATGGTGGTCTCGCATTTGTGGCCATGTTTTGATTCAAGGTGTCACAAGATGGAGGCACCCTTTCTCTCTCCATTACCTGCAGCTGCAGGCTGCCGTTCCTTTCATGTTTGGGGGGCCTCCGATTGGACTTCCAGAGCTCACTTAATTGGATGGCAAGCGTGTCCCCTGGCTGCTAATTGGTCAATCCAGGCAGAATCATGTCAGATGACTGCTCCTGACAAGGTGTGGGATTGGGACCCCCCCCCCATTTGATCCTAAAAACCTCAAAATCCTGCCCAATGTCTACCCTCGCTTATTTAGTTAACTGAATTTAAGTTTCCCAGCTGACGTGGTGGGATTTGCTCCTGTTTCCACATCATTAGGCACCAGTTCAGTAATATAACCATTCAGCTACCATACCCCATCAGTAATCTCTCAATAAATGCCTTCACAGCACACCTCTAAATGCTGCTTTTATTGCCATGACATTCCTCGCTGCACTGTTTAAATTCGATATTAAATGGCCGCCATCATGGACATGACATTATTAAAACACGTTTCTATACTGGCACACCAAAGCGGTCACCCTCCCAAATATAGAACATAGAACATTACAACGCAGTACGGGCCCTTCGGCCCTCGATGTTGCGCCGACCTGTGAAACCATCTGAAGCCTATCTGACCTACACTATTCCATTTTCATCCATATGTCTATCCAGTGACCACTTAAATGCCCTTAAAGTTGGCGAGTCTACTACTGTTGCAGGCAGGGCGTTCCACACCCCTACTACTCTCTGAGTAAAGAAACTGCCTCTGACATCTGTCCTATATCTACCACCCCTCAATTTAAAGCTATGTCCCCTCGTGTTGGTCATCACCATCCGAGGAAAAAGACTCTCACTGTCCACCCTATCTAACCCTCTGACTATCTTATATGTCTCTATTAAGTCACCTCTCAGCCTTCTCCTCTCTAACGAAAACAACCTCAAGTCCCTGAGCCTTTCCTCGTAAGACCTTCCCTCCATACCAGGCAACATCCTAGTAAATCTCCTCTGAACCCTTTCCAAAGCTTCCACATCCTTCCTATAATGTGGTGACCAGAACTGCACGCAGTACTCCAGGAGCGGCCGCACCAGAGTTATGTACAGCTGCAGCATGACCTTGTGGCTCCGAAACTCAAACCCCCTACTGATAAAGGCTAGCACACCATATGCCTTCTTAACAGCCCTACTAACCTGGGTGGCAACTTTCAGGGATTTATGTACCTGGATGCCGAGATCTCTCTGTTCATCTACGCTACCAAGAATCTTGCCATTAGCCCAGTACTCTGCATTCCTGTTACTCCTTCCAAAGTGAACCACCTCACACTTTTCCGCATTAAACTCCATCTGCCACCTCTCAGCCCAGCTCTGCAGCATATCTATGTCCCTCTGTACCCTATAACATCCTTCAGCACTATCCACAACTCCACCGACCTTCGTGTCATCTGCAAATTTACTAACCTATCCTTCTACACCCTCTTCTAGGTCATTTATAAAAATGACAAACAGCAGTGGCCCCAAAACAGATCCTTGCGGTACACCACTAGTAACTGAACTCCAGGATGAACATTTGCCATCAACCACCACCCTCTGTCTTCTTTCAGCTAGCCAATTACTGATCCAAACCGCTAAATCACCTTCAATCCCATACTTCCTTATTTTCTGCAATAGCCTACGGTGGGGAACCTTATCAAACGCCTTACTGAAATCCATTTACACCACATCAACCGCTTTACCCTCATCCACCTGTTTGGTCACCTTCTCAAAAAACTCAATAAGGTTTGTGAGGCATGACCTACCCTTCACAAAACCGTGTTGACTATCGCTAATCAGCTTGTTCTTTTCAAGATGATTATAAACCCTATCTCTTATAACCATTTCTAACATTTCACCCACAACCGAAGTAAGGCTCACAGGTCTATAATTACCAGGGTTGTCTCTACTCCCCTTCTTGAACAAGGGGACAACATTTGCTATCCTCCAGTCTTCCGGCACTATTCCTGTCGACAAAGACGACATAAAGATCAAGGACAAAGGCTCTGCAATCTCCTCCCTGGCTTCCCAGAGAATCCTAGGATAAATCCCATCTGGCCCAGGGGACTTATCTATTTTGACATTTTCCAAAATTGATAACACCTCCTCCTTTTGAACCTCAATTCCATCTAGCCTGGTCGACTGAACCTGAGTATTCTCCTTGACAACATTGTCTTTCTCTAGTGTAAACACTGATAAAAAATATCCATTTAACGCTTACCCTATCTCCTCTGATTCCCCACACAACTTTCCACTACTATCCTTGATTGGCCCTAATTTTACTCTAGTCATTCTTTTGTTCCTGATATACCTATAGAAAGCCTTAGGGTTTTCCTTGATCCTATCCGCCAACGACTTTTCGTGTCCTCTCCTCGCTCTTCTTAACTCTCCCTTTAGGTCCTTCCTGGCTAACTTGTAACTCTCAAGTGCCCTAACTGAGCCTTCATGTCTCATCCTAACATAAGCCTTCTTCTTCCTCTTGACAAGTGCTTCAACTTCCTTAGTAAACCACGGTTCCCTTGCTCGACAACTTCCTCCCTGCCTGACAGGTACATACTTATCAAGGACACGCAGTAGCTGTTCCTTGAAAAAGCTCCACATTTCGATTGTACCCATCCCCTGCAGTTTCCTTCCCCATCCTATACATCCTAAATCTTGCCGAATAGCATCATAATTGCCTTTCCCCCAGCTATAATTCTTGCCTTGCGGTATATACCTATCCCTGCCCATTGCTAAAGTAAACATAACCGAGTTGTGATCACTATCACCAAAGTGCTCACCTACATCTAAATCTAACACCTGGCCGGGTTCATTACCCAGTACCAAATCCAATGTGGCCTCGCCCCTTGTTGGCCTGTCTACATACTGTGTCAGAAAACCCTCCTGCACACACTGCACAAAAACTGACCCATCTATAGTACTCGAACTATAGTATTTCCAGTCAATATTTGGAAAGTTATAGTCCCCCATAACAACTACCCTGTTACTCTCGCTCCTGTCGAGAATCATCTTTGTAATCCTTTCCTCTACATCTCTGGAACTATTCGGAGGTCTATAGACAACTCCCAACAGGGTGACCTCTCCTCTCCTGTTCCTAACCTCGGCCCATACTACCTCAGTAGACGAGTCCTCAAACGTCCGTTCTACCGCCGTAATACTTTCCTTGATTAACAATGCCACACCCCCCCCCTCTTTTACCATCTTCTCTGTTCTTACAGAAACATCTAAATCCTGGAACCTGCAACAACCATTCCTCTCCCTGCTCTACCCATGTCTCCGAAATCGCCACAACATCGAGATCCCAGGTACCAACCCATGCTGCAAGCTCACCCACCTTATTCCGGATGCTCCTGGTGTTGAAGTAGACACACTTCAAACCAGCGTCTTGCTTGCTTGCTTGCTGGTGCCCTCTTTCGAACTTTTAACCCTATCCCTGACCTCACTACTCTCAACATCCTGTACACTGGGACTACAATTTAGGTTCCCATCCCCCTTATGGTCACCTACACGATGAATTTGACTGGTGAGAGAAGGGTCAGTGAGGCATGTGGGCCTTCCGAGGGGTCGAGCACGCGGTTGTAAACGGGGAGGGCGCAATTGCGAGCCCTCCGTCACCCTCACTTCGGTGTCGAGTGAATGTCATGTGTTTTCAGCAGGGCCGTGTGGAAATCAGGTGTTCTCACTCAGGAGGCCGAAGGCCTGATATGACTGAGCCCGCACCGTTAACAACAACCAGCACGTTGCCCCCCCCCCCCCCCCCCCCTCCCGGCTTCCCCGCCCGTCACCACGTCCGCGCGCACAACGCCCTCACATCCACGGAACTACAGAGTGGTTTGAGGCCCAGCCATGCCCATCCAATCTTCCCATGACAACAGGAAAATCCATGTTAAGAAGACCCCAGGAAGAAAAGAAAATGACAAGGGGCAGAATATTGACTGTGTCAGGTTCTGAGTGAAAACCAACATGTTTCTCTCCAGAAACACAGCCGTGTTTTCACTCCAGATCTTCTGACACTTCTGTCCAAAAGAAGGCCTGTTTAGTGCCTTCATTTTAGTGGGGGGCCTGGTTGAGTTCGTAAGCCCGGCTCCACAGAGATTGGGGTACCTTTTTTCAAAGTAAAGGCCCCCCCTCACCCCCCACTCCATGGACATCGGGACTCCCGGCAGGCATGGGGAACATCCCCAACCCTTGAGGACAGAGGGGAAACTCTTACCCCCAACAACGCTACCCCCTCCCCTTCCCCCAGCAACATACAATCATAGTTGGCATGGGGACATCACACTCCCTCCCCTTCATTGATAGCAACGGGGCATTATCTGCCCTGCCCAAGCATCATTGCCCCCACCCCCCCACACACACATAATGGGAGTCCCTCCCCTGGCAGTGCAAACAGCGCGGTACCAGGTCAGCATTGCCATTGTGCCAGGTGCTGCGCCAGGTTACTGCCCGGCCATGTCCCTCACCGCCGGGGACCAGTAGCGATTCTTGCCAGCCTGATGTGGGCAAAGCTGAGCTCAGAAACAAGGGCGTTATTGCTTTACCAATATTGAAATGTATTCAAAGTAATGGTCATCAGCGTCACCCCCTCTCTGGGCATGAACCAGAATCATGGCCAAAATCTCAATAACTGTGTTGCGTTTATTCCGAAATCTCACCAGTTGTTGAAATGACAATGGAACAATCAATACGGACAGTCCACTTATTCACCCGACCCCCATCCTGAATCCCATCCAAAGTTTCAAAGGAGAACATATTGTGCAAAGCGCTGCTACGATGCACAATTATGCACACTATTGTTAAAAATAGTCCAGAGATTTATGCAGTTATGTATACAAAATACAATTTATTATGCCAGATCTTGCTGTAACAGATGGGTACAGTCATAACGTTCTGCAACATGACTGCCTGTCTGCCGCTTTCTGTTATTAACAGGAGGCAGACTCATGCGAAGGTTGGTGATGGGTGTCCCAATGCACCAATAAGTGAAGCCGCACAGCGTGTGATTACTTCCTGCACGTGTTGTTGGAGCCGTTTGCCTTAACCCGACATTGGTGCTGAAAATACAATATGATTCCGCACACCAGGTCAAAATAAATAACATGGACCAGCGGGAGTAGGTTTGCATTTTAATGATCAATCAGGAGCTGAACCGGACAAGGGGCTGAATGGCAAAGTGAGGTTGTCCACCCATTTGGCTCCGAGCTCAGGTAAAGCTCCCCATTGCCTGCTGGCCATTAAAGAGACCCAAGTGTAATAAGTACAGAAGGTTTCCGCCATGTTGCCAGTCGACGTGTTGCCACAGCACAAAACCAGCTTGTCGGTCAACAAGGATTGGAAGTCTGACTCAGAGTGGATAACCCAAAGATCCTGAGGGGTTTTAACAATGTGGATGTGGAGAGTGTTGCAGTATCATGGTTGCGCTGTAATTCACTGACTGACCACCAGGACTCTCACCATTATATAAGTGAATGTTAAAGTCAACTGACCTCTCAGACTGGCTGGAGGAAGGCAAAGAGAGAGGCTGCTTGTGCATGATTTTACTGTTTTTCCATCTGTTCTCTTGTATATAGTTCACCCACACTTATTGTTAATAGCTTTGACTACAAGTGTTCATGTAATAAATAAGGCCATCCGACAAGAGCATTACAGAGAGGATGTTTCCTCTTGTTTGAGAATCTAGAACTGGGGTCACTCTTTAAAAATAAGGAGTCGCTCATTTAAGGAGGAGATGAAGAGAATTGTTGTCTCTCAGAGGGGCGGGAGTCTCTGGAACTCTCTTCCTCAAAAAGCAGTGGAGGCAGAATCTTTGAATATTTTTTTAAGACAAAACTGGATAGATTCCCGATTAACATGGGGACGAAACGTTATCGGGGGCAAGTAGGAATGCCAGGTTGAAGTTACGATCAGATCAGCCGTGAGTTATTGAATGGCGAAGCAGGCTCGAGGGGCCGAGTGGCCCACTCCTGCTCCTCATCCGTGTGTTTGTAACTTATGTGACAAATGATAAAAATTCAGGCTGCTCCCATGAGTGGAGTACATTTCACTTGGACTGGCTACTCTGTACCTGACCTGGAGTGAATGGTGCCATAGTGGGGGCAAACAAAACAGTGGGACCCTGTTCTGTTTCCCCCACCTTTAAGAGGGAAAAATCAAAATCAAAATTAGAAAGAGAGAAAGAAGGAAAAATGCAACACAGCACCGCTCTAATTCCTGTAAGACCCTGATGGTGGTCTCCGTGACTAATCCTGTAGACATGTGTGTCACCATAGTGTTCTTCAGGCCCCTCTTGATAGGATCATTATCCACTGGAATTGGGGTAGGTTTAGTCATCGAGAAGCCGTCTGTCGATGTGATTTTCTTCCTTGATAAGGTTGGCAGCTTGAGGAATGAGTTATGAATGCACGATGGCAACGTCCAACACATCTGGCACTGAGCTGGAGGAACCTCGGCACGCCCTCACATCCAGTCAGCACAGTGATGGGGGCGGAGGGGGTGATCATGTTCTGTGAGAGCTCAGGAAAGCCCCACAGACAGCAGCACTGCCACCCTGAAGTCTGGGAAACCCTTCCACGGCTGCCTTGCTGCGATACCCTGGAGATGAATTTTCCAAACTCTCCCACAAAGTGGCACCAGTGAACCCAATGACTAACTGCAATCTGGCTGATAGTACAGAGGTCGCCCTAGGCAACCTTTGCAGTCAGAGGCTGCGCGAAGTGGGCAAAGTTATAGTCAGAGAGAGTAAGGCAGTGCAGACAGCTGAGTGAGTCATGCAGTGAGCTGCCTCTCTGGTGAAACGTGCCCTTCTTAAAACATCGCCTCAGTAAAGTCCCCACCTGATCGTGTTGCTGGCATTTTCCACCAAAAATGGAATAACATTTGCGGCTGCAACCTCCGGAAACACTTCTGGACTCTCCTTTGCTTCACCACTGGCTGCTCCATGGGTAATAACACACAAGGAATGGCGGACCTGCTCCCGAGGATGCTCGCTGTGGAATGCAGTGTGCAATGAATGTCAGCCAGAGAAGCTGAAGGACATTGGACATTACGGAAAAGACCAAAACACACCGTGGGAACACGAGGGAAGTGACTTTGCCCCATGCAAAGGTCCGACCCACGCAGGGTCAGCTACTGCCTGACCTTGCCTGCCACGTGGATTGGCCCCTCAGTGTCCAAAGGCGTGCAGGTTAGGTGGGTTTGCATGAATAGGGTGGTGCAGTGAGCCTAGGTAGGCTGCTCTTTCAGAGGGTCGGCGCAGGCTTGATGGGCTGAATGGCCTCCTTCTGCACTGCTGGGATTCTATGGAGGATCCCAAGGAATGGAAAGTGGTCCATGCTGTCCAAAGCCTCGTTGTGGATTTTCATAACTGGGGGACTGTGCTCTGCGGCGGGGAGAAGTTAGTAGAGGACATTTGCCTTATGAATGTTTGAATGACCCTCCAAAACAGCACTCTACATTGGCCCACTCCCCCGCCCTATCCCGGAAGCTCCACCTGACCTGCATATCTTTGGACTGTGGGAGGAAACCAGGGCACCCGGAGGAAGCCCACGCAGACACGGGAAGTATGTGCAAACTCCACTCCTAGAGTCACCCAAGGCCAGAATCGAACATGGGTCCTTGGCGCTGTGAGGCAGCAGTGCTAATTACTGTGCCACGTACTGTCAACAAGAGTAAATATCAACAGTGAGGTTCAGCACTGCCTTCAGAGTGCCAGCACAGCCTTCGGTCACTCGAAGGAAAGTGTCTGAAGACGAGGACCCCAGACCCAGGACCAAGCTCATGATCTACAGAGCAGCTAGTGATGCCCGCCCTCCTCTATGGCTCCGAGACGTGGACTATGTACAGCAAGCACCTCAACATTGCAAGCGAGCCCAGGAGGGCAGAGGAAATGCTTCAAGGAACACCCTTATGACCGCCTTACAAAAGTAGAACATTCTCATTAGCATTTGGAAATCCCTGGCCCAAGACCACTTGAAGCCGAGGAAAAGCATTTGGGAAGGTGCTGGACACCTCTAGTTTCATCGCTGAGAACAAGCTGAAGCCAAGCGTCGTCAGCGAAAGGGGCGCTTAGCAACCCAGGAACCCCACCCAACCTGCTCCTCTAAACTCATTGTGCCTCACCTGTGACAGAGATTGTGGGTCACGCATTGGACTCCTCAGTCACCTGAGAACTCCGGATTTTTTTAAAACGCATTTTATTCAAACTTGTATCAAAGTAGGTTACAGCAACTAAACACCCCGGAAACATTCTTCCCAACAATCAAGTATACAGTTTGTACAGATTTCTCTCCTTCCCCCCCCCCCCCCCCCCCCCCCCCCCCCCCGGCCCCTCCCCATCACCCACTCCCCCCACCCCCCTGCGATGAACAGCTCATCAAACACGGTCACAAACATCCCCCACCTTTTCTCAAACTCCCCTGCTGAGCCCCTTAACTCATACTTTATCTTCTCTAACCGCAGGAAGTCATACGGGTCGCCCAACCATGCTGCTACCCCCGGTGGCGATGCCGACCGCCACTCCAGCAAAATTCATCGCCGTGCAATCAGAGAGGCGAAGGCCAAGACATCGGCCTTCCTCCTCTCCATGAACTCCGGTTTCTCTGAAACCCCAAATATCGCCACCAAAGGGTCCGGGTCCACTCCCTCCTCCACTATCCTGGCGAAGACACTCCCGCCCAGAATCTTCCCAATTTTTCACATCTCCAAAACATGTGCGTATGATTCGTTGGCCCCGCCCACACCTCTCTCACACATCTGCTACCCCCTGAAAGAACCCACTCATTCTCGCCCGAGCCATATGCATCCTGTGCACCACCTTAAACTGTATCAGCCTCATCCTTGCACAAGAGGAGGTCCCGTTTACCTTTCGCAGTGCCTCACTCCATACTCCCCAATTGATCTCTTTCCCAACTCCACTTCCCATTTCTCCTTGATCTTCACCACCTGCTCGCCTCCCTGCTCCCCGAGAACTCAGTTTTAGTGCGGAAGCAAATCATTCCCAACTCCGAGGGACCACCTAAGAAGAAGGGTCAAGTGTGGAGAGTATCAAACTGGGAAGAAGGGTTGAGTGTGGAGAGTATCAAACTGGGAAGGGATGTAAATGACGAGACCCATCAGTTTTATTTTTTATTAATTCTAAGCTAACAAGGCAGATCTTTAAGGGAGGGTAGTGAGATGTCTGTCAAGGTCGGAAGACGGACCTGTTCTAGAACCAACAGGCTTTAGCCAATTGCATCATTTCGAGTGATATACGTAAGCCAGTGCCAACGTGATGATTGCCCAGATGCAAATTCTTAGGCTAAGCATTTTCATTGTGAGTTTGGGGGATTCCAACCAGAATCCATGAGTTTTACAACTCCATAATGCACTGTATAATTTACACACCCACAAATGTGCTGGGTTCCAGGGAACGAGTGAATTGTTCTTTCAGAGGATTGACAGGACATCTTGTGGTGCAGTGGATAGTGTCCCTACCGCTGGACCAGTGACTCCTGGTTCGAGTCCAACATGAGGACTTACTGGCCACAGAAGGAGCATTCATAATGTGGTTCAACGGGCTGATAATCAGCTCGGAAATCTCCCGCAACTTTGCCCACTATTCCCCAAAGGGAAAAGAGGGTGGATGTGAAGATAGGCGTAAAACAAAAAAGAGTTGACATGGACTTGAGGGACCGAACGGTCTCCTTCTGTATTGTAACCATCCTACGAGTATACCTACACTAAGCTGCATGGTCCACTTAAGGGCAAGGTGCTGAATATTCCTGCTGTGATTCCAGAACAGAACTCCAGGCTATTTCTGTGTCTCCCTCTTCTTTCTTCCAACTGAACTGCACAAGTATCCAAACTACAGATCATATGAGCTACCGCATCCAATGTCTGTGCCCAGTTGGCCATTAAACAAATATCTGCCCTCTTTCCATGGGGAAGAATGTTCAGGTTTAATGAATGCGGCAGAGTGGCATAATGATTAACACTGCTGCCTCACAGGGCCAGGGAGCCGAGTTCAATTCCAGCCTCAGATGACTGCCTGTGTGGAGTTTGCACTTTCTAATAATAATAATCTTTATTAGTGTCACAACTAGGCTTACATTAACACTGCAGTGAAGTTACTGTGAAAATCCGCTCGTCGCCATGTTCCAGCGCCTGTTTGGGTACACTGAGGGGGAATTCAGAATGTCCAAATTACTTAATAGCAAGTCTTTCGGGACTGTGGGAGGAAACAGGAGCACCCGGAGGAAACCCATGCAGACACAGGGAGAACGTGCAGACTCCGCACAGACAGTGACCCAAGCCAGGAATTGAAGATATAGTGCTAACGACTATGCTACCGTACTGCCCATGTCTGCATGGGTTGCCTCCGGGTGCTCCTGTTTACTCCAACAGTCCAAAGATGTGCAGGTTAGGTGGAGTTCTCGGGATAGGGCGGGGGAGTGGGCCTGGGTAGAGTGCTCTTTTGGGGAGTCGGTACAGACACGATGGGCCAAAAGGCCTCTTTCTGCAATGTGGGGATTCTATGAATCCAATGGACTGAAGCTGCGATCTGCAGCACAGTAGCACAATGGTTAGCACAGTTGTTTCATAGCTCCAGGGTCCCAGGTTCGATTCCCGGCTTGGGTCACTGTCTGTGCGGAGTCTGCACGTTCTCCCCGTGTGTGCGTGGGTTTCCTCCGGGTGCTCCGGTTTCCTCCCACAGTCCAAAGATGCGCAGGTCAGGTGGATTGGCCATGATAAATTCCCCTTAGTGTCCAAAATGGTTAGGAGGGGTTACTGGAATACTGGTAAAGGGGATAGGGTGGAGACGTGGGGCTTAAGTGGGGTGCTCTTTCCAAGGGTGGGTGCAGACTCGATGGGCTGAATGGCCTCCTTCTCACTGTAAATTCTATGATTCTATACAGAAAACCGAAGCATCACTGTAAGGAGGCTCCACGAAATATGAACAAAGTACAACAGCAAAGGCCACATTCAGTTTTCTTGGGGAACAGTACGTAAGGCGATGGATTATTAGATATGAGCCAATTACTTCCCTGAGCCCCGCAAGTAACTCTCTACAACCAGGAACCAAATAACAGAAACCAAGGACCTGAAATAGCCTGCAATACTTTTTGTCCCTGATCTAAAATATTAACAATACTGGTCTTGATTCTCAGTCCCTCACAATCCCAACAGAATTTCAGAAGAGGCTTATTTTTTAAAAAATTAACTGTCCAGCCAAATATGCAATTTGCAGCATGATGTGGCGCTGCAAAGAAGAATAACCATGTTAAAACCATCCATTTATTGAATGGCCAAAATAGTGAGATGTTTCACATGAACGCACTTTACCAAAATAACCTGGGGACTGCTGGCGATGAAACAAAAGCACATGCAGTTTCTCCGGAGGATGGGGAGAAAGTGAAGAGGGGGATAACGAGTTTTCTTCACATTTCTCTTCGTCACCCGGCCACGATTCATCGATGTTGCCGGTCAGCGCTGAACTGGATGATGTACCTGACAACCAGGTGAAACAGTGATCTCCAGGAGCAGCCCAGTTAAAATCCATTTGGCCCTCTTGGTTTAGGGACCACAGATTGAACAATAATGGCCAAAGTGGCTTCAAATGAGAAGCGTGTGTGGCCATCAAGAGAATGCTTTTATTCACGAGTGTGTTCTGTTAATCACGGGTGTTTGGAAGGAGCAGCCTCCTAAAACTGATTGCCTGCGCCAGAACACCGACGACCACACTCCGCAAAGTCAACGGCCCTTAATGGCACCGGAGTGTCTCCCAGCTGGAAGACTGGGAAGGGGTGGGGGTTGGGCTCCGTTATCTTAAAATGAATAAACCCAGGCCCCTCAGCTCTCTGCACACAACTGCCAGATAGTTCCACCCATTCCACTGTGTGCTCCACACCATGCAGAACCCCCTTTTAAAAACAGGGAGGATAGAAACAAAAAGAGTGTACCACTCAACGCCAACCAAAAGCTCCATTCCGAATTAGTCAATTCCAAAACGACACAAATTAGTAATCTCGCAGAGAAAGGCCGGTTGACGAGATATTCTTTCGAGATGACAGTGTAACTGCAGAACTAAGTGAAGTGTGTACTCTGGGTGGGCGGGGTGAATGTAATTTAACGGGGCAGGGAGGGGCAAAAAAACAACATGAAGGGGCTGTTTGGGGGGGGAATCAGCGTTTGCCATTCATACACTATGTAGCAACTATAGTCTAGCGATAGTTTGGCCTACTTTGTGTGCCACGGAATAACAAAAAGCATAACAGTAAAAAGCAGCCAGCAAAGGAGGACAAAAGAGCAGTCTCTGTGAAGCAAAAAAAAAAGTTATCCGCTGTTTTCTGCTGCCCTTACCTGTTCCCAGAATGGGACATTTCTCACAGTCTGTGCCCCACGCCTTGCCAACGCTGCAACAGCACATCTGCTTGCTGAGCTGCACAGACAGAGGGTGCATGCACTGCTTTCCTGCACTGACAAGTCGGTAGCAGGGCCCTTTCTCTTCAATTAAAAGATTTTCAGCTGCAGCAGAGAGAGAGAAATAAAAAAAAGGGAGGGAGGTTGCCAGAAATGATCGAAGAGATGAAAAAAAGAACCTGCCGAAATTCCATCACCGGCTAACAAGGACAGAACAGCAAACAAGCTTAAAAAAAGAATCAACATACATTAAGGCCCCACTGTGCATGGTGACACAGACACATTCGGAGCATCCTCTGTACCAGACTAAGAGCCCTGAGACTCGAAGCGGGCAGGTTTTACATTGGCAGCCATTTGACAAATACATAAAGTGTTAAGCCCCATGAAAGATAGCATGCTCCAAACAGAAATGTGTGAGTTATGAGTATCTTCGACATGCATCCGTGTTAGTACAGCGGGAGCTTTAGCATTCAGGAGCAGCGGACAATTGCTGTTGCTACTCAAAACAAAAAAAAACACTTATTTTGTTTAAAGAACAAATTACAACTACCTCCGAGGCCACATCACTGAAATGACTTTGGCATGCTTACAGATCAATCTAAATCATTCCGTTTTGCAGGCAACTGGGGCAATTTTCTTCTTCATTCCAATCTGAGTTTGGTTAGTTATAATTGTATTAGACAAACTACATGTGCAGGACATTTATGTTCTGTTAGATTGTCATTCTTTCCTGTCAACAGGCCCCTGTGGTGCCCGCCTAACATGGGACCAGTATGTGCAGTTTAGTCCTACTTTTTCCAAATACAATGGAAACCATTCCGCATTCTCAAGGAGTACCAAGCTCAGCCGACAGGAGAACCTCCACTTTGACCTTTTGCACGTGCCATTCCCACTGCATCCTCAAATGGCAGATGGCCAAATCCTGAAATGGGGGCAACCAAGCGGATGGGACCAGCCAAACACAACACTTCTTGCTGCGAACAACAACTGGGCCGCTGCATCAGACTCTGGAGCCGAACGCTCCGACAGCTCAAAGTTCAAACGGGCTCGCTCCGCCACGACGGGTCAAGTGAGCTTTGACAGCAGCCTGAATTGTCGACAGTCTGAGCAGCCAAAGAGGTTGCTTCAGCTTTCCTGTCTCAATGGTTCCCACCCAGAGGGGAAGTACATCAAAACAGAACCAACATCCACAGTTGATTTCATAGTGGCCGTGGCATTCGTTTCGCAACCAATGCTGGGAACGGTTGGCTCTGGCCGCGGCTCGGTTTGCTGCCACTGTCTTATGTTTGGGTTGTTTGCTTGTGGGACATTGTGGAGAATTGGTGAATGCAAATGGTCAACAGAAGGCTCAGTTTTGTAGCCGTCTACACAACTGGCTCCAGGAAGGTTTATTAAGCATCTGCACAACTGAATTGGTGTTGGACCACCGGAAACAACGGTTTGTTCTTATAAATGCCTAGAAAAAAAACAATTGTTACCATTCAACATGCTTCCTTTTGACAATATCTTTCACGGGTGCTTACCCTGTGTGGAACTTTAAACAGGCAAATGTAGAATTTGGTTTAAACTCATATCTTGTTCATTTTACATTAGCAACAGTGTTTAAGAATTGAATTACAACCATAAACTAACACCAGCTGCAGTCTGGTTATAAAATCAATATGCTTTTGGTTAGGTTTCACACAGTGAACATGAATGACATCACACACTTTGATAGCAATAGGAGAGAACTCTGTTTGACCCAGAATTACCCTTGTTCTTCCTGCCTCCTTAAAGTTCCGACGTGCAATGATTTCAGTCTTGTTTCCTTGGCAATAAGCTGGAGTCGTGCCCCAGATTTATATGCAACAGCACTCGGTGACACAAGGGGCAGCCAAGCTTACTTTGTCAGTGAGGAACACCCGATTAAGACATGAGTGTCAATCACATGCAAGCTGCGACATGCTGTCTTTATGAGGGGGAGTAATCCTGACTTCACACCATTCACTGCTGTGCATTTTGCTTACACCGGTATTGCAAACGAACGCTTAAGATAGCAAAGTTAATGACTGAAGTTACTAACTATGCTGCCCCCCAAAAGTTGGAGAGGCTACGAAACACATTACTCTGTCCGTGTTACCTTACTGTGGTGTCAGAACAACTGTTGTGCCATCATAAAAGAATGCTAGTTGCTTAATCCATTTCTTTTTTTTAAATTTAGAGTAGCCAATTATTTTTCTTTTCCAATTAAGGGGCAATTTTGCATGGCCAAGTCACCTAACCAGCACATCTTTGGGTTGTGGGGGTGAAACCCACGTAGGCACGGGAATAATGTGCAAACTCCACACGGACAGTGACCCAGGGCCGGGATTCAAACCCGGGACCTCAGCGCCGCAGTCCCAGTGCTGACCACTGCACCACATGCCACCCTTTAATCCATTTCTTAAGGATAGGATGAATCAAGATTTATTCTATCGGCAGGACCTGCACCTGTGCAGACATGCCTGTTTCTTTTGAACAGACATACATGAAACGGGAAATGTAGAACGTGGAAAGGCTAAAAACCCCTTCAAAAATAGACAGTGGGAGGAGGGCAAGGCTCGAAATGAGTGTGAACATAAATTGGGGTGGTGTGTAAATCCTAGCCTACACTCTGCTCCACTGACTTCATGAGATACGATGCTACCCATTTTACATTACTGCCCAATGGAATTTTACCGCTCACGCCCCCCCTACATAGTTCTTTAGACCCATTTATTCACCCTCGTAACTCTCCCTCATGGGTATGACCCTACAATATGTCCTATAACTGAGAGGCACTTGTCTTTTTTTTGCTTTTTTTATTAATTTACGGAATATGGGTTTCACCGGTTGGGCCAGCATTTATTGCTCACCCCTAGTTGCCCTTCAGAAGGTGGTGGTGAGTTGCCTTCTTGAACCGCTGCAGTCCTTGAGGTGTAGGTACACCCACTGTGCTGTTAGGGAGGGAGTTCCAGGATTTTGCTCCAGCGACAGTGAAGGAACAGTCGATATATTTCCAAGTCAGGGTGGCGAGTGACTTGGAGGGAAACCTCCAGATGGTGGTGGACGAATCGCTGATCATTTGATTTGATTTTTATTTCATGGCGGGGGGGGGGGGGGGAGGAGAAGTTCTCTGTGATGTAAACGTTTTAAGAATTACACAAACCCAACTTTGGAAATTATAGTGCATTTGCGTTAAATTATGCAGGGGCCTCGGGACCAAGTTTTAAAACGGTCCTTGAAAGGTTCTGATAGACATTACTTACGGACACAGGCAGTCTGTGCAGGACCTGGAACAAACCCAGGCTCGCATGTGCACCTATAGCTGCCCAGGGTATTCAGGCATTCTCCATGCGGGCACACCCCTTGGAGCTGGCATTCATTGATATCTACAAAACAAGAAGTAGTATATAAGTGGGCATCCAGGACTGGTAACGAATGTTGTCATAAATGTTAAGGGAACCTGGATTTTTCAGTTCCGCCAGTGCCGGACATCAACATGGAATTTTCCAGCCATTCCCCCTGGCCGGATGTTAATAATAATCTTTATTCTCACAAGTAGGCTTACATTAAGATTGCAATGAAGTTACTGTGAAAAGCCCCTAGTCGCCACATCCCGGCGCCTGTTCGGGTACACCGAGGGAGAATTCAGAATGTCCAATTCACCTAACAAGCACATCTTTCGGGACTTGTGGGAAGAGACCGGAGCACCCAGAGGAAACCCACACAGACACGGGGAGAACGTACAGACTCCGCACAGACAGTGACCCAAGCCGGGAATCGAACCTGGGACCCTGGAGCTGTGGAGCCCACTGCAGCGGAGAGTGCAAACAACAGGAAACCCTATTGACAGTGGCGGAACCTGAATACCCCGCCACCAGCTAGTGGCGGACCACATTGCTGGAGAAGTGGTAAACCCCGCCCAATTGACTTTTAACCACTCTCTCAATTTTCCCCTCCCACCTGCAACATTGCGCACTTCTGTAACGGTGCGCACTTCTGCAATGGTGTACGCTTCTACAACATTGCGCACTTCTGTAACGGTGCATGCTTCTGCAATGGTGTGCGCTTCTGCAATGGTGCACGCTTCTGCAATGGTGCGCGCATTTGCATTGGTGCGCGCTTATGCAACAATGTGCGTTTCTGCAACAGTGCGTGCTTCTGCAACGGTGCGCGAATCTGCAATGGTGTGCGCTTCTGCAACAGTGCGCGCTTCTGCAACAGTGCGCACTTCTGCAACAGTGCACACTTCTGGCAGGACCGCAAAATGCTGTCTGGGGATTTATTTTGCCTCATTGTAAACAAGAAGGTGAGATGTATTATGAGCCACTGATCCAATATCGCCCAACCAATCCCCCACGTCCCTTAGCAATTTCCAAAATTGATGTTTATATTTACTTGTGGTAATCATAGATATAAATATATACACTGAAATAGGAGGAGGGTTAGTAAAGTGCCCTGACTGATAAATACGCAGTTCAAATTGTGTGATAATCTCACAAACCACTACAAAGGGCCCTTTAATTTCATAAAGATTGATTGTTTATGAGCTGGAATTTAATTTTAGCTGTTGTAATGTATAAACTTATTTAAAATATGGTCATGTATTTTATCACTGAAAGGTTGGCTCCATGTCATGGAGGCGAAAATAGGTGACCTCAGTGTTTGCCCGAATATGAGGCCTGAAGCTCGCCTCGTGGTCAGCAAGGTTGCAGACAGACTAATTTAATCAGACTGGTGCGAGGGAGAGGGTTGGGAGTCAGTAACTAGGAGTTTGACACCAATGAGATTGATTTCAAAGCCCCCCAATTCACGATGACGCTTATGTGCCAGACCCAGAACCTCCCGGTAAATCCTTGATTGTTTTTCTGTTTATAAGTGAATGCAAGCCAGAAACAAATATGGGAAACAGTGAAATTACTTTGACAAATTAGCCATGCAGCAAACTATTCATCAATTTGGTATAAATTGGGGCATGGAACCAAGGTACCATCTTACATTTTGGAAAGACAGGGCAGCCATTTTGTAACTGGACAAAACTGGGTAGAAAACATGTCTAAAACCTGTGAACAATCGCCTCATTTTACAAGTGTTCCCTGCACTTAAGGATTTAAATTTTTCCAAAAATCATGGGAAGCCTTGTAAATGTGAATCCATTGTAGCTCCAATAAAAACCCATACAGTGAGAAAATCATACTTCAAATGCACACCCTGAACCTATCCAGCTCCCAAATAGTTGCATAACTTATATAATCAAATATATTTCTGGCACTTCCCAAGTGCTTTGCAGGTTGGCACAGCATGTTTCAGCATAGATAGAATGTATTAATGTCTGAGTCACACTGTGGTGAAGCTAACATAGCACACAGTATAAAAAGCGAATGAGCATTGGTTGATGAAAAATGATTCAGATAGAAATTTCTGAACATACGAATTCATCACACTTGTCATTCATATTAAGTTGACTCTTTTTAAAATCGCCATTAAATTTATGTCAATTTTCGTAAAATATTAGCAAAGAAAGTACAATTCTCTTCCTCTGCTTAGATCCAATTCCATGGCCCAATTGTGACTTCTTGTTACTTCTCCACCTCCAGCACTTCTGCCTATTTTGTCTGACTTCAAATTACTACCAGCTAAACTTGTGCTCAGCGTTGCCTCAAGTTACTCCTAACTGCTCTGCTTGCCTTAGTAGCAGCCCATCAGCCAACGTAAGAGCTGTTAAAAATCATTTTTCCAATTAAGGGGCAAGTTAGCGTGGCCAATCCACCTACCCTGCTTATCTTTTTGGGTTGTGGGGTGAGACCCACATGGACACGGTAAGAATGTGCAAACTCCACTCGGACAGTGACCCAGGGCTGGGATCGAACCCGGGTCCTTGGCATCGTGATACAGCAGTGCTAACCACTGTGCTGCCGTGCTGCCCCCCCCCCCCCCCCCCCAACATAGAGTTGTTCTACATTCTTCACTTTCTCCGTCATATCCAAGGTTCAGCAAGATAAATTCACTCCAAATACTGACCCCCATCTTTCAGGCAGAAACTGTCCATTTTCAACGAGCAGCAATAAATTGTTTTTGAAGAAGCACTTTTAATATCACACAGTTAGGGCAGCACGGTGGCGCAGTGGGTTAGCCCTGCAGCATCACGGCGCCGAGGTCCCAGCTCTGGGTCACTGTCTGTGTGGAGTTTGCACATTCTCCCCGTGTCTGCGTGGGTTTCGCCCCCACAACCCAAAACATGTGCAGGATAGGTGGATTGGCCACGCTAAATTGCCCCTTAATTGGAAAATGAATTGGGTACTCTAAATTTATATTTTTAAAAATATCGCACGGTGCATCACAGGAGACTGATCAATGGATCACGTCGGTCAAAACTTGGTCAGATAGCAAAGAACTCGACAAAGAGGCAGCTTTCAAGGATTGGCTGCGAGGAGGAAAGCGATAGAGAGACAGGGAGGTGTAGGGAGAGATCTTGACAGCTCATCATCTTGATAGCTCAAGGTGTGACCAATGGAGCGATCAAACTCTGGGATGGTCACGAGGCCAGGATTGGAAGAAGGCAGGTAATCTCAGAGGGGCTGGAGGAGATTACTGAGATAGGGAAGTGTGGGGAAGTGGTGTGATAAATTTAAATCTAAGTCCATCAGTTCAAAACACCACAGCACCTCATGATTTAATTCGGGATTGCCCATATTCTTATCATGGTTCTCGCAATGTTGGAGTTCATTTATATCTCCAGTGCAACATTCCTAATAGCGTACAATAAAATGCACACTTTTGGTATCTGGGTTACTGACTCCTGTGTAAAATATACATCTCAAGAGTAGAATCATAGAATAATGGGCGGCACAGTAGCACAGTGGTTAGTACTGTTGCTTCACAGCGCCAGGGTCCCAGGATCGATTCCTGGCATGGGTCACTGTCTGTACAAAGTCTGCACATTCTTCCCGTGTCTGCGTGGGTTTCCTCCGGGTGCTCCGGTTTCCTCCCACAAGTCCCGAAAGACGGGCTGTTAGGTAATTTGGACATTCTGAATTCTCCCTCTGTGTACCCAAACAGTCGCTGGAATGTGGCGACTGGGGGCTTTTCACAGTAACTTCATTGCAGTGTTAATGTAAGCCTACTTGTGACAATAAAGATTATTTAAAAATGTAATTATTAGTTCCAACACAGGAGGAGGCCATGCACCCATGTCTGTATAGGCTCTCTGCAAAAGCAACTCAGCTTAGTCCCAACCTCCCGTCGTCCCCCCGAAGGCCTGAAAATCTTCTCTCTCCAAATGCTTTTTCAAAGCCACAGTTCAACGTGCCTCCACCATACCCTCAGGCAGAGAATTCCAGATCCAAACCACTTGCTGCATTTAAAAATGATTTTCTTCAAGTTGCCTTTGGCTCTCTTGCCTTGAGTCCGTGTCCCTTGACTCCTGACCCTTCCACCAGTGGGAAGAATTTCTCTCTATCTACTCAGTCACCCTCATGGCTGGAAGCATTTCTGATCAAATCTCCTCTCAACCTTCTCATCTCTAAGGAGAACAACCCCGGCTTCTCAAATCTACCCTCATGATTGAAGCCCTTCATCCCTGACCCCATTCTCGTAAATTGCCCTTGCAATCTTTCTAAAACTTTCACATCCTTTCTGTAGTGTGGTGCCCAGAATTGACAACATAGAGTAAATAGAACATACAGTGCAGAAGGAGGCCATTCGGCCCATCAAATCTGCACCGACCCAAATTAAGCCCTCATTTCCACCCTATTCCCGTAACCCAATAACCCCTCCTAACCTTTTTGGTCACTAAGGGTAATTTGGCATGGCCAATCCACCTAACCTGCACGTCTTTGGACTGTGGGAGGAATCCAGAGCACTCGGAAGAAACCCACACAGACACGGGGAGAACGTGGAGACTCCACACAGACAGTGACCCAGCTTGGAATCGAACCTGGGACCCTGGCGCTGTGAAGCCACAGTGCTATCCACTTGTGCTACCATGCTGCTGGTACTCAACCTGAGGCCAAACTAGTGTTTGACAAAGGTTCACCATGACGTCCTTGCTTTTGTACTCATTGGGCACGATCAAATGGCCACGCTGCGCCCGAAAAGCAGCATAGCCAATAGAAGATGGTAGATCCCACTCCCGGGATCTACCCAGCTCGCAACATCTCCTGAGATCTAACGCGATCTCGCGGCATTGCGATGTAAATCCCGCCGATTGTAGGCAGGATCAACTTTTAGGCAAATCTGCACATTAAAACGAGACAGCTAGTCTCACTGTAAAGTGCAGAATCCCGAGTTACCTGAGGTGTGGGATCAATCTCCTTCACTTTGGAGACCTCGGGCAAGCGTCATTCAGTACTGGACTCCACAAATGGGGCAGGATGTTACCCTGGCACTGCCAAGGTACTACCAAGGTGCCAGGCTGGAATTGTTCTGTGCTGTCGATCAGGCCGTTGACCCTCCCATCATGCGCTGGGTCTTGGTGGGGTTCGCGTCGGGATTCTTGGAGATTGGGATGCCAATTAGAAATGGCATCCCGATCTCTCGCTATAATGAAGAGTTCCAGCAAGTGCAGCTCCTCAGTGTAGAAAACGGGGCTCTGTGCCGCTTGGCCTCATGTTCCCCGCTGAGGGCGGAAAATACATGGCTAAATTCGCTCGCTATGGGACTTTCTTCCCGTAAAGTTAAATGGTGGCCAATGCCTCTATTTATAAAGTGCTGGATCTGTCTGCCTTTTGAACCACTTTGCTCCTTCGCCAACTTGTGTCCATGTGCCCCCAGGTCTCTCTGCTCCTCTACCCCATTCTCTGCATTAAGCTTCACACAGCAGTCACTGTCCAGTCGTTCCACCAGCCTGGCCACGTCTTCTTGTGGTCTCTCAGTGTCCTTCTCATCGTTCAGGATACTTCCAGATGTCGCGTCATCTACAAATTTTGAAATCAACTGAGCTTTTGAAGGAAGAAAGAAAGGATTTTGGAAAACGTATGTGAGTCTGCACTCGGAACTAGAGTGTATTAATTGCTTATTAAAACAACTGAAGCCTCTATTCACCGTCCTCAGATTGTTGATCTGAGCCTCATTTTCAGTAAATTATTTATTGCCGTTATTACTGGCTGGCCACATCTGACAAACGGTTGATCGAAACAGGGTAATTATGAGTTTGTTTCCTAATCGTTGTGGTTGGTGGTATGTCTTATAAACTAATAGACAGGGCGGCACGGTTGTGCAGTGATTAGCACTGCTGCCTAACGACGCCAAGGACCCGGGTTCAAATGCGGCCCCAGGTCACTGTCCGTGTGCAGTTTGTACATTTTCCCCGTGTTTGCGTGGGTTTCACCCCCATTACCCAAAAGATGTGCAGGGTAGGTGGATTGGCCACGCTAAACTTTCCCTTCATTGGAAAGCAGTAATTGGGTACTCGAAATTTATATTAAAAATATATAAATCAATATCATAGAATTTACAGTGCAAAAGGAGGGCATTCGGCCCATCGAGTCTGCTGGGAAAGAGCACCCACACCTCCACCCTATCCCCAAAACCCAGTAACCCCACCTAACCTTTTGGACACAAGGGGCGCGATTCTCCGCTGCCCACGCCGGTTGGGAGAATAGCGGGAGGGCCTCCCGACATTTTTTGCGCCCTCCCGCTATTCTCCCCCCCCCCCCCCTCGCCCGACCCACGTCACGAATCGACGCTCGCCGATGGGCCGAGCGGCCGGGCCGAGCGGACGGGCCTTTACGCCCATTTTTTCACGGCAGCAAACAAACCTGCTTGCTGCCGTCATAAAACGGGCGCTGGATGCCCATTTGGGGCGGGACCACCACGGTTGTGCTCGGGAGGGGACAGGCCCGCGATCGGTGCCCACCGATCGTCGGACCTGCGTCCAAAAGGGACGCACTATTTCCCCTCCGCCGCCCGACAAGATCAAGCCGTCACATCTTGTCAGGCGGCAGTGGAGAAATGCGGAACCGCGCACGCGCGGGTTCCGTCAATGGCGTGATGACATCACCCGCGCATGCGCGGGTTGGAGCCGGCTCCAACCTGCGCATCCATGGCTGACGTCATACAGACGCCAGACACGCGTCATTAAGGCTGCAACGCCGTGATTCCCGGGGTCCCGCTCCTAGCCCCAATTGGGGGGGGGAGAGAATCGGGTCCCGGGAACGGGCGTGAAGGCTGCCGTGAAACTGGCCGTGTTGGTGTTTCACGGCAGCCTTTACGACTCTCCGCATTTGTGGAGAATCTCGCCCTAAGGGGCAATTGATCATGGCCAATCCACCTAACCTGCGCATCTTTGGACTGTGGGAGGAAACTGGAACACCCGGAGGAAACTCACACAGGCACAGGGAGAACATGCAGACTCCGCACAGACAGTCACCCAAGGCCAGAATTGAACCCGGGTCCCTGGAGCTGTGTGGCAACAGTGCTAACCACTGAGTTGCCTGATTACCTGAATTCACTGTCTCACTAGCAAAACAAAAACTACTTTGCAATCAGGCAGTTAGGATGCTTCGGATGCATCGTGCAGTGAGTGGTTCTGCCATGCGGGTGACAAATTCGGCCACGTTAAGTCTCCCCCTCTTCACAAACTATGATGATCAATTGTACATTTAAACTCCATGTTTGCTGATTCTGTTTGTTTTCACTAACACAGGGGGATAAAGGGTGTATTTCTCCTCACCGTGAGGGATAGATGCAATTCCAGCTAGTCTCAATTTCCCTCATTTGGCATTCCCACTATTTATGTACAAGATTTTCAATGAGAACAAAGACACTTATCAAGCCAAAAGGGCAATGATTCTGACTGCAATCTGATAATCATAAACACACATTTCAAAGGGCCATTTATATTAATGACCCATAATAATAAGCACCGTGATCCCTGCAAGATTACTTAAGTAAACTTGCTGGTGCTCTTTTGACCAGAAAGGTTGTGATCTTTCCTTCCTCTGCTCTCACCAGCGAAATATGTCTCCGAAATTTAAGCTGTTCTCATTTAAACTGACCCAGGTGGCGAAAGAACGTTCCAGCTGCTTTTATCGGAACTCGCCGGCGCTTGAGCAAGATTATTTCTCAGAAACACTTATCAACATCCACAATCTGGGGGGAGAAACCACGGGAAAAGGTTTGTTTTTCTCCTTTTCGCCTGCCCTGCCCCCCCCCCCCCCCCCCCCCCCCCACACACACACCGGAGTTCCTGCTGTAATTGCTGCTGCCAAAATGAATCCAGGGCAGAGCAATTATTTTTGTACCATCAAAGCAGCTGGAATTTGGCATCAAAGAAGACTTCCATTAGGTTTCTGGACGAGTCAGAAATGATTTTCTTTTGGATGATGAAGTAAATGCTGCATAATTGTGTGTATGTATATGCCTCTGTGTTTGTGTGCATGCATGGGTGCGTGTATATGCATGCGTGTGTGTGTTGTGTGTACACATGTGTGTGTGTGTATGTCTGTGCATACATGTGTATGTATATACACGTATGTACATGTGTGCTTATGTTTGTCTATACATGTTTGTGTATGTACGTGTTTGTATACACGTGTGTATATACATGTTTGCATACGTGTGTGTGTGGATGAATTATCCACTTCTCAACACCTGAAGTGTGAATTGCGATGGGGCGGATAATCACGTGAAATTGAAAAAATCAAGGTTCGCGCCCGACGCCGATTCCGCTGCCATCCTCTGGTTCCTTACTGGAGGCGATATCGATGTTTCCAGATCCATGCAAAGGCCTTTGATCTTTTGTGGAATGTGGGCGTCACAGGCTAGGCCAGCATTTGTTGCCCGTCCATAATTGCCCTCAACCTGGACGGCCTTTTAAGAGTCAACCACATTGCTGTGGGTCTGGAGTCACATGTAGGCCAGACCAGGTAAGGATGGCAGATTTCCTTCCCTAAAGGACATTAGCGAACCAGATGGGTTTTTACAACAATCGACAATGGTTTCATGGTCACTTTAGACTTTTAATTCCAGATTTTTATTGAATTCAAATTTCACCATCTGCCATGGCAGCATTACCCTGGGTCTCTGGAGTACTAGCCCAGCGACAATCCCACTATACCACTGCCTCCCTTATCATTAGCGGCTTGGACACTTCATGCTCCACAATTCCCCGATGCTCCGCCCCATTTAGGTGGAAGTCTCATGGGCACCAATTAGTGCAAGTGTTGACAAGGGGGGTCTGGGCGCCATGGCTGTGAAGGGGGAGCAGGCAGGTTAAAAAACTCTGAAAAGGCCTTAAAGATTGCCGTGCTTGCTGGGGGGGTGGCGACGCGGGCCGGGGGCAGTAGCGAGGAACAAGTTGGTGCTACGTCTGTTAACTCAGGATGTCCTGGATCAGATCGCTGAGTTTTACCTGTGTTCTTTGAATGCGCAGAAGGCCTTTGGCCATCTGGAAGCCCACCCAGGCCACCCCCCTGGATACTCTCATACCCCAGCTCAAGGGGATGGGTGCAGCCAAGCTCAATCAGGGGCCCACCAGGTGTTGGCACTCCCCATTGCTGAGGAAGCAGAGGATCAGCAGAGCTCACCTCAACCAGGGGAGACCTGCACTGCAGCCATTGGAACCCTCCCTGTTCTCTGCCCCTGACCCCCACCCCTCCGGTTCACCAGCCGGGGGGGGGGGGGGGGGGGCTTGAGTCTGTGGCCCACCCTGGGGAAGAGGCTGTCCTTCCTCTCCTCACTGGCTCAAAGTTGTGGGTCCGCCTCCGACTCGCAAACTCAGTGGGGGCAGGTCTTCTGTGAGCCATCATAGTGGTTGCAGTGACTGTGAGGTAATTGGAGTATTTAAAAACAGCTCCAGCTGCCAGGCTCTTTAGCGCTAACTCTGGCCCCACATGGCACATGGGACTGGATTTTGCGATGGGATCCCGCTGTTGGAATCAAAAAGGGGGACCCCAAGTCCGCACTTGCCAGGAGTGAAGTTGGTGGAGCAATTTTCGTGGCTTCCTAATTGGCTGCCTCTGCCCTCGTCATTCAATGACGAGTGACAGTTGGACTCTCGATACTGCCGGCCCAGTTCTGGAGGTTTAGCAGCCCCACCGGGAGAGGTGAGTGCTGCTGAGGCCTGAACATGGAGGCCCCCCTGTTGGTGTGAATGGTAAAAAGTCGATCCAGGCAAATTGGATGAAGAGAAACCCCCTTCCCCTGGGTTGGTGTAAACCGCGACTGTGGGCCTTTAATGCACATAGCCCACTCTTAGTGGCATGGAGCTCCTAGTTCTGATGGATGTCCCCAGCCTGGTAGAGCAAGGCTTCCTCCAGGGATCCCAGAAATTTCAGCCAGGCCTCAATATCCCCCCCGATTGGAGCCTGGGTTTTGTTAATTGGCAGTCCACCTCAGTGGAGCGGGCTGCTGAATCGCTTCCCAGACTGTACCTGGGATAGTTCCCTGGCGTCAGGTTTAGAACCATCCCCTGGCCCTTGCTATCAACCCTCAACACCCCTCGCTCCATGAACACCACCCCACCACCCCCACCCCCCCCCCCCCCCACCATTACTCACCCATTGACCCACCTGAATCTGCTCCCCCTGAGCTCAGAACTGCCATCTATAGCACTCCCACTTCCACCTCAGCAGAGTCCATTCATTTTAAGAACCTCACTGAACAGTCTTAAAAAAATTGCTCATCTTGCCACCTGGGATTGGCATCTTGACATGACCATCCCTGTGCGGGAAATATCAGATTGGGAAGTCACCATTGCCCTGTATTCACAGTGCGAAACCCAGCGGGTAGATCTTCCTGCTATTGTGCTTGGACTCTCTGCACGGCGGAAATCTCGGCAGGGAGGATTGGATACCACTCCTGACTGATTGTCCTCCAACTGGTGCACCCAAGGTGACCTGATCCAGAGTAGTCATTCTCAAATCCGGCTGGAAGCCTCGGGGACCAAGGCCAAGCCGGATTTTGGATTTTGCCAGATTTCGTGTCGGGCACTTTGGGCAAAGGGCGGTTTGGGCCAACCCGGGTGGGTTTGGAGCACGGGAATAGACTGGCACTCAAGCGGCTAAGAGGAGAACACGTGCAACGCAACATAGCGCCCCGACAAATTGTCCAGACAAGCTAATTTTAATCAAGTTAATAAATGTTTTAAAATGATGCAGGACACGTTCCATAAATATCCGGGCTCTGGGCAAGTCCGGTTTTCATGTACCCGAGAAGAATCTGTCTCTACTTTCGTACAGCGTTTAAGTTGGCGTTCAGTTAGCGACTGGATAAATTTAGCAATGAGCTAAGCAAAAATTTGAAGCAGCTGCTGTGAAGTAAAATGAGTTCCTTCTTTCCCCACGCACCCATTAGCATGGCAGGATTCTGCATTTCCTTTTTCATGTTCTGTGAGAGCACGCACAGAACTTCTTTCAGAGAAATCCATTCCGTCGCCACGGCCAGGAAGAAGCAATGCAGAGCAAGGCGCCGCGACGTGTTGTAAGGTGTGTGAGTGAGGAGACTGTGTGTGTTCTCACTGCCACCCAAACCCAGGGAATATTCTACAGCCTTGAAAACAAAGCAAGCCATTTTCTACGCCATAATAAATACGCAGCTCCCCCACCACCACCACAATTAGTAGGGGATGTTTAGCACAGGGCTAAATTGCTGGCTTTGAAAGCAGACCAAGCAGGCCAGCAGCACGGTTCGATTCCCGTAACAGCCTCCCCGAACAGGCGCCGGAATGTGGCGACTAGGGGCTTTTCACAGTAACTTCATTTGAAGCCTATTCGTGACAATAAGCGATTTTCATTTTCAATTACTAAGGCTTTCTGCTTACATTAGCTGCTTGACCTGAACCTTCTGTTGCTTCCCCCAGCTTCCCACTGTACCCGCCAAGCTTCACCAGTGGTTTCACACTGACAAAGTGGGTTTCACAAGGGATTCCACGAGAAAGTAAGTACTGAGCGCCAGATGGTTTACCAAATTCTGCGCTCGACACCCAAAAGTAAAAATGAATTGGAAAAGAGTATTGCGTATGAAGCTTTTAGCTCACGTCGTTTAAGTTTCCAGCCTGTCTATCCACTGAAGTTCCAGTTTACTGTGCAGTCAGCCACAGGATTGAGCAAAAGGTGTGAGACGATGAATAACAAAAATTGATGAACAAACTAACGATGATCTGAACTTTCACGGTCTAAACATCACAGGTAATGAAAGTGCAGTAAGCTGAGTGATTCACTATTCCCCCACAGCATCCTCATACAATGGAAACAATTCAATCCGAACTGCAATCCTTTAAAAACGCTTCAATACATTTAAGAGTTTTAGGGAAAGAATTTAATATAATAAAGGGCAGGCTTTTTTGCCCCCCCCCCCCCCCCCCCCCCAATCCACATTTCTGGTGCCCGTGATGGCTCACCGTTGCTCACTGACAGCATTTACCAATCCCACCAATGTCTACGCTGGTGCAGACTCGATGGGCCGAATGGCCACCTTCTGCACTATAGATTCTATGATACGCCGTTTGAATGCTTCGCCTGTCCCGCTGCTGGGTAAACTGCCATGATGAGGGTCTCCTTCGGTCGTACCGGAAGCTCCCGCTGGTGGCAAGGGCTGGAAAATCGTGCCCGAAAGAGTTTACTCCTACAGATGATTGAAATTGCGCCGATACTTCATATTGACAAGGTCCGCTTATTTCTTTACTTTTTTTTTCTTCGTGCATGGGACGTGGGCTTTGCTGGCTGGGCCCGCATTTATTGCCCATCCCTTATTGCCCTTGAGGGGGCAGTTAAGAGTCATCCACATTGCTCCAGAAAATCTAACCATTTGCCGCTGACAGTCAATGGTATTATCATCACTGAATTCCCTACCATCAATATCTTGGGATTGATGTTGACCAGAATCTTAACTGGACTAGCCACATATATACTGTGGCCGCAAAGAGCAGATCAGAGACTGGGAATTCTGTGGCAAGTAACAAACCACTGATTCCCCAGAATCAGGAGTGTGACGGAATACTCTCCTACAACATCGAAGAAGCTCAACGCTATCCAGGATAAAGCAGCCTGTTTGATCGGCACCCCATCCATCACCTTAAAGATTCATCCCCTCCACTAACACAGCATGGCTGCAATGTTTACCATCTGACTTGGAACTGATGTGTTGGGTAAGCTGGGTCTATGTGGACTGCGTTTGATGCAGTGTAGAGAGAGACAGGCTTCCAACACTTGATGAGATGCAACACGATTTTATTTAACATCTAACTATATTACATGCTTAACTGTGGGTTGACACTATGCTGACTTGACTGGAGACCTGAGGCTAGCCTGACCAGACTAACTGACTACCACATGGTGTTTGTACTGGCTGCTGCTCACGAGCTCTGACTGTCTCAGAGGCTGCATCCCAAGAGAGCGGGAAAACTGGTGCCCTCTGGCTTTATAGTGGTTGTGTCCTGTCTGGTGATTGGCTGCTGTGTTCTGTGTGCTCACTAGTCATCCTGTGTGTCAATCACTGCCTGTCTGCACTCCATCATATACATGGATGTATATTATGACAGGAACTATATTGCATTCCTTCACTGTCGCTGCGTCAAGATCCCTTGATCATCCTATAGACTTCCTAGAAACTCCCTCCCTAACAGCACTGTAGGTGTACCTATGCCACTTAGACTCTGCAGAAGTTCAAGAAGGCGACTCACCATCACCTTCTCAAGGGCAATTACAGAGGAGCAATGAATTCTGGGTTTGCCTGCAATGCCCATATCTCATGAATAAATATTTTTAAAAACCTTAATTCCCCCATGGATCTTTTATCAATTGTCAGAAATGTGTGTCCACTGCCGCTACCCTCCTATCAGTAGAAACCGTTTCTCCCTGTCTAATCTGTCAAAACCACTTCATGGTTTAGAAAACGCTATTAAATCTCCTCTTAACTCTCTGCTCCAATGAGATGCCAACTTCTCTAGTCTCTCTGCACAACCTAAGCCCATCATCCCTGGTCCCATCCTGGTAAGTCTCCTCTGTAACCCCTCCCCCTGGGTATATATTTGCAAATTGTTTGTGACACTATGAAATATGAAATACATATTTCCAATTTCTATGCGGATTCTCGCAAAGAGCTGCTATAAAAATTAGACAAGGCATTGGTGGAAACAGCCATACTAAGGTTATGGAAGCAAATTTCAGGAACCTCCCCAGTTTCCTGCAACAATGTAATATTCTGCTGCTGAAGTGTAGGTGCGTGCCCCTTTATCGGGGTGAGACAGGAATGTGATGTTGAGGTTAAAATTAGATCTTATTGAATGGCGGAGCAGGCTTGAGGGGCCGAGTGGCCGACTCCTAATTCGCAAGTTTAGAACCACAAGATGTGCAGATTCTGCACTGGAGATAATGTATTGGCACGGATAGAGGATTGGTTAATGGACAGGAAGCAGAGAGCAGTCAGAAATAGGGCATTTTTAAGTTTTCAGGCTGTGACTGATGTAGTGTCACAAGGATCAGTGATGGGGCATCAGCTAACCAAAATCTATATTCACAGTCTGTATGACCCAGACAGAGAGTAATGGATCTCAGTTTGCAGATAATACAAAGCTTGTTGGAAATGCAAACTGTGAGGAAGACACAGAGAGATTGCAAAGATATATAGAAAGGTTAAGTGAATGGGCAACAAGTTGTGGAGAAGTGTGAAGTTATTCACTTTCGCGACAAGAATAGAAAAGCAGAATATTTTTTTAAAGACCTAAGATTTGAAAGCGTTAAGGTGGAGAAACTTAGATATGTTTGGAAAGGAAGACAGAAGGAAGAGATCAGGATGGCATATGGAATGTTGCCCTTTATTGCAAGAGGATTGGAGTACAAGTGTGTGCGGCACATTGCCACAGTGGTTAGCACTGCTGCCTCACAGCGCCAGGGATCCGGGTTCAATTTCGGGTGACTGTCTGTGTGGAGTTTGCACTTTCCCTCATGGTTCCACCCACAGTACAAAAATATGCAGGTTCGGTGGACTGGCCATGCTAAGTTGCTCTTTCGTGCCCAAAGATTGGGGTTACAGGGAAAGTGGATACGGGGGAGTGGGCTTAGGGAGGGTCAGTGCAGAATCAATGGGCCAAATTGTCTCCTTCTGTACTCTAGGAATTATAATTGTAAGATGAAAGAAGGCATGCTACATTTGTGTATGGTTTTGGGAAGGCCATATCTGGAATACCGTGTGTAGTTTTGGCCTCCATATTTTGAGACAACCGGTCAGGAAAACTCAAGAAATGTTAATATTTTTCTGTTGGTAATATGCTTTTCATGTTTGTAAATTGTTTGGGAATGTGAGTGTTAATTAAAGCAAGGGACAGAGTGACTGTGTGAATCTAAACCTTGGGTTTGATATAGTAATGAGTTTCAAGCAGAACTTTACCTGAGGTAATTTAGTTAGGATGGTTACAGAACATGAATAGATTTGAATGGGTTGTTATGATTCAAACGAGAAGATAGGCAAGGTATGAAAGAAAGGTGTCAAAGGTAAAGTATGGACAGAGCGAGTTTCCCTTTCTTTTAAATTCTAAACAAAGGTGATTAATTCTGGGAGAGAAGTTCTAAAGACAATTGATAGATCAATGGGGAATAATGTATTTAAGCAGATACTGAAATCTATGGGAGGAGCGGTTTTATATCTCAGCACACAGCAGGGAAAGCTGGTCAAAATTCCAGCAAACAGTGTGAATGAAGCCAGATCTGAAAAGCCAGCAGTTGTTAACCTCAGAAGGCACCCCAAGAGAGAATTAAAGGCACTGTGTGGTAAAAGTTACTTAATTTTTATAGATTTAATATAAAAGCTATAAGGTGTTGCTGAACAGATGGGGAAGGTTAACTCTGAAGGCAGTTAAATTAAGATTGCTTGGAACCTTTGAAAGTGTTGGCACTGTGTGAAGTCTTTGTCTTATTTAAATGCGCTTCTATTTTAGTTTATTGTTTTTCCTGCTTCTTAATAAACATTTCCTTTACTGTCAATTCAGCACATGTAGTCGGGGAACATCTCATTTCTGGATTTGGAAAGCACTCCTCATGTGGTACTAATTGCAAACACAAATGCGAGGGCGGATGCTTCAGGTTTCCCTTTTGGGATTTGAACAGCTCTGCGTCCACCATCGGCCCTGTCCTTGACAATTTACGGAAGATATACTTGCATCGGAGGCAGTATAACGCAGGTTCACTAGATTTGTCCCTGGGATGAGAGGGTTGTCCTATGAAAGGAGGCGGAGTAACTTGGATCTATATTCTCTGGAGTTTAGAAGAATGAGAGGTGATCTCATTGAGACATTGAAGCTTCTGAAGCGGGTTGACAGGATAGATACCTATAGGTTGTTCTCCCTGGCTGGGGAATCTACACCAAGTGGGGTAGTCTCAGAATAAGGGGCTGACCATTTGGGACTGAAATAAGGAAAGATTTTGTCGCTCAAAGGGCTGTGAATCATTGAAATTTCTTTACCCCCCGAAGGTTGTGGATGGTCCATCATTGAACATAATTGAGGCTGAGACAGAGAGATTCTTGTTCTCTGAGGAAATCAAGGGTGGCAGGTGGGAAAGTGGAGTTGAAGCCATGATCAGCTATGATTGTACTGAATTATGTAGGAGGTTCAATGAGCCTTGTGGTCTGCTCCTGTCTCTAGTGCTGTTGTGTTGGAATAAGTGCAGGAGTCAATTATCGGTTGAGGTACAAATCATAGGCTGGATTCTCCAAAAATAGGGCTATGTCCCCACGCCAGCGTCAAAACCTACCTGCAGGGAGGCTGGCAGGGCCCCGGAGTGCTCCTCGCTCCTTGCAGCTCTCGCTGTGTATACAGGGCCCTGCACTTCCGGTCGGGAGTCCGCGCATGCACACGACGGCGGCCACCCCGTGTGACATGCGGACTCACACCACGGACCATGATGAACGAAGTAGGTTCCCCCGAGATCGCGTGCGCCCGCGGATTGGTGCCGCCCGATCGCTTGCCTGGCCGTCTGTGAGGCCCCCCCTTGGTGAAGGATCCCCCGCCCCCACCCCACCAGGGCAGCCGCGGACTGAGTCTGCAGCGCCACCCGACGGCAGTTAGAACCACACCGTCGGGAACTCGGCCAGCTGCACTCGGAGAATCGCGCGGGGGGGGGGGGGGGGGGGGGGGGGGGGGGGGCTCTGTCAATGGCCCCCTACCCACGTTGCGTAGACCACGCGCGCGCGATTCGTGCCGATTCTCCGAGGATTGGAGAATCGCTTCAGCGGCACCGGCCACGATTCCCGCGCAAACACCCATTGTCCAACCCCGTGCTGAGCGCGATTTTGCCGTGGAGGCTCGGCGAACCCCGCCCCATATCTCCAGCTTTCTTTATGATATAAGTTAATAATGAAGCAGCAGACATTCCGGCTCCGGGACTACGTGGAAGACAGGAATTTACTGTTAATGACGACAGGAATGTTGCTGAGTGGAGCATTTATTTTTATTGCATGATAAATATAAATAGCTGGGGTATTTGTGCACACTAACCTCACTTGGCCACCTCAAAACCCACTATTGGACAAGAATGCAGCACATTATCAGCTACCAAAGAGTGTGGTAATGGGTCGAAACAGTACCGCTTTCAGAGAGCCAGCATGAGGCACAATATCAGCAGAACAACCTGCCTCTGTGCTGCAGCTATTATAGTCAAAACAAAAGAAGCTATTAAAAGAATAGTGGCCCATCAAAATTCATGAGCATCCTCCCGCACGTCTGCAGGTTCACTGAAACCAGATCTAAATTTACATCCCAGCATGGCCTTGTAGCCAGGAATGATAGCTGCAGGGTCTGTGGGGGACGCTGCTGGAGCCTTGCGGATGTTAAATGCTGCGCTTTGTGCTGAACCTTTCAAATTCATACTTGTCTCATCATTGCTGCAGCTTGTTCCTCTCAATAAGACTGGCCCAGCTCTCTGAGGTTCAGATTCCTGACTGCGAGTTGGTAATAAGGCGATTGTTGCCATTGCTGCAATTGTGAATCTCTAAACTTTTTCTTGTCGCTTACTGGGGCAAGTCGCCCATCGAGCTAAGAGCTAAATGTTGGACAAAACAGCAACGTGAACGTTGATGTGTTATTAACGGCCTCAAATCGCATTTTAGAGGAGAAAGTAAAGCAAGGCGAGAATCTCTGCTGTTCATCTGAACACAGATATTTTTGTGGAGAACACAGGAATGAGATCTTATTTTGAGGAAATACCTAATTGTCCACGGTCTGGTTATTAGTCAGTTTAAGCCCTTTTAATTAAAAGATCATGCTCGCAGACTGAGCCAAACCAGGGCACAGCCAGCATTTGAACTCTCCAGTTAGTGTGTAGTGGTGAGATACAGTCTCAGACAAACAGCAGATGGATTTTGTTCGAGAGCCAGCCCTGTGTTCTGCTCTACGGGCGATTGACAAAATGTTCACACATACTGAAGGAGGCGCGGCTAACCAGGAGAATCGCCCGCTCTTACCGCCAAACACTGCCGTGTTGGAAGGATTTGCAGGTTGACACACCCCAATTGGGGGGGGGAGAGGGGAGGGTTCAGCCGGCATTCGCTGTGGACGAATGTAAATGGCGACCCTGGGGGGAAATCCCGCGTGACTGGGGTAACAAGAATCTGAGATCTTCCCCGTCCGTCACTGGTGAGGCAGGGAGGTGCCGGCCCTCATTAAACACATTTAAATAAATTAAAATGTATTTAAACGTCGAGTCCCGGTGTGGGAGTCGAAGCCGGAGCTCCTGGCTCAGAGGCAGCAACGCTATCCACTGCGCCACAAGCCCAGCCAGAGGTTGAAGGAAGTCTTCACACTTTTAAGGGCAGATTTGTGCGACATTTGCTTCACTTCACTGCATTATAAATGCAGCGTGAATGTAGAATGAGACCGTGTGTGTCACCAGAACACAACATTGTATTTGCAGCACAGAATTAGGCCATTCGGTCCAACAGCCCCATGCCAGGGGGGATTAATTGCATTCTGAAGTCCATTCAGCCGCATCACCATTTTGTTTCAGGCAAAAACAGGAAAACAGGAGAAATTGGAACTGGAATAGGACATGGATATCCAATGTTCCCAGCCGCACCACCCCATCCCCAACCCTGGTTTTCCCCCGTTTATGACCTCCCCCATTCATGACCCCCCCCCCCCCCCCATGAAGTACCTGCCTTGGGAACGTTTGATGGGGCAGTGTCAAGGGAGCTTTACTCATTATCTAGCCCATGTTGTACCTGCCCTGGGAACATTTTGATGGGTCAATGTAGAGGGAGCTTTACTCAATATCCAACCCATGCAGTACCTGGGAATGTCTGACACCACATTGCTAAAGGAGCTTTACTCGGTACCTACTTTCGTGGGTTTTTTTCTTATCCACAAAGTAATCGGAGGAGACTCAAGGCACAGAACAATCATTTATTAGCCAACGCACGGGGGGTGCACAACCTCAGCAAAAGGCCTCTAGAGCCGACTCCACACAACATAAGAAATTGGGTAACATTTATACGGTGCTGGTTACGTAGGCAAGAATACTTTTTTACATCTGATCATATCTGCTTTAAATTTTATATTAAACAAGTGCACCTAGGCAGAGTGAGTGTTATCTACCTTTAATTATTCTTCACCTTGCTAAAGATTCTACCATAACCTCCCTGCTTGGTGCCTGACCCGATAGATGTGACTGGTCCAAATTTGGAAAACATGGGGCGGGATTCTCTGACCCACCGCCGGGACGGAGAATCGCCGGAACGGAGAATTGGCGGGGGGCGGCGTGAATCATGTTCCGCCGATCCAGGGCCGGCTTCTACGGCGCGGTATTTGGCAGGCGCGGGGATCACGCCGGTCGGGGCCAATGGCAGTGACCCCCCTGTGATTCTCCAGTCCTCGATGGGCCAAGCGGCTGCCCGTTTTCGGCCAGCCCCGCCGGCGTGGATTAGACCAGGTCCGTACCGGCGGGCCCTGGCTCTGAGGGCAGCCTGTGGAGTCCTCGGAAGGGCGAGGGGGAATCCGGCCCTGCATGGTGGCCTGGCCCGCGACCGGGGCTGACTGATCTGCGGGCGGGCCTGTGCCATGGGGGCACTCTTTCCCTCCGCGCATGCGCCAACTCACACCGGCCAGCGGAGGCCCTCCGGCGCCGGTTGGCGTGGCACCAACCACTCCAGCACCGGCCTAGCCCCCGACGGTGCGGAAGATTCCTCACCTTCCAGGCAGCCCAACGCCGGAGTGGTTCACCCGACTCTTTGGCGCCGGTACGGCCCGCCGGCCGAAGAATCCCGGCCACGTTGTTAACCTTTGACCCGACTACTTGTAGATTGTGTCTTAAGAACAAGCTGTTACAATCACTGAAAACTGGTTTAACTGTAACATGTTGCTTGACCATTATGCTGACTGTTAAAGATGGTGCCACATCAGCTTGCAGCTGACAGCTTAGTAAAATTGTCCTTTATTGATTTGGTATACTGTACTACACTATACTGTATAAATTCAAACTCCAAAAGAATAATTGTTAATTTCCCAACGAGTAAACCCTAATCATTTGTCTCCCGCAACACTAGCCCCGTGCTGTACCTATCCTGGGAATGTTTGATGGAACAGTGTAGAGGAAGTTTCACCCTGTATCGACCTGGTCAATTGAGTGTGTGAATATTACAATATTTTCTTTCCTTTTTGATTTATCAGTATCTCCATAGTGCCAGCATTTGTTTATATTTTCTTTAAGGAAAGAAAACGCAGATGTATGGCTTCTGAAGTGACTCATCAGTGGTTACATTTCTGGTTCCTGTTCCAGTGGAGTGCCTGCTGGGAACAGCATGTATTTAGGGCCAGTGTTCATTTGATGCATCACTCCATCAATGGGGCTGGGGAGGGGCAATACCACTTCAAATTATATATGTTCCTCATGTTTCACCCAGATGCTTATCATAAGCATTTTACCGTACTGAAGGAGGCCATTCAGTCCATGTACCAACTCTCTGAATGAACTATCCATTTACTTCCCTCCTACTCGTTCTTCAAATATTTACCCATCCCCCTTTTTAAAGTGATGGCAATCGTGTGGGTGTATCTGGTAGGACATTTCACATCATAACCCATGAAAGAAATGTTAATATTTCTGTTCATTCTTTTGATGACTTTAAATTTATTACCTCAGCCCAACAACCAAAGAAAATAATTTTTCATGATTGACCTTAATACAACCCTGTATAATTTTGACACTGGTATCAGGTCTTCTATGATCTCATGGAAAGACCCCCAGAGGTTTCCGGTTGTACCTCATAACTAAAGCCCCTGAAATCTGGTGCTATCTTAGCGAAAGGCAAATTACAATAACATTAGACAGGAATTGAAGAATTTGGATTGGGTGCGGTTGTTGGATAGTAAATCAACATCGGACATGTGGGAGTCTTTCAAGTGACAGTCACGTTCCTGAGAGAATGAAGAATAAGTATGGGAAGTTTAGGGAGCCTTGGATAACAAGGAATATTGTGAATCTCGTCAAAAAAAAGGTCTAGAAGAGTGGGGACAGTCAAAACCCTTGATGTGTATAAAGAAAGTAGGAAAGTACTGAAGCGGGAAATTAGGAGGGCTCGGAGGGGTCATGAAAAGTTCTTGGCATGTCGGATTAAGGTGAATCCCAAAGCTTTTCATTCATATGTAAAAAGCAACAGGGTGGCCAGGGAAAGGATTGGACCACTTAAGGACAGTGGGAGGAATCTATGTGTTGAGCCAGAGGAAATGGGCGAGGTACTAAATGAGTACTTTGCATCAGTATTCACCAAAGAAAGGGGCTTTGTGGCAGATGATTCTTGGGTAGCGTGTGTGGACAGTCTTGTGTTGTTCCTCGTGTCTTAATAAAGCTCGTAGTCTCAAAGGTGGAGAAGATGCTTTATTGTGAATTCGTTCTGCCTTCAAAGCTTAACTTACGGCTACCTCAAATGCTGCCTGCCTGTGTCTGTGTCCTGCTACGAGTTCTGCCTTCCGTGAAGTGTGTCCTGACTTCCTGTCCCTGTGTATTTATAGCTCTCCCGTGCTCCCTCTAGTGCTTGCTCAGTTGTATTGCATCTACTCAGATCTACAATCACCACATCCCCCTTTTTTTCTTTACATATTTTCTGTACATCGTTAAAGAAAATTGTACAAAACAGTTATTTATGATATGTGTATCGA
Source organism: Scyliorhinus canicula (assembly GCF_902713615.1). NCBI lineage: Eukaryota > Metazoa > Chordata > Chondrichthyes > Carcharhiniformes > Scyliorhinidae > Scyliorhinus > Scyliorhinus canicula. The sequence continues at coordinate 288,043,514 of NC_052146.1, read as the reverse complement.
TACAAGTGATGGTGCTGTTGCATATTTTACAAAGCCAATTTATATTTATGAGTCCACTCTTAATAAAAACATTTATGAGTCCAAACTACAATCACCACAAGTCTGGATCATGTTAACATCAAAATGGAGGAGGTATTGGGTCTTTTAAAATATATTAAAGTAAATAAATCTCCTGGGCCTGATGGGATTTACCCCAGAATACTGAGGGTAAACAAGGGAGGAAATTGCTGGGGCCTTGACTGACATCTTTGTATCCTCATTGGCGACAGGTGAGATCCCAGAGAACTGGAAAATAGCTAATGCGGTACCGCTGAAAGTTAGCAGGGATAATCCTGGAAACTATCGGCCGATAAGCCTCACATCAGTAGTAGGTAAATTATTGGAGAGAATTCTCAGGGACAGGATTTATACCCATTAGTGATAGACAACATGGTTTTGTGAAGGGGAGGTCGTGCCTCACTAACCTAATCGGGTTTTTTGAGGAGGTGACAAAGAATACTGATGAGAATAGGGCAGTGGGTGTTGTTTACATGGACTTCAGTAAAGCCTTTGACAAGGTGCCTCATGGCAGACTGGCACAAAAAGTGAAGCCACACAGGTTCAGAGGTAAGGTAGTATGATGGATACAGAACTGGCTCGGTTATAGAACGTAAAGGGTAGCAGTAGAAGGGTGTTTGTCTGAATGGAAAGTTGTGACTAGTGGTTCACAGGGATCTGTGCTGGGGCCTCTGTTGTTTGTAGTATACATAAACGATTTGGAGGAAAATGTAGCTGGTCTGATTATTAAGTTTGCGGATGACACCAAGGTTCGTGGAGTGGCAAATAGTGTTGAGTATTGTCAGAGGATGCAGCAGGACCTAGATAGGTTGGAGACTTTGGTAGAGAAATTGACAAATGGAGTTTAATCCGGACAAATGTGAGGTAATGCATTTTGGTAGGTCTCACATAGAGGGGAAATATACCGTAAATGGCAATCCGCTTAGGAATATAGAAAGACAGAGAGGTCTGGGCATGCAAGTCCACAGATCTTTGAAAGTTACAACACAAATGGACAAGGTAGTCAAGGAATGTTTGCCTTCATTGGATGGGGCATCGAGTATAAAAACTGGCAAGTCATGCTCCAGTTGTATAGAAACTTGGTACGGCCGCGCTTAGAATATTGCGCACAATTCTGGTCGCCGCACTATCAGAAGGATGTGGAGGCTCTGTAGAGGGTGTAGAGGAGGTTTACCAGGATGTTACCTGGTCTGGAGGATGTTAGCTATGTGGAGAGGCTGAATAGACTCAGACTGTTTTCATTAGAAGGACGGAGGTTGAAGGGCGACCTGATAGAGGTCTACAAGATTATAGGAGGTATGGATAGAGTGGATGAGCAGGCACTCTTTCCCAGGGTGGAGGGGTCAGACACCAGGGGGCATAGGTTTATGATCCGTGGGGAAAATTTTAGAGGAGATGTGTGAGGCAGATTCTTTATGCAGATTGTGGTGAGTGCCTGGAATGTGTTGCCAGGGGAGGTTGTGGAAGCAGATACATTAACGGCGTTCAAAGGCATCTTGACAAACACATGGATAGGATGGGTATAGAGGGATACGGCACAAGGAAGTGCTGAGGGTTTTGGCAAAGGTTGGTATCATGACCGGTATTGTTCATTGTTCTTTGAATCGCTTCTACACACTCACTGTGTGCCATCCTAGTGAATCACTTCTGCACACTCACTGTGGCCTCAACATCCTTACTGAAATAGGATGGTACCGAATCGGCCTCGCATTTTACAACCACTCAATGCATAGTACCATTGGGTCTTGTGTATAACACGCAACTGATCATAGCCATTAGAACATAGATGAAAGTTTCACCCAATATTCTAACAACCTAACCATCTCTCCCTATCTGTAGATTGGAACTCGTGTCTCTACCCATCATTAGGTTGTTTTTCACACTATGGGCACCATGGTTACTGAAGAATCACTTGATTGGATTGGCAATCGTATTGGATTAAATTTACTTCAATGCAAATTACAGAAACATATTATGGCTTGTGTGTTAAATTATTATTATTTACCCTTTCCAGTATATGCATTCCATTTTGCTAAGACTTTGCCCTTTTGTCTTTTATATCTCTGATTAGTTTGTGCCTCATTCACTAAAGCTAATATGGTAAGAAGTCTTACAACACCAGGTCAAAATCCAACAGGTTTGTTTCGAAACACTAGCTTTCGGAGCGTAGCTCCTTCCTCAGGTTAATTCACCTGCGCTCCGAAAGCTAATGATCCGAAACAAACCTGTTGGACTTTAACCTGGTGTAAGACTTCTTACTGTGCTCACCCCAGTCCAACACCGGCATCTCCACATCATTTCTAAAATATGTCATTTAATTTAACTGCAGTCATGGTTACCTTTGAGTATGTATTTTGGAGGGGAAAGGAAATCTTTACACAATACATTCTCTGCCATGTAATGTAAAAAAACATAGAACATAGAAACATAGACATAGAACAGTACAGCACAGAACAGGCCCTTCGGCCCTCAATGTTGTGCCGAGCAATGATCACCCTACTCAAACCCACGTATCCACCCTATACCCGTAACCCAACAACCCCCCCCCCCAACCTTACTTTTTAGGACACTACGGGCAATTTAGCATGGCCAATCCACCTAACCCGCACATCTTTGGACTGTGGGAGGAAACCGGAGCACCCGGAGGAAACCCACGCACACACAGGGAGGACGTGCAGACTCCGCACAGACAGCGACCCAGCCGGGAATCGAACCTGGGACCCTAGAGCTGTGAAGCATTTATGCTAACCACCATGCTACCGTGCTGCCCACACTCGGTTGCATAGTTACACGTGGGGTAATTAATGAAAGGGAAGGGACTCATGCCTGATGAGTTTTAGTCTTTTGGGGAGATGTTTAGGACAAGACGAAGTCAACTATTAAACAGACTCCGCGTTCAAAATCTAAATTCAATCCAGGTTTGGGTTTGCCCTGTGTAGTTATTATTTGAAAGAAACATCGCATAATATCAAGCGAATCTCCTGGTTTCTAAGCAGCAGCAGCACCTCTGCACTGTGACAGACATGTGAGAGACATCGTCTGAAGATAGACCGACTCTCATTCCTCTTCAGTGTTTTCGCTTCAGTTGAAAGCGACAGTCTCCAAGGTAAAACAAGCCTTCGGAACGACATTTACTGCTTACGTAAGGCATAAACTGTGAAACCTGTTAATTGGAGAACCCTCAACACACTTACCCTGACAATGTGTGGCATTAACCTGCTTGTAACCCCGGGGACACTCCACCATTTGGCCATTTCCTCGAATCGGGAAAGCTGCAATTGAAACGGAATCAGATCATGAACAATCGATCGTTACCAGTACCAATCTATTAAAAGACAGATTGAGAAAAATATAAGATACTGTGCAAATAAAACACCAAAACAGCACGAACGCCAGAACTGCAAATACTTCAAACCAGAGAGACCGTTAGTCTTTGGCGTCATACAGATATAATTCCCTACCTGAATCGTCAACAAATAACAATCATTCTCATTCTCAAGTGCCTGCATTAAATAGGCTGCTGCTTACCCGGCAACCACTTTAATATGGATGTGCGTGGGACTGTGTCTGTGCAGCTTCAGATCGACTGTTCAATGTGAGTGACTCAGAAAATCTTGCTAACTAATTAGACAGCACGGTAGTGGCTCACAATTGAATACAGTTGCTGAGTGAAAGTTGCACAAGGACCATCCTATTTCTGTATTTTCTCTCTGCTGTTACTTATTATTTATTATTATTGGAAGATGCATAGCCATGGATAATTATTCAATTGTTTCCACATTGGATTAATAGATATCGATGTCTGATGAGGTTGTGAAAGCGAAACAAAGTGTTGAGGTGAATGATAGCATTATTCGAGTAGAAATAGCAGGAGAACTAAAAGCAAATGGAATCATCCAGCGTACAATCCTGAGGCTGCCAATCTTCACACTATTAATAAACCCACAGAGGCATCAAAAACCATGGAAGGTTCAAATTTCCCCTAATTAGGTTAGAGTCCGCCTAATCTTCCATCATAACCAGAGTGACGATCCCAGAGGATCTCGGGGCACAAAGATAGGTTCCCCCCGCTGTGGTATTATCATAGAACTGCAAAGGTTAATGAAATGTCTAGATCAGCCACTAGAGTGGGGCTAGAATTACAAGTATATAAGACATTGATGCTAAGCCTTGTGGGGAGAGAAGTGAAGGATTTAGCTAGAGTACAGACTGAAGGAAAGACTGTGAGTGAGAGAAGATCATAGTTTATAATAGTGTAGAGATTAGTTGTAGATCAGTGTATATTGTATGTTAACTATCAACTGTGTATTATTTAGGAGTACATGTCAAATCTAAATTAGCAGTGTTAATAAATTTGTAGCTTTGTTCAAGTTAAAGCAATTCCATGGTCTTTGTGAACACTACGCGAACCATCCTGAATTTTGTAACGCAAAGATCCACCCTCCCCCCCACCCCCCCCCCCCCCCCCCCGCCCCCGCCCCCGACAACCATTTCTCCAGATTTTCCGCCAAAGGTAAGGTAACAGATCGGGGAATTCCTCTTGGAAATTCCAGACAGGGTGCAAGTACACCAATATTTCCACATTTTTGAGGAGGTCTAATTTTGTGTCGTAATTGCAATGATTGGCGATCACCGTTTGGCTAACGAACAATGACGGGTTTATTCACAAACAAACAGAGCACCAATAATCAACGTCTTCATTCTCAGCACCCGGATCACAACTGGCTGCAAAAGTCCCGCGCTCTGCACTGAGACCCCATGCTCATTCCCCAATGGCCGAACTGGTCACATGATCCTTCTGATGTGAGGGGTGAGCTACTCTGGAAAGCGAGGTGTTAAAACAAAGAGACAACACTGAGAATAACACAGGTTAGCACGCGAAATGACAAGTACACTCCCAAATGGACGTTGTACCATTAAAGAAGGTGAGGCAGGACAAACGTCTAGTTTCACTGGTTGCTCCACACAGAGCATCATTACAATGCAATGCAACAGCTGAAAGATCAAATGAAGTGTTGGGAAATATAACTGAACCAACTCAACATAAATCCAAGGCATGCATACTTGCAGCCTCGAAGACACTAGCCTCGAATTCAGGAGTGTCCATTTTAGACGGCTATAGAGGACACTTAACACATGAAAAACAGACACTACGGGCTGGATTCTTCTGCCATGCCTGCCGCAAGATTGCAACGGGCGGGTCACGGGCCATTTAAAGGTCCATCGACCTCGGGCTGGAATTTCCGATTGCCGGCGGGAGAACTGCAGCCGGAGAATCCCACCCTACGTATCCCTACTTCATGCTTATTTCCATCGGCACACTCAAAAATAGGTAACTTAAAGGTCTCAGAAAAAGGCAAATACAATGTTGCTGCTTTCAGATTATTGAACAAAGAGAAATTCCTGAAGAGTTTAATCGAAATCTCGGAGTTTGGGAATTAAGACAAGGATGAAATTCGAAGTTTTTTTAAAGAATGAAAGAGCTCAATATTCTGGCTGGAGAAGATGGCAATGATTTTGACGCTGCACTCATCATCGATTCCCAGTGGGTCACTATCTGTGCGGAGTCTGCACGTTCTCCCCGTGTCGGCGTGGGTTTCCTCCGGGTGCTCCGGTTTCCTCCCACAGTCCAAAGATGTGGAGGTTAGGTGGATTGGCCATGATAAATTGCCCTTAGTGTCCAACAAGGTTAGGTGGGGCTACGGGGATAGGGTGGAGGTGTGGGATGTTCTTTACAAGGTTCGGTGCAGACTCGATGGGACGAATGGCCTCTTTCTGCACTGTAAATACTATGTCTATGACCATGTCTATGTCTTTCCAAGGTGGAGGGGCAGCCGCTGCTGCTGGAGGGGGTCACGGGGTGCCTGATCAGGAGGATATCCCCTGGACTGAATCACAGAGTCGATAAACCAATGGGCACTTCACTGCCCCACCACCCCTGCTTTCCTCCTGATTCTATGGCCCTCGCTCCACCTCCCAGCCCTCTCCCAAGGGCCAGATTAACATCCACCCATGCTTTCAATATTCAATACAGGTGTGTTAACAGTTGTTCCTAATATTGGACATCATAATTTCAAACACACTATGGTATTGTACAATGAGGTTTCCAGCCAATGTCTTTGGTTCTTGCAGAACAAAGCACAGATGTCCTCGATAAAGTCTCACTGACTTCTGAAGTTCCCACCATTGCTACTTGCTTAATTAAAGGGTACATACACAGGGACTGGTTTAGCTCACTGGGCTAAATCATTGGCTTCTAAAGCAGACCAGGCAGGCCAGCAGCACGGTTCGATTCCCGTACCAGCCTCCCCGAACAAGCGCCGGAATGTGGCGACTAGGGGCTTTTCACAGTAACTTCATTGAAGCCTACTCGTGACAATAAGCGATTTTCATTTTTCATTTCAGGATCTTTCTTTCACCACTAAAGACCGCATTTCCTAGCTCTGGAAACAACCCCCAAAGTGCACGATGATGGGAGGCATGTCATAGGAATGACTGTTGTACTCGGTACCCTTCTTTGACAGGAGCCATAAAGAAGATGTATTCTGTCAAAAACCACATTTGAGATTAAGAGCGAGATTTACTGGCCTCCCTATGGCATGTTTCTCAGTGATGGGAGGTGGCCCACCATTGGGCGGCGGGGGACAGAAGCATACATAGAAACATACATAGAAAATAAAAACAGGCATAGGCCATTCTGTCCTTCGAGCCTGCTCCTCCATTCACTATGATCATGGCTGATCGTCAAATTCAGTACCCTGATCCCGCCTTCTTCTGGATCTTCTGGTCCCATTGCTGTCAAGGGATTTCCTATCAAATCTATCCCTGCTGCCAGGAAACCCGTGGTGGGGGTGTGCCTTTGGCGCTGGACAGCCGGAAGATCTCGCCCAAAGAATTGATAATGCCCAATATTCCCAGGTCAACTTTCCGAGATTGTAAAAGGAACACAGTGTAAGTTCTTCATCAGCTCCTCTTGCTTCCCACGTGGGTTTGTCATGTCCGTCAATGGATGGAACAATGTGTTTTACATTGTCAAAGGGCAAGTTTCCCAAATTGGCTGCTACTTCTGATTTTGTCAGCCTGTTTTACTAATATGAAACATAAAGTGTGCTGGAACAGTAATCATAACCACATCTCGTAATGAGCATTTAGTGCAGCATAGCCAACTCAACCGCCTGCACCTTAAACTATACAAAACTGTAGATAAAATTACATCAAGAGAATAATGAATGGCCAGGAATGATTGTTTGAATTGGATGATCTAGATGATGCTCTGAGTAAAAGACCAAACAGTTTGTAACTCTCAATTTTGGGTTTGAATTAAAGTCTTGAAATCATTCTTTTGTATCTACTGATATTTATTATATTTCAGATTCAAAAACAAAACTACACAATCCAATATTAATGAACTTTCCATGGCAATATACAATGAGTCAAAGGATAAATGTTTATCCGTATTGAATTATTGAATTTACAGTGCAGAAGGAGGCCTTTCGGCCCATCGAGTCTGCAACCGGCCCTTGGAAAGAGCACCTCACTTAAGCCCACGCCTTCACCCTATCCCCGTAACCCAGTAACCCCACTTAAACGTTTTGGAAACCCACGCAGACATGGGGAGAACGTGCAGACTCTGTACAGACAGTGACCCCAAGCGGGGAATCGGACCCGGGACCCTGGAGCTGTGAAGCAACTGTGCTAACCACTGTGCTACCGTGCCACCCTAACATTAGTAATTAGATAATTACAATGGTAATTATCTTTTACCATTTCAGCAGAGACAGAATTAGAACTCCCCCCCCCCCCCCCCCCCCCCCCCCCACCCCCACCCCTGGTCTCGGCATCTACTCCAACCCCCACCCCACCCCTTTCTACCCAAACCTGGTCCTAAGCTGGTACCTTGGTCCTGCCGCATCCCCACTTCCTCCCTCAGAAAGGCTCCATCTCACTTTGCAGACCTCTTGGAGAAGCATCTGTCCAACCCTGCCTTTGTCCCTTAGTCTTTCCCCAACTCCTTCCCCTCACCCTCCTTCCCCCACTCCACCCAGCATCAGTTGCTCCCCAACCTGGAACAGTGAGGAGTTCATTTTGTTCCACTTTATTTTGCAGCCGGTGAGCTGAGGGTTCAGTAAACTTGGAACTATAGAGGCAGCACGGTGGCACAGTGGTTAGCATTGCTGCCTACGGCGCTGAGGACCCGGCCCTGGATCACTGTCCGTGTGGAGTTTGCACATTTTCCCCGTGTCTGCGTGGGTTTCACCCCCACATCCCAAAGATGTGCAGGATAGGTAGATTGGCCACTCAAATTGCCCCTTAATTGGAAAAAATAATTGGTACTCTAAATTTATTTTTAAAAACTTGGAACTATAGAAGGTTACATCCGTCCACCATTTTTCCCGAGGGAGCGCACAGTGCGGGCGGAAAGTTTGCTGCCATTACTTGATCTAGCCTGTAACAGAGAACAAGCTGGACATAGTACAATGGCAGCAACTTGGAAAAACCTGCCTGCTAAAAAGAAATCTTGGCAGTCGCCCTGGCTGCTCTAACTGCTTGGGGTTTGTGGAATCAATGGCTGGCCAGCAGCATTTTTGACTGCCCAACACATCACTAGGGTATTTGTTCATCTCATTGACAGCTTACATCAGTTTGCTGGCTCAATGCACAGCTCTCACAGCCCAGTAACCAACCCAAGAATTTAAGGGCTCCTTGGGCAGAGGGCTCTTTGCGACACCAATTTCCTGTTGTTTCAAGGTTTGGCTGTTGCCCATCATAGGAAAAGGGAAGACTTGCCATTATATAGTGCCTTTCACATCATCGAGGCATCTCAAAGGGCTTTGCAGCTAATGAAGTACCTCTGAAATGGCATCGCTGCTGTGCTGCAGGAAAGACAGGGGCCAACATGCGCACAACAAGTTGTGCTCTTACCCGGGTCAGGACTATGGTCCAACAAACCCATCCCAAAGAATCTCATCGGCTCTTTAACGTCAGAATGTTTAGCACAGTTATAATTCAAATTATGCTTCGGGAGAGCACTGGTTGTATACCTGACTGGAAATGAAGATGGTCACATTCAGAGAGTGTCTGAGATAAAGAGCCCTTCGTAAATTATGAAAAACAGAAGCCACCAGGGAAAAGAGCTGGAGGTTGACCAAGAGAAAGTGGACGCAGCACAAAGTCTGCTTGCAAGAAAAGAAAACTGGAGGCGAATGTCCAAGACTGAATTGGATGGTGTTGCCTGTTTCCTGTCTGCAGGAATGCCCACAAACACTGGCTCCATCCCTTTTGCTGTCACTTAGAACCTATAGTCATCATTTCTGACCCCCCCCCCCCAACACACACACACATACCCCCCCCCCCCACACACACACACAACCCCCCCCCCCCCCCCCCCGCCGCCACATACACACAGTGTGTTCACCATAGTGGCACCTCGCATTGGCCACCGGTGGCATCTTTCGGTCCGGCCGATGTCTGTGATATTTTTGAGTGTGGATCACCCATCTTGCCGCTGGGGACTCCGCTACCAGGGTTTGACTTTGGCGCGACCAGAAGATCCCGCTGGCGGGCATAGCCAGAAAATTCAGGCCTATGTCTTTGACTGGGCCTTTGATCATCTGACCCAACATCTCCTCACGTGCCTCGTGTCACACTTTTACAATGCTCCTGTGGTGCACTTTGGAGAGTCTCATTATGTTTAAAGATGCTACATGAATTAAGGGCAGCACGGTAGCATTGTGGGCAGCACGATAGCATTGTGGATAGCACAATTGCTTCACAGCTCCAGAGTCCCAGGTTCGATTCCAGGGTGGGTCACTGTCTGTGCGGAGTCTGCACGTTCTCCCCGTGTGTGCGTGGGTTTCCTCCGGGTGCTCCGGTTTCCTCCCACAGTCCAAAGATGTGCAAGTTAGGTGGATTGGCCATGATAAATTGCCCTTAGTGTCCAAAATTGCCCTTGGTGTTGGGGGGGGGGGGGGGTTACTGGGTTATTGGGATAGGGTGGAGGTGTGGACCTTGGGTAGGGTGCTCTTTCCAAGAGCCGGTGCAGACTCGATGGGCCGAATGGCCTCCTTCTGCACTGTAAAATCTATGATTCTATGAATACAAGCTGCTATGGGGGGGGTTGAATTATATTTTTTAAAATGCTCTGTTAAAAAGACAAAACTCAAGAAATATTAATCCGACCTGCGTGTGATCCTTTCTAAAAGAGAGTGTTCAACCTACGCAAAATTCTATTGTGCAGCAATGAAAAATTAATGTTAACTCCATTACATTTTGATTGCTACATCTCATTTTGAGAGAAAGATCAAAGGACGTCAACAGCACTTGTGTGATAAGTCAGAATAACATAACAGTTTCTTAAAAGCGTGCACTAATTATGTTGTCATGGCAACCTTCCGACAAACAATCGCTTGCCACACTAGTCTGCCGCTGAATTGCTAAAATTATACACGGAAACAGCACCTTCCTTCTTTGCAAACAATTCCCAGATCCATTCAAAAAGGCAAAGCATCTCCCAGTCATCAAAATAGATTTCACAGGTCATCAACAGAAAGGGGTCAATGAGTGAAAATGGAGGATTCATGAAGGGTGGAATTCGGTTTATACTCTAAGCAGGGTGACAGTAGCAGGCTGTGATCTGCAGGAGAAATTCGGGCCCACCCTCCAGGCAACAATTGCTCATTCGAAGCTGCATCAATGAGCAGGAGGCAAAAACATGAAATCCCGCAGCTGCTGGAAACTGGAGACAAAAGCAGAAAGAGCAGGAACTGCTCAGCGGATCTGGCAGCATCTGCAAAGAGAGAAACAGAGCTCAACATTTCAGGTCTGTGAGCCTTCGCATCGTTGATCGCCCGAAGGTGGATCCTGATGGGTTCGAGAGCAGCCTCTCCACCCTGTGCCCTGGCGTGGTGGTGGGGGGGGGGGGGGGGGGGGGGGGGGGGTCTGTTGGAATTCTTCACTCCTGTGAAGGTTAGGTTTGAACTGAGGGGAAGGATGGAGGGGTTCTACAATTCATGGACATTATTCATCGTGCACTTTCAAGAACTGGACAACATCAAACATTAGTTGGGTGGGGTAGGTGGGAGGGCTGGGGGGGGGGGGGGGGGGGATGGGTGTTAATGGGGCCTATGGGGGATTCCTGATTCCTTTTTGTCAGTTGTTTATGTGAACATGCGGGTGAATATTTTGGGTTTGGTGGGAGGATGGGATCGTTGTTATTGATATGGGGATTGACATATTTGAAAAATGAAAATCGCTTTATTGTCACGAGTAGGCTTCAATGACGTTACTGTGAAAAGCCCCTAGTCGCCATATTCCGGCGCCTGTCCGGGGAGGCTGGTACGGGAAACGAACCTTGCTGCTGGCCTGCTTGGTCTGCTTTAAAAGCCAGGGATTTAGCCCAGTGAGCTAAACCAGCCCCTTTGTTGCTGATTATTGTTTATTGTTGTTGGGAATTTGGGAAGTTGTAAATTTGGGAGAAAATGCAAATAAGGAGAATAAAGAAATATATATTTTTTAAATTTCAGGGCCGGGATTCTCCCCTACCCGGCGGGACGGGGGGTCCCGGCGTGTTGGAGTGGCGTGAACCACTCCTGCGTCGGGCCGCCCCAAAGGTGCAGAAGTCTCCGCACCTTTAGGGGCCAGGCCCTCACATTGAGGGGCTAGGCCCGCGCCGGAGTGGTTCCCACTCCGCCGGCAGGCGTGAACGGCCTCTGGCGCCACACCAGCCGGGGCCGAAAGGACTTCGCCGGCCGGCGTAAGTCCGCGCATGCGCCGGAGCGTCAGCGGCTGCTGATGTCATACCGGCGCATGCGCAGGGGAGGGGGTCTCTTCCGCATCCGCCATGGCGGAAGAAAAAGTGCCCCCATGGCACAGGCCCTCCCACCGATCGGTGGACCCCGATGACGGGTCAGGCCACCGTGGGTGCACCCCCCGGGGTCAGATCCCCCCAGGACTCCGGCCCCCGCCCGCACCGTCGGTCAGGTAGGTAGTTTAATCCACGCCGGCGGGAGAGGCCTGTCAGCGGCGGGACTTCTTAAGGAAGCCCCCAAGAGGTTTAATGGACTGTCTGGGCCCTTGTCAAACTTGACTGGATTTAGTTTGCGGAAGCTGTAGAGCCTAAGAGGCGTGAAGTTGGCCTACCAGGTGCTGGTCTCCAACCTTACAAACAGCTGGTTTGTAATGCAGAACAAGACCAGCTGCGCAGGTTCAATTCACGTACCAGCCTCCCCGAACAGGCGGCGGAATGTGGCGACTAGAGGCTTTTGACAGTAACTTCATTGAAGCCTACTTGTGACAATAAGCGATTATTATTATTGTCTATCAGAGGTTGCGTCACAACTCCCTGACCTGGTTCAAGAGTTTCTGGTCCACCTTCATGTAGGGGAACGGCCAATGGACTGATGTAAAAGAGCCGGCAAAACTATTGAATATTGTGCATTCAGCATTCATCAGAAAATGTAGGATTGCGGGCATTTTTAAGCGGCAGTGAATTCTGGAGTCTAGTGCTGGCACTGGATTTGATGGATTGGAAGCCATTTACATTGGAAGCTCCAATTACATTCAAGTAAACAAGCAGGCAAGGTTGTCCTGCTTTTCATTCTGTGGGTGAACATAAATCAGACAGTAGACAGGAAATGTCAGCTTCCTCTCCCACTGTCTGCGAGTCTGCAGCTGAACTGTAGGATGGATTATGATTCAGCTAGTGTGGGCTGTTGGCAAGGATCTGGCTGCAACTAGTGTGGGCTGCAGGCAGGGATCTGTTTGCAGCTAGTGTGGGCTGTTGGCAAGGATCTGGCTGCAACTAGTGTGGGCTGCAGGCAGGGATCTGGCTGCAGCTAGTGTGGGCTGCAGGCAGGGATCTGGCTGCAGCTAGTGTGGGCTGCCGGCAGGGATCTGGCTGCAGCTAGTGTTGGCTGTAGGTAGGGATCTGGCTGCAGCTAATGTTGGTTGTAGGCAGGGATCTGGCTGCAGCTAATGTTGGTTGTAGGTAGGGATCTGGCTGCAGCTAGTGTGGGCTGTCGGCAGGGATCTGGCTGCAGCTAGTGTGGGCTGTCGGCAGGGATCTGGCTGCAGCTAGTGTGGACTGTCGGCAGGGATCTGGCTGCAGCTAGTGTGGGCTGTCGGCAGGGATCTGGCTGCAGCTAGTGTGGGATGTAGGTAGGGATCTGTTTGCAGCTAGTGTGGGCTGTCGGCAGGGATCTGGCTGCAGGTAGTGACACTTCCAGCAATGGAAAGTGGCTCACACTGCAGACAGGACTTAGTACCAGCCCAGCAGCTCTCCGACCTTATTCTGGTTAAGCGCTGTGCTAGGCGAGGTTAGAATGGCAGGGCGAGAGAGGACAGAAGAGTTTTGGGCATTCCATACGGGGGCGAAATTTTACTTGTGTGAAGCACGATCAATTACACAAAGACTCCCAGGTCAGGGAGATGGGCGGAGCCAGCACGCAGGGAACTACCCCCATACCTGTAGTACAGGGCCTTACCACAAAACACCTACACCGACATCCTCTATATACAATATATACATCAGTGGTGACTATCACATTCACCCCCTGTTAAGATTTAGTCCGGTGGTGGGGGGGGGGGGGGGGGGGGGGGGGGTGGAGAACTATATACCGGTAGACTTTTCAAAGTACAGAGAGCAAAAAAAATTGAGTCCAGCGGGGTGGAGGGGAAAATTATGTACAGAGGGATGGTGCTTTAAAAGTCCAGGTCATGTGACAGATTGAGTCGGTCTGGAGCATTGATCTGCCGTCGGGAGCGCCGCAGTGCTGGCGGTGATTCCGGTGTCGGTTTGGTCTTTGGTGACTCCGGGAGCGTGTCAAAATCCTCTTCATCCTTGGGTGTGGGCAAGGGGAGGACGGATTGTCCCGGAGTGGGGGCAGCGGTGGGATGTGCCCGGGAGGGGATGGTGGCGCCGGGTCGGAGGGGGGGGGGGGGGGGGGGGTGTGGGGAACCAGTTAGTGCCAGGGTCCCTGAGGGAGACAGTATCTTGGCGGCCGTTACGTAGGGGTACTGTGGGTTGGCGTGAAGTAGCTGTACCCTCTCAACCAACGGGTCCGCCTTGTGGAGTCGTACGTGTTTATGGAGGGGTACGGGTCCTGGAGCTGCGAGCCAAGTCGGGAGCGACACCCCGGAGGTGGACTTCCTGGGGAAGGCAAAGAGACGTTCATGGGGTGTTTCATTAGTCGCGGTGCACAAGAGCTACCGAATGGAGAGCAGGGCGTTGGGAAGGACCTCCTGCCAGCGGGAGGCCGGGAGATTTCTGGACCGTAGGGCCAGCTGGACGGCCCTCCAGACCGCCCCATTCCCCCTCTCCACCTGTCCGTTTCCCCGGGGGTTATAGCTGGTTGTCCTGCTCGAGGCAATGCCCCTGTTGAGCAGGAACTGACGCAACACATCGCTCATGAATGAGGGTCCCCTGTTGCTGTGGATGTAGACGGGGAAGCCGAACAGAGTGAAAATGGTGTTGAGGGCTTTGATGACGGTGGCAGACATTATGTTGGGGCATGGGATGGCGAAGGAGAATCTGGAGTACTCATCGACCACATTAAGGAAGTACGTGTTATGGTCGATGGCGGGGAGGGGTCCTTTGAAGTCCACACTGAGGCGTTCAAAGGGGCAGGAGGTCTTCACCAGGCGCGCACGGTCTGGCCGGTAGAAGTGCGGTTTGCACTCCGCGCAGACCTGCCAGTCTCTGGTGATAGCCCTGACCTCTTCGATGGAGTAGGGCTGGTTGCGAGCCTTGATGAAATGGTAAAAACGTGTGACCCCCCCGGGTGACAGAGGTTGTCGTGCAGAGTCCGGATTCGGTCCACTTGTGCGCTGGCACATGTACCTCGGGATAGGGCATGGGGGGGGGGGGGGGGGGGGGGGGTTTGAGCTTACCGGGGCGATACAAAATCTCGTAGTTGTAGGTGGAGAGCTCGATCCTCCACCTCAAGATTTTATCGTTTTTGATCTTGCCCCGCTGTGTGTTGTTGAACATGAAGGCAACCGACTGTTGGTCAGTGAGGAGAGTGAATCTCCTGCCGGCCAGGTAATGCCTCAAATGTCGCACAGCTTCAACGATGGCTTGAGCCTCTTTTTCAACGGTGGAATGCCGAATTTCGGAGATATGTAGGATTTGTGAGAAAAATGCCATGGGCCTGCTGGCCTGGTTGAGGGTGGCGACTAGAGCGACGTCTGATGCGTTGCTCTCTACTTGAAATGGTAATGTCTCGTCGACTGCGTGGATCGCGGCCTTGGCGATGTCAGCCTTAATATGGTTGAAGGCCTGGTGAGCCTCGGCCGTCAGGGGACACAGAGTGGATTAAACGAGTGGGCAGGCCTTGTCCGCATAGTTTGGGACCCACTGGACATAATAAGAGAAGGACCCCAGGCATCGTTTGATGGCCTTGGAGCAGTGGGGAAGGGGGAATTCCATGAGGGGGCGCATGCGGTCGGGATCGGGACCCAGAACTCCGTTCTGGATCACATAGTCGAGGATGGCTAAGCGTTTCTTGCTGAACACGCACTTCTCCTTGTTATAAGTTAGGTTGAGGAGAGTGGCGGTGTGGAGAAATGTGGCAAGGTTGGCGTCGTGGTCCTGCTGATCGTGGCCGCAGATGGTGACATTGTCCTGCTGACTGTGGCCGCAGATGGTGACAGGTACGGGAAGGTGGCCCGCAGTCCGTACCGGTTAACTATTCGGTCCATTTCCCGTTGGAAAACCGAGACCCCGTTGGTGACGCCAAAGGGAACCCTGAGAAAGTGGTAAAGGCGGCCATCTGCCTCGAAGGCAGTGTATGGGCGGTCCGCCTTACGGATGGGGAGCTGGTGGTAGGCGGATTTCAGGTCCACAGTTGAGAAGACCCGGTACTGTGCAATCTGATTGACCATATCAGATATGCGTGGGAGGGGGTAGGCCCCGAGCTGCGTGTACCTGTCCACAACCATCCTGTGTTTCTCCCCAGTTTTCATCACTACCACTTGGGCTCTCCAGCTGTTGCTGGCCTCGATAATGCCTTCCCGAAGCAGTCGCTGGACCGTCTGCTCCTGGTGGCGACAGGTTTGCAAACCGGAGTTAAGTTTGCAAATAGGGGAGGCGGGTCGACCTTTAGGGTCGCGAGGCCGCACACAGTAGGGGGTGGTAGGGGCCCACCGAATTTCAGTGTTAAGCTCTGGAGGTTGCAGTGAAAGTCCAGGCCGAGTAGCAGGGCAGCGCAGAGGTTGGGGAGGACGTAGAGGTGGAAGCCGCTGAACTCCACGCCCTGGACAGTGAGAGTGGCTATGCAGTACCCCCGGATCGCCATGGAGTGGGACCCGGAGGCCAGGGAGATTCTCTGATTGGCAGGGTGTACCGCGAGGGAGCAGCGCCTTACCGTATCGGGATGTATGAAGTTCTCGGTATGAAGCTCCCGGAGTCCAGCAGACAGGAGATCTTGTGCCCATCGATCTTCACATTGGTGGAAGCAGTTGACAGGTTGTGTGGGTGAGACTGGTCAATCGTGACCGAGGCGAGACACGGCTGGTCGTCGAGGGTGGCAGGTGATGAGGTGCCCGGGGGGCATGGGTCCTGGTAAGGTGGCGGCACCCACTGGCCTCACGTGTCGTGGGGAAGACAAGATGGCAGCGTCCGATGATCCTGGGGAGAACAAGATGGCGGCGCCCATGGGCCGCACATGGTGGGGGTCGAACAAGATGGCAGCGCCCACGGGCCGCACATGGTGGGGGTCGAACAAGGTGGCGGCATTCACGGGCCACACGTGGTCCGAGGAGGGGAAGATGGTGGCGCCCACTGGTCGCACATGTGGGGTGTCGGAACAATAGCAGCGACTGCGCAGGCCTGGCACACAGCAGCCAAGTGTCCCTTTTTGCCACAGACCTTGCAAAGGGCGCTCCGGGCCGGGCAGCACTGTCGGGGGTGTTTAGGCTGCCCACAGAAGCAACATTTGGACCCCCGGGGTTGGTTGGCTGCCGTGCGGCACAGGCGTGGGGTTCACTGGTGAGGTCCACGATGGGGCGGCCGTCTGCGGAGCCCACGATGCGCAGGAGGGGTGGGCCACGTGGCCGGGGGCGTAGGCCTGGATGTTGCGCAAAGCGACCGTAAGTGAGAGCGCTAGCTTTTTTGTCTCCGCGAGGTCAAGCGTGGCCCCTTCTAAGAGGCGCCGTCGGATGTAATCGGACCCTATCCGCGTGACAAAAGCGTCTCTCATGAGCAAGTTCGAGTGTTCCATGGCCGTGACGGCCCGACAGTCACAGTCTCTAACTAGGGGAATCAGGGCACGCCAGAAATCTTCCACTGACTCACTGGGAATTTGACGACGAGTGGAGAGGATGTGCCTGGCATAGAGCGTGTTAGTCCGCTGAATGTATTTTTCCTTCAGAAGCGCCATGGCTTCTGCGTAGGTCAGCGCGTCCTGGATAAGTGGAAATACGTTGGAGCTCAGCCGCGTGTAGAGGATCTGAATCTTCTGAGCTTCAGGAATTGGGTCTGGTGCAGACCTAATGTGAGCTTCGAAACAGGCCAGACAATGTTGAAAGTCCTTTTTGGCGTTGTCTGATTGCGGATCCAGCTGCAGGCGATCCGGCTTGATGCGGAGGTCCATCTTCTGAAAACTTAGTGTAATAAATTGATGCACGATCAATTACACAAAGACGAGAGCTGGATGCAATCGAGGCTTTAATGCACTAAGATGGGTGGCCTCCTACAGCAGCTGGTGAAGTGGCTGCGTTACTGGGAGCACACATATTTATACTCCGCCTATTGGGCGGAGCCAGCAGGCAGGGAACTACCCCCGTACCTGTAGTACAGGGGCCTTACCACAAAACACCTACACCGACATCTTCTATATACAATATATACATCAGTGGTGATTACCACATTGTGTGAAAGGCATTGCACCTACTTTATACATCCTGTCAGAAATTCAGATCGATAGGCTGCAGTAACACTGATGATAGATGTGGTGTTGTTTCCCTCCTCTATTTATAAAGCACACACTCAAGAGACCCTGGGCTGAATTTTACCAGCCCATTGGGTTGGGCTGGGAGGCAGGAGGGCTGCTAACACGGCACCACCTTCACCGCCATGGCATATTGCCAGGGCCTGGTACCTCAGCAACACGAGGCAATTTATTACCCAATTAAGGGCCACTACCCACCCCAGCTGGGATGTTATCGGCATGGTGTATGGAGACTGCAACAGGAGCATCCCCCCAGCAGCAATGGCTCCCCATCCCCCCCCCAACAATTGCCAAGAAAATGACTTGTCTGCCAGGACACCTCGCCACTGTGGCTCCCTCTGCTGGCTGCTTCAGCACCAGCCACTGCTACTGGCAGCACAGCCAACATTACTGAGCTGTCGGTGCTCCGATTGGGGCCAGAAGATCGAGTGGGTGGGCTACAAGCATCAAATTGAAACTGCCGCCACAATACCACTCAGGGTGCACAACAAACCAGAGTGGGGTTGGCTCTCCCACTTTCAGACCCAGAAGTGTATGATGAATGTAGAAATTGTTATATATTATATTTTATATCTATTGCAGTAAGGTTTTTAAAGGCCTGGGTTATGGTATATATTTACGGCAGTAAAATTATTAAAGAACCTAAGTTAAGGTATCCAGAATGTGCGACTGCTAAAGCTGCAATTAAGAAGCCATAAAAGGTGAGGTCATGATTGATTCTAACCATTTACTTGTTTACATTTAGAGGGCTAATGGAACACAGTTTTGATTGCTGTAGATTCCCTGGAGAGTAGGTAATGTATGTGCGATTGTACTTAGTCCTAGCTAAGCAGATCATGTGATATCATAGAATTTACAGTGCAGAAGGAGGCCATTCAGCCCATCGAGTCTGCACCGGCTCTTGGAAAGAGCACCCTACCCTAGGTCAACACCTCCACCCTTTCCCCATAACCCAGTAACCCCACCCAACACTAAGGGCAATTTTGGACACTAAGGGCAATTTTGGACACTAAGGGCAATCTATCACGGCCAATCCCCCTAACCTGCACATCTTTAGACTGTGGGAGGAAACCGGAGCACCCGGAGGAAACCCACGCACACACGGGGAGGATGTGCAGACTCCACACAGACAGTGACCCAAGCCGGAATCGAACCTAGGACCCTGGAGCTGTGAAGCAATTGTGCTATCCACAATGCTACCGTCCTGCCCCTACGGGGCGGGCCGTACCAGCACCGAGGAGTGGCATGAACCACTCCGGCGTCGGGCCGCCCGGAAGGTGCGTAGTCCTCTGCACCTTCAGGGGCTATCTCAGTGGGGACAGATAATCTAATTCATGGGAGGAGCCAGGACTGTCTGCAGTTTTACAGTTTTGCCATAGGATTTGAGACAGAAGGATTTAAAGTTTTTTTTAATGCGTTTTTTAAAAAATGTTCCAATTAAGGGACAATTTAGCGTGGCCAATCCACCTACACTGCACATCTTTTGGGTTGTGGCGGTGAAACCCAGGCAAACACGGGGAGAATGTGTAAACTCCACATGGACAATAACCCGGTGCCAGGATTGAACCCGGGTCCTCAGCGCCATAGGCAGAAGTGCTATCCACTGCGCCACCATACAGCCCCGGAAGGTTTTAAGTTCAACAGCAGTTTTGTCAAATGCTGCAAGGTTGAGCAGAAGTGTACTGGTTCTGCTCCTGAAAGGGGTCTCTCCAAATGTCTCCACACAACTATGCAAGTTATCTGTTTGTTAACTTTATTTTATAAGTGGCATTTCAACTGTATTGGATTGCTTAACTGGAGTTAGTGGCAGGCATAGTTAGTGGGCAGATTCTCCATTGGCCAAAGCCAGAATCGGGAAATATGATTGGGTGGAGAATTCGGCTTCAATCGAAAATCGAGGTTCAGTCCAGGCAGCAAAGGGAATGCCATGCCCCAGTCCCTCGTACAGCAGCGTGAATACTTCAACACTGAACGCCAGTGTGGGCATGCAAGTTGTACGTGAGATTGGGCATATCATTAACAGGCCGTCGTGTTTCCTGCGCAGGGGGTTTATTCTCCATGCCGGCCATGGCGGAGCCATACAGAGGCTGGCGAGGAGGGAAAGAGTGCCCCCACAGCACATGCCCGCTCACAGATCGGTGGGCCCCAATCGCGGGCCAGGCGACCGCGGGGGCCCCCCCGGGGCCGGATCCCCCTGCGCCCCACCGAGGACCCCGCTAGATGGCCGACAAGCCAGGTCCCACCGGGATGGACCATGTCCATTTCATGTCGGCGGGACTGGCCGAAAACGGGCAGCCGCTCGGCCCATCGGGGCCCGGAGAATTGCCGTGGGGGGGGGGGGCACGGCCAACGGCCCCCGACCGGCACAGCATGATTGCCGCCCCCGTCTAAAAACTGGCGCCGGAGAATTCGGCATCGGAGCAGCGGGGTGGGATTCACGCCGCACCCCCGGGGATTCTCCGACCCAGCGAGGGGTCGGAGAATCCTGCCCTTAGTCTCTCAAATGGAGAATTCGCCCCAGTATTTTTCCTTGGGTGGGATTCTCCCCTACCAGGCAGGGTGGGCCGTACCAGCACTGAGGAGTGACATGAACCACTCCGCCGTCGGGCTGCCCGGAAGGTGCGTAACCCTCTGCACCTTCAGGGGCTAGGCTGCGCTGGCGGGGTTGGTGCCACACCAGCCGGCGCCGAAGGTCCTCCGCCGGACGGCGCGAGTTGGAGCATGTACGGGATCGCCAGCGTGTGCTGGCATAATCCCAGCGCATACGCAGGGTGGTTCTTCTCCACGCCGGCCATGGCGGACCATTACACCGCCTGGCACGGAGGGAAAGAGTGCCCCGACAGCACAGGCCCGCCCGTGGATCGGTGGGCCTCAATTGCGGGCCTGGTCACCGTGGGGGCCGCCCCCCTCCCAAGGCCAGATCCCCCCGCATCTCCCCGAGGACTCCGCAGAGGCAGGTACCGCCGGTACGGACGTGGTGTATTTTACGCCGGTGGGACCCGCTGAAAATGGGCGGCCACTCGGCCCATCGCGGGCCGGAGAATCGCCGGGGTGGCCGCTGCCAACGGCCCCCGACCTGCGCGATTCCCGCCCCCGTCAAGAAACCGGCGCCGGAGAATCCGGCATCCAGCGTTGAGGCGGCGGGGCGGGATTCACACCGTGCCCCCCCCCCGGCAATTCTCCGGCCCGGCGATGGGTCAGAGAATCCCGCCCCTTGTGTTTAAGAACTGTTTAACTGATAAGTGTAAAGCTATTTTCTTTAATGTTAATGTGGTTAATTCGGCGTTTGAATTAAAATTTGTTTTGACAGAAAAGTTACCTAATGGTCAGAGTCATCAATCCTGAGGTGAAGTTTCATTTCCTCAGCTTTAAAAAATATTGTAGGGGGTTCTTATGTGGTATCCTAACAAATAGAACATAGAACAGTACAGCACAGAACAGGCCCTTCGGCCCTCGATGTTATGCAGAGCAATGATCAC
The DNA here is from genome assembly GCF_902713615.1 of Scyliorhinus canicula. Taxonomy (NCBI): domain Eukaryota; kingdom Metazoa; phylum Chordata; class Chondrichthyes; order Carcharhiniformes; family Scyliorhinidae; genus Scyliorhinus; species Scyliorhinus canicula. The sequence continues at coordinate 288,022,033 of NC_052146.1, read as the reverse complement.
TCTACTAAAACCCACGTATCCACCCTATACCCGTAACCCAACAACCCCCCCCCTTAACCTTACTTTTTAGGACACTACGGGCAATTTAGCATGGCCAATCCACCTAACCCGCACATCTTTGGACTGTGGGAGGAAACCGGAGCACCCGGAGGAAACCCACGCACACACAGGGAGGACGTGCAGACTCCGCACAGACAGTGACCCAGCTGGGAATCGAACCTGGGACCCTGGAGCTGTGAAGCATTTATGCTAACCACCATGCTACCGTGCTGCCCACGGTGTTGGGGTCTGTTCCGTTGGGACTTCATTCTCCTCTGAAAACATCAAACCCGTATATTTGAATGTGTGGATTTAAACTATCGGAAGGCCCAGCCGTCCACTTCCTCAGGTTGACCTCTGCTACCGTACCACTGGGGTTTCCTCAAGGGGCTGGTCACAGCACACTCCCTGCCCAGCAGAATGTTCCGATTGTATGGGGGCTCTCATACATCACTGGAATCTGACTGGCGTGGATTAATAAGGTTTCCGCCTGATTCCCCGCTGATATCTTTCAGGTACTGATGGCACAGGTCCAGGAAATGGCAGTATGAGAAATCCAAACCACAAAGCCAAAGCTGTGACACCACAGTGTACTACACTGGCCTGCCAAACCACTCCTGCCGAGGCGTCAATTTTAAAACACACCTCTCCCTCTGTTTCTAAAAATCAGGTTGTCCCCCTGCTTTTGGTTGCACATTGATTGCGCTCTTGAGCCAGCTATTCTGCGACAGGGGCTGGGTGGTATAAGACACTGGGTAGGCCTGGCCCCTCCCCAGCAACCTGGCTGTGACTGGGAGCTTCCAGAGAAGTCACGGGTTTTATTCAGCCGAAAACTCAGTGTGGCACACAGCAGAGGTTAAGGGGGGGAATGGGCAGCAGATTATCAAAGCGTGGCCCGGGGATCACTGGGAGTCAGCTGGATGCAGTTGAACTTGAAAGTAGACTCCAAACTGTGATGTTAGTTCAATGCGCTTTATTGAACTTGTTAAGCAGTGCACACGTTCGCTGTGGGTTTGACACTCTACTAATCTAAGCGTGCTTGCTATAACTAACTAGACCATACTAGCTCTGAGCCATGTGTAGAAGGTGCTAACTGATATATACACCCTGACTGTCACTACAGTTGTCACCAGTGGGAAGAGGCAGAGTGTTGATGCTTCATGTGTTTTATAGTGGGAGACCACCTTCTAGTGTTCTGCCTGGTGATTGGTTGTGTTCTGTCCTATGTGTTGATTGGCTGTACTGGGTGTCTGTCACTGCCTGTCTGTATCTCATTATGTGCATGAGTGCATATCATGACACACGGGAGAACATGCAGACTCCACACAGAGAGTCACACGTTGCCTGAATCGAACCCGGGTCCCTGGCACTGTGAGGCAACAATGCTCACTACTGTGCCCACATTCCCCGCTATTCCCCAAAGGGTAAAAAAACAAACAGGAGATGCGTGTGACGACACACTAACAACAACATGGCTGATGGATATCGTTGTCAAAATCTATGATTCGATGCACAGAAAAAAATACCATCATGTAAAATCTTCCTCCCGTTGGCTAATCCGGGGGGGGGGGGGGGGGGGGGGGGGGGGGGGGGGGGGGGGGGGATTAAATGTTGCAACAAAAGAAATTACTGCTTTGAATATTCTCTTCTCAACTGACCTGTTATTAAGTAAAACTGTAACTTGAAAGGTTACCTGCTGTGAAATGTCTTTTCCAACAGTTCAGGTTGGCTCTCGCTGCACGTCATGTTCAGATTATTTTAAGATTTGAAGTGGTAATATAGAAACCACTAATGATCAGCTATCGCTTTAACCATTTTAAATCCACTTAATGGTGGCCCACATGAAAGCGCATCATCTGCGATCGTGCATTCCTTGCGGGCATCGTTTGAGGGGATTAACTCAGGAAATAAATATTTTGCTTCTCCTGTTAAGAAAGGGATGATTAGGGCAGCACGGTGGTGCAATGGGTTACCCCTGCTGCCTCACGGCGTCAAGGTCCCAGGTTCGATCCCGGTTCTGGGTCACTGTCCGTGTGGAGTTTGCACATTCTCCCCGTGTTTGCATGGGTTTCACCCCCACAACCCAAAGATGTGTAGGGCAGGTGGATTGGCCATGCTAAATTGCCCCTTAATTGGAAAAAATGAATTGGGTAGTCTAAATTTATTTAAAAAAATAAAGGGATGATTTAGAAGTGAAAGCGGCTGGATCAGAGTTTTGCTGATGGGATTGTGAGGGCAGGGGGATATGCAGGTATACGCATGGAAACATACTGGGCGGGATTCTCGGATCCTGAGGCTAAAGTATTGACGCCGTTGGAAACGCCATCGCATTTCTCCACAGCGTCAACACGGCCTCAGGATCAGCAATTCTGGCCCCTACAGGGGGCCAGCACCGCACTGGAGTGGCCCAGGGCGCTCGAGCTACTGATCACAGTGTAAACTGGGTCCGCGCATGCGCAGTGGCTCCCTTCTCCACACCGGCCCCGACGCAATATGGCGCAGGGCTAAAGGGGACGGCGCAGAAGAAAGGAGGCCCCCAGCCCGAGAGGCCGGACCGCTGATCGGTGGGCCCCAATCGCGGGCTAGGTTACAACGGAGGCCCCCCCTCCCAGGGTCGATCTCCCCCCCCCCCCCCCCCCCCCCCCGCCCCCACAAGCCGCCCCCGGACGCTTCCATGTCGAGGTCCCGCCGTCTGAGAGCAGATTAGAACGGCGCCGGCGGGACTCGTATTTTTTGCTACGGCGGAGGGGGCGGGGGGGGGGGGGGGGGGAGGCGCATGGAGGGCGGGCCGCGGAGAATCGCGTCCCGGCGTCGGGCGGCGTGGCGCAATTCGCACCGGTAGCAGGGATTTTCCGGTCCGGCCCTGGGCTGTGAGAATCCCGCCCACTATAGTTGGCAAGGCCTTTACCCAATGCCAAATAGTTGGAGGGTCTCAAACCTCACCATTCAGGCACAGAGGGGTGCAAAAAATATTCACCACCCAACTTCTACATCAGTGTTCTGTGCATAAAACCCACCTCAATAGTTCAGTGTGTCCCACTTTCAAATAAGGCATCACAGATTCTGCCCAAGTACAACCCCCTACCCCTTGAACATGAGAACTTTGTTTACACCACCCAACAAAAACATCAAGCCCAACACTCATGAATGTAGCACAATACTTGACTTGAGGGCAGCACGGTAGCACAGTGGTTAGCACAGTTGTTTCACAGCTCCAGGGTCCCAGGTTCGATTCCCACCTTGGGTCACTGTCTGTGCAGAGTCTGCACGTTCTCCCCGTGTGTGCGTGGGTTTCCTCCGGGTGCTCCGGCTTCCTCCCACAGTCCAAAGATGTACAGGTTAGGTGGATTGGCCATGCTAAATCGCCCTCAGTGTCCAAAAAAGATGAGGTGGGGTTACGGGGATAGGGTGGAGGTGTGGGCTTAGGTAGGGTTCTCTTTCCGAAGGCCGGTGCAGACGCGATGGGCCGAATGGCCTCCTTCTACACTGTAAATTCTATGACTCTGTGAATAACCGTAACTGAAAACAGCGCAGAGATCACGAAATATGAAAGTTCTTTCAACTGAATGAAAATTATAGACCAGAACATGGAAGCTGGAACTAGCGACTGTCCAACAAAGCAGCACTGGAGAGCAACAGGTCTGTTACCGTGAGGTAACGGTCACAATGGACATCATTAGCTGCCTGGAGCAGGATGGAACAGGAACGATAAGTGACATTTAGCTTTTAAACATTTTATACTTTGATACATTTAGCTGCACAAACAGGTGACTGAATGCAGAAATCAATCCTTCCAACTCGTTACGACAATGCCTTCAATGAACACAGTGTCCACTCAGTAAAATCAATATTGCAGTGAACAGCCCTTCGGTCTATGGTTAACACTTTAACATGCAGCAAAAACAAGCAAAGCTCATACGGCTATGGTGGACAGAATTAGATCGGCCTCCAAACTGACGGAGCGATTCCGTGCTATTATACCTCCGCCCCAATTCAGCGATTGACCTGATGTCAAATGCAGGAAGCAATCAATCCCTGTAGTTGTGTAAAATATCAGACAATTAAGAGAAGGAAATTGAAGACATACTTTTCCTGAAAAGTACCCCTTGCCTGTCAAAGCAATTCCCTGGTGAACTCTGATGTTTGATGAGCCGTGCAGAGGTTTTCGTCTGTGGCTCGATTACCACATTAAAAAACATTAACCATAAGAGAATAAGGTCATTGGTACTGTGTCTCAGAGAGGTTCCCCTGATAAAGAGAAGATAATATTCTAGAAGTGTTTATGTGAATCTAATGCTATCTGCTGATGTATATCATGTACATATCCATCCACGAACTGTTAGCATTTACTATGCTTAAATGTGTAGTCTGAGGTCTTGTGGTGCAGTGGGTATGCCCCTGCCTCTGTGCCAGAAGCTCGGGGTTCAAATTTCACCATCCCAGGACTTGATGGCCAAGGAAGATGGTGGCACAGGGGTATACAGTCGGGAGGGAATTGCCCTGGGAGCCCTCAACATCAACTCTGGGCCCCAAGAAGTCTCATGGCTTCAGGTTAAACATGGGCCGGGAAATCTCCTGCTGATTACCACGTACCGGCCACCATCAGCTGATCAATCGGTACTCCTCCGTTTTGTACACCACTTGGAGGAAGCACTGAGGGTGGCAAGGGCACAGAATATGCTCTGGGTGGAGGACTTCAATGTCCATCACCAAGAGTGGCTCGGTAGTACCACCACAGACCGAGCTGGTTGGGTCCGAAAGGACATAGCTGCTAGACTGGGACTGCAGCAGGTGGGGAGGGAACCAACGAGAGAAAAACAGACTTCATCTCAGGGAAGGGGGGGGGGGGGGGGGGGGGGGGTAACACTACGGGAAGTAAAATGGTTCATGGGAAGCAAAGCAACAGGTTAGCATGTAGAAAGTTATGAAAAAGGGTTCGCCTTGAGGGGATCTGTACAGTTCGCCTTGAGGGGATCTGTACACTTCGCCTTGAGGGGATATGTACAGGGGTTCGCCCGGAGGTGGCAACCATTTATTGACTTCTTTGCGGGAGAGTGAGCGTCAGCAGGGGGGGGAGGGGGGTAGAGTAGAGTAGAGTAGGAGGGATAAAATGGCGGGTAGTACCGGTGGGAGAGGAGCGGGCTTGTGCAGTATGTTACGATTGAAGTATTGAATGTACGTGGATGTTTGCACATTTTTGCCTTTTTGGCTTTCTTTCTGTTGATGTCTGTAACTTTACAAAGCCAAAAACTACCTCAATAAAATTGTTTATTAAAAAAAAGTTATGAAACTGGATAAAAGGAAGAACTCAGGAGGTGTTATTCATGGAGGTGTTAAGATTCAAAAAGAAGGTATTAAAACAGCATAAAGGCACTTTACCTGAATGTTTGTAGCATTCAAAACAAGATAAATGAGTTAACGGCACAAATCGTCGCAAATAGGTATCATTTAGTGGCCATTTCAGAGACATAGCTGCAGGATGGTCACGACTGGGAGTTAAATATCCAGGAATATCAGACTATTCGGAACAACAGGCAGGAAGGTAAGGAAAATGGTGTAGCACCGATAATTAAGGGTGACATCAGGGCGGTAGTTAGAGATAATATAGGTTCTATAGAGAAAAAGGTTGAATCCAGAAGTGACTGCCTTGACATCAAGGCAGCATTTGACCGAATATGGCAACAAGGAACCCTAGCTAAACTACAGGAGTCAATGGGAATCAGGGGGAAAACTCTCCGCTGATTGGAGTCATGCCCGGCACAAAGGAAGATGGTTGTAGCTGTTGGAGGTCAATCATCTCCGCTCCAGGACATCACTGCAGGAGTTCCTCAGGGTAGTGTCCTCGGCCCAACCATCTTCAGCTGCTTCATCAATGACCTCCCTTCCATCATAAGGTCAGGAGTGAGGATGTTTGCAGATGACTGTATAATATTCAGCATGATTCGTAACTCCTCAGATAATGAAGCAGTCCATGTCGAAATGCAGCAAGACCTGAACATTATCCAGGCTCGGGCTGACAAGTGGCAAGTTACATTCGTGCCACACAAGTACCAGGCAATGACCATCTCCTACAAGAGAGGATCTTACCATTGCCCCTTGACATTCAATGGCATTACCATCGCTGAATCTCCCACAATCCGCCCGCCTCCCAGAGACAGTTGATGGTGCCACGATACTTCCCATAGTGGAATTGCTTGTTAATGTGCACAGTGTCTCAGTTCACACTTGATGAATAACCTCATAGAATCACACAAAAGTTGCAGCACAGAAGGAGGCCATTTGGCCCATCATGTCCATGCCAGCCTTAGGACACCCAGGTGCCCTTTCTAATCCCACCTTCTTGCATCCGGTCCATAGCCCTGTAGCTTAGAGCACTTAAGGTGCAGATCCAGGTACCTTTTAAAAGACTTTAGGGTCTCTGCCTCCACCAACTCGGGCAGCAAATTCCAGCCTCCCACTACCCTGTGTAAAGACGTTCTTCCTCATGTCCCCTCTACCCCTTCAGCCTCTTATCTTGAATCTATGTCCCCTGTGTGGTAAACACCACTTGTCATACACCACCTATATCCATAGCGATCGGGGATCCTCCTTCATGAGTGATGAGCTGCGTCAGTTCCTGCTTAGCAAGGGCATCGCCTCAATCAGGATGACCAGCTACAACCCCCGGGGAAATGGACAGGTGGAGAGGGAGAACGCGATGGTCTGGAAGGCCGTCCTCTTGGCCCTACGGTCTAGGAATCTCCCGGTCTCCCGTTGGCAAGAGCTCCACTCTATCCGGTTGCTCCTGTGCACTGCTACTAATGAGACCCCTCACGAATGTGTGTTTGCCTTCCCTAGGAAGTCCACCTCCGGGGTCTCGCTCCCAACCTGGCTGACAGTCCCTGGGCCCGTCCTCCTCCTGAAACATGCAAGGAGCCACAAATCTGATCCCCTTGTCGAAAAAGTCCTCCTCCTCCATGCGAACCCATAGTACGCCTATGTGGCACACCATGACAGGCGACAGGACACAGTCTCCCTCCGGGACCTGGCACCCGCTGGTTCCCCATCCACAACCGCCACAACCCACGACCTGGTACTGTCCCCTCCCCCTCCGGTTGCCTCCCCCGCCCCTGCGCCGTTCACCCTCCCACCAGCGACTCTCACCGCAGCCCCCACCCCAGCAGCATCCGTCCCCTCACCAGATCCACTACTGGGTGAAGAAGGAGCGGACAACATGCTCCCGGAGTCGCAGGTACCCACATCGGCGCCCACACCACAACCAGGACTGAGGTGATCGCGGCAGAGGGTCAAAGCCCCCGACAGACTCAACCTGCAACGTTGTTTTCAAACCCACTGGACTCTTTTTTATACAGGGGGTGAATGTGGTAAACACCACTGGTCATACACTACGTGTATTACGGTACTGCCACTGTACTACAGTTCATACAGTAAATCCCAGCCTGCTGGCTCCTCCCAGCAGGCGCTGTATAAAAGTGTACACTCTCCTGCACTGCTTCCATTCTGGTTCCAGCTACAGGAGGCTCAACATCGAGCACAATAGAGCCTCAATAGTTTCACCATTTTGTCTCGTGGTCATTGATGGTACGTCACCCTGGTTCTAGAATTCTCCACCAAGGGAAACAATTTTATCCTGTCCAGCCGATCCCTTGCCCTCATAATTTTGTACACCTCAATTAAGTCGTCTCTCAGACTCCTTTGTTCCAAGGAAAATAACCCCAACCCATCCAATCTCTCCTCTTAGCGGCTTGAGTGGGGGGATGGGGTGCCAGGGAGAGGCCTGTGAAGACATACCTCAGAAGGGGGAGCAACTGAAGGGGAGGAAAGGGAGTATTTCTGATGAGCTTTCCAAATCACTATGTGTTGGTTTAGAGTTAAAGCCCAGGATTTGTTTAGGCGCGAGCTCCTGACCCTGACAATACTACACCTGAAAATCAGAACTATCTTACGGACGAGATATGTCAAAGGTCATTGGGTTGCAGGTACAAATGAGGCTCTATTGAAAGGCTGCTGTTCAGCTGGATATCCAAGATGTTCAGCTATCTGGGTTTCATTAACATACCAGGACTGGAGCTGAAGGGACCAATGGAGATTGTATTCTTTTCATTCTCTTCTGTTTCCTGAATCTCAGAAGTTGCCCCGGGCACCAAAATAAAGCACAGAGCAAAGAGACAAAATACGTGTGTCTTCAGATTTTTCTGCTGCGCATTTCCTATCAGGCACTGGCCCCGGCTTCTGACATCCTATCAAACTGCAACACTTCAACTGAGTAAAGAGAGCGGCCGCACAGGGATTGAAAACTGTCCACCCATTTCTTTTTCCACTGAGTTTCTCGACTGTACCAGGGAACAGGACCATGACGAAGGGCTAGTGAGCTGGGACTGAGTGAGAGGAGGGAGAAGGCGATCAGCGGCAGTAACGTGTCCAGCCTGTGCCCCCGTTTCAATCCCTAAATTGTAAAAGAACATAACCGGAAAACTTACTGTGCTGCTGTAGATTTACATCTAGCAGGTCACCTTGGGAGTACGCTATGTCAGCCTTGACTCCATAGTAGTCCTCGTGTTCCTAAATCAGGAGGTTATGAGTTCAGGCCACACTCCAGAGGACTAGATGTACAATCCTGACACTTCACTGAGGTACTGAGGAGGTGTTGCACCCTGCAATGTTGGTGCATTTTGGATGAGGGCCTTGTCTGCCATCTCTGGTACATGAGAATCATCTCATGGCACTCTCTCTCTCTCTCTCTCTGCCTCTCTCCCGAGATGAACAGGGAGTTCTGGCCAGTCTTTATCCCTCAGATTACCCGCTCATTTTTCCAGTTGCTCTTTGTGGGATCTTGTTGTGCCCCGTTACAACAATGGCTAAACTCCAAAAAGAATTTCAGTGGCCTGTAAAGCACTCTTGGACATCCTGAGCTTCTGGAAGAGGTGACGTAAATGCAAGTCAGCTTTGATTCCTCCACCTACATCATTAAAAACAGATCATCTCTTCATTTATCATTGATGTCTGCGCGGGGAGGTTCTCACTGCGTGGAAATGGGTTAGGTGTTTCCCTTCATCGTAACCATGACTACGTGTTGAAGAGTGCTGCATGAGCTGTGAAATTCCTTGGGGCACTGTCAAGGGCACCGGACAAGCGAATTGCCAGCCAATCAGGGGCAGTGCACCTGTATTCAGTCGGTGATATATTTCCAGCTAACAGGACTTGGTGCCAGAAGGGAAGAAGCGAAAGCATTTACTCTGACAGGTTACCAACATCATCAGACAGGGAGGCAAAGCTGCGCCTGGCTGCTCAGAGTTCACCTGGCTGGAGAGAAATCAGATGAGTGGGTTTGATTGCCTGGCCTGATCTCTTACATAGAATTACATAGAATTTACAGTGCAGAAGGAGGCCATTCGGCCCATCGAGTCTGCACCGGCTCCTGGAAAGAGCACCCTACCCAAGGTTAACACCTCCACCCTATCCCCATAACCCAGTAACCCCACCCAACACTAAGGGCAATTGTGGACACTAAGGGCAATTTATCATGGCCAATCCACCTAACCTGCACATCTTTGGACTGTGGGAGGAAACCGGAGCACCCGGAGGAAACCCACGCACACACGGGGAGGGTGTGCAGACTCCGCACAGACAGTGACCCAAGCCGGAATCGAACCTGGGACCCTGGAGCTGTGAAGCGATTGTGCTATCCACAATGCTACCGTGCTGCCCCATTCTTCTGCCCATTCGTTTAAAACGGGCCGAAGACTGAAGTCACCGTGGCAATGAATCGGTAAATTAGCGTGTGCAGAGTGCTGACTGAGATGGCGGTGTAGCTGGAGTTGCGGAGGCCCAAGCTAATGCTCTGGTGGGACATGGGTTCAAATCCCACCACAGCTGGCGGAATTTAAATTCATCTAATAAATCAGGAATATAAAGTTAGCAATGGTCGCCATGACACCCATCAGCGAGTGCTGCTTAAAAAAACCATCTGGTTCACCTGTGTCTTTTTAAGGGAGGGAATCTGCCGTCGTTGCTTCCCTCTGACTCTAGAGCCACTGCAAAATGGTTGTCTCCTCACTGCCGCTCTGAAATGGCCGAGCAAGTTACTCAGTTCAAGGGCAATAACAGATGGACAACAAACACTGCCGCCTGGAAAGGATTCAAATAAAGTTGCTGCGAGCAGTTCTCTTCAATAAAAAGTAGTGAATCAGAGGAGCATGATCACAGCAAATACCTCCCCTCATCAATGTAAATCGTGGTGACCCCCCCCCCCCCCCCCCCCCCCCCCCCCCCCCCCCCCCCGATTGAATTTGCCAATGTAAACAAAAGTCTTGAGATGCAGTCGAGTCATCATGTGCCATGCCAAGTGTACTTTCGCATTTCAGAAAATGTCTTGTCGGATTTCACGGCTTTTGCATGATTCCAAGGGAAACAATATCACATTTATACGTTAAAATACGTTCACTGAATAATTTAGACTTGGTCGCGATTACTGTCTGGTTATTGTTTTCAAAGCTCAGGTCAGCACAAACCAATTTCGCCTGGCCAGAGTATTGACAGTAAGGATAAAAGCAAACTACTGTGGATGCTGGAATCTGAAACCAAAGAGAAAATGCTGGAAAATCTCAGCGGGTCTGGCAGCATCTGTCGGGAGAGAAAAGAGCTAACGTTTCGAGTACAATGGCTCTTTGTCAAAGCTAAGAGTCAGAGAATGTGAGAAATATTTATACTGTGGAGTGAGAATGAAAGATGAGTCATAGCCCTTTGACAGTAAGGGCTTGTTTCATATTCTGTTCAATGAGGATGGTTCTAAGCGCATGAAAACAGGGCTGGTTTAACACAGTGGGCTAAATAGCTGGCTTGTAATGCAGAACAAGGCAGCAGTGCCGATTAAATTCCCGTACCGGCGTCCCAGAACAGGCGCCAGAATGTGGCGACTAGGGGCTTTTCACAGTAACTTAATTGAAGCCTACTTGTGACAATAAGCAATTATTATTATTTCTCTCCCTCCCCCCCCCCCCCCCCCCCCACTTACCAAAACCAAAAGTGTGCATTTATATGGTGCCTATCGCAACCAATGGACTCAAAACACTTTGCAGCCAATGAAGAACCTTTGAAGTCTTGTTGTTGTAATGTCTGAAACGAGGCAGCCATTTACGCACAGCAAGCTCCCACAAGCAGTAATGACTAGATGATCAGTTTAGTGATACTGACTGAGGGATAAATATTGATCAAACACCAGGGATAACCTGGCGCTTTGACAAAGGGTCACCTAGACTCGAAATGTTAGCTCCCTTCTCTCTCCACAGATGCTGAGATTGTTCAGTGTTTTCTGTTTTGTTTCAGATTCCAGCATCCGCAGTCATTTGCTTTAACCCGGGATAACTCCCCTGCTCTTCGTCAAAGTAGTGCCATGGGTTCCTTAACACAACCTGGGCAGGTAAGGCCTTCGCTCAATGCCTCGTCCGACAGTGCAATGCTAGCCCGGCACAGCACTGGAGTCTCAGTCTTGATTCTTGTGCTCAAGTCCTGGAGTGGGTTTTGAACTCAGACCTCGTGACTCAAGAGGAGAGCGTGCCAACAACTTAACCCACTGCTGGCAGTCAGTCTAATTAACACCATTTAAGATCGCTTCTCGGCCTTTTGGATAAGGTGAGCGTGAGGTCGGGTGTAATGCCTGGATCTGGTACGTCTCTCTTGTGGGGACAATGAATTGGATTCAATTTGAATTGGTTTTTGGAGCAGGCAAGGAGCTGGATTAGGGGTTTGCCCCGGTCTGCACGCTGAGCTCTGGCTTTGTAACTCAGATAAAGTAATTTAAAAAAAAATACCATTTAAGGATTTAAGATAACCCTCATATGCCAATCCCCATAAATAAATTACTGGGCGTAGTTGTACGGCCACACTGCGCCCGAAAGGCTGCGGCGCGGCCAGGCCGATCGAAGCCAGGAGACACCAGTCCCAGGATCTACACTGCTCACTACGCCGCGCCAAGTCTAACCCGATCTCGCGGGACGTTGTGATGTAAATCCTGTCCATTGTGGGTGGGATCATATTTTAGCAAATCTGCACATTAGAGCGGGACAGCTAGTCTCACTTTCATGTGCAGATTCCCGAGGTATCCAAGGCGTGGGAGCTATCTGCTTCACTTCAGAGATGTCGGGCAAGTACCATTCAGTATGAGTCTCCACAAACAGCGACCAGACGGAATGGCAGTCGTGAGGGTCTCCCAGGGGATCGGAGGCCCCCGGCTGCATACCCTCTGGGGGGCACTGCTGGTGCCCCCTGGACACCCATGCATAGCCAGTCTGGATCCTGGCAATGCCAAGGTGCCCAGATGGCACTGGTGGGCACTGCCAGGTTCCTGAGGGGGGGAAATACATAAGTGTCCACAAGAGCAGTTTGTCAACATTTACCAGCAATGACACTGTTTACAAATCTTAAAACAAACAAATGTACTTACACGGCTTCTTGGGACATTTCTGGCATTTGTGAAAACCCCAGGAAGTACCCACAGTTCCACAGCAATCTTCTTGCTTTGAAAGGCCAGGAAGAGGTTTCCCGCACTGCAAATAGTCAACAACGCAGAAGTTAATTTTAGTTTTCCAGTGGAACCAACGGCAAACAACCCCTTCAGTTCATCCAGCCCACATTCAAATCCATCCTTGAAACTTAACAACCCTGACCCACTGCCCTCCCTATTGATCCTCATACCGTGAAGTCCCTTGGGACAGTGTTCGAAATAAAGGCCTTCGAGATGAACATGAATCATTGTAAAAGCTGCGGAACGTGTTGATAAAGCAAAGAAAATACTTCAAGTCTGTTTGCCGCACAAGTGATGTCAGAATCTGTCATTTTATTGAATAAAACTATATGAATCACAAGTCAGTGAGTTTCTTCCTTCACTGTCCTTTAACTTTCCTCTTAGTTGCCATGATCCCATGTCCCCAGGTTATTATGTCCCATCACCAGTAGTGGAGTGATTTTACCACTATGTCACTTTGTAATTTATTTTTAAGATTCTACTGAGGTGAGGTTAGTGTGAAAAATTAAAGTGCATGGGATTGGGGGTAATATCCTGGCATGGACTGCCAATTGGTTAGCAGCCATGAAACATAGAGTAGGAACAAATAGATCTCTTTTGAAGTGGAAGGTGGTGACTAGTGGGGTACCACAGGGGTCAGTGCTTGGGCCTCAACTATTCACAGTATTTATCAACAATTAGGGTGATGGGGCAGCACGGTGGGGCAGTGGATAGCACTGCTGCCTCACGGCACCAAGGTCCCAGGTTCAATCCCGGCTCTGGCTCACTGTCCGTGTGGAGTTTGCACATTCTCTCCATGCTTGCATGGGTTTTGCCCCCACAACCCAAAGATGTGCAGGGTAGGTGGATTGGCCACACTAAATTGCCCGTTAATTGGAAAAAAACTGGGTACTCTTAAAAAAAATTTTTTAAAGAAAAAAAAACAATTTGGGTGATGGAATCAAATGTAATATTTCCAAAAGGTTAGGAGGCGTTATTGGGTTATGGGGATAGGGTGGAAGTAAGGGCTTAAGTGGGTCGGTGCAGACTCGATGGGCCGAATGGCCTCCTTCTGCACTGCATGTTCTATGTATCTCTGTATCTATGATGTAAAACTTAGGGAGCTTGCTGCTGACACAAAACGTGGTGGGATTGTGAGTGGTGAAGAGGCTTCACGGCGATTTAGAGCAGTTGAGTAAGTGGGCAAATGCGTGGCAGGTCCAGTGTAACGTGGATAAATGTGAAGTTGTCCCTTCGGTAGGAAAAACAAAATGGCAGAGTACTATTCAAATAATAATAGCTTATTGTCACAAGTAGACTTCAATGAAGTTACTGTGAAAAGCCCCTAGTCGCCATATTCCGGCGCCTGTTCGGGGAGGCCGGTACGGGAATTACAAGCCAGCTGTTTAGCCCACTGTGCAAAACCAGCCCCTTTGTGATATATTGGGAAATGTTGATGCACAAAGAGACCTGGATATGTCTTTGAAAGCAAACATGCAGATGCAGCAAGCAATTAGAAAGGCAAATGGTATGTTGGCCTTCATTGCAAGAAGATTTGAGTACAGGAGCAAGGGCCTTGGTGAGACCACATCTGAGGTGTTGTGTGCATTTTTTTGTCTCCTTATCTAAGAAAGGGCATATTTGCCACAGAGGGAAGCACAGTGAAGGTTCACCAGACAGATTCCTGGGATGGCAGGATTGTCGGATTAGGAGAGATTGGGTCGACTGGGCCTGCATTCACAGGAGGTTAAAAGAATAAAAGAGAGGAACTCATCGAAACATAGGGCTGGACACACTGGATGTAAGGATGTTGTTTCCTCTGGTTGGGGGTTCTAGCATAAGGGGTCACAGTCTCAATATACATGGTCGGCCATTTAGATGAGGAGAAATTCCTTCACTCAGAGGGTGGTGAACCCATGGAACTCTCGGCCACAGAAAGCAGTTGTGGCTCAAGTCACTGAACGTATTTAAGAAGGATGCAGATAGATTTCTAGACTCCAAAGGCATCAAGGGGAGAGCAGCAACATGGCGTTGCAGTAGAGGATCAGCCTTGGCAACACTGAATGGCGGAACAGGCTCGATGAGTCGATTAACCCACCCTCTGCTCCTATTTTCTATGTTTCTAAAAGCTTTGGGTTGATCGTTCACAGAGAAAGGATCTGAGGCAAGTTTACTTAACGAGACTTAGGACTCTAAAGAAAGTCAAGAAGGAACATCAAGGCGAATCCTCTGTTCTGATGAAGGATCACGGGCCTGAGATGTTAACTTTGTCGCTCTCCTCACAGGTGCTGACTGATCTGCCGAGCATATTGCTTGTCAGCAGTTCAGATTTCCCGCATCCGCAGTATTTCACTCTTGGAAGAGGAATCATCTCCCAGTTTGAGTGGAAATTAAGAGAGGATCGAGTTAACATACGTCGTGCAAACACTGCGGATGAGTGCTTCCGTTCTAACTCCCTTTCATAAGGAACCCGGTCTGCGATGGGAGAATTAACAGTGAAGTCGAGCTACAACCTAGAGAAAGGTTTCAAAGTTCGGAGGTGTAAAAGCACTGCTGACAGCACGGAGCAACGTGGAATATAAATTCACACCCTCTCTTTCTCACTCTCCTTCAGCAGAACAGAGGGAAAATAAAAGTAAAACATAATTTCACCACACAACGTATTAACTGTTCACACTAAGGGTGAAAATAAGCAACAGTAATTTTTTGTTAAGTCGCTCTTCCCCTCACCACTTCGTAAACAAGTGTAAGGAAAACAAACATAAGCCAGGAAGGGAGAGATTAGGGCAGCTGAAAGCTTGGTTGAGGAGATGAATTTTGAGAACATTTTTATAAGGTGGTGAGAGGTGGATTAGTGGGCAGGATTGGAGATCGAGTTCCAGTAAACACAAATTGCAGCCACCTGCATTCACACAAGAAAAAAAAATCTATCTAAATCTTTTGTGCAAAAAAAGTCACACAAAATAAGCTCCTGATCCCGACATAAAATATAGGAAGGGATCTTGAGGCAGCGAGGGTCCTGCCTGCCGGCAGGAGAGCTGGTAAGAGACCCCCGCGACCTCTTTTCGGGAAGGCCTGCCGAACTGCAAGCCAATCAGGCAGTGATGAGGCCAGCAGTGGTCCTTCCGCTGGAATCAAGACCCCGGAGGCAGAAGTCATGCCCACTGAGAGCTGCCGGCCAATCAGAGGCTGGTGGCTCCTGTGCTTGGCAGAGCCACTGAGGAGGCCAGGACTGCAGCCGAAAGGAGGGGCACTGCGATCTGGTGCTGCAGGCCCAAGCCACAGGTAGGCAATGTGACGGGAGAGGGGAGTTTGGTTCTCAGTAGCGCCCCACTATGCCCAGTCCTGTGATCAGACCGTTGATCAAGCGATCCACCCCACCCCCTGAGATGACTAGCTGGCTGCCAGGTTTTAACTGTCATGGCAACAGGCCCACCTGCAGCTGGATTAATACCAGTGGCGGTGGGATGAGCCATTAAGTGATCACTAATTGGCCTTAATTGGCAGCAGGATAGAAAGGTTGACCATGGGCTCTCACTAATCAGTGATTTCTAAACCTTCAGCCCTTCAGTCCAGAACTTAATTCTGGCAGAGGCAGGAAGGCAACAAGGTTCCAGAATGCACCACCTTAACCAAGGAAATGCCCTTCCTGCCTCCAAGCCCACCACCAGCAAAAAAAAACAAAATTCCAGCCAAAATGTTAGTATTAAATGGCTTCTTGATCTTACCCATTTGAATATTCATATCAGCTGCATAAACTGGCCGAAGTGCGCGATTAAACATGCCAAAGATCAAATGCATCAACTTAACAGAAATCGTTCATGGTCCACATAGCACATGGAAAGTTTGTTCTAAAACTTAACAGGAATCTAACATGTTTAGAAGTAGATGGTGAAATACCCCAAGACTTAGCCGATTAACCGAATAAACAGATTGAAAGGTTACAAGACGATGCATTACATAAAGATGGCATTTGTGAAATAAATGTATCAGCCACTCATTTTCTAACATTATGCCCTCAAACCACTGCCTTCCACAGTTAAAGACCTAACATTCAGAAATCTGCAGTTTAGTCAGCTCCCAATTTAACGAGTAAGTTTTAAGAAGGTGAGGTGTTGCAATTTTGGTGGAGTAACCATTTTCTGCCTCCAGATGTCTACAGCACGACTTAGCAATTATAGTTGAATGCAATAATTAGTTCATATAATAGTGGCATCTGATGGAGACCATAGGCACTACAGAATCCTTTATTTCTGTCATGTTGTTTGGCCGGCCAGTAAGGAGCCTAAGGGTCCATTTGTGTGGTGTCTATCTTGGAGGTTTGCGACTGAATACCTCAACCCGTCAATGGCAAGTTTGCTGCGAAGTTAACAAAGAAACAAGCAATAAGCCGACAGTGTCTCACCTGTGCACCAGCAGTTTCCTGGAAGCAGCGTCCTAACTTGCTTTGCGTTATGGGGTAGTGATGGGTGCGAACTTGCTGGTGGTGAGTGTAGACAGAATTCGGTATGTGGGATATTGAAGGATTCGGAACACGGTAAGAGATCTGTTGTTGATTCGTCTTGACACCATTTACCTTCTGTCCCAAGGAGGAACTGTCCACTCTGGAAACCTGGTGGATCTGTACATTGGCCTCAGGCGGGTGTTTAACATGGATATTCACTAAGTTAGGAGGGAACTTCACTATTGTCATGAAAGGAAAAACAAAACATAACGCTGGTGAGTAAGCATTGCCGGAAACATTTTTCAAAATAGATTTCTGCCTGTACAGAAGTTAATTTCAAGGTAAATACTGTATTACATGTATGCAGTAGACATGTACATACATAAAGTTGGGATTTACCGACTACCCCGCTGTGTGCATTTTGGCGGCGGAGGCAGCCCACCAGTGGGATCTACCGATCTACCGATCCCTCAGTTGTCAACGGGATTTCCCGGTGACAGCACCCCTCGTCGCCGGGAGTCCTGTGCACCGGTGTGGGTCCGGAATTTCCCGTCGGAGTGTACAGCCAGTAAATCTTGCCCAAAGGATGGGATTTTTCCAATCCCACCATGACGTGTTTTCTAGCGGCGAAGTCGGCTCGCCATTGGTTACCAGAGGGTCTTCCGGTTCTGCCGATGTCCATGGAGTTTTGAATGGCTCGGCCGTCCCGCCGCGGTGGGGCGGGTCGCCTTTGGCAGAACCGGAAGATTTTACTGGTGGCAGGGCTGGAGAATCCAGCCCACTGTACCACACCTCTGGAGCACTGAGTTTTCTACAGCAATAAACACAAGAGGAGGGTGCTGTGATATAAACCATGTTATATAACATCCACAGGAGCGTTACATTACTGACATTATCTAACGCAGCTCAGACCAGGAATCACATCTGCAACCTTCTGGGAATCTGGATAACTTAATACCTCCCTGTGACTTGCCCATAAACAGCAGAGGAAGGCATGATGATTTCTGATTTATATCAAGTATCTGAAGCCACAGCTGCCTTGCCTTCGCCTTCTGAAAGATGGTTAACAGTGAAAGCAGGTGTGATTGCCAACACAATGACACCAGCAGAGAAATGCGAATATGGCGACAAAAACTCCAAAAATAGAAAAAATTGCAACGATAAAGATAACGAAATGAGAATAAAAGTTTGCGAGAGAAGATTTATCTAACCTTTTTCTTATGGTTTTTATTAACCGTGTTGATTGGCATTGGTTTCTTTAATTCGTTATAATTTGCTGACAAGTTCATGCATTAGGCGTTGCTATTATTCACACTGATGGAAAGTGTGTCACAATATTGTGCAACACCTATTCGAGGTTTTGGTCTGATTAAACGGCTTCCCAGAATCCTTAATTGGCAAATGCAGAGCTTGAGACAGAGCATGCAGCAAGTCTTTCAGCCTCTGGCAAGAACAACCTGAATCAATTTTCATTGAATTTACCACATAGCAATGGGCCTTTGGTCCAGCTGTTTTGCGTCGGTGTTAATGCTCACATGATCCTCCTCTCTCAGCCAATCCAACCCTATCATTATATCCACTTACTCCTTTCTCTCACATGTGTTCACCTGTCTGCCTTTTAAATGCATCTATGTTATTCTCCTCAATGACTCATATGGTGACAAGCTCCACATTCCCTGGTGAAAGAATTTTCCCGATTGGATTCTCCTGTATTCCTTTTTTTCAAAAATGTATTTCATTACAAACATATATCAAAACAGGTTACAGCGAATAAACTCCCCGGAAACAAACTTCCCAACAATCGACTATACAGTCTGTTCAGATTTTTCCTCTTTTTCACCCCCCCTCCTCCCCCGCGATGAACAGCCCCTCAAACACGGTCACAAACATCCCCCACCCTTTCTCAAACTCCACTGCTGAGCCCCTTAACTCATACTTTATCTTCTCTAACCGCAGGAAGGCATACAGGTCACCCAACCATGCTGCTACCCCCGGTGGCGATGCCGACCGCCACTCCAGCAAAATTCGCCGCCGTGCAATCAGAGAGGCAAAGACCAAGACATCGGCCTTCCTTCCTCCTCTCCATGAGCTCCGGCTTCTCTGAAACCCCAAATATCTCCACCTCCTCCTCCAGTATCCTGGCTAAGATAGCGAACACTCCCGCCCAGAATCTTCCCAATTTTTCAAAACATGTGTGCGTGATTCGCTGGCCCCCGCCCACACGTCTCACACTCATCTGCTACCCCCCCTGAAATAACCCACTCATTCTCACCCGAGTCATATGCACCCTGTGCTCCTGTATTCCTTTATCTCCGGACACCCTATACATGCGTTCATCTCAATGGACTGTCAAGTGCTCGTGATTACTTTTGCTTCCATGTTTTCTGGCTCGATTGTTGGCGCTATTGACTGCAGAAGAACTGCGCAACTCTGCTGAAATAAACCATTTAAAGTTCTCTGCTTTTGTTGTTGCGTTGGCAAGTTACCCATAGACTGAACAAAAACATACACATACACAAACACACACATAAAACTGGGAGATGGAAAGGAATTCATGAGCCTTACTTTGTAGGCCGGGCTTTCCACCAACCGACAGAGGCAATGTATGCGTAGAGTGGACTACTGGAGAGGCTGGAGCTTTACCAGGCTGCTGATATTGCTGCCGTCGGCCATTGGAAGGCTGCACTGGGATGTGGCAGAGTTTGCCGGTAAAATTAGGAGAGCATTGGCATTTGTTCCTGGAAGTGCACTGTCCTCCATTCATGCAAGGCAGGTGGCAGACCACTGAAACAATAAACACAACAGTGAGTGGGACGTGGCAATTTCACACCGAACAAGAACGTTTCCCGCTTTTTTGGTTGTATGCTCTTCAGCACCATAGAATCAGATGAACAGGTTATCGGCATTTTATGACAACAAATTACACTATCAACACTCTGGGGATCACCACTGACAAGATGTGATAAACGCAGGACTTTCAGGTACATTGTGTTGTATGTTTTTGGTGGAGTAAGGGTTAAAAGCCTGGATTAGTGTGTGACTGCTGCAGTCACGTTTTTAAACATCCTGGTTTAAAAGGCAGTAGACCTTTTGGAGACAGAGGTGTAATTAAAACATCATAAACGTTTGGGCGAATAGACTTTTGTTTATAGAAAGAGGATTCCCTGGAGAGTAGTTAATTAGAGACATTAAATTGTGTTCAGTTTATTAAGATGATGTAGTTATTGGGATGATCCAGGGTCTGAAGCAGTTTCTGCAGTTTAGTTTTAGATTGGGGATGGGTTGAGACAAGCAGCTGCTCTCAATAAAGTGAAGTTAGATCTGTCTGTGGACAGACTGGCAATTTCTTTTGAAACTGTGCAGTTAAAGATTTGACGGGGGACAGACCAGAAGCTTCCAATCTCAAGACAGTGAGATAAAGATTTTTCTGTGAACAGGAAAGGAACAATTTCAAAGACTGGAAGTTTAAACAGTACGGTGAGACAGGCAAGAATCTGCAAATTGGCTCCTGAAGGATCTCTCTTTCTCAATGTGGTTGACCCAAGACATCTGTTTACAGAAAGTATTCATGAGTCTGTTAACTGCATTTAAATGGGGATTATGCCCTGAGGTGGGTTTGTTTGAGTGGAGATTAACATAGCAGTTTGGAGTTAGTCTTTCATGTTATTGTTACGCATTGTTCAACTGGCAATTGTAAGCTTTTTGTTATGCTGTTAAAGTTAGTAATACGGTGTTCGTAATAATGATTGTTTTCATATACCATATCTCTATTTGTGCGTGAAATCACTCCTGGAGCGAAGTACCTTTTCCTCACAGTCTTACAAATTAAAATAATCTGTCCAGTATTTTAGCCACTGTTGGGGTCTGGTCTGGAATCGGAATACCAGAAACTGGACAGAACTAACCATATAAATACTGTGGCCACAGAGCAGGTTAGAGGCTGGGAATCCTGCTGCAGGTCACTCATCTCCCCAAACCCGTCTACCAGCTACCCGACACAAGTCAGGAGTTTACTGCAATACTCTCTACTTGCCTGGATGAGTGCAGCTCCAACAACACTCAAGAAGCTCGACACCATCCAGCACAAAGCACCTTGTTTTATTGCTCCTCCTTCCACAAACATTCAAACCCTCCACCACTGACAAACAGTTACAGCTGTGTGTACCATGGACAAGATGCACTGCAGGAACATACCAAAGCTCCTTCGGCAGCACCTTCCAAACCCACCACCATCTGGAAGAACAAGTGCAGGAGATACCTAGATTGTGCCTCAGTGTGATTTCCAACGGAAAACACTGTTCAATTCCCAGCTGGTCTGGGTCAGTGCGATCCAAATCGCAATCCACCCACACTGGGACATTTATTTGGAGGTTGGGGTGATTCGCGCCGTGAATGAGGTGTGCAGGACCTAATGACAGCAGCAGGTCTGGCTCCTCAAAAGGGCTCCCCTATCTCAAAGTAAAATGACAGCCCCCGCCCCACCGCGGACATCGCTTTCCCCAGCCGATAAGGGCGAAATCCCCAACCCTTGATCGCAGAGGGGCAACCTCCCCCCACCACTAAATCTTCGGGTCAACACCGCCCATCTCCCACACACCACGCAGGCAACTCGACCCATCAACACCCCCCTCCCCCAAAAATCCTCAGTGGCATCAACCTTCTCCCACCTCCCCTGAAGAATTGCTGTTATCAACCTTCTCTCCCCCACGCCACACACCCCCTGCCAAGGATCGCCGGTATAGGGGCCCTTCCAATGGGCATCTCTTAAAGCCATGCCCTCTTCAGACTGCGCCCCATGGCACTGCTCTGGCACCCTGGCAGTACCAACCTGACACCCGGGCACTACCAGGTTGGTTTTGTCAGGCTGCTTGAGGCACGGCACTGCTCTGTCATACCCCTGACCACCCGGGAGCTACAATGACCACAGAGCCCCTCAGCTTGGCCATCGTTTTGCCAGCGGGCGGGAGAATTGCACGAGTCGGTTGGATTCAGCTTGATGGCTATCTTGCATATTTAAATGAAAATATTAATATGCTAATCTAGTTCACACCCAGCGAAGGCATCAAGCTGGTTACGTCAGTTGCGAGGGGCCAGAAGCATCAAAAACTGTTTGGATCCCAGCACAAATCCCGTTTTGGATGTCTCCCAGAATTCTCCCGACATGGCGGGATTTGTGATTTGTGCCGGGCATAATGCGGCTGGAGAATTCCCCCCATATTCATTGTGATATTCCCGGTGAATAGCGGGAGAGGCCAAAAACGGGTTTTGTTCCGGGCGCCAAGCCAATTGCAATGGTCCCAACCCGCGGCATCCAACATGCTCTGGATCACGCCTTCGCTGGCAGCTGAGTTATCAAATTCATTTCAATATACACAGACAGTTCGAGACCGGAGTCTCCCAGCTCCCGGGATTCACCAGCCCCGCCGGCACAGCCTGAGACCCGCGCCAATCAGTACTGCTTTCCAAAAAGGGAAAGCAGGCATGAAGGCTACACCCGGGAGGGGCGAGGGCGCGGCTCAGAAACTTTTGAAGCCCCCGGATGGTCGGGGACAGGGCAGGGCAGTGCCCTGGTGCTGCTCCTGGTACCCAACAGTGCACACCTCGCACATGGACAGTGCCAACCTGGCACCCGGGCAGTATCAACCTGGCACCATAGCAGTGCCAACCTGACACCCAGGCAGTGCCAACCTGACACCCGGGCAGTGCCAACCTGACACCCGGGCAGTGCCAACCTGGCACCATAGCAGTGCCAACCTGACACCCGGGCAGTGCCAACCTGACACCCGGGCAGTGCCAACCTGACACCCGGGCAGTGCCAACCTGACACCCGGGCAGTGCCAACCTGGCACCATAGCAGTGCCAACCTGACACCCGGGCAGTGCCAACCTGACACCCGGGAAGTGCCAACCTGGCACCATAGCAGTGCCAACCTGACACCCGGGCAGTGCCAACCTGGCACCATAGCATGACCAGATTGGGATTTCAGGAGTGCTAAACTCGCACTGCCTGGGTGCCAGGGGCCTGTGCCAGGGTGCCAAGGGGCACTGCCAAGGGATGGGGCCTGAGGGAGGCCATGCCAGGAAAATGAGGCATGAAGGGGGGAAGCATGAAGGGGGTATAAAGGGTGGGGGTTATGCAGGGTGGGGTTCTCTTGTAGCACGAGAGAAGACTGAAGTGAAAAACAAACTTTGAATGGAGCATATATTAAATCTAAGGCGGGATTATCCAACCACTCCAGCCATGGGATTCTCGGCAGCGGGGCGTGCAAGCAGCAGGAAATCCCAGCCTCTTTCACTGCAAAACACACCGTGCGAGGGGGGGGGGGGGGTGAAAAATCCCACCCTCAGTGCCTGATGGCAATGTTTAGATTTCATGAATCAGGTGTGGTGTGTCTCGTGCAGCATTGTAACATTCTGCATTAGAAGTGTACAATAGATTTTATTTTTTTGAAAATGTATATTGAAAAGCATGGACATTCATTGCTATACAGGCGACCCTATCAATACACCAACACAATTCATCAAATATATACACTGGTTATCTATACACAGCGCAAACAATCCCCGGCTGGAAAGTAATGACCTCCTGGTAATGTATACCTTGTACAAATAGGGGTGACATCTCTCTCCAAGCTGCTTCTAACCTGGATACCAGTAACCACCGTGATTCGGAACCACCAAAAATGTCAATTTCGCCATTTGTGCATCCGACAGGCCTACCTTCTCCTGCTCATGTTGTTCTAGCTCCAATTTAAGTGGTGGAATGTAGAGTACATTTACAGCTGAAGGTGTGCGCCTCTGAAAAAAACATGTTTCCGCAGGTCACGGGATTATAACTCAGGGCCGTTGTTGAGTCGTCAGGTTTATGGGGACTGCCAGATTTTTGCTGGTTGAAGGTTAACAGCGCACACACGCCTGAGCTTCATCAAAGTCTCCGAAACGTAGCCTTGCCTTAACCTTGCAAGCACCCTCCTACTTTCTCTGGACCTCTATTTCAATATTTTCAATCCTGGGGCAATACGGTGGCGCAGTGGTTAGCCCTGTTGCCTCACGGCGCCGAGGTCCCAGGTTCGATCGCGGCTCTGGGTCACTGTCCGTGTGGAGTTTGCACATTCTCCCTGTGTTTGCGTGGGTTTCGCCCCCACAACCCAAAGATATGCAGGGTAGGTGGATTGGGCACGCTAAATTGCCCCTTGATTGGAAAAAATTAATTAGGTACTCTAAATTTATTTTAAAAAAACATTTTCTATCCCTCTGAAAATAATAGCAAATTGAATAAGCTAACCTATTGAAAAGAGAACCCAAAGAGCCATCAAGAAGTTGCCACTACTGATAGAAAGCTTTTAAACACTTCTGAACAGATGCTTTGTTACATCCATGCTGTTTTTCTCAGGTTGGTCAGAACGTTGTTTGTTTGTTTTCTTCACAGTGATGGAACTCCAGAATGCAGTATAAATAAAATGATGAGGGCGACACGGCGGCGCAGTGGTTAGCACTGCTGCCTCACGGCGCCAAGGACCCGGGTTCAATCCTGGCCCCTGGTCACTGATGGAGGCAGCAGCTTCTGGACAAGACAAGGGTAGCACTGTAGGTAGCACCGCTGCCTCACGGCTTTGCGGATCCGGGTTCGATCCCGGCTCTGGGTCACTGTCCGTGTGGAGTTTGCACATTCTCCCCGAGCCTGCGTGGGTCTCACCCCCACAACCCAAAAATGTGCAGCGTAGGTGGATTGGCCACGCTAAGTTGGAAAAAAAATTAATTTAAAAAATAAATAAAATGAAGGAAGAGGGGGAGTGAGTCCACTTCTTATTGAGTCTGCTTCGCCATACTCCCTCACCCATTGAAGAAAACAGCAAGCAACAATTCTTATACCTCAAACGAGAAAACGTCGATCACAATCAACTGATATTCCACACACAGGAGCCCTCAGATCAACTGAAAGCAGACCTGTTTTCAATAAGGCAATATAACGATTTGAGAAGATCTGAACCCTTCTGACAAGACCCTCGTTACTAGGTGCTGCAGAGTACAGCCTTAATCCGCTGTCTCAGAAACCATTGCGTCCTTCTTTTAACCACAGAGCCCTGGGGCTGGATACTCCGCCGGTGGCATTCTCCGTTTTGCCGGCAGCCTGGGGGTTTCCCGACGGCATGAGGCTGCACCACAATGGGGAAACCCGATTGACCGGCCAGCGTAACGCAGAATCCCGCCGGCAGGTCGGGGCAGAAATGTGGTACAGCAGGGCGGAGAATCCAACCCCAATACCATGTGGTCCTTATTCCCATAAGCCCGTCAAAACAAAGAACAAAGTACAGTACAGGAACAGGCCCTTCGGCCCTCCAAGCCTGTGCCGATCATGATGCCCTAACTCTAAACAAAACCTTCTGCCCTTACTGGGTCCGTATCCCTCTATTTCCTCTCTACTCATGTATCCATCCAGATGCTTCTTAAATGTTGCTAATGTCTCTGCTTCCACCACATTCTCTGGCAGCGGGTTCCTGGAACCCACCACTCTCTGTGTGAAAAACGTACACCGCACATCTCCCTTAAACTTTCCCCCGCTCACCTTGAACTTGTTTCCCCTTGTAATTGATACTTCCACCCTTGGAAAAAGTCTCTGACTATCCATCGTGTCTATGCCTCTCATAATTTTGTAGACCTCTATCAGGTCTCCCCTCAGCCTTTCCAGGAAAACAATCCTAGTTTATTGAACCTCTTCTCATAGCCAACACCCTCGAGACCAGGCAACATCCTGGTGAACCTTCTTTGCCCTCTCTCCAAAGCTTCCACATCCTTCTGATAATGTGGTGACCAGAACTGCACACAATACTCTAAATGCGGCCCAACCAAGGTTTCATATAGAAATAACATGATTTCCCAACTCTAGTACTCAATGCCCCGGCTGATGAAGGAAAGCATATCATATGCCTCCTTAATCATCTTGGCCCCCTGTGTTGTCACTTTTAGGGAACTATGGACCTGCATGCCCAGATCCCTCTGTACATTTATATTCCTGCCATTTACAGTATAATTCATACCTAGAGTTGATCGTCCAAAATGCATCACCTCGCATTCGTCCGGATTAAACTCCATCTGCCATTTCTGTGCCCAGTCCCCAATCTATCTATATCCTGATTTATCCTCTGACAATCCTCGGCACTATCAGAAACTCCGCCAATCTTCATGTCATCCGCAAACTTACTAATTAGACCACCCACATTTTCCTCCAGACCATTTATATTTACTACAAACAACAGACCACTAGCTACAGATCTCCATTCTGAATAACACCCTTCCACCGCTACTCTCTGTCTTCTAAAAGCTGATGTGGTTTCACGGCTCATTTCTCACATTGTCTCGGAGAATAATAAATGTTAGAAAAAATGTTTGATTTTTTTTTTTTTACTTGACCTAAACTGGAACTGTAGGAACATTTTGGTTGTAAGTGTTGGCCAATGGTCTGTCAATGCGTGCAGGAGAGGTGCTCCCGGCACCCACGAGAAGTGCACATCAAGATACTGTATTACGGATGGGGAGCTGTGTGGTTTTTACCCATTAAAACTAATGCTTGGAATATCATAGCAGGGGTTTCATTTACAACGTGCACCAGGGCCCACATTTTCGCTCCTGGGTCAAGTGCGCAGAGTCGGGAAGAGTTCTTGGCTCCATGAACCTAAATTTTTTTAATGGTGGGGATACGCTAGTTTAGAAGTTGCGTCGAGCAACCCGAGAAGAAATGACGGAGGCTGGGCTGGGCAGAAGGCCAGCTTTGAGGCTCCAGCCCTGTGACCAAAAATTGTTTTAAAAGCTAAAAACTTCCCTCCAACCCTCACAATCCCTCACACCTCCCTATCCCCCGCTCCCCACTTGTAGCTGTCAACTTAAATGGTGAAATAGCAAGCGCCTTCTTATGATAATAGATGGCTGTGAAATCAGTCATGCAGCACTAATCCAGTAATGGAAGTCCCCCAACTTAAGTGAACTGCAGGCACAGTGAAAAGGCAAACAATGTTTTTCTTAAATTTTACTGCCATTTTTTTTCAAAGATTTAAAGGGCAGGACTTTTAAATGTTTTGACAGCTTGACAGTTCCTTTTGACAGGTGATTTTGACAATTCTTCCTGACAGTTTTGACAGGTTCTCTTGGCAGTTTTTTAGTTGATTTTGATAGGTCTGTTGACTGCTCAAATCAGCTCGACTGTTGATGGGTTTATGCAGTTTTTAATAGAATCATAGAATTCACAGTGCAGAAGGAGGCCATTTGGCCCATCGAGTCTGCACCGGCCCTTGGAAAGAGCACCCTAATTAAGCCCATGCCTCCATTCTATCCCCATAACCCAGTGACCCCACCTAACCTTTTGGACACTAAGGGCAATTTATCATGGCCAATCCACCGAACCTGCACATCTTTGGACTGTGGGAGGAAACCGGAACACCCGGAGGAAACCCACACAGACACAGGAGGGGAAAGTGGAAACTCAACACAGTCAGTCACCCGAGGTCAGAATTGAACCTGGGGCCCTGGAGCTGTGAGGCAACAGTGCTGACCACTGTGCCACCATGCCACCCCACATATTAAGTTCTAGTTTTAACAGTTCGAAAGGGCACCTAACCACCACCAAAAGGCACCATAACTTCACCAAAGGGCACCTGGTGCCCCCCCCCCCCCCCCATATCCAAAGGGATACCTTACCTCCCCAAAGGGGGAACCCTGGCTATCCAAAGGAATCCACAAAATTCATACGTGTTTTTACTACATTTATTCTGCACACTGGGCTTAATCTGAGTTCAGTAGAGCCAGTTGATGATTTTAATTGCCAACTGCCTTTGTGAACTGTGCATGCTGGTTTAGCACACTGGGCTAAATCGCTGGCTTTTAAAGCAGACCAAGGCAGGCCAGCAGCACGGTTCAATTCCCGTACCAGCCTCCCCGAACAGGCGCCGAAATGTGGCGACTAGGGGCTTTTCACAGTAACTTCATTGAAGCCTACTCGTGACAATAAGCAATTTTCATTTTTCATTTTCATTTCATGCACAAAATGCACTGTACCCCCATTCCTGCCCGCTGGGGGCCAAGCTGAGGATTTTCAGTCAATTCCATCATTTTCCCCATGTTGACGAGGCATGGGCAAACTCTGAGTCCAGGTGCGGGGCCCTCTTAGAGCTGTTTAATTCAGGTTATGTGAGATTAACCAGCACAGATGAAGGAGGACTCTAACTAAACTCTCCATTTACATAGCGCCTTTAATGGGGTAAAATATCCACAGTGCTCCACATGTGCAGGTGCAGAAACCGACAAAGAGCCACATCAGGAGATTCTGGGACAGATGCCTAAAAGCTTGGTCAAAGATATCGGCTGTAAGGAACATCTCAAAGGAAGAGAGAGAGGTAGCGAGGCGGACAGGTTCATGAAGTGAATTCTATCGATAAAGGCCGAGGCAATCGACAGCATGGCTGCCAATAGTGGAGTGGGGTTAATCAGCGATACTCGAGATTTGGAGGAGCTTCTATAACTTGGAAGGCTACAGAATGGCCTCTTTCGGGAGCTGGTGCAGACACAACAGGCTGAATGGCCTCCTTCTGCACTGTGAAATTCTATGTTTCCATAATTGTTGACGGTAGCTGTTGGGAATAACACCACTTTACGCATATTAGCAGTGGTGTCGAACAACGGTGGGTCAGAAAGCACCTTTGCAAATGATACTTTGCCCCTCACTGCCCACCACCTCAGCAAACTGGCGATATGCAGGCAGCTCAAATGGGAGGACATCTGCCATCACTCCAAAGAAACAGGTTTTGGCAGCTAAGCAATCTCAATTTATGCTTTTGCTGTATTTAAGAGAGGGTAGATAATGGCATTAACCCATCACACCCATTTCCTTAAAAAAAAGGTCAAAACGCAACAGCTTTCTGGGGTCTCGGCCCATTTGAACTATTGTCGAGTAAGTAATGTACTAAATGGATTTTTTAAATTATAAATTTAGGGTGCCCAATTCATTTTTTCCAATTAAGGGCCAATTTAGCATGGCCAATCTACCTACCCTGCACATCTTTGGGTTGTGGGGGTGAGACCCACACAGACATGGGGAGAATGTGCAAACTCCACACGGACAGCGACCCAGAATCGAACCTGGGACCTCGGCGCCGTGAGGCAGCAGGGCTAACCCACTGCGCCACTGTGCTGCCCTATAAATGGATTTTAAGGACAGACTGATTATAGATGCTCGAGCATGGACCATTTTGACTGTCGCGATGGATTAAAGTTGTAAAACAAAAAAAAGAATGTGCATTTATATAGCTCCTTTCATAACCACAGCACATCCCAAAGGGCTTTGCAATAAAGTAAGGACAGTTTTGAAGTTGACCCCACAACCTTGTGACTCAGAGACAATAGTGCTATCACAGAATGACGACCGACATGTAAAATGATGATTAATACTTTCCACAGGTGGCTGATCACTATTACCCTATCCATATCTGAGACAGTAGTCATTAATAATAATTCTTAATTAAACTCACAAAATTGCAAGAGGAGGTTGTTGCATTGGCATCAAAAAGTACAATCGACTATTTGAGTTTGACCACAACACCCCCACTGATTTCCCTTAAACGTGCATGATGCATGTGGACAACGAGTGAGGACGGGAGAGGACAGGACAGTAAGCACTCCTTGTCAAAGGTCATGGGTGAATAAAATGGCCACTTGGGCAAGACAGCAAGTTCAGAACAACAGGGAAGAAAGTTGGAAAGGGAAGAGAAACAAATTGCACTGTGGTCTCGTGTGCAAAAGTCCTTTCACTGCAATTTGAAAAAGCAACCCTGAATCATTCTGAGACATTTGTGTTCTCCTTAGCCATGGACCAATTGCCACCCACACAGTATAGATTACATGTGGAAACCTGTCAAATGGAAGTGACTGTGCATCTTCATTTAACTCGAGAGCTGGTCACTTAATGTGCACAGGAGAATGCTAGGCAACAAGAGATGTTCTTAAAATGTTTACTTTGAATTGCCACAATTCAAATCCACTGCTGTCCATGGATTAAGGAATTGAAACATTTGCCAAGTGTCACTTTTAACATTGTGCAACTACAGTCTGATATAAAGGTATAAAAATATGGATTATTAATGCATTCGATTTAAGCCGTTAATCCACCTAAATGGTTACTAGGAATGATTAAACACTTCACAATTTTGATGGCAAGTGAAGGGCCAGTGTCTGGCCTGAAACAATTACTTGTGCAGTTTACCTCATTAAAAATTTTCCTGGGAAATCTAGCCAAGCGGTTCAGCACATTGCAATGTGGGGAATGCCGGCCATCCTGTGACACACCATAAAATCAAACGCGATTAGAGTCCAGAACCAGAGTTGCGATATTTGTTTGGCACAGACAGTTTGAGAGTGAACACCTTACACTGTGACACTAAAATGAGGGAGAAACTCCAGACACCCTCTTTATACTTCTCCTTTAAACTGTCTGAAGCTACATTATCGCAAAGCTTACGAGAAATGTCAGCCAACCTGCGGCACGGTGGAGCAGTGGTTAGCACTGCTGCCTCACACCACGTTCGATCCCAGCCCTGGGTCACTGTCTGTGTGGAGTTTGCACATAATAATAATAATAATGGCTTATTGTCACAAGTAGGCTTCAATTAAGTTACTGTGAAAAGCCCCTAGTCACCACATTCCTGCGCCTGTTCGGGGAGGCTGGTACGGGAATTGAACCCGCGCTGCTGGCCTTGTTCTGCATTACAAGCCAGCTGTTTAGCCCACTGTGCTAAACCAGCCCCATAACATTCCCCCAGGGTCTGCGTGGGCCTCACGCCCACAACCCAAAGATATGGGAGCAGGTGGATTTGGCCACGCTAAATTGACCCTTAATTGAAAAAAATTATCGGGTACTGTAAATTTATTTTTGTGGAAAGAGAGGGAAAAAAACCTGCCACCACGCCATCCCACTAAATGCTCTCAGCGAGATTTTGACATTCCCTCCCCGTGGAAAATTGAGCAGTCTGAGTTTTAAAATCAAAGAGCTCCACTCAGCATTCCTTTCTTCATCCCCCCCGTTATCTCGAGGCAGAGTGGTTTAGATGCGTTGAGGAGTCTCATGGATTCATGCCAATTAGGGTACTTTAAGGCAGTTTTTATGGCCTCCTGGTCAGAACAGCCACCCCATGGACACTCCATTCAGTCAAAGCTGTCAGACCAAAAGTGTAGGATATAAAGCACAGTTTTGTGGGGTAGAAGCAGTAAGGCTGTTCTTTTGGACCCACAGAAATAGTTGGAGTTACCGCAACTCTAACCTACTATCAACCACCCCCTTGTGGTGAATGTAATATATGTGTATATATGATCATTCACACTGTCTTTGTAAAGCGCTGTGGCGCTATCCTACCACTAGGGGAGTAGCTCTGGGAGTACTCAGGAACTTGTACTCGGCTCCACCCTTGGCTCCGCCCACGACTCCTCCCCCTAGTGCCGCTGTATAAATACCCTTGTCCAGAGTCAGCCTGAGCTCATTACGAGTTCATCAACGGGTAACAGGCTGGCTCTGAAGTAAGTTGATTAAAGCCTAGATTCATATCGGAAACACGTGTCTGGTGAATTGATGGTTCCATCACCCCTCTCCCACTTCTGTGTTATCGAAACTTGCCTGAACCGATGTTGCATGGTCCAAACCTGGCATGGTGCCGCTGATGGCCATGTGGGGTGGGCAGCTCACCAGCTCTCCATAAATGAGGTCCAAAATGGACCCATGCGTATACCAATAAGGGGCCTAATGCCTGTTTAAGACCCTCTCTGCAGTACTGATTTGCCTAGCTGCATTCAGGAAAATAGGGTTTATATTGGGAAGGCACAGTGGTTTGCACTGCTGCCTCACAGAGTCAGGCTCCTGGGTTCAATTGCAGGTATGGGTGACTGTTTGTGTAGAGGTTTCACTTTCTCCCAGTGTCTTCCTCCAGCTGCTCCGGTTTCCTCCCACAGTCCAAAGCTGTGCAGGTTAAGTGGATTGGCCATGCTACAAATTGCCACTTAGTGTCAAAAGATGTGCAAGTTAGGTGGGGTTACGGGGTTAGGGCGGGGGAGTGGGGCCTAGGAAGGGTGCTCTTTCAGAGAGTGGGTGCAGACCCGATAGACCTCCTTCTGTGCTGTCAGGAATCTCTGGATATGCAGCCTAACGATCTTAAAGCGACCACTACAGGCCGCAATCAGGCCGCAACCCCCCCATTTTGAACCCACTAGGCACTGCACACCAATGTTTGATGCCCACCCATCACAGCCTCAACCACAATCTCCCCACCTCAACAAGAGCCTGGATCATTCTCCACACTGAAATGCCGAGCTTCCTGCACTGGCTGGTCGCTATTCCTCTCTGCTTCCCTCCAGGTTGACCACAAGGCCATAGCTTTTTCCTTCACGCAGTGGGCGACCTGCGGAACACCTTCACTCAGTTGCAAACATGATCCCAATTGTCCCGTTGCTTGCCATTTCAACTCACCACCTTCTCATGCCCACATGTTTGTCCTTGGCCTGCTGCAACGTTCCAGGGAAGCCTGGAGCAAGCTGGAGGAGCAGCATCTCATCTTCCGATGAGGTACGTTACAGCCCTCTGGACTCAACATTGAGTTCAGCTACTTTAGATTTTGATCTCTGTCCTCCAATTTAAATCCCCCTTCTTCTCTTTTTAAAAAAAATATTCCATACATTTATTGCCTCGATGCAAAACATCCCCTCCCCTTTCCACACCAGATAGATGAGGAGTTCAAAACCCTCCCATAACCAAATTTCAGCTGGAAAAGCAAGATGGGAGAGAAAAAGGGGGAGAAAAAGGAACGAGAGCGAGAGAGAAAAAGCTCAGAAAAGTGAAAGAGAGTAGGAGAAAGCTAGAGAGAAGAATTCCAGCTCCAAATGGAGTTGGCGGCTCAGAGGGGGAGAGAGATTAGGCAGATCAGAGCGGTACGAGAAAACCACTCTCTACCAGGTTAACAGTCCAAACCTCCCTATCCCTAGGTCATTAGGTACTTTCCATTTGTCCCCAGGTTTTTAGAGAGTGATATGGAATCCTTTCTCACCACTTCTGAGGAAGTAAGGCATTGGACAGTTTATTCTCTCTGAATACCAAATCACCTTTTCAGGAGGTGATGGCATTGTGGTATTGTCTCTGGACTCATCGTCGAGAGACCCAGAATAATGATCTGGGGACCCTGGGTTCAAATCCCACCACAGCAGGTAGTGGAATTTAAACTCCATAAATATCTGGAATTAAACTCTTTAATGATGAGCATAAAACCATTGTGATTGTCGGAATAACCCATCTGGTTCATTAATGTCCTTTAGTGAAGGAAATCTGTCATCCTTACCTGGTCTGGCCTACATGTGACTCCAGACCCACAGCAACGTGGTTGAGTCTTAAATGCCCCTCTCAAGGGCAATTAGGGATTCTCCCAACCGACTGTAAAAACTTAGGTAGGGACCCCAGATAAACAGCACAAATGCAGTTTATACAAATGTCCTACTGTCTATCAGGAGAATCCTCAATATGAAGGAGAGTTACTAACATTGCTGATTGGTTTCTGATATCCCCATGACAGCATGGTAGCACAGTGGTTAGCACAGTTGCTTCACAGCTCCAGGGTCCCAGGTTCGATTACCGGCTTGGATCACCGTCTGTGCGGAGTCTGGACGTTCTCCCCGTGTCTGTGTGGGTTTCCTCCGAGTACTCCGGTTTCCTCCCACAGTCCAAAACCGTGCAGGTTAAGTGGATTGGCCACGCTAAACTGCCCTTAGTGACCAAAAAGGGTAGTTGGGGTTGCTGGTTATGGGGATGGGGTGGAGTTGTGGGCTTAGGTGGGGTTATCTTTCCAAGGGCCGGTACGGACTCGATGGGTCAAATGGCCTCCTTCTGCAGTGTAAATTCTATGACATCATTGTCCTTGGTGGGAGGGGGTTGTTTCAATTCCAAAAATAATTTCATATTCCCATTCTACCCACACATTCCAGAATTGGATTGTTCACAGGTTCACTCAATCCATTTCAATTACCCAGCATCCATCCCCTCTAGTCCCTCCTCCAGGAAACCCATCCCAATTATCCAGCATCCATCCCCTCTAATCCCTCCTCCAGGAAACCCATCCCAATTATCCAGCATCCCCCCTCTAGTCCCTCCTCCAGGAAACCCATCCCCATTATCCAGCATCCCCCCTCTAGTCCCTCCTCCAGGAAACCCATCCCAATTATCCAGTATCCCTCCTCTAGTCCCTCCTCCAGGAACCCATCCCAATTATCCAGCATCCCCCTCTAGTCCCTCCTCCAGGAACTCATCCCAATTATCCAGCATCCCCTCTCTAGTCCCTCCTCCAGGAAACTCATCCAAATTATCCAGCATCCGTCCCCTCCAGTCCCTCCTCCAGGAAACCCATCCCAATTATCTAGCATCCCCCCACTAGTGCCTCCTCCAGGAAACCCATCCCAATTATCCAGCTCCTCCCTCTAGTCCCTCCTCCAGGAAACTCATCACAATTATCCAGCAACCCCCCTCTAGTCCCTCCTCCAGGAAACCCATCCCAATTATCCAGCAACCCCCCTCTAGTCCCTCCTCCAGGAAACCCATCCCAATTATCCAGCATCCCCCCTCTAGTCCCTCCTCCAGGAGACCAATCCCAATTATCCAGCATCCTCCCTCTAGTCTCTCCTCCAGGAAACCCATCCCAATTATCCAGCATCCCCCCTCTAGTCCCTCCTCCAGGAAACCCATCCCAATTATCCAGCATCCCCCCTCTAGTCCCTCCTCCAGGAAACTCATCCCAATTATCCAGCAACCCCCCTCTAGTCTCTCCTCCAGGAAATTCATCCCAATTATCTAGCTCCTCCTCTAGTCCCTCCTCCAGGAACCCATCCCAATTATCCAGCATCCTCCCTCTAGTCCCTCCTCCAGGAAACCCATCCCAATTATCCAGTATCCCTCCTCTAGTCCCTCTTCCAGGAAACCCATCCCAATTATCCAGCATCCCCCCTCTAGTCCATCCTCCAGGAAACCCATCCCAATTATCCAGCATCCCCCCTCTAATCCCTCCTCCAGGAACCCATCCCAATTATCCAGCATCCCCCCTCTAGTCCCTCCTCCAGGAACCCATCCCAATTATCCAGCATCCCCCCTCTAGTCCCTCCTCCAGGAAACTCATCCCAATTATCCAGCAACGCCCCCCCCCCTCTAGTCCCTCCTCCAGGAAACCCATCCCAATTATCCAGCATTCACCCTCTAATCCCTCCTCCAGGAACCCATCCCAATTATCCAGCATCCCCCCTCTAGTCCCTCCTCCAGGAGACCCATCCCAATTATCCAGCATCCCTCCCCTAGTCCCTCCTCCAGGAGACCAATCCCAATTATCCAGCAACCCCCCTCTAGTCCCTCCTCCAGGAAACCCATCCCAATTATCCAGCATCCCCCCTCTAGTCCATCCTCCAGGAGACCAATCCCAATTATCCAGCAACCCCCCTCTAGTCCCTCCTCCAGGAAACCCATCCCAATTATCCAGCATCCCCCCTCTAGTCCATCCTCCAGGAGACCAATACCAATTATCCAGCATCCCCCCTCTAGTCCCTCCTCCAGGAGACCAATACCAATCATCCAGCATCCCCCCTCTAGTCCCTCCGCCAGGAACCCATCCCAATTATCCAGCATCCCTCCTCTAGTCCCTCCTCCAGGAGACCAATACCAATTATCCAGCATCCCCCCTCTAGTCCCTCCGCCAGGAACCCATCCCAATTATCCAGCAACCCCCTCTAGTCCCTCCTCAATGAGACCAATCCCAATTATCCAGCTCTCACTCTAGTCCCTCCTCCGGGAGACTGATCCCAATTATCCAGTTTCCCTCTATTTTCATCCCCGGGTGATCCATCCTAATTATCCAGCTCCCCCACTAGTCCCACCCCCAGGAAACCCATCCCAATTGTCCAACTCCCTTTTATTTTTATCCCCATGAGATCCATCCCAATTATCCAACTCCCCCTCTATTCCCACTCCCAGGAAACCCATCCCAATTATCCAGCTCCCCCTCTATTCCCACTCCCAGAAAATCCATCCCAACTATCTGGCTCCCCCTCTATTCCCACTCCCAGGAAACCCATCCCAATTATCCAGCTCGCCTTCTAGTCTCTCCTCCCGGAGACTCACCTGAATTTACAGCTTCCGCTCACAGCGCCTCAGCTTTGCTTCCAGACTGAAAACTCCCGCAGTTTCCCTCTGAATACCGTAGCTGTCAGGTTTAGCCTGGACATTCCCTCTTCTGCCCTCACCCCCTCCATACGTTCTGCCCAACAGCCTCTGGGCTAACCTCCCTCCTATGTCCAGCTCCCAAGGCCCTGAGCATTGCGCTGGGGGATTCCCTCGTCTTCCAGTCATTTTGCTGGCAACTTTCAGCTTGCCAAAATAGCTGTCTATTTACAAGTTTGGGTGGTTGATGCACGATTAATTACACAAAGGCGAGAGTTGGATGCAATCGAGGCTTTATTACACTAAGATGTGTGGCCTCCTACAGCAGCTGGCGAAATGGCTGCTGTACGGGCGGCACACACATCTATACTCCGCCTACTGGGTGGAGCCAGCAGGCAGGGAACTACCCCCGTACCTGTAGTACAGGGGCCTTACCATAAAGCACCTACCTCAACACCCTCTATATACAATATATACATCAGTGGTGACTACCACAGTGGTCTGGGTTATTCCTCTCAATCACAGAAGCAGCGACTGCAGCTCAGAGTGCGCAGCTCCAGTCAAAGTAGTAAACAAGTCGAGCATCAAATTTTACAACTTGTAACCAAAGAGTGCACTAGTACGGACTTGTACACCGCTACAACAACAACCATACAAATGCAAGGGCAGTTTGAAATATGTTCAAGCCAGGGTTTTAAGATAGTTTTTAAAACACTATTGAATTTTCAAAATTACAGCATCAAAGGAGGAAAGAAAATAACTAACAATTTGTCAATGTTGCAAAATATGCGGTGCAGGTCCCACATCCAAAATCCAGCACCCTCAAGACCAACACGGAGCTGAATAAAATCAGATAGCCCAGAATTTACAGAGCAGAAGGAGGCCATTCGGTCCATCGAGTCTGCACCAGAATTCAACCCAGGTCCCTGGAGCTGTGAGGCAGCAGTGCTAACCACTGTGCCACCCATTATGCCCATAGCTCATCCTCAACCACATCCAATAAATATGGGATATATGATCTAAAAAAAGAATGAATAGTGATGTATAAATAAAGTTTGATGATGAATAAAAACAGAGGATATCACAGTAAACAGCAGTGCTTTCGAATGGTCCGGATATAAAAACAGTGCAGAGGTCGGTCGGTTCGGGCTGTGCCGGGCCTGGTGGGGGTCAAGGGTCATTCAGGTCAACTCGGAGACTGCAGCACCATCGAGAACTAGAGCCGCCCAATTGACCCTGTATTTAGGCAATGAGTCCAAATTTCATTGAACTGAATATGAACATTTCAACAATGTCCAGTTTCCAGACAATTCCAGTTTTCGGACAGCTGTATTTTGGTCTGCCAACCTGCAATGAATTGGAAGAGTGAGTGTGCTGTGAGAATTATTAAAACAGGAAATTGAGATGGACAAGAAGTAAGGGAGTAGATCTGACTAGACTGATACTGGGAGACTGTAAAGAACAGAACAACCCAGCTATATAATAAAACAGGACTATTCTCACATTCAGTGCATAATCTCTTCGTAAGTCTTTGGACCATCTGCTGATTTACGGTTCTAGGTATAGTGCCCTTGTTTTGCATGTCAGCAACCTCCACGCAGGGAATCCTCCATCAAATCAGGACACAGATATAGGGGGCGGGATTCTCCCAACGGGAGTCTAAGTGCCGAAGCCGGAGTACAAACCAGAGTGTTTTACTCCGGCGTCGGCGCCCGTTCCCAGACCCCCATTCTGGGGCCTCCGTGGGGCTGGCGTGATTTGTGGGGGCGGGGCCTCGGCGCAGCGTTGGAGACCCGGCGCCGCGCAAAAGACGCAACGCCTTGGGTCCCGCGCATGCGCAGTTGGGCAGGCGCCAACTAGCGCATGCGCAGTGGCCGTCCTCCCCCAGGCCGCCCCACACAAAAATGGCGCAGAGATATAACATTGCCGGTGGAGGAAAGGAGGCCCGCCGACAGAGAGGCCGGCCCGCCGATTGGTGGGCCCCGATCGCAGGCCAGACACCATCGGAGCCCCCACCCCCCCCCCCCCCCAACAGGCCGCCTCCCCAACCGTTCCCGCAGAGTTCCCACCGGCAGCGACCAGGGGTGAACGCCGCCGGCGGGACTCTGACATGTCAGAGCGGCCGCTTGGCCCATCCGGGCCGGAGAATCGGCTGTCCCGCCAATTCCAGTGGCCCGCGGCCGGCGCCGCACCAAACGCGCCGGCGCAAATGGCGCCGATTCTCCGCACCTCAGAGCCGGCGTCGTGGCACGGTTGCTCCGAATCTCCGGCCCGGCGCGGGGTGGAGAAGGTGAGTCATTTTTTAAAGCAAATTGGAGGGAAATAAATCTGAGGGCTAAAGAGAGGGGGGGATGGGACTGATTGGCTGGCTCTGCAGAGAGCAAGCATGGACCCAATGGGCTGAATGGTCTCCTTCTGTGACATAATGACTCTATGGGGGGGAATGGCCCCCAGCCGGTGCATTTGTAGCCGGCGGGGTACGTAAAATAGGACGGGTGGTCAGCACCCCCAGGCTCCACCCCCATAATACAGTGGGCAGGTAAGTCATCAGCTGGACCATCTGCTTAGGCCTATTGAGGCCCTCAAGTGGTCTTTCAACACAAGGCCTGATTCCACCCCAGCTGCAATAATACATGCGCCTAGGTAAAGAGGAATGGTGAAGCAACACATACTATATATATTTAAAATTGTGAACGGCATACTGGCACAGTTGCTTCACAGCAGC
The DNA here is from genome assembly GCF_902713615.1 of Scyliorhinus canicula. NCBI lineage: Eukaryota > Metazoa > Chordata > Chondrichthyes > Carcharhiniformes > Scyliorhinidae > Scyliorhinus > Scyliorhinus canicula. Next base: position 287,983,111 of record NC_052146.1, on the reverse strand, counting down.
AAGGACCCAGGTTCGAATCCCGGCTTGGGTCACTGTGCGGTGTCTGCACGTTCTCCCTGTGTCTGCGTGGGTTTCCTCCGGGTGCTCTGGTTTCCTCCCACAAGTCCCGAAAGACGTGCTTGTTAAGTGAATTGGAGCTTCTGAATTCTCCCACCTTGTACCCGAACAGGCGCCGGAATCTGGTGACTATGGGATTTGAAAATGAAAAATGAAAATCGCTTACTGTCTCAAGTAGGCTTCAAATAAAGTTACTGTGAAAAGCCCCCTAGTCGCCACATTCCAGCGCCTGTTCGGGGAGGCTGGTACGGGAAATGAACCGTGCTGCTGGCCTGTATTGGTCTGCTTTAAAAGCCAGCTCTTTTGCCCTGTGCTAAACCAGCCCCTAAATGTGGAAATTTGTACATTTGGATTTTCACAGTAACGTCATTGCAGTGTTAATGTGATCCTACTTGTGAAACTATTCAAGATTATTATTATTGAGATGCACGGATATGATTGCATCGCACAAACATAGCACAAAGACAATTAGTTACATGGGGTCAATAGGACGTGGAAAATGATCCAACTCATTGGGAAGAGAGTCATCCGCTCACTCATCCTTTGGGCTCTATCTGTTGGATCTCCAGAATATTATTTTCTGTATCTCCTGACTCCATTAACAATTCTATCCCTGGGTTAAATGCTACATAGGCAAGTGTATTTTATTGACGTTCCTTCCAAATTGTTGGTTGAATGTTGTTTGGTGTCGCCTGGTGTCGAATTATAATGCTGTGCTTATTAAACATTTCCAGAATTTGGCTTCTTTTTAACCTCAAATGTCCTTTCATCTCTGGAAGTTAATTTCCATCTCGTCAGACCCGGACCTGAAGTCGTGTCTAACAACCCGAAGGAGCTTAAAGCAAATGGTTTGACTGATTCCTGCAGCAGATGATTGGACAGCACCAACTGCCCAAAGGGAGAGAGAGAGAGAGCAAGCCATTGGGCCTGGTTTAGCACAGTGGGCTAAACAGCTGGCTTGCAATGCAGAATAAGGCCAGCATCGCGGGTTCAATCAATTCCTTGGACCGGCCTCCCCGAACAGACGCTGGAATGTGGTGACTCGGGGCTTTTCACAGTAACTTCATCGAAGCCCACTTGTGACAATAAGTGATTATTATTATTATCTTTCACTTTCAGCAGAGGGGCTGGTTTAGCACAGTGGGCTAAACAGCTGGCTTGTAATGCAGAACAAGGCCAGCAGCACGGTTCAATCCCCGTACCGGCCTCCCCGGACAGGCGCCGGAATGTGGCGACTAGGGGCTTTTCACAGTAACTTCACTGAAGCCTACTCGTGACAATAAAGCGATTTTCATTTCATTCAGGTGGACAACAGACAGTGGGGAAACCGGCAAGCCATTTCACGTCCCATTCCTTGCCACACCAATTCAACTTCCTCATTCTGCACCCTTCCCACTCTGCGCCAAAGCCCCCCCCCCCCCCCCCCCGACCCCCACCCTGCTCCGCCGCCCGACTCCACACCCTGTATGTTCCAATGCTCGTCCATCCTTTCCAAGAAACAAACCCCCAGGCCAAGTGGCTTTTAGCATTTCTCAGGCTGGACACCCATGTAGCTGTGAAATTCTACCCATGCAAAATGGATGCAGTATTAACTAAATTCCTTGGGGCTGAAGGAACTATTTTGAAGACTCGGCCAGTCATTTCCACACACGTATTTCTTGGTGGCCTTTCTGTGGTGAACACTGCACCGCGTTAATTAGAGCTGGTGGACTAAAGGCCAGACCATGTGCAGGCCAGGCTCCCAACTGCTTTAAGCTAACTATTTTAACTTAATGGCGAAGTTGATCCTCGAAAGGATAGCTGATCCCACTGACAACATCTGCTCCCGGTTGGAATAAAAGCCAGCACTTGCTGTGGAGCTTCTGTGGACCTCTATCGCCCGAGGAGCTACAGAAAGCCCGAGGATTATTCCCCTCCGGATGACCTTCAACAGAGTGAGCATTCACTTCATCAACAATATTCATTTTTTTCTTTCCTTTCTATTTTCTGCCCACATTTAACAGCAAACGGTTCACGTCTTCAGATCTGCCTTTGTCTCTTCTGCAGCTCCCCTCTCTCGTAGACACATTCCTTCTTTTACAGGCTCTTACATGTGCCTAGGTGTTTATTTTTCCGAGGTTTCTTGCACTATTTAATTTTTGGCTCCCAATTTCGGTGCAGCTTCATATTCACTCGAAAGGAATGAGAGGAATGGGAAACATGAGTTACATACAGGCAGGCCAGGAGCTACCTGCAAGAGTCAGGAAATGGAAGGAAGATGACACAGGCCGTCGTTTAGAGCTTTTATTTTTGCCAAAATCATTCTTCCCCAATGCAAAAAGCAAGGAAAATAAATCAAAATCCATCAAGATGTAACACAACACATGCCATATATATTTAATGTTATTGAAATGCATGGTGCTGAATCCTACCCATACATTCCTACATTCATCCAGGCTGATCCCCACCCCCACACGACCAACTCTATTAATTTATAGATCGCAGAATGATATACACAGGGAGGCCTTTCGGCCCATCTGGCCCGTGCCAGCAATTTGAGCCTCCATTTGAGTAAAGGCAAAATACTGCAGATGCTGGAAATCTGAAGTAAAAACAGAAAATGCTGGATAAACTCAACATGGTCTGGCAGCAGTGAGTTACAGGGGGGGGGGAGAAACGGAGTTAACGATTCGAGTCCAACATGACTTCTTCGGTCGAAGTAGGGTCTGATGCACCCACATGGTGGGCCGCCTGGCCTCATTCTGTGCTGCATGGTTCTATGATTTTAGGACAAGGCACTTTTGTAGGATTCTGTCTGCATCCACGTCAGGAAGCAGGACAGACAAGGTGGGATGCCAAGAAACGCCTTCTCTTCTGCACCTTCCCTCCAGACAACAGGGTCCTATTTACTGGCCTCATTTATCAAGAAAGTGGGTGGGGGGTGCATGACGTCCCCTCAGGTTGACATCAAGTTCTATACTTCTGTGTTAAAACCTTGTCTATGAGAGCAGGTCAACCAGGGTGACCTATACGGGTGCTCCAAAGACACAGCTCTAGAGCCCAGAATAAGGAATTTAAATAAAGAAGTCAGAGATAAGGAACTAACCAAGTACATAATTAATAGCAATGGTATTTACCTACACAATTACACTGCCCTATATACTGCAAGCCTCTATCTAGAAATGACAACATCATGGGTGGTCAGGCAAGGTCCATAAACTACTCTCTCAATATTCAAGATGTTAATCTAACATGTATCACTGCATTGTGATTCCCTCCTTTCCGCCGATGATTTGGTTAAAATAGTTGCACAAAGCACAGAAAACAGCCAACCGGATTAGGGCCGCGATGTAGCAAATGTCCATCAAGATTAGCATTTTTAATGGCCATCTTTGCTTGGAGGGGGACACTTGCTCAGTCATCGATTCAGTCTTTGCACAGACTCCAGTTAAAATGTTCAAAAGGCTGCACTTGCCCAGTAGCTGATTCGGTCTTTATGCAGCCTCCGTGTTTTCACGAGTGGGAAACAAATTTTTGCTGACAACTGGAGCCTCCGTGTCAAGTGGCTTCAACTGTAATTACTCGGGATGAGGGAGGCTCAGGGACAATTAAAATTCACTAAACAGCTGCATCAGGAATTCAAAATTAATGCTTCATTACGTTCAACTTGTGGCAAAAGGAAAATGGCAAGAAGCTTCACCGAGCGACCCAACAGCAGAGGCAGTAATTTAAAGCCAGCGAAAGAGGGAATACTAAACCCTTTAAAAAAGGAAAGCTTCATTCTATTTTTTTTAAAAGGGAGCAGAGATAAACAAACAACACCATCGCCCAGTTTTTTTAAAACTAGGTTGAAGAGTGAATTAAATCTTGAGCTGCAATTATCAAAAGCACTGCAAAGTCTGTTACTCCACATCTAATGTCGCACTCAGCTGCTCTCCGCATTTACCACAATTTTGAAACCACAACTCCAACCAAAGCAAAGACGGAACATTCCCTCATGCTGTCACTTGTTCGCTGATGTTCAGAAGACAGCGGATTGTGCTACTTACCCACGCGGAAGTTCTGCGCCGTCAGAGTGTCAGCAGCGTGGCCATTTTCACTGATGAGGGTGGTGGTGTTCCCCTGTTGGCAGCTGTTGTGGCACTTCCCCTTGGTGCAGGTCACCTTGCAGATAGTGGGCGTGAAGACCACCTTGATGCGGCCCGTGTGGTTCCCGACTGCGAGCGGAGGTACAATGAAGGAGAAAAACAGAGAGATCAACTTGATATCCATCGGTTTCGCCAGAAACATCAGACAAGTGAAACTGGGGATGGAGGGGAGGGGAGGGGTGGATGGGAGGGGGCGGTGGGCTGGGGTGGGGTGGGAGGAAGATGGCGAAGCGATAATGACGGCTGCCGCCTATTATCCACTATCCAGACACGTCTCTGAACCAGGAGAAGAAAACTCGGCAAAACAGAACTCCGGGATGCACTCCAAACCAACTTTTGAAGTCAAAGCAGCAGAAGAGGATTAGTAATTATAGAGCTGCGCTTTATTTTAACTCAAACAAAGGGCACGACAGCCTCAGTGCAGGAACCTGACAGGCAGAGACAGCGTGAAAAGTCCGGGCTCTGCACCTAAGGGTGAATCAACATTTGTTTTCGCCCGCATATTTCTGCCGCTGTGCTTTTGTCGGTATTAAGTCATTTGCAGCTAACCCCTGGAAATGTTTTAGGCATGCCGCATGTCTGAAAACATCTGTTTCAAATATCTGGCACTCCAGCCCAAAGCTATCAAACTCCATGACGCAGCTGTTTGGGCCGTTTCACAGCTTCTTGGCAGATCCACTCCCCTACAGCTCCCCGAGTTGTATGTTCAGACCGAGGCCATGAATAGCTGGCAAATCCAGGAGCAAAATAAGAGCAAATTGCTCAGGTTGCTTCACCGTCCAGCTTGAAATTCGGACTTATAAATAACCCCTGGAGGCGGCCAAAGTACAAATATTTCCAAGATAGGGCAAATCTTGTGCTCGTCTTAATGTGCGATCCAACCGGTGTCTCATACGCAAAGTATTTCTTGCATTTTTACGTGCGCCATTGCCAAATTCATATGTGGCACTTGTGTTCTGAATTCCTTTAGCTAAATGGGATAAAGACTTTTTCTCCCTGGGTGATTTTATTCCAGAGCTTGGACGTTGTTGGAGTGGGCTGGAAACACCTGCCCTTCCCAGATAGTTCTCTGCCTCTTTTCCTCTGGATTTATTGGAAGCCGGTTCAGATTGAGCCACTGACCACTGCACAAGGGCTGAGGAAGTGTGTGTATGTGTGTGTCTGTGCGTAATGGGTCATGACAAATTGGAAGGTACAGGTGGATCAAGTGTTTGAGGATGTATACACCAGTCATGAGGCGTTTAATATATTACTGGCAAATTGTCTGTGCCTTCGTCAAACTGGAGTGTGGATCTTATTATTTATAGCTAAATAACAAAAGCTGGGAAAATTTGGCAAGCAGCGAAATAAAGCAGGTTGCAGCACAGGGGTCTCTCTGGTGCGGTCTGGGGAGCTGGGAGACAGGAAACCGAAGGGCTACACGGGCCGCCAGCTGGAGGGAGGGTGGAATTACACTTAAAGAGAAGTGGAACAAGCACAGAGCCGACAGTGTCACACAGTCCTCCCTCTCTGCACAACCTGCAATTCCTATCACCAAGCAAGCTGCTGAATAATGATGCTCTTCAAAAGTAATCTTGCAGCATCGTTGTGTTCTAAGTGTGGTAATCGGTGATGGTTTTACAGTACAAAATCCGGTTCTCACTGTTCACACTTAATAGAGGGCAAGTGCAGGGCAGCACGGTAGCATTGTGGATAGCACAATGGCTTCACAGCTCCAGGGTCCCAGGTTCGATTCCGGCTTGGGTCACTGTCTGTGCGGAGTCTGCACATCCTCCCCGAGTGTGCGTGGGTTTCCTCCGGGTTCTCCGGTTTCCTCCCACAGTCCAAAGATGTGCAGGTCAGGTGAATTGGCCATGATAAATTGCCCTTAGTGTCCAAAATTGCCCTTAGTGTTGGGTGGGGTTACTGGGTTGTGGGGATAGGGTGGAGGTGTTGACCTTGGGTAGGGTGCTCTTTCCAAGAGGCGGTGCAGACTCGATGGGCCGAATGGCCTCCTTCTGCACTGTAAATTCTATGAAGTGCAGAGCTCAAAATGTTTTTTAAAAAATGACAGGAGCTCAGGCAGCAGGTGACAGTGCTAACTTTCTGACTTATCATGCAGATATCCTCACTCCTATATTGGAAATTTGAGGACACAGTGGGCCACATTCTGATCATCAGTTTGAACTAATAGACAACCACACACAGAGCTCATCCAAATTTTCTATCAGGAACCGAGGAGGGAAAAGTTGAAAAATGAGGTGGTGAAACACTGAAGGAACATGGTCAATTTTCAACCATGTAGGTAAGTACAATTGACATTGTGCTGCTTGGGCAGATTGGAGATTAGAGCCTTGAATTAATGCCTTGAACTGATGCACTGTTGGTTTAGTGCCAGCACGACCTGTGACTCAGATGAATGCAGACTCATGACCCACTCCAGGGGCTCGAACACACAACCTAGGCCAACAATTGGGTGCAGTACCGAGGGAGGTGCTGCACTGTCAGGGGTGCTGTCTTTCATTTGTAACATACAAATCCAGGCCTTCCCAGGTTGATGTTAAACATCCCATTTAGAGAAGAGCAAAGGGAGTTTTCCTGGTGTTCCCTCAAACATTGTCACTAAATCAGATTACCTAGTCATTTATCTCAGTGCTGTTGATGGAGCTTTGCTGTGTGCATATTTACTAATGCCCCACACAACAGTGACTTACACCTCAAAAGTGACGAGGTCTTGTGGCTCAGTCGGCAGTGTCCCGGCTTCTGGGCCAGTCGCTCTGGGTTTGAGTCTCACCCCAGGGCTTGATGGTCAAGACAAATGTGTTCACAACACGTTCGGCGGGTTGTGTGTGTCACAGGCGGTAAGAGTGGGAGATACTCCGGTTCAGCCATGCTTTAAGGGTAATGGTGCCCCTCCAGCTATAAGCCTCTGACGACAGACTTTCCTGTCCCAGGAAAGAAACCTCGCCACGGGAAGAGACGAAAATCTGCCTTATGCACCAATAGGTGCGGGAAGGGAAACAACAACAACACCTCAAAAGTATGTCGTGGGCTGTGAATCGCATTGGGGCTCCAGGGGATGTGAATGATGCGACATAAATGCAGGTTCCTTCTCTCAAGCTCCGTGTACATGAAGGACGGCAGGTGTATCAGAAAATTCACTGCATATAAGCAGCTGTGTCTAAAAGATATGTCCCCTGTGTCGAGCTTAACTGACTGGCAGGATATGTATCAAGCTGAGGTACTTCCAGTTACAACCGCATGTGGTGAGTACACATGACTCATATCAGTTTAGAAAACTGTTGCCATGACCAGAAAAGCTGGAATATTAACACAAGGCTTTTATGTCCGTAAAGGAAAATCTGATTGTATTCTGTGTGTGGTTTTCTGGCCGTTTCATTTGGTGATCAGGAAGTGGCCCACTGTGCACTCAAGTTTCCAATGTGGGAGTGAGGGTATCTGCCGGGCAGGATAAATCAGAAAGTTACCCCCGTGGCTTTTACCCTAATGTCTCAGCTCCCCTGTCTTTCTTCAGCATTTCAAGCTCAGCGCTCGCCCTCTATTCAGTGTGAGCAGTGGGGAGTGCGGGGACCGTTACTGCAAAATTGCAACTGATACTATTGTGCAAAACACAAGGGAGACTGCACGATTACTTTTGAATTAACCAGCACAACTAGGTCTTGATCAAATATTGGCACCCAGACTAGCTTGCAGCGTGACTGCACGGGATAAGACAGGCACAGATTTTGGAATGCGAGAAACAACGTCTGCAGACAAAGACATTTCTAACGTAATGGCTAGAATTCTCCAGTCGTCGCAATTCACTTTTCCCGTCGGCAGCGTCCGCATGCCTGCAGTTTTCCCAGCGGTGTGGGATTTTCACAATGGGAAATCGCACCAATAAGCGGCGGGAATACAGAATCCCGCCACCAGCGAACGCCAAGAAACACGCAGGTGGGAGATCGGAGAATCCAGCCCAATTAGTAAGTCACAACATTTTGTTTGCCAATTTGATCATTTTTAATACCTTTATTAAGTTACGAAAGTATGTTTCAGTGGCAAGTCCTACTACTCCAAGGTCAGAAATAATCTCTGGCTTCTTTCTTCCTACTATAAACTAGCTCCTTAAATCAGACTCTTCTTTCTCCTCTGCCATCCCCTTCAACAGTAAAGTCGCCACAGTCCCATATAACCACAGGCTGCTTTGCCTTTTTTTTTGGGGGGGGGAGCTGACAAGTGATGGTTTAACCGGAGGATCAGCACACATCAGGCGAGGGGCAAGGTTGAGAAGGCGGGGCCTTCATGACAGGCCTTCGACAACGGTCACTGTGTTTCTCTCGGAGACGGTCCATTCATCAGCTTCTGCTCATTCCCACCTTGTCCAAGGCTCCCTCAGCCCCACCTTCATCGGGCACCTCAGCATTTCTGTTTTCTGATTAAGCCTCTGTGAAGTGACCAATGTTGCCACGAAGCAGAAAAGTGCAACGCAGGGAACAAAGATGTGTGAATGCACATTCGCGGAATAACCTTAAAGGGGCCACGCAGCGCGCACAAAGCAAAGGGAAATTAGAGGCCACACTGATATTTTCTGTGGTGTTATGTGAATTTGAAGTTGCTGCTAGGACAATTCAGGGCTGAATAGGTGGGTCTAAATCAATGTGCATTGTGCAGGAACATTTTTTAATGTGCCCAGCATTACCCAGTTTCAAGCAGGAAACAAGTAGCTTGACCAGGGTGAAATACAGGCATTTAATAAACCAGCATTACTAAAACAGATTATCTGCTCATCATCACGTTGTTGAGAGCTTGCTCTGCGCAGATTGCTGCCTCAATTTTTACATAACAATGGTCTCTGTACTTAAAAAGTACATCAGTGGCTGTGACCTCCTGGAGTCACAAACAGCGTTCTATAAAGGTCAGTCTTTGTTTTATTTCTTTCTGTTCGAGGCCACTGGTGCATAACGTTAAACAAATCTGTAATATTAATTTTAGAAAACATACACCTTCACTGAACATCGGATTTTGTTTCTCACCTACAACACAATGGAAAATCTCAAGCGCCAAAGAGCAGCAAAGGTTTGCTGACTTATAATTATGATGACCAGGTTTTCAGAGCTGGGGGGATGCATTGAAAAGCCAGGGGACGGCATGGTGATTGGTTTATTGGGCGACCTTAGCCAGGATTCTGGGGCATGGGCAGTTGAAGGTGGGAGGCCACGTAATGGCGGGCTCAGGCTATTGAGTTGGGTGATCAGCCATGGTCTTGATGCTTGGCGTAGCAGGTCTGAAGGGCCGAATGGCCTCCTCCTGGTTCTATTTTCTATGTTTCTATGACATCTCCTGGAATATGTCCAGCCACAGTTGACAGCTCCATCGTTTAAACAACATCACCAGCAATGGAGTCTTCAGCGCCAAACGGTTAGTGACAACTCATTTGGTGACGTCAAAGGGGAGGGAATCAGGTCCGCTGCCTGCAATGCCCAAAGCGATGTGATGGGTGTTTACGGGAACAAGGGTGAATTTTCACACAGATGTTCTCCCCCCACCCTCAGGGCCCAGCTTATATTTGACAAAGAGGGAAAAGGGGAAAACTGGGGCATATGAACTATTTTTAGGGAATCATCGGACTATCTAATGGAAAGCCGGGGCTGTCCCAGGAAAACCCTACTTATAATGCCCGTCGCCATGGTAACTGGCACAATGGACTCGCACCTCGGCCTGAGTCAGAGTCCATGCATTCAAACCCACTCCATGGTGGGATTTGGAAGGGTGGGTAGTAAGCCGAGTTGGAAACCCGCTTGCTACTCAAGACATTATGGGCCAAATCTTCCCTGGTGAGACAATCACTGTCGATTGCCACTCCATTCTAATTCTTTTTTTTTGACACAGCGCCAGACCTCCACAGTCTAAACCAGGCTTCTTCTGAAATACAAAGTTTATCTGTTCCCAAAGTCCTTCTTCATGTTTGGCAGGGACATCAGGAGTGGCCAAGCGACACCCCCTTTTTATAATAACAATCGCTTATTGTCACAAGTAGGCTTCAATAAAGTTACTGTGAAAAGCCCCTAGTCGTCACTTTCCGGCGCCTGTTCGGGGAGGCTGGTACGGGAATTGAACCCATGCTGCCAGTCTTGTTCTGCATTACAAGCCAGCGGTTTAGCCTTATGGCTCTCGCTACCATATTTGGGTACGTCTTCATTCACACTGAAAAAGTTTGGGGCACTTAAATAGCATTTCAGTGTGTTAGTAAATGACAGTAAGTGGGATAAATGGGTAGGCTGGTAGGATGACAGCTGGGTAGGGTGCCAGCTGGGGTCAGTGGCAAGGAGGGTAGAGTGGAAGAGTCAGAGGTGGGAGGGTGGTGGGCTAAGGGTGATAGGTGGCAGGATGGGTAGGGTGCTAGCTGGATAGAGTGGTAGGTGACAGGGTAGCGAGGGTGGCAGGGTGGGAAGGGTGTCAGTGAGTAGAGTGGTAGGGTGGTGAGATCGGGTTGGAGGGCGGGGGTGAGTTGGAAGGTCAGGGGGGTCAGAGGGCAGGGGTGAAAGTTGGAGGTTTGGGGATGTCGGAGGGTCATGAGGCGGGGTCTGGGGGTTGGTACGGCTGGTCAGTAGGGGGCCTGGTGAGTCAGTTGTATAGTTACCCAGGAGTAACATATGTTTTTTTTCTGGGTAACTATCCAGGTGAGTGAATCCGAACCATCCAAAGTCTCTGACTCTTACTCAGAGAAAGGGGAATTGGAAACTTCCCACACAATTCCCATGGAATCCTTCCAATGGGACTTCCAAGGAGAACCGGTCTGCCTCTGGGATTCAACCATCCAGAGACCAGACAGGGCCAACTCCTGGGCCTCAATTTAAATCCCGACCATTTTGGGCAGGAAGTCGATTTGAGGTAAGGGAGAAGTCATAGAACATAGAACATACAGTGAAGAAGGAGCCATTCGGCCCATTGAGTCTGCACCGCCCTATCCCCATAACCCAATAACACCTCCTAACATTTTTTGGACACGAAGGGCAATTTATTATGGCCAATCCACCTAACCTGCACGTCTCTGGACTGTGGGAGGAAACCGGAGCACCCGGAGGAAACCCACGCAGACACAAGGAGAACGTGCAGACTCCGCACAGACAGTGACCCAGTGGGGAATTGAACCTGGGACCCTGACGCTGTGAAGCCACAGTGCTACCCACTTGTGCTACCGTGCTGCCCCAAAGTCAATCCAAAGATACCCACCAGAGCCCAGTCAGCGGCGGGATTGACTTGAGGGACCATCCCGCGGGAGTCTCACATCTGGGAAGAGGACAGGGTGGGAAAGTGGGAAGAGCAAAACTTTTCTTGTGAGGCCTGGGAGGAGCACTCGAGAACTCCCTCAGCCCCAAATACCTAAGAGATTGTACACAATTTTCGACTGTCCGCTACATTGAAACAAGCAGCCCTCTTTGATGGTCATTATGTTCTTAAACTCTTTAAACATCGCAGTAACCCACGGAAAATTGTCAATGGCATTGTAGCTGTTTCCACTTTTGATCCCCGCTTTTGAACTACCCAGAGGTTTCAGCAATTAAGACATCGGAGCCGCCAAGACCAGCACCAAACGTGGAGAGTGCTGTCCATAACCTCTTCAGTCATTCCAGAACCAGCGGTTTCTCTGGGTTGCTATGCACATTAACAGGAAGTGTTTCTCACTGGTACTGCCAGAGCTTTCAATAAACCTTTCTTCATTTCCATACAAGTGCTTTTGAGCGTCTGCCATTTATTCCCCCCTCGAGGCACTCATTTGCAGCAAGCAGGCATTAAACAGGGCGGGCCGGGGACATTTCGGAACAAAACACCATAAAGGGAGCTTGGTGCACTGTACATTCCAATCTAATGAATGGGGAATGCAGGGCAGACGCTGAAAGCTCCAATCTGTTCCACAAACAAGACGACTGATGTCAAGGTGCGGAGGTAACTGGTGAAGACCTTGCTCAGAAGTGGAATAAGTTGCACAAACCCAAGGTGCATTCTCTTTGTACCATAGATGAAGATTTCAACATATCGCTTCCATTTCTGTGAAGCCTTTTATGTAACAAAACACTCCTGTGAAACACCTTGAGGTGCTGTCAAACAGACGTCGACGCCAAGGCGGCACAGTGGTTAGCACTGCTGTGTCACAGCGCTAGAGACCCAGGTTCAATTCCAACGTTAGGTGACTGTCTGTGTGGAACTTGCACTTTCTCCCCGTGTCTGCGTGGGTTTCCTCCGTGTGCTCCATTTCCTCCCACGGACCCAAGATGTGCAGGTTAGGTGGATTGGCTTGGTGTCCAGGGATGTGCAATTTAGGTCACAAGGTTGCGGGAATGGGGCAGAGCGGCAGGCCTGGGTGGGATGTTCTTTCGGAAGGATGGTGAAGATTCGATGGGTCGATTGGCCTCCTTCTGCACTGTAGGGATTCTATGATAAGGAGGCATTAGTACAGGTGAAGAAAAGAGGTAGATTCTAAGGAGCATCATAAAGGAAGAGGTGGAGAGGAGTAGGGAGGGTCTTTCAGAGGTTCCGGCCGACTGCTGAAGGCACGGTCACCAATCTTGGAGCAATTAAAATCATGGCTGCCAAAAAGTTCAGGATTACAGGATCTCAGAGATATGGAAGGGATGGAGAGCTGGAGATTACAGAGATAAGGGGCGGGATTCTCCGGCTCCCCCGTCGGGTTGGAGAATCGCCGGGGGGCTGCGTGAATCGTGCCCCCGCCGGCTGCCAAATTCTCCGGCGCTGGGGATTTGGCGAGGGCGGGAATCGTGCCGCGCCAGTCGGCGGCCGCTGGCAGCGCCCCCCCCCGGACGATTCTCCGGCCCGCGATGGGCCAAGTGGCCGCTCGTTTTCGACCAGTCCAGCTGCCGTAAATTAGAGTGGGTACTTACCGGGGGGACCTGGCTGAGCGGGCGGCCTCCGGGGTCCTCGGGGGGGGGGGGGCGCGGGGGGATCTGGCCCCGGGAGGTGCCCCCACAGTGGCCTGGCCCGTGATCGGGGCCCACCGATCCGCAGGCGGGCCTGTGCCGTGGGGACACTCTATACCTCTGCATCAGCTGGTGGAAAAGTCCACAATGGCTGACGCGGAGATGAACCCCCCTTGCGCTGGCGCTGGGATGAAGGCAGCACATGCTGGCGTTCCCGCGCATGTGCCAACTCACACCGGCCGGCGGAGGCCCTTCGGCGCCGGTTGGCGTGCCGCCAAGCCCCTTCTGCGCCGGCCGGCGAGGTGCAAACCAGTCCGCCGGCAGCCTAGCCCCGAAGGTGCGGAGGATTCCACACCTTCGGGGCGGCCCGACACCGGAGTGGTTCACGCCACTCCTCGGCGCCGGGACCACGCACCCCGCCGGGTAGGAGAGAATCCACCCAACAAGCGGCAATTGGATATGTAAAGATTTGAAAATAAGAATGAGAATTTTAAAATGGATGCATTGGTGGGCTGGGAGCCACTGTGCAAAAGGAGCCCAATAATACCATGAGACAAGGAGCAGAAGTAGGCCATTCGGCCCAATGAGGCTGCTCCGCCATGCAATGAGATCATGACTAATCTGATATGATAATCCTCAACTCCACTTTACTGCATTCTCCCCATAACCATTGATGCCCTTACTGATTAAAAAATGATCTATCTCAACCTTGAACGTACTTAACCAACCCAGCAGATGAGTAGAGGCAGGGCTTGGAAGAATATGCTCATTGAAACATTGTCAAAGAGGGTTTGAGAGGGGAGATGCTGAGAGGTTGCTTCCCTTGGCCAGATGGTCTAGAACCAGGGGTCATAGTCTCAGGGCCAGGGGCCAACCATTTAGGACTGTCATGAAAACTATACATACCTCATTAAGAGCGGTGGGCCTGAATTTCAACTCCTGACGGACTTTGTAGCTTTTGCGCATATGCTGAACGGGAGCAGGCTGCACATGTGCAGATCTACAATATTTTTGAGTTCTTTTGGGTCAGCACACCTCTGCAGGCGTAAGAACCCGGGTCAAGTGACCGGAAGCAGAAGACTAGAGCCCCAAGCAGGGGACAGGGAGAGGACCCAAAAGGAAGTCCCAGGTAGGGAACAGGAACAAGGGACAGAGGCAGGTCCCCATTCAATAATAAAAATAATAATAATAATCGCTAAATGTCACAAGTAGGCTTCAATGAAGTTACTGTGAAAAGACGCTAGTTACGGAAGAAGCCAGGCGTTGTCAAGGGCAGGCAGCTGACAGCGAATATCAGGCGCCTTCTGAACATGATACTGACCCCATCTGGGGAGAGAACGCCAGAGGTGATCATCTCCCTGGACGCAGAAAAGGCCTTCGACAGAGTCGAATGGAAGTACCTCACAGAGGTACGGGAACGGTTTGGGTTTGGACCAGGGTTCACTTCCTTGGTAAAACCACTGTACAGTAATCCCATGGCGAGTGTACGGACCAATGCAACCAGCTCTGAATACCTCCAGTTCCACAGAGACACAAGGCAGGAATGCTCACTGTCCTCACCCCTCTTTGCTCGGGCAATCGAGCCACTGCCAATCGCCCTCAGAACGCTGAAGGGGTGGAGAGGTATCCAAAGGGGAGACAGAGAGCATAGAGTCTCACTCTACGCAGATGATCTGCTCCTCTACATCTCGAACGCCCGGGACAGCAGGAATAGGATAATAAAACTCCTAAAAGAGTCCGGAGCATTCTCGGGTTACAAACTTTTTTTTTAATTTGAAAAAGAAAATTCCAATTAAGGAGCAATTTAGCATGATCCATCCACCTACCCAACACAATGTTGGGTTGTGGGAGTGAGACCCACGCAGACACGGGAAACGGGTTACAAACTTAATCTGTGCAAAAGTGTGGCCTTCCCTATGAACCCGAAGGGGGGAGGGGCAGAGCTGGAGGGACTGCCGTTCAAACAAGCCCAGACTAAATTCCGCTATCTGGGCATCCAAATGGCCCACGACTGGACACGGATCCACAAATGGAACCTGACTAGTCTGGTGGAGGAAGTCAAAAGGGACCTGCAGAGTGTGGGGCCCACTCCCTCTCCATCTGGCAGGGAGAATACAAACAAACAAAATGAACGTACTGCCCAGGTTCCTCTTCCTATTCAGATCCCTCCCGATCTACACCCCCAACACGTGTTTTTCAACACGGTACACAAACTAATCAAAGCATTTGAGTGGGCAGCGGGGGAAAGAACCTGAGGATGCAAAAGAAGGTCTAACAAAGGAAAAGAAACATGGGAGGCCTGGCCCTCTCAAACCTCCAGTTCTACCACTGGGCAGCCACAGCAGAAAGAGTGAGGAGATGGGTGAAGGAACCGGGAGCAGAATGGGTGAAGATGGAGGAGAGCTCCTCAACTGAGGTGGAGGACAAGTATGAACGGTGCCAGGGAGGCCCAACCGACCACACTCACATGTTCTGGGCCTGCCCTTGCTGGGTGCTGGGCGACCTTTATTGAGGCAATATCCAGGGTTGTGGGAGTGAGGGCGGAGCCATGCCCAAAAGTGGCGGTCTTCGGGGTTTCAGACCAGTCAGAACTCTCCTTGGTGAAGAGGGCCAATGCTCTAGCCTTTGCCTCCCTGATCACCTGCTCAGGGAGAATCCTGCTCATCAGGTGAATGGCAGCACCACCCAAGGCTGCAGACTGGCTGTTTTTCTCAAACATTTGACATCTGACATTTGCCATCCAAGGGTGGGAAGAGGGCTTCCACAGAACGTGAAAGCCGTTCACCAACTTGTTCCAAGATCCGTTCGTAACCAGCAATCAATAGAGTGGAGGGGTGGGGATGGGGGAGAACAGTTTCGGGGGGGGGGGGGGGCTTCACAGCTCCAGGATCCCAGGTTCGATTCCCGGCTTGGGTCACTGTCTGTGCCGAGTCTGCACGTTATCCCCATGTGTGCGTGGGTTTCCTCCGGGTGCTCCGGTTTCCTCCCACAGTCCAAAGATGTGCAGGTTAGGTGGATTCGCCATGATAAATTGCCCTTAGTGTCCAAAATTGCCCTTAGTGTTGGGTGGGATCACTGGGTTATGGGGATATTGTGGAGGTGTGGACTTGGATAGGGTGCTCTTTCCAAGAGCTGGTGCAGACTCGATGGGCCGAATGGCCTCTTTCTGCACTGTAACTTCCATAATTCTATGAGGATAAAAGGAAAGGGGGGAGGGGTAGAGGGAAGAGGGGGCCAAATGGCCTCTGGAGTTTCTTGTGTAGATGATCTGTAAAGGAATGGGTTGAATTCCCCGCTTCTGCTCCAGTTTTTTAAAGTTGTTACTTCATGAATCACTAGGAACTAATGACAGTTTTGTTTACGTCATAAGGCAACAGCGAGGAACACAGGCACAAAAGAACAGGAATAGGCCATTTGGCACCTGGAGCTGTCTCCACCATTTAACAAGAACATGGCTGATCATCCACCTCAACGGCATCTTCCCATAATATCCCCGTCTCCCTTAATGTCATCGATAACTCGAAATCTAAAGACCTCTGCCTTGAACCTGCTCAATGACTGAGCCACTGCAGCCCTCTGAGGTAGAGAATTCCAAAGGTCAAAGAAATTCCTCCTCATCTTGGTCCCAAATAGGCCTAGCCCTTATTCCGTGCCGTCAGGTTCTGGACACCTCAACCTGGAGAAAACACCCTTCCTGCGTCTACCCTGTCAAGCCCTTGAAGAATTTGCTACACTTCAATGAGGTCATCCGTCATTCTTCTGAATTCTAATGCTCACAGGCCCAATCCTTCCTCATAGGACAATCCCGCCATCCCAAAATTAGACTTCACTGGACTCCCTCTATGACCAGTGCACCCTTCCTTAGGTAAGGAGACCAATGCTGCACTAAAACTGTACCAAATAATGCATTAAGCCAACAAGACAGGCACTTTTTCATAGAAATCCCTGAGGCTCTATATGCCTACAGTCATCATTCAAATGTCTTCCCACTGTGAATTAAAGGGTTAAACCAAACATTTTGGACAACTGGAAGTGAATGGCAAAGCTTTAATCGAATGAAGGGAATTAGATGAAGCCACAAACAACCAAACTGAAGACTAAGCATTTTATAATCGTTGAACCCACGATTAGATCACAGCACTGTACCTTACACTTTGCCAATTGTCACTTTATAAAAACAAATATATAATGTTACATTTTGAGTGTGAGCCCTGCGTCCCCTTTCAAGTTGTGTTTTCATTGGCAGTAGCTGACGGCGTACATTATCTCGCTGATTTGTAACGATGGTCATTGAAGGATATTTTGTCTTGCGATGTTGAAAAGAACATTAAACAGAGAGCCATGGATGATTGAGATTCGGTAAATAAGGCTGCAACTTACTTTTGGGATTCAAATTACATCATAAACCACAGGAGCAAAGAAAGCTCGAGTGAATAATCAGCATCATCTGAAACTGCCGATTAAATTACGGGCCTGCGCCTACTTCTGGCACCTATCATTATCTTTCGCAATACACAAAGGAAAGACATGGATCTTTTATGACCCGAGGACATCCCAAATCATTTGACAGCCGATTAATTACTTTTGAGAAGTGTCATGTAGGGAATACAGCAGTAGATTTGTGCACAGCAAGCTCCCATAACAGCAGTGATGATGGTCAATCTGTTTCGTAGTGAGGTTGACTGAGGGATGAATATTGGGCAGAGCACCCCCCCACCCCCCTTTGCTCTTCCTCGAAATAGCGCCGTGGGATATTTCACATCCATCGCATTGTCCAGGGCCCTGGTTTAACATCTCATCCAACAGATGACACCTCCAAGGTCGCCGCACCCCCTCGCCAGAGCATCAACCGAGATAATGTGGTGCGAGCTTCTAGAGTGGGAGCCGAAGCCACAATCTTCGGATGCAATTCCCCCTCCCACCTCCCTGTCCAACATCTCATCACCTCGAATCACATGTGGAGAGATCAGGGGGTCCAGGTGGCAGAGATTCACCACAACCTGTGGAAAGCACAGCTCAGCACGAGGGCACCATTTTGAAGGAAGGAAGGAAGGAGAAGGAGGGGACGGAAATGGAAGCAGAGCCAATGACAATTAAAAGCGAATCTGAACCGACACTGACTGAAAACAGTCAGCGGGCTCGCCGACACTGTCATTGCAGAATAACTCTGGAGCTAAATCGACAGAAGGGTTCAATTGAGGATCGTCTTTCAGGTCAAAGTACCAGGGAATTAAAAATTTAATTTACAGGCATGACAAATACATATTGGCCATAGAAATTCCCTCGCATTTAATTCACCTGAAAATTATTTTCAATTAAATCTCAAATTTAATTTCATACTTAGAATTGGTTGTTCTTTACAGTCATCACATGAGGAAGTCCTGAGTTTGTGCGATTGCGTAATTAGAATTCCAAGGGAAATCAGATTTGGGAGCCATATAAAATGGGATGCCTATTCAGGACCGAGTGTTTTCCACTGTCACACCCAACGAGAAGTATTACAGGCCCTGTACCAGGCATGTTTTCAGCAGAGGAGATACATAAACTAGGTCAGGTGTATAGCCCACCACCTTCTCGCTCCCCGGTCCCCATATTACCGGGGGATATAGGAAAGCACAGTAGCACAGTGGGTTGCACTGTTGCTTCACAGCTCCAGGGTCCCAGGTTCGATTCCCAGTTTGGGTCACTGTCTGTGTGGAGTCTGCACGTTCTCCCCGTGTCTGCGTGGGTTTCCTCTGGGTGCTCCGGTTTCCTCTCACAAGTCCCAAAAGACAGCTGTTAGGTAATTTGGACATTCTGAATTCTCCCTCCGTGTACCCAAACAGGCGCCGGAATGTGGCGACCAGGGGCTTTTCACGGTAACTTCATTGCGGTGTTCATGGAAGCCTACTTGTGACAATAAAGATTATTATTATTTGGAAGCCTAATCAGCTGCCCACCCTTGGACTATAATGGTCCCTAACTACCTGTTAAAGTTAGCTCAGTTGACTGACCATCTGGTTTATGATGCAGAGCAACACCAACAGCGCGGGTTCAATCCCCATACCAGCTGACGCTATCCATGAAGGCCCCACCTTCTCAAACTCGCCCCTCGCCTGAGGTGTGGTGACCCTCAGGTTAAATCACCGCTAGTCAGCTCTATCTTAAAGGGGAGAGCATCATATGGTCCTTCGGGACTCATGGGGACTTTCATCTAATTTAATTTCATCGCTGCGGGGTGCTCTCTTTTAAAGTCAACCACTTTGTGAGAGCGATTCAATCAGGACTTTCAGAAGGGAATTGGATAATCAACTGAACAAAAATATTTGCAGGGCTACAAGGTGGGGCTGTGAGATGAGATAGATCTTTCTGAGACGGCATGGAGTGGTTGGGCAGAATGGCCTCCTTCTCTGATGCAACTGTGATTCCATGAAATAAGTCGACATCTTAGTTAAAATAGCAAGCAAAGGAACTGCATTTTGTTACAAATGTTAATGCCACGCAGCATCATTTCATCCCATTTAGTCATTAGTCTTATCGCGATCATAATCACTCAACGTCTGAACTGACCACATTTTGGAAAGTGCTCGTTCTCATTGTGGCCATAATACAAAGTGTCACCAGATGTGAGCCCTTTTATGCGTAAACTGAAGCCTCAACTTGAACACAGCAAACATGTTCAAGTGATCACCCTTTGAACTCCAGATGTAGAAATTTCCAACATGTATTAGGCAGCCTTCCCTGCCTCAGCCAAGCACTCTCCAAAACTCTATTCTTTGAAGATGATCCCTCTCTCAAATTTGATCCACCACGGCAATTACACTATGAATAGCAAGCTTGCAGCACATGTGGTGTCGTGAATTTATCACACAAATGCACTTTGGCATGGGCACAGTAGCAGGATGGCTCACACCCAAGGATATGAGTCATCCAATCTGCCTGATGTCACTGGCTTCACAGCTAATGAAGATGACTACTTTCATGAAATATCAGGAAGTATGCAAAAGCTGTCAGACGCTGGTCTACATAAGCATTCCACATCTGCTTCCCATACTGGCGTGGCATAATGTTGTCACTCTAATGAGGGAGCAGAGATCTAATACATGACAACAACCCGCTCAACCAGTAGCATTCATTTCTATCCCTCACTAGTCACCCATGTCTAATAGAAGTTATCTGTTATCCTCACAGAGCAGGAGATTTGATTTCATGTGTACAAGAGATATAACCTACTTGAAAGTGGGCTATCGCAAACTGTTATTTCCTTGATAAAGAAAAAGAGTTTTGATACCACGCAATAATGATATCTTTCTATGAGAAAAAAGCTGCCTCTTTGAAGTGGCAACATGTGCCTCCTTATTTTCAATATATCCATGTCCCATGACAAGCAGATTTTTAAGCCGTTATTTCTTACTTCAATTAGCTTATTTTTCCAAATGATTGGTGGTTCCTTACTCCGATCCAGACATAACAGTGAACATGCCCTATTACTATCCCATGGCTTTAGACTTTTAAAATTCATTTATGGTATATGGGCATTGTTGGTTGGGCCAGCATTTATTGCCCATCCCTAACTGCCCTTGAACTAAGTGGCTTGCTTGGTTACTTCATAGGACATTGTTGTGGGTCTGGAGTCACATGTCGGCCAGACCAGGTAAGGACGGCAGATTTCCTTCCCAAAAGGACCCAGATGGGTTTCTGCAACAATTGACAATGATTTCATGGTCATCGTCAGACCTTTAATTCCAGATTTTTTATTGAATTGTAATATAATAATAATGATCTTTATTGCCACAAGTAGGCTTACATTAACATTGCAATGAAGCTACTGTGAAAATCCCTCAGAATTCATAATGGGAATTCGGGACTTGTGGGAGGAAACTGGAGCACCCGGAGGAAACCCACACAGACACGGGGAGAACGTGCAGACTCTGCACAGACAGTGAACCAAGCCGGGAATCGAACAGTGCTAACCACTGTGCTACCATGCCACCCATTTAGTTCCCAGTGTCTGCTACAGTGGGATTTGAACGTTGCCTCCCCCATACTGATGAACACAAGCTGCAAAATCCTGAGGAAAAGTGGGACAAAACTAGGGGGCCGGGGGGGGGGGGGGCGTTGAGTAATGAGGAATCAATAGCGAAAAGGCCTGACAAGTAACTTACTTATGTGAAACCCTCTACCAATATGGCGATGCTGAAAATATGAACAATACCACAGGTTGGGAAGCAAAAACAATGGGAAACTGTTGAGGTGAAGCTTAAATATCAAAATAACATTTCTAAAAGGCAGACTTGCAATTATATGTGTATTTTCATTCTGATATCGTTCCCCGAATACATCGTGTGGTTCACGGACCTATTAAGTACAAAGGCCACTATCACTGTACAAAGGCTTTCTTTATTGGTTAGTAGTAAGCCTCAATCAAACAGTATCAGAAGAAGGTGTGCTACTGGCAGATATTTGGCTTGGAAAATAATTGGTGGTGTGTAGAATCAGAAGTGTTTCGTTGCCAAATGTTTCATACAAAAAATAACCGAGAGTACATTAATCATTAGATAATTAGGAGAGCAGCTCCCATCTTCCACAAATCCAATGAAGAAGGAAGTTTCCCCATTAACATGAAGCACGAAAATCCAAAAGGGACAGCCAATTGATTAAGAGAAAGCATATAAATCGAGCATCTCGCCGGAGTGCCAAAAGAGGCCAAAAAAATGTTCACTTTGACACCATAATTCGGCATGTGTTTACCACATGGTGTCCAATAACACTTTTCCTTCCCAGTTTGAATCTCTTTTCTGCTGAAGGTGCTGACAGCCTTAACTAATTGGACCAGCCTCAGACATGAGCCGAAAAAGTGAGTGTAACCAAATCTTTTGAACACAGTGGGTGAAGTTCACACACGAACATCTTCCTCTTGTCGTCGCTGGGCCCAAGCGAGAAACATTGAGCTCTGACGCATTCTACCCTCCCTAGCCCAAAGGACCAATGGAGCTAATTGTAGTGCCCAACGTTTCATTTAAAAGATTTTTAAAAAATTTTGAACCAACGTTCTGTGCCATGAAACTCCAGGTGATTTGAAGCATTGACATTGTTGCAGAATGTACTGTAGAAGGTCTCGAGCAAAGTGGTTTAACCGGAGGGCAGCACGGTGGCACAGTGGTTAGCACTGCAGTCTCACGGTGCTGAGGTCCCAGCTTTGATCCCGGCTCTGGGTCACTGTCCGCGTGGAGTTTGCACATTCTCAGGTCCCGACTGAGTCCCTGGGCAAGCACTCGGAGCCTGCACTGACCAGCTGGCTGGTGTGTTTGCAGATATCTTCAACATCTCACTTCTCCACTCCGAGGTCCCTACCTGCTTCAAGAAGACCACCATAAAAGCAGTACCGGGCAGCACGGTGGCACAGTGGTTAGCATTGCTGCCTACGGCGCTGAGGACCCAGGTTCGAATCCCGGCCCTGGGTCACCGTGTGTGTGGAGTTTGCACATTCTCCCCGTGTCTGCGTGGGTTTCACCCCCACAACCTAAAGATGTGCAGGATAGGTGGATTGGCCACGCTAAATTGTCCCTTAATTGGAAAAAATAATTGGGTACTCTAAATTTATTTTTTTTTAAATAATAATAATTCCAGTACAAAATAAGAACAAGGTAGCAGCCTCAACTACTACCGACTGGTGGCCCTGATGTCTGTTATCATGAAATGCTTCGAGCGGCTTGTCATGAGACGGATCAATGCCAGCCTCCCAGATGGTCTTGATCCATTGCAGCTTGCCTACCGAGGCAACCGATCCACAGTTGATGCTATCTCCCTGGCTCTACAATCAACACTCGAACACCTCGACAAGAAGGATACCTATGTAAGACTGCTGTTCATAGACTACAGCTCCACCTTCAACACCATTATACCGACAAGGCTTATAACCAAACTCTGAAATCTTGGACTTGACCCCTCCCTGTGCAGCTGCATCCTTGACTTCCTCAGCAACAGACCGCAATCTGTCAGGATAGGCAACTGCATCTCCTCCACAATAGTCCTCAACACCGGGGCCCCGCAAGGATGTGTGTTCCGTCCTCTACTGTACTCCCAATACACACATGACTGTGTGGCAAGATTTAACTCCAACTCAATCTATAAGTTTGCGGATGATAGACTGTGGTGGGCCGTATCTCAAACAACGACGAATAAGACTACAGGAGGGAGATAAATCACTTGGTTGCATGGTGTACCGAAAACAACCTCTCACTAGATGTTGGAAAGATCAAGGAACTGATTATCGACTTCAGGAAGAGTAGCACGACACACTCCCCCGTCTACATCAATGGCTAAGAAGTACAGATGGTCGATAGCTTTAAGTTCCTGGGGGTCACCATCACCAACAGTCTGTCCTGGTCCACTCATGTTGATGCAACAGTCAAGAAAGCCCAACAACGTCTCTACGTCCTACGGAAGCTAAAGAAATTCGGCATGTCTGCATCGACTCTCACAAAGCTCTACAGATGTGCGATAGAGAGCATCTTATCTGGCTGCAGCACAGCCTGGTATGGCAACTGCTCAGCCCATGATCGCAAGAAACTGCAGAGTGTGGTGAACTCAGCCCAACGCATCACACAAGCTTGCCACCCCCACATTGATTCTGTCTACACCTCTAAATTCCAACGGGTAGAGTCCTCAATCACTCCTCATATGACACGTTCTTCATTCCAGGGATCATTCTTGTGAACCTCCTCTGGACCGTTTCCAAGGCCAGCACATCCTTCCTTAGATACGGGGACCAAACTGCTCACAATACTCCAAATGGGATTTGTCAGCCATGGGCCGGGATTCTCCGACCTCCTGCCAAGTTCTGACGCTTGCTAAAAAGCAGAGTGAGCCACTCCGGCGTCAACGGGATTCCAGGCCCAGGTATACACCTCTTCACAGGGGGCTAGAACGGCGGCGGAGTGATGTCCGCTGCTCCAACCGGCGCACCACAGCCGTCCGAGTCCGAGCATGCGCGCAAAGGCCAGCGCGAGTTTGCACATGCGCCTGAGTTTCCGTCTCCGCGCCGGCCCCTGGGCAATATGGCGGAGCCCTACAGGGGCCCGGCGCGAAGGAACCGGCGGTAGGCCCCGATCACGGGCAGGCCACCGTAGAGGTCCCCCCCCCCCCCCCCCCCCCCCGGAGTCAGATTCCCCCCTCACCTCCCACCAGGACGGCCCCCGCAGCCAGAACTCCGAGGTCCCGCCAGGTAGGACCAGACCTAACCTGCACCCAGCCTGTCGAGGCGCGGATAATCGCTGGGGGGGTGGGGGCGGGCGCTTTCAACGGCCCACGACCGGCGTGGCGGTGATCCAGCGGGCTCCGGAGAATCGGCGGACTGGCATCGGGCCCCGATTCCCCCCCCCCCCCCCCACCCCCCCCCCCCCCCCCCCCCCCCCCCAGCGATTCTCCGACCCGGTAGGGTATCGGAGAATATCCCGGCCAAGATTCCCCTTGACAAAGCCGTGCTGACTCAGTCTTATTTTATCATGTACTTCCAAGTACTCCGCAATCTCATCTTTAATAATCAACTCTAAAAATCTGCTGCAATTTTGAGAATTGGAAAACTTGGGAACATTAGGAATAAGCTATTCAGCCCCTCTGGCCTACTCTGCCATTCAACAAGATCACGGTTGAACACCTATCTTAATTCCACTTTCTCCCATCATCCCCATATCCCTCGATTCCCATTGTCTCCAAAGATCTCAGGTGTGAGTATATTTGATAGCTGGACATTCACAGCCCTCTGGGTTAAAGAATTCCAAAGATCGAAGTGAAGGGATTTCTCCTCACTTGTCCTGAGTAGATGACCCCCTAGTTTCAGACTTGACACCAGGGAAACAGCGTCTCGATATTTCCCCTGTCAAATCCTATACGAATGTCATACCTTTCAATGAGATCACTTCTCATCCTGCAATACTCCAGTAAATTTTGACCCCGTCTACTAGACCTCCAAGGACTACCTCTCTCATATCAGGATGAGAGCGTTTAAACAGCATTTGACCATTTAAGGTCAAAGGAGCTCTTTGTTCCTGCTGTAAGCTAGGAAATGTGGCAGCCAATTCTAGATTATTCCCATTTAGAGGTCTTTTACTACCAGGGCGACCACATCAGCATTTTGTTTAACTCCCCCATACCAGATAAATGTTGGCGGAATAGAGATGTAAGTCTGTGATGCCGACACAACCAAAGCTGAAGAAACTCCCACACAATAATGACCAACACAATCAACTGATACAACAGTGCAACATACCACAGTAAGAACAGGAGCCATCACACAGCTCACAATTCCTAATGATGACAAGTTCCCAATCCCAATCATATCCATTACCACGAGTGGGAGCCATATCAGTCTCTATAGAAAGGGGCAGGATAACTTGCAGCTTCAATCATTCTGATGTGTCCCCACTTATATCTGGCCACATTAGCATCCTCAAAAAAAGGGTGCCTGGTCCAGAACCGTCCCCCCCAAACCCCCCCCCCCCCCCAAATCCAAGAGTCTCTTCCCCCCCCTTCCCCCCCCCCCCCTCCCCCCTTCCCCCCCCCCCCCCCCCCCCCCCCCGCCTCCCCCGGTCGCTTTTTCCCAACACCAACATCTTCAGCTTGGCATTGCTGCTGCCTTAAGACTCTGGTTTATAACAGGGCTCATTTGAAGCATCCCTGACCAACGTCTGGTGCCTAAGGTGTCAGCGGGCGGCCCACATGGTAGCACTCTCACCTTGAAGCCAGAAGGTCATGGGTTTAAGTCCCAATCAAGCATGAGATTTTGGTTGATGTTCTCGTGCCATCCTGAGGTACTGCTGCATTTCAGAGGACAATTAAGAGTGTTTTGGCATCTGGAATCACATGTAGGTCATACTAGGTAAGGACAGCAGATTCCTTCCCTAAATTATTTGTGAACTAGATGAGTTTTTACATCAATTATTTCATGGTTGTCATTATTGACAGCAGATTTATATTCCAAATTTATTAATTGATTTCCACCAACTGCTATGGTAAGTTTTGAACCCGTCATAGAATCATAGAACCACTACAGTGCAGATGGTGACCATTTGGCCCATCGAATCTACACCGACCCTCTGAAAGAGCACCCTACCTAAGCCACTTTCCCACCCTATCCCTGTCACCTCATAAATCCACCTAACCTTTGAGCACTAAGGGCCAATTTAGCATGGCCAATCCACATAACCTGCACATCTTTGGCCAGTGGGAGGAAACCGGAGCACCCAGAGGAAACCCACTCAAACACAAGGGGAACGTGCAAACTCCACACAATCACCCAAGGCCCAAATTAATCCCAGGTCCCTGTTGCTGTGAGGCAGCAGTGCTAACCACTGTACCACCCCCAAGCCCTTCACCAGAGCATTAGCATTAACCTGGACATCTGGATTACTACTCCGCCACACCACCATTCCCCCATTGTGAGGCAATGACTCTCTTTTCAGAAAAGAGGAGATGTCCTTGGGTTTGCAGGAAATGTTTATCACTTGGCGCGAAAACAGTCTTGGTACCCAGCATCCTATGTGTCAGTGGGGAACACATCCCCGACAGGTCCGTTGCCATTTTGCGCTCAACTGAGCATGGATTGGCAGCAGGCGGGAATTCCGTCCGCCTTCAGGTGGATATCCTGCATTGGAGAGGTGTCAGCCAATAAAAAGGCCAGAAGAGCTGCTGCAGTGCCATGCCTGAGCCTCGGTCCCAGAGTCACAGGGATGAGAAGGTAGGGCATGCCCTGGGCGGATCAGGCGAGGTGGCAATCCCGGGGTCGGGGCATAAACTGAGGGAGGGTGGGGGAGAAGTATGGGGAGGGGGGGGGGGGGGGTTGAGGGCTACACCTCCCAGGTCTCCGAGGACAGGGTGCAAGGAATGTGAAAGAGACTTCAGACTGAGGTGCACAGCAGCGCCCCCCCCCCCCCCCCCCCATGCTCCAATAACCCACAGCGTGAAGTAATTAATGTCAAAGGGAAACAAAGGAAAATGGGTTTTAATGAGCTGCCAATAAAGCACAGAACAGGACAGCAAGGAAAACTAAAATAAAACATTTTAAAAATTTAAAGTTAGATCATGGGTGGGAAAATGACCCATTTACTTGTATTCGTTTTCGGACAGATTTTTAAAATAAATTTAGTGTACCCAATTCATTTTTCCAATTAAGGGGCAATTTAGCATGGCCAATCCACCTATACTGCACATGTTTGGGTTGTGGGAGAGCAGCACGGTGGCACAGTGGTTAGCAGTGTTGCCTACGGCACTGAGGACCCGGGTTCGAATCCCGGCTCTGGGTCACTGTCTGTGTGGAGTTTGCACATTCTCCCCGTGTCTGCGTGGGTTTCGCCCCCACAATCCAAAAGATGTGCCGGGTAGGTAGATTGGCCACGCTCAATTACCCCTTAATTGGAAAAAATAATTGGGTACTCTAAATTTATATATTTAAAAAAAATGTTTGGGTTGTGGGGGCGAAACCCACACAAACACGGGGAGAATGTGCAAACTCCACACGGACAGTGACCCAGAGCCGGGATCGAACCTGGGTCCTCGGTGCCGTGAGGCTGCGGTGCTAACCACTGCACCACCGTGCTGCTCTTGTCGGACTGAGATTTGACAAAATAATTTGAGCAGGAACTATTCTCCTTCATTGTGGTTTTGATCTTAAGTCGAATGTAGTGCCTGTGTTTGCTTTTTCCCCCCAGAGTTTGCCCTTCTGAGTAGGACAGGAAAGTAATGGTGAGCTTTGTGGCCACCCGAATGGTACTGTTTACACGGCAGTGAATCGCTCGGTAAACAATTCGGCAAAATATTCATCCAAATAGCAGACAGTTCAACAGACAGCTGCAGTGTCATCATCTACCAAGGCCAGAATTCCCTCAGTACCGCACTCCAGCTGCATCCTGATAGAAGATAAATTAAGCTGACTCGATCACTCAGCAGGTCGATGAACAGAGTGGGTGTGGTCATAAATGGTGCAAACCAGGAGGTGCCAAGCCTATGCTTAGGTTGGCTGATCTCAGCAGGGGAAGTCTTTGGATGTTACATCTGACCCTTAGTGGATTCAGGAGGAAGGGACTTGCCACTGATTGCTGCATAGTGTAGTATGATATTTGCATCCATGTAATGCCTGGTTGCATCATAATGTATCAACATGAATTAGTGCAGTAATCATTATGAAGATTCATTTAGCCACTTTTCTCTGCCAAATGTGCCCAAGAAACATGAAATAGGTAAATTATCAATTGTCTGTGATATTGGTTAAGGGGGATACGACCCACTCATAGGTCTCCAACGTCTATTTGAATAGGCAGATGGGGCCTCTTATAGGACAGTACTTCCAACTATATCACCTGACCTCAGTACTGGTGACTTTACTGCAGCAACAGGGGTGGTCAACACGATCGTGGTGGTCAAACTGCCAAGACCCTCGGGACACACCGGCTCAGAGTCGGTCAATCTAGAATGCACACTGTAAGTAAAGTCACCATAGTCCCAGATAGAATTTCATAGATTTTCATAGAATTTACAGTGCAGAAGGAGGCCATTTGGCCCATCGAGTCTGCACTGGCCCTTACAAAGGGCACCCTACTCAAGCCCACATATATACCCTGTCCCCGTAAACCAGAAACCCCCACTTAACCTGTTTTTTTTGGACACGAAGGGCAATTTAGCATGGCCAATCCACCTACCCTGCACGTCTTTGGACTGTGGGAGGAAACCGGAGCACCCAGAGGAAACCCACACAGACACGGGGAGAACGTGCAGACTCCGCACAGACAGTGACCCAGCCGGGAATCAAACCTGGGGCCCTGGAGCTGTGAAGCAACTGTGGTACCCACTATGCTACCGTGCTGCCCTAATTCTATGAAATGACCATAGGCTGCTGTCCCCTTTGAGGGGGAGAGCTGACTGGTGGTGATTTAACCTGGATCACCACACCTCAGGCAAGGTTGAGAAGACGGTGGGGAGCTTCATGAATAACCTCAGCCGGTACGAGGTTTGAACCCACGCTGTTGGCCTTGCTCTGCATCATGAGCCATCTGTTCAGCCAACTGAGCTGAACCGGACACACTGAGCCTGTTGATGGAACGCTCAAGCCCACAACCTGTGATCAAATATGCCAGGCTGACTCTCAGCTTATTGGGCAAGGAGAGCACTGGATTCCACTTCAATGTGATGCTCCTTCTTCGATGAGCAGCCTACTGAGGTACACTTTTGAGTTCATTGGAATGGCCATGCCAGCACAATACAGGCTGGGTGCTGGTACCTTGCAGAGGAGTGAATGCTTCGAGGGTAACACAGGAGGCAATGGGTGGGGGAGGGGTGGGGAATATTTACCATTAAAGTAATCAAAATGTCAATACAAAGGGAGTAGATAGGACTTGCACCTTTAACCACAGAACAGAGTAGATTGTAATAAATATCCAGCCTGGAAGAGTTAAAAGCAAACATCATCATTATAGGGTGTGCGTGAACTTTTATACAGTCAGTGCATTAGTTATTCAGCCATCTTGTAACTCCACTCTTTGTTGAATTAGATCTTTTAGAATCATAAAATCCCGACAGTTCAGAAGGAGGTAATTTGGTCCATCAATTCTGCACTGACCCTCTGGAAGACCACCCTACATAGGCCCAATCCCTTGCCCTATCCCCAGAACCACACCTAACCTTTGGACACCAAGGGGCAATTTAGCATGACCAATCCACCTAACCCGCACATCTTTGGACTCTTTATAAAGAATAATTTCTGATCAACATTCCATCGATGCTTTTTGGCTAAAATTATTTTTTTCCGAGTTGGGGAATGAAGATCACAATAAAACACAACCTTTGATAAGAACAATGGTTTTTTTTCACTCTTGGAGGTTGGCAAGTGAGGTTAAACAGTCCATGAGGTTTACACCGAGAATGGACGATCAATGGTGCACTCACAGGATAACTTCACAGGACATGACATACACTCACAGCAAAGATCTGAGACTGTGTCCCCTGGTTCTAGATTCCCCAACCAGGGAAAACATCCTCCCTGCATCTAGTCAGTCCAACCCTGTTGGAATTTTAGACATTTCAATCAGATCCCCTGTCTTCCTTCTAAACTCTAGTGATTACAGGCCCAGCCGAACCAATTTCCCCTCATGGGACAACTCAGAGGACAGTGGGAGTGGTTATTATATCTACCACAATTACGGCTAACTCTGGATATCGACGCACTTTCAGCCGTTGATGCGCGATAACATCCACAATCTTTGTTGACTCCAAGCTACCCTTTGAACCCAGAAATGAGATGACAGCCTTGAAATCAATCCAAGACGGCTTTAATTTTTGATCCTATACAATATGACACTCAAAATATGTGTTTAAACGTAGGAACACAGCAGCTACGAGCAGCAGTAGTCCATTCGGCCTTTTGAGCCAGCTCCGCCACTCAATAAGACCCTCTATTTCAATGCTATATTCCTGCTTTCACCTCATACTCCGTGATGCCGTTAAATCTAAAAGATTATCTATCTCTTCCTTGAACACATTCAGTGGGTTGGTCTCCACAGCCTTCTTGGTAGGCAATTTCACAGGTTTGCTACCCTTTGAGTGAAGAAATCTTTCCTCATCTCATTCCTAAATGGTCTACCCCACATCCTGAGACTGTGTCCCCTGGTTCTAGATTCACCAACCAGGGAAAACATCCTCCCTGCATCTAGTCAGTCCAATCCTGTTAGAATTTTAGACGTTTCAATCAGATTCCCTGTCTTCCTTCTAAACTCTAGTGATTACAGGCCCAGCCGAACCAATTTCCCCCTCATAGGACAACTCAGAGGGCAGAGGGAGTGGTTATTATATCTACCACAATTACAGCTAACTCTGGATATCAACGCACTTTCAGCCGTTGATGCGCGATATATCCACAATGAAAAATTAACTATGGCCCTGTCTTTACAAGTTTATTGTGGGAGAATTAACATTTAATTGCCAATAAATAGCAATATCCTTGTGGATTACATTGGTAAATTAAGACAGACACTGAACTTTGCAAGTGAAGAGTTTCCTATCAGAAATTAATCCAGGTCACCGCGTGTTTGCATCATACAAGATAACAATGTTTGGAATCTGGGAGACATACAACAGACATACTAACCTCGGAAAGAAGGCCCAGATGGAGTTTGGGGAAGGGAACCGTCTGCAGCCTGTCCTCCAGGGTAAAACTTTTGATTGTAATATTTGGGTTTGAACGTGAATTGTTGGGTTTGACCACGCTGTACAAGCATCATCAATGGTTGCGACTGCAGAGGCATCAAGCTGAGAGAGAAAGACACCAATAAGAGTTGTTCAATTAATATAAATGCCTCAATAAAATATCTTTCCAAAAAAAAGTTGTCCAATTAAAAAAAAGTCTGCAACACTGTCGCTGTGAAACACAACCATCAAAAGCAAACATTAAAAAGGTCAGCCTCTTTAAAAAATAGAATCGATTTGCATGCCGTAGAATCATGAAACGGTTACCGAACAGGAGGAGTCCATTCTGCCCAATGTGTCCATACCAGCTCGCTGCAAGAACTCAGCTAGTCCCACTGCTCCATGCACTCCCTTCCCTGTGGCCGAGGGGAAGACAATGAGGTAGAGGGAATGCCACTGGGACTAGTAATCCCCAGGGTCAAGCTAATGGTTCAAATCCCACCGTGACAGGAAGTATCAGTGTGTGGGGTTTATTTAGGCAGTTAATATTACCCTCAAACACTTACCTGCCCTCATATAGGAGCTGCAAGACCACCTGACTGTATTTCTTCTAGAGTGCTGAGTGGCAAAGGGTAGTCCGTTTCCCATCAAGCTAACACAACGTCAGACTAGATCTGGGGCCATTAGAAATCCAGCAATTATTTTTACCACCGACCCATCATCTTCTGCCCACTCACGGATTGCCCAATGGGACAACTTAACAATGGCTCCCCAGATCTACCTATTTGGCAAGTAGACTTTGGGGGTTGGGTTCTGCCATGGAGACGGGTTTGGAGTTGGGCTGGGGCAGCTCTTCCTCACTGCCCACTGGCATGACGCCCACCTAGTTTCAGACAGGCGGCTTCACAGGCAAAAATGAGGCAAAAGAATCTGAGGAAGGGCGACTTCATGCAGCGAGTGGTTAAGGTGGGGAGCTCTGCCTAGACAGTGTGGCGGAGACAGATTCAATTGAAGCATTCCGAAAGGAATTGGACGGCTATCTGAACAGGAGGAATGTGCGGGGTTATAGGGAGAAAGCGGGGAGCGGCCCGCTACGTGAATTGTTCGTTCATAGAAGCGTGCCGACATAATGGGCTCGATGACCTCCTCCTGTGCTGTAACAATTCTGTGGTTCTGTGATGTTGTGTCACAGAGATAATAGCACCATTATGAACAGACCAAATGTGACATGATCATAAAATCCAGCACTGACAGAACCATTCCGGAAAGCACACATTCATGTCAAATTAAAACTTCCACCTGACTTTCATCATTTATACTACTTGTCATGTTCAGTGTAAACAGAATACATAATAAGGCTCTGTGGAGTGTGATTTATATTCTCTCTTACAGTTCCAGCTATAACTCACTCAGTGTTTGCTGTGCGTGAGCTATCATGCCAGCCCTGTTATGGGCTATAAGTTGTGCATTACCCCTCCTATGCCTCTGTTGTTTGTGAACAGTATCCAACATAACAAGAAGCTTTGCAGTACATTTAACAATAAATGCAGCTTCTACACTGAATAATTTCACCCAGGCCTGTGCAAGGTTTTACTGCATTATGGCAAATTAAATCTAAATTTAGAAATGGAAGAAAGTAAAAACCTCTACTTATGAAAGGTAAACACATATCATTCAGGGTACTAACGTAATAATCAAAAGTCCAGATATTAATAAATAACTCATTCATTTTTCTTATAATAACAATTTTTATTGTCACAAGTAGGCTTACATTAACACTACAATTAAGTTACTGTGAAAAGCTCCTAGTCACCACATTCCAGCACCTGTTCAGGTACACAGAGGGAGAATTCAGAGTGTCCAAATTACCGAACTGCACGTCTTTCGAGACTTGTGGGAGGAAACCGGAGCACCCGGAGGAAACCCACACAGACACGGGGAGAACTGCACACAGACAGTGACCCAAACCGGGAATCGAACCTGCAACCTTGGAACTGTGAAGCAATAGTGCAACGTACTGTGCTACCGCACTTCATACCGTGCTATCCCGCTTCAACTATTTTACCTTCATGGGAATAAACATTGTGGGTGGGATATGCCCCCACCCCACCCCACGCGGCAGAGGCAGCACGCCATTGGCTGCCAGCGGGATCTTCCCATGCCACCAATGTCTACGGTGTTTTGTGTGACTCATCCATCCCACCACTGGGCGGACCCGCCATGGAGGGAGGGGATTGGTCGCCTTCAAAAGCACAAGAGGATCCTACCGGCTGCAGGGTGGGAAAATACCGCCCTGACTTTTTTCAGTGGTGAACCTCAAAAAACATTTTTTTTTGTTATTTTGATTTCAAGGGGAGATACTTTGTTGACAATAGTGTCGTGAGTAAAGTGTAACAGAATGTCCGGATCGTACAATACTCTGGCCGGAGGGAGGCCCATTGTGAGCTGGCTGTCATGGGGAATGAGATCCAGGCCAAAACCCACAGGAAGTCAGTGTCAGTCTTCACACCTTGAAACAAGAGAGGGGCAGCTGTTTTTTTCCTCTGGACACAGAGACCCGGATAGGGAGACAGAAACTGGCTCTCTGAAAGAGCATTCTACCTCATCCCACTCCCCCGCCTTATCCCCATAACCTTGCACCTTTTTTCATTTCAGGTGGCAATCCAATTCCCTTTCAAATAGCTCGATCGAACCCCCCTCCACAGACCTCTCAGGGAATTCATTCTAGACGCCAAACACCCTCTGGGTAAAGGCATTTTCCTCGCCTCAATTTTACTCCTTTTACCCATTATTTTGAATCTGTGCCCTCGTTCTTGATGCTCTCTCGAGTGGGAACTGTTTCTCACTATTTATCCTGTCCATACCACTCAGCATCTTCAATACCTCTATCACGTCTTCTCTCAGCCTTCTTTTCTCCAAGGAAAACAGACCCAACCTCTCCAATCTAACCTCAGAGCTACAGTTGTTCATCCATGGAATCATTCCTGGGAATCTCCTCTAATGTCTTCACATCTTCACTTGTACTCTCTCCAATGTCTTCACATCTTTACTAAGGACACAGGGAGTCCACACCAAGTAAAATAAAGAATTCAGATTTATTTGCAATGGCAGACTATACACTTCCCGGTAGATCTCTACCTGGTCGGTACCTTACTGGCTGGCCTTTTATACACTGTTAAATGGGGTCCCTTCCCCCCCAGCGGGGAACCTTGTACTTCGCGAGGCCCACTGGGAAGACAATCATTCCCACTCCCCAAGTCCCGTACTGGATATTACAACATCCTCATCCTCAAGTATGGTGCCCAGAACTGGACACTCAGATGAGGCCTAGCTCGTATCTTATACAAGTTCAAAATGGCCTCCTTACTCTTGTACTCAATCTCCCTATTAATAAAACCTAAGATACTATAAGCTTTATTAACTGCTCCCTCAACATTCCCTGCCACCTTCAATGACTTATATACATATACACTGAGGCCTTTTTGTTCCTTCACCTCCTTCTGAGTTTTCCCTTTAACTTTTACTGTCTCTCCATATTCTTCCTGCCAAAATGAATCACCTCGCACTTTTCTGCATTGACCTTCATCTGCCACTTGTCTGCCCAATCCACCACTACGTCCTTTTGTGTTCAAGACTATCCTCATCACAGTTGGCAATGCTTCCAATCTTCTTCATAACAATGCCATAGGGCTGTTTACATCAACCCAAACAGGCAGATGCATGGAGCCTTCATTTAATGTCTCAAAGAACAAAGAAAATTACAGCATAGGAATAGGCCGTTCGGCCCTCCCAGCCTGTGTCAATCCAGATCCTTTATCTAAACCTGTCGCCTATTTTCCAAGGATCTACTTCCCTCTGTTCCCCGCCCATTCATATATCTGTCTAGATGCATCTTAAATGATGCTATTGTGCCTGCCTCTACCACCTTGCCTGGCAAAGCGCCCTAGGCACCCACCACCCTCTGCGTAAAAAACTTTCCACGCACATCTCCCTTAAACTTTCCCCCTCTCACCTTGAAGTCGTGACCCATTGTAATTGACACCCCCACTCTTGGAAAGAGCTTGTTGCTGTCCATCCTGTCCATACCTCTCATAATTTTGTAGACCTCAATCAGGCCCCCCCTCAACCTCCGTCTTTCCAACGAAAACAATCCTAATCTACTCAACCTTTCTTCATAGCTAGTCTCATCCAAAAGATTTTTGTTTCTTTTTTTTTTAAATTTAGAGTTTACATTTTTTTCCAATTAAGGGGCAATTTAGCGTGGCCAGTCCACCTAGCCTGCACATCTTTGGGTTGTGGGGGAAAGACCCACGAAGACACGGGGAGAATGTGCAAACTCCACACGGACAGTGACCCGGGGCCGGGATCGAACCCGGATCCTCAATGCCCTGAGGCAGCAGTGCTAACCACTGTGCCACTGTGTAACCCTCGTCTCGTTCAAGTACTGCACTGGAATGTCAGCCTGTAGCTAACAATCAAGGACGACCTTGTCCTCCTCCGAACCGCCAGTAAAAGACAAATGGGAGCAGAGACCTGGAGGTAAGACAAACATTATTATCCAATAAATAATAAATTCCACAATGGGGAAGGAAGGGAGAGGCAAAGCAAACGTAAGGATGGACGGACCACAAATGAGGAGATTCATTTTGAGAAAAGAGAGGCAGGCGTTTTCAGTCCCGGAGTCTGATAAACGCAGGGTGAGAGAAAAATGATCTGTGACTGGGCGGTGAAGAAAAGACTGGTGTAGGCTTTCAAGTGAAGAAGCTGACATCATGATGTTCCTCTCCCCAGTGAGAACATGAATGGAGATTGCTGCCCAGTCTCCCAAGAGAATTCTAATTTCCCATTCATCACCGGAACGGAACCGATGAGGTCACCGCAGGGGAACTTTATACATAGGAGGAATATTCCACGGCTGCATCCAACCAGCATGCTTTCAAAGACAAAATGAGGACGGACAGTCGATGATCAAATGCGTAGTTAGGAGAGCTCCCCTGGAATTTGACAAATAATACAACTTTACCTCACAGCCTTGTTGCAAATTACAAAGTCAGCCAGAGTCACTGAGACCAGTGGAAATACAATCATTAGAGAATGCAGGAAAAAACCCTGTGTAACGCTGGCAGAGCAGCCAGCCTCCATTTGTTCATTACTGAGCTAATTGTCCGCGAGTGCCAGCCCACAAGCCGCTGCTGCTGCTGCTGTGGGTTAGCTGTGACTAATTAAACCCTTTGTAGATGTACTTCACTGAAAGAAGAAAACCACTGGAGGAAAGTTAATTTCCATGGCCCTCCCCCTCGATCATTGGGAGGGTTTACCTGTTCACTGACCCTTGCCTCATCCCTGCTTTATCCTATGTCCCTAATGGCACTTCGCTTACCATGTTAAATGTCTTTCCCTTCTCAAAGCAACTGCAGCTGTTGTCAGGGCTGAGTTGCTGCAAGCTCTGGGTTTTTGGAACCCATAAATTATTGGTGAACTGTTGAAGCAGCAGGTACAAAGAGCAGACTGACCTGTGGGCCTTTCGTTGCACAGTTATCTCCTGCATTGTGTGAACAGAAGCTGTTTGAGTTTTTCTTTCTAAAAGCGTATCTTAATAATAATCTTCATTAGTGTCACAAGTTGGCTTACATTAACACTGCAATGAAGTTACTATGATAATCCCCTCGACGCCACATTACGTTGGGTGGATTGGCCATGCTAAATTTCCCCTCAGTGTCCAAAAGGTTAGGTGGAGTTACTGGGTTACGGGATTGGTAGGGTTCTCCACTAGAGGGTCAGTGCAGACTTGATGGGCTGAATGGCCTCCTTCTGCATTGTAGGGATTCTATGATACGGAGTCCATCTTCACACACACACATACACATACACTTGTTTCCCTTTTGGGAAATAGTGGAGGTGGTGGTGAAAGGATTCCTGAGCTGATTATCAGCCAGTTGAACCACGTCAAGACCTGGCATTGGACTGGAACCTGGAGTTTCTGGCTCAGAGGTAGGGAAGCTGCCCACCTGCTCTAGGGAACGTGAGCTGTTTGAGTGCTGCCTCTTTGAACGTATAGGGGCTGGATATCTGGGTCCTGCTGGAGGCCCCTCCCTTCTATTTTTGTGGAGGCGCCAAGGCTACCCACCCACATGTGACGGGTAGCCAATCAGGGCCTTTTAGGACCAATTATAGGAGACTGACTGGAAAAAAAACTGATTGTGAGGCAACGTACAGGCGAGTGAATAGTTGCCAATATTTGTAATATACCGTATTTTATTTCCGCCTGGTTTATTTCTACAAGGTTGTGGTTCTCACTTCAGTGGTCAAACACGGCACAATATACAGCCCCAACTGGAGTGCTCCATTGAGTGAAGGAGGAGGCTATTTGGCCCATCGAGTCCATGCTGTCTCTCTATAGAGCAATCCAGTTAGTTCCATTCCCCTGCTCTATCCCCATTGCCCTGCAAGTTTATTTCCCTCATGTGTTCATACACTATGCTTTTGAAATTATTGACCGCCTCCGTTTCCCCACTCTTGTTGCCGTCGAGTTCCTGATCGTTGCCATTCTTGGCATCGAACCACTTCGCCACATCCACCTTCATCTCTTTCCCGAAGTCTGACATTAAAATTGCGTTTATGTGCTGCGAACATGGAGTGTGAATTTCTAAGCACGGGCACAAACACCTCTGAAAGAGTTTGGAATGAAGCACTTTGTCTAGACTGAATAAACCAAACATGCCTGCTGCTAAAATGACATTATTTACTAAAAGTCTACATCGTGTAAAGTAAACAGCGATTCAGAGCTGGTCATTCCTCAGTACTGGGAAGAAAGTAATCCCTTTCCGAAAGAACTCTCAACAGTCCCCAAAGATCCACTGCCTGTACACGTTCTACAATGATAGAGCTGAAAAGATGTGTAAACACAGTGTAACCTAACCTCCGAAAAATGTGCCGTAATTAAGAAAGTATTTGGAGCAAAATGTATTTTTGCAGTGGTGGAAGAGACTGATTCTGAGAAAGCCTTTCTTTTGACAGCCTCAAGCCCTGCTGTAGACACAGCAGAGTTAAGGATGTTGACTTGGCCAGGCACCTGCGTTTTGTTTCAAACGGAAGATTTCCACGTGTTTCGTTGACTGAGGCACAGTTAATGGCCTCTCGCGGTTCTAATTAAGGTTTGGAGTCAATAAAACCTCTCCCAGATTGCATTGGAACTGCTCCCTCTTCCTGCTTCCAGCAGCATTAAATGTGGGCCAAATTCTAAAGCAGCAAATGATTGTAATTGGCAGTGAGGGGAAAAGAGACAGAAGGGAAGGGAAAATGGAGGGGACGGTGTGGTGAACAATTGTTCTGGTCACTCTGCACATTGACAATGCGAATGCGTTCAAATGGAATTTATTTGCTATTTCACCAGGCTAATAACCACAGTAATTCTTTCCCAAATAGATTGCACTGTGTGAACTGGCCAAGGAAACAGGTCTATATAGCTATAAAATATTACAATTCTGAGCCCAGATTTTACGTTTTGCATTACAGTGAGGCTATCAGAGCTCATCGTTACCATGAATCAGAGAGCTTCTGGCGCACAGCCAAACGCAGTTAAATGTGGAAATCAACGCTGTCTGATTTACCCTGCACCTCCTCTGGCTGTGCTATAACAGCACCTTGCCAAGAAACGCCGCTGAAACACATGGAAGTTGTGAATTTTCAGTATCTAGACCACTGGATACAAAATTAAAATGCCAGCAAAAGTGTAAGTAAATTTTTAATAGCACGGTAAGTCTTAATTGCTGACAAACAAACTCTCTGGCACTGAACCTCAACTTTTATAAGCCTCATTCCTACATATTTTAATCACTGTTAAGAGATATTAAAGTGCTTTCTTTCTCTATCTCTTTACTCTATCTTAATCCCATTTTTCTTTACCTTTCTTTATTTCACCTTCTGTACATGATTTTACCGTTCCAACTTCTACTTCCTGGTTTAGATGCTGTTGACAAGATTTTAACCCACTCAAAACGAATTCATGTGCACAGGATTAAAATCAGGTCCTGATCCTCTTAGTAAGGACTCTTCAGTCTGATTGGCTAAGGAGGCATGTTGATGTTTTCTTAAAGGTGCCAGATTCCCATAGAGGGCACCATGCTGATATTAACATAGAATATAGAACATACAGTGCAGAAGGAGACCATTCGGCCCATCGAGTCTGCACCAACCCACTTAAGCCCTCACTTCCACCCTATTCCCATAACCCAATAACCCCTCCTAATCTTTTTTTTGGACAATAAGGGCAATTTATCATGGCCAATCCACCTAACCTGCACGTCTTTGGACTGTGGGAGGAAACCGGAGCACCCGGAGAAAACCCACACAGACACGGGGAGAACGTGCAGACTCCGCACAGACAGTGACCCAGCGGGGAATCAAACCTGGGACCCTGGCGCTGTGAAGCCACAGTGCTATCCACTTGTGCTACCTGCTGCCCAAATTACCGTATTACCGTCAGCTGCCACACAAAAGGCCAATAAAAGTCTGTGTGTAGCTGTAGACTTAATGAACCATCAGCTGACAGAATGTCAACATGCACTTCCTGTTGACAAAATCTTACTCCCTATTGTCACATTTTTGTGTCACTTTTTCTAAATGCTCATGCATACAGAGAAGCACATGATGAGTATAGTGTCACATCATAACTAGATTTGGCCAGTGGCAGTGCTGTCATGCCTCAGTCTTGCATCACCTTATTCCTCAGGGATTGATTGACCTTCAGGGCTACACTTGCACTCCAACTAAATCTCACGGTCTGCTTCTTCTTCCCCAGATGGCACCTTTGATTATTTGAGGCTCACTGAACCGCAGTTTATGCCATGGGTTTTACCATGGGACAGAGCAAGGGGGCAGGCCCCAAGCTTGCCTCACCTGGAACAGGGATACCTGTTGGCATAATTCTGAATCACACGCAAGCCGTCTAGTCACTGAGCTAACATTTATTTTCATTTCCCTTGAGGCCTGAATGCATCTCAAGTACAGTGCTTTGAACTTACCCTCAATGTTTACAAACATCTAGCCATGATTGACAACTCCTGACCACATAAAAAGAAATTAAGTGCCTTCTGCTGAGAAAAAGAGGAAGTGAAAGCACTTAACTCTAAGATGTTGCTAAATATTGGGGTTAGGTTCAAGGCAGGGTACCTGAGATGCGTTCAAGTTGAAGAGAAATGACAATAATCATCCAGACACCTGGTTGTCTGGAAGCTATTACCCTGTCAATTGCAGCCTACTAATAGCTTTTTCTCTTTGAAAGTGAATAGAAGCCGGAGGGGGTTTAAAGCCTTATGATGTTGTTTTGGCTTTCTACAAAGGAACAGCTGCTGCTTTCTACACTTCTGTCTGAGGCAGCAAGTGTAAGGGAGAGGTGAGTGCAAACACAGTGTTTTTTCACAGTTTCTGCCTGGACTGCGCTTTAGCTTCCAGGCAGGAGTGACTGATGGGTGGGGAGCATGGGGGTCTCTGATAAGGCAATCTCACATATGGGGGTCTCTGATATGGGCGCCTGGTGGGGGTCTCTGGTGAGCGGTTTTGTTGTGGGGTTTCTGGTGGGGCTGCTGATGGGGGTCTCTGGTGGGGGCTCTGATGGGGGGGGTTTGGGGAGGGGATGGGCTGGATTTGCATTGTGGGGAGGAGGAGGCTGTCTTGTGGACTTTGGGGACACGCCCATTTAATACTTACCTCTTTGACCCACGGCATCCACCTCGTCAGGCAAATGCTGGCAAATACTTGCTCCAATCCACGCCCGCGTGACTCCCGGCCCAGAGGGCCAGAGCATCACTGAGGCGTAGGGAATCTGGTATCCAGCCGGTTAATAGGATACAAATGGGTTTAAATGGCCAACTGCATCCTCCACCGGCGTAGAGCTCGAATGACAAGGGGATCAGCGAAAGTTGCCTATGGTGAGGTTCTCCGCCGCATGGGGAACTCCGCTAGCGGTGGTGGGGGGAGGAGAGGGATGGAGATTCCTCACCCTTTGTCAGTTTTCGGGAGGATTGGGCCCCTAATTTCTCTTTGAAGTTTTGTGGGTAATGAATAGCTGCCTCCTTTTGCTTTCCAAGCAGCCAACTGTATCGTTACAATTACTGTGTCTCCACCTGTCAATAAACTGGAAAATCAATTGTTGCTGTTTTAAAAGTGCTTTCAACAGGTTACAACTACAGGATACATCTCAAAATAAAAGGACAAACAATCAGAATTTAAGATAACTGGCATTGGGACCAGAAAAGAGAGAAGGAGAATTTTCTTTCGCGCCGTAATGCTCTGGAATGTATTGTCTGAAAGGCCTGTGAAAAGACATTAACAGTAACTTTCAAGGGAAATTGATCGTATAGTCAGAAAGGAAATAGGGAGCGAAGTGTGGAACGCAACTAACTGGCAGCTCGTTCGTAGGACCAGCACAGCCATGATGGGCCAAATGACATCTGAGCTGTGTGAAGCTATCTTAGAACGTGTACTTTTAGCTAATAAAGATGAAGAAGTGGGTGTACCTAAAGTTCATGGACTGGATTCTTCGTTTTGGAGACGAAGTCCCCACACTGTCATGAAAACTGTAGTATTTTACGCCAGGAAAACTGGCGTCAAAAGGCCACCTTTTTTTGCCAGGGGCTAGCAACGAGCCGTCGTAGCTCTAGCTGCCGATACGCCCACCGGCACTTCCGGGTCAGACGCCGCGCATGCGGCAGGCCGCCACCATGCTCCATGGCGGACTCAGCTCGCGTAGCTGGACCACCAAAGTAGGGCCCCGCATCGGCCGTTCGTACGCCGTGGACTGCCCGCCCACATTGCCCCCAGCCTCGATGGGAGCCCCCCTGCCCACCGATCAGCCCTCTGGACTGAGTCCTCAGCCTCCACGTGAGGATCCCGGATGGTGTGAGCACACGTAAGCCACGCCGTCGGGAATTTGGCTGGATGGCAACAGAGCATCGCTGGGCGGGCCTCAGGCAATGGCCTGAGGCGGTGGATACTCGGCGTGGCGTACTCCTAGAGTACACTGATTTCCAGGGGGCACAGAATTGAAAAACTGGCGCCGCTCCAGATTTCGGCGCCAAAACGGATTCTCCGCCCCGTCGCTGAATGCAATTTCGGCGT
This sequence comes from Scyliorhinus canicula, assembly GCF_902713615.1. NCBI lineage: Eukaryota > Metazoa > Chordata > Chondrichthyes > Carcharhiniformes > Scyliorhinidae > Scyliorhinus > Scyliorhinus canicula. The sequence continues at coordinate 287,940,741 of NC_052146.1, read as the reverse complement.
CAGGGAGCGGAAAATCTAGCCCTATAAACTGAAGCTGCCGCAAAGGGAATTTTCTTCCCCTCCTTTTGTACCAATGAGTTTTCTATACCAGCAACACCTTGGAGGAGGACTTCCAGATAAATCTTGAGATGCTGCACTCTTTGTAGAATCTCTTCCCCAACTCCAAGTCAAAGTGGACTGTGAATCATTGCCGGCATTGAAACCAAACTGATCCCAAATTAATCTCCCGAACCGTACACATCTGACGAGAAGAAGAAAAATGAAGGGCGAAATTCTCCCAAAACGGGAGAAATCGTCAAACTGCCGTAAAACCCGGGCGGGTTTTACGGCATCGCGCCCCTTCCCGACGGGGGACCGATTCTGGTCCCCCGTCGGGGCTAGCAGCCCGACGTCGGAGGCTCCGACAAATCGGGCTTAACGAAAATCGTTAAGCCCGCTTGTCGGACTTAGCGCCGGCTGACGCGTCATATGACGTCAGCCGCGCATGCGCAGGTGGGAAGACTCCACCCGCGCATGCGCGGGTGACGTCATCGCGTTTTTGCGCTAAACCCACGCATGCGCGGTCCGGGTTGCCCCTCAGCCGCCCCGCGTATTGATACTGCGGGGCGGCGGAAGGACAAATAGTGCGCGGGCATCGGGCCCGCTGCCCGCGATCGGTGGGCACCGATCGCGGGCCCATGGCACCCTTGGCACGGCCGTGGTACTGCCGTGCCAATCGGTGCCATGGTTATTTTTTTCCAGGTGGTCACGACGTTTTTACGAACGGCAGGACCAGGTGTGTTTGCCGGTCGTAAAGGGCTGGGACTTCGGCACTTCTAACAGCTGAGAATCGCTGCCGGCCGTAAAAAAACGGCGGCAGCGATTCTTGTCGGGATTTCGGCGGGGGGGGGGGGAGAATAGCGGGAGGGCGTCAAAAAAGTCGGGAAGGCCCTCCCGCTATTCTCCCACCCGTCGTGGGGGGGGAGAATTTCGCCCGAAATATTCCAATCTGAACATTTGGGTTTTCATGGTCAGTCCATTGAAGTCAACTTGCACCTCGCAGTCTTAAGCAAAAAATTGCAATGGAAATCAACTGCCTTGTTTGTTTCTTCACCGAGGCACTACTGATTACAGAAGCAGCCTAAAGTAGTTCTGGTACTAGTTTACTGCAAAAATCATCCTTGATGGTGTCAATTAACTCAGGGCAGATTCCACAACACTTGTCAACAAACTGGAATCCACTTGAAAAGATTCCCATGTCAGTCTGTTACCTTGTAGCACAAATGCAAAATGCGGCCATGTGCAAACAGCAAGGTCAATGAGAGATCAGTCAATCTGAATAACAATGGAGCACCATAAATACCCAATAGAGACTTTACAGAGAACACAGGAATCAAGGCCATAGACGCACTGCCTGACAATCCCTACTCACAAAAGAAACATGTTGCCTTGAAGATTGTTAAGCCGGCATCACTGGGTCAAGACTCCTGTAGCATCGTAGAATCTTGCAGCACAGGAGGCCATTCGGTCCATTCTGCCAACGCTGGCTCTTTGGAAGAGATGGATAGATAGAGAAATACAGCACAGAACAGGCCCTTCGGCCCACGATGTTGCGCCAAACTTTTGTCCTAGGTTAATCATAGAATTTTGGACAATTTTCCATGGCCAATCCACCCAACCTGCACATCTTTGGACTGTGGGAGGAAACCGGAGCACCCGGAGGAAACCCACGCAGTCACGGGGAGAATGTGCAGACTCCACACAGACAGTGACCCAAGTCGAAATCGGACTTGGGACCCTGGAGCTGTGAAGCAATTGTGCTATCCACAATGCTACCGTGCTGCCCTTAAGAAGTTAACCTACACTCCATTATTCTACCCTAATCCAAGTACCTATCCAATAGCCGCTTGAAGGTCCCTAACTTTTCCGACTCAACTACTTCCACAGGCAGTGCATTCCATGCCCCCACTACTCTCTGGGTAAAGAACCTACCTCTGACATCCCCTCTATATCTTCCACCATTTATCTTAAATTTATGTCCCCTTGTAATGGTGTGTTCCACCCGGGGAAAAAGTCTCTGACTGTCTACTCTATCTATTCCCCTGATCATCTTATAAACCTCTATCAAGTCGCCCCTCCTCCTTCTCCGTTCTAATGAGAAAAGGCCTAGCACCCTCAACCTTTCCTCGTATGACCTACTCTCCATTCCAGGCAACATCCTGGTAAATCTCCTTTGCACCTTTTCCAAAGCTTCCACATCCTGCCTAAAATGAGGTGACCAGAACTGCACACAGTACTCCAAATGTGGCCTGACCAAGGTTTTGTACAGCTGCATCATCACCTCACAGCTCTTAAATTCAATCCCTCTGCTAATGAACGCTAGCACACCATAGGCCTTCTTCACAGCTCTATCCACTTGAGTGGCAACTTTCAAAGAACTATGAACATAGACCCCAAGATCTCGCTGCTCCTCCACATTGCCAAGAACCCTACCATTAACCCTGTATTCCGCATTCATATTTTTCCTTCCAAAATGGACAACCTCACACTTGTCAGGGTTAAACTCCATCTGCCACTTCTCAGCCCAGCCCTGCATTCTATCTATGTCTCTTTGAAGCCGACAACAGCCCTCCTCACTATCCACAACTCCACCAATCTTCGTATCATCTGCAAATTTACTGACCCACCCTTCAACTCCCTCATCCAAGTCGTTAATGAAAATCACAAACAGCAGAGGACCCAGAACTGATCCCTGCGGTACGCCACTGATAACTGGGCTCCAGGCTGAATATTTGCCATCCACCACCACTCTCTGTCTTCTATCGGTTAGCCAGTTTGTTATCCAACTGGCCAAATTTCCCACTATCCCATGCTCCTTACTTTCTGCATAAGCTTACCATGGGGAACCTTATCAAATGCCTTACTAAAATCCATGTACACTACATCCACTGCTTTACCTTCATCCACATGCTTGGTCACCTCCTCAAAGAATTCAATAAGACTTGTAAGGCAAGACCTACCCCTCACAAATCCGTGCTGACTATCCCTAATCAAGCAAGAGCTGCCCAATTAAATCACACACACCCCGTATTTTCCCCATAATCCTGGAAGTTATAATAAAGTTTGCGTCCAACAAAAATAATTATCTCGACCAAAAACAAATGACAAAATAACTATGCTTTCAGGAGTATTCTCCACTGTAACCAGACTCTCGAATGACCCTCTTGTGGACTGAAGTGATCTCTTCACACATCTACTGAGTGGTACTATACTCCGTATGCTCACTCGATGTCTGTGTCTATGTATTTACAGTGTGTATTTATGTATGTCCTATGTTCTTTCATGTATGGAACGACAGTCCTCTGGACTGCACGCAGAACAATACTTTCGCTGTACCTCAGTACACGTGACAATAAATCAGATCAACACAACACCACACCAGAGTGTGTTCTGTAAAAATGCAATCGTCAACTAATTCTTTCAGTACGCAGGAGCAAAGGGGTAATCTAAAAATGTACTTTTACAGACTTCGGTAATGAACACAACGGGTATTTATTAATAAGAATTGTACAGCAGCCTGATGTCTGTAGCTAGCTCCCAAAATGTCTCGGGGTGCGATTCTCCAGCCTCGCTGCGCTCTCGTGGAGCGAAACGAGGCCGGTAAATAGCGGGAGAGGCCGAAAATGAGAACCGTGCCAGGCGCCAAACAGTTTGCGATGCAAGCGGCCCGCTCCCGTAGGCAAAATCGGGATCTTGTCATAGCGTGGCTAGAAACCAATTATCACCACTTAAGCCCCATTTCCATACAATTAACGGGAACCACCCATATCCAACGCCCTCTCGTGATTCAACAGCTTCGCCAGCAAGTGATCACACCGTCGCCAATTAGTACTCCTTTTTCATAACGTGAACCTGGCGGAAGGGTGTCTGTGGGGAACCAAGAAGGGAAATAGCCATCTTTGCTCACAGACAAAGAGCCCGGGGGTTCTGGGAGGGGGGAGGACAGATGCTGGGGGGGGGGGGGGGGGGGCATTGGTGTCTACCCACTCATGCTGCCCGGTGTAGGTCTTTGACCTTTTTCCGGCACTGGAGGCCAGTCCTCCGGGTCACACTCCCCGAGCTTACACCTGCTGCCTCCTCATCCCAGGCAATACTGACTGTCCTGTGGCTGACCCTCCAGGACCCTCGGGGGAAGAGGACATTCCTCCTGGCCCCCACTGTGTTGAGGAGTCTCCCCAGGTCAGCGTCCCTGAATCTTAAGGCCATGTTTGCTGGCTGGGCTTGGCTGATCCAGTGCTGCTTAAGTGCTGCTCGACCTTGTTAGCGGGGGGCTGGCGAGCGCGGTGGTGAATGCTGGAATTTGCAGCAAGATGCCCGTGAGGCCTCGTTAAGTGGACCAATTAACATTGAATAGTGTTGTCGGCCTCGCATGGGCCAAGCACCAGGAAGCTCACGGCAGTGCCCTCTCGCTACCACATTTAGAAATCTTTCCGGAGCGTCACCCCTTCTGCTTAGTAGCGTCTCTCACCATGGGGTGGTTCCACACTCTGAGTCCCGATTGAATTAAGAAGTAAAGAAGTTACGCTAAACTTAAATCAGAGCTTGGTTAGACCACAGTTAGAGCACTCTATACAGTTCTGGTCGCCATATTGGAAAAAATAATTTAGCAGGGCTGGATAAAGATTTCTGAGGATGATAGCAGAGGTGCGGTATACTTGTCAGGAAAGGATAAACAGGCTGGGCCTCCAGTCTCTTGAAAAGAGAAGGCTGAGGGTTGACCAAATAGAGGTCTGTAAATTGTGAATGGATTTGATAGAGTAGATCGCGAGAAATAGAACGTTTCCATTCGTGGCAAAGAACAAAACTAAAGGCCGTCGATGTAAGATAGTCACCAAGAATTCGAGTCAGAAATCCAACAGTAATTTCTATATCAGGAGAGTGGTGAAAATGTGGAACTCGGTGCCACAGGGAGTAGCTGAAGGGGTGCATTTAAGGGGAAGCGTAGGTAAGAGAGGAAGAATAGAGGGTCATGGTGATGGAGTTAGATTAGGAGCGATGGAAGGTGGATCAGGTGGAACATCATCAGGTTGGGCTGAGAGGCCTGTTTCTGGGATGTATTTTCAAAGTAATTCTATGTAAATACGGCCTGTTACCAATCCATTGAAACCTTTTATCCAGAACCTGATGCAAGGTGCGGTGCGTGCACTGATTCACTGTCCAGAGCCAGTGGTTACATTCTCCTCCTTTATTTCTCTTTTTAAAGCTAACTGGAGGACAGTGTTAATGAAAGACGCCTGTTTCTGTGACTTTTTTTTCCAAAAAAAAAAAATGAAAAAAAAAAGGGGGGGGAAATTGCGTATGTGTTTTTGAGTTTCTTGTAATTTTGTTTTCACCTTATTATTATTTTTTTCTCCAAGGAAGGGGAGACTGTTAAGTAATGGGCTAAGAGACATTCCAATTAGTTGTCTCATTTATGTTAAGTATCCAATAATTGACACTGATAATTAAAGGGGCTTCAGGTGGCCTTTATGTCAGGTGATGCAAAGATATAGGGCGGGATTCTCCGACCCCCCGCCGGGTCGGAGAATCGCCGGGGGTCAGCGTGAATCCCCGCTGGCCGCCGAATTCTCCGGCCCTCCAAACATTGGCGAGGCGTGAGTCGGGCCGCCCGCCCCGGAGAATGGCGGGGACCGGCGTGACTCAATGGGCCCTGGGGCTGCCCGAAGTCTCCGGCACGCGATGGGCCGAAGGCCCGCTGGTTTTTTGCCAGTCCCGCCAGCGTGGATCAGACTAGGTCCCTTACCGGCAGGACCTGGCGGCGTGGGCAGGCTCCGGGGTCATGGGGGGGGGGAGGGGGTGGGGGGCGCGGGGTGATCTGGACCCGGGAGGTGCCCCCACGGTGGCCTGGCCCGCGATCGGGGCCCACCGATCCACAGGCGGGCCTGTGCCGTGGGGTCACTCCTTTCCTACGTGTCGGCCGTGTCAACCTCCGTGATGGCCGATGCGTAGGTGACCCCTGCGCATGCGCGGGGATGACGTCAGCAGCCGCTGATGCACCCACGCATGTGCGGACTCTCGCCGGCCAGCGCAGTCCCTTCGGCCCTGGCTGGCGTGGCGCCAAAGGCCTTCCACGCCAGCCGGCAGGGCGCAAACCACTCCGACACCGGCCTAGCCCCTGAAGGTGTGGAGGATTCCGCACCTTTGGAGCAGGCCGACGCCGGAGTGGTTCATGCCACTCTGTTCCGCCGGGACCCCCTGCCCCGCCTGGTACAGGAGAATCCCACCCATGGTTTTGTGCATAGCCTGTTAAAGTGAAATAAAGGTGTCTGTAAAAGGAGCAGTACCTTTGACTCCTTATACAACAGCAGCTAAACGTCTAACAGACAGCACAGTGGTTAGCGCTGCTGCCTCGCGGCACCGAGGACCCGAGTTCGATCCTGGCCGCGGGTCACTGTCCGTGTAGAGTTTGCACATTCGCCCCACATGTCTGTATGGATCTCACCCACACAACCTGAAGAGATGTGCAGGGTAGGTGGATTGGCCATGCTAAATTGTCCCTTAATTGGAAAAGAAGAGAATTGGATACTCTAAATTTACTTTTTAAAACTAATAAATGCTAACCGGGAAGACGGAGGTATCCAATCGACAATCGAGTTAACCAAAGTGCTCTCTTTTTAAAGGGGAATTAACAAAGAAAGCCCAAATTATAAATAAAGCCAAATGAAACTTTGAAAATAATATGATGACTCAATCTGATATGTCCACAATGTACTTCAGTGGGTCCAGTTACCCGGCTGCACCCCAAATAAACTCATTCATTCTCTCAGCCAAGTGCTAACCAGATGTGACTCTGCGTAGTTTCCAAGACCAAGCAAGCTCTTTTTAAATTTGGATTTTTTCAAAGTCTTTTTCTGTTACACTGCACACTCATATCCTGAACATTCACTCGCTTCAAAGATTAAAGCTCAATTTATCGACCATGATGCAGTAATCTGCTTGACATCCAAAAGCAAAAGAAAATGCCATTGTTAAAATATTTTCCGAACGTAAGCATTGTATTTCTTTTCAAATCTAAATTCGAAAGACTGTTTCAGGTTTTTTCATCTCTCCTCGTAAAACAATGCATTCCATACTTTTCTCTCCACCGTGGGACTAGGCAGGGATGTCCTACGTCCCCCCTGCTGTTTGCACTCGCGATTGAGCCGTTGGCCATCGCATTAAGGAATTTGGGGGTATGGAAAGGAATAGTGCGCGCGGGGGGGGGGGGGGGGGGGGGGGGGGGGGGGTGCTTATATGCCAATGACTTGTGTCGGAACCGAGTGAGTCGATAGGGGGAATATTGGGGCTGCTTCGAGTGTTTAGGTCTTTCTCGGGGTACAAACTAAATCTAGACAAGAGTGAATATTTTGTGGTGTCTCAGCCGGGGTTGGGGCAGGGGTGGGGGGGCTGCCATTCCGGATGGCAGGGACTCACTTTAGGTACCTGGGCGTGCAGGTTGCCCGGGAGAGTTAAAGCCGACCTGGCAAGGTGGGATGATCTCCCTCTGTCACTGGCGGGTCGGGTACAGGCGGTTAAAATGAATGTGTTGCCGCGATTTCTGTTTATTTTTCAATGCCTGCCGATTTTCCTGCCAAAAGCTTTTTTCAGAGAGACTCAGGGAAGGATTACTTTGTTCATATGGGTAGAGAAGGTGGCCAGAGTTAGAACGGTGCTGTTAAAGAGGGGAAGGCAGGGGGTTTGGGTCTTCCGAACCTGATGTATTACTACTGGGCAGCAAATGTGGAGAAGGTGCGGAGCTGGGTCAGAGGCTGATTCCCAGTGGGTCAGAATGGAGGAGAGTCTGTGCAGGGGGTCGGGATTGAAAGCACTAGCGACAGCGCCGCTCCCGGTGGCCCCGGGGAAATACTCAGGGAGTCCGGTAATAATAGCTTCATGGAGAATTTGGAGGCAGTTTCGCCAACACTTCGGGTTGGGGGCAGGGCCAAGGGAAATGCCGATTCGGGGGAACCATAGAGTTGAGCCAGGGAAGTCGGATGGAAATTTTCAGAAAGGGAGGAGAAGTGGATTAAGATATTAAAAGATTTGTTTCTGGTGTGACCATCAATTCACTCGGAACACGATTGGAAGTAAACTGTGGTTTTAATAGTCTTACAACTGAGCCTACCTGCGACCAGAAGAACTGAGGGCAGGCTCACACGGCTGCAGCACTTTATACTTCCGGTAGTGGGAGGGGCCATGGGTGGAGCCATGGGCGGAGCCGAGGGTGGAGCCCTGTACAAGCTCCTCATCTCCCCCTATGGGCAGAGCCGCGCAATGGCTCCCAGACAGAGCCCACAAGGACACAATACCATACAATACAATACAGTGTGAATTACATTCACCACAGTTTCTTAGGGGTTGGTTTACAGGATTGAAGGAGCTGGAAGCGAAGTATGGGCTGGAGCAGGACGAAATGTTTAGAAACATGCAGGTTTGAGATTTTGCCAGAAAGGAGATTCAGAGCTTCCCGTTGGAGCTGGCCTCCACATTGCTGGAGGAGGTGTTGACGACAGGGGGACTGGAGAAGGGGGTAGTGTCGGCGGTTTACGGAGCTATTTTGGAAGAGGAGAAGGCACCACTGGAAGGGATCATAGCAAAGTGGGAGGAAGAGTTGGGAGAGGGTATGGAGGGGATATGGAGGAGGGGTTCTGGTGTGAGGTGCTCCGGAGAGTCAATGCCTCCACCTCATGCGCGAGGTTGGGGCTGATACAGCTGAAGGTGGTATGCAGAGCACACCTCACGAGGGCGCGAGGATGAGCCGATTCTTTGAAGGAGTAAAAGATGTGTGTGAACATTGCGGGTGGTTTGGGAGGAGGGGGGGGGGGGTGCGAATCACATTCATATGTTTTGGTCTTGTCCAATGCTAGAGGATTACTGGAAGGAGGTTTTAGGGTAATTTCTAAAGTGGTGCACGTGAAACTGGACCCGGGCCCCCGGGAGGCAATATTCGGGGTGTCGGACCAGCCAGGGTTGGAAACGGGTGCGGAGGCAGATATTGTAGCCTTCGCCCATTGATCGCCTGAAGGCAGATCCTGATGGGATGGAGAGCAGCCTCTCCACCCTGTGCCCTGGCGTGGCGGGGGGGGGGGGGGGGGGGCCTGTTGGAATTCTTGACTCTTGAGAAGGTTAAGTTTGAACTGAGGGGAAGGATGGAGGCATTCTACAATTCATGGGCATTATTCATTATGCACTTTCAAGAACTGGATAACATCGAACATTAGTTGGGCGTGTGGGTGGGAGGGTTGGGGGGAGGGGACTGTGTGTGTTAATGGCGACTATGGCTGATCCCTAATTCCTTTTTGTCAGTTGTTTGTGTGAACATGCGGGCTAATGTTTGGGGTTTGGTGGGAGGATGGGATCATTGTTATTGATATGGGGATTGACATATTTGTTACTGATTATTGTTTATTGTTGGTGGGTGTAAATTTGGGAGAAAATGTGAAAAAGGAGGAGAATTAAAAATATTTTTTAAAAAACAATGCAGTCCACTTTTGGGTAATCGCTGCTCTGGCCAAGCTATACATTAAGATAATTGCCCCACTGCCAGATATGGCCTGCATTACCTGTGATTGCCAGCGCAAACTAGAGTCCCATGGGATTCCCATTCTACAGCTCCTCCCCAGCAGGAAGGTCAGGATTATAGTCACATGGCTGTAGGCCTTGCTATTTTGCAGCTGGGAAAATATTGAGAAGTGGGTAGATTTTGTGAGGTTGAGGCCCAGGTGCACAGTCCTTGCCCCCCAATGGAAAGGGAAGTGTGTAAAAGAGATTGGAGGGCAGTTGAGGGAAGGGATTGGGATAGGGATGGGGCAAAACAAGACGAACGGAAAACATCGGGAGCAGTCAGGTTGGAACGGAAGAGGAGGAAAGTAACAGGGAGAGGTTGAGACAGAGGAAAAGAGAGAAAGAAAGAGAGAGAGAATTGGCAGAATGTACATCTGCAGCAAAAGAGGGCAGGAATTCACTTTCCAGGTTCCTGATGAAGATTCCACCCAACTCCAGACCAGCAAATTGGCGCCTTCGCTCCCTCAGTTCGCACGAGAAAAATGTCTGCTTAGATGTAATACTGAAGGGAAGTCAGCAACAGTGAACAAGCCAATTGGCACAAGCCAATAACTTTTGGAGGGATGGGAAGAAATTCAGGTGGAAAATGTTATTAGCGCGAGACCTCACTCAGAAAGCACAACATGAGGCTATGTCCGAAAATGAGAGAATCCAGCAAGTGACCAAAACACTCAGAAAACAGATCTTACTTTAATGATAGGAAATGGGATAACTGTCGTTATTCATGCCTCCAGAGGCAACTTACCCTATTTGGATAGGCCTCTGGTCTCACCAGGTGTAAATCTCAAGTTAGGCTCTGGGAAGAAGTGATTGTTATTAAAAAATAAAATAAACGTTTTGTTTTGTGGGGAGGGAGGTCACTGGTTAGGTCTCAGTGATAACTGTGGTAAACCTATGTGAAGCAGGAAGCTCTGTCCAATTTCCTGCAGGGGTTCTGGAAGAGGTTTTATAGCCTTGTGTATATAAGTGGCCAAACCTTTGTTTCAGACAGATGTTGGGGCGGGTGGGCAGCTGTCTGTGCCAATATGGTGCCTCCTGTGTCCTGGCACAGAGCGGAAGATGGAAGATGCACTCTGATGCGACCATCAATTCACTCAGAGACACGACTTGGAGTAAACTGTGGCTTTAATCGGCTTACAACTGAGCCTGCCTGCGACTGCGCTGAACTGAAGGCGGACTCGCAGGACCGCAGCACTTATACTTCCTGAAGGGGGCGGAGCCAAGGGCTGAGCCCTGTACATGTTCCTCATCTCCCCCTGTGGGCAGAGCCACGCAACGGTTCACAGATGGAGCCCATAGGGCCACAGCAATGTACAGTGTGAATTATAGTGGTTACACATTCACCACACACCCTGAATTTAGTTCCTTTGGCATTTGCATTACAGGATTAAAACAGGTCCTTTTTCTGCCCTGTTGTCTTTCTCGGTGTCTGCGGACGTGAACAATGCCACTTCTTTAGAAGGATGTTTTCAGCTCAAGGGGCTGAATAGCCTATTCCTGTTCCTAAGGCCATGTGTCAGCTATGAGCCTGACCAATGTGGGATTGTATACATATCACCCATTGAGTCTACATTCCAAGATTATAGCCATTACTATTCAAAAGGAAAGCTGCTGGTGGTTGAACTTAAACAAACTGCCAGCAACTCCACAAACTTTAATCAAGTACGTTGATGTGTCCACCCACCAATCTTGGAATTCACCTTCCAAGAGCTGCTATTGACATTAACTTTCACCTTTGATGCTGTTCTTCATATGCCCTGTTTTATTTGAGAAGAGGAACACAGCGGTTATCCGCGATCAAGTGTAAACAAACCTTTTGTGGAAGCCAAGAGGGGTGCGAGTTGAAAAGCCTCAGGACGACTTCCTTTTAACCTAACCAAGCAAAGCGTGTCTCATCAAATTACTGAAGCATCTCACATCCCCTAGCGCAGGCGACATCCAAACTTCTGTCTTTGAGCTTGTACAGGCTTGAACTATGAAGGATCGAGCATAAAGGTTTTAAAGTCAGACCGGAAAATCACGCTGGCAACCTCCCTCAAACAGACAAGTGGAACAAAATTCCAGAATCTCCAACCGACCGTATATCATTCGTTGTTGAGGAATTGCCTGCAGCGGCACAATAGCTCTTTATGTTCCAGGCAATTATCTCATCTGTAATTACCCTTACAACCATCAATCCTGCCTGAGCCTAGATATTACTCCAGCGCTGACCAGCACAGCATGGGCTGATTTCATTTGCAACTAATTTGTATTGTTGACAATTCATTTCAGTGTTTTTAAAATTCGATTAGGGGTCCATTCTAAACTAGCTCAGCAGGGTAGTGTCCCGGGGGTTTGAGTGGACTACCAGTTTAATTCTCCAATAGGAAGTACAGAGGGCCAGAGGGATTGTGTGGTGCATGGCCAAAGATCCCTGAAGGCAGCAGGTCAGGGTGGTTAAGGAGGCATATGGGGCACTTGCCTTTATTAGTCGAGGCACAGAATATAAGAGCAGGGAGGTTATGATGGCGCTGTGTTAAATGCTTATTAGGCCACTGCTGGAGTGCTGTCGTCTAAAGGAAGGATGTGACTGTTATGTTCTGGTGCTTGGTCGGACGGAATTAGTGCACTAGAGAACATCTAGTTCGTGACGAGTTGAATGTTCATTGATTAACAGTAATATGGGACAGACAACAATACAAAACTACCAAAACCACTAACTGTTAAATCACTATTATAAAATTATCCGAGAACTATTATCCAGTACGACCATCCACTATGACGACTATCTCCAGACTCCCCAAGGTAACAGTGTCATGTGGTTGTTCTTTACTGCCACCTGCTGGTCGGAGGTCCTATTTACATAACTGCTTATGCATATCATCACAGTGACTGCACCAGAGAGGGTGCAGAAGAGATTCACCACGATACTGCCTGGGTTGGAGCATTTCAGTTATGAAGAGAGGCTGGTTAGGCTGGGGCCATTCACCTTAGAGCAGAGAACGCTGAGGGAGGGGGGGTGGGGGGGCGGCCTGATTGAGGTGCACAAAATTATGAGGGATATAGATAGGGTAGATAAGAAGAAACCTTTCCCAGTACGAGAGGGGTCAATAACCAGGGGGCATAGATTAAAGGTGAGGGCAGGAGATTTAAAGGGGATTTGAGGAAACACTTTTTTGCCCAGTGTGTGGTAGGAATCTGGAACTCACTGCCTGAAAGAGGGGTAGAAGTGGGAACCCTCACAAGCATTTATATGAGCACTTGAAATGCCATAACATACAAGGCTGTGGATCAGATGCTGGAAAATGGGATTCGAGTAGATAAGTGCTTGATGGCCAGCACTGACACACTGGGCCGAAGGGCCTCTTGCTGTGCTGTAAAAGTCTATGAATATTATCCTCCATTGGGTTGAGCAGAGAATAAAGCTGAAAGGCTGTGAAACCAGCCAATTCCAGGTTAAAATTGCCCCCGTTTCCGACCCATTCTTTCCCCACATTTTGCATCATCCCAAAGTGGCTCTTCCCCTGGTCGGAAAATAACAAATCCCTAGCAGCCCAGCTCAACACAGAGCGGACTCAGCAGTAAAGGGAGAGGGAGAGGACTCCCGACCCTGGGAGGGCCTCGAAGCTCCACCACTGCACAGCCCCAAGGCGTAGGATTCTCAAGAGGGCCCCGTCACTGCGCTGTCTTCACTTTGCAAAGTGTATTGATGGGACAAGACGGCTGGAATAATCACCACGTCAAGCCATTAATGCCAAGATGCTTATTGGGATCCTGTCATGTGTAATAGCGCAGGATAACCAGAAAGAAAAGCTGCTTCTCATCAGATATGGACATAAAAGGAAAGGTTATGGAAAACTGTACTCCTGTCAGGCATGAAACTGATTTTTCCACAATTTGTTCTGTGCTTACTGACAGAATTCCCCGAAGGGCAATAAATATAGAAGTGCGCTGCAAGTCAAAAAGTGATTTGCTGTATTTGGCACGTTTTATATTTGCAAATTGCAATTAAATGAAACCAGAGGCACATTATTTACAGATACAGTTATTTAGACAAGCAGTTAACTCATTAACTTCATTTGAATGGGGAGTTTGGACGGAACTATGTATTTCCTTTCATATACCCCAATTTCAATTGGAGTAATCGTCAAAGACTTTGGCCTTTTGTCTTTCCCTCCTTCCTTCGACCTGTAACTCAATTCCAAGGCAGTCCCAGGGCACGTGCCCAACAGCCAGGCTCAGAAATAATCAGATTATTGAAATATGGAAGGACAAACACCTCAACCTTAGTCCATTGGAATGAAGAACTTCTGGCTGATCTTTCATCACCGAAGTGACCCTAATGGGGTCTCAACAACATGGATAATATCCCCATGGGCTTAATAGAAGCCTAACAAGCACCAAGCTTATTAAAATGATATTAGGGGGATTAGGTCGCCTGGTTGGCCCCAGCAGTAGATTTTAAGGACCGCCTTAAGGAAGGAGAAGTGTGGACATTTAGGATGGGTATACCAGAGATTAGAGGTTAGACAGCTGCATGCACGGCCACCAATGGTGGAACAATTAAAATCGAGGATGCTCAAAAGGTTGAAATCAGTACAAAAAGGGCAGATGGAGATGACAATGATAGGGAGGGGAGAGGCTATGGAGGAGACGGTCAGCACAGGCCAGGTATCAGGGTTGGAATATTCAAGAACTGCATGGTTCCCCCCCCCAAAGCCAATGGCACATTGGTGACTTTGTTCTTCAATCAAACAATATATTCTCAACAAATAGGGACTGACAGTGAATCACTATTCCTGTCTATCGAGATGTGGTGATGCCGGCGTTGGACTGGGTTGGGCACAGTAAGAAGTCTCACAACACCAGGTTAAAGTCCAACAGGTGTGTTTCAAATCACCAGCTTTCGGAGCACTGCTCCTTCCTCAGTCTATCATGTAATCCTTTAAATACCCCCCCCCCAGGACCCCGGTGCCCGCCCGCACCGCCAATCCCGCCGGTAAGGTAGGTGGTTTAATCCACGCTAGTGGGAAAGGCTTGCCAGTGGCGGGACTTCGGCCCATCGTGGGGCGGAGAATCGCCACGGGGGGCCCGCCGACCGGCGCAGCGCAATTCCCGCCCCTGCCGAATCTCGGGTGGCGGAGAATTCGGAACATGGCGGGGACGGGATTGACGCCGGCCCCGGGTGATTCTCCGACCCGGCGGGGGGTCGGAGAATCCCGCCCCTCATCTCACACACAAATAATCCTGTGGGAAGGAATACAGTTCAACAGACATTTGCTATTTGTTTCTCCGCTTTCTGTCAGAATGCTATTAAATAAATAAACAGTTACAGGACTCAGGATTTCTAATTTTGTTTCGTCAAAATAAAGAGTTTCCAGGATATAGTATGCATTGTCTTGGTGTGTTTATTCTATTTATAAATAATTAGCCACCTCTATCGACCTCAGTAACTCAAACAACTCTATTAGATTAATAATAAAAGTCAAAATACCGTGGACTCTGGAAATGTGAAATAAAAACAGAAATGTTGGAGTTACTCAGCAGGGCTCTCTCTGTGGTGAAAGAAACAGGCTTAGGGCTCGATTCAGCCAAATGGGAACATGTGTGTGTATGTGTGTGTGTGTATATACGTGTGCATTTATGTGTGTGTATGTATGTGTGTATACGTGTGTATGTAAGAGTGTGTCTGTGTATGTGTGTGTGTGTGTATACGTGTGCATGTATGTGTGTGTATGTATGTGTGTATACGTGTGTATGTAAGAGTGTGTATGTGTATGTGTGTGTGTGTGTATACGTGTGTATGTAAGAGTGTGTATGTGAGTGTGTATACATATGTATGTAAGAGTGTGTATGTGAGTGTGTGTGTGTGTATGTGAGTGTGTGTGTGTGAGTGTGTATGTGTGTGTGTATACGTGTGTAGTATGTAAGAGTATGTATGTGTGTGTGTGTGTGTGTATGTGTATGCATGTGTGTATATGTGTGTATGTGTATGCATGTGTGTATGTATGTGTATGCATGTGTGTGTTTGTGTATGCATGTGTGTATATATGTGTGCATGTGTGTGTGTATGCGTGTGTATGTGTGTGTACATATGTGTGTGTATGTGTATGCATGTGTGTATGTGTATGCATGTGTGTATATGTGTGGCTGTATGTGTATGCATGTGTGTATGTGTATGCATGTGTGTATGTGTGTGTATGTGTATGCATGTGCGTGTGTATGCATGTGTGTATATGTGTGCGTGCGTATGCATGTGTATGTGTATGCACATGTGTATATATGTTTGTGTATGTGTATGCATGTGTGTATATGTGTGTGTGTGTATGTGGGTATGTGTATGTGTGTGCATGTGTATGAATGTGTATATATGTGTGTGTACGTGTGTGTGTGTGTGTATGTACGTGTGTGTATGTACGTGTGTGTGTAGGTACGTGTGTGTGTGTAGGTACGTGTGTGTGTGTATGTACGTGTGTGTGTGTACGTGTGTGTGTGTGTACGTGTGTGTGTATGTACGTGTGTGTGTATGTACGTGTGTGTGTGTATGTACGTGTGTGTGTGTATGTACGTGTGTGTATGCGTATGTGTGTGTGTGTGTGATATGTGTACGTGTGTGTGTGTACATGTGTATATGTGTGTGTGTATGTACGTGTGTCTGTGTGTGTATGTACGCATGTGTGCATGTACGTGTGTGTGTGTATGTGTACGTGTGTGTGTGTGTGTGTGAGGGGGGACAGGTTTTTAGACGCCTGGGTTGTTGATCCCAGGAAGGCCTAGACCTGGCCTCTAAGTGCCTGAACGGCGGGCCTTCCCCAAAGGAAGCAATGTTGGCCTCTCGCCGGTTCTACAGGCACAGGTGAGACCCTGTTGCCTCGATTAAATTCTACCCAATGTGTTGGGACCCTTTGATTATTGGGATATTTAGATGGGGTTGGGAAATAGCAGCGGAAATTCTGTAAATAATGTTTCTAAGATGGCAAATCTGATGCCACAATGTGCCCAGCGATGTGGTTCAAAGCCTCGTCAGCAGATGCAGGCAGGCCCCTTGGGTTGGTTCATCTTTTTTGTTTCTGCCTCTCTCTGGGAAAGCAACTTGGCCAGGATTCTCCAAAATCCCGGCTAAATGTTGACACCGGCGTCAAAACCGGCGCGAGCGACTCCGGCGCCAACAGGCCTCCAGGCCCAGGCATTCACCCCTTCCTCGGGGGCTAGTACGGCGCCAGAGTGGTGTCCGCTGCTCTGGCGTTCGAACGCCCGTGCACCAGGGCCGGCGTGGGTCTGCACAAACGTGCCACAGCCGGCGTGGATCCGTGCATGTGCGCCACGGCTGCCGTGGGTCCGCACATGCACGTGTGTTGCCGTCTCCGCGCTGGCCCCCGGGCAATATGGCGGAGCCCTACAGGGGCCCAGCATGGTGGAACATAGGCCCCTTCCGGAATTAGCCCGCCCGCCAATCGGTAGGCCCCGATCGTGGGCCTGGCAACCATGGAGGTCCCCCCCGCCCCCCCCCCCCCCCCCCCCCCCGGAGTTGGATTCCCCCACCAGGACGGCCCCCGCAGCCAGAACTCCGAGGTCCCGCCAGGTAGGACCAGACCTAACCGACGCCGGCGGAACTCAGCGGAACTCGGCATGGCGAATCACCTTGGGGGGGGGGGGGGGGGGGGGAGACGCTTTCAACGGCCCCCGACCGGCGCCGCAGCGAACCCGTGGGTGCGATTGATGCCGATTCTCTGGTTGCCGTAAAATCAGCGGCCCGCCGTCGGATTGGCTTGGTGTGATTTTCGTGCCAACCCAGCGCGGGATCGAAGAATCCCGGCCCATGTCTCTGCTCTGCACTGTCCCACACAGCTAACCCAAGATCAGGAAGTCCTTTAGGCCGTTGCCTCAGTTAACAAACTGCCTGAACTTTGAACATATGACAGATGAGATGATTTTTCTTCCAATTATTTCCAGGCACACACTTTTTGCGACCTCTTGTATTTATCTCAGTTACTAACTGATTCGAGAACCGTGATGTTGCTGGACTAGTAATCCTGTAACCCTGACTAATTCTCCCTGGGTTCAAATCACACAATACCAGCTGGGGGAATATGAATTCAATTAATTAATCAATTTGGAGTGAACTAAGTTGGTCTCATTAATAATGATCATGAAACCAATGGACTAACATAAAAGTCTACGTGGCTAACTAATGGCTTTCAAGGAAGGAACCCTGCTGTCTGGTCTACATGTGACTCCAGACCCACAGCAATGTAGCTCCTGCTGTGGGGTGATCCGGGGTGCTTCTATATTGGAAGGAGTGTGCTTCTTTTCATTAGCCAAATAAATTAAATCGACAAACTGTGAGATAAATTCAAAATGCAGCTCTTTAAAGGGATGCGGCATCAAAATAAACTGAATCCCAAAGTAAACTTAAGATCTCAAAACAAAATGTGACTGAAGGGGGTCAATAAAACACCCCAGACCCCATGGTGCCCACGGGGCACGGAAGGTCTCGATGGTGCGGGCAGACACTGAATGCTCCCTTTCCAGCAAAACCCTGCAGTGAACAGAGCTGTGGAAAAGAAACAGATGACCCCCCACCTCAACCAGCCGTTGCCCAGACCAATTAATGGCCAATTTGGCTAGGTTCAGGAGCAGGCCCACGAGGAGGTCCACGCCCACCCTCTGGCCTTTAATGGTTGTCCTGGGGAAAGTCCCATTGAGTGACAACCCACCACACAAACGTTTGGCATTCAAAGTAGGAGAACCAGCATCCTGAATCACTTCAATTGGAGAACGTCTGCCGGAATTAAGCACCCATCAGGCACTTAAGATGCCAGAGGTGGGCCATCCCTGGGATTTAGGACACTGCAAGGAGAAGATCTATCCCGCTGACCCCCACATGTTGAGAGTAGTGAGGTACTGAGGAGGGTATCAAGGTTGCAGGAGTGTACCGGCAGACAGAAAGGTGGGTTGAAGTGTGTCTACTTCAATGCAAGGAGCATCCAGAATAAGGTAGGTGAACTTGGAGCATGGATTGGTACTTGGGACTATGATGTTGTGGCCATTACGGAGACATGGTTAGAACAGGGACAGGAATGGTTGTTGGAAGTTCCGGGGTATAGATGTTTCAGTAAGAGTAGGGAAGGTGGTAAAAGAGGTGAAGGAGTAGCATTGTTAAACAAGGATAGTTTAATGGCTGCAGAAAGGCAGTTCGAAGGGGATCTGCCTACTGAGGCAGTAGTTGGGCCGAAGTTAGAAATAGGAAAGGAGCGGTCACATTGTTAGGAGTTTTCTATAGGCCCCCAAATAGTAATAGAGATGTGGAGGAAGAAATTGCAAAACAGATTATGGATAGGTGTGGAGGTCTCAGTGTAGTTGTCATGGGTGACTTTAACTTTCCAAATATTGATTGGAACCTCTACAGGTCGAACAGTTTCGATGGGGCAGATTTTGTACAGTGTGTGCAGGAGGGTTTCCTGACACAATATGTGGATAGGCCGACAAGAGGGGGGGGCGCCACATTGGATTTGGTACTGGGTAATGAACCGGGCCAAGTGTTAGATTTGTTTGTGGGAGAGCACTTTGGAGATAGTGACCACTATTCGGTGTCTTTCACTATTGCAATGGAGAGGGATAGGGCCATATGGCAGGGAACGGTTGGTTTATAATTGGGGGAGGGGTAATTATGATGCGATTAGGCAAGAATTAGGGAGCATAAGATGAGAACAGAAACTGTCAAGGAAAGGCACAAATGAAAAGTGGAGCTTGTTCAAGGAACAAATACTGCGTGTCCTTGATAGGTATGTCCCTGTCAGGCAGGGAGGAAATGGCCGTGTGAGGGAACCATGGTTCACAAAAGAGGTTGAATGTCTTGTCAAGAGGGAAAAGGAAGAGTATGTAAGGATGAGAAAACAAGGTTCAGTTGGGTCACTTGAGGGTTA
Source organism: Scyliorhinus canicula (assembly GCF_902713615.1). Lineage (NCBI taxonomy): Eukaryota > Metazoa > Chordata > Chondrichthyes > Carcharhiniformes > Scyliorhinidae > Scyliorhinus > Scyliorhinus canicula. The sequence goes on along the minus strand of NC_052146.1, from coordinate 287,921,254 downwards.
CAAGGTAGCAAGGAATGAGCTAAAGAAAAAGGGCTTAGGAGAGCTAGGAGGGGGCATGAGAAGTCCTTGGCGGGTCGGATCAAGGAAAACACCAAGGCTTTTTACTCTTATGTCAGAAAAAAAAGAATGACCGGGGTGAGGGTAGGGCTGGTCCAGGAAAGTAGTGGGAACTTGTGCATGGAGTCAGAAGAAGTTGGGGAGACGTTGAATGAATACTTTTCTTCAGTGTTTATCAAGGACAGGGGCCATGTTTTTGAGGATGTGAGTGTGATACATGCGGGTAGGCTGGAGTAGGTAGATGTTCTGAGGAAGGATGTATTAGCAATTTTGAAAAACCGGAGGGTCGACAAGTCCCCTGGGCCAGATGGGATATATCCAAGGATTCTTTGGGAGGCAAGGGATGAGATTGCAGAGCCTTTGATTTGATCTTTGGGCCCTCACTGTCCATGGGGATAGTGCCAGAGGACTGGAGAGTGGCGAATGTTGGTCCTCTGTTCAAGAAAGCGAATAGGAATAACCCTGGTAATTATAGGCCGGTTAGTCTTACTTCGGTGGTCGGTAAGTTAATGGAAAAGGTCCTGAAGTATAGGATTTATGACCATTTGGAAAGATGCAGCTTATTCCGGGATAGTCAACACGGATTCGTGAAGGGTAAGTCTTGCCTCACAAATTTGATTGAATTGTTTGAGGAGGTAACTGTTGGGCTGTTGATGTCGTATACATGGATTTTAGTAAGGCGTTTGATAAGGTTCCCATTGGTTGGCTCATGAAGAAAGTAAGGAGGTGTGGGATATAGAGAAATTTGGCCAATTGGATAAGTAACTGGCTATCACATCGAAGACAGAGGGTGGTGGTGGATGGAAAATTTTCAGGCTGGAGACCAGTTACCAGCGGTGTACCACAGGGATCAGTGCTGGGTCCTCTGCTATTTGTGATTTTTAACAATGACTTGGAGGAGGGGGCTGAAGGGTGGGTCAGTAAATTTGCTGATGACACCAAGATTGGTGGAGTAGTGGATGAGGTGGAGGGCTGTTGTAGGCTGCAAAGAGACATTGATAGGATGCAGAGCTGGGCCGAAAAATGGCAGATGAAGATTAACCCTACTAAGTGCGAGGTGATTCATTTTGGTAGAAAAAATTTGAATGCTGATTACAGGGTCAACGGCAGGGTTCTGAGGAATGTGGAGGAACAGAGACATCTTGGGGTTCATGTCCATAGATCTCTGAAGGTTGCCATTCAAGTGGATAGAGCCGGGTAGAAGGCCTATAGTGTGTTAGCATTTATTAACAGGGGGCTTGAGTTTAAGAGCCGCGGGGTTATGCTGCAACTATACATGACCCTGGTGAGACCACATTTGAAATATTGTGTGCAGTTTTGGTCACCTCATTATAGGAAGGATGTGGAAGCATTGGAAAGGGTGCAAAGGAGATTTACCAGGATTCTGCCTGGTTTATAAGATGATGAGGGGGATAGATAGAGTGGAAATTCAGAGACTATTTCATCGGGTGGACGTAGCTGTTACAAGGTGGCATAACTATATAGGAGGGATATCCGAGGTAGGTTCTTTACTCAGAGAGTGGTTAGGGTGTGGAATGGACTGCCTGCTGTGATAGTGGAGTCGGACACTTTAGGAACTTTCAAGCAGTTATTGGATAGGCACATGGAGCACACTAGAATGACAGGGAGTGGGATAGCTTGATTTTGGTTTCGGACAATGCTCGGCACAACATCGAGGGCCGAAGGGCCTGTGCTGTACTGTTCTATGGGCATGGGCCAAACCAACACATTCCCACCCGATTAAACACTCCGTCATCAGGGGCAATTAAATTGCATCCAGTGCAAACGTCTGCCCCCCCGGCCGGTGCAGACTCGATGGGACGAATGGGCTCCTTCTGCACTGTAAATTCTATGATTCTTTAACTGTATTAACCCCAAGCCTCACACCTGAGGTTGAGGCACTCGCCCTCCACAATCCCTCACACCACATCCCCTCTTCCAGGACCATCCCCAGCTCCTCCTCCCACTTGGCCTTAAACCCCTCCAGCGACACCATATCCTCCTCCAAAATCCTCCCATAAATCTCCGAGATGACACCCCCGACCCCACCAATAACGAGGAGGGGGGTGTCACTGGAATCGTTGGGGGAACCTCTTTCGCAAAGTCCCGCACCTGCATAAGGTCTCTCCCCCCCCCCCCCCCCCCCCCCACGAAATCCAAAACTTCACCATCAACTCCTCCAAACTCGCAAGCTGCCCTTCCAAAAATAAGTCCTCCATTTCCATCATCCCCCCTCCTCCCACCCACGCAACCTAGCATCCAGCCTCACCTGCTCAAAAATACGATTCTCTCGGACCGGCATCAACGTCGACCCCGCGCCCAAATGAAAGTGCTGCTGAAATTGCTTCCATATCTGCAGCGTGGCCACCACCACCGGACAAGCCAGGGATTTCCCTGGAGCAAACGGGAGCAGCATCATTGCCAGCACCTACAAGGGCCAGGCTTCCACCCTCGCCCACATTGCCTCCGGCTCCCTACCCCAGCCCCGCACCTTCACCGCGTTCACTGCCCATTAGTAATACATCAGATTTGGAAGAGCCAAACCCCCTGACTCTTGCCCTCTCTTAACCGCCATCTTCCGAATCCTCGCTACCCTACCTGCCCAGACAAATGATAAAATCAACCATTCCACCTCCATTAAAAAATGGCAAAGAGACCAGTAAGCACTGGAATAAAAATAAAATCCACGGCTAGGTGTTCACCTTTACCACCTGCACCCAGCCTGCCAATGATAGGGGGTGAACAGAAGAATTTACAACGGAAATAGAAAAATAAAATGTCCCCCTATGCAACACCACAGGAGATCAGCCTGAGTGGGTCTGCTGATTCTGTACTGAATAATTGACAAACGACGACATTAACAGCTTCTTCAGGAGAAACGACAATGATAATAATTTGCAGAATGTTTTGATCGCCACAGAACTGAAAAGGTGATGCAGCATATTTACAATCTGACAGAACATCATCCCACGAAGAATTCTGAAGAAAAACAAGGAAACCAGCCAAGACAAACATCTGGGATTTCTTTTTTATATATTCCTTCCATAATTTTGGAAGAAACTGCAGGTGCTAAACATGGAAAAAGTTTAACAATGGATGCGTATCAGGTGGTTCAAAGGAGCTTTCGTTTTTAATAAAAGTAGTGCACTTTTGTATCGAGCGTCTCGGAGATTAGAGAAAATGGCGTCATTTTTTATTGTCTCTTACCTGACACTTTGGATAGATTTGTGTATGTCAGTTAGGCTTGTCCATACTACTTAAGCTGATGGATAACCACTCTAATTAATGAGCAGTTGCACAAATTGCAATAATCAAGGGCATGTTTTGTATACACGATAAAGATAATAATTACCATGAAAAAAAGAGGTATATATTAAATTTGTTAAGTATATTTTTAGTTAGTTGGCACCACTTCTGTCATGGTTTGAGATGGCACTTCAATAAGCTATCCAACAACAACTTCCATCTATGTGGTGCCTTTCACATAATGGAACACCCTAAGTAGCTTCACAGGAGCACTGTACGGCAAAGGACAGCACTGAGCCGCACAAGCTCTGAGGCGTGATGACCTACAAGCTTGGCCAAAGAGGAATGTTTAAGCAATGCCTTAAAGGAGGAGCGCAAAATAAGAGAGATGGAGTGGTATTTGGAGAGTATTCCAGAGCTTGGGGCTAAGGTCGCTGAAGGCTCGGTCAACAATGGTGGGACAATGGGACAATTATGAAAGGGAATGCTCACGAGGTCAGAAATGGAGGGGCACAGATATTTTGGAGGATTGTGGGGCTGCAGAGATGGGGGGCGATTCAAGAACAGGGATGAGAATTTTAAAGTGAGGACGAAGCCATGGTCAACAAGCACAAGGGCGTTAAGGGAGCAGGACTTGATGCGAGGCATAGGCAGCAGAGTTGTGGATGACATCAAGTTTACAGAGGGTAGAATGTGAGAGTTCATCCAGGTGTGCATTGGAATAGTCAAGTCTAAATGGTAATAAAGGTTTCAGTAGAAGATGAGCTGAGACAATGACGCAGTCAGCCGATGATATGAAGGTTGAAAAGGGTGGATTTAATGGCGGTACAGACATAATAATAAGCTTTATTATTGTCACAAGTAGGCTCACATTAACACTGCAATGAAGTTACTGTGAAAATCCCCCAGTCGCCACACTCCGGCGCCTGTTCGGGTATTCGGAGGGAGAATTCAGAATGACCAATTCACCTAACAAGCACGTCTTTTGGGGCTTGTGAGAGGAAACCGGAGCACCCGGAGGAAACCCACGCAGACACGGGGAGAACGTGCAGACGCCGCACGGACAGTGACCCAAAGCCGGGAATCGAACCTGGGACCCTGGCGCTGTGAAGCCACAGTGCTAACCACTGTGCTACCATGTTGCCCATGCAGAAGCTCAATGTTATGTTTCTGTGTTGATGTGAGTGGGGTCTAGGCTGCAGGGACAGTGCACGTGGCGAAGCTACACGGGTTTCGGGGAACAGGGATTGCGAAGTCTGCCGACTCTGCACAGGTCACTACTCGGCCATAAAGTCAAAATATACTCAGGCAAAAAGGGGAAAGAATTCCTGGTTGCTTGTTCAAGGGATTGTTAGCACCAGATTTACCAACACAGTTGGAATGGAGGAAGTGTAGACCCTAGGAGCCGGATCCAGAAATGGCGGGAAAATCGGGCGCCATGGATATGTTTGATGTGGATTATGAAACATGGACTTCCTATGAGGAAAGATTCCAACCGCTACTAATAGCAAATAAGGCATCGGAGGACCGAAACGTCACAATATATCTCAGCTCAGTTGGCCGTAAAACATTTATGTTCCTACTGAATCTTGTTCACCCAGGAAAACCAGGTGACAAATCCTTCAGTGAATTAATGACAATCTTAGAGGGACATTTGTCTCCTAAACTGTTATTGATTGCAGAAGATTTCAGTTCCACCACTGTAGTCAGGGAGAAGGTGAAGGTATTTAACAGTTTGTAATCTTTAAGCAGATTAGCTAGATATTGTGAATGTGGTACAACACTTGATGATACTCTTCGAGGCAGGCTGGTTTGTGGGTTACTCAGTGAAGCTGTTCAGAGGAAGCTGCTGCAAGTGATTTAACTATAAAGCTGCTGTGGAAGTTGCCACATCAATGGAGCTCGCAACGAGATACGCTTCACAGATAGGGGATGGAGCGAAGATCCACAAAATGGATACCTCAAGGAACAAGGCTGTAAAGGTGCGACCATGTCACCACTGTGCACAGGTTAGACACTGAGCGGGGGAATGCTGGAGAAAAACAAGTACTTGCAAGAACTGTGGTAAGAAAGGTCATATTGCCAAGGCGTGTTGGGCTCAAAAAAAACATCTTGTACACCAAGAAAGTGCAAGAAGAACAATACAAGTAAACCATCTAGTTGTGTCTCCAAATTAATGGTTGAAGCTCATGCTCACTCAAAAGACAGCAAAGCCGAGGTACTGCAGTAACTTGAGCTAGGTGTCTTGTCAATGCAGGGACATCAACGGTTTTGGACCTATAAGAAACTTGAAGATCATGGAATTAAAATGCAAGTGGATACAGGTGCAGCAGTATTGCTAATACCTGAGACAATTTATCATCAGAAGATGAAGCATCTGCCTTGAAAACCACCAAATGTGATCCTAAGGACATGCATTGAAGAGGTTGTACCATTAAAAGGATCCTTAATGATGAAAGTAGAAGCAAATGGACAGACAGCAAAGTTGCCTCTTCATGCTGTTTGTGGAAACTTTCCTGTTCTCTTTGGCAGAGCATGGTTGGCTAAGATTAGACTTAACTGGGAAACAATCAATTCATTTGTGGATATGTGTCCTATCAAAAGGACAGGCAGATAGCCAGAGGGGACGGGGTTGCATTGTCGGTAAGGAACAAAATTACATCAGTAGCAAGAAGCGTCACAGGGTCAGAAGGCATGGAACCTGTGTGGGTAGAGTTGAGGAATCGCAAAGGAAAACAGACCCTGATGGGAATTATGTGAGGTGGCAGTGCTAACCACTGTGCCACCGTGTCGGCCCCAACGTGTGAGTTCAGTTGGAAGTTTGAAAGCAAATGCAATGTTAGCATTCATGTCGAGAGGGCTGGAATACAAGACCAGGGATGTACTTCTGAGGCTATATAAAGCTCTGGTCAGACTCCATTTGGAGTAGTGCGAGTAGTTTTGGGCCCCGTATCTAAGGAAGGATGCGCTGGCCTTGGAAAGGGTCAAGAGGAGGTTCACAAGAATGATACCCGGAATGAAGAGCTTGTCGTATGAAGAACGGTTGAGGATTCTGGGACTGTACTCGTTGGAGTTTAGAAGGATGAGGGGGGATCTTATTGAAACTTACAGGATACAGAGAGGCCTAGATAAAGTGGACATGGAGAGGATGTTTTCACTAGTAGGAAAAAGTAGAACACGAGGCCACAGCCTCAGACTGAAGGGACAATCCTTTAAAACAGAGATGATGAGGAATTTCTTCAGCCAGAGGGTGGTGAATCTGTGGAACTCTTTGCCGCAGAAGGCTGTGGAGGCCAAATCATTGACTGATATTAAGACAGAGATAGATAGGTTCTTGTTTAATAAGGGGATCAGGAGTTATGAGGAGAAGGCAGGAGAATGGGGATGAGAACATTATCAGTAATGAGTGAATGGCAGAGCAGACTTGATGAGTCAATTGCGCTAATTCTGTTCCTATGTCTTATGGTCTTATGATTCAAGGAAGAACTTGCAGTTTGCCCATTCTCCACGTGTTTGCGTGGGTTTCGTTCCAACAATCCAAAAGATGTGCAGGGTAGGTGGATTGGCCACTCTAAATTGCCCCTTAATTGGAAAAATGATTTGGGTACTCTAAATTTATTTTAAAAAAGGAAGAACTTGCGACAACATCTGAAGAAGTATGAGAAGGTGTTCGACGTTCACTAGGCTCTATGACTGGAGTTGAGCAACACCTAAAATCAAGCCAGACAGCACCCACAAATGCGTCAAAGCTAGAACCACACCATACGACATTAGGCCTAAAGTTGAAGAAGAACTGGAACGATTAGTAAGGACAGGAGTCATTGAACCTGTTAAAATACCCAGAAGTCACCATAATGAAGTCAACGATGACTGAGTAGACTGTGGAAAAATTTATAATAAAATAATAATCTTTATTAGTGTCACAAGTAGGCTTACATTAACACTGTAATGACGCTTCTGTGAAAATCCCCTAGTCGCCACACTCCAGCGCCTGTTCGGGTACACAGCGGAAGAATCCAGAATGTCCAATTCTCCTAACAACACGTCTTTCGGGATTTGTGGGTGGAAACTGGAGCACCCGGAGGAAACCCATGCAGACACAGGGAAGAACGTGCAGACTCCGCACAGACAGGGACCCAAGACGGGAATCAAACCTGGATCCCTGGTGCTGTGAAGCAACAGTGCTAACCACTGTGCTACCGTGCCACCTAAATAGACAAAATATTCGCAAGATTTGGGAGCAGATTGTCAGTGATTATGGTACGCAGTTTATGGAGCAGATTGTCAGTGATTATGGTACACAGTTTACTTCGAAGGAGTTTGAGGACTATTTGAAAATGGAACGGTATACATCACATCAATTCAGCTCCATAACACCCAGCAACAAATAGATTGGCTGAACATTTTGTGCAATAATTAAAGCAATCTATCAAAGCATCAAGGGATGTGGGGACATTATCACGAAGAGTAAACACATTTCTAATATCTTATCGGAACATTGTACATGCAGAGTTCACCGGCTGTATTGTTGTTTAAGAGGAATTTACGAACACAGTTTGATTTGTTAACTCCACCTGACACTTCAGAGATTGTCAAACGACAACAACAGACACAAATGCTCAGGGTGGAGAAAATCCCTAAAAAGCAAATATTCAACCAGAGAGACTGAGTGTTAGCTTGGAGCTACACAACAAATAAGAAATAGTTACTAACAATGATCCTAGCAAAAACAGGTCCATATCATGCACCATACAGAGGGATGATGAAAGAGTTTTGTGACATCATGTTGGATCAGTTACCACTGCACAAAGTGAGTTGGAGAAAATTCTCAAGAGGTTCTACCTTTAGAAGATCTAGCGAGCTATACTTTGAAACGGAGACCAGAAACAGTGACTAGTTCAGATTCTGTTTCTTTTTATTAAAATGTATTTTATTACAAACATATACCAAAAGAGGTTACAGCGAATAATCACCCCGAGAAACATACTTCCCAACAATCAACTAAAATCTGTACAGATTTTTTTTCCCCATTTTTCACCCCCCACCTCCCGTCAAACACAGCCACAAACATCCCCCACCTTTCCTCAAACTCCACTGCTGAGCCCCTTAACTCATACTTTATCTTCTCTAACCGCAGGAAGTCGTACAGGTCACCCAACCATGCTGCTACCCCCGGTGGCGATGCCGCCCACCACACCAGCAAAATTTGTCGCCGTGCAATCAGAGAGGCGAAGGCCAAGACATCGGCCTTCCTCCTCTCCATGAGCTCCGGCTTCTCTGAAACCCCAAATATCGCCACCAAAGGGTCCGGGTTCACCTCCTCCTCCACTATCCTGGCTAAGATCGCGAACACTCCCGCGCAGAATCTTCCCAATTTTTCACAACCCCAAAATATGTGCGCAGGATTCGCTGGTCCCCGCCCACACCTCTCAAACTCATCTGCTACCCCCTGAAAGAACCCACTCATTCTCGCCCGAGTCATATGCATCCTGTGCACCACCTTAAACTATATCAGGCTCATCCTTGCACAAGGGGAGGTCCAGTTTACCCTTCACAGTGCCTCACTTCATACTCCCCAATTGATCTCCATTCCCAACTCCGCTTCCCATTTCTCCTTGATCTTCACCACCCGCTCGCCTCCCTGCTCCTCCAGCCACTTGTATAAATCCCCAATTTTTCCCTCCCCTTCCATATCCGGAAGCAGCAGTCGCTCCAGGAGGGTGTATCCCAGCAATCTAAGGAACCCCCTCCAGACCTTTCGTGCAAAGTCCCTAACCTGTAGATGCCTGAACTCACTACCCCTCAGAGCTCTACCCTCTCCCTTAGCTCCTCCAGACTGGCAAATCCTTCCTCCAAATACAGATCCCTCACCCTGACCAGCCCCACTTCCCTCCACCTCCTATATACACTATCCATCCCCCCGGTTCAAACCCCAGATTCTGTTTTGGAGGACTTTTCAAAGCCTATCGGGAAAGATACTGAAATAGCCACTCAAGAAGTACCATCTATGGAAAAGAATGTGGACACTTCCGAGGTCTCAAGTAGCCAAGTTCAAGAATGCCCAATTCTACCAAAAAGGAATAGACGTCCACCACAGAGACTGTCTTGTTGAACTGTGATATATGGATAAAAATAATATATCTGTGCATTTGTATAAATGTTAACTGTTGTCTTTGCACGAATGAAGTAAAGGGGGAGCGGTGTTATGTATCCGAGAATACATTCCTGCTGGTTCTGTGTCACGTGGTGTGTCATGACGCGGCAAATAGTTTGGGCGGGCTTTGGACAGATCACCATCTTTGATTGTATGAGCAACACACTTAATAAAGCTCTCGTGATGTTTTACAAGAATCCAGAGCGTGGGCACCTCCATGCCATTTCTCTTTGTGGCAACAAAGAAATATAAAACTCACCTTGGGAACAAATGTGACACCAAGGTTGCAAACAGACTGGTTTAATTTCAGCCTGTTGCCAGGGAACGGGATGGATTAGTAGTGAGAACATAGAACATATAGCACAGTAGGAGGCCATTCAGCCCATCGAGTCTGCACCGACCCACCTAAGCCCTCACTTCCACCCTATCCCCGTAACCCAATAACCCCCCCTAACCTTTTGGGACACTAAGGACAATTTAACATGACCAATCCAGCTAACCTGCACGTCTTCGGACTGTGGGAGGAAACCAGAGGAAACCCACACAGACACAGGGAGAACGTGCAGACTCCGCACAGACAGTGACCCAGCGGGGAATCGGGGACTGAAAACAATGGCTTCAGTCTTGACGACACTCAACTGGGGGAAATATCTGCTCATCCAGCCCTGGATGTCAGATAAGTAGTCTGATAATTTAGCAACGGTGGAGGGGTCGGGTGAGGCGGTGTTGAGGTCGAGCAGCGTTTGGCAAAAACTAACACTGTGACTTTAGATGATGTTGTGAAGGACAGATGTAGATGAGAAATGGAAGGGGACCAAGGATAGATCCTGAGGGTCACCAGAACTAACTGAGCAATAACTACAGACACAGATACAGCTGGACAAAAATGGAACACAGTCCATCTACTTTGCCTACCATTCTGGCAGTCAATTGATACAACCATAATGGACTAATCTTTATCAATTAGTCTATAACTGATCGGCCATGAGGTCAGGAAAATCCCCAGTGATGAAAATCCGTAGAAACCATTGGCTCAAAGTCACCGGTTCTTCCACGACATGCTACACTTATCACATGTCTTGCCTCAGTTACCCATACTGTTCCTCTTCCTGCAGACATGCACAAGACAGACTTTCATCGCTTTCCATGGCGAGGCCTTGCCTGGAACAGGTTGCTGGTCTGTCGCCAGAGGCTTACAGCTTGAGACGTGCCATTCCACATCAAGCCATGGCTGACCAGGAGTCTCTCGCACTCTTACCGCCAGCCATTAGTGTGTTGGAAGGATTTGGCCGCATTATGAATACACCTTCTTTAACCATCAAGTCTCGGGACTCGAACCCACAGCTTCTGGCTCAGAGGCAGGGACGTTACCCACTGTGTCATAAGACCTCCAGCTAATCATATACTCTATCCCAAAATACAATAAATCTCAATTTCATTTGAATGAATCATTATTATCAGGTTCCACCATCCCCCGAGGGAGCTTGTGACATGGATTGACCAATCATCAGTGAAATGTTTCTGCAGATTAACTTTGATCTTCCCCTGTACCCCCTTCCCCCCTGCACTTTTAAGTTAGTTGTGTTCTCTGGTCTTGTTCTGGACAGGTGGAACAACTTGCTGGGATTTAGATTATCTCGACCCAATAGAACCCTAAAGGCAGCTTGTCACCTCTCAATCTTCCCTTTTATAGTGAGAAATTGCCCAAATGACTAATCATTCTTATAGTCCAATTCCTCCTTCCTCACAACCATCTGGTTGCTCTCTTCTCTGTGTGCTTTCAAGCTAAAATATTCTTTTTGTACTGGGGCAACCAATATTGAAAATTAAAAATTAAAATGAAAAGCGCTTATTGTCGTGAGTAGGCTTCAATGAAGTTACTGTGAAAAGCCCCTAGTCGCCACATTCCGGCGCCTGTCCGGGGAGGCTGGCACGGGAATCGAACTGTGCTGCTGGCCTGCCTTGGTCTGCTTTAAAAGCCAGTGAGCTAAACCAGCCCCTCTTCTCAGTGCAATCACACTGGTGGCAGCGTTTTCTCACTAGTCGGGCTCAATGTTGACCTATTTGTACATCCCGACAGTTTTCACCCCGCAAGGGAATTCTCGGAGGTGACAAACTCGTTTGTTTTTAGTGGCAAAGTCAAGCCTGTGGAAGCAGCGAGATTCTTCCGGTTTACATTTCTAGAAGGTGTAACCGCCATCTTGTTCCTTGAGCTGGCCTTCCCCCGCCCGCAGGGTCTCACTCAGGGTGGTGACGTCAATGTCGAAACCCCTGGGCTACCGGGCAACAATAGTAGCACGTTATTCCAATCGGACGCTTTTGGTATTGTCCATGAGGGTGCTGTCATTCCAAGTCCCAAAATTCATTTTAGAAGGTGGAAGATGCCTGTATGTGAGTTATTTTAATGTGTGGTGACCGTTGCACATCAGTTACCACATTGGCTTGATGAAGCAAGGCTTTGTTTCAGTGACAAAAGGTCCAGGGCAACTGGAGATCAGGCTCTGATGTATAGGCCGGGGACATACAAACACACATACTCCTGCTGTCCGCCTTTTTCCTTCCCCCAGGATCTCTCTCCCTGAGATTCATAAAGTTCAGTGGCGACGTCATGAAGGTGGCACTGGCCTCACAGTGTTAATGGCTGTGTTGCTCCTCTCTCACTGTGAATGGGCCCTTTGTCCCTCTCTCGCTATCAATGGCTCTGCTGCTCCTCTCTCGCTGGTAATGGTCCCCTTGCACCTCTCCTCCTGTGAATGGCCCTCCTGCTCCTCTGTCTCCAGGTCCTCTTTTCATCCACTCTTCCGAGACAGCTTCAATTTGTCAGTAAGGAATCCCAGATCTCCCACATTTTCCATGCCACACAGGCATTCCTGAAGCCGCAGGCTATATTGCAAGGGGAGTTGTAGAGAGCCACTATAGCGACTTGAGCACAGAATCTACACAAATGCTCCAGTACACTGCTGAAAGAGTGCTGCACTGTTGGAGATGCGGAAAATTCCACTCTATCTTCAAAAAACACTGCAATGACTGAGAAGTGCTACGGGGTATGCTGGGCTGTGAAAGAGGCTATATAAATACAAATCCTTCTTCTCTTTCCAGGCCTTGGCAACACACGTTGCCACCTTCCGTCAGAAGAATCCCAGGCATGCAAAAGGCTTGGATAAAGAAATGGACACCTTCTCATTCACTTCAACAGAGGCAAAGATGCCCAAGTACTTGCTTTGTCGAGATTAGAATTTTAATTAACACGTGTTCCCATACCAGCCTCCCCGGACAGGCGCCGGAATGTGGCGACTAGGGGCTTTTCACAGTAACTTAATTGAAGCCTACTTGTGATAATAAGCAATTTTCATGTTTCATTATGGCTAAAGGTGTCAAGGAACAAATACCCTCATTGGACCCTTTGAGCTTTGAATTGTCGAAATGGATGAATACTGTCATTTATTTTGCTCTAATGTTTGAATTACGGCACGTCCATTACCATGGCTTTGTCCCATCTACTGTACATCATGTAGATTGCATTAGGAATTAAAAGATATTGACAACATTTCAGGGGGCTGGGTTTCATGCTTTGCATAGTTACCATAATTGCAGCACTGTAGCTAGATTTGCCTAGACTGGCTTGTGTCTGCCCTGCAATTGAGACATTTAGAATTCTAAATAGAAGAACCTGAGCCACACACAAGTTTTTCCACATCAGCGGAATCCTCACAAATATCTGGAGCAACAGGAAAATGGTCTTTTCAGATATAAATCTTTCTTTCTTACTCTATAGCAACACCGGAAGCTGGCAACAACAGACACACATTCCCAGAATTAGTACAGCGTAAGTGATGGGAAAGGAACTGGATGGCGTTCCCCATTGGAATGATGTATTCAATGTCCTCACATCACCACCAGCAGATATCCAACGTGTCAGCAAACTGGTGAGATTCCAGCAGAAAATTTCCGCTCAGGTTTATTGCAAATCACAATCGCGCTTTGGAATTTATGCAGCGCTCCTCATACCCACCGGACATTTCCGAGCGCTTTTCAGTCGATTAAGTATTTGTGAAGTGTTTTGGCATAGGAAAAAAGAAATACACCTTACTTATATTTGCTGTAAAACCCCTAAATTGTGTTCTTCACTTCAAGACGAGATTTCTGCACCCCACCCCCTCCCCCTATAAAGGTACAGACAGGTGGACCTCCAGTTAGGGGGTCAGATAATGGGTTGGAACCCCATCGCGCCTGGGCAGTTGTCTTGAGGTCAATGGGCTCAAACAGGTTGTTAATGTTGGCTCAGCCCCGTCAGAAGGTTTTGTTTCGAGTCCAGCACCAGAGACTTGAGAACAAAACCTAGGCTATCACTCCAGTGCGGTAATGAAGCAAAGCTTCAGTGTCAGAAATGCTGGACAGAATTTTCCCGGAAGTCGACAAAGGCTGATAGCGGGCGGGAAAAGCAGCATTGAAGCCGCTGACAGCAACGGCGGCTTTCTCCTTAGTATCGTCCCCGATTTAAGTGTGAAAAACATAAAGGGGTAGGTTCCATGGCACACCGCTGGCAGCCCCCAGCAACTTAGTCCCTCAACGATCGGGGCTCCATTTTTAAAGGCTGCTCCAGTGTACAGGGGTTCACCAGGAACCTTAACCCCCGCCGCACCTTCCGCCTGGCACTGCCCCCTGCCAGTGCTCGGGTAGTGCCTGGGGGGAAGTGTGCGGGCATGACACCCTCCTTCCTGAGTGATATACTCATCTGAGCTGCTCTGGAAGGTCTGCTCACCGGGAGCACAACTTGGAAGACCGGTCGGGATCCACGCCAACCAGTTTGGTTTCAGCTTAAAAGGTCTTTCCTGGCAGTGGAAGAGAATTTGTACAGCAGCTTTGCTTTTCCATTCTTTCCAGAGGAAGTATTTTGCATGGGCAGTGCCGAGAAATCAAACTCCACTGATCTCAAGACTACCACATCACCAAGACAATTGTCCAAAAATCCGACATGTAGGAAAAAAAACACAATTAATTTATTTTTAAACATTTTCCATCCTCGTGATGATTTACAAATAGTTTTCTTCGCCACAACTGCCCGTGAAATTGACTTGGGAGGGGGCGGGTGTGAATTTCTGAGATTCCGATATAACTGTAGTAACACAAGCAATCATCAGGATCCCTTCAACCAGGAGGATTTCAATCCCAAATGTGCACGTTAATGCAGCTTTGCCATACGGTCACGTTTACTCATTATACTAAGTTTATTTTCTCCTCATTGCCACCAGCGATTGCAAAATATTCCAAACTCATTTAAGTTCATTTCGATAGACCTTGCATTTTGACCAAACAATAAATATCACATTTGACGTGACGAAAGCCATGGAGATTTATCTAATTGGTTCAATGCAACAGGGAAGGGTTGGACAGTGTGATATGGACATGTTAAATATACTTTTTGGATTATCTTTTTCGACCATATGTTCTCTTTTTTTTTAAATGTTCTCAGTCCAAAGATGTTGGTTCGGTGGATTGGCCATGCTAAATTGCCCTTTAGTATCCAGGTTAAGTGTGGTTACAAGGATAGGGCAAGGGTGGCACAGTGGTTAGCACTGCTGCCTCGCAGCGCCAGGGACCCAGGTTCAATTCCCGCCTCGGGTGACTCTCTGTGTGGAGTTTGGACTTTCTCCCCGTGTCTGCGTGGGTTTCCCCAGGTTCTTCTGTTTCCTCTCACAGTGCAAAGATGTGCAGGTTAGGTGGATAGGCCATGCTAAATTGCCCCTTAGTATCTAAAAGATTAGGTGGGCTACTTAGTTACGGGAATAAGGTGGGGGCGTGGGCCTAGGTAGGGTGCTCTTTCCAAAGGTCAGTGCAGACTCGAGCTGAACAGCCTCCTTCTGCACCATAGGGATTCCACAATTCTTTGAATCGGCCTAGGTAGGGTGCTGCTTCAGAGGGTCAGCACAGACTCGATGGGCTGAATGGCATTCTTCTGCACTGTCGGGATTCTATGAAATACCTTGCCCCAGTGGCCATTGATCCCACTTTTGAGTTTTGACAGGAAGTGCCAGTGTCAGTTGATTATGAAGCCCCATTTCAGTCTCCCTCTGCGTCCATGCACATGTACCTCCACCTGAGATTTACTCACTAGCAACCAAGAATGGAAATTCTTAGCGGATTTTGCCCTGGAGGTGATGCTGTCAATCCAAGCACCCCTCTTGGCCCTCTCAGCAGGGTCTGGCATCTGGATTGGTGTGCCTCAGAAGTGAAGACCCATCTCTGAGACACCAAGGGATGTCCTGAAACCTTCCCTGTTTTTAGTTCAGGAAGTCAAAGTTCCCTCTTCTAAGGGAGGTTTTCCTGGTGGCCTGGTTATTCCCCTCCTTCAGTAATTTAAACACAGCATTCCAGAACCATGAAAATTGATATGTGACCAGTCAAAGGGAAAGAGTTTAACAGCCCATCACAGGGCATGTTTTGCAATGCCGTTATCGGCTTATGAATCTTCACTGAAATATTTAGGACGCCTTCCGGCACGGTGGGTGGCACCCCTGCCTCTGGGCCAGAAGGTCTGGATAGGAGTAGGGCGGCACGGTGGGTGGCATCCCTGCCTCTGGACCAGAAGGTCTGGATAGGAGTAGGGCGGCACGGTGGGTGGCACCCCTGCCTCTGGGCCAGAAGATCTGGGTGGGAGTAGGGCGGCCTAGGTAGGTATTTTGCTCTATCAGAGGTTGGTGCAGACTCGATGGGCCGAATGGCCTCCTTCTGCACTGTAGGAATTCTATAATTCTATATAATACGATGAGCTTACTTGTGGCATGGCTCATGCTGCATTCCAGCATATCTCAGACATGGAAATTAAGAAAGATTTGAAAACAGTTCTGGGAGAGATGTGCTCAGCAATAGTGAAATATGCGTTTAAATACTTTTTTTGTCTCAAATTTCCCATAAACCAATCAGAGAAATGATATTTTTTGAACCAAGAACAAATATTTAAAATGTCCTCAAATAAAACAGAAAATGCTGGGTAAACGCAGCAGGTCTGGAAGCATCCGTGGAGAGCGAAACAGAGTTAATATTCAAGTCCAATATAAGTTCTTTAGAAAACTCTTCACAGATGCTCCCATACGCTGAGACTTTCCAGCACTTTCTGCTTTTGGTTTAGATTTCCAGTATAAGCTGTGTTTTGCTTTTATTTGAACATTTCTACATGCACGCCGCAATATTTTACCAGCAGATTTTCTGTAGCATAGCTCATTGTCAGTCAGATGATAAGTGATTTTATCATCACAGCCTTTCACCAAGTAATACATAATGTATTGTTTCAATTGTTAATGTGAAGCCATATTTAAGATGGACAGTTCTTTATCGATCACAAAGGTGTTTTTAAAATTTAGAGTACCCAATTATTTTTTTCTCCAATTAAGGGTCATTTTAGCGTGGCCAATCTACCTAACCTGCACATCTTTGGGTTGTGGGGGTGAAACCCACGTCAACATAGGGAGTGTGGTGAATGTAATATATATGTGTATATATGATAATTCACACTGTCTTTGTAAGCGCAGTAGCGCTATCCTACCACTAGGGGAGTAGCTCTGGGAGTACTCAGGAACTTGTACTGGGCTCCACCCTTGGCTCCACCCACGACTCCTCCCCCTAGTGCAGCTGTATAAATACCCTTGTCCAGAGTCAGCCTGAGTTCACTAAGATTTCATCAACGGGTAACAGGCTGGCTCTGAAGTAAGTCGATTAAAGCCTAGATTCATATCGGAAACACGTGTCTGGTGAATTGATGGTTCCATCAGGGAGAATGTGCAAACTCCACATGGACAGTGACCCAGGGCCGAGATTCGAACCCGGGTCCTCAGCACCGCAGTCCCAGTGCTAACCACTGCGCCGCATGCTGCCATCTCAAGCACAAAGTTAAGGGGAACATGCTAAAGCCAATTACAGACTCATTGCTGTTAGTAAAAAGTGTTTGATATAATCTCACCAGCCCTTAAGTAACATTTACCAACTCTATGACACGGTCTTCAAATTAAATTGAGATGGGCCTGTATGCATTGTACTGGTTGTCTACACTGGACAGAGAAGATTTCTTGGTGGTCAAGGTTTTCATACTCCATTTGCAGGTTTTTCGATCAGGGAGCTGAAAGATATCTGGTAGGTAATGATGAAAAAGATAGATCGAAAAGCATGTTTGCTAATTGTTCGTGGACAGATTGTGATCACTGAGACTTACATGGTTGTGGTGCAAGACAGAGCTCAATGCTTTGACAAAGTCATCAGACTCAAAACATTAGCTCTTTTCTCTCCCTACAGATGCTGCCAGACCTGCTGAGATTTTCCAGCATTTTCTCTTTCGTTTCAGAGCTCAATACTATATTTTAATTGAAGATCAGCATTCTCACACTGAGAATCAGCATGAGTTCCTCAGCATGGACTCTGCCGCAATGGAGGGAGCGGTCAACTTTGTTCACATTTTATCAGTTCGCCACCATCCATCTCAGTGAGAAATAGTCCGGGGTGATCCAACAGGACCACAAAGGTGCCGAGAAACTTCTTTAAAAATAAATTTTAGAGTACCCAATTCATTTTCTTTTCCCAATTAAGGGGACTCACCTACCCAGCACATTTTTGGGGGTTTGAGGGGGCGAGACCCACGCAGACAAGGGAAGAATGTATAAATGCCACACGGCCGGGATCGAACCTGGGACCTCGGTGCCATGAGGTCGTCAGAGACGTGAGGAACAGAGATAATTTTTTTTTATTCGTTCATGGGATGTGGGCGTCGCTGGCTGGGCCAGCATTTATTGCCCAGACCTAAGGACATTTAAGAGTCAACTACATTGCTGTGGGTCTGGAGTCACATGTAGGCCAGACCAGGTAAGGATGGCAGATTTCCTTCCCTAAAGATTTTTTTTGATAACAATCGACAATGGCCGTCATTAGACTTTCAATTCCAGACTTTTATTGAATTCAAATTCCACCAACTGCCCTGGTGGGAATCGAACCCAGGTCCCCAGAGCTGGGTCTCTGGATTACTAGCCCAGTGACAATACCACTACGCCACTGCCTCCACTGCCACTGGGGCAATGAAGAAGGAGCACCACTTGACAAATAGCAAACTGGCCTCTACATCGTATGATATACAATACAAAATGAAAACAGGAAATGCTGAAAATATTCAGCAGGTCCGGCAGCATCTGTAAGAGAGAAGAACTGCATTAACGTGGAAGGCCTGTGATCTTCCATCTGCCCAAAACGTATCTATCCACAGATGCTGCCTGACCTACTGAGTATTGCCAGCACTTTTGGGGGTTTTTGATTCTAGATTTCCAGCATCTGTAGTATTTTGCTTTTGTACTCGTCTCTCTGCCAGTTTCCCCTCTCCTCCTGTCATGTCGATGAATGGCTCTCAGGCCACCTTTTACACATTAGCCAGTCTAAACAGCTATTAAACGTTTCTTATTGAAATAAAAGCCCAATTCAAGCTCCAGGAGCCAGCTCCCAGTATATGCTTCGGGTAATTGCTTCCGAGAAAATTGCATCTCGCAGGACCCGACCACGCCAAATGCCACACAATATCCGTATTGAAAGAACAGGGAAAGAATCTGTCAAAATCAGATACGCAGAAAGCAAATCACATCACTTTGCTTTTTTTAATGATGCATCAGCAATATTTTCCACCATGTGTCATCCATGAAGCATGTTTTTCTAACCGCATGCATCTGTTTCACGGTGACAAAAAAAAGATTTTGAGGTTTTTTTAAAGCCCCTGCTGGGATTAAACCACAAGACCTCAAAAGGATGTGTTGCACCAGTATAAGAACATTTCCTAGATGCACGAGAAATCAAACTGAAATCTTCTAAAGCAGCAGAGACTTTGAACAATGTCTGTGGTAATTTGAACAGCTACTCAACGGGCATGCCTGTCAACATTATTAAATCCTGCCTTGGAAGCTGGGGCCGCAATAGCAAAATTACTTCATTATGTTCAAAACACTCCTCTATCTTCTTTGTCTATATTACATTTAAAAATTAGTACCCTTGTTTAGAGAAGTGATTTGCAGATTATACAGAAATACTGTTACGAGCAACCTTGCATTTCCACTTCAATTTAACTGTGGGGTAAAGTGGTAAAGAAAGAACGATCAGGGCATTGTAGAGCACCTTTTATGACCTCAGATCCTAAGACATAGGAGCAGATGGAGGCCATTTGGCCCGTCGAATTTGCTCTGCCATTCAATGAGATCATGACTGCTTTGATGTGATAATCCGCAGCTCCACGTTCCTGCCTTATCCCCGTGATTCTCGATTCCCATAGACCCATGAGACTCCCAGAGCTCTTCATAGCCAACAAGTACTTGCAAAGTGTAGTTATACTGTTGCAATGCAAGAAGCGGCAGCACTTAATTTGTAACAGCAAGATTGCACAATGAGTAAGCAGATAAATGACCAGTTAATCTGCCTTTGGCTGTGTCAAATATTAACCGTGACAGTGGGAGAATGAACAAAGAACAATAAAGAGAACAAAGAACAATACAGCTCAGGAACAGGCCCTTCAGCCCTCCAAGCCTGTACCGGTCATGATACCAACCTTTGGCAAAACCCTCAGCACTTCTTTGTGCCATATCCCTCTATACCCATCCTATCCATGTGTTTGTCAAGATGCCTTTTGAACGCCATTAATGTATCTGCTACCACAACCTCCCCTGGCAACGTGTTCCAGGCACTCACCACCCTCTGCATTCTAAACCTGCCTCGCACATCTCCTCTAAACTTTGCCCCACAGACCTTAAACCTATGCCTCTTGGTGACTGACCTCTCCACCCTGGGAAAGAGTGGCTCCCCATCCACTCTATCCATGCCCCTCACAATCTTGTAGACCTCTATCAGGTCACCCCTCAACCGCCGTCTTTTAGGGCAGCACAGTAGCACAGTGGTTATCACAGTTGCATTACAGCGCCAGGGTTCCAGGTGCGATTCCCGGCTTGAGAAACTATCTGTGCGGAGTTTGCACGATCTCACCGTGTCTGTGTGGGTTTCCTCCGGGTGCTCCGGTTTCCTCCCACATTCCAAAGATGCGCAGGTTAGGTGGATTGGCCATGATAAATTGTCCTTATCCAAAAAGGTGGGGTTACTGGGTTATGTGGGTTAGGGTGGAGGAGTGGGCTTAAGTAGGGTGCTCTTTCCAAGAGCTGGTGCCAACTCGATGGGCCGAATGGCCTCCCTCTGCACTGTAAATTCTATGACTATGCCTATGACTAATGAAAACAGTCCGAGTCTATTCAGCCTCGCCACATAGCTAACACCCTTCAGACCAGGCAACATTCTGGTAAACCTCCTCTGCACCCTCTCCAAAACTTCCACATCCTTCTGGTAGTGTGGCGACCAGAATTGTGCGCAATACTCCAAGTCCGGCCTCACCAAGGGCGCGATTCCCCGCCCCCCACGACGGGTCGGAGAATAGCGGGAGGGCCTTCCCGACCTCCCGCTATTCTCCCCCCCCCCCCACGGCCGCCCCACGACACGAATCGCTGCACGCCGGTTTTTTACGGCGAGCAGCGATTCTCCCCTAGCCGATGGGCCGATTTCCCAGGCCTTTACGGCCGTTTTCACGAACTCCAACACACCTGCTATCACAGTTCGTGAAAACGGCCGCAAAGTGCCGTTCTGGAGAACCATGCCACCGATTGGCATGGCCGCACCACGGCCGTGCCAAGAGTGGCATGGGTCCGCGATCAGTGGGCACCGATCGCGGGCAGCGGGTCCGAACCCCGCGCACTCTTTGTTCCTCCGCCGCCCCGCTGGATCAGTCCGCGGGGCGGCTGAGGGGCATAACGGCCCGCGCACGCGAAGTTCGCTAAGCCTGCGATGCCGAGGTTCACGGGGCCCCGCTGCTAGCCCCGACCGGGGAGCAGAATCGGGTCCCGGGAGGGGGCGCGGAGGCTGCCGTGAAACACGGCCAGTTTCACGGCAGCCTTCACGACTCTCCGCATTTGCGGAGAATCGCGCCCCAAGTTTCTATACAACTGTGGTGATATGAATGTGAGCACTGCCATTGGTGTAGAGCATGGGTTTCCCATTGGCTCTGGCTGGTCATGTGCCCCTCATCCGATTGGCTGGGTCTAGTCATGTGACTGCTCACCAATTGGTCGAGAGGCAAGTAGACCCCGCCTCCGAGGAGGGGTACAAGTACCCAGAGTTCCCGGCGGTCGGCCTTTCTCTGTAGTCGACCACCGGGCTAACAACTAGCTGATTAAAGCCACAGTTTGGATCTTAATCGTGTCTCGAGTCCAATTGATGGTACATCAATTTAATCAGCTAGAATCTTGGAATGGAGCTTCGCATCAAGCCTGACTGCCTCTGCACCAGCCCGTATGCCTCAAATGCATCTGCAATCTTTAAACACTGGCAGGCGTGTTTTAATAGTTACCTGACAACTGCAGCCGGCAAGCCCACCAAGGAGCAGAAACTCCACATCCTCCACTCATGCGTGGGCACAGCGGTATACTCAATGATTGAGGACGAAAGCGATTATAGAACATAGAACATAGAACAGTACAGCACAGAACAGGCCCTTCGGCCCTCGATGTTGTGCCGAGCAATGATCACCCTACTCAAGCCAACGTATCCACCCCATACCAGTAACCCCCCCCCCCCCCCCCAACATTAACCTTACTTTTTAAGACACTAAGGGCAATTTAGCATGGCCAATCCACCTAACCCGCACATCTTTGGACTGTGGGAGGAAACCGGAGCACCCGGTGGAAACCCACGCACACACGGGGAGGACGTGCAGACTCCACACAGACAGTGACCCAGCCGGGAATCGAACCTGGGTGCCTGGAGCTGTGAAGCATTTATGCTAACCACCATGCTACCGTGCTGCCATGGAGATTCTCAAAGGACACTTTCTCCGGCTGGTCAACGAAGTATACGCACGGCATCTCCTGACGACTAGACAACAGTTCCCTAGTGAGTCACTCGACGAGTTTTACCAGGCCCTCACAGCTCTAGGGAGAACGTGCGCATGTCTCCAAGTTTCGGCGACTGAGCACATGGAACTTTTAATTAGAGACGCTTACGTTGCTGGCATTCAGTCCCCTTCTATCCGCCACCGATTGCTGGAGAAGAACACCCTCAGCCTAGTTGAGGCACGGACTCTTGCAACCTCCCTGGAGGTTGCTGACCAGAACGCCCATTGATACGCCCCCGGCCGCGCGGCAACCCCCTTGACCTCATGGCACGCGCCACCCCCGTCCTCCGTGGACCCCGACCCCCCCCAAGCCTGCGCTGCGGGTCGCTCCGACAAACTAGCGGGGCCCCGTTGCTATTTTTGTGGTCTCTCCAAGCACCCCCGCCCGCGCTGCCCGGTCCGCTCCGACCTGTGCAAGAGCGGCGGGAAGAAGGGCCACTACGCAGTGGTCTGCCAAACCAAGTCGGTCGCTGCTGTTCCGCGCAGTGATCGCGGATCCCTTCCCCCCCCGGGCCCCCCTAGGGTCCAGCGCCGCGCACCAACCTCTCCTGCCCGCCTCCCGGCCCCCGCAACAGCCCCACGGTCCTCCCGACCCTCGCTCCCAGCTGCCCCGACCGGCCCGCAGACGCTGCTGACACTGCCCCCAGCCGCCACGAGGTTCCCACGGACGCCATGTGCGGGCCATGGGCGCCGCCATCTTGGGGCCCCGGCTCCACGTGCGGGTCCTGGGCGCCGCAATCTTGGGCCAACACGGAAGGCCCTGCCAGCGATTACTCTGCCACCGAGGATGATCTGGAACTCTCACCATGACTTGCTTCCATCAAACTCGACCAGTCGCGACCACGCACGCTCGCCAAGACTACGACAACGATCCAGCTCAACGGACACAAAACGAGATGCCTGCTGGACACCGGGAGCACGGAAAATTTTGTCCACCCCGACACGGTAAGACGCTGCGCGCTCCCCATCCATCCAGTTAAGCATAAGATTGAATTGGCCTCGGGTTCGCACTCCGTCCAAATCACTGGGTGCTGCATAGCGGACCTCACGGTCCAGGGGAGGGTTTTCAAAAACTTAATTCTCCTCATCCTCCCCCGTCTATGCGCTCCGGCACTCTTGGGCCTGGACTTCCAGTGCAACCTGCAGAGCTTGACCTTCCAATTCGGTGACCCTATTCCCCCTCTTACTGTGTGCAGCCTCGCGTCCCTCAAAGTGGACCCCCCTTCCTTGTTTGCTAATCTCACCCCAGGTTGTAAACCTGTCACCACTAGGAGCAAACGATACAGTGCCCAGGACCGGAGCTTTATCAGGTCCGAGGTCCAGAGGCTCCTTAAGGAAGGAGATATCGAGGCCAGCAACAGTCTCTGGCGAGCCCAAGTGCTGGTAGTTCGGACTGGGGAGAAAAACCGGATGGTCATCGATTACAGTCAGACCATCAACAGGTTTACGCAGCTGGACGCATACCCTCTCCCCCGTATTTCCGACCTGGTCAACAGGATCGCGAAATACAAAGTCTTCTCCACGGTGGACCTTAAGTCCGCCTACCACCAGCTCCCCATCCGCGCGAGTGACCGCAAGTACACCGCGTTTGAGGCAGATGGGCGCCTCTACCACTTTCTCAGGGTTACATTCGGAGTCACAAATGGAGTCTCGGTCTTCCAACGGGAGATGGACCGAATGGTCGACAAGCACGGTTTACGGGCCACCTTCCCGTATCTCGATAACGTCACCATCTGCGGCCACAACCAGCAGGACCACGACATCAACCTCCAAAAATTCCTCCGAATCGCAAAACTCCTTAATTTAACTTACAATAAGGATAAGTGCGTGTTTAGCACCGACCGTCTAGCCATCCTTGGCTACGTAGTGCGTAACGGAGTGATAGGCCCCGATCCCGAACGCATGCGCCCCCTGATGGAACTCCCCCTCCCCAACTCCCTCAAATCCCTCAAACGCTGCCTGGGCTTCTTCTCATATTATGCCCAGTGGGTCCCCAACTACGCCGACAAAGCCCGCCCCCTCATCCAGTCCACGTCCTTCCCCTGTCGATGGAGGCCCGCCAGGCCTTTAGCCGCGTCAAAGCGGATATCGCAAAGGCCACGATGCATGCTATCGACGAGTCCCTCCCATTCCAGGTCAAGAGTGAGGCGTCTGACGTAGCTCTGGCGGCCACCCTGAACCAAGCGGGCAGACTTCTTTTCACAAACCCTCCACGCTTCCAAAATCCGCCATTCCTCGGTGGAAAAGGAGGCACAGGCCATAGTCAAAGCTGTGCAATATTGGAGGCACTATCTGGCCGGCAGGAGGTTTACCCTCCTCACAGACCAACGGTCAGTAGCTTTCATGTTCAACAATGCACAGAGGGGCAAGATCAAGAATGACAAGATCTTGCGGTGGCGGATCGAGTTGTCCACGTACAACTACGATGTCTTGTATCGTCCTTGGAAGCTCAACGAGCCTCCCGATGCTCTGTCCCGCGGTACCTGCGCCAGCGCGCAGATCGACCGCCTCCGCTCCCTCCACACGGACCTCTGCCATCCAGGGGTCACCCGCTTTTACCATTTTATTAAGACCCGCAACCTGCCCTACTCCGTTGAGGAAGTCAGGACCGTCACTAGGAACTGCCACGTCTGCGCCGAGTGCAAACCGCACTTCTACCGCCCAGAACGAGCGCTTCCGATCAAGGCTTCCCGCCCCTTTGAACGTCTCAGTATAGACTTCAAGGGTCCCCTCCCCTCCAACAACCGTAACACTTATTTCTTGAGTGTTATCGACGAATACCCCCGCTTCCCTTTCGCCATTCCCTGTCCCGACATGACCACAACAACCGTTATAAAGGCCCTCCTATCCATCTTCACCCTGTTCGGTTACCCTGCGTACATCCACAGCGACCGGGGGTCCTCCTTTATGAGTGACGAACTGCGTCAGTTCCTGCTCAGCAGGGGCATAGCCTCTAGGAGGACGACCAGTTATAACCCCCGGGGTAACGGTCAGGTCGAGCGGGAGAATGGCACCATTTGGAAGACCATCCTGCTGGCCCTACGGTCCAGAGATCTCCCTATTCCGCGTTGGCAAGAGGTCATCCCCGATGCCCTCCATTTAATCCGGTCTCTCCTCTGTACTACCACTAATCAAACACCTCATGAATGTCGTCTTGTTTTCCCTAGGAAGTCATCCTCAGGATCCCCTCTCCCGACCTGGCTGGCCACCCCCGGGCCCATCTTTCTCCGGAAACATGTGCGGGTGCACAAGTCCGACCTGTTGGTTGAGCGAGTCCAGTTACTCCACGCCAACCCGCAGTATGCGTAAGTGGAGTATCCCGACGGTCGGCAGGATACGGTCTCGCTTCGGGACCTGGCACCCGCCGGCGTACGGCCTTCTCCCCCTACATCAACACCTCCCCCCCAACCCCAATTCCCCCCAGCGCCCCCCGCCTTCCCCACGACCCAGCGCACAGACCCCCTCTCCCCAGATTACAGATTACAGCATCTCCACCACCGGCCCAGGGTACGGAGACACATCTACGACCGACGCTCCCAGAGACAAGGACGACCATCGGCCCGACGTCACCGGCTCCACTGCAACGATCCTCTAGAACACCACGGGCACCCGACAGACTGATCGTGTCCATCTGATGCGACCATGGGACATTTTGGACTTTGTTGTTATTCTGTTGCACCTTAAGTAGTAGTATTGTTTTTTTTGCCACGAGCCAGTGGGCAGCCCACCTTTCTTGATTTTGCGATAATCCAGGGAATTATAGACTTGTGAGCTTGATGTCAGTGGTAGGCAAACTGTTGGAGAAGATACTGAGGGATAGAATCTATTCATATTTCAAAGAAAATAGACTTATCAGTGATAGACAGCATGGTTTTGTGCAGGGAAGGTCATGTCGGCCCCGAACAGGCGCCGGAATGTGGTGACTAGGGGCTTTTCACCGTAACTTCATTTGAAGCCTACTTGTGACAATAAGCAATTTTCATTTTCATTTCTTATATACAAATAAAAGGCTTTGGGATTTTCCTTAACCCTGTTAGCCAAAGATATTTCATGACCCCTTTTAGCCCTCTTTATTGCGCGTTGGAGATTTGTCCTACTTTCCCGATATTTCTCCAAAGCTTCATCAGTTTTGAGTTGCCTGGATCTTATGTATGCTTCCTTTTTCATCTTAACTAGTCTCACAATTCCAAGCGTCATCCATGGTTCCCTAATCTTGCCCTTTCTATCCCTCATTTTCACAGGGACATGTCTGTCCTGCACTCCAATCAACCTTTCCTTAAAAGACTCCCACATTTCAAATGTGGATTTACCCTTAAACAGTTGCTCCCAATCCACATTCCCTAGCTCCTGCCGAATTTTGTTCTACTTGGCCTTTCCCCAATTTAGCACGCTTCCTTTAGGACCACTCTCGTCATTGTCCATGAGTATTCTAAAACTTACGGAATTGTGATCGCTATTCCCAAAGTAATCACCGACAGAAACTTCAATCACCTGGCCAGGATCATTCCCCAACACCAGGTCCAGTATGGACCCTTCCCGGGTTGGACTATTTACATACTGCTCTAAAAAACTCTCCTGGATGCTCTTTACAAATTCTGCTCCATCTACGCCTCCAACACTACATGAGTCCCATTCAATGTTGGGGAAGTTAAAATCTCCCATCACGATCACCCTATTGCTCCAACATTTTTCTATAATATGTCTACATATTTGTACCTCTACTTCACACTCGCTTTCGGGAGGCCTGTATTAAAGTCCCAACAATGTTACTGCACCCTTCCTATTTCTTAGCTCCACCCATATTGCCTCAGTGCTCGAATCCTCCATAGTGCTCTCCTTAACCACAGCTGTCATCTCTGACCAGTAATGCAACTCCTCCACCCCTTTTACCTCCCTCTCTATCCCTCCTGAAGCATCTATACCCTGGGATATTTAGTGGCCAATCTTGCCCTTCCCTCAACCAAGTCTCAGTAATACCAATAACATCATATTCCCAGGTACTAATCCAAGCCCTAAGTTTATCTGCCTTACCTGCTACACTTCTCGCATTAAAATAAATGCACCTCAGACCACCTGTCCCTTTGAGTTCATCATCTCTTCCCTGCCTACACTTCCCCTTAGTCACATTGAGTTCATTATCTAGTACCTTACTGGCTTTAGTTGCTGCCTCTTTATTGACCTCTAACTTCCTAATCTGGTTCCCATCCCCCTGCCACATTAGTATAAAACCTCTCCAACAATGTTAGCAAAAGCACCCCCTAGGGCATTGGTTCCAGTCCTGCCCAGGTGTAGACCATCCGATTTGTAATGGTCCCACCGTCCCCAGAACTGGTTCCAATGTCCCAAAAAACTGAACCCCTCCCTCCTGCACCATCTCTCAAGCCACGTATTCATTCTGACTACTCTTAAATTTCTACTCTGACTGTTTCGTAGCACTGGTAGCAATCCTGAGATTACTACATTTGAGGTCCTACTTTTTAAACTTATCTCCTAACTCCATAAATTCTGATTGTAGGACCTCATCCCGTTTTTTACCTTTATCGTTGGTGCCTACATGCACCACGACAACTGGCTGTTCACACTCCCCCTTCAGTATGTCCTGCAGCCGATCTGAGACATCCCTGACCCGTGCACCCGGGAGGCAACATACCATTCGGGAGTCTCGTTTGCGACCACAAAAACGTGTCTACTCCCCTTACGATTGAATCCTCGATGACTATCGCCCTGCCAGTCTTTTTACTGCAAATACAAAACCACTTTGCTACAAACATCTGGTTTAGATCCCATTTACTCCTTGGATTGATGCCTCTTCACAAACTTGGTAGACGGCTACACTTTAACAATGTTCTTTCCATCAATTTGATGTTAATGATAATTTTCAATACAATTGAGAGCAAATATCCCTCGGGATAAATGCAACTTCTAAAGCATTACTGACCCATGGAGACGAAGAAGCTGGAATAGATTGCTGACTTTCCTATCTAAAGGATGGGAATTCAGAGGGTTGAAGTCAGGGACGGGATTCTGTGATCCTGAGGCTAAATGTTGATGCCGTCGGAAACGCCGTCGCGTTTCTCGACGGCGTCAACACGGCCTCAGGATCAGCAATTCTGGCCCCTACAGGGGGCCAGCATGGCACTGGAGCAGTTCACGCCGCTCCAGCTGCTGATCCCGGCGTGAACTGGACGCCGCAGGATCCGCGTATACGCAGTGGCACCGACGCCAACACGCACATGCGCAGTGGCTTCCTTCAACGCGTCGGTCCCGATGCAACATGGCGCAGGACTACAGGGGCCAGTGCAGAAGAAAGGAGGCCGCCAGCCAGAGAGGCCGGCCCGCCGGTCGGTGGGCCCCGATACGGGCCAGGCCACATCAGAGGCCCCCCTGGGGACGGATCCCCCAACAGGCCGCCCCCCGACCCTTCCACGCCGAGTTCCCATCAGCTGAGAGCAGGTGTGGATGGCGCCGGACTTGCCGTTTTTCCTACAGCCGCTCAGCCCATCCCAGGTGGAGAATCGGCGGGCTGGCCGCGTAGAGCAGCCCCCGACCGGCGTAGCGCCAACGGCGCCGATTCTCCGCTCTGCGTGTTTCAGCAAGACAAGGCCCAGGTCAGACTACACCTGGAGTACTGGGCAGCACATATTCAGAAAGACATTCTGACCTTGGAGGAAGTGCAGCTTAGAATTTACTAGAATGATATCTAGACTCCAAGCACAAATGTACAGGGAGCAATTACTAGCACAAGGGTTATATTCACTGGAATTTAGAAGATTAAGGATGATTTGACCAAAGTTTCCAAGACACGAAGGGGAATAGGTGGAGAATATCATGTGAAACTATTTCTAATGGTTGGGGTACAGGGATCCTCACAGGGTAAAATATAGACAAACCTTTTGTGATTAAAAGTAAGAAGCGCTTCTACATCACGTAAGTGGTAGAAATCTGGGGCTCTTCTGGCAACTGATGCAGGGTTTATTGTTCGTTTTAGAACTGAGATTGGTTGATTTCTGTTCAGCAAAGGCATTATAGAGGCTAATGGCAGGTTTATGGAGTTCGGCCTCAGATCAGCCACAATCTCATTGAATGGCAGAAGAGGCTCGAGGGGCTGAATGGCCTCCTCCTCTCCCCATGCTCCTATGAAGCAGCAGTTGACCTGTGTGGCTAGAGAGTGGGACAGTCGAGGAAATCAGTCAGAACTCCCGCTTCTTTTCACGATCCAGGTCAAACTTTCAGGAGCTAGGGAGGAAGTTAAAAGATTAGGACCTCATAGAACATTACAGCGCAGTACAGGCCCTTCGGCCCTCGATGTTGCACTGACCTGTGAAACCCCTCTTAAGCCCATCTACACTATTCCCTTATCGTCCATAATAGAACATTCAGGAGGAGTAATTTTGACGTTACTCTCAGTGGCCCACACGAGCGAGAGTAGAAATAGGACGACAGAGAGGATGTGGGGTTTGAGGCATGATGCAGGAAGAAGGACTTCATTAAGGACAGAAAGCAGCCGGTTGTATTAAATAGTTGTCAGCATTTTGCACGACCATTCCCTCCAGGATACCCTGGTCCACTCCTCCATCACCCACAACACCACA
The DNA here is from genome assembly GCF_902713615.1 of Scyliorhinus canicula. NCBI lineage: Eukaryota > Metazoa > Chordata > Chondrichthyes > Carcharhiniformes > Scyliorhinidae > Scyliorhinus > Scyliorhinus canicula. The sequence goes on along the minus strand of NC_052146.1, from coordinate 287,891,259 downwards.
TCCTCTTCCCTCGGCATCTTCCCATGTAACCGCAGAAGGTATAACACCTGCCCCTTTACCTCCTCCTCCCTGCTCACCATCCCAGGGCCTAAACACTCTTTTCAAGTGAGGCAGTGCCTCACGTGCACCTCTTTCAATCTGGCCTATTGCATTTGCTGCTCCCAATGTGGTCGACTCTACATTGGAGCGACTAAGCGCAGACTGGGTGACCACTTTGCAGAATTCCTCCGGTCCCTCCTGTCGTTTGCCATTTCAATTCACCGTCCTGCTCTTGCACCCACATGTCCGTCCTTAGCCTGCTGCAATGTTCCAGTGAAGCCCAGCACAAGCAGGAAGAACAGCTCCTCATATCCAATTAGGCACATTACAGTCTTCCTGGCTCAACACTGAGCTCAACAACTTCAGACTGTGAACTCTCTCCTCCACCTTCACACCATTTTCATTTTCATGATGTGGAGAGCCAGCGTTGGACTGGGTGGGCACAGTAATAAGTCTTACGACACCAGGTTTAAAGTCCAACTGGTTAGTTTGGAATCACTAGCTTTCGGAGTGCAGCTCCTTCCTCAGGTGATTATTTCAATCAATTTATTTTCATTTCTTCCATTGATCTGTTTTTCCCCTCACCATTGTCCCCCCTCCCTCCATTCCACTTGGGCCATCTGTTCCTAGTTGCCCTTTGTCACACTGCTCACCATTGTTCTACCATTAACACATTCTAATCTCTTTATGTGCAACCATTAGCACCCTTCTTAACCTTAATCACCCCCATGTACTTTGTCTTTCTGTCCATGACACCTTTGTCAATCTCCACCTATCACTGCCGCCCCCCCCCCCCCCCCCCCCCCCCCCCAACGCCACCACAACAGTATAAATCTGACCATATTTCCACTTCTCTCCAGCTTTGACAATGTATCATCCAGACTGGAAACGTTAGCTCCCCTCTCTCTCCACAGATGCTCAGACCTGCTGAGATTGTCCAGTATTTTCTGTTGTAGTAAATAGTTGTTACTTTAACCTTAGTGATTGGTAGACAGTTGTGTTCCCCAAGGTTCAGTGCCAGGATCACAGCTTATTTTGCTATGTGTAAATGACTCAGATATTGGAACACTGAGTAAAATGTGAATGTTTGCAAGCCTGGAGGTGTGGCTGACAGTGAAGGTGGCACCAATTGACTGCAGCAGACTATAGATCGGCTAACAGTACAGGCAGATGGAATTTAATACAGAGACGTCTGAGGTGATGCATTTTGGCAAAACGGACAGGGAGAGACAATAGAAACCAAATGACACCGTTCCTGGCGGTATACAGGGACAGAAAGACCTGGAGGTTCATGTGCAGAGATCTTTGAAGCTGGCTGGACACATTGAGAGAACAGTTAGCAAAGCCAATGAAATGCTGTGGCTTCATGAATAGAGGCATTGACTGCAAAAGCAGAGAAGTTATGCTGAACCTGTATAAAGCTCTGGTTAGGCCAAATCAAGAATTTTGGGCGGGATTCTCCGACCCCCCCTGACGGGTCGGAGAATCCCGGGGGGCTGCGTGAATCCCGCTCCGACGCCGGCTGCCGTATTCTCCGGTGCCAGTCTGCAGGCGGGGTTTACGCCGCGCCGGTCAGGGGCCGTTGGCAGCAGCCACCCCCGGCAATTCTCCGGGCCCCGATGTGCCGAGCGGCCGCACGTTCCTGGCCAGTCCCGCCGGCGTGATATGGACATGGTCCATCCCGGCGGGACCTGGCTTGGAGGGCAGCTAGCGGAGTCCTGGTGGGGGGGGGGGGGGCGCGGGGCGATCCGGCCCGGGGGGCACCATGGTGGCCTGGCCCACGATCGGGGCCCACCGATCAGCGGGCTGGCCATGGGTCACTCTTTCCCTCCGCGCCGGCCTCTGTATGGCTCCGCCATGGCCGGCGCGAAGAAGAACCCCCACCTGCGCATGCGCAGGAAACACGCCGGCGGTTCTGCGCATAAGCCAGAACATGCCGGCGCTTAGAACATAGAATATACAGTGCAGAAGGAGGCCATTCGGCCCATCGAGTCTGCACCGACCCACTTAAGCCCTCACTTCCACCCTATCCCCATAACCCAATAACCCCTCCTAAACGTTTTGGATACTAAGGGGAAAATTTTGCGTGGCCAATCCACCTAACCTGCACGTCTTTGGACTGTGGGAGGAAACCGGAGCACCCGGAGGAAACCCACACACACACGGGGAGAACGTTCAAACTCTGCACAGAGTGACCCAGCGGGGAATCGAACCTGGATCCCTGGCGCTGTGAAGCCACAATGCTATCCACTGTGCTACCGTGCAACAGATGCAGCTGGATTGGGAGGAATAGCTTTGTTTATGCAGCGACTGTTAATGACCTAGAACTCGCAGCCTAGGAGGGGGGGGGGGGGGGGGGGGGGGGGGGGGGGTGGAAGCAGAGACAATGAATGAACTCAAAAGGAAATTGGATGGACACTTGTGGGAAATTAACTCATAGGGCTAGAGGCGCAGAGCAGGAGGGGAATGAGACTGACTGGATAGCTCTACAGTGAGCAGGAATGAACTTGATGGGCTGAATGGCCTCCTTCTGTGCCGTAATGACTCTATGATCCAGCGATACCTGCAAGAAAGAGCATGTGTGTGGACATTGAGGGATGACAGGATCAGACTGTGATGGCCCCCATTAACAAACTAGTCTGCAAGTGCAGGAGGACTGTCACGGTCACTGTAACTACCCCCATTCTTCACAGGGGGAAAAGATCCTCAAACATTACACCTTTGAAGTTCAGTAAGGTTTGAGAGCGTGAAAGGGGCTCTCTCCCAGAAAGATTGGTAACTGGATTGCTCACTGTTTGGTGCACAACAGCAGCCAAAAATTAGCTATCGAGCACTTTTATTGCTTCAATGAAAAATATCACAGTTTTTTTTCACTTCAGAAACCTGTGGAAAACTGGCTATAAAATCTTCAGAAAAGCCAATTCTCTGTCTCTGCAAGATTATAGACTTGCATGATAAGTGCCTTCCCCATTGCTGACTGATGCGTGAAGCTACACAGGTATTATCAAGACATGTGTCCAGGAAGGTCAAATCACATCCTCGGAAACAACTTGAAAGAGAAGCAGAGCCAGGCGGTGCTTCGCTCCCGGACACTGCAACTAGTCTGCAGACTGCACCCCGACCCATTGCACTTTTCCCACTCCCAGTTTATCCCTGGTTCCAAGCCCTCCTCTTTGATTGATCGCGGGACTTCCCTGCTGTTTGATCACTGCCCTGCCTCCCTCCCACTGAGCCTCAGGTCACCATTACTTGGTGCCTGAGCAATGTTTGGAGAAGTTTAAAAACAGCCAGGGCCAGGCACAAATTTTGTTTACGTGACGGCCGCTCATTCCTTCCTCGTGTCACTGGTCAGCACCCGCTTCTGAAATCAAGGCAGTGTTGAGTTAAGAGTTCAATTATTTTTCACCAGGTCTACATGGGTTAATCCAATGGGTTAACAATGGGTTAACTATTTACAATCTAGCCAAGGTGCATTCAGACAGGTTCCCGCACTTCTCCATGTTTCATAAATCACAGTGGAGGCATGACTTACTGAGACTGCTGGGGAATCATCATGGAAGGTTTCTGCTTGACAGCCAAGGACATGTGGCCCAGTGAACTAATCTTCTGTGGAAGTTGCACCAATCTCTGTGTCAGCGTCTGCTGGGGTATCTGTTGAGGGATGGGTTGAGCCTGTGCCACAGTGTTTTGGTTGTTTGTGGAATGAGTGTGAGATGTCATCTCCTCGCATGCTTTACCTTTGGTGCCAGGTTTACACACACAAAGCTGGGGCCGTAGGCACATCCCTCCATTTTGGCACTGTGGAGAACAATTCGCTGTAAAAAAGGAAAAACATATGACTGACCTTATTGACGTCAGACTAGCACACACATACAAAACAATCCCTGGTTATCTAGAAAAGTGATGGATAAAACACTTGATGGATTCCTTTGCACCTCAAAGGGCCATTGAGGTAGACTGTAATGTATAAAATAGCAGATGTTGAACGATGCCCCTTATACATCTCTCTTTATAGGTATCTACGTTAACATTAATACAATTGAAAATCACATGAGATGTAAAACAGGCTGTGGATTCTAGACTATCGCACAAAGTCAAGGTTGACCCGAGTGTTTCAGTTAGGTTGAAGGGAGATGTGAGGGGAAATTAGATTCTCGCCGGCGAGATCTTGTTTCCTGATTTTCATGACTCCCGCTTGGTGACATAACAAGGTTCCCGCCCACAAAGGGAAGATAGCCCCATGTTTCTCTGAGGGAGCCCTGGATAACATGCTGGATGGGGTAGAGCGGTGGCGTGACATCCTCTACCCTCACACGGGCAGGTGGCCAGCCAGCAAGGTTACCAACACCGCCTGGGAGATGGTGGCAATGATAGTGAGCACCAGCTCGCTGGATAAGATGACAGGGATGCAGTGCAAGAAGAAGGTGAATGTCATTCTTTGTTCAGCCAGGATGCCTTCTCATCTGTCCACCTGGACTCCCTAACAGACCCCTCACACACCCACAGTGATCTCACTCCCAGCCACGTCATGGGGTCCCAATACTCGTTCCTCTTGCCCTCTCAAAGTTACAGACCCCAGCAGCTTCGAGGGAACCATCTTGGAGATGAGCATCGAAGAGGCGTCACAGCTGGAGGCGTCACAGCTGTCACCTACACCCTCCACCAGCGCAGATACTCATGTTTCGGTGGGAATAACTAGTAGACAGGCTCCTGGGTGGAAACCTCGTTATGTCACAGGTGGGGGAGGACGTGGAAACTTGGGAAACAAGACTTCGCTGGGGAGAATCTCGTTTCTCAACTCTCAAAGGATTTTACGCCCGAGTCGACATTTACGCTGATGACGAGCGTGGGGTCAAAATTCCACTCACATGGTCAGACGTGCTCCTTTTTCTTGTATTATGTAAAAAGAAAATGGCATCTTGTAAAATCGTGCAGAGAAAAACTTTGTCTTTTAATCCAAACAGCTGTTCCATTCTTGCAAAGCAACAACGTTCACTATAAACTGTTTGATAAACCTGGTACACCAAGGTGATCCTTACTATTCTGCAAGGCAAGGTTTCCACATGGAACATCAGATCAAAGATAGGGTGATCAAAGATAGGTTCCAAGTGTGAAAAGCAGCCACATGAAGAATATTACACCCAGGGGAAGCTGTGGACAGCAAAGTTACCAAGTCTTACCTTTTCCTTCACTATTCTGTATATTCTAATGAGATATGCTAGTTAAGAATTTCAACATTCCCGAATGAGGATACTTGAAGAAACCTAATTTAAAAGGGATTACCCCTGATGCGCGATCAATGACCACAGAAATGAAGGAGTAGTCCGAATCGAAGGCTATAATCTACAAGAAGTGTGCCCAGCAGCTTGAGTACAGAAAGAACGATGGCTGCTGGGAAACACGGGTTCTTATACTCCGCCTCGTAGGCGGAGCTACCTTCATCTCGACCAATGGGAAGACAACACTTGGGCCAATGGGCAGCGAGCCTTCTCCACCAATAGCAGCTCACACTCCCAGGTACCGTAGTACCTCTAGTCATACTACCACAACCCTACATACCAATTATATTTTCGCATCTTGTCGCATTTTAGAACTTTTGTTCATTTTGGCATGGGTGATGTTTTATGGATAATTTGTATTAAAGTGCTGCTTTTAAATGTAACCATCATTTAAGGGCCAATGGATTAACAGAGGAGCAACATGTAGGATCTAGGACAAAGAGAGGATTGCTCCTCTGGGAGCTTATAAATCAAACCGTTATCCTTGACAATCTTGGGCACGTTTCAGTTACTTCAAATAGTCATTCATACTTGAGATGTTAACAGGAACCAAATTCATGTACAACAAGCTAGGGGCTGGATAACGGTGACTTCTCCACCCAGTGAGAGGGAGGGCGTCCCACCAGCTAGCTGTCAACTCCAACTGGCCAACTCCTGCACAGGAAGGGATCGGACGTCAAGCTTCAATGCCTTGTACACAGAGGCAACAAAGGGACAGAAACAACACACATTGTTGTTCAGTCATAAAGCCTGCTGCAGAAGTCCACACATTAAAGTGGAGCCGACCAGATTCCAGCTGGGATTGATCAGAAATATAACAAACAGCTTTTGACCCATTCATAGTGGTAGTGTACCATTTTATGCTTTGGGAATCATCAAAGTTAGGAGCCTAAAATCCATGTTCTTTTTGAGAAAGTGTGTGTTGCAGGATAACCCAGCTTCTCAACAATATATTATGTGGAATTGTGCGGGCTTTACAGCACAGAATCAGGCAATATGACCCAACTGGTCAGTGCTCACGTTCATTACCCTCCACAAACCTCCTCATCGCCCTTTTCATCTAACCCTAACAGTATATCCTTCCATCCACCCTGATGGAACCATCAATTCACCAGACACGTGTTTCCGATATGAATCTAGGCTTTAATCGACTTACTTCAGAGCCAGCCTGTTACCCGTTGATGAACTCTTAGTGAACTCAGGCTGACTCTGGACAAGGGTATTTATACAGCAGCACTAGGGGGAGGAGCCGTGGGCAGAGTCAAGGGTGGAGCCCAGTACAAGTTCCTGAGTACTCCCAGAGCTACTCCCCCTAGTGGTTGGATAACGTTACTGCGCTTACAAAGACAGTGTGAATTAGCATATCATATATATTACATTCACCACACACCCTGTTACATATATCTAACTTTATTGGTCTCAAACACTCCTTGCACATTCTAACCACTCTTTGGGTAAAGTGGATTCCTCTCGGGTTGTCCTACTCAATGCATTGCCAACTGTCTTATATTTCTGCTCCCCGGTTTTGACCTCCCCAAGAACATGGACCTCTTTTCACTTCAGCATTCATCAGGGTCACAAAATCGCTGAAGTGCAGAAGGAAACCATTCAGCCCATCTTGTCTGCACCGTCTCCCCAAATGAGCAATTCACTGAATGTCATTCTCTTGCCTTCTCCCCGTAACACTGCACTGCAGACGTTGGAGGAACATACACATATCACGTCATTTCCTCGGATTATAGGCCACTCAAACAAGCGGGACCTCTCTTATCCCTGATTTCATACCATGTATCCAGGATACTGATTACTAAATTCAGGGAGAATGTCTTGGGCAGATCTGAAATTTGCAACAGTCTCAATCATTTAAATGGTTGAATAAAAATGTCTGCTTTTTCATCTAACTGCCTTACACCAAAGGATAGAGGCTGTGTGGCTCACTCAGCCGGTGAGCATTAAATATTATTAATAAAACTCCAGATCCTGCAAATGTAACAAAAGGGAGCTCGTTTGCAACATTCGCAATTCCTCGCTTCTTCATAGAAATCAGCAATTCTCCACACTGAGGTCCAGAGTTTCAGTGAAGTCTGCGCTGCAAATCCACCGGCTACACTTGATTTGAAGACAATATTCTGTTCTGCGGTAACCAAAGATATCAGAGCACAATGCTCACCATGCAGACACCTGCTACGAATAGTAATTCAACAATCTGACATGCTATTGAAGCAGTTTTATAAAACAAACGTCTTGTATCTCAATTTTACTCCATTTCCTGACAGTCGGTGAAATGAACAGGAAACGTTTGCAGACGTACATCTGGGGTTCATTTGTAAATGTATAAACAAACCTACAGCCAACATGGTGCATATGAAATAAGGCATACTTTTCCCCATACAAACAACTGCTTGCTTTGCTTTCCATTTCCGGCAGGTGTGGTTAAGACCACGAAGGCACCAAACAAAGAAATGTATAATCAATCTGTCCTCATATCTAGAAGTTTAAGATTTGTCAATCACACCTCAGGCGTCATGTGCTACACATGTGCATATTTTGTTCTTACATTTTTTTCAATAAGTTAAAACTTTCCAGGATCTTCCTTTGAGGGGCAGCTTTGAGCTTTGCAAGTACCCACCAATACTGGGTGGGGGGGAGGGGGGTGGGGTGGAATGATCACACTGAGTAATCCAGGTCTCTCAGAATCATTGGTTCAAATCGCATCTTGGCAATTTGCTAATTGCGTTCAGTTATTTGAATATATCTGGAATTAAAAAAGCTAGTATCAGTAATGGCGACCATGAAACGATCGGATTGTTGTAACAACCCAACTGGTTCATTAGAGTCCTCTAGGTAGGGAAACCTGCTCTGGTATAAACGTGACTCCAAACCCACAGTAAATGATGCCACAGTCCCAGAGGACCATAGGCTGCTCGTCCCTTTGAGAGAGAGCTGACTGGTGCTGATTTAACTCGATGATAACCACACTGCAAATGAATGGCAACGTTGAGAAGGCCCAGTCTGCATGAGCAACATCAGCTGGGACGGGAATTGAACCTGCACTGTTGGAGTTGCTCTACATCACAAACCAGCCGTCCAGCCAACTGAACTAAACCACCTCCTCTCCCCTCCCACAGTAATGTGGTTGACTCTCTGAAGTAGCCACAAAGGTGGCTCCCCACCATCTTATTATCTTATTACAGGCAATTAGAGATCTCTTATTGAAGTGTAGCTTTCCAGTAATTCCCATATCCTGTGAATTTAGAAATTAACAGAAAATACCCTATTATTAAACTATTTACAGAAACTGGATATTGTGCCCCTAAACGGAAAATGCAGAGTTTACATTGTTACAAAATAATACTCTGCATTAGCACACATAATACTCCTGCCCTTATAAATAAGGGCATTGCCCAACTTACTGTCGGCAATGTGGCAATGTTAATGTCATGTCTCTCACATCGTTACGGTTGTTAATGTCATGTCCATTACATTATTACAGTTAAGAGAAACAGGTGATGGGTATTGTCTTTGAGCACATAGGGGATATAGAACATAGAACATAGAACAGTACAGCACAGAACAGGCCCTTCGGCCCTCAATGTTGTGCCGAGCCATGATCACCCTACTCAAACCCACGTATCCACCCTATACCCGTAACCCAACAACCCCCCTCATTAACCTTACTTTTTAGGACACTACGGACAATTTAGCCTGGCCAATCCACCTAACCCGCACATCTTTGGACTGTGGGAGGAAACCGGAGCACCCGGAGGAAACCCACGCACACAGGGGGAGGACTTGCAGACTCCACACAGACAGTGACCCAGCCGGGAATCGAACCTGGGACCCTGGAGCTGTGAAGCATTTATGCTAACCACCATGCTACCCTGCTGCCCCAATCTGGGACATTCAATTGCATTACCATCGCTCAATCCCCTACAATCAGCATCCTGGGGGTTACCATTGATCAGAAACTGAACTGGAGTAGCCATATTAGCACTGTGGTTACCAGGGCAGGTTAAAGGCTAGGAGTCCTATGGCGAGTAACTCACCTACTGACCTCCCCAAATCCTGTCCATCATTTACAAGGCACAAGTCAGGAGTGTAATGGAATACTCTCCACTTGCTTCCATGAGTGCAGCTACAACAATACTCCAGAAGCTTTACAACATCCAGGACAGAGCATTGCGCTTGATTGCCACCTCTGCCACAAACATTTAAACCCTCCACCACCGACAAACAGTGGCAGCCATGTGTACCGTCTACAAAATGCACTGCAGTAACCCACTAAGGTTCCTCAGACAACTCCTTCCCATCCCACGACCACTACCATCTAGAAGGACAAGAGCAGTAGATATCTGGGAACCCCACCATCTGGAGGTTCCCCTCCAAGTCTCTCACCACCCTGACTTAGAACTTTACTGTCACTGGGGCAACATCCCTAACAGCACAGTGGGTGTACTATAGAATCATAGAATTTACAGTGCTGAAGGAGGCCATTCGGTCAATTGAGTCTGCACCGGCCCTAGGAAGGAGCACCCTACCCAAGCCCACACCTCCACTTATCCCGTAACCCAGTAGCCTCACTTAACCTTTTTGGGCAATTTATCAAGGACAATCCACCTAACCCGCACATTTTTGGACTGTGAAAGGAAACCGCAGCACCCGGAGGAAACCCACGCAGACGCGGGGAGAACGTGCAGACTCCGCACAGACAGTGACCCAAGCCGGGAATTGAACCTGGGACCCTAGAGCTGTGAAGCAACTTTGCTAACCACTATGCTACCATGCTGCCCCAATATACCTCAAGGACTGCAGTGGTCCAAGAAGGCAACTCACCACCGCCTTCTGAAGGGCAACTAGGGATGAGCAATGGATGCTGCCGAACCAGCGGCACCCACATCCCGTAAACAATTTTTTTTTGAACTGGGCTATGTCTTTATATTTATCTTTAATCTTTCTAATCTTTATTGTCACAAGTAGGCTTACATTAACACTGCAATGAAGTTACTGTGAAAAGCTCCCAGTCGCTACACTCCGGCGCCCAATTGGGTACACTGAGGGAGAATTCAGAATGTCCAATCCACCTAACAGCACGTCTTTCTGGACTTGTGGTAGGATGCCGGAGCACCCGGAGGATTCCCACGCAGACACGGGGAGAACATGCAGACTCCGCACAGACAGTGACCCAAGCCGGAAACGAACCTGGTAACCTGGCGCTGTGAAGTCATAGTGCTAACCACTGTGCTACCGTGCTGCCCGTGATGTGGGAAGAGAGCTGTGAGAAGTCAATAAACTCTATCAATAAAGAAAAGCTCTTTGTCTTGGTTTCTGCTCCAACCAGCTTAGATCTTATTGACAAACAATACCACAGGATAGGCAATGGTATAACTAAATAAGTAGTCAACAAACACGCACACACACATTTATAAAGAAAGGTAAGAGGGCCTTCCTTCGCATTGCTCTGAATCTGTCGTCTAGTTGTTCTGCTCACCTGCCATATCTCTAATTGAGTGTTCTTTGTGGGAACGCAAGGCACCATATCTGCTCCGAAATTGCTGAAGTCAACCAGAGATTGGCAAATGGTCTGTTCATTTTAGGTTTTGAGTGGGAAACGTCTGAAGAACTCAGGGTTAAATGCCTAACTGCTTTCCAAGAAAGATTAAATAACCTGGGCATTTAAACTTATTAAAACAATGTAACAGTAAAATATGCACATATACAGCAAAGGATGCCGGAAGTGTGATTGACAAATCTTTTACATATGAAGATAGATTGTAGATTTCTTTCTTTGCTACCTTTTGCGAGTTTCTTTCGCATTGATCACAACATGATTCATTTGGAGGGTGGCAAATGCATTCTCCATGCAAGGCAAATTAAGCATGAATTAACAGGCAAATGATAGTTCAAATAAAAAGATATATTTCTGTTTAAATAGCAGATACAACAAAGATGCGTCTTACATCACCAACAATTACCCACAACATATCCTGCACAAATGTGGCAACAGGCACAATCACACAGTCTTTCCAACTCAGCCTCTGGTTCACAGGCTCGCACATTCCCCTCAATCAATTTGACCCTCGAACTGCATTCAACAGCAGGCGTATTCCATCCGAGATCCCGGATATAGTTAACACGGACAAAGTGTACCAACCCTCCCTCGCTCGCAGCTCTGCCCTGACGGCGTAGCTTTCCAGAGTTTCTTCTCAACCAACCAGCCAATAAAATCCAGAGCACAATCTGGTCCTCTGACATAAAGTCTGAACTGTGGCACAGTGGTTCAATCCTAGCCCCAGGTCACTGTTCGTGTGGGGTTTGCACATGCTCCCTGTATCTGCGTGGGTCTCACCCTCACAACCCAAAAAGGGGTGCAGGGTGTTGTGTTATGCTTCTTCATGTGGCATAAGCCGCTTCCTTGATGTATACTCTGACAAAGGAAGGTTCAGACCTGGAGATAGGTTCAACACATTTCTTGAACAGTTAACAATTCTCCTACTTGAGTTTGACTCTCTTGCTAATCTTGCTCAGTCTCAGTCTAACTAACTCAGTAACTCAGTCTAGCTAACCAGACTGCCCTAAGCCATGCGGTGGGCGTGATGCTTCCAATCTGCCCCTGTCCTTCTCTCTGAGTGAAAGAGAAAGAGCGTGTGTACCCTGTCCTTATATGTGGGTTGCCCCTTGTGGTAGTGTCACCTCTGGGTGTCTTGACTTCCCATTGGTCGTGTCCTATTCTATGTGTTCATTAGCTGTATGTCTGCATGTCATGATGTCTCTGGTGCTCCCTCTAGTGTTTACTTAGCCATAGTGTATTTACATTAACCCCTTGTGTATTTACAGTGATGCATATCACCGCACAGGGTAGGTGAATGGTCCTTAATTGGAGAAAAATAATTGGGTACTCTAAATTTATTTTTAAAAATCTATTCACACCACTTTTAGTGCTCCTTGTTTTGTTAGCTTGCTTGTACATCACTTATCCGAGAGCTTCCATAGTTCTATTTTTCCCTCTTACTTCCAAAGAGAAAACTGACCCTTTTGAAGAGAGCTTGGCTTGCTCCTAAACACACCAAGAATTTGATAACTGTGTCCTATTGGGACTCTTTGTGTCTGAATCTGTGTGCTGGTCTCCTGCGGCCTTCAGCTCTCCCAGTGTCTGCAGCTCTCCTTTGTGTCTGCCAACCAGAAAGCCTTCACTTCCTTCCTGTTGGTACTTCTTCCAAGTCAAGGGTCGCCAGGTCTCATGGCTCAGAATTTCGCATTATCCAAGAAAAATACAATTGATCCCTTTTATAATTGATGCAACCTCTTAAAAGTCCTTCTCAAACATTCTTGAAAACAATTACCGATTCCATAGAAAGTATAAAGAAATTACACGTTTTCCTTACCTGTTTATGGGTCAAAGATGATTTATTATTTGGGCTCAAATCAAATTTAATTCTGTATTTTGTCAGCTAACGGCCAAAGTAGCAATAATTCTGTGTCGCAATCTACCCAAAGGAATAGCACCCATTGGCACCACTGTGCCAGCCAATGAGTTGGAGGTGGGAACGAACTCACAGTAAATATATCTGTTTTCTTTAGTCTTTCATGATGCGTAGGCATCGCTGGCAAAGCCAGCATTTGTTGCCCATCCCTGATTGCCCTTGGCTATGGGGTTGGAATCACATTTAAGACTACAACAAGTAAGGAAGGCCGGTTTACTCCTCTTTAGGGCATTAGTGAATCAGGTTGTTTTTTTTAATAAGAATTGACAATAGTTTCAAGGTTGTCATTACAGAGACTAGCTTTATATTCCAGATTTTATTCAATGAATTCAAATTTCACCAGCTGCCGTGGTGGGGTTCGAACCCATGTTCCCAGAGCAATAGCGTGGACCTCTGGATTACTCATCCGATGACATTACAACCAGCTCCCATGTTGCTTACAGTAAGAAAATTCCATTCACTCAGCAAACAAAGTCTATTTAAATCGTGCACTGCAGCAAATATTGACAGAGTTCATTTTTAAAAAAGTATTTGCAAACTTCAACAAATGAAACTCATCACAGCAACGTCTCCCAATCAAAGCGGATAGATTTCTCTGGCAAAATGCAATAGGTGGAGGATAGTCACATAATACGGGGCTGGTTTAGCACCGTGGGCTAAACAGCTGGCTTGTAATGCAGAACAAGGGCAGCAGCGCGGGCTCAATTCCCGTACCGGCCTCCCCGATCAGGCAGCGGAATGTGGCGACTAGGGGCTTTTCACAGTAACTTCATTGAAGCCTATTTGTGACAATAAGCTATTATTATTACAAAATCATCATTTCTCCAGCAAAACACAGTCGGTGGAGGATAGCCATATGATACAAATTCATTGTTTTCCAGGAAAACGCTGGGAGTGGAAGATGGTGATGTCTTACAAATTATGTGCATAAGACCCAGCGCAGATACTTACAGGTGCGATTGACTGGGAAATTATCACCTATATTCTGGCTGGAATCTTCAGACCATTACCGTTTCAAGCCGACCTCTATAAAATTGTGCAGAGCAGAAATTCTCCGGACAGTCAGGCATTTGCCTGGCAAACTTGAGCAGTTGTTTATCTTCCTCGCTTGACGTTTGCTTTGCTTCAAAGGATCCCAGGATTAAACAAATGAAGAGAACCTCATCTCCCTCAGAATCTTGCTTCACAAGTTCAAGGTATTTATTTAACTGCTCGCACATCTGTTTTACCGCCGTAATAAAACATTGAAGTATTATGTTTTGTTTTCTCATGCACTCAGTAGTGAAATAGATGTTCTTGACGGGCTGTGAAATGTGTCCTCCCCAACCCCACCCATTAATAAAGGACAAGCCTGTACTGAACGAAGTGTATTTCTGCTTCAGAGCGGTTGATTACTATGCCGCGGTATCAGATTTCTGTTCTGCGCATCATCTATTCTTAGAAATAAAATTGGCAAAACTGCGAGGACCGTGTCAAAGGGAAATGAAAACAAGGTTCTGTTCTGTTGCTGCTATTTTGTAGTAAGAAGTCTTACAACACCAGGTTAAAGTCCGACAGGTTTGTTTCAAACACTAGCTTTCCGAGCACTGCTCCTTCCTCCTTCTTACTGTGCTCACCCCAGTCCAACGCAGGCATCTCCACATCATGGCTGCTATTTTGAAGAAGGGTTCTACCCTGTGTCCTGGCCAATATTTATCCTCCAACCAACATCACCGAAACATCTGATCAGCATCATATTGGTGTCTGTGGGAGCTTACTGTGCTCAAATTGGCTGGTACATTCCACGTTCTAACAGTGACCACAATTCAAAAAGTATTTCATTGGCTGCAAGGTGGCTTTGGGTTCATCCAGAAGTCGTGAAAGGTGCTGGTTTTATTTTGTTGTCTTGATCTTCTGACCCTGTATGTCAGGGGTGGGCAAACTTTTCCGTGCAAGGGCCACATTCAGAAATTCACAATTTTAAAGGGCCGCATAGTATATTAAGTAAAATAATTACTTCACCCGGTTATGATTCTGGGCGCCTCATATAGGACATAGAACAGTACAGCACTGAACAGGCCCTTCGGCCCTCGACGTTGTGCCGAGCAATGATCACCCTACTCAAGTCAACGTATCCACCCTATACCAGTAAGTAACCCAACAGCCCCCCCCCCCCCCCCCCCCCCATTAACCTTAACAAAAAACAATTTTTTTTTTAAATTTAAAAAAAAAAAATTTTTTTTAATGACTTGGTGGGCCGCATAAAGACCTTTGGCGGGCCGCATGCGGCCCGCGGGCCGTAATTTGCCCACCCCTGCTGTATGTAATCTTTAAATTTATGGGTGCGATATTCCATAGATTTTTCTGATTTGGCCGCCGATTGGGCCTTAGTCAGGGTACATGATCATTCGGATGCTGACCTGATTCAGCAAGTGTAGCTGACTCCACGCAATGTGGACAAGCTGGAGGCTCAGAATGGGCTTGACAATGGGTACTCACCAGAGGGGCGAGCAGGCTGAAAGACTGCCTGTTGCCAGCAATAAAATTAATGACTTCCGATAAGGACAAAAGTGCCGGTAGCCTTTTGGTGTAGTTCAGCTCCTGCAAGTGCAATTGTGGGTACCAAAGATGGCTGGCAAGGTTACCCAAGTGATGAGAAACAGAAAAAGGCTGAAACTGGGTGGCCTCAAGCCCCAACATTTAATTCCCTCGTGACAGGCGGGAGTGGGCAGGGTGAAAATGGAGACAAGTGGATCGCACCCCCAACCCATCCCTAACAGTAGATGGAGCTGTGACGATAGCACTGACTGTACCTGGTATACCTCAGGCAGGCACACAGACAGATACAGTGGCAAAGGTGGCTTTCGAGAGATCTGAAATCAAAATATGAACTTCACTGAGCATTCAGAGTATGTAAATATGATAATCATAAGCACTTGCAAATATAGAAATTTGTAAACATTTAGGTGACATCTGTCCCAATGAAGAGGTCAAACCTTAATTCACTTTAAAAGCAGTGGTCCACTGGGGCAGCACGGTGGCGCAGTGGTTAGCACTGCTGCCTCACGCCGCCGAGGACCCGGGTTCGGTCCCGGCCCCGGGTCACTGTCGGTGTGGAATTTGCACATTCTCCCTGTGTCTGCGTGGGTCTCACCCCCACAACCCAAAGATGTACAGGTTAGGTGGATTGGCCACACTAAAGTGTCCCTTAATTGGATTTTTTTTGGTCTACTTTAACCTTATTTGGTCAAAATAAAATCCAGTATATCAGCATTGTGACCCAAAGATTTCCCGAGGGAATGCTCGCAGAGTCTGAGCAGAATGCTTCAAGGACGTCATGAAAGGGTAGTGATCAGCAGTTACCTTCAGCCGACATAGTTTGTCAGACTTTTAAAAGTTCACTGCTTTAGAGAATGACAGAAATTCCTGGATCAGGAAACAATGTATGATTGTCCAAGATGTTCGCAGCATGGATCCAGCCGAGCTCCAGAAAGTAACAAGAAGTTTCTGCCATTTTCGAGGATACCTCCTTTTGCGTCTCCATGACTGTGCAAGGAAATCTTCCAATAATAAACCTGTACCTTTAAATTGGAGCTTAACTACTCTTTTCCGGGCAAACAATCAAGACCCTGGAAGAAAGGTGCAAGGGAAGTTCACTATTAATAAGTTTAAGTACGAACATGTGCTCACTTATATAACCTGAAATTTCCCTCACCAGATGTGGGTTTAATTACTATTCATTGTACAACAGGTCCAGAAATTAAGAGGAAACTGATGCCGAAAATAGGCCTCTTCTCGCAGAGATTGGCAATAGTTGTTCTAACCGCTAGAAGGCTCTCGTACTACTGATGGTCGGTGCTCCGCTCTCTGCCTTCTCGCTGAGGCAATTTTACCCTCGGGCCTGCTCCTTGCGGATCAAGGTGGGGAGCGTGGTCCATTAGCTGGCTCACAGCACAGCCACAGAGAATAAACAACTTGAGTGGCCAATTCAGGCAGCAGAGTAAGGGAGACGGGCTAGGATATAAATGACGAGAGCCAGCGCCCATCAGATTCCTGAACAAACCGACTAATTTAATAAAGAAAGAGTTGCACTTCTATGGTACTTTTCCTGACCATTGGATGTTGTGGCTACTTTAATGTTGGAAATGCAGCAGCCAATTTGCACAAACAGCAAAGTGGTAATACCAGATAACCTGTTTTTTGCAATATTGATTAATATTAGTACTGGACTGGGCACCGGGAATAACTCCCCTCCACTCTTCTTCATCAATAGCACCAGGGGGCATCTTTTACATTCACCCACAGTCAGACAGTCAGATGGGGCCTTGCAATGTCTCATCTGAAAGGCTGCACCTCCAACAGTGCAGCACTCCCTCCCTCCCTCCACACTGTATTGAGCCTCAGCCTTGCTTCTGGTGTTCAAGCCCCGGAATGAGTTCGGAACCCGGAGTATTCTGCTCCAAGGGGCGAGACTGCGACCAACTGAGCCACAGCTCTTCACTGGGTTACACTGCAAACCACCTCGTAAAGGACAACAAAGAAGCGGAGTTGGACAAGGCTGTGGACGAAAGTGGGGAGTTTCCTTTGTTACATGCATTCCCATTATGACACAAACTTCGCTTTATGTCGTAAGGACAGAACAGTGAGGTCTGAAAATGATGGAGATGAAAGCTTAACTTCATGTTGTATATTTGCGGACAGGATGGTCCTATTCGTTGAGGCAGAGTTTCACAGCATAACTCAGATGTAAATTTGGAGGATGTCTTTTTTTTGGGGGGGGTGGGGGATATTTGGCAGGGGGAGAAAACATGTTCAACCCTTGAAAAAGAGCTTCATCGCTCCCCATCCCACCCTTCTACATACGCTCGCCCCTATTATCCCTGAAGGCATTTAATGCTCGGGGTCAACTCGCAATCCACGCCACGAGGAAGCAGAGAGTGGGTAGCATGGTGGTGGTAATGTTACTGGACTGGTAATCCGGAGACCCTAACACCCAGGAGAAAAATCCCTCCATGGCCATTAATCTGGAATAACACATTTGTTCCATTAATAATGATTATGCAACCTCCGGGTTGTGGTAATGAATCCACTAATTCCCTTCAAGGGGAGGAAACCTGATGTCCTTACTCAGTCTGTTCTGCACATGACTGCACTTGACTGCAGGCCACCTGCAACGTGGTTGACTCTTAACTGCCCTCTGAACTGGAATAGTTAGCCATTCAGTTATATCAGACATCTACAGAGGACAGTATTACATCTGCATGGGGTTCAAGAAGCTTCTCAAGGAAAATTAGAGATGAACAATAAATGTCGAACAGGCTAGTGACACTCCTCCACTGACTAAAAGCATTTATGTATGTGAGGTAATCGACTATTCTAAATCAACCCCTCCAAACGTGCTAGCACAACGGAGCGGATTTCCTCTGGGAAATAAACATTGCCATGTTGACACGGCCTAGACACCCAGTCTAGGTCGATAGCCAGAATGGAATCTAGTCCCCACTGAAGATGATTCATTCCAGCGAGAAACCACAATGTTTACCATGGCACCTGGTCTCAGTTGCCTTGGTCACATTCCAGCTCTGAGTGGGATATCAATCCTACAAATCTCAAACCGTTGGGAATCCTCCACCACGCAGTGGTTGACGTGTGTTAAAATGGGAATAACTGTTTGTGTGAAATGTCTAGGCTCCAGGAGTGTCAGTTCATAATGTTTCTCACGGTTGTGTGTTCTGGCCCCACATCGGGCGCCACTATTAGGGGGAGGCAGAATGTGGAGTTGAGGCCACAATCTGATCAGCCTTAATCGGAACAGACTCAATGGCCACTCCTGCTCTTAATTTGTATGTTTGTTAACAAAAGATTCTCTTCAAACCCGATATTACTTCAGCCAAGCCATTAAACGCAGTAGTAAATATCACATTTCTAACTCTGGCTTGGTCAAGCCCGATTCATATTAAAAAGTTTTTTTTTAACAGAATATTTTATTGAAGCATTTGTAATTTTCACAATTTAACATGTTGACATTTCTAAAACAACCACGCGGGTCGACGCACAAAATACCCCCTAAGAGAACAACAAACAATAAACCAACGTGGTTGGCCGGGCTACCCCCACACCGTCCACATCTGTTCTCTACCTCCTCAAAGAACCTACTCATCCGGGCTACTGTCATGTGAGCACTGTGGACCACCTTGAACTGAATCAAGCTGAATCTAGCACAGGACGAGGATGCATTTACCCTTTTCAAGGCTTTTTCCCATAGTTCAGTTTCCAGCTCCCCTCCTAGCTCCTCTTCCCACTTCCTTTTCACCTCTCTGATAGGGGCCCCTTCCCACTCTAACAATTTCCTGTATATCTCCGAAACCTTCCCACCTCCAACCCCCGTGTTGGACAGCACTTTATCCTGTAGTCCCCTCGGGGGGGGGGGGGGGGGGGGGGGGGGGGGAGAAAAAAGCTTGGAACTTGCCTCCGTACAAAGTCCCGCACTTGAAGGTACCGAAACCCGTTCCCACCCAGCAACTCAAACACCTTCTCTAATGTCTCCAAGGTCGGAAAGCCCTCCTGGATGAATACATCCCCAAACCTCTCAATCCCTGCCTGCTGCCGTACCTTAAAGCCCCCATCCAGCCCCCCTCGGGACAAACTGGTGATTGTCACAGATCGGTGACCACACTGACGCCCCCTCCAGTCTCATATGCTGCCTCCATTGTCCCCACACCCTTAGGGCTGCAACCACCACAGGACCTATAGAGTACCGAGCCGGCGAGAACGGCAGGGGCGGCGTCAGTAAAGCCTCCAGACTTGTACCTTTGCAGGATGCTGCCTCCACCCGCTCCCAGACCGGCCCCTCCCCCAGTACCCACTTCCTGACCATCGATATGTTGGCAACTCAGTAATAGTTAATAAAGCTCGGGGGAGCCAAGCCCCCTTCTCCGCGGGTCCGTTCCAGGAGTGCCCTCTTTACTCTTGGGGTTTTACCCGCCCATATAAACTTCAATATCGCCGCATTCATACTTCTGAAAAAAGCCTTTGGGACAAAAATCGGGAGACATTGAACAAAGAAAAGCTGTCTTTGAAGGACAGTCACCTTCACCGTCTGAACCCTCCCCACCAGCGTCAGTGGGAGCAAGTCCCATCTATGAAAATCCCTTCTCATTTGATCCAATACTTTGCCCAAATTAAACTTGTGAAGCTGCCCCCAATCCTTGGCCACTTGAATCCCCAGATATCTAAAACTCCTTCCAACCACTTTAAATGGTACCTCCTTCAGGCTCCTTTCCTCCCCCCGTTCCTGGATCACGAACATCTCGCTCTTTCCCATATTTAACTTATAGCCTGAAAATCGGCCACATTCTGCTAACACCTCTATGATTCCGGTCATCCCCCCACCGGGTCCGTGACATAAAGCAGCAAATTGTCCGCATAGAGAGAGACCCTGTGTTCCATCCACTCCCCCCCTCACTATACCCCGCCAGGCATTCGCTGCTCTCAGGGCCATTGCTAAGGGTTCTATGGCCAAGGCAAACAGTAATGGGGAGAGCAGACATCCCTGCCGTGTCCCCCGACACACACTGAAGTATTCCGACCAAACTCGGTTAGTTCTTACGTTTGCCACCGGGGCCTGGTACAATAACCGGACCCATTCCACAAATCCCTGCCCAAACCCAAACCTGCCTAAAATGTCCCAAAGATACTTCCACTCCACCCGGTTGAAAGCCTTCTCCGCGTCCATGGCGACTACCACCTCAGCCTCGCGCCTCTCCGCTGGCATCATAATTACATTAAGAAGCCGTCTAATGTTGGATGTCAGGTGCCTGCCCTTTACAAATCCCGTCTGATCCTCCCCAGTTATCTCCGGGACACAATCCTCTATTCGAGTGGCCAGGATCTTTGCCAATAATTTGGAATCTACATTCAAGAGGGAGATTGGCCTGTACGATCCGCAGCTCTCCGGATCCTTGTCTCGCTTCAGGATGAGAGTAACTGATGCCTGTGATAATGTTTGGGGGAGTACTCCCAGCTCCTTGGACTCATTAAAAGCCTTAAACAGGAGCGGCCCCAGTAACCCAGAGAACTTCTTATAAAATTCCACTGGGAATCCGTCAGGTCCCAGGGCTTTACCCAATTGCATCGCCCCCAGTCCATCTATCACCTCCCCAAGCCCCCCAGGGCCTCCACCAGCTCCTCATTTACCTTCGGGAACTCTAGCCTCCCCAGGAATTGATTCACGTCCTCCTTCGCAACCAGAGGTTCTGACTCGTATAGCTGGCTATAAAATTCCTGGAACACTTCATTCACCGCCCCAGGGTCCATCACCATCTTCCCCCTCATATCCTTTATTTTCCCTATTTCTCTTGCCTCCTCCTGTTTCCTCAGCTGATGCGCCAGCCTCCTGCTAGCTTTGTCCCCATGTTTATATATTACCCCTTTTACCCTCCTCAGCTGACCCTCTGCCTGACCTGTGAAAAGGAGCCTAAACTCCATTTGAAGTCACTGATGCTCCTTCAGGAGTTCCTCATTTGGAGACTCCGAATATCTCCTGTCCACCTGTAAAATTTCTCCAACCAATTCTCCTATGAAACCAATCTGTCCAGCTCCGACCGCTCAGATTTATCCCTGGAGACTCGAATCAAAATACATTCCCTCTAATAACAGCTTTCAGTGCCTCCCAGACCACACCAGCCGCAATCTCTCCCGTGTCATTGATCTTTATGGACCCCTGAACGGCCTCTCTCACTCGCTCACAGATCTCCTCATCCGCTAACAGCCCCTGTATCTAGTCTCCACTGTGGGCGCTGGGGCATTCGCGTGCCTGCCCGTAGGTCTATCCAGTGTGGTGCGTGATCTGAAACCATAATTGCTGAGTACTCAGTGTCCTCAACCCCTGCTAACAGTGTTTTATCTAGCATGATGAAATCAATCTGGAGTACGCCTTATGTACATGGGAGTAGAATGAATATTCCCTGCTCCTTGATCTCTCAAATCTCCACGGATCTACTCCTCCCATGTACACCATGAACCCCGCAGTTCCTTTGCCATTGCTGATAATTTCCCTGACCGAGCACTCGACCGGTCCAATCTCGGGTCCAGGACTGTATTAAAGTCACCACCCATAATCAGCCGATGCGCGTCAAGGTCTGGGATCGTTCCCAGCACCTTCCTGACAAATGCAACATCCTCCCAGTTTGGGGCATATATATTCACCAGCACCACTGCAATTCCCTCTAGCTTCCCGCTAACCATAACAAATCTGCCTCCCGGGTCTGCCTCTATCCTCCCCACCTCGAATGTCACCCTTTCGTTAATTAGGATAGCCACCCCCCCCTTGTTTTAAAGTCCAGTCCTGAATGAAACACTTGTCCGACCCATCCCCTCGTTAATCTAATTTGGTCTCCCAGCTTCAGGTGTGTCTCCTGTAACATGGCCACGTCCGCATTTAACTGACCCAGGTGTGCGAACACATGGGCTCTCTTAACCGGCCCATTCAGTCCACGAACATTCACGTAACCAGTCTGGCCGGAAGACTGAGGAAAGGATATCTCACTCCAGGATATCATAGGAATATGATGTATTGAAACAAACTTTATTACGAACACAGTATTAAAATATCTTTAACATCACACAAGAAAACAGCTTACAATTACCCCTTAAGCAATGCTAATAATTAAAGTGACGCAATGACCCATAGCTGCACGGTGGCACAGTAGTTAGCACTGCTGCCTCACAGCACCAGGGACCCGGGTTTAATTCTGGCCTTGGGTGGCTGTTTTTGTGGAGTTTGCACTTTCTCCCTGTGTTTGCTTGGGTTTCCTCCCACAGTCCAAAGATGTGCAGGTTAGGTTGATTGGCTATGCTAAATTGTCCCTTTGTGTCCAAAAGGTTGGGTGGAGTTCAGGGATAGGCTCCCTCTGTGTACCCGAACAGGTGCAAGAGTGTGGCGACTAGGGGCTTTTCACAGTTACTTCATTGCAATGTAAGCCTACTTGTGACAATAAAGATTATTGCGAATATGACTTTAAGGGATAGCAGCAGGACATCACTTTAAGACAAATTACAGCAAAGCCCAGCTTGGATAATGTTCCACAGCCACAAATGGGGATCCAGGGATATCTGGATCAGGGTAAGGTCCTGCTCGCGAGTAAATACTGCATGAAGCACAAGTCAAGGTTGTATCATGTGCCAAACAGAGGAAGCCATTCCTGATTCTTTGCAGTTCCACAAACGCATCCAGGCTCCAGGCAAAGTGCCTGCTGGTCATGCTATCCAGCGAGGATTAACAAGCTCTTTCCATGGACACATACCAGCTAAGTACAATCCTGTCCTGAAACCCACACAGACAAGCACATGTGGGTGCCGTCTGGAGATACACAGCCTGCTACGTACCTGACATTGCTGCCATTTGGATGGCCCGACTAAGTTTCCAGATGGACTGGAAATAGCAGAAAATAATTTGGATCTGCTTTAGGTCACTGTGGGATTTAGAACACGAGTTACTTGCAACATGGTTTTCAAGAATTTATGATGTAACCAATGAGCACCAAAGCTGAAATGAGATGATGCCAGCAGCGGGGAGAGTAGAATACCTCCTAAACCCACCCTATTGAGTAATATCCTCATAATGCCATGTATTCTCAGGTAGCAGCTTATGATATTGACCACAAAGGAACTTTTAGAAATGATTTGCAAAGTTGACGAAAAGATCTAACGGCTTGAAATCTGCAATTACACTAAAATTAATCAAAGAATTCACGATACTGTGAATTAAAGAAATTAATTCCGAATTCACCGGAACGCAGAACATAGAAGAAGGCCATTCTGCCCATCCAACTGGTACCAGTCATTTGATTAGCCCAACATCCTTGCTTTTTCCCAGTAGCCCTTCCAATCTTTTCCTTTTCAAGTATTTATCCAATTCCCTTTTGAAGGTTCCTGTAGAGTATTTGCATTCAACCTGCTTTCAGTGAGCAGTTAGGCTCATTTAAATATGTTGGCGGCCAATGTTTCCAAAACCCGGGAATGAACGCTCACTCCTGGGAGACCTCGCATTGTGCCATTTAGTATTGCTCCACACAAATGTGGACCAGGCATAACAGCACCTGATGGAGCCTCCCAGGTCATCGGAGGCTCCTGGGTGGTCGGGTTCTGGGCTGGGGGGGGGGGGGGGGGGGGGGGGGGGGGGGGGGCGTACCCTTGCAGCCCTGCTGCCACCCGGGCACCTTTGAACTGCCAGCACTGCCACCTGGGCGTCTTGGGTGGCACTGTCATGTTGGCAGGGGCACAACAAGGGTACCAGGCTGGCAGTGCTAAGGTGCCTGGGTGCCAGGTTGCCTGTGTCAAGGATCTGGCCTGTGCCCTGCCCATATGAGGTAGGGTGATGGGGGGGTGTGAAGACCCCTTAACAGGCACGTTGTAGGGGGAGGGGGGTATGGAATCCGGAGGGGGGGCGTGGAATCCGGAGGCCGCGGTGGAGACCGGAAAATCGCATCGGTGGAAAGTGCCAAAAAATTCAACCTGGTGTCTTTACTTCCTCTCCCATTTATTGGAGTATAATAAGCTTAACTTCCTGCCTTCTACAACAAAACAGATTTAGCGCCAAGCCTAGGACATGGCTTCTGAGATTAATCCCCTTATTTCACTTTCACAACAATGGAATTTCCTTTCAAGAAGAATCACTGGACACCATCTATTTTGGAATGTTCTGAAAGGCAATTCATTTATTTCATTTTCATTTCATTTCATTTCAAAGGCATGATAAGATGCCATGAGCAATTCATTCTCCTTTTAATTACCTCGGCAGCCAGTTCAAACAATTACTTATTTTTGATAGCCAAAATAATAGAGCCCATTGCAGTGACTCACAATTAACCTACATATGTGACAAAGACAAAATCATACCATTATAGAATGATGCAGCACGCAAGGCTATTTGGGCAACCGTGTGTCAGCTCTTTGCAGGAACTATCCAGTTAGTCCCCCTCCCTGGCCCTTTCCCCACAGCGGTGCAAACCTTTCCCCTTCAAATATTCATCCAGTTCTCTTTTGGAAGTTATTGCTGGATCTGCTTCCATCTTTTAGCAGTGCATTCCGCTGTGTAAAACACGTTCTCCTCATCGTCCTACTTGTTAAGACCATAAGACCATAAGACATAGGAGTGGAAGTAAGGCCATTCGGCCCATCGAGTCCACTCCGCCATTCAATCATGGCTGATGGGCATTTCAACTCCACCTACCAGCATTCTCCCCGTAGCCCTTAATTCCTCGCGACATCAAGAATTTATCTATCTCTGCCTTGAAGCCATTTAGCGTCCCGGCCTCCACTGCACTCCGCGGCAATGAATTCCACAGGCCCACCACTCTCTGGCTGAAGAAATGTCTCCGCATTTCTGTTCTGAATTTACCCCCTCTAATTCTAAGGCTGTGCCCACGGGTCCTCGTCTCCTCGCCTAACGGAAACAGTTTCTTTGCGTCCACCCTTTCTAAGCCATGTATTATCTTGTAAGTTTCTATTAGATCTTCCCTTAACCTTCTAAACTCCAATGAATACAATCCCAGGATCCTCAGCCGTTCATCATATGTTAGACCCGCCATTCCAGGGATGATTCTTTCGTCAATTACTTCCGTTTTTGCAGCTAGTTAGTTGACCAGCAGCTCTCCGGCTGATCTGAAGAGGTAGCCACGGGTGAATTGAGCAAACGTCCTCTAGGTCACGTGCATGCTTGCTCTATTTAAATATTGGGACATTGTCCCACCGCAAGCTTACCAACTCCATCCCTCTCCCAGGCAACAGTCTCACATTAAGCCAGTCTGTTTGCATCCTTGCTGTCAGTCGATCACAAGACTCCGCCCTTATATCTGTGCCATCACTAAAACCGTCCATTTCCACCTCAGTAACAGTGCTCAGCTTAGTCCCTGTCCCAGCTCGTCTGCTGCACGGTAGCATTGTGGTTAGCACAATTGCTTCACAGCTCCAGGGTCCCAGGTTCGATTCCCGGCTTGGGTCACTGTCTGTGCGGAGTCTGCACGTTCTCCCCGTTTGTGCGTGGATTTCCTCCGGGTGCTCCGGTTTCCTCCCACAGTCCAAAGATGTGCAAGTTAGGCGGATTGGCCATGCTAAATTGCCCTTAGTGTCCAAAATTGCCCTTCGTGTTGGGTGGGGTTACTGGGTTATGGGGATAGGGTGGGGTTGTGGTGGGTAGTTGGGTAGGATGCTCTTTCCAAGAGCCGGTGCAGACTCGATGGGCCGAATGGCCTCCTTCTGCACTGTAAATTCTATCTATGCTGCTGAAACCCTCACTCAGGCAGATGGTACCTCTAGACTTGACTTTTCTGATGTACTCCTGGCTTGTCTCCCGCGTTCCATCCGCCATAAACTTGCCCTTGTCTGAAATCGCAGCAAGTCCCATTCCCCTGTCAACCCTCAGCTCACTGACTTACACTGGCTCCCAGTCGAGCAACGTCCTGACTTTAAAATTCTCAGCCTCGTTTCCTTATCTCTGTAATCTCCTCCAGCCCCACAAGATATCTGCACTCCTCCCATTCTGGCCTCTTGTGCATTCCCAGTCATCACTGCTCCACCATTGTGGCTAGTTTCCTAGGCCCCAACCTCTGGGGTTTTTCCCTTCCTGTTTCACTTCCAACACCGAGAATGACCCCACTATTAAACGGAACTATGATTCTTTTTTAGGGCCTCGGCAAGGAACACCCTTGCCAAGGTGGCACTTAGACTCATTTCCTGCACTGACAAACTCAGCTCGCCAGTGCAGGAAGAGATCGGGTGCCATTTACTTTCAAACCCCCCCCCCCCCCCCCACCCCCCCCACCCCCACCCCCCCCCCCCCACCCCCCCCCCCCACCACCCCCCCCCCCACCCCACCCCACCCCACCCCCCCCCCCCACCCCCCCCCCCCCCCCCCCCCCAACCACGGCTTCCAGACACCTCCAATGCCCAACTTACCAATTAGGGGTCCTCGAGCCCCACCCCCACCACATCAGGGCAGGGCACCACCGAGCCCAATCCCTGTCATAGGTAACCTGGCATGCCTTGGCACTGCCAGGGTGGCAGTGTCCAGGTGCCCAGGTGGTATGGGGAGTGCCGGGGTACCACCCTTCCAGAGCCCGACCACCCAAGGGCCTGCGATCACCTGGGAGACCCCCCCCCCTCCCCCCAAGTGCCATTACGCCTGGTCCACATTTGTGGAGACCAGTGCGAAACGGCGCCACTAACTACACAGTTGAATATGCAAATCTGGACCCCGCCCATTGAACCCAGATCATGACGCCTTGCAAGATCTTGTTAGATCTTGCGAGGCATAACAAGCATCATAAATCTCACGAGAGGCGCGAGGAGGCAGTTAGATTGCGCCCATATTCTGCTGTTGCTATACATTACAAAACACTAGAAGTGAAGACGTTAATGGACATCTGTGCCAGTTTGCTCTGCAATATCGTCCAACAGGTAACAAATACACTTACTACCATTATTTATCAGGCATAATTGAAAGGGAAAGGGCGGTTAAAAGTGTATTAAACAGAAAGTACTCCCTCGACTTCACTCGATCCTCAGATAATAGAATCCAAATAGCTCTACAGCAGTGCGATCAAATTTCATCCATTAATTAATCCAGGAACAATACTTCCTTACTTTGGCAAGCTGAGAAGCAAAAGGTATCTTGCACAGTTTACTGAGGAGACTCGGTAATAAGTGAACTTTGCATATTTTTATTCTTGCACTAATTTCCCCCAATTTGCTAGCGTCCACCTACACCAAAGTTGCACTTACTTCTTTGTTTGAACTTCCATAGGCAAAAATCCCAAGTGGCAATTTATTTCACAAGTGAGTGGTGCCTTGTGTTGTGTTTTGAACCCAAGCTATCCCAAGCTCTGAATTCTTAGGCTGACTATCCAAAATGGGCAACAGGTATAGGGCGGTGACCTTCCACGGGAGATCCTGTCGACAACACGGGATCCATAAGAAGTAGGAGCAGAATTAGGCCACTCGGTCCGTCGAGTCTGCTCCGCCATTCAATTATGGCTGATATTTTTCTCATTCCCATTCTCCTGCCTTCCCTCCCACCGCCCCGCCGCTAGTGGCCACTGGGAGTTGCCCTCTGCAGCAGCACAACTCACCGCCAGTGGGGGAGGGGGGGAATCTTTTCAGGCAAGAGTTGCCGAACTCCCAACAGATTAATCAAACGTTAGTGTGGATTACATGCGACCCAGCCTCTTCATTTGGAACCCAAGGTTTCTTTCGAATGAAAAATTGAAATACAAATTACATCTGTCCTCAGTGGATTCTGTTCCTCCCACATGTGTATCATTTCAAGCTTTACTCTTCAAGCCTTTTCATTATAGTGTACGATTCGGCCTTATTTGGATGTTAACCTTTCAAAGCCATTTATACTGGCTGAAAGAAATGAGTCAGTGAGCACAAGACTTTAGATTTATGTTTCGCTGGGATAATGCAATTGCATGTTTTACGAATGACATCATCTTAATCTTCGTAGGCAGGTTCAGTATGCAGTGAGGTAAACGATCAAGGCCAGACCTCCTCGAACAATGCGTAAAAGAACCTAAATAGAAGCAAAGTGCTGCAGATGCTGCAAATCTGAATTAAAACAGGAAAATGCCGCATAACCTCTGTCGGTCTGACAGCATCTGTGGAAAGGGACACTGAATTAACGTTTCGAGTCCATTGACTCTTCGTTAACTCTGTTCCTCTCTCCATTGATAAGACCATAAAACATAGGAGCAGAATGAGGCCACTCGGCCCATCAAGTCTGCTCCACCATTCAATTATAGCAGATATTTTTCTTATCCCCATTCTCCTGCCTTCTCCCCATAACCCCTGATCCCCTGATTAATCAAGAATCTATCTGTCTCTGTCTTAAAGACACTCAGTGATTTGGCTTCCACAGCCTTCTGCGGCAAAGAGTTCCACAGATTCACCAACCTCTGGCTGAAGAAATTCCTCCTCATCTTTATTTTAAAGGATCGTCCCTTTAGTCTGAGATGGTGCCCTCTGGTTCTAGTTTTTCCAACAAGTGGAAACATCCTCTTCACGTCCACTCTATCCAGGCCTCGCAGTATCCTGTAAGTTTCAATGAGAATCCCCCTCATCCTTCTAAACTCCAACGAATATAGACCCAGAGTCCTCAACCGTTCCTCATGCAACAAGTTCTTCATTCCAGGGATCATTCTTGTGAACCTCCCCTGGACCATTTCCAAGGCCAGCACATCCTTCCTAAGATGCTCACAATACTGCAAATGGGGTCTGACCAGAGCCTTATACTGTCTCAGAAGTACATCCCTGGTCTTGTATTCTAACCCACTCGACATGAATTTAAACATTGCATTTGCCTTCCGAACTGCCGACTGCAGTCAGTCCTGCCGAGTTAATCCAGCATTTTCTGTTGTTATTCTTTTTGTGGTAAAATAACCTGTTTTGTTGACTGTGGCGAAATGTTGGCCAGGGTAGCGGGGATACCTCCCCTGGTCTTCTTCAAAGTAGCGCCATGCGATCTTTTACACCCACTCGAGAGAGGGATAGGGCATCAGTTTAACATCCAAATCAGAAGCTGGCAACACCAACAGTGCAGAACTCCCACCGTACTGCGCTGAAGTGTCCGTCTTGACTTTTGGCTCAAAGGCAGGAGGGGGACTCGAACACACAACCTTCTGGCTCAGGGTGGGGCGGGGTGGCAGGGATGCCGTCAAACGCGTCACAGCTGACAGGAAAGCTGTAAGGGTGATTAGGTGCAACTTTACATCGATAAATGGGTAGAATTTTAGATGCGATATCCAAAGTGGTCACAGCGAACTCCAGGTCTGGTTGCAAAGCGAAAACTGGCGGTTAAAATTGAGCGCACGTTGAATAATATGGTTCAAATCCAAAGGGATTTTCACTCATTATTGAACCTATAAGTGAGTTTGGGATGTCAGGGTTGTTATTAGTCTTGGCAACATGCACGCTGATGTTCTGAAAGACAAAGTGGGGCATTGTCTGCGGCTCTTCAAGCCTTACTGAAGGAATATTGCATTTTTGTACCTGTATTAATTTTACTTGCTGGTCACATGGGCATGGTAAACTAAACCCCTTTAAGGTTAAGCACATTTATTGCTTTTTTGGAGGAATGTCCTCCCCCTTCCTCCACGGCTGACACATTGTCACAACGTAATCATCGAATCAAAAAGAGGACAGGAAGACTGTCACTGGGCCTGCAGAATACGGAATAACTCATTAAGAATGCCACCTAGTGGCGACTTCAAATTCAAACCCATGTTGGGCCATCGCAAGAGAATAACTAATGAACAAATTGGGATAAAGTTCCAAAATTCATGAAGCAAAGACCACTTATCATTTACCTAAATTACATTTATTACTAAGGAATCAGTTTACGATGTGCATCACACTTACACCTGTAAACGCAGTAATGTTTCGAAGAAATTTGGCCAGACCGCAATTAAATCTTTTGATTCTGCCCTCTACAGTTACGCTGTGGTTATTTTTTAAATATAAATTTAGCCTACCCAATTATTTTTCTTTCTAAGGGGCAATTTAGCCTGGCCAATCCACCTACCCTGCATATCTTTTTGACTTGTGGGAGTGAGACCCATGCAGACACGGGGATAATGTAGAAACTTCACAGGGCAGTGACCCGGGGCCAGGATCGAACCCGGGTCCTCGGCGCCGTGAGGCAGCCGTGCTAACCACTGCGACGCCGTGCTGCCCTAACACAGCTGTTATTTTAGAATAAAAATGTACTGCATTAATAAAACACCTATTCAACTTCGGGACCTGTCAGTGGTACAGTGTTTGCTGCGGTTCCCCGCAGCGAATTCATGGGCAAAGGATGAAATTGGTCTTTTGCGCCCAACAGGTGCTTGCGAATTGGCAGCCCAAATTTACACTCCACTCGGCGTGGAAAATTGAAATTTGGCGGGGTGCAAAATAGGCTGCTGATGCCCTCTAAACCAATTTAGCCCCCAGTGTTTTCAGTCACATGCAACAGCGAGGCAAGATGCTGACGGCAAAAGTGCCCGATAAATGTCACCAATTAGTGATGGCACGGGGGCGCAGTGGTTAGCACTGTTGCCTCATGGCGCTAAGGACCCAGGTTCAATCCCGGCCCCGGGTCACTGTCCGTGTGGAGTTTGCACATTCTCCCCGTGTCTGCGTGAGTCTCACCCCCGCAACCCCAAAGATGTACAGGGGAGGTGGATTGACCACGCTAAAATTGCCCCTGTATAGGAAAAAAAAATAATTGGGTACTCTGAATTTTAAAAAATAGTCACCAAATAGAGGTTGAGGCAATTCCCAAGTGGTCCCAGCCAATGGCAGCTCGCAATAAGGCGAAGTGTTTAGGACGGATACATTTTAAACTGAAGTCACTGTTGTTGCTGGGAATAATCATTGGTGATATTCTAAACCAGGAGTGAGACATGACTGAAATAGATCATATCAGAGAGACAGAGACAAAGAAAGAGAGCGGGGGGCCAGTGAGACAGACACAGACTACAAGACAAAGAAATAGAGACTTAGAGAGAGACAGGAACAGAGAGACAGAGACAAGCTTACATTTAAATGATGTGTTTCCATTTCATTCAGAATACCCTACAGGGCTTCACATACAATGAATTAATTGTTATAAATATTGCTATTTTACTGAAACATCCTCTAGGCCTCTTTGCTTTAACCTTCATCTTCCATTCACGTTCTGAGATATTGTTGACAGTATTTTGCACAGCGTCTACAGTAAAAGGATGAATTTACAGATGCGAGTTGCTGCCAAGAAGTCTCTTCCACCGAGACTGCACAGTAAAATCAAGTGGGCTCACTCCCTTCAATTTTCCATCCTTCAATGTGCATTGTTGGAATAATCATAGGGAGTGCCCCCACAATTTCCTGAAATGAATTCTCATCAGGTCCAATTCACCATAGGAGTGAATCACTCGTTCAGCCCTTTCCTCCATCGGTAAACATCTGAAGATGCAAATTAGGAGCAGGGTATCCAGCCCCTTGGGCCTACTCCACCATGCTATAGGATCATGGCTCATCTGACTGTGGCCGAAACTAGGTGTGGGCAGTAAATGCTGGCCTAACCGGCGACGCCCACACCCCGTTAATGAATTTTTTCAAACTTCACATTCTGCCCGCCTCCGAAATGATTCGAATGCCACGGCGCACAACAGAATCACTCGTGCTGGAACCCTGTTACCAACATTCAGACCGATAAAGAGCTCCGACCAGAGCAGGTTCACGCTGTTCAGTAAATAGCTGGAGATAATGTGCCCCCAAGGCAAGGAATTCCAGGTGATTGGAAAGGTCGCCGGTGGCACATCCGATCCAATATTACTCCCCAGAGTTCAGCGGGGGGGGGGGGGGGGGCAGAGTTCGGCCGGGGGGGGGGAGTGTTGTAAAACCAGCACTGCACCCAACCTCATCAGTTTGCTAAAGGGAGGCTAGGTTAAAATTATCCCCACCCACAGCGATCACGTTACAGTTGCTAAATCGGCCAGTGTGAATGTTGCCACTGAGCAACCATGTGGCTGACAATGGCCAACGTGACAACTGCGGGCCATTTTCGGAGATGAAACCTTAAGGTTAAAACAGCTGCAGTGATCCTCAAAGAATTGCAGAAAGAACGATGGATAAACGGGACTGATACCCTACCACACAAGGGAAAAGATTTTCAAGCACTTTCACGGTTGCACTCTGCATTTTAGGATACAATGGGGGGCTCATTAATGCGTTAACAAAACCCATGTCTATCTGCTTTTTATGAACATTTCTTGTCTTTCTGTTGGGCATTGATAAAGCACAAAGTTATCGAATGGTGGAGCAGGCTCAAGGGGCCGAGTGGCCTACTCCTGCTCCTAATTGATATGTTGGGGGTAATACTCTCTGCTGGTGCTGCGATTCCACATACAGGAGGGTTGAGCACTTTGCAGCTGCAGATCCAGCTGGCACCCACCTGTAAGGAGGCCTCTTTTCCAGGAAACACATGATTCATAGACACAGCCAATGTCCCAGCTTCCTCGCTCCAGCCTGCTGGATTTCACCTTTCAATATTCATTCTGAAGTATTATATTTGCATGATAAATCCACTTTGCATGTGGGGTCCGATCACTTTCTGTTGCCTGGACCCTTTACTGCATGCGTTTAACCTCACTCCATTAACTAGAAATGCAACTCAAAGGTCACTCCCTGTGGGTCAGAGTACATGGAGGCCGAGTGTGTCATTAATGCAATGACACACCTCGGCTTTGGAGTTTGAGTCTGTCACTTTTACTTGGAGGGTGATATGGGGTGGGATTCAATCCCTCCCCAACAATCTCCAGGAGTGTATAAGATTTTAGTTTAGACGGGCAGCATGGTCGGCGCAGGCTTGGAGGGCCGAAGGGCCTGTTCCTGTGCTGTACATTTCTTTGTTCTTTGTGGTGAGTTTGGTGGCAGGGGAGACATTTAATTGAAATGAAAAATGAAAATGAAAATGAAAATCACTTATTGTCACGAGTAGGCTTCAATGAAGTTACTGTGAAAAGCCCCTAGTCGCCACATTCCGGCGCCTGTTCGGGGAGGCTGGTACGGGAATTGAACCGTGCTGCTGGCCTGCCTTGGTCTGCTTTCAAAGCCAGCGATTTAGCCCAGTGTGCTAAACCAGCCCCTGAATTGGGCAGAACGATGGCGGGTGGTAATCCTTCCCGCATCCAGCCCGATTAGGTCCATGGCGGAAAAGTGTGCGTGGACGGTATGCTCACCGCACCTCTGATTCAGGCCCTTAGGAACTCAATGCCTGGTCGTGGGATGCGGCATCGGGAAAGGGATGCCCCCATGGCACAGTAGGTAGCACTGCTGCCTACGGCCATGAGGACCCGGGTTCAAATCCCAGCCCCTGGGTCACTGTCCATGTGGAGTTCACCCATTCTCCCCGTGTCTGCGTGGGTTTCGCCCCCACAACCCAAAGATGTGCAGGTTAGGTGGATTGGCCACGCTAAATTGCCCCTTAATTGGAAAAGAAAATTGGGTAATCTAAATGTTTTTTTTTTAAATGGAGGAAAAAAAGGGATATGGGTGCCTCAAAATGAGCCACCTCCCTGCCCTTGCTACCAACCCCCCCCCCCCCCCTCCCTGCCCTTGCTACCAACCCCCCCCCCCCCTCCCCCACCCACCTCCCTGCCCTGGCTACCAACCCCCCCCTCCCTCCCCCACCTCCCTGCCCTGGCTACCAACCACCCCCCCCCCCCCCCCCCCCCCCACCTACCCTGTCACCACTTCCCCAGTGGCACTGCCATTCAATACAGCTGCCACCCTGTGATTGGTTAGCTGGTCTTGGTGGGTGGGACTTCCGGCCCCGGTCTTTGACCTTGGTGAAAGGCCACTGCTGTCCAGTTACATTCATCAGCGACACCCAATATAGAGAGCCTTCCCGTAAAGAGGTGATGTGGGGGTTTTGTCCGGCCCTCCAGCCAGTGGTTAAAGAGGGAGGTTTTAAAGAGGCATCTTAAAGGAGGGAAGCAAGTTAGAGGGGCAGTGACGTGAAGGGAGGGAATCCTGGAACTTTTGGTCAAGGTAGCTCAAGGCACAGCCGCCAATGGTGGAGCATTTAAAAACAACCTAAGTTTGATGAACGCAGGTATCTCAGAGGTGGTGGACGAGGTTACAGGGATAGGGAGGGGAGGATTTGAAGACAAGGAGGAGTTTCAATTCAATGTGTTGCTTAACCAGGAGGCAATATAGGTCAGCAAACACAGGGATGATGGGTTAACAGGATTTTGCTATAAGTTAGGAGAAGGCAGATATGGTCATATCAATATTGCTGCAAGAGCAAGTCGGAGGCTGGGAATTCTGTGACGATAACTCACCTCCTGACTCCCCAAAGTCTATCTACAATCCACTAAGCACAAGTCGGGAGTGTGATGGAATACTCTTCACTCATGGCACAAACAACACTCAAGCTCAACACCACCCAGGACAAAGCAGCCCACTTGACTGGCACCCCATCCAGCACCTTAAACATTCACTCCCTCCAACACCGACCCACAATGACAGCACCAAGTACCCTCTACAAGCCTCAAAGCTGCAATTCGCCAAGAGCCCTTTGACAGCAACTTCCAAACTCACAACCTCTCACCAAAAAGGACAATGGCCTCCAGTGCATGCAAACACTACCACCTACAAGCCCGCCTCCAAGGCACTCACCACCCTGACTTGGAAATATATCGCCGGTCCTTCCCTGTCGCTGGGCCACAATCCTGGAACTCCCTCCCTTACCGCACTGTGGGTGCACCTGCACCACATGGACTGCACCGGTTCATGAAGGCAGCTCACCACCACCTTCTCAAGGGCAATTAAGAACGGGCAACAAATGATGGCCTTGCCAGCGACACCCACATCCCATGAGAAAATAACTTTTAGAAAAGAAGAGCTTCGGATGTGTTTAGATTTGTGGAGAATGTAAAATAGGAAGCCAACCAGGTGTGCATTTGGAACAGTCGTGTCTGGCAGTAACAAAGGCATGAATGAAGTTTGCAGCAGAGATTGGCGTTCCCAGAAACAAATGAACTGAGAAAGGAGGTGACAATCAGATATGGAATCGTGGTCTGCCACTGTTACACAGAGGGCTATATGGAAGCTGTGTGGAGATATTCTGCTGTTTCCTCAGAGTGTACAGATTAAAACCCCTCCAACAAAGCCCAACTTGCCGACATGAGAAAGACTTTCTGAAGCGCAACTGAAATCACTTACGTTTGGTGCATCTTTGAGAGCCAGGAGCTTGAGCCCATCCGTGACAGCACTGACCGCTGCAGACATTAACTCTGCAAATCATAAAGTGCCACATTTACTGGAGAGAAGAGGAAGATGCTGACTAATAAAACATTTATCTGACAGGAAGACATCCATCAAGCAATCCTGTAAAAACATTTATTGAGTTAATCTGCCCATCAGTTCAATCAATACCTGTGCCTGACAGCTGAGGTTTGTGAGAGAGAAATAATTAAATGCACTTCAATTCTTTTAATTCCGCGAATGAAATTATGTTTCAAAAAGTGCTACTTTTTTTTAATGTCGACAGGAAACTACATCTGTGTTTTTAAGGCAGCGGGGGAGGGCCGTTCATCAAGAATAAAGACAGGAGTTCAGTACAGACTCTGGTTAGTTACATTTGATCAGTTGGAGATGGAGATGTCGCATCAAACCCAGGGTCAAGATTCTCAATAATAAAAGCTCCAGAGAGTAGATTCTCTACAGTAAACAATTCGCCAAGCCCTCCTTTCACTGCACCTTCCAAACCCCTGGCCTTTGCCACCCAGAAGGGTAGGGGCAGCAGGCCCATGGGAACACTGCCACCTGTCCAAGTCACAGGCCATCCTGACTTGGAAGTGTATCAATTTTCCTTCACTGTCACTGGGTCAAAATCCTGGAACTCCCTTCCTGACAGAACTGTGGGTGTGCCTGCACCTCCATCACCATCTTCCCAAGAGCAATTAAGCAAGGGGCAACACATGCTGGGTGACATAACCTGTGAAATAGTTTTTTTTTAAATCCCAGGGTCAAGATTTCCAATAGCAAAATGTAAGTGGTCAAACTCTTTCTTCCCACCGCAAAAACAGTGCCCTCCCCCCCCCCCCCCCCCCACACACACACACACCGGTACAAAGGTGTTTCCTCTTTAGTTTGAAATAAATCATGTTTTCAAAGTTTGTACGCAAACATGAGCAATGTTTTGGGTGTATCTGGTATCCATGAGGAAATGTTTCCTACGCGTGGCTGGTTATAGCACCACAATGACCTCCCCGGGGTCCTTTGCTGTGAGGAGAGGACTAGAGAACATGGGCTGAGACTGCAGTTCCATTTGACAGGAAGAAAGCAATTTTGGAGCTGATTAAATATTTGCTGGTATCAGGATTTTACTTGCATTACAACATATCAATGCCCTTGAACATGTTTCGTTTGTAAATTATCACTGCAGGTCACTAGGAATACTTTAAATAAATATTGGTTGGCTATATTTTAAATATGAAAGAATAATTGACATTGAAAGTGCTTATTATATGGGGTAAAACCCCCATCATGATTTATCTTGAAGGGAATTTTTTTTAAATGTGTAAAATGTTAGGAGAGGTCAGATAGAAATAGTTCTTTAGGCAGTGATGTTATGTTGGGTGAGGCTTAAGTGATATCCAGGAATGGAGGGGAGGGAGGTCATGTGTAGGTATTCAGCCAGCAATGATCTGGCACAAAGTTCAAGGGAGATCTCCTTACCCGCGAAGCTGTTGTTTTTGGTACTGCACGGGGTGTCTAATGGACTGTTGCTGGTAGTACTGGTGTGGATGGAACTGGGCGATGTGCTGCTGCTGGACGCGAGAGCTCGTCTTGCCCATCCGCCGGGTCCTGACCTGGGGCGAGTTTCTCCTGTAACTGGTCTTCACCTCCAGCACTGGAGCCGAGCCCTGCGCCCTCACTGTGTAAGTGGAGGAGGAGGAGGAGGAGAAGACGCCGTGCCTGGTGCCGAAGGTAGAACTGCCGGCAACCGGGTGAGACTTGCCCGAGTGAAGCACATAAGTGATCCTCCTGAGACCCCTCTTGTCAGGGCAGACTTGGTGCGGCTGGAAGGCGCAGAGCAGCCACAGTAAGACGCTGTACCTCATCCACTCCATGTTGCTAACTTTGTTCCTTGATTAAAGGAAAACTTCTGTCCACTCCAGGCAAACGTATTCCTCGGCAGTGCCTTTAAACAGACTGAACTGGCCCCTTCCCTCGGTGGATCTCTGAAGGCGGCTTCTTATATATATATATATATATAAATATATATTATTTTTATATATAGAAAAAAAACGCTGGTTGCCAGATGTCTCCAGGAACAGATAACTTTACAAATTAAGAAAAATAAAGCTGAAAAGGGAACAGTCAGCACAAATAAATAAGAGAGAAACTCTCACACTCACTCACACACACACACACACTGCAGCAGATGTTAGATGGTATCGCGATGGTTGTAAAATATTTTAGTTTGAACAGATTGAAAGTCTTTAAAAAGTTTTTTGGGGGGAAGGGGGAGGTTCGAGTCACAGACCTGCCATCCAATCTTAGGCAGACATGACGTCAGGCACAAAGAGGATCTGGAGTTAGAACTGCCCTTTTCCAACAGAATTAGGATAAACATACACATATATACACGCATATATATATATATATACACATATATAGACACACACATATATACACACACATATGCATATATGTACACATATATATATATATACATATTTACACACATATGTACGCACTGACATACACACTCATACACAGACATATACATACTTATATATACACACATATGTATACACAGACATAATCACACACGTACACATTCATACATATACACATATGTACACACATACATACATATATATACAGATATGTACACACATATACACATATATACACACATAGATACCCATACACACATATATACATATAGACAAATATATATACATTTATTCACACATATGAAAATGAAAATCACTTTATTGTCACGAGTAGGCTTCAAAGAAGTTACTGTGAAAAGCCCCTAGTCGCCACATTCCGGTGCCTGTCCAGGGAGGCTGGTACTGGACATATATATACACTTAGACACACATATACACATATATACTCATACGCACATACAGAGACTCAAATATGTATATATAATGCGGAGATGCCAGCGTTGAACTAGGGTGGGAAGTCATAGAACACCAGGTTAAAATCCAACAGATTTGTTTGGCGTCACTAGCTTTCGGAGCACAGCTCATTCATCAGCTATTATACACACATAAATACTCACACATATATACACATATACACACACATATATACACATGCGGCACCAAAGCACAGTGGTTAATGCAGTTGCTTAACAGCACCAGGATCCCAGGTTCGATTCCCGGCTTGGGTCACTGACTGTGTGGAGTCTGCGCGTTCTCCCTGTGTCTGCGTGGGTTTCCTCCGGGTTCTCTGGTTTCCTCCCACAAGAGTCCCGAAGGATGTGCTTGTTAGGTGAATTGGACATTCTGAATTCTCCCTCTGTGTACCCAAACTGGCACCGGAGTGAGGCGACTTGGGGCTTTTCACAGTAACTTCATTACAGTGTTAATGTAAGCCTACTTGTGACAATAAAGATTCTTATATAGACAAATATATAGGCGCGCACACACACACATATATACACATGTACACACATACATACAGACACATATATACACATGTTCACACACCCACAAATATATATATACACATATGCACACACATATATACAGACATGTATACACATATAGACATGCACATAAATAAACATATAGACATACACATATTTATCCACACCCATATACCTATTTCTACACACACATATATACACATGTACACATATATATACACACATAGACACACACATATAGACAGGTGCACACACATATCCATATATAGACACACACATTGACACATACATTGACACATACAGAGATAGTTTGACACACAGACACACGCATATACACACAGACACATACAGTCACACGCAAAGACACATAGTGACACACATATAAAGACACACACATATAGGCACACACATGGAGACACAAATATACGCATATAGGCACACACATATACCCACACACATGGACAGACACATATACACACACATATAGACATACACACATATTCACATATAGACACACATATGGTGTGGTGGATTGGCCAT
This sequence comes from Scyliorhinus canicula, assembly GCF_902713615.1. Lineage (NCBI taxonomy): Eukaryota > Metazoa > Chordata > Chondrichthyes > Carcharhiniformes > Scyliorhinidae > Scyliorhinus > Scyliorhinus canicula. The sequence goes on along the minus strand of NC_052146.1, from coordinate 287,851,744 downwards.
GATAAATTGCCCTTAGTGAGGGGCTATTGGGTTACGGGGATAGGGTGGAAGTGAGTGCTTAAGTGGGTCGGTGCAGACTTGATGGGCTGAATGGCCTCCTTCTGCACTGTATATTCTATGTTCTGGACAGCACTGTAGCACAAGTGGATAGCACTGTGGCTTCACAGCACCAGGGTTCCAGGTTCGATTCACCGCTGGGTCACTGTCTGTGCGGTGTTTTCACTTTCTCTCCGTGTCTGCATGGGTTTCCTCCGGGTGCTCCGGTTTCCTCCCACAGTCCAAAGACGTGCAGGTTAGGTGGATTGGCCTTGATAAATTGCCCTTAGTGACCAAAAAGGTTAGGAGGGGTTATTGGGTTACGGGGTAGGGTGGAAGTGAGAGCTTAAGTGGGTCGTGCAGACTTGATGGGCCGAATGGCCTCCTTCTGCACTGTATGTTCTATGTTCTATATACATAGACATATACATATAGACCCACATATTGACATATAGACACAAATATAGACTTAAAGACACACACATACACATATACATATATATAGACATACATGTTCACACACACATATACACACATACAGACATATAGACACACACATGTAGACATATAGACACACACGGGGCAGCACAGTGGTGCAGTGGTTAGCACTGCTGTCTCACAGCGCCAAGGACCCAGGTTCAATCCCAGCCCTAGGTCACTGTCCATGTGGAGTTTGCACATTCTCCGTGTGTCTGCATGAGTCTTATACCCACAACCAAAAGATGTGTATGATAGGTGAATTGGCCACGCAAAATTGCCCGTTAATTGAACAAAAAATAATTGGGTACTTTAAATTTAGTTTTAAAAAGACATATAGACACACATATACACTCATACAGACATATAGATACACATGCATATGCATGCCTAAACACACACATATGCACTCAGCGACGACACACTTGGACACACCCATATACACACAGAGACACACATTTATTTTTTTTAAATTTAGAGTACCCAATCCATTTTTTCCAATTAAGGGGAACTTAGTGTGGCCAATCCACCTTCCCTGCACATCTTTGGGTTGTGGGGGTGAAACACACGCGAACACAGGGAGAATATGCAAACTTCGCACAGACAGTGACCCAGAGCCGGGATCGAACCTGGGACCTTGGTGCCATGAGGCAGCAGTGCTAACCACACACACACACATAGACATACATGTAGGCATAAACACCCACATACAGACACACATATACACAAATAGACACATATACACATATAGACACACACATAGACATATATATAGACACACCTATACACAGACAAACATATAGACACACATATGCATATATAGGCCGACACGTACATATGTGTGACAGGGCTGGTTTAGCACAGTGGGCTAAATAGCTGGCTTGTAAAGCACAACAAGGCCAGCAGCGCAGGTTCAATTCCCGTACCAGCCTCCCCAAATAGGCACCTGAATGTGGAGGCTAGGGGCTTTTCACAGTAACTTCATTTGAAGCCTACTTGTGACAATAAGCGATTTCATTTTTCATTTCATATACACAAATAGAGACATGAAGACATATAGGCACACACATAATAGTTATATAGACACATATACACACGCATATATACACATATATGCACACACATATATATACACATATGCACAAGCGCACTTGAAGTTACTAATGGGACAATGTACGATCCTCGGCTGCCTGCACTGGGCAAGTGGTGAAACTGGGGGCATTTTCCCACAACACACACAAACTGTACCACAGTATCAGCCAAAAAGTGGAGGAACAGAGGGAATCTATCCACCTGTGCTCTTGATAGTACTCACTCTTTCCTGAATGGCAATACGAATAATTAGTCTTATTAATTCCGCTTCGTCTCGCCTTGAATTGATGCATTTTAATCCAAAAGTTATTTTTTAAATAATTGCAATGGTTAGAATTTAATGGGATCTTTCTGGCATTCCATCAAACAGTATTCCAGTCTCATCATGTTATGGGGCTGCATCTTCTCTCACTCAGTGTAATTCTGCACTTCAATCCCAACCCCGTGGAAAACCAAACTGGGAGCCGCGTGCGTCTTTACAAAATCAGCAGATCTTTTGTTCTTGGCAATTTTGTGATTTCAGCCGCTCACACACGAGCACAACGCTATCAAATTCTGAACAGCTGCGAGCGCTTTAAAAGAAAGGCACATTGTGTCGGGTTATTACAGATGTCTGGTGCACTGTGCAACATGAATTTAGGGTTTCAGTGGGACTCCTGTCCTGAACTTAATCCAACCCAGATGCATCGAGTGAGTACTGTGGGCCCGATTCTGTACAAGTGGATGGGCTACGAATGAGTTGTAGTACTGGGCACCATTGGTGGAGTGCAACACAACACATTAGTATTCAATGCTACTCAGACCGTCCCACCCACACAGGGGAGGAGAAATCAGGACACTTTGAACAGTGATGTGGGTATTTCGAGATCTTGCGGTGGCATTGGTTGATTGATGAGAAGTTACCATACTGTGTGTGCGTTTTTTACCTGAGGGGATATGACCTTGGGATTTTCCATGTCAATAACTTCAGGGAATGAGGAAGAGTTTGTGATTGCTACGAAACTAATGCATGAGTTCTGGAGGAAGTTATTTGAGGTGACGAAACAACAAATGGAGTAGTCCTTTTAACCTGGCATCGTCCGCCACTTTTCCAACCCCAAATCAGCAAAAATGAATTAATAAAACCTGAGGAATATCCGTCAATTTCTATTTCCAAACTGGAATGGAGCATCTACAGCAGCAACATCAACTTGCATTTCCATAGCGCCTTTATCATAGGCCCACTACCTGGGCTCACTCCCCCTGCCCCATCTGGGTAATCCCACTTGATCTCCACATCCTTTGGACTCGAAGGGGGAATTTAGCGTGGCCAATCCGCCAAACTTGCACTTCTTTGGACTGTGGGAGGAAACCGGAGCATCCCGGAGGAAACCCACACAGACAAGGGGAGAACATGCAAATTTCACACAGACAATGACCCAAGGCCAGAATCAAACCCGGGCCCCTGGTGCTGTCAGGCAGCAATGCTAACCACTGTGCCACCCAGCTTCTTGAAGTTAACTCAATTCCCATGAAATATAATAAAGTCTATCAAAAACTTCCGGGGGGCTAGCATTGTAGGGAGGCAATACTCACAGCTCTACATTTTCAGTGGAGCACTCACAAGATTCATGACTTACAAATTGCATTCATCTAGGAAACAGCATTGCAATTAAAAAAAAGACAAGATTCCAGGTTTCATTACAGGACTGAAAGGTAAATAAATTACGTCGAACCTTAGTCAGACCACACCCAGAATATTGCGCACAATTCTGGTTGTCATATTATTTTTAAAAAGATGTTGGGACATTAGGATAGGTGCACAAATGTTTTACAAGGATGATAGCAGGAATGCAGGGAATACCTATCAGGAGAGGATAAACAGGCTGGACCTCTTGAAATAAGAAGGGTGAGAGCTGATCGAATAGCGACCTTCAAAATGATCTCTGGCTGTGATAGAATGGACACTGAGAAAATGTTTCCGCTTGTGGGGAGGATTAAAGCTAGAGGCCTTCACTGTAAAATCATTAAGAAAAAGAGCAATTGCTGGAAAAATTCAGGAGGTCAGGTAGCATATGTGGACAGAGAAACAGAGTTAATGGGTGTGATTTGACCTGAAAATAATCTGTATCCAGTTTCGGGCTCGTTTAGTGGGGTGTTCCTCAGCGGCTGCAGGAACGAGAAACACCCGCTATTCAACGGCACTTTGCTGTTTCTTTTGGCTCCAGGGAGATTCTCTCCGCTGAGGCTGCACTTCGAGGGACTTCCTGCTGGCAAGCCCAACAGGAAAGGCTCCTCGCAGATCAGGGCACCATTTTGTCTGGCTACCCCGAGCTCTCCACCCCCCCCCCCCCCCCCCCTCCCGTTTTCAACTCACCCACCCACCAACCTCGGGAAGGCCCTTGGGAACACCCCCTTACTCTCCCTTCCCCCTGGTAAGGCCCACCCGGGCCCGATCACTGGTGGTGCCAACCTGGCATCTGGACACCCTGACACTTCCACCCTGGCACCCTAACACTGTCCCTGCCACCCAGACAGTGCCACCCAGGCACCCTGGCAGTACCAGGCTGACACTGCCAAGGCGCCAGTCTGGCAGTGCCAAGATGCCTGAGTGCCAAGGGAGTGCCAGGCTGTGTAGCTGGTACACACTGCTGCCACTGTGCATTAGTGGTGGAGGGAATGAATGTTTAAGGTGGTGAATGGGGCACCAATTCTGGATGGTGTTGAGCTTCTTGAGTGTTGTTTTCATCCAGGAAAGTATTCCATCACGCTCCTGGCTTGTGCCTTTGTTGATGGTGGACAGGCTTTGGGGTGTCAGGATGTGACCTATTCGCTGTAGAATTCGGACTTGCTCTTGTAGCCATAGTTTTTTTCAGCTGGTCCAATTTTTTTTTTTTTACATAGAATTTACAGTGCAGAAGGAGGCCATTCGGCCCATCGAGTCTGCACCGGCCCTTGGAAAGAGCATCCTACCCAAGGTCAACACCTCCACCCTATCCCCATAACCCAGTAACCCCACCAAACACTAAGGGCAATTTTGGACACTAAGCGCAATTTATCATGGCCAATCCACCTAACCTACACATCTTTGGACTGTGGGAGGAAACCGGAGCACCCGGAGGAAACCCACGCACACACGGGGAGGATGTGCAGACTCCACACAGACAGCGACCCAAGCCAGAATCGAACCTGGGACCCTGGAGCTGTGAAGCAATTGTGCTATCCACAATGCTACCGTGCTGCCACTTTCTAGTCAATGGTAGTAGATAGTGGTGGATTCAGTGATGGTAATGCCATTGAATATCAAAGGGAGATGGTAAGACTTCCTGTTGCTGGAGATAGTCATTGCCTGGTACTTGTATAACACAAATGTTACTTGTCACTCATCAGTCCAAGCTGAATGTTGTCTTGGTCTTTCTGCAAATGGACATGGACTGCTTCAGTGTCTGAGGGGTGCCAGCACTGAACCATAAATACCATTATATAATGCTATGAGTGTGTTAGAAAAGCTGGAAGATTGCAATGGGAAGAAAGCACCGGGGAAGGGTGGAGGAAGATAAGGCGCTCCATTATTTTGAAGAGCTGGGAAATAATGAGCTGGAAAAGTTGGAGGCTGAATACGTCTCAGGGTTAATATAGCCAGTGGTAGATCAAAGCAGATTTAGAAATTGAGCATTTGGAGTTCAGGAAATTAACTAGGAAGTTCAGTGGAGTCGTGACAATGGAAATACTGATCAAATACAGTGACAGAAGAAAAAGTTACAATGTTGGACAGAAAGGTTAAAGGTTGAAGAACACACCGATCAGACAACAAACTTTATCTTGTTTGCTATTCAGAAGTGTGAGAGTTGCCGTGGTTAGTGCTGCTGCCTGCGGCACTGAGGACCCGGGTTCGATCCTGGCCCCGGGTCACTGTCTGTGTAGAGCTTGCATGTTCTCTCCGTGACTGCGTGGGTCTCACCCCCACAACCCATAGATGTGCAGGTTAGGTGGATTGGCCATGTTAAATTGCCCTTTAATTGGAATAAAAAGTAATTGGTTACTCTAAATTTATTTTTTAAAAAGAAGTGTGAGAGTAATACCAGATTAACTTCCCCGTCCCACCCCAACTTTCTCCTCTAAACAATAGGAAAATACAGAAATAGTAAACCTTGAAAAAAAGGATAGTCTTGGGAAGCTTAATGGCCTGACTGTGTGTCAAAAACTTCTTAACTCCCGTATATCATCACTAATCAATAGCTAATATGTTCCCATCCAAAATACATCCTAAATGATAAAGAATGTGGTTTCTTACCATCAAGAGGCAACAAAGTTTTTAGTAGTTTTAAGAAAACATAAGATTCAGTCATGAATGGCTAGCACAATATGATTGGCATGTCAGGTTTGGGCAAACCATTCTTTCTCTTCTAGAATGCAGTTCAGGTGCAACTTAGATGCGATGGAGGTTTCTCTGGAGATTGTAAACAACTTTTTAATGTTTTTTCCAACTCATCAATTTCCAACTGAATTACCATTCCCAAAATATAGGAGACGTGGATATTTACCTTCATTAGCCTCGGCATAGAATATAAGAGCAGAGAGATTATAATGGAGCTGCATAAAACGCTGGTTAGGCCACAGCTAGAGTACTGTGTGCAGTTCTGATCGCTGCAATCTATGAAGGAAGTGATTGCACTAGAGTGGGTGCAGATGATATTCACCAGGGTCTTTCCTGGGCTGGAGTATTTCAGCTATCAAAAGAGACTGGATGGGCTGGGTTTGTTTTCCCTAGAGCAGAGAAGGCTGAGGGGGGCCTGATGGAGGTGTATAAAAGTATGAGGGATATAGGTAGGGTGGATAGAAAGAAACGTTCCCCCTTAGCGGAGGGGGTCAGTAACCAGGGGGCAAAGAAGTAAGATAATCCGCAGTTGCATCTCATCTAGAGCAGGTGGGATAACAACTTTTTATAAGCAGCCATTCTGACACCTCCTCTGTATTCATTCTTAGGTCATCCAGAGTCTCAACTACGTCCTCTTTCACTTTGATTTCGGCAGGATCACCCAACATCTTATCAATTACCCTTTCACTATTTCACCTGTTGACAACGGAAGTCAATGGAAAAACGGGAAAATTATCTTGGATAATTCATGAGGAACAAAGATCTAATGAGCCTAGCTGATGGGGGATGTTCATAATATTTCACAGCTATCGTACTATTTATACCATAAATTTTAATTACGGCATTCAAACTCATTCATGTTTTATGAGGTCACATACAGACATGAAAACTGTCTTTGCCGGTTACAGACCACCCACATTGTAGTTAAGTGCTCTTGAAGGCAATACCTAAGAATGCCAATTAGGGTAAATAGCTACATGGGACAAGGAGCTATGCATAGTCTAGTTGAGCAGGACAAAAGAGGCATTCGGCAACATGGTAATCTTTATTGGACTCCACAGTCTGAATGTAACAACAAAGTGCCCCCCCTCCCCCCCCCCCCCACCCCCTCCACCATCAACCTTCAACAAGGTACTTAAACGTCCAAATAAAATTAAAAGGACAAAAGTGGCTTGTTTAAGCTGAAGCGATTAATCGTTCACTTCACCCATCCAAAAGTACATTTCCCACCGGTGGTGCTCCTCCTGTGAAGCCAGTTGCAGTTTGACTGGGCTTATGTTGCAGTTATACTGTCCAGGAAAACATCCCTCCATGACTATTACCAGAAAAGTCGGACGTGCATTCCTTTTAGATCCATTACAATTTTCCTGTCAATAACAAAACAGAAAAGAAGCGCATCCCCCTTCACCACCCCATTCTCCATCCCACAACCCCCCACCCTCCTCCCCACCACCACCACCACCGCCATATGTTTAACGGTGCTGCAATGTGAAAAATCACTTGACATCAAAGCGAGATGTGAAGTTTAACTGGAGCGGGAGTCTTCTCTCCACCCCCTCCTCAAATTCACCAAAAAGCTGTGCTTATCTCCCGAATACTCACTGTACATAATAGTTAATACAGTGGGTCTTTGAATCAGCTTTTGGGCTCTTTTAATTAACTATGTCAACACTGTCAAAGAAAGCTATTTCTCTTGCCCAGTTTCAATTACACAGCACCATGTAATTCCATCATTCATCAGGAACAATATTCAAAGTCCTGGTGCTCACAAGGCAAAAAGCACCCGCCGGCCCCAACAGTTCAACTAATATTTTGTCTTTTCACCAAATCGTTTGTACCTTCCCAGCAAGTGTGACTCAAAAACCCCCTCTTCAACATTGATGACAGAACTTTTCACCGTTACATCAATGCACCTTGAATTGTATTTCCCTGACCATTCAACCTTCTTTCATCTCTCCCCATTATTTAAAGGCTCACTAAACTTTATCTCTTCACTGCTGCTCTCTAAGAGGAAGGAGCAGTGTCCCGACGGCCAGTGATTCGAAACAAACCTGTTGGACTTTAACCTGGCGTTGTAAGACTGTGCTTACCCCAGTCCAACGTCGGGCATCTCCACATCACATCTTCTGCTCTCTGTCATCTCCCTTAATTCTTTCCCTTGGTGAATAGCCAATGTGGAATTGATTGCTACATTCACTGTGCTTTATAACTGTAAGTAGTTACTTTTGAAGCCGTTCCTTTAGTGAGATGGCGGTTATGTTGTTGTAATAATTTTGAAAAGCCTCTGGAATGCGTTGAGCACTTTCTATACCTTGGCAACCAATTCCTCCCAGACAGCCACCGTTGATGAGGGGATCCAACATCCACTCAACAGCGCCAGCTCAGCCTTCTACAAACTAGGGGAGTGAGCGTTTGACAACAAAGACCCCCGCAAATCAGTAAAAGTCCTAGTGTAGAGAGCAATTGTGGCCACCACATTCTTGCCCTGCAGGGAGCCCTGGTCTGTGTGTCAGTGACACATAACAACACGAGAGCAATTCCGCCAGCACTGCCTCTGTCTGCAACCTGCCGATTCAGTGGGAGGCCCGGTGAACAGACATTAGTGTCCGTCTTGAAGCCAGCTCCACAAACAGTCAGGCAAAACTCCTGCAAAGTCAACTTCGACGAGTTGTCCATTCCAAATTGTCCGGCTGGCACTCTCCGCAGGTTGTAGTCTTGTTTTTATATTTCCAATTCCCTCCCCACATTTCGACAGATTCTCTTCACCCTGTGGCACAAGGGCCAGCCTTCCAAAATCCTGTTTTCTGAACTCTCGAATAGCCAACGTTTCAGGGAGGAACAAACACCAAACATTTCAAAGACACCCTGACGCTCTCCTCGCAGGGCAGCAGCGTTGACATTATTGACTGGGAGGAGCTTGTTACCAGCTGTGCAAAATGGCGACAACTTGTCCGTCCAGCTGCATCACGCTCTGAGCCACAACATCTTAATGATGAAGCACAATTGTAGCAGAGGAGAGAAAAGGAAACAAATCCTGTACTCCAGATCCCACGACCTTGGGGGACGCCCTCCCACATGTGCACAAAGATCTGCGGATTGAGAATCAACCTGTTCAGTCAACGTAAAGACCCATTGCAAAAACCTGCGACCCTGAGTCAACATCATCCTCGAGTTGAGTATCTCGGAGATATCTGCACTCCGCTAATTCTGGCCTCTTGTGCATCCCTAGTTTTAATTTATCCACCATTGGTGGCTGTCATCAGTTTTTTCGCCCTGAAGCCCTGGGATACCCTCTCTACACCTCTCTGCCTCGTTTTCCGCATTTAAGGCACTCCATAAAACCTACTATTACTAGTGAAGGATAATAAGACGGTTATGTTTTAAACTGTCTCTTTTAATTCAAAGTAAAATGGAGCAAGTGATCTTCCAATAGTTCGGCTTTGCGATAAGCCAATATAACCAGGTTGCCATGGGGACAGGGGGATTTAACACCTGAATGCAAAGGGAGAAATAGCTGGCCTTATTTGATGGAGACTTACAGGTTTTCAGGCAGTCAGATTCAGAGGCCCTGGACAAAGAGAGTAAGTCCTAGAGGGGTCGAGAGATGCAGCTGGGCAAAGACGCAGCAAAGCTAATGCTGTGAGTGCAGAAAGCTGGTGAGAATAGATCTCCCATTTGAAGGGGTGGACCTTGTAGAGATTTAAAGAGCGCGAGGTTGTCAGTTAGTACCTTACTGCTACAAGTCCATTCGGATATGCTCAAACGGAATGAGTCAGGGGGATTGTTGTGCGATTCCTTTAAGACGGTCACTGAGAAGTCAGATCTGTTTAAAGAAATTATTGGTCTCTGCAGGGCCTGTAGCTATGCTTCTTTGATCAAGTTTTTTATCATCTGACCTAATGTCTTCTTATATGGCTTGCTGCCATACATTGTTCTATAAAGGTCCAGTGAAAAGAGCCTGAGAAATTTCATTACCTCAAATGTGTAATATGAGTATGAATTGTTGTTGTTTTAACTTAGCTTTTAGAAGATCAGGTCCAAATAAAGAAAGCCCTGCCTGCATAATATTAGTGACCACAACGTCAAGAGTAATTCACTGACTGCAAGGTACTTAGTGATGTCAGTTCTTTGTTGACTGGGCCCACTTTAGTTAGGCTATGCTGCTGTTCTATGTTGGCTATCCTCTGTTAATGAATATAATTATCAACTTGAACCGCAAACTGGAAAAAGGAGATTCAGCATTATAGCTGTGAGCTGATACCTCATCCAGCATTTATATAATTGCCAGAATACATTTCAATAAAATCCAACTTTTCACCTTCCATTTCCCTTTCCTGCAACCTACTACCAAGGTACAGGGGGGAAAAATAAAGGACAGAAGAAAGATGAGGCCAACCTCAGGTGATCTTCCCCTCTCGCCATCTTGAATAATATCCCTTATGTTTTCTTACTTGGGCAGCTTGGGGGTTGAACTATTATAAGGAGGCAGGTAGACACCTGACCCCAACAAATATCCAGATCTTAGCCAGGTACTCCCAAGTGCATTCATCACGCCTTCCCAAATTATAAAATCTCAATTATAACTTGACAGTATCTTCAGCTAAATATTTTTGTGAACCACATCAAGCCGGTGGGCGTTCACAGGTAGCTCCCTTGATCATTACACTATTAAACGAAAAGCCTCGACCCAAGAGCAGTGCTAACTGACTCATTCTGCATCAACTTCTTGATGTGGCCTGGTGTCAATGGCCAGTTATGTCAGCTGGGCAAGGGGTGTGGGCTGCTGCCATTTACTGAGGCATCACCGTCAGCAGAAGAGTGAAGAAACTCAGGGAGAAAATGGTTTGATGTAATTGAGTATGATGTGACCATCAATTCACACGAAACAGAGTAGATGTAAACTGTGGCTTTAATCGACTAGAACAGTGCCAGCCTGTGACTGAACTGCCAGTGAGAGCCGCCTACAGGGCTGCTGCTCTTTATACCTCCCCTCAAGGGGCAGAGCCCACAAAGGCACCAACATGATGCCAAAGCGTGGAAGCTTTGGAACGGGTGCAGAGGAGATTTACCAGGATGTTGCCTGGTATGGAGGGAAAATCTTATGAGGAAAGGCTGATGGACTTGAGGTTGTTTTTGTTAGAGAGAAGAAGGTTAAGAGGTGACTTAATAGAGGCATACAAAATGATCAGAGGGTTAGATAGGGTGGACAGTGAGAGCCTTCTCCCGCGGATGGAGGTGGCTAGCACGAGGGGACATAGCCTTAAATTGAGGGGTAATAGATATAGGACAGAGGTCAGAGGTGGGTTTTTTACGCAAAGAGTGGTGAGGCCGTGGAATGCCCTACCTGCAACAGTAGTGAACTCGCCAACATTGAGGGCATTTAAAAGTTTATTGGATAAGCATATGGATGATAAGGGCATAGTGTAGGTTAGATGGCCTTTAGTTTTTTTTACATGTCGGTGCAACATCGAGGGCCGAAGGGCCTGTACTGCGCTGTATCATTCTATGTTCTATGTTCTATGATACATCCTATGTAATATCGTACAATGGTCCATAGGTGGAGCCCACATTGGCAACAGCGTGATACAGAGTAATACATGGTGAATGGTTAATACAATACGTTCACCACAGAGTATATACACTGTGCAAGGCGAATGAACTATTGAGATTCAGATCGGCATGGTGACACAGTGGTTAGCAGTCCTGCCTCACAGTACCATGGACCCAGATTCGACTCCCGTTGGCTTAAAGATGGATTCGGATTCTGTGACCAAAGAGAAAATGTATTTGTTCCAATCACCTTTCCACTGCTATCTTAGCACCTGCTTGTTCTTTTAAATTAGCAAAGAGATTATTTTTCCCATCACCACCCCTCCCCCGCCCTCCCCTCAACCCCAGTATGACTGACTTTAAAACATTAAACTCTTATCAAGCTGCTGGGATGGGAAGACTGTCACTTAACACAAGATTTAACAGACGACTTACGTTTGTCAGGTGACACACAAAATAAACATGGTTTGCGCACTGTGCTGCTTTTACAGATTTCAACTGTTAGCCCAAATCTATCTATCTATCTATCTAGTTGCTGAGTGTTAAAGGGCTCTCTCTGGGTGAGTGTTTCTTCCGAACAACACTGAACATTGTGTAAAGAACACTCTCGCTCCAGGAGTCCATGCTCCTTGACATCCCACATGTTTTCTGACAGGTTCGCCAACAGCACCAAACACTTTGTCGTGCATACCCATCATCAGCCTTCTGTGGGCTGCCCCATCAAAGTTCTCACCCAAGTCTCCTGCAGCAGAATTTGTCTGCAAGCCCAGTTTTCACGGTGCCGGCAATTAACCTGACTGCAAGCTGCTCATCCCCGGTGTCTCACCAGGTAGTTGAGGGAGGGTGGGAGGGGGGTAGTGATGATGACAGGATGAGGGAAAACAAGAGATGCATGCTTATGTCATCTGCAGCTTCTGCTAAATAGATGAGATGAAGGAGGAAATGAGATATGAGAAGGTGGATTATGTATGCGGATACGGCACCCTCATCACCTTTACTTTGGCCCTATGCCTCTCCACAGTTTCAGCAATGGCCACTCAGTTGATGGCAAGTCACGTGAGGGTGAGCTCATTCTGCTCTACTGCTCCCTGCTGGATAGAACCTGCTACTTCCAAGAGAGAGGGAGGTACGATGCAATCTGTTTGCGCGATGTGGCTGTCATGCCTTAAGCAAGCTAGCTTTAAATGTTGCTCGACTCTCGCATTCCTGGACTCCCTATAGAAGCATGCCACCACTCAACAATGCGGTTAGCGCTAGCTGCATGTTGTAGTCATGCTAATTAGCAAGCAGCACCCCTTGACAAATCAGCTGCATTGTAAGTAATGGACAAAGGTTAATCCCACACTGTGATCCCCACCTCCTTTTCCATGGGCTATCGAAATTTAGCCTCCTTCTCCTTTAATGTAAAATGAAATGTGCTAATACAAATGACTGAGTACAGCAAGACTAAACTGGAACAAAAATATTTCAGAGCTGATTGACTAAGTTTAGACTGCTTGATATGATCCACTCAATGACCTCATCTCTAAACCACAAGGTGACCCTTACAGTGGGCTCCACAAGAAACCTAGTCAGTCAGACTTTCCCCGTGCCTCCCTGAGGCACTAGACAGAATACTTCCTTCCTGAAAGTAGAGACCCAATTTTCACAGTGATGGTAACATCTGTGCTGTCAAGTGCAAAGTTAGCCAAAAGCACACAGAGCTGACTGCTTGCGGTCTACGGAGGGCAGCTTGTTCGGCCAATTAGCAGAAATTCCCATCACAGCTTTGGTTTACTTATGCAATGGGAGATTATGAAAGTCTGCCCAGTGCCTCAAATTGAAAGGGCTGTGGCTATTCCAGTTTATCTGACCATTTATATAGCACCTTTAAAGCCCTCAGCACATACCCAGGTTGCTTTGCAGCCAACGAACCACTCTTGGAGTACAGTCACTGTTGTTGTGCAGGCAAATATGGCGGTCCTTTTGCATGCTGTGAGCTCCCACCAGCACAGGCACCAATAGCAATCCCTCCACAGACTGGTTCAACTCTACCTGATGGCATCTTTCAGCCATTGGTCTCATCAGACACCCTCCATTCTTCAACTTCCATATGATACATTCTATCCCTTCACCACCTCAGACCAAACTTTAATCAGGCCTTCGAAGATTCTCTCAGGACTGCGTAGCCTTGCTATGTTCTCCCAAAGACCCTCCTATAAATCCCCATCTTTTTGTCCCTGCCTTCAGAACCCTCTTTTAAATTCCTTTCCTTTCTCTCAGTTTCCATGGCAACTTCTGGTTCTTTATTTGGCCAGGTAAGCTAGGTACGCTCATATTTTTCCATTGTTGTGCCGCTAATGTACTTTTAAACGGTAATTTATTAAAGGCAAAACTTTTTCTGAGGGGTGTTAAAAGACAATTTAATGCTGTTTTTGTATTTGTGTCTATGCGTTCACCAGTAAGATTATTCCCAGTACAGGCGTTCACAAGGGTTTTAGTTTGTCAAAATCTCTAGTTTAAAGACAGTGTCGACGTTTCCCGTTTTACAATGTTGGCTGAGCATTTTGTTTTAATGGAACTTGCATTCAACATACAACTCTGTATTGTAACTTTGTATTGCAACTTGCTCATAAATTGCTATTTTGTGCTTGGGAATTATGCCGCACTCGTTTGTATCACTCAAGTGCTCATTCCTGCCCGATAAAGAGTTAGATGTGAATGCTTTCAGCTGGCATGCCAATAGATGGCTCGAGTTATCGCTACTGTAATTTAAGACACGGATCAAAAAATAGCAGCTTTTCAGCTAGGCAGCAACTGAGAAGGATTATCACTTAAACTGCCTGTGTACCCACAACATTCTGGGGTTAAAATTAATTAATTAATCTTGGAAAGTAGCGGAAAACAGGCAGTATTTTGTCAGCTGGCGATCAAACTTTCTACTTGACAATCGGATCTACTTGAATAGAATTGAATGATTGGGCAGGGCGTACAACAGGCAGCCATTGTGTCCATTTTCCACAACCCAATCCAAGGCAAATTTCAACCTCTCTATCTCTGCACAAACTATTACAGGAAGGGTTAACTCCCACAAAGCCAATGTTTCAGGGGAGGACAAAGGAGGTGTTTCAAAGACACTCTGACGGCCTCCTTGAAGGATGGCAACATCGATATTAATGATTGGGAGGAGCATGCTACTAATCATTCAGAATTACGCCGACTTGTCCATCAAGCATCCTCCCGCTTCAAGTCCTAACATCTTAATGACGAGACTGATCGGCGACAGGGAATGAAACAAAAGGAAGCGAATCTGACACTCTGGATCCCACTACCTCATGGGACGTCCAGGTCCATGTGGCCAAAGACCTGTGGGCTGAACATTGCCTTGTTTAGTCACATGATGACCTGTGGTAAAAACCCACAACTGTGAATGGACGTCATCCTCAAACTGTGGGACAGCTGAGGACAAAGACCATAGTATGAAAATATGGGTTAACCTTTTGGGTTGCAATTGTTCTTTTTTTAAATTTAGAGTAGCCAATTCATCATTTTCTAATTAAGGGCCAATTTAACGTGGTCAATCCACCTACCCTGCCCATCTTGGGCTGTGGGGGCGAAACCCATGCAAACACAGGGAGAATGTGCAAACTCCTCATGGACAGTGACCCTAGCCGGGATCAAACCTGGGACTGCGCCACCGTGCTGCCCTAGAGTTGAAACTGTTCTAAGGCTGGTAATCTATTTGCTCTATTCAAACGTTGAGGGCTCTGCTATGCATTTCAAGCATTTTCAGCTTTTAAGAGCTCCAGGATGTGGCATTTCTATCCACTTTCACAGTAACATTAATTGTTACTTTCAGATATGCACTCTCGCTTTTCACCTTTATAAAATAGTAATTTGGGGATTAAGGATGGATACGTTCTGTAGAAGTGAAGATGTGAAACATTTTTGGTTCAGCTTATTTCAGTTATTAATGAGGGAATATCACATTAATGCAGAGCTGGCCAATTACTGGAGCTGACCATGAATTTTCTGTCCTCTGTATTCTATCAAGGAGTCTTCCAGATATTGTTAAGTGTGATGGTTAACAACGATTCTTGTCTGTGTATCTGGGCAACTTATCAAGAGAGGAAAACGTAAACATTATAATCCTTGGACGTGTTGCAAAAACGCAGTCACTTCTCCCCTTAGTGTACAGAAAGATGGGTGGAAACTGTGATTCAGACGTTCCCTGAATGGACAACTGTATTTCATTAAGTGAAACCTCCCTCAATTAGCCATTTGCAATGGGCAAATAGCTAACAAACCTAAATTTACAAGCACATCTGACTTCTGTAAAGGTCTATCGTACAATAAAATTAAAAATGCAGTCTTATAGATTGAAAGATGGTTGGTAAATTAAAGTGTATAACATAGCCGTGGGAGTCCCTTCTGCAAAATCGTTGCAAATAGACACATGGGTGCTTTATCAACATTACGGATTATATGATTATATTGTTCTAATATGATTTAGGAACTATGTACATTCTTGCCTACAGACACATAAGTAGTATCCAGGGTGCCACAGTACTCACTATTGCAATACAATCTATGTATCAAACCAACAATGTATCAATCTGCAACATGTGGTGTGATCTGAGAAATGTATTTGATGAAACTCCAGCTTTTGTGTTTAAAACTGTGATTACTTTGAATTTCTGGGAACAACAAGACATAACAACGTCCATGATTGAATTCTATTTGCTGTCACACCCTTATCTCTCCTCTCCGGAAAACTCACATCGGGAAACAATTGGCCCTCTCCTAAAGCTTAGTCCAGGGATTGATCTCAGATGTTCTGGCTCCTTGTCCAAATAGACTTTTGTTTCCTGGGGAACTGCCAAGTGGTTGTTCAAGTAGCTGCTCTCAATGTGCATTCATCACCATCAGCAACAGAACAAATGAAGCAGCTCTACTGATCGCGCTGTGAAACCAAGGACCAATATTCCTTGCTGCAGTGCTTCAAGGGATTGGACTGTGTGAAGAGGAGGAGGCAGTTCTCCTGCTGAACAGGCAATGCCTTCAAAACACTGGCCAAATGCTTGCTCACCTGATTGCTGCTCATGAATATTGCAGGTTCTTCCTACATCACAGCTTCACTATACCTGTGCTTGGTCCTTGCTAGAACACAAATACATGCAGCCAGCTCTCTCTGGAAGGCCTTGTGTCTTCCTGGACTTTGACAGAAGAATCAATGCTGAAATCCAGCGTAGTCATGAGGAGTGCTACCTTTCAGATGAGATGTTAAACTGAGGCCCCATCTGGCTGTTCAGGTGGGTGTAAGAGATCGCATATTCTTATTGAAAGGTGGAGCAGGCTCGAATTTCGAGCTCTTATTTCTTATGATCCTCCGGCATAAGTTGAAGAAAGTGTCCTCCCTCAAGCAACATTCAAAAATCAGACTATGTATGGTCATTATCACATTGCTGCTTGTCGGAGCTTCCTGTGAGCTTATTTCTTGCAGCATTTCCGACATTCAAAAGTACCTTGTTGGTTGAGATACCCTCAATTATGACACAGGAGAGAAGATTGGTAGTTCAAAGGCTTTAATTACCAGAGAACCGGACAGCTGCCGAGAAGTGTGGTCACAGCACGCTGCCCAGTGAGCATCACCTTATATACCGTTTCCTGGGGACGGAGCCAGAGACGGAGTCCCCCAGGGTTCCAAGCCTGGTCTTAAAGGGCCAATGTATTAAAGGCAAGGTACAGTTACAGCAGTTACCGATACCATTCATCACATTCACCCCCTGTTTAAAAAAAACACAGTCCGTCGGGGGTGAAAGTGGAGTTATAAGTTCAGTCTTTTGGGTGGACTGACCGTCCGTGCTGACCTTCTCCGCTCCGGTGGTGGTGCCGTGGATACGGTCGGTTTCGGTGATGGTATATCCGCGAGCACGGTTGACTGAGCCTTTGCCCGCTTTGGAGCGGGGGGGGGGGTTATCCGGGGTGACTAGGGTGATTGGTGCCAGTGCCAGCTGGGGGGCAGGGGGCGCTATGGGGGGGTGCTGTCGGGGTCGGCAGTTGGTGCGGGGAGGGGAGCGTCGGTAGGAGGGGGGGGTCGGTGGGGAAGCCGACGGGTGCCAGGTCTCGCAGGGAGACGGTGTCCTGCCTGCCGTCGGGGTGCTCGACGTAGGCGTACTGAGGGTTTGCATGTAGCAATTGGACCCTCTCGACTATCGGATCTGTTTTATGGCTCCTCACGTGTCTCCGGAGTAGGACTGGTCACGGAGTCGTCAGCCAGCGTGGAAGCAAGAGTTGGACTTCCTGGGGAAGACAAACAAACGATTGTGAGGGGTCTCATTCGTGGCTGTACAGAGGAGCGACATAATGGAATGTAGGGCATCGGGTAGGACCTCCTGCCAGCGGGCGATAGGGAGACTCCTTGACCGTAGGGCTAGAAGGACAACCTTCCAAACTGTCGCGTTCTCCCTCTCCACCTGCCCGTTTCCCCGCGGGTTATAGCTCGTCGTTCTGCTCGAGGCGATGCCCTTTCTGAGCAGATATCGACGCAGCTCATCGCTCATGAACAATGTACCCGGTCACTGTGGATATAAGCAGGGAAACCAAACAGTGTGAAGATGCTGTGCAGTGCCTTGATCACAGAGGCCGAGATCATATCGGAGCAGGGGACAGCAAAAGGGGAGTGGGAGAACTCATCGATAACGCTGAGGAAATAGATGTTGCGGTTGTTTGGACGGGAGGGGCCCTTTGAAGTCCACGCTTAGTCGCTCAAAGGGCCCAGAGGCCTTTATCAGGCAGGCCTTGTCTGGTCGATAGAAGTGCGGTTTGCACTCCGCACAGATCTGGCATGCCTTAGTCATGGCCTTGACCTCTCCTGTAGAGTAGGGTAGGTTGCGGGACTTGATGAAATGGGCAAGTCGGGTGACCCCCGGGTGGCAGAGGTCATTGTGGATGGCTCTCAGGCGGTCTTCTTGTGCATTGGCGCACGTGCCGTGGGACAGGGCATCCGGGGGTTCGTTGAGCTTCCCCAGGCGATATTTAATATCGTACGTATAGGTGGAGAGCTCTATCCTCCACCTCAGAATTTTGTCGTTCTTTATTTTGCCCCGTTGTGCGTTATCAAACATAAAGGCGACCGACCGTTGGTCGGTGACGAGGGTGAACCTCCTACCGGCTAGGTAGTGCCTCCAGTGCCACACGGCCTCCACTATGGCTTGTGCCTCCTTCTCGACTGCAGAGTGCCGAATTTCCGAGGCGGTGAGGGTTCTGGAGAAGAACGCTACTGGTCTGCCCGCCTGGTTGAGGGTAGCAGCCAGGGCGACGTCTGATGCGTCGCTTTCTACCTGGAAGGGAATAGCTTCGTCCACCGCGTGCATTGCGGCCTTGATGATGTCGGCCTTGATACGGCTGAAAGCCGACTGGGCCTCAGCCGTCAGGGGAAAAACCGTGGTCTTAATGAGTGGCCGGGCTTTGTCCGCATGTCTGGGGACCCACTGGGCGTAATAGGAGAAAAGCCCCAAGCACCGTTTGAGTGCCTTGAGGCTACGGGGGAGGGGGAGTTCTTCAAGGGGACGCATGCGGTCGGGGTCCGGGCCTAGGACCCCGTTTTTCACGACGTAGCCGAGGATGGCTAGCTGGGTTGTGTGGAACACGCATTTCTTTTTGTTATATGTGAGGTTGAGGGCCCGGGTAGTCTGGAGGAAATTCCTCAGGTTTGCGTCGTGGTCCTTGATGAGCCATCAATCGAACGCGAGACGAGTTGCTGTACAAAAGTTTGGCTTTAATAAGCTAGAACTTAGCCCTGTGGTTGACTACAGTAAATGGACGACCGCCGGGCGTTCTGACTATACCTCGGTATGGAGGCGTGGTTAACTCAGCCTCTCGACCAATCGGAGAGCCGTCACATGACTGGTCTCAACCAATCGGTCGAGAGGCACATGACCAACCAGGGCCAATGGTAAGCCGGTGTTCTGCACCAATGGCAGACAGCTATGTAAATCATACCACCACAGTCCTGCTGGTCATGGCCGCAGATGGTGACGTTGTCCAAGTACAGGAAGGTAGCCCGTAAGCCATACTGGTCCACCATTTGATCCATCGCCCTCTGGAAAATGGAGACTCCGTTTGTGACACCAAAAGGGACCCTGAGAAAGTGAAACAGCCGACCGGCTGCTTCGAAAGCCGTGTAGGGGCGGTCCTCTGGGCGGATAGGGAGTTGATGATAGGCCGATTTTAGGACAAGCATGGAGAATACCCGATACTGGGCGATTTGAGTCACCATTTCCGCTATGCCGGGAGGTGGGTACGCATCGAGTTGCATAAAGTGGTTTATGGTCTGGCTATAATCCACTACCATTCGTTGCTTTTCCCCGGAGTGGACTACCAGTACCTGGGCCCTCCAAGGGCTGTTGCTGGCCTCTATGACCCCCTCTTTTAGTAGCCGCTGAACCTCTGACTTGATAAAAGTCATGTCTTGGGTACTGTACCGCCGACTCCTAGTAGCGACGGGCTTACAGTCGGGAGTGAGGTTCGCGAAGAGGTGGGGTGGCGCAACTTTGAGTGTCACCAGGCTGCATACTGCGAGTGGGGGCAGGGGTCCGCCGAACTTCAGTGTCAGGCTCCGGTGGCTGCACTGAAAGTCCAGACCGAGCAGCAGGGGGGCGCAGAGGTGAGGGAGGATGTAGAGTTTAAAACGGGTGTATTCAGCGCCTTGAATCGCGAGGTCCGCGAGACAATACCCCGTGATTTGTACCGAATGGGACCCTGAAGCGAGGGCGATAGTTTGGGAGGCGGGGTGGGTGCGCAGTGAACAGCGCCTTACCGTGTCTGGATGAATAAACCTCTCCGTGCTCCCGGAGCCGAATAGGCAGGGAGTGTCGTGGCCGTTGATTTGAACCTGCATCATTGAGTTCCGCAGATGCTTTGGCCACGATTGAGCGGGCGTGAGCGCTCCTAGTTGCGGGTAGTCAGAGTCCTCGGTTAAGTCGGACTCACAAAATGGCCGCCTGGAGTCACAAAATGGCCACCGCCGTCGGTCGCATGTGTCGGGATTCGAAGATGGCCACAGTCAAGATGGCCGTCCCCATGACTCGCACGAGGTCGATGACGCATCGGAAGTAGGCGTGTCCGGCCGCCGCGTGCCCGTGTTGCGGGGCCTGTGAGGCCGGGAGCTTGATTTCTGGGCCTGGTGAGGCTTTTGTTTGCGGCCTTTGGGCCCAGCCAGGCAGACTTTAGCGAAGTGCCCCTTCTTCCCGCAGTGGTTGCAGATCGCGGAGCTTGCCGGGCAACGCTGACGTGGGTGCTGGCATTGCCCACAGAAATAGCATGGGGAAGCCCCGGAGTGAGCGGATCACTGCGCGGTGCAGGCCTGCAGCGTGGCCGAGTCTGGAGGGGATCGAGAGGGGTTCGCAAGGTCCGCGGAGTATGTACGGAGGTTACGGTGGGCCGTTTCTAGAGAAGAGGCGAGCGTTACCGCGCCTTGGAGATCCTTTGCCCCATCTTCTAGGAGCCACTGCCAGATGTACGAGGACCTGATACCGGACACGAAGGTATCACGAATACGTAAGTTCATGTGGACTTCTGCCGTCACTTCTTTATGATTGCAGTTCTGCGTGAGCGCAGTGAGTCTCTCCACGTATTCGTCTAGAATTTTTCCGGAGCGCTGGCTGCAGGTCGAGAGCAAATGTCTGGCGTGTACCTCGTTAACCGGCTTTACGAAGCGTTTCTTTAGTATATCGACCGCAGTTTCGTATGTCGTAGCGTTCCCGATCACGGAGGAGTGTCGGTGGCCCACCCGGGTATGTAGTAAGCTCAGCTTGCGAGCGCCGTCAACTTCAGTCTCTGAGGAGTTTAGATAGGCCTCAAAACACCGGAGCCAATATTTAAAAATTTCTAGGGCCTCCGGCGACCGAGTGTCTAGGTTAAGTTTCTCCGGCTTTAGAGCGCTGTCCATCTTGATGTGTCTGGTAATTAAATTGAGATGCCCTCAATTACAACACAGGAGAGAAGATTGGTAATTCAAAGGCTTTAATTACCAGAGAACCGGACAGCTGCCGAGAAGTGTGGTCACAGCATGCTGCCCAGTGAGCATCACCTTATATACCGTTTCCTGGGGGCGGAGTCAGAGGCGGCGTCCTCCAGGGTTCCAAGCCCGGTCTTAAAGGGCCAATGTATTAAAGGCAAGGTACAGTTACAGCAGTTACTGATACCATTCATCACATTGGTTGTAGCATGTTTTTGTGTTGCCTGGCCCCCCGGGGGTGTGTGGGGGGGGGGGGGGGGGGGGGGGGGGTGTCAAAAGACCATAAGACATAGGAGCAAAATTAGACCATTCAGCCCATCGAGTCTGCTCCGCCATTCAATTGTCGCTGATATTTTTCTCATCCACGTTCTCGTTCCTTCTTCCCATAACCCCATATTCCCTTATTCGTCAAGAACCTATCTATCTCTGTCTTAAAGATACTCAGTGATTTGGCCTCCACAGCCTTCTGCGGCAAAGAGTTCCACAGATTCATCACCATCTGGCTGAAGAAATTCCTCCTCCTCTCTGTTTTAAAGGATCGTCCCTTCAATTTGAGGCTGTGCCCTCAGGCTTAAATCTCTCCTACTATTGGAAACATCTTCTCCACGTCCATGCTATCTAGGCCTCTCAGTAATCTGTAAGTTTCAATGAGATCTCCTCTCATCCTTCCAAACTCCAAAGAGTCCTCAACCGCTCCTCATATGACAAGCTTTTCATTCCCGGGGTCATTCTTGTAAACCTCCTCTGGACCCTTTCCATGGACAGCACATCCTTCCACCAATAGCGGGCCTAAAACTGCTCACAATTCTCCAAATGGGGTCTGAACAGAGCCTTACACAGACTCAACAGTACACCTCTACTCTTGTATTCTAGCCCTCTCGACATGAATGCTAACATTGCATTTGACTTCCTAACTGCCAACTGAACCTGCATGTTCACCTTAAGATAATCCTCAATTAGGACTCCTAAATCCCTTTGTGTTTCTGATTTCTGAAACCTTTTTCCATTTAGAAAATAGCCTATGCTTCTTTTCTTCCCACCAAAGTACATAGCCTCACACTTTTCCACATTGTTTTCCATCTGCTACTTCTTTGCCCACTCTACTAGCCTGTCCTTCTGCAGCCTCCCTGCTTCCTCAATACAGCCTGTCCCTCTACATAGCTTTGTATCATCTGCAAACTTAGCAACAATGCTCGCAGTTTTTTCTTCCAGATCATTTTTTAAAAATTTAGAGTATCCAATTATTTTTTCCAATTAAGGGGCAATTTAGCGTGGCCAATCCGCCTGCCCTGCACATCTTTTGGGTTGTGGGGGCGAAGCCCACGCAGACACGTGGAGAATGTGCAAACTCCACAAGGACAGTGACCCAGAGCCGGGATCGAACCTGGGACCTTGGTGCCCTGAGGCAGCAGTGCTAACCATTGCACCACCGTGTTGCCCTTTCCAGATCATTAATGCATATCATGAATAGCTGTGGTCCCAACACTGACCCCTACGGAACACCACTAGTCACCGGCTGCGATCCTGAAAAGGACCTCTTTATCCCCACTGTCTGCCTTCTGCCAGTCAACCAATCAACAATCCATGATAGTACCTTGCCCCTAACACCATGGGCTCTTATCTTATTTAGCAGCCTCCTGTAAGACACCTTGTCAAAGACCTTCTGGAAATCCAAATAGATCACGTCCACTGGCTCTCCTTTGCCAAACTTCTTCGTTACCTACTCAAAGAATTATAACAGATTTGTCAGGCATGACCGCCCCTTGACACAGCCATGCACTTCCAAGTGCTCCGCAATCTCATCCTGAATAATAGACTCTAAAATCTTATCAACAACCGAAGTCAGGCTAACGGGCCTATAATTTCCTGTCTTCAGCATCCCTCCCCTCTTAAACAGGGGTGTTACATTAGCCATTTTCCAATCCTCCGGGACCCTCCCTGCATCCAGTGATTCCTGAAAGATCACCATCAATGCCTCCACAACCTCCTCAGCTATCTCCTTTAGAACCCTGGGGTGTAGTCTATCTGGTCCAGGTGATTTATCCACCTTCAGTTTCCCCAGCACCTTCTCCGTAGCGATGGCCACTAGACCCACCTCTGCCCCCTGACTCTCTTGAAGTTCTGGTATGCCACTGGTGTCATCCACCATGAAGACTGATGCAGAGTACCTATTCAGATCCTCTACCATTTCTTTGATCCCCATTCCTACTTCTTCAGCCTCATTTCTCCAGTGGTCCAATGTCCATTCTTGCCTCTCTCTTACCTTTTATATATCGAAAAAAAAACTCTAGCAATCTTCTTTAATATTACTAGCTAGCTTACACTTATGAATGTGGGGAGAGAAAAGAAATGTAGTTTGTAATTGTGGATAGTATAGTTAGGAGTATAGACACTGTTCTCTGTGACCAGGATCGAGAACCCTGAAGGTTGTGTTGCCTGCCTGGTGCTCGGGAAAAGCACTATATAAATATCTATATATAAATATATAGATGTATATATATATATAATATATATATATATATATATATATATATATAAGCACTATATATAAAAGTCTTTCTTTATTGTTCTCCTTATCCTAACAAACCTCAGTGCAAAGCTGTTTCCTCAAATTTCTCTCCTCACTTTCAGAGACACATTTTCATTGAAGACACTTTGGGCAGAATTCTCTGCCGGCGGGATTCTCCGTTATGCCGGCGCCCGGGGGTTTCCCGACGGCATGGGGCTTCCCCACAATGGGAAACCCTATTGACCAGCTGGCGTAACGGAGAATCCCGCCGGCCGGTCGGAGGATAGATGTGGCGCGGTAGAGCGGAGAATCCCGGCCTTTGTCTTTGATCCCCAATCAGAGGTTATAGTATTTTACCTGTCCAACCTCTTAAAACCCAGGATAAAATTAGGGGTGGGATTTTCCAGCCCGACCCAGCAACGGAATCTTCCAGTCCCTCCAAAGGGGATCTCCCGCCGTGGTGTGTTCCCCGGCAGCGACATGAGCGAGCCGCGCAAAACGCTGTAGACATTGACAGGCTGTAAAATCTCACCCTCAGGCTCACCTTCATTGCTCTGCTCCAGTGGAAATAGTCCCAGTGTTTCCTCACAACTGCAGTTTTCCATCTTTGACACACCTTTTTATTGTGACGGGTGCCTAAAATTCCACATACCTCGCACAGTAGCATAGTGGTTAGCACAGTCACTTCACAGCACCAGGGTCCTGGGTTCGATTCCCGGCTTGGGTCACTGTCTGTGCGGAGTCTGCACGTTCTCCCTGTGTCTGCGTGGGTTTCCTCCGGGTGCTCCGGTTTCCTCCCACAAGTCTCGAAAGACGTGCTTGTTCGGTGAATTGGACATTCTGAATTCTCCCTCTGTGTACCCGAACAGGCGCCGTAGTGTGGCGACTAGGGGCTTTTCACAGTAACTTCATTGCAGTGTTAATGTAAGCCTACTTGTGACAATAATAAAGATAATTATTATAATTGTGGCCCAACCAATCATCTGTACGTGTTTATCATGTTTTTTACTCCTGCTTATAAAACCCAGAGAGGAGTTGTTTTTTTTTTTACAGCTTCATCTGTAACCTCAACCTTGTGGGAAATTGTATACTTGAACCCAGTGTGTCCTTATTCATCTACTCTTCACCCTTCATCATCATTCCACTGAATGTATGCCCCTATTCTTTCTCTTTCCACCCACAACGAATTACTTTCACATTTAGTTGAATAAACACATTACACTTCTCACACTAAATTGCATCTGCCACCTGTCTGCCCATTCTGCTAATCTGTCCACCTTTAAGTAACACAACTTCAGAAGTAATTAATTGATTGGAGTATTTTAATATATAAGATGTAAGTATGATTGTTTTTACTGTAACGCATAATGAAAGATTATCGACATGATCCAGATGGCAGTGTGTTGAGGCCTATGTTGTGGCAGCCAACCACCTAACTTGGCCACCAAGTGAAACGTCTTTCCAATTTGCTTGCTTCTCTTCAAATTCAGTTCTTTTCTACTAGTAATGCCTCCAGGATAATAACAGCTGGATGATATCATAGTCTGATAGGATTGTAAATAGGACCAACACTACAGGCATATTTTTGAATGCTGTTCTTCATACATATGTTAAACTGTCAAACAATAACCTCAAAATTACTCCTTGAACGGCTCAAACCTTCAAAATTCCCAGGTAACTTCTCCAATCGGCAAACGTGCGCGCCGAAAAGCACATCTGTAGCCTGTTTCTAAAAAGGACGCCGCCCAATTTTCCTGCTCGCCAAATGAACAGGTCAAGCTTGAAGAGGTCCAGGAGATTTTAACCTATTCACTTTTTTCCGATCTCCTGGGTACTGCTCTGTTTTTGTTCAGTAAACATATTTGGACCGATGGAGCTAATGCTCTATCTTTATCCAAACTTCAACTATATATCATGAGAAATTTAAGTACTGAGAATGCCTTGTAAAATCTCTGAGGACACGCGCGAATCGAACTCCAATGGCACATTTATCAAAGTAAGGAAAGCCAATGTCTGCTAATGTTAATCATCCATCAGCATTTATATCCACAAGCACTAACTCATTGCCAATTAGTAGATGCTTCAAGTGCGGGTGTAGAGTTCTTCCAATTCCCATAGATCATATTGCCAAGACGTTTTTGGAATAGGACATGTAAAACTGGACATGAACACATGAAAATATGTATTGTGCGTGCTGTTGCTGCCATCTTCCCGGTAAATAAAAGTCCTGTGTACAATGTCATTGACATTCTTGATCTTGTTTTGGTGGCGGTGGGGGGTGGGGGGGGGTGGGGGGTGGTTTTGGGGGGGGGGGGGGGGGGGTGGTGGAGGAGATGACAGAACAGAAAGAGATGCAGCCAGAGTCATTCTACCTCCAGCATCTATGTTGTTCTCTAAGTCTGAATGAAGACTGAAGACTTACAGTTAATACAAGCTCTTTATTCAAAGGGTTCGTTCTGCTTCCAGAGCTCAACTAGATGTAAAACAGTCAAGAGGTATGACCAGTGAAGCTAAGATAAGCTGTCTGTGCTGAGCTGTCTCTGTGTGCTGCTGCTCCCTAGCTCTGCGCTTCTCAAAGAGGTGGATCCTACCTTGCGCTGGACCCGTTATACCCGTCTCTGATGCCCTCTAGTGATGCTGTGGCTGTTACATCTGTCTGCAGTCCCTGGTGTATGTGCAGATGTACAGATCACTACAGCATCAAGAGTGGGCTGGATTCTCAGGTCCCCCTGCCGTGTATTTCCACTGGTGGCGGGATTCTATTGTCCTGCCGCTTGTCAATGGGATTTCGCATTGAAGCCACCCCATGTCGCCAGGAACCCATAGGCTTGGGAGTGCTGCCAGTGGGAAAAGAGAATCCCAAAGTTCGGAGTTCATTCTGTGCACATTTACCTCACAAAGGTGCATTTTATGGTGTCTGTAGTATATGTGACCCTATATGTGACAGAGCGAATGTTTCGAGTCCGATGACTCTTTGACAAAGAGTCATCGGACTCTAAACGTTCGCTCTTTTCTCTCCCTACAGATGCTGCCAGACTTGCTGAGATTTCCCAGCATTTTCTCTCTGGAACACGAAAAGATTTGTTTCTTGGGGGGTCGGTATGTAGGATTGAAGGAGCTGGGCTGGAGCGGGGGGGAAGTGTTTAGAAAAATGCAGATTCGAGACTTTGCCAGAAAGGAGATACAGAGCTTCCCAGTAGAGCCGGCTTCCACATTGCTGGAGGAGGTGCTGACGACAGGGGGACTGGAGAAGGGGTAGTATCGACAGTTTGCGGGACTATTTTGGAGGAGGAGAAGGCGCCGCTAGAAGGGATCAAGGCAAAGTGGGAGGAAGAGTTGGGAGAGGGTATGAAGGAGGGGTTCTGGTGTGAGGTGGTCCAGAGGGTGAACGCCTCCACCTCGTGCGCAAGGTTGGGGCTGATACAGCTGAAGGTGGTTTATGGAACACACCTTATAAGGGCGAGGATGAGCCGGCTCGTTGAGGGGGGGGGGGCGGCAAACCGCGTTCATATGTTTTGGTCCTGTCCAAAGCTGGAGGATTACTGGAAGGAGGTTTTTAGGGTAATCTCTAAAGTGGTGCATGTGAAACTGAACCTGGGCCCCTGGGAGGCCATATTCGGGGTGTCGGACCAGCCGGGGTTGGAAACGGGCACGGAGGCAGATGTTGAGGCCTTCGCCTCGTTGATCACCCGAAGGCGGATCCTGTTAATGTGGAGATTAACCTCTCCACCCTGTGCCCTAGTGTGGAGGGGGGACCTGCTGGAATTCTTGATTCTTGAGAAGGTCTAAATTTGAACTGAGGGGAAGGATGGAGGGGTTCTACAATTCATGGGCGTTATTCATCCTGCACTTTTGAGAATTGGATTGTATCGAACATTAGGGGGGGTGCTTGGATGGTTGGGGGGAGGGGGACTGTATGTGTAAATGGTGACCAAGGGTGATTCCTGATTCCTTTTTGTCACAAGTACCGCCGACACATAAGAGAACATCAGGCAGATTAGTCGCACAGTGGTTAGCACTGCTGCCTCACAGCGCCAGGGACCCTGGTTCAATTCCAGCCTTGGGTCACTGTCTGTGTTTGCACATTTTTCTCGTGTCTGTGTGGGTTTCCTCCAGTTGCTCCGGTTTCCTCCCACAGTCCAAAGACGTGCAGGTTAGGTAGATTACCCATGCTAAAAGATTGCCTCTTAGTGTCCAAAGATGTCCACGTTAGGTGGTGTTACAGGATTACGGGGATAAGGTGGATGAGTGGGCCTAAGTGGGGTGGTCTTTCAAAGGGTATCGGTGCAGACTTGATGGGCTGAATGGCTTCCTTCTGCACTGTATGGATTCTATGACTCATAGACCCATATGACCCTAGGTGCTAGGGGTCAGTCAAGTTGGGCAGAGCAGTGTGCGTAAGCAGGCTTGGAGACCGCTCCGAACCTTTTACTGTACATATGTATATAGTTTCTTGTGGTCACTAAATAGATACAATAACCTACGTAAGTATACAAAGACTTCATTAAGATGTACTTAATGGCATCCAACACCTTACAACACTGTCTGTTTTTTGCATGAACCAGCATAATAGGTTGTGTTACTATATCAGAATAATTTGTTGATGGGCTATTAATTTTTTATTCTATCGATTAGTTCTTTTAGAATTTTCTAAAGAAACTACACTTTGTTATAACCACCAGAACTCCAATGATGCCAACATCTTTATAATATCTGGATCTGAAATTTGAGATCGATTAGCATTTCCCAATCGCATATGTCATATGATTCAATTAATAAAGCATATCATATTTCATGCTGAGCGCATTGTCCATCTAATGTGCCTGAGTAATGTTAAAAATGTCAAGATAACTGACTAATTCATAATCCTCTTCCTTATAAGGAATGTAATTATTTGTCCGCTTCGGGCGAGCAGAAGAGACATATTTTAAATATGAGCAAATGTGCATTGTTTGAGAATTGCATTTTTTTAAAAAAGGCTTTCATGGCCCCTGACAGCTATTTAAAACCTGTATTAATCAGACATAGCATCTCAGAAAACAGGTCTGGATCACTATTATACATCTAAATGTTAATTAAGTGTCAAGTTAAAGGCCACAGAGTAAATGGGTAAACATGCTGTGGGTAAGATATTGCCCTCATTGTGAGATTTCTTTATTTTTGTGATTAAGATCAAATGCTGTCACTGTATCCTAAGCATGCCAGTGTACGTTACTTGCCAAATGAAGCCAGCTATTTATAAGTGGTGTAAGTATGGCCATTCCTGTCTGTGTTTTTAATTATGTTAACAGATTCCCGTCAATCTCAGACATATCAGGCTGGATTTTCCAGACCGCGAGCAGACGGGATGTGTGTGTGGGGGGGGGGGGGGGGGGGGGGGGGCTGCCAAGAAAGGAGGGGGAGCCATGATGCCGGGAGACTCCCCAAGAAATTCTCACCACCTAACACCAGGGGTATTTCTCAGGGGAGAGTTGGGAACTGAATTGATGCCCACTGCGCTGAGACGGGGAGCCAATTAGTCCAATAAGGTCCCATCTAGGTATTTATTTTAGGATATTTTACCAACGTTGGAATGGGTGTGATCCCCCACTGTGTCCTGAGACAACCAGCTTACTTCTTGCAGGTCTAGGAGCCAATGGGGGGATGTAAATGGGCCTGTAGAGGGATTTCCCCTCCACTCCAGTGGCCCTATCTCCTTCAGGGCTCTTTCATTTGTGGTTTAAACGCTGGCGCCTTCATGACGAGGTGCTCTTGTACTCATCTGCCGACCTCTGCAGTCTCCCAGTGGGCTGCTCACCTGACATCACTAAGGGCCCTCTTATTGGTCCTACAGCACCATCAATATCACACAACGAGTGATGAATGTAACTGAGGCTTTAATACACTAAACAGCAAGCCTCCTGCCTCTGTACCCGGACTGGGTCCGGAGGTGGAGACTTGCCACCTTTATACATAAGCCCGAGGGGAGGAGTCACAGGCGGAGCCAGCCTGTACAAGCCCAGGCATGCGCAATACAATAAAATGCCATACAATGCAATACCGTGGTTTACCACAAGGAGTTCAACTCCGAGGGGATCAATTGGGAGGCCACCTTCCCGGAGGTTACGCCGGTGGCAAAGTGAGGACTTGGGCAGGCTTGGGATTCCGAAGCCTGATGAAAAATCCAGCCAGCAGGTCACACACAATGACGATCTGGCTTCACACATTCCTTTCGAACAGATGCTAAAATGTAGCCCCTGGGCATAATAATATTTTTAAATAATTCCTTGCAGGGCAACACGCGTTCAACGTCAGTATGGTTGGCTGTGGAATTTGTTACTTTTATTTCACGGCAGAGAGTTTTGTAATTTTATGATGTCTGGATCAGCTACTGAAACACTTTCTCATGTTGACTTCTGGCGTTAAAACCTGACACTGTTTAAACCATTGATTTAGACCCAATGAAAATATTAAACCATTTTCTCGGAATACACTAATTGTGTCAGTGCTTTGGGGCACACATTTTTGATACACGCCACGTTCAGATACTGAACATACTACACAAAACGCAGCACATCGTTCATCGAACATACCACACAAAACCCAGCACATCGTTCATTTTCTTATTGCCCACTTCCTAAAGATGTGAGAGCTGAGATAACCGTTTATTCCCGTCATTCACACTAGGGTGTTTTTGGCAAGTTTGGGACAGAATTCAATGGGTATGAGCGCCCACTTTTCCTTGGCTCTTTCATGAGCACAATTTCAGGCACAGATTCAGTTAGTTTTAGGAAGGACACCATCAACTCCAGCAAGAAATGTGTATGAGGAGCGTACAGAGATGGAGAAAACTGAAAAGGTGCGCTACTTCGAGCGACAAGTATTTTGTTAGCCTTTGGACAACCTCAAGCCATGAGCAGTAGCTGTCGAGGCTGAAAGGACAGGAAACAAAGAGGCAAAAATGAAGGGAAAGGAAAAGAAAGGTGGAGGTATGGGTCTAAATAATTGTGTAGCCCTTTACCCAACCTCCCTTTAGACATTGTTGTTTCCTTAAGCTTTATGACAGTTACTACAGCACTATGCACGATGCACCGACCATACAAGACAGGATCAATAACATTAGCGTAGGTTCTTTATTCAAGGATGGCTCTGCATGTATACACAGGACTTCACTGTACAGTACCTTCTTTATACTGCTAACATATTAGTAAAGTCTCCCTAGTCCCAGGTGACTATAGGCTGCTATCCCCTTTGAGATGGAGTGTTGACTGGTGGTGATTTAACCTGAGGGACACCACATCTCAGGCAACGGGCAACGTTGAGAAGATGGGACCTTCATGAATAACCTCAGCTAGTACATGAATTGAACCTGCGCTGTTGGCCTCGCTCTGCGTCACAAACCAGTTGTCTAGCCAACGGAGCTAAACCGGCCATCATGACATGGTGTGTTACGTCAGATTCCTTACACTGCCTTGGAGAGGCAGGACTCAGCAGCAGGCACCAATCCCAGATCTTAGAAACCAGAAGCTCACTTTCTTCAGCTCTTGCCTCAGTCCACCCATCTTTGAAGTTCTTCTTCCCCATTTCTGAGACAGCAGCAGTGGGATTCCTCTTGACAGGCCTATCTGGAACCCCGCCTAGTACTGATAGGCCCTGACCCAAAGGCTCACAGTGGTGTTTGGTGGTGAGCATGAGAATGGAAATCCACCCCTTCGGCTCCAATCAGCACCCATCCGATCGCAAACTGACCCCAAAGCGAAGGAGTGGGTAAGGTTCCTGGGGGAGGCCTTCTCCTCTCCCTACTGCATGGAGTATAACTTTAGTGTGGTATCAAGATGCAAGACCCATCTGTGCTCTCAATGCAGTTTAAAATTTACTGGCATGTTGTGAAACTCTGTAAAATTCTCTCCTGGCCCCAAGAATCACATCATACCCAGTCAATACAAATCAGTTACTCCAATTCTCTTCCCACAACTCGTGGTGCAGTAAGGCACCATAGCTAGTAATTCCCGGAACAGGTCGCTGGTCTGTCATCAGGGGCTTATAGCGTGAGGGCTGCCACTCCACATCAAGCGTGGCTGACCAGGAGTGTCTCCCGCTCTTACCGGCAGCCATTTATTTGGAAGGATTTGCACACACACAACTTGATTGGCTGCGTTATGAACGCACCTTCCTTGGCCCGAGGGTGGAACGTGAACCCAGAGCGTCTGGCTCAGAGCATGGACGCTACCCACCGCACCATAAGACAGCCTAAATCAGCCTGAAAAATCAATACTGCAAATCAATCTTATGACCTTAACCTGGTGCACTAATCATTGTCAGAACTGCTGGCCAGCATATCTACATTTATGCAGTTCAAGCATGTCACACCAAAGGTGATGGACTTAGTAGAATGTATTTACTAACGTCATGTCCACCAAATGTAAATAACATCAAGGTGAGAGCTCTTAGTGCTGGGATTGGAGAATGGAACTCATCCATTTCATGCGTCCAATATGGTTCTGTGCAGGAGAGCACTAGTGTAGATTAAAAATTTTCTTTCCCCCCTTGGTACTTGTTTCCGCCATGCTGTGTTTACAGTAGAATCTGTTAATTAAGTACCGAGGTTATAATATAATAATAATCTTTTTTATTGTCACAAGTAGGCCGATATATTTTTTTTAAAGTTAGAGTACTCAATTCAGATTTTCCAATTAAGGGGCAATTTAGCGTGGCCATTCCACCTACCCTGCACATCTTTGAGTTGTGGGGGCGAAACCCACACAAAAACTGGGAGAATGTGCAAACTCCACACGGACAGTGACCCAGAGCGGGGATCGAACCTGGGACCTTGGCGCCGTGAGGCAGCAGCTACCACTGTGCCACCGTGCGGCCCCCAAGTAGGCTTACATTAACACTGCAATGAAGTTACTGTGAAAAGCCCCTAGTCGCCATATTCCAGCGCCTGTTCGGGTACAGAGAGGGAGCATTCATAGTGTACAAATTACCTAACAGCGCGTCTTTTGGGACTTGTGGGAGGAAACCGGAGCTCCCGGAAGAAACCCACGCAGACATGGGGCGAATGTGCGGATTCCGCACAGACAGTGACCCAAGCGGGAATCAAACCTGGGACCCTGGCGCTGAGAAGCAGCAGTGCTAACCACTGTTGTGCCCCCTTAGCCAGTTGCGGTTAACAACAAGCCTGAATTTCAATGGGGGCTGTCTCAATGTCCAGGTGATCGGCAGCACACCAAAGTTACAGGACAATCTCCATTCAGCAACTATATTTAAATAGCCCTTTTCATGACCAACAAACATCTCAAAGTGCTTTCCAGCCATGAAGTACTTTTTGAAGTGCAGTCACTATTAATGCAACAATCGTGGGAGGCAAGTTGGGCAGAGCAATCTCCCACAAACAGCAATGTGATAAAGACAGAAAATCGTGATGTCGATTAAGGGATAAATGGATGCCCAGGAACTAGGGATAACTCCCTTGTTCTTCAAGACAGTGCCTTGGGATCTTTGGAGTGTACCACATAACCACCTGGGACTCATGTCTGGCTAAAACCATTACCCTGCTTTAGAAAGTTCAATGCTAGGCAGCTCATCCCATTGCCAGTACGCTTGAGATTCTAGTGTTGCCCATCTCCCATGCAAATTCACTGGTGGAGTACGACAGAGGAAACCTTTGCCAAGTACATCAATCCAAGCAGGCAAATGGATGCTCAGTTTCACATTTCATCCAAAATATGGCACCTCCAACAGAGTAGCCCTCCCTCAGTTTTGCACTGGAGTAATAACCGTGCTTTTTTTGTGGTCAAACCCTGGAATGGGACTTGAACGTGAAGCCTTGTGACTTAGAAGCAAGAGAGCTGCCAACTGAGCCACTTTTAACATGGGCGTCATTCCATTGAAGACAGGTCAGCACTAAAGATATTAAGCAGATTGCTGATAAAAAAATACATTTTCTCAAGAACCTAAAATCGTAAATACTATATTCTAAGAAAAATTATATTTGCCCAACCTATTACACAAGCTTCGGTTAATGAAGATCGGTCAGTGAAGATCTTATGAGGAAAGGCTGAGGGACTTGAGGCTGTTTTCTTTAGAGAGAAGAAGGTTAAGAGGTGACTTAATTGAGGCATACAAGATGGTCAGAGGATTAGATAGGGTGGACAGTGAGAGCCTTTTTCTTCGGATGGTGATGTCCAGCACGAGGGGACATAGCTTTAAATTGAGGGGAGATAGATATAGGACAGATTTCAGAGGTAGGTTCTTTACTCAGAGAGTGGTTAGGCCGTGGAATGCCCTGCCTACAACAGTAGTGGACTCGCCAACATTAAGGGCATTTAAATGGTCATTGGATAAACATAGGGATGATAAGGGAATTGTGTAGATGGGCTTTAGAATGGTTTCACAGGTCGGTGCAACATCGAGGGCCGAAGGGCTTGTACTGCGCTGTAATGTTCTATGTTCTATTAATGGGTTATGCCTTATTTAAATTCTGCTTTCAGTACCAGATACTTTTAATTAGATTCTGTCCTATAATTCCCACCATGCTTCCCTCATGCTTCAATAATAATCCAAATGATGATGTTTTCCAGAGCTGGATATTGAATACAGATATTAACACTGCTCCATTATACTAGGTTTCTGTCTCGGAACCATAAACCTCAAATTAATGAAAAAAATGTTTCAGTAAATATTTCTGCCAAAGTCTGTGTTTTTTAAGAGGTTAAGCTATATGATCGGCCCAAGTTTTATCTGAATGTCTTACGAGAGAAATGGCCCCTTTTCTCACATCCTGGGCGCGATTCTCCGACCCCACACCAGTTGGGAGAATAGCGGGCCGCGCCAATTTTTCACGCGACGCCGGTCCGACGCGCTCCCATCGATTCTCCAAAATGGCCAAATCGCTTCCGTCGTGTTCCGCGCAGCAAAACCCGGATAATCGCCTGAGGCACCCAAAATGGCGAATCTCCAGAACCCCCGCTATTCTCCGGCCCGGTTGGGGAAGTAGTGGGGGGGTGGGGGGAGTAGTGGGGGGGGGGGGGGGTTGAGAGAGAAGTGGGTGGGGAGAGGGAGTAGTGGAGGAGGGAGATGGGAGCGAGTAGTGGGAGGGGGAGAGGGAGTAGTGGGAGGGGGGAGAGGGAGTAGTGGGGGGAGAGGGAGTAGTGGGGGGGGAGAGGGGTAGTGGGGGGAGGGAGGAGTGAGTAGTGGGGGGAGGGGGAGAGGGAGTGAGTGGGGGGGGGGGAGAGGGAGTGAGTAGTGGGGGGAGGGGAGAGGGAATGAGTAGTGGGAGGGGAGGGAGTGAGTAGTGGGGGGAGGGGGAGAGGGAGTGAGTAGTGGGAGGGGGGAGAGGGAGTGAGTAGTGGGAGGGGGAGGGGGAGTAGTGGGGGGGGGGAGGGAGTGAGTAGTGGGAGGGGGGATGGAGTGAGTAGTTGGGGGAGGGAGAGAGGGAGTGAGTGGGGGGGGGAGAGGGAGGAGTGGGAGGGAGGGGGGAGAGGGAGGAGAGTGGGGGGGGGGGGGAGGGGGGGGGGAGGGAGGTGAGTAGTGGGAGGGGGGAGGGGAGAGGGAGTGAGTGGGAGGGGGGATGGAGTGAGTAGTGGGGGAGGGAGAGAGGGAGGAGTAGTGGGGGGGAGAGGGAGTGAGTGGGAGGGAGGGGGGAGAGGGAGTGAGTAGTGGGGGGGGGAGAGCGAGTAGCGGGAGGGGGAGGAGAGAGAGGGGAGTAGTGGGGGGGAGGGAGTAGTGGGGGGGAGAGGGAGTAGTGGGAGGAGGGGAGAGGGAGTAGTGGGGGGGAGAGGGAGTAGTGGGGGGAGTAGTGGAGGGGAGAGGGAGTAGTGGGGGGGAGAGGGAGTAGTGGGGGGGAGAGGGAGTAGTGGGGGGGAGAGGGAGTAGTGGGGGGGGAGAGGGAGTAGGGGGGGGAGAGAGAGTAGTGGGGGGGGGGGAGAGGGAGTAGTGGGGGGGGAGAGGGAGGGAGTACTGGGGGGGAGAGAGAGTAGTGGGGGGGAGAGGGAGTAGTGGGGGGGAGAGGGAGTACTGGGGGGGGAGAGAGTAGGGGGGGGGAGAGGGAGTAGTGGGAGGGAGGGGGGAGAGGAGAGTAGTGGGGGGGGGAGAGGGAGCGAGTAGTGGGAGGGGGGAGAGGGAGTAGCGGGAGGGGGGAGGAGAGAGGGGAGTAGTGGGGGGGGAGAGGGAATAGTGGGGGGGGAGAGGGAGTAGTGGGAGGAGGGGAGAGGGAGTAGTGGGAGGGGGGGAGAGGGAGTAGTGGGGGGAGGGAGGGAGGGGAGGGAGTGAGTATTGAGTGGGGAGAGAGCGAAGTAGCGGGAGGGGGGGAGAGTGAGAGCGCGTAGCGGGAGGGGAGAGGAGTGAGTGGAGTGGGTCGTCCCACCCCCAGATGCAACATGCTCAGCCACCCTGCCATGGCAGGACGGTGACGAGGACACGGGCCGCTGGTTGCCCTGTGGCATGATGGGCACAGCCACTGACGCACTGGTGAGGAGGACATTGTTAGCTGACCGTTGGACGCAGAAAGTGACCAGGGGTTAGGCTGGCCGCGTGTCAGCAGCGCGACCAGGCCACCGGGACACACAGGTATCCCATGGCAGGCGGCTGCCGAGGTGTCGAATACCCTCCGTCTAACATGTCCCGTTTCTCTGCCCCCCACCACCCTTCTGTAGGTGACCATAATGTATTCGAACCGAACGGCGATGTTCAGCGCAGTGGTTGGGGCCGCTGCACTGCAGTTGGACATCCAGCAGCATCCACAGCGACATCCCACAGTGGATGCAGGGCAGCTGCAGCAGCAGAGGGAATGGCCGCGGAGTGCCCCGTCGTCGCCGTACAGGCCACAGGCACTCATGGCCGGTATGTCCAGGGGGATGGCGAGGGGAACATTGACCCCCAAACGCTGAGGAAGGCACAGGATGCGGGCACTGATGTCGAGCAGCATGGGGTGGTGGAGGAGGAGGAGACGCTGATGGTGGAGCCAGGGCGTCAGAGGCGACAATCGAGGCCTAGGGTGTTCCGTGACCGGATCTCTTTCGAGGCACTGCCGGACATCACCTGCAGGAGGAGACTCCGGTTCAGCAGGGAGACGGTCGCACATATCTGTCACCTCATGGTGCACCTTGCCCCACATGGAACGGGAGGAGGATACGCGATACCGGTTGCCGTCAAGGTGACGGTGGCACTTAACCTTTATGCTACCGGTTCCTTCCAGTCTCCGAGTGGGGACCTATCTGGGATATCGCAGGCATCGGTCCACAGGTGCATCCCGACGTGACCGCTACATAACCTTTCCCGAGGACCGAGCAAATCAAGAAGCTCGAGCCCGTGGATTTGCCAACGTGGCCGGGATACCGATGGTCCAGGGAGTGATTGATGGTGTTCACGTCCCCATGCGCCCGCCTGCAGGCAACAGGGAAATGTTCACTAACAGGAAAGGGACATACTCCATGAACATCCAGGTGGTATGCGACCCCCACATGAGGATCATGCACGTGTGCGCAAGGTTCCCTGGGAGTGTGTATGATGCGTACTGATGGAACCATCAATTCAGCGAACACGTGTAGTTGGATCTGAACAGAGGCTTTAATACACTTACAATAGAGCCAGTCTATTCGTCATTGAACTTCAGGTGAACTGGCAGGCTGGCTCAAAGGCACTGATCTTTATACATCGGTCCCAGGGGGAGGGGTCCTGGGCGGAGCCAAGGGAGGAGCCCAGTACAAACTCTCGCGTACTCCCAGAGCGACTGCCCCTGGTGGTCGGATAGTGCAACTGCACTTACAATGGGTAGATAACGATATACATGGAGTGATATTGGCAACTATATATAGTGTGAATCACATTCACCACATTCACCCCCTGTTAAAAAAATCAAGTCCGGCGGGAGTGATGGCTCAAAGAGTCAGTCTGTCCAGTGGACGAATTGTCCGTTTAGATCTGCGGAGCATCGGGGTTGCAGCCTCTTGCGGTGGCTGGGCAGGGGTCGAGGTCTGGGGTATGGTTGCCGGCTCCGGGGCGAGTCTTGTCCGAGCCTCATACACCTCCTGGTCGAATGGAGACTGGGGGCGCGGGGGGGGGCGGGCTGGTGCTGGCGCTCGGGACTGGTGGGGTGAGCTCGCAGAATCAGGGGCGCAAGGGGGCGGCCGCATAGGGAACGGGGAAAGGAATTCCTTGGTGGGGGGTAGATGGGGGGCTGGATCCAGCGGGTGCCAAGTCCCAGAGGGATACTGTGTCCTGGCGACCGTCCGGGAACTCAACAAATGCGTACTGTGGGTTGGAATGAAGCAGGCGCACCTTTTCAACAATGGGGTCGGTTTTGTGCGCCCTGACGTGCTTCCTTAGGAGAACCGGGCCTGGCGTCCTCAGCCACGCCGGAAGTGAGACCCCTGTGGTAGTGCCCCTGGAAAAAATGAAGAGCCGCTCGTGGGGGGTTTGGTTGGTAGCTGTACACAGGAGGGATGTAATTGTGTGGAGCGTGTCAGGGAGGACATCCTGCCATTGGGAAACTTGGAGCTTCCTGGACCTGAGGGTCAGTAGGACGGTCTTCCAGACCGTCGCGTTCTCCCTCTCCATCTGTCCGTTCCCCCTGGGGTTGTAACTGGTAGTCCTGCTCGAGGCGATGCCCTTGTCGAGCAGGTACTGACGCAGCTCGTCACTTATAAAGGACGCACCCCGGTCGCTGTGCACGTAGCTGGGGAAACCGAACAGGGTGAAGACACTCTGCAGGGCCCTAATGACTGTGTGGGAGGTCATATCAGGGCACGGGATGGCGAAGGGGAATCGGGAGAACTCGTCAATAATGTTAAGGAAGTAAATGTTTTTGTTAGTGGAGGGGAGTGGCCCTTAGAAATCGATCGCAAGGCGTTCAAAGGGCCTAGAAGCCTTGACCAGGTGGGCCCTGTCTGGCCTATAGAAGTGCGGTTTGCACTCCGCACAGATCGGGCAGTCCCTGGTGACCGCTTCTACCTCCTCGTTGGAGAAAGGCAGGTTTCGGGCTCTGATGTAGTGGGCGAGCCGGGTGACCCCTGGATGGCAGAGGTCATCGTGGATGGCTTTTAGGCAGCTGATTTGCGCGCTGGCGCATGTCCCGCGGGATAGGGCATCCAAGGGCTCGTTGAGCTTCCCCGGTCGATATTTGATATCGTAATTGTAGGTGGAGAGTTCAATCCTCCACCGAAGAATTTTGTCATTTTAATTTTGCCCCTTTGCGAGTTGTCGAACATGAAGGCGACCGACCGTTGGTCGGTAATGAGGGTGAACCTCCTACCTGCGAGGTAGTGCCTCCAGTGTCGGATAGCCTCCACGATGGCTTGTGCTTCCTTCTCGACTGAGGAGTGTCGGAGTTCTGAAGCGGATAGGGTACGGGAGAAAAATGCAACGGGCCGCCCTGCTTGGTTTAAAGTGGCTGCTAGCGCTACCTCTGAGGCGTCGCTCTAAACCTGAAAAGGAGTGGATTCATCCACCGCCCGCATGGCTGCTTTGGCGATGTCGTCCCTTATGCAGCTGAAGGCCTGGTGCGCCTCAGCAGACAGGGGAAATAGTGTGGCCTTGAAGAGTGGGCGGGCTTTGTCCGCATATTGGGGGACCCACTGGGCTTAGTACGAAAAGAGCCCCAAGCACCGTTTGAGGGCTTTGGGGCCATGGGGGAGGGGGAGTTCTAAGCATGCGGTCCGGGTCTGGGCCCAGGACTCTGTTCTCCACGACGTAGCCGAGGATGGCTAGTCTGTTTGTGCGGAACACGCATTTCTCCTTGTTATATGTAAGGTTTAATTTTTGGGCCGTCTGGAGAAAACAGTGGAGGTTGGCGTCGTGGTCCTGCTGGTCATGGCCGCAGATGGTAACATTATCCAGATACGGAAACGTGGCCCGCAGCCCGTACTGGTCTACCATTCGGTCCATTGCTCGTTGGAACACAGAAACCCCGTTAGTGATGCCGAAGGGAACCCGGAGGAAATGGAAGAGGCGGCCATCGGCCTCGAATGGA
The DNA here is from genome assembly GCF_902713615.1 of Scyliorhinus canicula. Lineage (NCBI taxonomy): Eukaryota > Metazoa > Chordata > Chondrichthyes > Carcharhiniformes > Scyliorhinidae > Scyliorhinus > Scyliorhinus canicula. The sequence goes on along the minus strand of NC_052146.1, from coordinate 287,811,774 downwards.
ATTCTCCCCACCTTTGGGGGCCAGCCCCGCGCCGGAGCGGTTGGCACCAGAAGACCGGCGCAAAAAACCGGCGCCCCCGGCAGCGGGGCTGGCCGAAAGGCTTTCGCCGGTCCGCGCATGCGCCGGCAGTGACGTCAGCGGCAGCTGGCTGCTGACGTCACTGCCGGCGCATGCGCGATGTGGGGTTCTCTTCCGCTTCCACCATGGCGGAGGCCGTGGCGGCCGCGGAAGAAACTAGTGCAGCCAGGGCACTGGCCCGCAGTCTGAGCTGGGGGCCCCGATCGCGGGCCAGGCCACCGTGGGGGCACCCCCAGGGTTCGATCGCGCCCCCCGCCCCCCCAGGACCCCGGGGGCCTGCTCGCGCCACTGAGCCCGCCGTTCCAGAGGTGGTTCAAACCTCGGCGGCGGGAGAGGCCTCCCAGCGGCGGGACTTCGGCCCATCCGGGCCGGAGAATCACCGCAGGGGCCTCTCCGATCAGAGTGGCGAGATTCCCGCCACCACCACTTCCCGGGTGGCGGAGAATCTCTGCCACGGTGGGGGCGGGATTTTAGGCGCCCCCAGGCGATTCTCCGACCCTGCTGGGGGTCGGAGAATTTCGCCCCTGGTTTGCCATGTCTGCAATTCCGGGGAGCGGATACGCGTCTAGGAGCGTAAAGCGATTGATGGTCTGGCTATAATCGACGACCATGCGGAATTTTTCCCCGGTCTTGACGACCACCACCTGAGCTCTCCAGGGACTGTTACTGGCCTCTATGATCCCCTCACTGAGCAGCCTTCGGACCTCTGTTCTGATAAATACCCTATCCTGCAGGCTGTACCGCCTGCTGCGGGTGGCTACCGGTTTGCAATCTGGGGTGAGGTTGGCGAAGAGAGGAGGGGGGGGGGGCGATGCGCAGCATGGCGAGGCTGCAAATAGTGAGTGGGGGCAGGGGCCCGCCGAAGCTGAGGGTGAGACTCTTGAGGTTACATTGGAAATCCAAGCCTAAGAGGAGTGGCGTGCAGAGGTCGGGCAAGACATACAGTTTAAATTTGGAATAGCTAGCGCCTCGAATCGTTAGCGTTGCTGTAGTGCGGCCTTGGATTTGGATGGAATGGGGGCCCGAAGCGAGGGCGATAGTTTGGTTGACGGGATAAATAGGGAGGGAACAGCGTCTTACCAGCTCTGGGTGTATGAAGCTCTCTGTGCTCCCGGAGTTGAAGAGGCACGACGTGTTGTACCCGTTGATCTGGACCTCCGTCATCAAATTTCTCAGATGCTTGGGGCGAGATTGGTCGAGGTTGACCGTGTTGAGTTTCGGGCCGCGTGGTGGGTGCCCGGGGGAGTCGAATTCTTCCGATCGGGCGTCCTGTCGAGTAGATGCCGCTGCACTCTGGCAAGCTTGATGCAGGAACACTGCACTGAGTTGCGGGCCATGTGGTGACTGCCCGGGGAGGTCGTACTCCTCCGATGAGCTGTTTGAGTCTGGGGATGCAGCTAGGGCCCGTGGATCGCACGTGGGGGGTGGTGATGAAGATGGTATCCAAGATGGCGGCCCCCATGAATCGCATGTGGCCGGCCGCATGGTGGAGGTTTGCCAAGATGGCGGCCCCCATGGATCGCACGTGGTGGGAGGGGGCGGAGCCTGAGCGTAGGCCGCAGCGTTTCGGGCCCCGCGGGCCTGCTGGTGCTGGGGGCGATGTTTTTGGACTGTTGGGGTGTTGAGGGCTGGGGCCCTTCTGCCGAGGCACACTCTAGCATAGTGGCCTTTCTTCCCGCAGCTGCTGCAGGTCGCGGATCGGGCTGCCGCGGGTGCTGGCTTTGTCCACAGAAGTGGCAGGCTGGAGCAGTTGAATAACTGGTTTGGGGAGCTGAATAGTGGCAGGCTGGAGCAGTTGAATAACTGGTTTGGGGAGCTGGATAGTGGCAGGCTGGAGCAGTTGAATAACTGGTTTGGCGAGCTGAGTAGCTGGCTGGGGGAGCTGAGTAATTAGCTGGAGCAGCTGGATAGTTTGAGTAGTTGACTGGGACAGTAGGGCTACCGGCTGTGGCAGCGCGATAGCTGGAGGGCCTTGCGGCACAGGCTTGGGGGGTCCTCAGGTCGGGGGCCCATGTGGGGTTAGCGGGGTCCGCGGGAAACAAGTTGAGGCTGCGGAAAGAAACTTCCATTGTGATAGCAGCCTCTACTGTAGTCTCTAAGCCCTGGGCCCCATTTTCTAATAGTCTCTGGCGTACATAGCTAAATTGAAGGCCCGCTACAAAAACATCCCGCACAGCAAGCTCCCTATGTTCGGCCGCGGTTACGACCTGGTAATTGCAGTCATTTGAGAGATTGGTCAACTCGCGTGCAAATTCAGCTAAAGTTTCAGTAGACCATTGTCGGTGAGTCGTGAGCACATGGCGGGCAAAGATCTCGTTCATGGGCCTAACATACATTTTTTCCAAAATCGCCAGCGCAGCGGTGTAGGAACCGGCTGGATTTAATTGTGTAGAAATTCTGTGGCTTACCCTCGTGTGCAGTAGGCTGAGCTTTTGTTCCTCCGTAGTTTCAGCGGTGCTGATTTCGGCCAGGTAGGCCTTAAAACATTTCAGCCAGTGGCAGAAGGTTTCTTTCGCCGCTGCATCCTGCGGATCGAGTTCTAGACGTCCTGGTTTTAGAGCGGATTCCATACTTTACTTAAGTGTATTAAATTGATGGAACCATCAATTCAGCGAACACGTGTAGTTGGATCTGAACAGAGGCTTTCATACACTTACAATAGAGCCAGCCTATTCGTCGTTGAACTTCAGGTGAATTGGCAGGCAGGGCAGCACGGTGGCACAGTGGTTAGCCCTGCCGCCTCACGGCGCCGAGGTCCCAGGTTCGATCCCGGCTCTGGGTCACTGTCCGTGTGGAGTTTGCACATTCTCCCCGTGTTTGCGTGGGTTTCGCCCCCACAACCCAAAAGATGTACAGGCTAGGTCAGGGGTGGGCAAACTTTTCCGTGAAAGGGCCACATTCAGAAATTCACAATTCACAAAGGGCCGCATAGTATATTAAGTAAAATAATTACTTCACCCGGTTATGATTCTGGGCGCCTCATATAGAACATAGAACAGTACAGCACAGAACAGGCCCTTCGGCCCTCGATGTTGTGCCGAGCAATGATCATCCTACTCAAGTCAACGTATCCACCCTATACCAGTAAGTAACCCAACAGCCCCCCCCCCCATTAACCTTAAAAAAAAAAAATTTTTTTTTAATTTTTAAAAAATTAAAAAAAATTTTTTTTTTTTTTTTTTTTTAATGACTTGGAGGGCCGCAGAAATACCTTTGGTGGGCCGCATGCGGCCCGCGGGCCGTAGTTTGCCCACCCCTGGGCTAGGTGGATTGGCCACGCTAAATTGCCCCTTAATTGGAAAAAATGAATTGGGTACTCTAAATTTATTTTTAAAAAAAGGTGAACTGGCAGGCTGGCTCTAAGGCACTGATCTTTATACATCGGTCCCAGGGGGAGGAGTCCTGGGCGGAGCCAAGGGAGGAGCCCAGTACAAACTCTCGCGTACTCCCAGAGCAACTCCCCCTGGCGGTCGGATAGTGCAACTGCACTTACAATAGGTAGATAACGAACATATCTACATGGAGTGATATTGGCAACTATATATAGTGTGAATCACATTCACCACACGTACATTCTGGTGCAGTCATTCATCCCTGCTATGTTTGAGGGACAGCCCCTCTGGCTGAGGGGCTGGTTGCTGGGTGACAGGGGTTATCCACTGAGGTCCATGCAGCAACCAGGGGTGTGGTGGAGTGCTGCTTTGGTCTGCTGAAAATGAGATTCAGGTGCCTGGCCCGCTCCGGAGGGGCCCTGCAGTACCAGCCCGACAGGGTCGTTCGCATTGTTGTGGTATGCTGTGCGCTGCACAACGTCGCAATGCAGGGAGATGCCCTGGTGGAGGAGAAGGAGGGAGAAGCCACTGGCAGTGGTGCCAACGCTGAGGAGGAGGAGGAGGAGGTTGAAGAGGTTGGTGGTGCGTCGGGCGCAGCACACACACACGACCCGGGTGCTGGTAATACCCAGGAGGCTGCACAACGCCACCGGTGAGGACAGCGGGCACGCGACGCGTTGGTGGCATCGATGAACACTACCACTACCACCTGCATCGCCAGTCGTGCAGACGGACAGCACACAACAACCCCCACTCCTCCCCCCCCCCCCCCCCCCCCCCCACCCCCCTGATGAGCTGCGATTACACCCTTCATCCCCGCATTTAACCCTTCCTGCCGCCTAGGCTCTCGAACTGGAATTGTCGAGATCTGGGGAGGCTTAGTCATTCAGTATATTCAACGCAGAGACTGATACATTTCTAGATTTTAAAGACATCAAGCGATTGTTCGGGAAAATGGCATTGAAATAGATCAACCATGATCTAGTTGAATGGCGGAGTAGACTTGAGGGGTCAAATAGCCTCCTCCTGCTCGCATTCTCAATGTTCCTATATATGCATATTGCAGACTTTACAGGTTGTATGCGTTAGCGAATTCCAGTGAGCATTACTGGTGCAAGTACTTCCAAACCTCACACAAGCTTCCAGTATTGTAACAGGCTGTACCCAGCCTAGATGGCATTTCCAGGAAGCACAGACTGATGGTAAGGTATGTCTCCATCTGGAACCTGGATAGATTTTACAATTCTTGCAGCTGAACATAGAGAGCTAACAGCTAAATGCAGGAAATGTTAGATTTAAGTAATTTAAACACTGTTCCAGCTCATCGTAAACCATTGCTTTCATAAACAATCATACCTTACGACTGGTGCATCCTTGCCTGTTTGTGATCAGTTGCCAACCCAACAGCAGTGCCCTGGAGTCTCCAGGAATTGAAAATCAATTGCAGAGCAGGGCTGTGAGTAAGGCAGGGGATAAATCAATCAAGTATTCAAAATTTACATTCTTTTATTGTTTATTGGTTATAACATTTTAGACAAGGGAGTAGAGGAAGGCTGTTTGGCAGAGAGTGAAGGGTACTACCGAAAAGAGAGACAAGTTGCCAAAGGTTTTCGAGTTGTACACCTTGGGACAAATGCAGGAATGCCGAATTTCAAAGCGTCAGGACAATTTCTGCGACAGGAGAAAAAGGGTGCTGATTGGCTGGCAGGGTGACTCTGATTGAACATAAGAACATAAGAACTAGGAGCAGGAGTAGGCCATCTGGCCCCTCGAGCCTGCTCCGCCATTCAATGAGATCATGGCTGATCTTTTGTGGACTCAGCTCCACTTTCCGGCCCGAACACCATAACCCTTAATCCCTTTATTCTTCAAAAAACGATCTATCTTTACCTTAAAAACGTGTAATGAAGGAGCCTCAACTGCTTCACTGGGCAAGGAATTCCATAGATTCACAACCCTTTGGGTGAAGAAGTTCCTCCTAAACTCAGTCCTAAATCTACTTCCCCTTATTTTGAGGCTATGTCCCCTAGTTCTGCTGTCACCCGCCAGTGGAAACAACCTGCCCGCATCTATCCTATCTATTCCCTTCATAATTTTAAATGTTTCTATAAGATCCCCCCTCATCCTTCTAAATTCCAACGAGTACAGTCCCAGTCTACTCAACCTCTCCTCATAATCCAACCCCTTCAGATCTGGGATTAACCTAGTGAATCTCCTCTGCACACCCTCCAGTGCCAGTACGTCCTTTCTCAAGTAAGGAGACCAAAACTGAACACAATACTCCAGGTGTGGCCTCACTAACACCTTATACAATTGCAACATAACCTCCCTAGTCTTAAACTCCATCCCTCTAGCAATGAAGGACAAAATTCCATTTGCCTTCTTAATCACCTGTTGCACCTGTAAACCAACTTTCTGTGACTCATGCACTAGCACACCCAGGTCTCTCTGCACAGCAGCATGCTTTAATATTTTATCGTTTAAATAATAATCCCGCTTGCTGTTATTCCTACCAAAATGGATAACCTCACATTTGTCAACATTGTATTCCATCTGCCAGACCCTAGCCCATTCACTTAACCTATCCAAATCCCTCTGCAGACTTCCAGTATCCTCTGCACTTTTCGCTTTACCACTCATCTTAGTGTCATCTGCAAACTTGGACACATTGCCCTTGGTCCCCAACTCCAAATCATCTATGTAAATTGTGAACAATTGTGGGCCCAACACGGATCCCTGAGGGACACCACTAGCTACTGATTGCCAACCAGAGAAACACCCATTAATCCCCACTCTTTGCTTTCTATTAATTAACCAATCCTCTATCCATGCTACTACTTTACCCTTAATGCCATGCATCTTTATCTTATGCAGCAACCTTTTGTGTGGCACCTTGTCAAAGGCTTTCTGGAAATCCAGATATACCACATCCATTGGCTCCCCTTTATCTACTGCACTGGTAATGTCCTCAAAAAATTCCACTAAATTAGTTAGGCACGACCTGCCCTTTATGAACCCATGCTGCGTCTGCCCAATGAGACAATTTCTATCCAGATGCCTCGCTATTTCTTCCTTGATGATAGATTCCAGCATCTTCCCTACTACCGAAGTTAAGCTCACTGGCCTATAATTTCCTGCTCTCTGCCTACCTCCTTTTTTAAACAGTGGTGTTACGTTTGCTAATTTCCAATCCACCGGGACCACCCCAGAGTCTAGTGAATTTTGGTAAATCATCATTAGTGCATCTGCAATTTCCCTAGCCATCTCTTTTAGCACTCTGGGATGCATTCCATCAGGGCCAGGAGACTTGTCTACCTTTATCCCTATTAGCTTGCCCATCACTACCTCCTTAGTGATAACAATCCTCTCAAGGTCGTCACCTGTCATAGCCTCATTTCTATCAGTCGCTGGCATGTTATTTGAGTCTTCCACTGTGAAGACCTACCCAAAAAACCTGTTCAGTTCCTAAGCCATTTCCTCATCTCCCATTATTAAAACTCCCTTCTCATCCTCTAAAGGACCAATATTTACCTTAGCCACTCTTTTTTTGTTTTATATATTTGTAAAAACATTTACTGTCTGTTTTTATATTCTGAGCAAGTTTACTCTCATAATCTATCTTACTCTTCTTTATAGCTTTTTTAGTAGCTTTCTGTTGCCCCCTAAAGATTTCCCAGTCCTCTAGTCTCCCACCAATCTTTGCCACTTTATATGCTTTTTCCTTCAATTTGATACTCTCCCTTATTTCCTTAGATATCCACGGTCGATTTTCCCTCTTTCTACCGTCCTTCCTTTTTGTTGGTATAAACCTTTGCTGAGCACTGTGAAAAATCGCTTGGAAGTTTCTCCACTGTTCCTCAACTGTTCCACCATAAAGTCTTTGCTCCCAGTCTACCTTAGCTAGTTCTTCTCTCATCCCATTGTAATCTCCTTTGTTTAAACACAAAACACTAGTATTTGATTTTACCTTCTCACCCTCCATCTGTATTTTAAATTCCACCATATTGTGATCGCTCCTTCCGAGATTGGCCAAGGTGTCGCCAAGGAGAAAGCAACAGGGAGCTATAGGCTTCCTAAGTTCCCAGGTAACTCAGACAGGATGCAAGGCTTGATCTTGGGAACCCTATAGTACCCCCCCCCCTTGTTTTCTCCTTGACAATAATGCAGCCAATCAGTCAACATGCCAACCAAGATTGTTTGAAATTGGCATTCTTCCATTTGACCTGGTGAGTGCAAAACCAGGAACATTCAAGGGTCGTTTCTGTTTCATAAATTTCCTCAAGCATCATTCAAGCCATTCAGTGTATAATATCCACTCAACTGCATTTCTATGGTTCTCTGTCAAGCATCTATTATTCTATGTGGCAGCCAAAATTCCATTATTTGGACAGTTTATTCACCTACAAGGCCTGGGACTATTTTATCACTTGTCAATCAGTCTCCATAGCTACCGTGGACTCGCATTGTTAAAAAAAGCATTCGATTACAGTAATTGGTTGCGCTGTCAGGTTAAAATTTGCGTTCTGTGACTCCCTTTGACTCTCCAAACATTTGAAGCTACTGGAGAAGTTTTAAATATTGAGACCTCATTACCCCACGGGACAATATGGGCGGGTATTCTCCACGCTGGGCGGACGTTTCAATGCACTGAAGGTTAGAAGTGTGTTTTAACTATCGACAAGCGTTTGAGTGAATGGTGGACACACCAGTTACCCCTCAATGGGTAATGCTCACGGCACAGTCATAAATGATGGTAAAAGTTGCATTTCTGTGATTGCCGCTTAACAGTAGGGCTGCACGATAAAAATTGATTCATAATCTGTAAATAGTTACGGGCCCACCAATTTGGAAATTTCAACAAACTGCACGATAAGTTATTCAAATACAATGTTGGTGGGGGCTCTAATTTATTTATCCCAGGCGCCAATGTTGTAACTGTTTCAGTGTTTAGGTCAATCGCCTCATGGCCATGGCAACATTCTGAACAGTTCTCCTTGCCCATCATTATATATTCCTTATTTCTTTTCAGTTGTTGTTCTCCGTGGCTTTCTTTCCTACTCCTGTTCTCTGGCCCTCCGGTTTCTCTCTCTCTCCATCTCTCCAGCATGCTGTCTTTTATTTCTGCCCAGTTTCTACTTTGGGCCTAACCGAGGGGTTTCGACCCGCCCCCATCTTAAATACTGACCTCCTTTGGTGTGGACAGGGACAAGGTATGAAGAAGATACAAGGTAAAGGCGGGTAAAGAAGTACATTCAGATCACAGACTTGTTACAGTGCAGAAGAAGGCCATTCGGCCCAGTTGAGCTGTGTTGGCTGGACAGTTGGTTTATGATGTCGAGCAAGACCAACAGCACAGGTTCATTTCCCGTACTGGCCGAGGTTATTGATGAGGTTATTACTTTTCCACCTCGCCCCTCACCTGAAGGGTGGTGATCCTCTGGTTAAATCACCACCAGTCAACACCCCCCCCCCCCCCCCCCCCCCCAAAGGGTAAAGCAGCCGACGGTCATCTGAGACTATGACAACTTTACTTAACATGCTTACTGTATAAATGTTAATTTTAGCTACAATTAAACACCCTGCATGCGGAATCTGTTATTGTGATACATATATTCTGTGACAGGAATAATACCATCCTTACAATAGGTAACAGGAAAGGGCTGCTTTATCTCAGTGGGCTAGACAGCCGGTTTGTGATGCAGAACAAGGCCAGCAGCGTGGGTTCAATTCCTGTACCAGCTTACCTGAACGGGTGCTGGAATGTGGCAACTAGGGGCTTTTCACAGTAACTTCATACTTGTGACAATAAAAGATTATTATTATTGAACAGGCTGAAGCACTTTGTTCTAGATAAAAAGAATGGCTAAGTGTTAACTGATAGAAATTTTTAAGATTATAAGGGATTTGATAGGGTGGATATTGAGTTAATGTTTCCAGTAGTTGGAGACCAAAACAAGGGGTAGTAAACATAAGGGCTGGGATTCTCCCCTACCCGGCGGGGTGGGGGGTCCCCGGCGGGATGGAGTGGTGTGAACCACTCCGGCGTCGGGCCGCCCCTAAGGTGCAGCAATCTCTGCACCTTTAGGGGCCAACCCCTCACATTGGGGGGCTAGGCCTGTGCCGGAGTGGTTGGCGCTCCGCCGGCTGGTATGGACGGCCTTTGGCGCCACGCCAGCCGGGGCCGAAGGGACTTCGCCGGTCGGCGGAAGTCCGAGCATGCGCCGGAGCATCAGCGGCTGCTGACGTCATCCCCGCGCATGCGCAGGGGAGGGGGTCACTTCTGCCTCCGCCATGGTGAAGGCTATGGCAAACGCAGAAGGAAAAGAGTGCCCCCTCGGCACAGGCCCGCCCGCCGATTGGTGGGCTCCGATCACGGGCCAGGCCACCGTGGGGGCACCCCCAGGGCCAGATTGCCCTGCGCCCCCCAGCCCTCCCCCTCCCCAGGACCCCGGAGCCCGCCCGCGCCGCCTGCTCCCGCCGGTAAGGTAGGTGGTTTGATCCACGCCGGCGGGAGAAGCATAACAGCAGCGGGACTTCAGCCCATCGCAGACCGGAAAATCGCCGGGGGGGGGGGGGGGGGGGGCACCGACTGACGCGGTGCGATTCCCGCCCCCGCCAAATCTTTGGTGCCGGAGAATTCGGGACACGACGGGGGCGGGATTGATGTCGACCCCCGGCGATTCTCAGACCCAGCGGGGTGTCGGAGAATCCCGCCCAAGATAACTACTTGTAAATGCAATAGGAAATTCAGAGAGTGGTTAATATGTGGGACTTGCTACCACAGAGAATAGTTGAGACAGGGGTAGCACGGTTGCACAGAGGTTAGCACAGCTGCCTCACAGTGCCAGGGACCCAGGTTAAATTCCTGCCTCGAGTGACAGTCTGTGTGGAGTTTACACATTCTCACCATGTCCGTGTGGGTTTCCACCCGGTGCTCCGGTTTCCTCCCACAATCCAAAGATGTGCAGTTTAGGTGACTTGGCCACAATAGATTGCCCCTTAGTCTCCAAAGATTAGGTGGGTTAATGGGAATAGGGTGAGGGAGTGGGCCAAGATAGGGTGCTCTTTCAGAGGGCTGGATCAGACTTGATGGGCTGAATTACCTCCTTCTGCACTGTAGTGATTCTATGATTCTAAATATTGTAGATGTATTTAAGGAGAAGCTAGCTATCCTGTGGGAGGTCATGTGGAGCATTGGGCAGTTTGTGTCCTAGCTCAGGGCTTGATGGCCAAGGCAGGTGTGTTCACAAGGCGGCCAAACAGGTTGAGTGTCAACTTGCAAATCCTTCCAACACACAGCAATGGTGGGTGGTAAGACTGAGAGCGATTCTGTTGATGGAAAGAATGTTGGAGCCTCCCCCATCACCATTCGCAGCTCCAGGCCGGAACACGCATGTAAAAAAGTGCATGCTGCCACAGGAACCTCCACTCCCGGAGGGTATTGTAGCACACCCACCACCAGAGAACCCCAAGATGGGAAAGGGAATGGAAGATTAGCCTGTTAACCTGTTAGGGTTGGATGAATAAGGTTTGGAGGAGGTTGAATGGAAAATAAATACCAGTAGACTCTCCAGGCTGAATGGCCTGTTTCTGTGCAGAAACGACTGCGTGGCAAAACTTGGTTCCAACTCCATCTACAAGTTTGCTGACATTACGACCATAGTGGGCCGGATCTCGAATAACGACGAGTCAGAATGCAGGAGGGAGATAGAGAACCTAGTGGAGTGGTGTAGCGACAACAATCTCTCCCTCAATGCCGGCAAAACTAAAGAGCTGGTCATTGACTTCAGGAAGCAAAGTACACCCCTGTCAGCATCAACGGGATCGAGGTGGAGATGGTTAGCAGTTTCAAATTCCGAGGGGTGCACATCTTCAAAATCTCCAAAAATCTGTCCTGGTCCACCCACGTCGCGCTACCAACAATAAAGCACAACAGCGCCTGTACTTCCTCAGGAAACTAAGGAAATTTGGCATGTCCACATTAACCCTTACCAACTTTTACAGATGCACTATAGAAACCATCCTACCGGGCTGCATCACGGCCTGGTATGGCAACTGCTTGGCCCAGGACTGCAAGAAACTTCAGAGAGTCGTGAATACCGCCCAGTCCATCACACAAACCTGCCTCCCATCCATTGATTCCATCTACACCTCCCGCTGCCGGGGGAAAGCGGGCAGCATAATCAAGGATGCCTCCCACCCGACTTACTCACTCTTCCAACTTCTTCCATCGGGCAGGAGATACAGAAGTCTGAGAACACGCATGAACAGATTCATAAACAGCTTCTTCCCCACTGTCCCCAGACTCCTAAATGACCCTCTTATTGACTGACCTCATTAACACTATGTGGTGAATGAGATTCACACGGTTTTATAAGTTATCAATGTCACTCTGTTCCCATTGTATATATGTACCGATATTGTAAGTGCAGTTGCACTACTTTACCACCAAGGGGAGTAGCTCTGGGAGTACTCGAGAGTTTGTACTGGGCTCCCCCTTGGCTCCGCCCAGAACTCCTCCCCCTGGAGTTTCTGTATAAAGATCCGTGCCACAGGGCCAGCCAGCCAGTTCACCGAAAGTTCAACGGCTAACAGGCTGGCTCTGCTGTAAGTATATTAAAACCGCTATTCTAATCCAACAATCACGTGTCCGTAGAATTGATGGTTCCATCAATTTAATATACTTACGAAACAGTCGAAGTAAATCATGGAAGCAGCCCTCAAGCCCAGACGCATAGAACTCGACCCGCAGGATGCAGAGGCTAAATAAATTTTCCCCCACTGGCTGAGATGTTTTAAGGCCTACCTGGCAGAAGCCAGCACCACTGAAACAACGGAGGAACAAAAGCTCAGCCTACTGCACGCGAGGGTAAGCCACAGAATCTCCACACAGCTAAATCCGGCCGGTTCTTACATCGCAGCGCTGGCGATATTGGACAAAATGTACGTTAGGCCCATTAACGAGGTTTATGCACGCCACGTGTTTACGACTCGCCGTCAGCGGCCTACAGAAACGCTAGCCGAATTTGTACGTGAACTGAACAATCTCTCTAATGACTGTAATTATCAGGCCATTACCGCGGCTGAACATAGGGAGTTTGCTGTGCGGGACGTTTTCGTAGCGGGCCTTAGATCGAACTATGTGCGCCAAAGACTGCTAGAAAAGGGGGCCCAGGACTTAGATACTACTGTGGAGGCTGCTATCACTATGGAAGTCTCCTTCCGCAGCCTCACCTCGTTTCCCGTGGACCCCGCGACCTCATCGTGGACCCCCGACCAACAATCCCCCCAGGCCTGTGCCGCACGGCCCCCCAGCTACCGCGCTGCCAAAGCCAGTTACTCTGCGGCCCCAGCCAGTCACTCAGCTGCTCCAGCCAGCTACTCATCTGCCCCAGCCTGCTATTTCTGTGGACAAAGCCAGCACCCGCGGCAGCACTGCCCAGCCCGATCCGCGACCTGCAGCAGCTGCGGGAAGAAAGGCCACTATGCCAGAGTGTGCCTCGCGAAAAGTGCCCCAGTTTCTAACTCCCCAGTAGAGAGAACAAATCGCTCCCAGCACCAGCGGGCCCGCGGGGCCCGGAACGCTGCGGCCTACGCCCCGACTCTGCCCCCTCCCGCCACGTGCTATCCATGGGGGCTGCCATCTTGGCAAAGCCCCACCATGCGGCCGGCCACATGCGACTCATGGGGGCCGCCATTTTGGACGCCATCTTCCTTGCCGCTCACCACGTGCGATCCACGGGCCCCATCTGCATCTCCATGCTCAGATAGCTCATCAGAAGACTACGACTCCCCCGGGCACTCATCACGCGGCCCGCAACTCAGCGCAGCGATCCTGCATCAAGCTCGCCAGAACGTACCGGCATCTACTCGACCGGACGCCCACTCAGAAGACTACGACTTCCCCGGGCACCCATCACGTGGCCCGCAACTCAACGCGGTCACCCTAGATCATTCCCGCCCCAAGCACCTACGAAGTTCGATGGCGGAGGTCCAGATCAACGGGTACAGAATGCCATGCCTCTTTGATTCAGGGAGCACCGAGAGCTTCATACACCCAGAGCTGGTAAGACGCTGTTCGCTTCCTATGTTTCCTGTGAGCTAAATTATCGCCCTCGCTTCGGGCTCCCACTCAGTCCAAATCCGTCGCTACGCTCACAATTCGAGGCGCTAGTTATTCTAAATTTAAACTTTATGTCCTGCCCGACCTCTGCGCGCCACTCTTATTAGGCCTGGATTTCCAGTGCAACCTCAAAGCCTCACCCTCAGCTTCGGCGGGCCCCTGCCCCCACTCACTATCTGCAGCCTAACCACGCTGCGCCTCTCCCTCCGTCCTCTCTTCGCCAATCTCACTCCAGATTGCAAACCAGTAGCTACTCGCAGCAGGCGATACAGCCTACAGGATAGGGTCTTTATCCGATCGGAGGTCCGGCGGCTGCTCAGTGACGGGATCACAGAGGCCAGTAATAGTCCCTGGAGAGCTCAGGTGTTGGTCATCAAGACCGGGGAGAAATTCTGCATGGTCGTCGACTATAGTCAGACCATAACTCGCTTTACGCTTCTAGACGCGTATCCCCTCCCCAGAATTGCAGACATAGTTAATCAGATCGCCCAATATCGGCTATTTTCCACGGTGGATCTGAAGTCTGCATACCACCAGCTCCCAATCCGCCCGGAGGACCGCCACTACACGGTGTTCGAGGCCGATGGCCGCCTCTTCCATTTCCTCCGGGTTCCCTTCGGCGTTACTAACGGGGTTTCGGTGTTCCAACGAGCAATGGACCGAATGGTAGACCAGTACAGGCTGCGGGCCACGTTTCTGTATCTGGACAATGTTACCATCTGCGGCTATGACCAGCAGGACCGCGACGCCAACCTCCACCGTTTTCCCCAAACGGCACAGAAATTAAACCTCACTTATAACAAGGAGAAATGCGTTACCGCACAAACAGACTGGCCATCCTCGGCTACGTCGTGGAGAATGGAATCCTGGGCCCAGACGCGGACCGTATGCGCCCCCTCATAGAACACCCCCTCCCTCATTGCCCCAAGGCCCTCTAACGGTGCTTGGGGTTCTTTTCATACTACGCCCAGTGGGTCCCTCAATATGCGGACAAAGCCCGCCCACTCTTTAAGGCCACACGATTTCCCCTGTCAGCTGAGGCGCGCCAGGCCTTCAGCTGCATCAAGGAGGACATCGCCAAAGCAGCCATGCGGGCGGTGGATGAATCCACTCCCTTTCAGGTTGAGAGCAACGCCTCAGAGGTAGCACTAGCAGCCACTTTAAATCAGGCAGGGAGGCCCGTTGCATTTTTCTCCCGTACCCTATCCGCTTCAGAACTCCGACAGTCCTCAGTCGAGAAGGAAGCACAAGCCATCGTGGATGCTGTTCGTCACTGGAGGCACTACCTCGCAGGTAGGAGGTTCACCCTCATCACCGACCAACGATCGGTTGCCTTTATGTTTGACAACTCGCAATGGGGCAAAATAATAAACGATAAAATCCTTTGGTGGAGGATCGAACTCTCCACCTATAGTTACGATATTAAATATCGACCGGGGAAGCTCAATGAGCCCTCGGATGCCCTATCCCGCGGGACATGCGCCAGCGCGCAGATCAGCCGTCTGAAAGCCATCCACGATGACCTCTCCCATCCAGGGGTCACCCGGCTCGCCCACTACATCAGAGTCCAAAACCTGCCTTTCTCCAACGAGGAGGTAAAAGCGGTCACCAGGGACTGCCCGATCTGTGCAGAGTGCAAACCGCACTTCTATAGACCAGACAGGGCCCACCTGGTCAAGGCTTCTAGGCCCTTTGAACGCCTTGCGATCGATTTCAAAGGGCCACTCCCCTCCACTAACAAGGACATTTATTTCCTCAACATCATAGATGAGTTCTCCCGATTCCCTTTTGCCATTCCGTGCCCCGACATGACCTCCCACACAGTCATTAGGGCCCTGCATAGTGTCTTCACCCAGTTTGGGTTCCCCAGTTACGTGCACAGCGACCGGGGTTCATCCTTTATGAGCGACAAGCTGCGTCAGTACCTGCTCGACAAGGGCATCTCCTCGAGCAGGACTACCAGCTACAACCCCAGGAGGAACGGACAGGTGGAGAGGGAGAACGCGAAGGTCTGGAAGACCGTCCTACTGACCTAGAAAACTCCAAGTCTCCCAATGGCAAGAAGTCCTCCCAGACGCGCTCCACGCAATTAGATCCCTCCTCTGTACAGCGACAAATCAAACCCCTCACGAGCGGCTCTTCCTTTTTTCTAGGGGCACTACCACGGGGGTCTCACTTCCAGCGTGGCTGAGGACACCAAGCCCGGTTCTCCTGAGAAAGCACGTCAGGGCGCACAAAACCGACCCCCTTGTTGAAAATGTGCGCCTCCTCCATTCCAACCCACAGTACGCATTCGTGGAGTTCCCGGACGGTCGCCAGGACACAGTATCCCTTCGGGACCTGGCACCCGCTGGATCCAGCCCCCCCCCCTACCCCCACTGAGGAACCCCTTACCCCGTTCCCTATGCTGCCACCCCCTCACGCCCCCGATTCCAAGCTCGCCCCATCTGTTCCACGCGCCAGCCCCAGCCCGCCCCCAGCGCCCCCAGTTGCCGGTCGAGCCAGAGGTGTATGAAGTTTGGACGAGATCCGCCCCGGAGTCTGCCATCGTACCCCAGCTCTCAACTCCCACCCAGCCACCGCAAGAGGCTGCAACCCCGGTGCTCCGCAGATCGCAACGAACAATTCATCCACCGGACAGACTAACTCTGTGAGCCACCACCCCCGCCGGACTTGATTTTTTTTCACAGGGGGTGAATGTGGTGAATGAGATTCACACGGTGTTATAAGTTACCAATGTCACTCTGTTCCCATTGTATACATGTACCGATATTGTACGTGCAGTTGCACTACCTGTCCACCAGGGGGAGTAGCTCTGGGAGTACTCGAGAGTTTGTACTAGGCTCCCCCTTGGCTCCGCCCAGAACTCCTCCCCCTGGAGCTGCTGTATAAAGATCCGTGCCACAGGGCCAGCTAACCAGTTCATCGAAAGTTAACAGGCTGGCTCTGCTGTAAGTATATTAAAACCGCTATTCTAATCCTACAATCACGTGTCCGTAGAATTGATGGTTCCATCACACTACACCTTGTATGCTTCATCCGATGCCAGTGCTTATGTAGTTACATTGTATATCTTGTGTTGCCCTATTATGTATTTTCTTTTCTTCCCTTTTTTTCCCATGTACTTAATGATCTGTCGAGCTGCTCGCAGAAAAATACTTTTCACTGTAACTCGGTACACGTGACAATAAACAAATCCAATCCAAGTTCTATGCAATTTTCCGAAAAGAAAACATGACAACGGATTTTCCTGGTTCGCTGAGAAAATAAACCATGTACGTTTAGGTTTAAGTTTCCACCTGGATAAGACAGATCATTTATAATCCTTTGTACTAATACATTTAAAATAAACAGGCTAAAAACTATATCAAATTTTTCACAAAACGTCCAGACGCCCAGTCTAAAATCCCAGCACAGTAGTTTAAGAATTTGATCCATATTTTTTTCGCTGGAAATTTAAGAAAATTCCGTATAAGTAACCGGGTATCTATCGGATTGGTGGAAGTAGACAACTGGTTCACTAATATCCTTTAGGAAAAGAAAATGGTGCCCATGTGCAGTCTGGCCTACATTTCAATGTGGCTGGCTCTTAACTGACACCTAAATTGACCTAGCAAGCCAGCAGGTTCAGGAAGAAGGCCCAACAGCATTTTCCAACGGAAATAAAGGGCGGGGAATAAACATGGCTTTCACAGCCTGAGGGTAAATCACAAAAAAGTGCACTAGCACAGGATATTGGACTGCAATGTCATGGTGCAATATTATCAACCTTCCTTAACGTAGGATTTTAAAAACAAATATTGGCCAGGTGTATGTCGACCTGTATCTGGCCAATGAAATGGGCAATTAGCATTAAGCTTATTGCCTCCCTGGTGCAAGGGTCAAGGATGTCTCGGAGCGGCTGCAGGACATTCTGGGGGGGGGGGGGGGAGGGTGAACAGCCAGCTGCCGTGGTGCACATAGGCACCAACGATATAGGTAAAAAACGGGATGAGGTCCTACAAGCAGAATTCAGGGAGTTAGGAGTTAAACTAAAAAGTAGGACCTCAAAGGTAGTAATCTCAGGATTGCTACCAGTGCCACGAGCTAGTCAGAGTAGGAATGTCAGGATAGATAGGATGAATGCGTGGCTCGAGAGATGGTGCAAGAGGGAGGGATTCAAATTCCTGGGGCATTGGGACCGGTTCTGGGGGAGGTGGGACCAGTACAAACCGGACGGTCTGCACCTGGGCAGGACTGGAACCGATGTCCTAGGGGGGGGGTTTCTAGAGCTGTTGGGGAGGGTTTAAACTAATGTGGCAGGGGGATGGGAACCGATGCAGGAAGTTGGAAGGTAGTAAAACAGGGTCAGAAGCAAAAGGAAGTAAGGGGAAAAGTGCAAGGCAGAGAAGACATAGTCAAAAATCTAAAAGGGTGACAGTACAAGGTACAGTGACTGAGGGGAGCTCAGTGAATAGGCCCAGTAATAACAAAAGGAATAAAACTGGAGATGTTAAGATTCAAAACAGAGGTAAAAAAACCAACATAAGTGTACTTTACCTGAATGCTCGTAGTATTCGGAATAAAGTAAATGAGTTGATGGCACAAATCATCGTAAATGACTATGATTTAGTGGCCATTACTGAAACATGGTTAAAGGATGGTCACGACTGGGAGTTAAATATCCGAGGGTATCAAACTATTCGGAAGGACAGAGTGGATGGTAAGGGAGGTGGTGTTGCTCTGTTATTTAAGGATGACATCCGGGCAATAGTAAGGGATGACATCGGTGCTATAGAGGATAAGGTTGAATCCATTTGGGTGGAAATCAGGAATAGTAAGGCGAAAAAGTCACTGATAGGAGTAGTCTATCGGCCACCAAATAGTAACGATATGGTGGGGCAGGCAATAAACAAAGAAATAACTGATGCATGTAGAAATGGTACAGCAGTTATCATGGGGGATTTTAATCTACATGTCGATTGGTTTAACCAGGTCGGTCAAGGCAACCTTGAGGAGGAGTTTATAGAATGTATCCGCGATAGTTTCCTAGAACAGTATGTAATGGAACCTACGCGGGAACAAGCGGTCCTAGATCTTGTCCTGTGTAATGAGACAGGATTGATTCATGATCTCATAAATCGACCGTGGATATCTAAGGAAATAAGGGAGAGTATCAAATTGAAGGAAAAAGCATATAAAGTGGCAAAGATTGCTGGGAGATTAGAGGACTGGGAAATCTTTAGGGGGGCAACAGAAAGCTACTAAAAAAGCTATAAAGAAGAGTAAGATAGAGTATGAGAGTAAACTTGCTCAGAATATAAAAACAGACAGTAAAAGTTTTTACAAATATATAAGACAAAAAAGAGTGGCTAAGGTAAATATTGGTCCTTTAGAGGATGAGAAGGGAGTTTTAATAATGGGAAATGAGGAAATGTCTGAGGAACTGAACAGGTTTTTTGGGTCGGTCTTCACAGTGGAAGGCACAAATAACATGCCAGCGACTGATAGAAATGAGGCTATGACAGGTGAGGACCTTGAGAGGATTGTTATCACTAAGGAGGGAGTGATGGGCAAGCTAATGGGGCTAAAGGTAGACAAGTCTCCTGGCCCTGATGGAATGCATCCCAGAGTGCTAAAAGAGATGGCTAGGGAAATTGCAGATGCACTAGTGATAATTTACCGAAATTCACTAGACTCTGGGGTGGTCCCGGTGGATTGGAAATTAGCAAACGTGACGCCACTGTTTAAAAAAGGAGGTAGGCAGAAAGCAGGAAATTATGGGCCAGTGAGCTTAACTTCGGTAGTAGGGAAGATGCTGGAATCTATCATCAAGGAAGAAATTGCAAGGCATCTGGATAGAAATTGTCCCATTGGGCAGACGCAGCATGGGTTCGTAAAGGGCAGGTCATGCCTAACTAATTTAGTGGAATTTTTTGAGGACATTACCAGTGCAGTAGATAACGGGGAGCCGATGGATGTGGTATATCTGGATTTCCAGAAAGCCTTTGTCAAGGTGCCACACAAAAGGTTGCTGCATAAGATAAAGATGCATGGCATTAAGGGTAAAGTAGTAGCATGGATAGAGGATTGGTTAATTAATAGAAAGAAAAGAGTTGGGATAAATGGGTGTTTCTCTGGATGGCAATCAGTAGCTAGTGGTGTCCCTCAGGGATCCGTGTTGGGCCCACAATTGTTCACAATTTACACAGATGATTTGGAGTTGGGGACCAAGGGCAATGTGTCCAAGTTTGCAGATGACACTAAGATGAGTGGTAAAGCGAAAAGTGCAGAGGATACTGGAAGTCTGCAGAGGGTTTTGGATAGGTTAAGTGAATGGGCTAGGGTCTGGCAGATGGAATACAATGTTGACAAATGTGAGGTTATCCATTTTGGTTGGAATAACAGCAAACGGGATTATTATTTAAACGATAAAATATTAAAGCATGCCGCTGTTCAGAGAGACTTGGGTGTGCTAGTGCATGAGTCACAGAAGGTTGGTTTACAAGTGCAACAGGTGATTAAGAAGGCAAATGGAATGTTGTCCTTCATTGCTAGAGGGATGGAGTTTAAGACTAGGGAGGTTATGTTGCAATTGTATAAGGTGTTAGTGCGGCCACACCTGGAGTATTGTGTTCAGTTTTGGTCTCCTTACTTGAGAAAGGACGTACTGGCACTGGAGGGTGTGCAGAGGAGATTCACTAGGTTAATCCCAGAGCTGAAGGGGTTGGATTATGAGGAGAGGTTGAGTAGACTGGGACTGTACTCGTTGGAATTTAGAAGGATGAGGGGGGATCTTATAGAAACATTTAAAATTATGAAGGGAATAGATAGGATAGATGCGGGCAGGTTGTTTCCACTGGCGGGTGACAGCAGAACTAGGGGAAATAGCCTCAAAATAAGGGGAAGTAGATTTAGGACTGAGTTTAGGAGGAACCTCTTCACCCAAAGGGTTATGAATCTATGGAATTCCTTGCCCAGTGAAGCAGTTGAGGCTCCTTCATTACATGTTTTTAAGGTAAAGATAGATAGTTTTTTGAAGAATAAAGGGATTAAGGGTTATGGTGTTCGGGCCGGAAAGTGGAGCTGAGTCCACAAAAGATCAGCCATGATCTAATTGAATGGCGGAGCAAGCTCGAGGGGCCAGATGGCCTACTCCTGCTCCTAGTTCTTATGTTCTTATGTACAGCTTGCCATCTCAGCCATCATATGTGGAAGCAAGACATCTCCCCTTGGGAGTCAAGCAGGTGTGTACTGATCTTGGGTATCGGGTTGGCCATTTGTAGAGGACTGAGGGCAGAATGCCTCACTGCCCTCTTTTATTAAGGCTAAATTGCCCAAAAGAGTATGAAGAGACGACTTCTGGTTGCGGCTATGAGGAGCTAAGCCGCACGTTCGGCAGCTCCCGCTACTTAAGGACTTTTCGGCCGATTTGAGGGCCCCAAACGGCGCTCTTTTGACGAATCCTGGTGGGGGAAGTGTCTAGAGGAGCATTGCCCATAATTTATGATGCTCACCCGGAGTGGGGCAAAGGAAAAAGCTGCAGCAGCTCCCCAAGAAAAGCGGGGGAAGAAGGACAAAATGGCGGCTGGCGGAACACCCGAAGACTGGTGGAAGTGGGCGCAGGAGCAGCAGGCCTCTCTTCTGCGCTGTTTTGCGGAGCTGAAGGCTGAGCTGCTGGACTCCCTGAATGTGACTACCAACAAGCTGCTTGGGACCCAGGCGGCGTCCATTCGGGAGTTGCAGCAGCAGGCCGCTGAGAGGGAGGAGGAGGCCGTGGTCCTCGTGGGGAAAGTGGAGTTGCACGAGGCACTTCACAAAAAGTGGCAAGACCCCTTGGAGGAGCTGGACGTTCGCAGGAGGTGAAAGAATTTGAGGATCCTGGGCCTGGCAGAGGGGCTGGAGGGGTCGGATCTCCCGGCGTATGTGACCACGATGTTGAGCTCGTTGATGGGGACTTGAGGGAGCTCACAGAGTGCTGGCCAGGAGGCCGTGCTGGTGCGGTTCCATCGATTCAGCGACCGGGAGTGTGTGCTGCGCTGGGCCAAGAAAGAGAGGAGCAGCAAGTGGGAGAATTCGGTAGTGAGAATCTACCAGGACTGGAGTGCGGAGGTGGCTAAGCGGCGGGCCGGGTTCAACCGGACGAAGGCGGTGCTTCATGCCAAGCAGGTCAGATTTGGAATGCTGCAGCCTGCGCGCCTGTGGGTGACATACAAGGACCGGCACCACTACTTCGAGTCCCCGGAGGAGGCGTGGGCCTTTGTACAGGCGGAGAAGCTGGACTCGAACTAGGGCCTGGGGACACACTATGGCCGTTGCTGTTTTCGCTGTTGCTGTTCTTTAACTTTGACATGTGTGTTTTTTATGCTGGTTTTCTTTTTGCTCTGTTTCCGGGTGGGTCTGTCTGTTGGGTATGGGTGTGGGGTATGTGGGCAACATTGGGGGTATGTGCTTTATATGTTCTCTTCTGTACGTGGCTGGGGGTTGGGGTGAAACTGGATTTTGGGGAGCTGCGTCAGAAGGGTTGGGTGTGGCAGTGTGAAAGCGCGGGCTTTCCTCTAGTTTCCCATGCCGCGGGGCGGGGGGGCGGAGCTGGTGGTGGAGGTGTGGCCTCTTCTGGTTTTCTTTCCCGCGCTGAAGCGGTGCCAAGGAGGTGTGGCAAGAGGGGGATGACCCCATGCCGGGAGGGGATGGGTTTTGGCGGGAGATGCCGGGGTCAGCAGAAGTCAGCTGACTCACGGAAGTACCATGGAGGGTGAGTCGCGGCTAGGAGGGGTCCTAGCCTGGGGGGGTGGGGGGGGGATACCGGGTTGCTGCTGGAATGGCCAGGAAGGAGCTGGCGTGGGCCGGGGGGGTAGAGGAGAAGCGTTATCGCCATGGGGAACGGGTCGGGCGGGGCGAGCTGGCCTGGGGCGAGCAGTCGATAAGCTATGGCTAGCCGGCGGGGGAGGGGGGCGGGATGCCCTCTGATCCGGCTGATTACCTGGAACGTGAGGGGGCTGAAAGGGCCAGTTAAGAGAACTAGGGTATTTTCTCATCTGAAGGGGTTGAAGGCGGACGTGGCTATGCTCCAGGAGACCCACTTGAAGGTGGCGGACCAGGTTCGTCTGAGGAAGGGGTGGGTGGGGCAGGTTTTTCACTCAGGGTTGGACGCGAAGAACCCGGGGGTGGCGATTCTGGTGGGGAAGAGGGTGGTGCCGAACAAGGAGGGCAGATATATTATGGTGAAGGGTAGGCTGCAGGGAGAGAAGGTGGTGCTGGTTAATGTATATGCCCTGAATTGGGATGATGCCGGCTTCATGAGGCGCTTGTTGGGCCGCATTCCAGACCTGGAGGCAGGGGGCCTGATCATGGGGGGAGACTTTAACACAGTGCTGGATCCCCCACTGGACCGGTCCAGTTCAAGGACGGGTAGGAGACCGGCGGCGGCCAAAGTACTGAGGGGATTCATGGACCAGATGGGAGGGGTGGATCCCTGGAGGTTTGGGAGACCGAGAGCGCGGGAGTATTCCTTTTTCTCCCATGTCCATAGGGTTTATTCACGAATAGATTTTTTCGTCCTGAGCAGGGGATTGATCCCGAGGGTGCAGGATGCCGAGTATTCGGCCATAGCGATTTCAGACCATGCTCCGCACTGGGTTGATCTGGAGATGGGGGAGGCGCGGGACCAGCGCCCGCTCTGGCGCATGGATGTGGGGATGCTGGCTGATGAGGAGGTGTGTAAGAGGGTTCGGAGAAGCATTGAGGGGTATCTGGATACCAACGACACGGGGGAGGTCCAGGTGGGGATGGTCTGGGAGGCTCTGAAAGCAGTGATCCGGGGGGAGCTGATCTCCATCCAGGCCCATAGGGAGAGGAAGGAGAGGGAGAGACTGGTGGGGGAGCTCCTGGATGTGGACAGGAGATACACGGAGGCACCGGAGGAGCGGTTGCTGGGGGAACGGCGTAGTTTGCAGGCCAAATTTGACTTGTTGACCACCAGAAAGGCGGAGACACAGTGGAGGAGGGCGCAGGGTGCGGTATATGAGTATGGGGAGAAGGCGAGCAGGATGTTGGCGCATCAGCTCCGTAGGCGAGATGCTGCTAGGGAAATTGGTGGAGTGACGGATGGGGGTGGGAATGTAGTGCAGAAGGGGACAGAAGTAAATGGGGTCTTTAGGGACTTCTACGAGGAACTGTACCGGTCGGAACCTCCGATGGGGAGAGGGGGGATGGAGAGCTTCATGAACAGGCTATGTTTCCCAAGGGTTCAAGAGGAGCTGGTAGAGGGGCTGGGGGCGCCGATAGAGTTGGAGGAGCTAGTCAGGGGGATTGGACAAATGCAGTCAGGTAAGGCGCCGGGGCCGGACGGGTTCCCGGTGGAATTTTATAAAAAGTATGTGGATCTGGTGGGCCCCCTGTTGGTGCGAGCCTTCAATGAGGCATGGGAGGGGGGGGGGGGGCTTCGCCCCCGACGATGTCGCGGGCACTGATCTCTCTGATCTTAAAACGGGATAAGGACCCCTTGCAGTGTGGATCATACAGGCCAATCTCGCTCCTCAATGTTGACGCTAAGTTGCTGGCGAAGATCCTGGCCACCAGGATAGAGGACTGTGTGCCAGGGGTGATACACGAAGATCAGACAGGATTTGTCAAGGGACGGCAGCTCAACACGAATGTGCGGAGACTGCTCAATGTAGATGAAGATGGAGGCTTTAAAAAAACATAGAACATAGAACATTACAGCGCAGTACAGGCCCTTCGGCCCTCGATGTTGTGCCGACCTGTGAAACCCCTCTAAAGCCCATCTACACTATAGAACATAGAACATCATTTAAATCATTTTGTTAAAACTCATGTACATTCAGTGGGAGAAAGTGAAGAAATTCTTACCCTGTCCAGTCTGTCCAAGGTGGAACATTCTGGAGAATTTCCATTCCATCTGTAATTTGTTCAGTAGAATAAACATCAGCTAATGTGTTTGATTGAAATAATTGGAGGCTGCCGTTAACTTGTAATTTTACGTATTTTTCTCCAAATTCTGCCTATTTATAGCAAGACCATGTTCCAGGAATTCCAATGTTGCGTTAAATAAATATTTTTGCAAGTAGGAGACAGGGCAATCCCTTTTTTTGTTGTTGTTTTTGGCTGGACAGAGTCACTCAGACAAAACATGCACTTGAAGGTAGGAATAAAATTAGTTTTGTGCTAATAGTGAACTTGGAAGAAAAGTTTCCTTCCAATATTGACCCTTCTCCCTCCCTCCTGCTGCCTCAATCAGTGCGGAGATCGGGGCTGATATGAATTACCACCACCTCACAACAGCAATTCCAACAAAGGTCTCCCATCTCCACCTTCAAAAGCTAGAAAGTTAATTCCCCATCCCACATTTCCTTTTATTCATTCATGTGCCAGCATTTGTTGCCCATCCCTAATTGACCTTGAGGGGCAGTTCAGAGTCAACCACATTGCTGTGGGTCTGGAGTCAAGCGAAGGCCAGACCATGTAAGGACGGCAGATTTCCTTCGCTGAAGGACATTAGTGAACCAGACTGGGTTTTGCAACAATCGACAATGGTTTCATGGTCATCACTAGACTTTCAATTCCAGATTTTGTTTTGTTGAATTCAAATTTCACCATCTGCAGTGGTGGGATTTGAACCTGGGTCTCTGAATCACTAGTCCAGTGATAATACCCACTACACCACCGCCACCCCAGGTACAACATGAATTGTTCATTGTATCTGAGTTATGTTTAATTATCCACAGGTGGTGGCCATTAAGTTTGGTTTCACATCAGCACCAGCGTTATCCATCACCCACTTCCTCAAATGAAAACATGCATCATCTTCTGCTTGACCTCTTGGACTGGCTCTCACCCTAAACAAACTGAAAACTAAAGCAATTATATTAAAATGAGTACAAACGTGATTCCTCAGCATTGCCACAATGATCTCAGACCAAAAGGCAATTGTGGTCAGTTCTGTTCTGAGCTATGTTCTGTCGGAGAGTCCTATGGACTTGATACGTTAACTCTGTTTCTCTCTCCACAGATGCTGCCAGGCCTGTTGAGTTTATCCAGCATTTTTCGCTTTATTATTTCACATTTCCAGCATCTGCAGTTTTTTGCTTTTATTTTTAGGTTCTGAGATATGCAGATCGCAATGAAAGGACCTCAGTTTATTGGGAGCAGGTGGGAAAGTTACCTTGATTTCTGCATTTGTGGCTGCTGAATTATTTGGCTTTTTTTGGTGTTTGTGTATTTTTGAAGGGTTGTATCACAGATTTTAGCCAGCAGTATTTATCATTGCAAACATCAACACTTTAGAGGCAACGAGCTCAATTTCTGTGTGACTATTGGTGCTAAAATGGCTTATTCTCGATGGGTAAGGTGCAGGCTGGCAATGCTGTTTATTGTCATTTCTACACCAAAGAAGTTGGACATAGAATGATACCATAATATTGATAAAATACATCAGCTGGCATGCTTCTCACTGTTCACCCTCAACCAATGCCCCTGCCATCTCACCTATTGCAAAGAACATCATGGAGTATTAAGATTTTGGAAGAAACTTGCCCTGATTTAAATATACATTCCCCTGTCACAGCCACAATCGGACTGTGACAGCCATGATCGGACTAATAATAATAATAATCTTTATTATTGTCACAAGCAGGCTTACATTAACACTGCAATGAAGTTGCTGTGAAAAGCCCCTAGTCACCACACTCCGGCGCCTGTTCGGGTACAGGTACACTGAGGGAGAATTCAGAATGTCCAATTCACCTAACAAGCGCGTCTTTCGGGACTTGTGGGAGGAAATCGGAGCACCCAGAGGAAACTCACACAGACACGGGGAGAACGTGCAGACAGTGCCCAAGCCAGGAGTCGAACCTGAGACCCTGAGGCTGTGAAGCAACAATGCTAACCACTGTGTAATGGAACTGACAGGTAGTCAATCCAATACTGCCTGTTTTGTGCCACTGTCCCAGACATGTTTCTAGCCCCTTGTTTTCCTATTCAGTTTTGTGAGATCTTCCTCTTTTACAAGTTATTACAGGAAAAGTGACGTTGATCCAAGCCGTATTATTCAGAAAGATGGACTCCAGAGAATGAACCACTGAGGAAAGACAAAGGTAAAGTCACCTTAGTCCCAGATGACTATAGGCTGCTTCCCACATTGAGGGGGAGAGCTGACTGGTGATTTAATCTGAGGATCAGCACACCTCAGGCAAGAGGCATGGTTGAGAAGACGGGGCCTTCATGAATAACCTCAGCCGGTACGGGGATTAAACCTGTGCTGTTGGCATCGTGAAGATACGTCTAGAATATGGGGTATGACACTCAACTGGTCAGCTTTGTGGATCACCTGCCTCTCAATGGAAATGGAAATCTAGCAATTTTCATAGTGGGTGACCAACCCACATCACCAGATTAATGTCAGGGCAGCATTAGCTTCCCCATGGGTGTATTTTTAATTGTTGTACTGGGCTAGTTTTCATTTACATGCAATGGTTGATGGCATTTTCCATTCAATGAGCCCATGGAGTTCTTAACTTTCTTTTGAAGAGATAAGGATGGCCTAATCCTCATTTTGTTAATAGATTTAGAGTACCTAATTATTTTTGAAACAGTATGGATATTGAATGGGAGACAAAGGGTTAGCAATTTCATGTAAATACTTCTTACCACTAGATGGTGATCAAGAGCAGTGACATATATATCATGTCACAACTCTTGATTCTAGGAGAAGGTGTCTAGGCGTGAGATAGAGTAGTTGTGTATTTGAGTGTTCTGTAGTTAGAGTTATAGCATTGTTTATTTTAGCAACCTTATACTTAGGAATACGTCTGAATCTAATTTAAGTATGTTTGTAAATCAACTTTGTTAATTTACTTAGATTGATGTTCTTTGTTCAACACTACGCGTTCAAGACATCCAGACAAAGAAAACAGAGAACATCACATGGTACTAGGGGTCATTCCTAAAGTTTATAAAAATAAATTTAGAGTTGGAGCAGCACGGTGGTGCAGTGGGTTGGCCCTGCTGCATCATGGCGACGAGGTCCCAGGTTCAATCCCGGCTCTGGGTTACTGTCCGTGTGGAGTTTGCACATTCTCTACATGTTTGCGTGGGTTTTGCCCTCACAGCTCAAAGATGTGCAGGCTCGGTGGATTGGAAACTCTAAATTGCCCCTTAATTGGAAAAAATGAATTGGGTACTCTAAATTTAAAAACTAAATAAATAAATTTGGAATACCCAATTAATTTTTTGCACTTAAGGGACAATTTGGCATGAGCAATCCACCTAACCTGCACATCTTTGGGTTGTGGGGGCGAAACCCATGCAAACACGGGGAGAATGTGCAAACTCCACGCGGACAGTGACCCAGGGCCGGGATCGAACCTGGGACCTCATCGCCGTGAGGCAGAAGTGCTAACCACTGCGTCACCGTGCTGCCCTAGGTTCCTAAAGTATAATGGTAAGGTTTAGAGAAAAAACAACAAAATTTCCATGCGAAAAAAAACTTGCAAAGATAGAAAAAAAAAATCTCAACCAGGCTCCGATCGCAACGACCTCGTGGAAACCAGTCGCATCGGAAAAAGCTGCCCAGTCGAAGCTTCATGGAGGGGTTGCAAACTCCAAAGCAACATCGGGTAAAGTAGATGTAAACTGTAAAAATTTCAAACAGCAGTTTGAAGTATATATCTCAGCCTTAGACCTCGAAGCCGCCAGTGATGAGTGAAAAATAGCGCTGTTCCTAACAATGGCGGGTCCGCAGGCTCTAGAAATATTCAACACATTCCATTTTGGGAATGAGGGTGACCAAAAAAATATAACAAGGTTATAGAAATGTTCGACGGGCACTGTGAGCTTCAAATCAATGAAAGTTTTGAATGATATATATTCAGGAAAATAATCCAGAAAGCAGGTGAAATACTTGACTGCTTCATTACAGGCTCAAAGCACAGACCTGTAATTTTTCAATATTATTAGACTCCCTTCTGCGTGATCAGATTGTATTCAGCGTTAAAAATGAAAAACTGCATGAAAGATTGCTCCGGCAACAGAAGTTAACATTAGAAGACGCTATTAATATGTGTCGTGCAAGCGAACTTGCTAAAAATCAACATTCCTAAATGTTGGTCCTTGAAAGTGGTGCGAAAACGAACAACGTGGCTGACGCACTTGATGCTGTGGCGCACTTGAAAAACAGCCCGCTCCAGACGGCGGGCATTTTGTACATGACACAATGAGCGTCATGACCTGCAAACGGCGTGGCCACGCCCATCCAGTAAAAAAATGCCCTGCCTTCAATAAATCCTGTGCGAAGAATCACAGACTCAATCATTTCGCTTCGCAGTGTTGAACTGGAACTACTTCACATCAATATAAAAAGAGCAGTACAGTTACCAAAGACAGAGCTGGACAAGAAGTAAATTCAAACAAATGTGAAATTAAAGCGACTAAACCCAACACTGTCCAAGAGGAATACAGTTTAGAAGACACTTTCTTTGTCGGCATTGTAGAAAAAATCAATAAAATTCCACACGCAATTTCTGAAGTGGGCAACTTAAAATCGATCTCGATTGTTCACAATCAAGATGACTAGATAATTCCATTACAGATTAATGGATCCAATATCCACATCAAAGTGGATACCGGTGCTCATGCTAATTTGATCAATCAATTGAATTTAGTCAAATTGAACACAAAGCCTCAAATAGGTGACAATGATTGTCAGTTAAGAGACTATCGTGGCAATGTCATTACTACAATGTGATCTCACTGTCCAAGTTAAAGACATAAAGATGCCTATCAAGTTTGAGATTGTGGATCCGAAGCGTTTGTCATTATTCGGCGTACGGGCATGCGAGCTACTGCAGCTGGTGAAGCGAATTCATAGCACAGACAAAATCTGAGCCAATGCAAAGGACCAAATCAATGCCATAATTGACAAGTTTCCACATGTATTTCATGGAATGGGTACGTTACCATTCACATACAAAATACAGCTTAAGGAAAATGCCAAGCCGGTTATTCACCCACCAAGGAGGGTACCAGCTCCCTTAGGGAGCGCTTGAAACTGGAACTTAATCGCATGCAGCAACTGGGGTTCATCATTGGGTAGGGTGCTCTTTCCAAGAGCCGGTGCAGACTCGATGGGCCGAATGGCCTCCTCCTGCACTGTACATTCTATGATTCTATGATCACAGAAGTGATAGGAGCCACTGACTGGGTTAGTTCAATGGTATGCTTCAAAAAAAACAAATGGAGATCTCAGAATCTGCATTGATCCGAAATATCTCAATCAAAGTATAAAAAGGGAGCATTACCCAATTCCCAAACATGAAGAGAAATGGCACACACCAGAATATTTACGAAACTAGATGCCTCTAGAGGGTTTTGGCTACTGAAACTGGATGAAACCAGCAGAAAATTGTGTACTTTCAACACTCCATTGGTATAATATCAGCCTCAGAGATAGTTCATCAAGTGATGGAACAAATGATTGGAGGTATTGAAGGTGTCAGAGTACATGTTGACGACACCATTGTATGGTCAACAACTCAAGAAGAACACAATGCAAGACTTTGTCAAGTAATGCAACAAATAAACAAGCTTGGTTTAGAACTCAATTGAATCAAATGTCAATGTGGTACATCAAAACACAATTTTTGGGGTAACCAGATTTCAGCTCAAGGTGTGCAGCCAGATTCAGAGAAGGTTGCAGCCATCAACAAAATGTCTTCACCTAAAGACAAAAGAGCGGTTCTTAGACTGCTAGGCCTGGTGAACTTTCTGGGAAAGTTCATTCCGAACTTATCATCATGCACGATGGCTCTCAGACAGCTGATACGATAAAATGTTCTGTTCACATGGACGGAAGAACATGAAAAGGAGTGGTCTGACTTAAAGACAGCACTCACAACAGCACCAGTCTGTCTTTCTTTAATCCTATGAATGAAACAAAGATATAAACAGATGCGTGCAAGGATGGCTTTGGAGCTGTGCTACTTCAGAAAACATCTGACGGGCAATGGCAATCGCTAGCCCATGCATCAAAAGTGATAACACCAACCGGACAGCGCTATGCGCAAATTGAAAAAGAATATCTAGGTCCAAAGATGTGCGGGTTAGGTGGATTGGCCATGCTAAATTGCCCGTAGTGTAAGGTTAATGGGGGGATTGTTGGGTTACGGGTATACGGGTTACGTGGGTTTAAGTGGGGTGATCATTGCTCGGCACAACATCGAGGGCCGAAGGGCCTGTTCTGTGCTGTACTGTTCTATGTCTATGTCTATGTCTATGTCTTTTCACAGGAATGGAGATGTTCCACAATTATGTGTACCATTTATCTGCCTTTACTGTGGAAACGGATCTTGTATCAATCATCAAGAAACATTTGAATGATATGTCACCAAGACTATAACGTATAATAATGAAACTTCAACGGTATGACTTTGAGCTTGTCTACACACCGGGTGAAGACCTTGCGGTAGCTGATGCACTGTCGCGTGCAACTGAAGAAGATACTGGGATGAACGACATAGTTCAGACAATCGAAGCTCAAGCTAATTTAATAGAAGAAAATCTACCTGTCTCGGATGAAAAAATGAAATCAATAAAAGAAGAAACAGCCGAGGATGACACATTACAGCATGTGATGCATTCTCTGAGAGATGGTTGGCCCAAAGGAACATTCAAGCGGATCTGAGCAGCATCAACGGATTCCTGCTTAGGCAAGACCGGATTGTAATTCCAACTTTGTTAAGGAACGTGGGGCGGAATTCTCCAACCCCCCGGGGCCGGCGTCAATCCCGCCCCCGCCATGTCCCGAATTCTCCGCCCACCCGAGATTCGACGGGGGCGGGAATTGTGCCGCACTGGTCGGCGGGCCCCCCCGTGGCGATTCTCCGGCCCGCGATGGGCCGAAGTCCCGCCACTGACAGGCCTTTCCCGCCGGCGAGGTTTAAACCACCTCTGGTACCGGCATGATTGGCGGCGCGGGCGGGCTCCGGGGTCCTGGGGGGGGGGGGGGGGCGCGAGGCGATCTGGCCCCGGGGGGTGTCCCCACGGTGGCCTGGCCCGCAATCGGGGCCCACCGATCGGCGCCTAAGTGACGTTAGCCGCGCATGCGCAGGTTGGCCAGCGCCAACCCACGCATGCACGGTTTCCATCTTCCCCTCTGCTGCCTCGCAATGCATGGCGGCTTGATCTTGCGGGGCGGTGGAGGGAAAAGAGTGTGTCTTTTAGAGACGCCGGCCCGACGATCGGTGGGCACCGATCGCGGGCCAGACACCTTCCTCAGCACGCCCGTGGTGCTCGATCCTCCCTCCGCCCCCCACAGGCCCGACATGCAGCTGTTGCGCGATGTTCACACCGGCAGCGATCAGGTGTGGTTGGCGCCGGTGTGAACCGGTCGGGTTCGGCAGGCCGTTCGGCCCATCCGGGCCGGAGAATCGCCGGTCGCCGTTAGAAACGGCGGGCGGCGATTCTCCGAGCGGCCTGTCGCAAAACGCGACACGCCATTTTGGGGGGGTGGGAGAATCGCGTGGGGGTGCCAGGGCGGTGTGGCGTGATTCGCCCGGCACTCCCGCAATTCTCCCACCCGGCGTGGGGGTCGGAGAATCGCGCCCATAGAGTTTGACGCAAAGCTACACACATCAACAACAGCTAAATGTTGTCACACCAGAAAGGACAAAGAATTCTGCTGTACGACCACAATTTAGAAGGCCCATTCGCATCAAAAGAAGCCGGACAGACTCAACTTGTAAACAATAAAACATGTTTCCAATAAAAATAATCATTCACATGTATAGAACATACAATTCTCTTACCATGTATATCTGTTTGTAACAGTCTCCAAATATCTTCAAAGGAAGGGAGATGTAACACTATGGATATTGAATGGGAGATAAAGGGTTAACAATTTCATGTAATAACTTCTTACCAACAGATGGTGCTCAAGAGCAGTCACATATATATCATGTGATGACCCTTGATTCTAGGAGAAGGTGTTTAGGTGTGAGATAGAGTAGTTGTGTATTTGAGAGTTCTGTAGTTAGAGTTACAGTATAGTTTATTTTAGCAACCTTATACTTAGGAATACGTTTGAATCTAATTTAAGTAGTGTTAATAAATCAGCTATGTTAATTTACTTAGATTGATGTTCTTTGTTCAATACTATGCATTCAAGACATCCAGACAAAGAAAACAGAGAACATCACAGGTGCCCAGTCCAAAACACCAGATTAATACCAGGACAGCATTAACTTCTCCATGGGTGTATCTTTAATTGTTGTACTGGGCTAGTTTTCATTTACATGCAATGGTTGATTGCATTTTCCATTCAATGAGCCCATGGAGTTCTTAACTTTCTTTGAAGAGATAAGGATTGCCTAATCCTCTTTTCTTTTACAGATTTAGTGTACCCAATTTTTTTTTCCAATTAAGGGGCAATTTAGCATGGCCAATCCACCTACTCTGCACATCTTTAGGCTGTGGGGGTGAAACCCATGCAGACACGGAGAGAATGTGCAAACTCCACACGGACAGTGACCCAGGGCCAGGATTCGAACCCGGATCTTCAGCGCCGTAGGCAGCAGAGCTAACCACTGTGCCGCCGAGTGGCCCTGCCTAATCCTTTCCGCATTTCCCAACCTCTTTACAGGGAAAGAATTAAAAGCTGTACTGAACACTCGAAAACTAGCCAGCAATTTCAATTCCTGACTGAGTCTAACATTTCATTCCTGCCACTTTGTTACAGGGCAGCTTTGCTTGGTAACTTATGGCCGGGACACATCATTCAGTAATCATTCCAGTTGAAATATGAGCAGAATTAGGCCATTCGGCCAATCAAGTCTGCTCTGCCATTCAATCAAGGCTGATATTTTTCTCATCCCCGTTCTCCTGCCTTCTCTCCATAACCCCTGATCCCCTTATTAATCAAGAACCTATCTATCTCTGTCTTAAAGACACTCAGTGATTTGGCCTCCACGCCCTTTTGCGGCAAAGAGTTCCACAGATTCGCCCTTCAGTCTGAGGCTGTGCCCTTGGGTCCTAACTTTTCCTACAAGTGGGAATATCCTCTCCACGTCCACTCTATCCAGGCCTTGCAGTATCCTGTAAGATTCAATCAGATCTCCCCCCCCCCCCCCCCCCATCCTTCTAAACCCCAACGAGTACAGACCCAGAGTCCTCAGTCGTTCCTCATATGACAAGCTCTTCGTTCCAAGGATCATTCTTGTGAACCTCTTCTGGACCCTTTCCAAGGCCAGCACATCCTTCCTTAGATACGGGGCCCAAAACTGCTCACAATACTCCAAATGGGGTATATTCAGAGCCTTATACAGCCTCAGAAGTACATCCCTGCCCTTGTATTCCAAGTGGGAATTCACTTATTTGCTTCGGCTTTCCGATTTTTATAAGCATAATGAATTAGGACTTCAATGATCCGTTCCGTCTTCATGTTGAAAAGGCTTGAACGGGCCTTGTTCCAGAAAAGTCAGGAGAGCAAAAACTGCTGTTTTTATCACCGTTGGATTCCAAGTGAAGAAAACGACCACTCTCTAATCATCGTCACCCCTTTGTGTGCTCAATGTAAAAAAAATACAACCTACAAAAGGTTTCACTTTCAGCCTTAGCACTCATGCCCTTGAGCAGAAATGTGTACTTCTTTGTCCTGACATGAAGGTGACACTTCAGTCATCTAATGTTTCCCAATTTTCATTAGCCAGGAGCACCTGCACTGTAAACTGTAAGCTTGTTGAGGCTCATTTTGATTTTAAAAAAATAGTTACGGAGTGGAAAATTCCCTGGTTGGATCCCCAGTCTTTGCTTGGCTAACAAAGTAAGGAGTTTGGCCAGAATTCCTGTTGCTGATTGATATCCAGCGATCCCTGCTGGAGGTGAGTGTGTGGGAATGTCGGATGAGAGAAGGATCAGACCCTCCTGCTGGCAAACACCCCAGCTACAGAATGTCAGAGATCAGACAGGAACAATGAATGCTCGGGTAGAATACCAGAGGGTGGTGAGTGGCTGGGGAATGGCAAACTGACATGAAATTCAGGAGAGGAATGGAGGGGCAATTCCGGATATTTTTAAAAACTCTATGTTCTTCAAGCAAGTTCTTAGACAACTTAGACAGACACAAGGGGTCTTTAACTACAAAATGTCCCAAAATATTTCACAAAGGTGGAAAGTTAGCAGAGACGGATACGTTGGGAAAGAAAGGTGTCAAAGCAAGATTTAAGTAGTGGGTTTTGAAGGAGCAGGGAAGTTGCTAGGTAACCACTCTTAGAAAATTCAGAAGGATCAAAATGGTGGAAGCTTTTCAGACAACACGCAGTGAAATAGAGGAGGTGCGGGAAGCAAGGAATTAGAAATTAAGGTACAGGCAGAAAGGGAGCCAATGAAGTTTGGGGGCTGCAGTGAAGATAGGAAATAGGACTTTGTGACTTCCAGTGACAGTGATGTGCTGAGCACACGCACATCAGGTGGTTCTCCTCCAAATCAGGATAAGAAAAGGCACTCTTAGTTGAATTTTGTCCAAATTTCAAAGGATAAAAATCCCTCAACAGCAAAATGAGGACAACCAAGAAAAGATGCCAGTAAACGGAAGCTCGAGGGGCTGAAGAGACAGCAGATGCGGTGGAAAGAACCCTGAGCAGCAGACGGACAAGATGGCAGACTCATGAGGCGAAGGAGCGCTGGCCACCCAGGAAAGAGGAAGGCCAACAACCTGAGCATTCCACCCCCCCCCCCCCCCCAACCCACCCCCCACCACCACCACCTGGAAACAGATGGAAGAGCTAT
This sequence comes from Scyliorhinus canicula, assembly GCF_902713615.1. Lineage (NCBI taxonomy): Eukaryota > Metazoa > Chordata > Chondrichthyes > Carcharhiniformes > Scyliorhinidae > Scyliorhinus > Scyliorhinus canicula. Next base: position 287,776,464 of record NC_052146.1, on the reverse strand, counting down.
CTGATGAAGAAGCTGACCGCCATGAAGGAGGCGATCAAGATAGAAATCCAGGTGACGGTCAAAGTGGCGATGGCAGGGGCGATGGCCACCATGCAGAAGGCAATCAATGGGCTGGAGAAGAAAGTGGCGACTCAGGAGAGTACGATCCTCGACCTGGAAAAGGTCTCGACAGACCAGAGCGACAGAATCATCGCCCTGGAGGCAGGGGTAAAAGGGTTGGTGGCGGTCCAGGGGATGTCAAGGTCCAGGAGGTCAGGTCCCAATGACAAAATATCCAGATCGTCGGCCTGCTGGAAGGTATCGAGGACAAAGACCCAACGGACTACATCGCCCAAATGCTGGACAATTTAGTCGGGAGAGACAGCTTCCCCAAACCCCAAGAGCTCAACAGAGCGCAGAGGTCGCTCAGCCCAAAACCTCAGGCCGGGGGGCAGCCGGGGCCGATTTTGTGTTGTGACTCCGGGTCACAATAGGGCTGGAATTGACCATTCACTAGCCCAGAGGGTTCTAACAGTGCTCTTGCCAACCAACCCTCTCCCCATGCAGTATAAATTGTTGCCCCTTTTGAGATTTGTTAATCATGAGAATCTGACGCGTGCAAGTTGAAAAACATCAAAAGCATGCCTCTTTTTTTCAGCAAAGTCAAGCTCCGTACTGCCAAGAGACTATTTTGTCCATTTTAATTCCTACTTTTCCTATAGGCAGCCCATCTTCTGGGATTCCTTTCTTCAGGAAGAAAGAAAAAGTTTCACACAGTGGAACCTGGAATTATGCTTCAGTTGACATTGTTCCTGCTCCCCCCCCCCCCCCCCCCACCCTGCCCCCACACCCCCGCCAGTGACTCAGTTTGAAAAGGCAGCATATGAATGAGTCATTCACATTAACCAGAAGGCCCCAGGATGCCTTGGCGCTGGTGAATAAGGCAATCTCAACATCAGAGAAAATTTCCCACTCTTAATTATCATCGTTTGGCTCTATCTGGATGGTGTGGGTGTGTGAACCACTTCGGACTCAACTGCGATGTCCCCCACGGTCAAATAGCCTGTCAACACTTGCTGACCAGGGTAACAGAACATCACCAGCAGCAACCTGCGTTTATATAACATCTTAAAAGATCCTTTAACAGGAGCGCCATCAACCAAGATTTGACACTGAGGCCCACAAGGAGGTACCCGGACAGATGAGGGCGGCGGGAGTGGGTTTGAAGGAGTGCCTCAAAGGAGGAAGAGGGCGGGATGGAGAAATGCAAAGGTTTACGAAGGGAATCTGAGAGCGTAGGGCCTCGGCTACTGAAGAGAAAGCCAGTGGTGGTGGTGGTGGTGGTGGTGGTGGTTGGGGGGGGGAGGGGGGGGGGGATTAAAGGAGGTGAAAAACAGCCTAAATATTGCAACCTATATTGGCACTCTCAAGTGAACAATGCAGAGAACCAGAGGAGGAAACAAACAAATTTACAGCAGATCATAGCAATGGAGTTGTCCGTACTGTCATCATTCAATGTAATATGTCACTGAATAGTCACAAGCCTTTTGGAATTACATGTGGTATATTTCTTCTCAAAAGCAGCTCAACACAGCTGAAGCTTTTTGCTATTTTACCTTTGAAAAATTAAGTGAACCTTTGTGGCATTTGAAATACCATTGAATGTCTCGCTTTAAATCAGATTCTCTTTCCATTACTCCATCTTGCTGCACGTTCTGCCATCCATCATTATCCAACCTTTTCCAAGTCTGTAATATTATCCTTTTATCCATTCGCAGGCTCAGTCCTATAAATTTAGCACAGAAGAGTTAACCTTTAAACTAGAAATATCTCCGAAAATAACTGCTACTGGCTTCAGTTCCAAATTTTATCTTATAATAGACTTAATTGCAGACAAAAAATCAAGAGCAAAATTCTTGAACGGTGTAACAATTCCCAAATATTCCCATGCACCATTATATCGGCAACATCTGTGAGAGCTCCTTAATATCCCCAGAGTGTGGTTTAGTTGGGTGTGCCTTATTCATTATTTTAAATGCATATTGACTGAATGTTTCATTGTCATTGTTAAATTGTCTGATTTTTTTTCCCTATAATTGTCCAGATTTTATTTTTTTTTAAATAAATTTTGAGTATCCAATTCTTTTTTTTTCAATTAATGGGCAATTTAGCGTGGCCAATCCACCTACCCTGCACATCTTTGGGTTGTGGGGGTGAGACCCACGCAGACACAGGGAGAATGTGCAAACTCCACACGGACAGTGACCCAGGGCCTGGATCAAACCCAGGTCCTCAGCGGCGTAAGACAGCAGTGCTAACCACTGTGCCACCGTGCTCCACCAGACGTTTAGGTTCTTAGCACAAATTTTATATCATTTTGGGATAGACTTATTTTTGTCGTCAAAAATGTGATTCACTAATTTCTATTTAAAACGCAGAATGCATTTGGATCGTTTTTAACAACTCTTGGAAATGTAAATTACCCACAGGACTTTGATCTATGCTATCCTCATCTAACAGAATACTGCTTACTAATAACAAGTATCCCACCAGCTATTTACGGTTTGTAAATCTTTTTCCAGTTGAAATGAAAATTGCTTATTGTGACGAGTAGGCTTCAAAGAAGTTACTGTGAAAAGCCCCTAGTCGCCACATTCCGGCGCCTGTCCGGGGAGGCTGTTACGGGAATTGAACCGTGCTGCTGGCCTGCTTGGTCTGCTTTCAAAGCCAGCGATTTAGCCCTGTGCTAAACTGTCTCTTGCGGTAGTTTGGATGTAATCTTACACCTGTTGTTTCTACCATATGTAATAGCATTTCTGTGACCAGGTTTCATTGCTAACTATGGGATGCGACACATCTTTTCAATGGTGGCTGGCCACAAGTCCTGTTTTATCGAGAAGTTTGCGCCAGATGTGTCATACTTCGTACTGGTGCCCATGTTCGGTGCCAATGTCCTCTTGCGGGGACCATCTGCTCCATCCCTTGTTCCAGACTCCATAACACTGAGAAGGGTGGCCTCCCTTATCTACACCGAATGAAGCTGATAATACCTTCACTTAGCTCGTCAGCCATGGTTGGGTACCAGAGTATGCCCGCTGGTATGCACTAGCTGCTTGGAGGCGTAAGTGAGAGTGAGGGCACTGTGAGCCACCAATTAGCCGACCCCCACATTTATAACCAACGTGTACAGCTGGCAAAGGCCCAGATGGACTAGTTCCCAGAGATCTGCAGATAGCCCAGTTTAAAATCTAACGGAAAAATAAACAGTATTTGTACACATTGGATACTATTTATTCAGGACTGCATTTCAGTACAGGAAGATAGGCAGCAGGGAAAAGACCAGTAACCCCTCGAATTCACAAAATGCAGAAGTTGTTGAAAGATGTCTCATGCAAATATGGGGCTTCTTTTGTAACCAAGAGACTCAGAGCCATGTTAGCCCACGGTGTATTTCTTCACTACATAGAATATAGAAAGATCGAAAATAGGAGCAGGAGGAGGCCATTCTGAAAGTCCAAATATACCACATCCACTGGCTCCCCCTCGTCAACTCCACTAGTTACATCCTCTTTGCATCTTATCCTCTCGCGCAGATACACCATCCAGATTGAGCCATTCGGCCCAACCACTAGATGCTGCAATTCATGCTCCACTCGAGCCTCCTCCCATCCTTCTACACTGCCCAGCACCCTCATCGGCTTATCCAGCGTCCCCTTAATGACATCAATATTATTTGCCCCACTCCCTGTTCCACATTTTCTTGTAAAAAAAATGCTTCTTCTGACTTCACGGTGACTATCTTATGCTGATGGTCTCTAGTTTTGATTGTAAATCTTTTCCACACCCTGTCCAGTGCCTCTACATTTAGCAATATGGTGACCATACAAATTAGGAGTCGATCATTCAGCCCCTTGAGTACACAGTGTAGTCCAACCATGTTTTTTTTTAAATTTAGAGTACCCAATTCATTTTTTCCAATTACAGGGCAATTCAGCATGTTCAATCCACCCACCCTGCACATCTCTGGGTTGTACCCCACAAATACGGGGAGAATGTGCGAACTCCACATGGACAGTGACTCAGAGCCGGGATCGAACCTGAGACCTCGGCGCCGTAAGACTACAGTGCTAACCACTGTGCCACCGTGCTGCCCCCCAACCTTGGTTTAATAAAGTTTAGCATAGCCTCTCTGTTTTTCCAATCTTTCCATTTACCAATAAACCATAGGGCTTTGCTTGCCATTTAATTGCCTTATTGACCCGTGTTCTTACTTTTATTGATTTGTGTATTTTTACTCCCATATTCCTTTGCTGATCTGTGACATTTAGTTTGCAGCTAAGCATGACAATTATGAACTTCCAGCCACTCAGCTGAAGGATAGTTGATGGCCCCCGGTACACTCAAATTGACACGACACAGTAATCGCTGTGATATCTTTCTCCGCAGGGTAGGTTACATACCTGGGCTGGAAGTACCTGCTCCCTATTTAGGACATGCTCAAGGAAAGCAAATACCGCTTAATTTTACTGAGACCAAAGAGAAGATTGATATGATAGAACTTGTTCCATTGACCAAAGCACCATTGGTTTTAAGTTGCTTCATCATGTTGTCTCAATATTGAAAATGATGGGCAGCATCTCAGCAGCTTTGAAGTTCTTCTGCCGTCAGGATCAAAGGCATCAATTACGAGGCTGTCTCCACATCTGCCGTCCAAATAAGGGTGGCAGGAGGGTTGTCGAGGTTGGTGGCCCATTCCAGGTAGGTGCCAGTCTCCCATCTCAGCGAGGGGGGGGGGGGGGGGGGGCATCCAACATCAACACGTCCCCGGCAGCATCAAAATATTATCCCCAGAGCGGCACGGCGGTGCAGTGGTTAGCACTGCTGCCTACGGCGCTAAGGACCCAGGTTCGATCCCTGGCCTGAGTCACCATTTGTGTAAAGTTTGCACATTCTCCCCGTAGCAAAGAACAGAGAACAATACAGCACAGGCACAGGCCCTTCGGCCCTCCAAGCCTGTACCAGTCATGATCCCAACCTTTGCCAAAACCCTCAGCACTTCCTTGTGCCATACCCCTCTATACCCATCCTGTCCATGTGTTTGTCAAGATGCCTTTTGAACGCCGTAAATGTATCTGCTTCCACAACTTCCCCTGGCAACGTGTTCCAGGCACTCACCACCTGCCTCACACATCTCCTCTAAACTTTGCCCCACAGACCTATGCCCCCTAGTGACTGACCTCTCCACCCTGGGAAAGAGTGCCTGCCCATCCACTCTATCCATGCCCCGCATAATCTTGTAGACCTCGATCAGGTCACCCCTCAACCTCTGTCTTGCTACTGTCTCCACATAACTAACACCCTGCAGCACCCTGGTAAACCTCACCCTGCATCCTCTCCAAAGCCTTCTGGTAGTGTAGCGACCAGCATTGTGCGCCTTACCAAGGTTCTATACAACTGTAGCATGACTTGTCAGTTTTCATACTCAATGCTCCGTCCAATGAAGGCAAACATTCCATATGCTTTCTTGACTACCTTGTCCAGGGTCTACTGGGCTAAATCGCAAAGCAGACCAAGCAGGCCAGCAGCACAGTTTGATTCCCATACCAGCCTCCCCGGACAGGCGCCGGAATGTGGCGACTAGGGGCTTTTCACAGTAACTTCATTGAAACCTACTCGTGACAATAAGCGATTTTCATTCATTTCATTTGTGTTGCCACTTTCAAAGATCTGTGGACCTGCACGCTCAGATCTCTCTGCCTTTCTATATTTCTAAGAGTTTTACCATTTACGGTGTATTTCCCCTGTATGTTAGACCTACCAAAATGCATTACCTCACATTTGTGCGGATTAAACTCCATTTGCCATTTCTCTGCCCAAGTCTCCAACCTATCTATGTCCTGCTGTATATTCTGACAATCCTCAACACTATCTGCCGCTCCATCAACCTCGGTGTCATCCGTTAACTTACTAATCAGATCAGCTAAATTTTCCTCCAAATTGTTTATGTGTACTACAAACAACAGAGGCCCCAGTACCAATCCCTGTGAAACACCACTAGTCACAACCTTCCATTCAGAAAAACACCCTTCTACTGCTACCCTTTGCCTTCTGTGACCGAACCAGTTCTGTATCCACCTTACCACCTCACCTCTGATCCCATGTGACTTCACCTTTTGTACCAGTCTGCCATGAGGCACCTTGTCAAAGGCTTTACTAAAGTCCATCTAAACAACATCCACCACCCTCCCCTCATCAATCATCTTTGTTACCTCCTCAAAAATCCCGATCAAGTTAGGCATGACCTCCCATTCACAAAACCATGCTGTCCATCGCTGATGAGTCCATTTGTTTCCAAATGGGTATAAATCCTGTCCCTGATAATTCTCTCCAATAATTTACCTACTACCGACGTAAGGCTCAACGGCCTACAGTTTCCAGGATTATCCCTGCTACCTTTCTTAAACAACAGGTACCACATTAGCTATTCTCCAGTTCTCTGGGATCTCACCTGTCGCCAATGAGGATACAAAGATGTCAGCCAAGGCCTCAGCAATTTCCTCCCTTGCTTCCCTCAGTATTCTGGGGTAAATCCCATCTGGCCCAGGAGACTTATTTACCTTAATATCTTTTAAAAGACTCAATACCTCCTCCTTTTCGATGTTAATATGATCCAGACTGTCCACACACCCTACCCAAGAATCATCTTCCAAAGAATCCCTTTCTTTAGTGAACACTGATGCAAAGTATTCATTAAGTACCTCGCCCATTTACTCTGGCGCAACACACAGATTCCACCCACAGTCATTAAGTGGTCCAATCCTTTCCCTGGTCACCCTCTTGCTTTTTACATATGAATGAAAAGCCTTGGAATTCACCTTAATCCTACTTGACAAGGACTTTTCATGATCCCTCCTAGCCCTCCTAATTTCCCGCTTCAGTATCTTCCTACTTTCTTTATACTCCTCAAGGGTTTCGACTGTCCCCCCCCCCCCCCCCCCCCCTAGACTGTACAAAAGTCTCCTTTTTCTTTTTGACGTGGTTCACATTATCTCTCGTTATCCATGGCTCCCTAAACTTCCCATACTTATCCTTCATTCTCTCAGGAACGTGACTTTCCTGAATCCTAATCAACTGTCGCTTAAAGACTCCCATATGTCCGATGTGGATTTATTATCCAACAGCCACACCCAATCCAAATTCTTCAATTCCTGTCTAATGTAATTTGCCTTTCCCCAGTTTAGCACCTTAACGCAAGGGTTCCCCCATCCCTGTCCAAAAGTACCCTAAACCTTACAGAATTGTGGTCACTACTCCCAAAATGTTCCCCTACTGAAACCTGAACCACCTGTCCAGGCTCATTCCCCAATACCAGATCCAGTACTGCCCATTCCCTAGTTGGACTATCTACATATTGCATCAAGAAGGCTTCCTGGATACACCTTGCAAACTCTTTTTTTAATAAACATTTTATTGAGTTATTTATGGTTTTATAAGAACAACAGAATAAACAATAAAGCCGTCCTCCTTCCTTACAGGTCCCACCTTTACAAACCCCCTGCTCTAAACTAAATTAACCCCCCCCCCCCTTCTGCTGACGGTTAATTATCCCCAAAGAAGTCGATGAACGGTTGCCACCTCCGGGTGAACCCTAACAGTGACCCTCTCAAGGCAAACTTGATTTTCTCCAAACAGAGAAAGCTAGCCATGTCTGATAGCCAGGTCTCCGACTTCGGGGCTTTGAGTCCCTCCAAGCTAATAGTATCCGTCTCCGGGCTACCAGGGAAGTAAAGGCCAGAACGCCTGCTTCTTTCTCCTCCTGGATTCCCGGGTCTTCCGACACCCTGAAAATCGCCACCTCTGGACTCAGCGCCACCCTTGTTTACAACACCTTGGACATGACATCCGCAAACCCCTGCCAGAACCCCCTAAGCTTCGGGCATGTCCAGAATATATGGACATGTTTCGCTGGCCCTCCCGCACATTTTGCGCACCGATCTTCCACCCCAAAGAACCTGCTCATCATGTGAGTCCGGTGAACGACTTTGAACTGTATCAGGCTGAGCTTGGCACATATTGTGGACGCATTGACTCTACTCAACGCGTCCGCCCAGAGACCATCCTCTATCTCTCCTCCTAGCTCCTCTTCCCACTTGCGTTTCGATTCCTCGGTCAGCGTCTCCGCTGACCCCATGAGTTCCTATTAAATGTCAGAAACCCTCCCTTCTCACACCCACATTCTGGAAACTACCCTGTCCTGTATTCCCCTTGGCGGTAGGGGCGGGAAGGTTGAGACCTGCCAGCGTACGAAGTCCCGCGCCCTGCAGGTACCTAAATTAATTTCTCCTCACCAATCCAAAATTCTCCTCCAGCTCCCTCAGGCTAGAAAAGCTCCCCTCTATTAACATATCTTCCATCCTCTCAATCTCTGCTCTCTGTCATCTCCGGAACCCTCCATCCAGCCTTCCCGGAGCAAAACGGTGATAATTGCAGATTGGAGACCAGATCGATGCTCCCTCCGTTCCCATTGTCTCCTCCATTGCCCCCAGACTCCCAGGGCTGCCACCACCATGGGGCTGGTGAAGTACCGTGCCGGTGGGAACGGCAGAGGCACCATTACCAATGCCCCCAAACTGGTGCCCTTGCATGATGCCACTTCCATACGCTCCCATGCCAACTCCTCCCCCACCACCCACTCCCTAATCAGGGCAATATTCTCTGCCCAATAATAATTACTAAAGTTCGGCAGCGCCAGCCCGCCTTCCCCCGGCTCCACTCAAGCATCCCCTTTTTTACTCGCGGGGTCTTACCCGCCCAAACAAAGCCCGTGCTCACCTTATTGACCCGTTTAAAAAAGGACCGTGGAATAAAGATGGGGAGACACTGAAACACAAACAGGAATCTTGGGAGATCTGTCATTTTCACTGTCTTCACCCTCCCAGCCAGTGACAACAGAAGCACGTCCCACCTTTGGAAATCATCCTTCATTTGGTCTACTAATCAGGCCAGATTTAACTTGTGTAGCCGGTCCCATTCCCGCGCCACCTGGATGCCTAGGTACCGAAAGCTTCCCCCTACCATGCTAAACGGCAGCTCCCCCAATTGCCTCTCCTGCCCCCTTGCCTGGATCGCAAACATCTCACAATTTCCCATATTCAGTTTATAACCCGAAAACCGGCCAAATTCCCCAGAATCCTCATAATTTCTTCCATCCCTTCTAGTGGGTCTGAAACATATAGGAGCAGGTTGTCTGCGTATAGCGAGATTCTGTGTTCCATTGCCCCCGGACCAGCCCCCTCCAGCCCCTTGAGGCTCTCAGTGCAATTGCCAGCGGCTCTATGGCTAACGCGAACAGTAGTGGGAAGAGGGGACATCCCTGTCTCGCCCCCCGGTGCAGCCTGAAATAGTCCGATGTTGACCTGTTTGTCCGTACGCTCGCAACAGGAGCCTGATACAGCAGCCTGACCCAGTCAATGAAGCCCCGCCCAAATCCAAACCGCCCCAGTACCTCCCACAGATATTCCCATTCCACCCGATCAAATGCCTTCTCTGCATCCATTACCTCCATGTCCCTACCTTCTGGGGGCATCATGATCACATTTAGCAACCTTCTTACGTTGGCCGTCAACTGCCTACCCTTAACGAATCCTGTCTGGTCCTCCCCACCTTACAAACTCTGCCCCTCCAAACCCCTAGCACTAAGTGAGTCCCAGTCACTTTTGGGGAAGTTAAAGTCCCCTGCCACAACAACCCTGTTACTTCTGCACCTATCCAAAATCTCTCCACCTATCTGCCCCTCTATCTCTCCGTGGCAGTTGGGAGGCCTGTAATAAACCCCCAACATTGTGATTGCCCTCTTCCTGTTCCTGAGCTCTACCTATTGCCTCATTGTATGAGCCCTCCAAGGTGTCCTCCGGCAGTATGGCTATAATATTCTCCTTACCCACCCCTTTTACATCCCCCTCTAACTCCCCTGAAGCACCTATATCCTCCAATGTTCAGCTGCCAATCCAGCCCTTCCTTTAACCATGTTTCTGTGATAGCCACAACATCGTAATTCCAAGTACTAATAAGTGCCCTAAGTTAATCTGCTTTACCCACTATACTTCAGGCATTGAAACAAATACACTTCAAACCATTGCTTTTAAGCAGACAGGGGTGATGTTAGAACATAGAACATAGAACAGTACAGCACAGAACAGGCCCTTCGGCCCTCGATGTTGTGCCGAGCAATGATCACCCTACTTAAACCCACGTAACCCGTATACCCGTAACCCAACAATCCCCCCATTAACCTTACACTACGGGCAATTTTAGCATGGCCAATCCACCTAACCCGCACATCTTTGGACTGTGGGAGGAAACCGGAGCACCCGGAGGAAACCCACGCACACACAGGGAGGACGTGCAGACTCCACACAGACAGTGACCCAGCCGGGAATCAAACCTGGGACCCTGGAGCTGTGAAGCATTGATGCTAACCACCATGCTACCATGAGGCCCCTTGTTCCCTTATTTTTGTTCTCTATTTCCCCATCAGTTATGACACCTTCTAAGCTAACACTCTGGTTCCCACCACCCTGCCGCACTAGTTTAAATCCTCCTGAGTGACTCTAGCAAACCTCCCGGCCAGGATACTGGTGGCCCTCCAGTTTAGATGCAACCCGTCCTTGTACAGGTCCCACCTGCCTGGGAGAGATCCTGAAACCCTCCCTCCTGCACCATCAATTTAACCACGTGTTTAGCTGCACTATCCTCCTATGCCTAGCCTCACTAGCACATGGCACAGGGAGTAATCCGGAGATTACAATTCCAGAGGTCCTGCTTTTTAGCTTATTGCCTAATTCCCTGAACTCCTTCTGCAGGACCTCATCACTCTTCCTGCCTATATCGTTAGTACTTATGTGCACTACGCCCTCTGGCTGTTCACCCTCCCCCTTCAGGATGTCCTGTGTTTGTTTAGAGACATCCTTGACCATGGCACCAGGGAGGCAACATACCATCCTGGAGTCTCTTTCCTGTCCACAGAAGCGCCTATCTGTGCCCTTTATTATAGAGTCGCCTATAACTATCGCTCTCCTGTATTTGCCCTCCCCAGCTGAGCAACAGAGCCAGTTGTGGTGCCACTGTTTAGGCTGCTGTTATTTTCCCCTGATAGGCTATCCACCCCAACAGTATCCAAAGCGGTATACCTGTTAGAGAGGGGGACAGCCACAGGGAATTCCCGCACTGCCTGCCTGCCTTTCTAGCGGTCACCCACCTGTCTGCCTGCACCTTGGATGTGACCATGTCTCTATAACTCTTGCATTTGATGCTTTCTGCCACCTGCATGCTCCTAAGTGCATTGCTGCTCCAATCAAACCACATGGTAAGTGACGTGCTGCCATTGGTTACACTTGCTGCAGACGTAGTCGACCGGAACGCTGGAAGGGTCACGGATCTCCCACATCTTACAGTTAGAGCACTGCACCCTGCTGAGTGACATTTAAGCACTAGTTAATTAAATAAAACTAATCACTCAAATCGTTATTAGATTAAGTTGCGATTAACTATGTGGTCCCTGTCACCAAATTGTCACTGTAAAATTAAATGCTAAATACTAATCTCTGCCTTCAGGTTAGTTACTCCTCTACCTAGTTAAGTAATTAGTTTTAATTAGTTTTAATTTCAAATTTAACACAGATTCCTTACCAACCAATCAGGTCACAGCTTTACTGTGACTTCACTTTGTTCCTCCCCTCCCCACAATTTGAAAAGAGAGACACAAATACCACTTACCCCCTCAGACTGCAGTCCCGATTTCTCCCGCTCAGAGACACAGACACAAATACCCCTTACCCCCTCAGATTGCAGTCCCGATTTCTCCCGCTCAGAGACACAGACACAAATACCCCTTACCCCCTCAGACTGCAGTCCCGATTTCTCCCGCTCAGAGACACAGACACAAATACCACTTACCCCCTCAGACTGCAGTCCCGATTTCTCCAGCTCAGAGACACAGACACAAATACCACTTACCCCCTCAGACTGCAGTCCCGATTTCTCCCGCTCAGAGATACAGACACAAATACCACTTACCCCCTCAGACTGCAGTCCCGATTTCTCCCGCTCAGAGACACAGACACAAATACCACTTACCCCCTCAGATTGCAGTCCCGATTTCTCCCGCTCAGAGACACAGACACAAATACCACTTACCCCCTCAGACTGCAGTCCCGATTTCTCCCGCTCAGAGACACAGACACAATTACCACTTACCCCCTCAGACTGCAGTCCCGATTTCTCCCGCTCAGAGACACAGACACAAATACCACTTACCCCCTCAGACTGCAGTCCCGATTTCTCCCGCTCAGAGACACAGACACAAATACCACTGACCCCCTCAGACTGCAGTCCTGATTTCTCCCGCTCAGAGACACAGACACAAATACCACTTACCCCCTTAGACTGCAGTCCTGATTTCTCCCGCTCAGAGACACAGACACAAATACCACTTACCCCCTCAGACTGCAGTCCCGATTTCTCCCGCTCAGCTCCGCTCCCGATATGAAAGACTTGCCTGCCTTACCTGCGACTCACCAATCGGCTCTCTGCCTTGTACTCACCTGCAGCAGGGCAAGACCACTCCCTGGAAATTTGGGCAAAAAATCAAGGGATTAAAAGCACCATCTCCCCACCCAGCCTCGAATTCCCTCCTAGCTTCAAATTCCCAAACTCACTCTTTGATGTGTCTCACTCTGGCTGTGTCTTCTCTGGCTCGCTGGGAGGACCCCCACAGCCCAAAGATGTGCAGGCTAGGTGGATTGCCCACACTAAACTGCCTCTTAATTGGAAAAAAATAATTGGGTACTCTAAATTTTAAAACAAAAAACAAAACAAAACAAAAAAAATCTTGCCCCCAGTTGGTCCTTTAGTCGAGTGGCTACCTGCCACTCCAAGGGACTTGTAAGACACTTTCTGATGTGCCTATTGGTATTTCCAGGTGTTCTACTGTCTGCCTCTGCCAATTTAATTCCATTTATTCATTCAATCTTGAAGTGGCATTGAAATCTTCACTAATCCCAAGATTCAAACGACACTTCCACGCCCTTCTCCAATCCCTGAGTTAACTGAGTTCAATGATAAGGAAAGACCTTACTGCAGTCAACTGATATCCCTACTCAAACATGAAGAACTGCGGAGGTATAAAGGATAATAATAATAATCGCTTATTGTCATAAGTAGGCTTCAATTAAGTTACCGTGAAAAGCCCCAAGTCGCCTCATTCCAGCACCGGTTTGGGGAGGCCAGTACAGGAATTGAACCCGCGCTACTCGCATTGTTCTGCATTGCAAGTCAGCTATTTAGCCCACTGTGCTATATCTGTGGTCACTCTGCAACCTGCAAAACAAACATATTCTTCCAGACTGTGTTCCACAGAAGTGCCAAAATATATGTAAATCTCCGTACAACTCAAAAATTGTTACCTTTTTAAAAAAGATGGAAAAAGTGGAATTAAGATGAATACATTAGCGGAAACAGATCTCTAACTGTTAATTTATTTTACTTCTCATGGAAGCCGTGAGTCTTAGGATGGAACCCATGCAGCAGCCAAGAGACCACCAGATATTTGAATGTAGATGTTGCTGCATCTCATTTGGTCAATAATTAGGTGAACAGGCTTTTGGGTGAGTGATCTGTCCAATCTTGGGATATGGTCCCTCACAGAAACCGGCTGTGAGCATGAAGATTCGAATTCTGTCGTCTGGTCGTGCGGGAATTTGAATTTGCTGAAAAGCCACGTTAGCAATGCTTCTACTCTTGAACTCAAAAAGAATGCCCAAAATTTGACCTGATGAGTGCAAGAGGAAAAGCTTTGGCAACATGTCTCTCCTTCCACCAATATTCAAATGCTAAGTTGCCCTGTTTCCAAATCTGCGCCTTCTGATGTAGCCATGGGCACAGTTGTTGTATTTTATATTTTCCCCGCGTCTTGACTGTGATAGAGAAATACAAACATGATTCATTAGGTAAGCAAAACTGAACTTTATTTCCGAATTAGAACTGACTGCTAGCAGTATGGCTGAGATTTGAAGTCGGAAGGCAGTCAAATACAAACTGCTGAGTCCGTCCCAAGTCTGCGATATTACAGGAAAAGAAGGCGATTCTTATACATTATAGGATCAAGATAACATGAATACAACTTGGTCAGGAATTTGATCGAAAGTAAAACATAAGTAATAATCGTTACAATGGCGTCACCTTGCTGACCTTTAGGGGACTTGAGTTTCATATCATTATCTTGTCTTTGTTTTAAGAAAGGGAAGAATTTGTTTAGGAACAGGAAGAGATAGTTGTTCAGCTTGTTATGTATTAAGACTGCTTCTAGCTTCAAGCCTTATCTAGACTCTCAGAGTCACCCAGTTCTCAGGACATGCTGTCTCTGTGTATTCTGGGCCTTAGGTTATATGAAAATCAGTTTAAATTCACTTGTACCAAGAAAACTTGACTACTTTTCCCATCATGCCATTATTTGCTTCACACAATACCGCACTGTGATACCTCTGCTCAGCCCTTTTGGGATTCTGTCATATCAGAAAAATTGCTAAATGAAAGTTGGAAAAACATCATTTATTCTAGGGGGAAAAAATGGGAAATTTATTTCAAAAGTAACGTGCTGCTCTCTCGTCCTTCTGACACTCCAGACAAGTTGCTAGGCAACGATTATTTGGCTTTTTATTATAGAGTGTAAAAATACATGATGTTGTTAAAGATGATAATCATTTCTTCTGTCGGAACACATTGCTCTCTGTGGAGTATTGAATTTTATTTTGGTAATGCGGTAAATTTAGACAGTCTGCTGCCATATATTTTATTGACATCATAGAAATGACTGAGCATCTCTGCACGGCCCTTATTGTCACCTGTAACACAGCCTCCCGCTTCCAGCAATGGCTTTGATTGATTGGCTTTGAGAGATCCTATTTTGTTTCAAATATTAGCCAAATAAGAATGTGAGGAAGACATTAGTTTTCCTCGGTGTCGTGTTCTTCCCTGCTGATGTTCTAAGTGGAACATGTGCTGAGAACTATCACACTGAAGCTAAGCCAGATGACCTCCTCCACTAAAACAAATTGTGCCATCGAGTCCTGATTTCATTGAGGTTCCTGGCAAAAAAGACCACTGATGTCCCAATCAGCTCAAATCTTTCCCACAACATCTCATCCATTGACGTTTAAGCATCTGCAAAGAAATGCTCTGCTAATTGTTTTATCTTTCTGGTTCTTTGTCAGTTCAATCGCTATGGTTCGAAATATAATTTAGTGAAACATTGGTTTACTGACTTAAGCAGATCCCTGGGGCTATGTGTTGACGCTGTCGTAAATACCGGAGCGTTTTATGACGGCGTCAACGGGCCCCATCGTCCACCGATTCAGCGGCCCACGAAGGGCCAGCACGAGCGCCACGAGAAACGCGGGGGAGTGATCTGCGATCTGCGCCTGAATAAAACGCATCCCCCACACACACACTGCCGTCGGAGGGAAGATGGCGGCCCGTCATGCAGCGCCCAGGTTCTGTGATGCCAATCTGGACACGCTCCTTGATGCCGTGGGGCAGAGGTTGGGGGCACTGTATCCCGGACCGAGCCGCAGGGCCCCAGGGAACACCGTTCGCCGTCTGTGGAGGGAGGTGGGCAATGCCGTCAGCACCGTCAGGGTGGTAGCCAGGACAGGCGAGCAGTGCCGTCGAAAGCGGCACGACCTGCTCAGGGCAGCCAGGGTGAATACCCAGCACTGTGCCGCTGGCACCAACCCCCCCCCCCCACCCCCCACACATGTGACACAGCCCCCCCCGACCCACATGGCTGCACCCACCCATGTCAGCCACTGTGCACCTATGATGTGCCATCATAGACCCAACCGCTGGGCCGCATGCGTCGGACCGCCTAACACTGTTGATGTTTGTGCTCTCTCTCTCTCCCGCACCCCCCCCCCCCCCCCCCCCCCCCCCCCCGAGGAGAAGAACGGCCACAACCACAGGGAGCGGGGAAAAACTGCAGGGGGGCCATCTGTACTGCACCCCATCACCGAGCATGAGCAGAGGGCACTGGAGCTCGGTGGCGGACCCAAGGACCAGGTGATTGCCGATGCCTAGATCAGAGGCGCACCACCAAGTTAGACCGCCCTGCCTCACCCCACTGCCTCACCCCACCTCTAAACCCACCCCCTCAACCCACCACCTCACCCCTCATTCTCACCCTCATCACACCCTGTCACACAGACCCAGGACACACAGACCCAGGACACACAGGCCCAGGACACACAGACCCAGGACACAGGCCCAGGACACACAGACCCAGGACACAGACCCAGGACACAGGCCCAGGACACAGGCCCAGGACACACAGACCCAGGACACAGGCCCAGGACACAGGCCCAGGACACAGACCCAGGACACACAGACCCAGGACACACAGGCCCAGGACACACAGACCCAGGACACACAGGCCCAGGACACACAGACCCAGGACACAGGCCCAGGACACAGGCCCAGGACACAGACCCAGGACACAGAGACCCAGGACACAGACCCAGGACACACAGGCCCAGGACACACAGACCCAGGACACACAGACCCAGGACACATAAACCCAGGACACACAGACCCAGGACACACAGACACAGGACACACAGACCCAGGACACACAGGCCCAGGACACACAGACCCAGGACAGAGACCCAGGACACACAGGCCCAGGACACACAGACCCAGGACACAGGCCCAGGACACAGAGACCCAGGACACACAGACCCAGGACACACAGACACAGGACACAGAGACCCAGGACACACAGGCCCAGGACACACAAACCCAGGACACACAGGCCCAGGACAAAGACCCAGGACACACAGACCCAGGACACACAGGCCCAGGACACATAAACCCAGGACACACAGGCCCAGGACACAGACCCAGGACACACAGACCCAGGACACACAGGCCCAGGACACAGACCCAGGACACACAGACCCAGGACACACAGGCCCAGGACACAGACCCAGGACACACAGACCCAGGACACAGACCCAGAAGATGAACACACAGACCCAGGACACACAGAGGACGGCCACACAGAGGACGGACACACAGGGGACGGACACACAGGGGACGGACACACAGAGGACGGACACACAGAGGACGGAGACACAGAGGATGGACACACAGGGGACGGACACACAGAGGACGGACACACAGAGGACGGACACACAGGGGACGGACACACAGGGGACGGACACACAGGGGACGGACACACAGAGGACGGACACACAGAGGACGGAGACACAGAGGATGGACACACAGGGGACGGACACACAGGGGACGGACACACAGAGGACGGACACACAGAGGACGGACACACAGGGGACGGACACACAGGGGACGGACACACAGAGGATGGACACACAGAGGACGGACACACAGAGGACGAACACACAGAGGACGGACACACAGGGGACGGACACACAGGGGACGGACACACAGAGGACGGACACACAGAGGACGGACACACAGACCCAGGACACACAGGGGATGGACACACAGGGGACGGACACACAGAGGATGGACACACAGAGGATGGACACACAGGGGACGGACACACAGAGGACGGACACACAGGGGACGGACACACAGAGGATGGACACACAGAGGATGGACACACAGAGGACGGACACACAGAGGATGGACACACAGAGGATGGACACACAGAGGATGGACACACAGAGGATGGACACACAGAGGATGGACACACAGAGGACGGACACACAGAGGATGGACACACAGAGGACGGATACACAGAGGACGGACACACAGAGGACGGACACACAGAGGACGGATACACAGAGGATGGACCCACAGAGGACGGACACACAGAGGACGGACACACAGAGGACGGACACACAGAGGATGGATACACAGAGGACGGACACACAGAGGATGGATACACAGAGGACGGACACACAGAGGACGGATACACAGAGGACGGACACACAGAGGACGGATACACAGAGGACGGACACACAGAGGACGGACACACAGAGGACGGACACACAGAGGACGGACACAGAGGATGGACACCCAGAGGACGGACACACAGACCCAGGACACACAGAGGATGGATACACAGAGGACGGACACACAGAGGATGGACACCCAGAGGACGGACACACAGACCCAGGACACACAGAGGGGGGACACACAGGGGACGGACACACAGAGGACGGACACACAGGGGACGGACACACAGAGGACGGACACACAGAGGGTGGACACCCAGAGGACGGACACACAGAGGACGGACACACAGAGGACGGACACACAGAGGACGGACACACAGAGGACGGACACACAGAGGACGGACACACAGAGGACGGACACACAGAGGATGGACACCCAGAGGACGGACACACAGACCCAGGACACACAGAGGGGGGACACACAGGGGACGGACACACAGAGGACGGACACACAGGGGACGGACACACAGAGGACGGACACACAGAGGACGGACACACAGAGGACGGACACACAGGGGACGGACACACAGAGGACGGACACACAGAGGACGGACACACAGAGGACGGACACACAGAGGATGGATACACAGAGGATGGATACACAGAGGATGGACACCCAGAGGACGGACACACAGAGGACGGACACACAGACCCAGGACACACAGAGGATGGACACACAGAGGACGGACACACAGAGGACGGACACACAGACCCAGGACACACAGAGGATGGACACACAGAGGACGGACACACAGAGGACGGACACACAGAGGATGGACCCACAGAGGACGGACACACAGGGGACGGACACACAGAGGATGGACACCCAGAGGACGGACACACAGAGGACGGACACACAGAGGATGGACACCCAGAGGACGGACACACAGAGGACGGACACACAGAGGATGGACCCACAGAGGACGGACACACAGGGGACGGACACACAGAGGATGGACCCACAGAGGACGGACACACAGAGGATGGACACACAGAGGACGGACACACAGAGGATGGACCCACAGAGGATGGACACACAGAGGACGGATACACAGAGGACGGACACACAGAGGATGGATACACAGAGGACGGATACACAGAGGACGGACCCACAGAGGACGGACACACAGAGGACGGACACACAGAGGATGGACACACAGGGGACGGACACACAGAGGACGGACACACAGAGGACGGACCCACAGAGGACGGACACACAGAGGACGGACCCACAGAGGACGGACACACAGACCCAGGACACACAGAGGATGGACACACAGGGGACGGAGACACAGAGGATGGATACACAGAGGATGGACACACAGACCCAGGACACACAGAGGACGGACACACAGGGGACGGACACACAGGGGACAGTGACACATGCAACAGGAACACCACACGAGACGACACAGAAGACCCCAGACTTTGCCTCTGATCAGGATACAGGCTTAGATTTACCGTCATTGCTATCTCCTACACCCTCCACCATCGCAGAGACTATCACCTCGTTTGGTCTCATCAGTGATGAACTCCTGGGACACTCACTGGTGAGCACCGCACAGCCACTACGGTTCAGCAGGTGGAGATAGGAGCAGCCGAGGGGCCGGTGGTCGGAGGGCAGCCGGGCCCCAGCAACCAGCTGCCGCCCAGACGGGTCCCGGGTTCCTGGCCGTCATCACACAGACCCAGACAGGGATGGCCAACTCCCTGACCACCATGGCCGCCAACGTGCAGACCCTGGTCGATACCAGAGTGGGCCTCCAGCACTGGCAGCGCCAGATGTTGGATGGGCCTTGGGGGGTGGCTCCGCTCACACCCCCGCCCCACGGAGATGCGCGGGGGCCGTCGGGAACTCCGAGGGAGAAGGAAGTGCTGGGGCTCCTGCCGGTGATTCCTGCAGGGGAGGTCCCGGAAGACCGCGGCACCTCGGACTCTCCCCCCCCCCCCCTCCCCCCACCGTCCCTGGGGCATCCAGTGGGAAGCGGGCAGGACAGGGCGACACCACGCCAGCCAGGACACCCGAGGTGCAGCCTGGCCCATCCAGACCGAGCCACCCCAGGAAAACGAGCGCCAAAGGGGACCCTAGTCACAGGGCAGGAGTCACAGCAGTCCGCCTTCACTTCTGCAGTACCGTCTGGGGAACCACAGAGACGTAGTGATAGGGCCCGTAAGGCCAGAATGATAGACACCTAGTAAGTTGGCATGGGTGCCGGGCACAGCTTAGATATAGGGGCTAGGGCACATGTGTATAACGTTTGTAATTAAACACACTGGCCAACCGATGAATGCAGCGTCTGTGCTGTGTCCGATGCATGTGGGGGTTTGGCGGGAAATGAGTGCCATTGTGCGTGAGGGGTGATGGAACGTTGAGCCCCGGTGGGTGTGACGTGCGCTCCTCCCCCCCCCCCCACCCCCTGTATGTCCACCCCCCCCCCCCCCCCCCCCCCCCCCCCCCCCCCGCAAGTGAACGACAGGGCCATGTGATGTGGTGTCCTGCCCGCATACAGGGAGCACCCAGGTGGAGGGTGTTGTCCTGGCCATGAGCCAGACATTGTCTAATGATGTGGCGCTCAGAGCGCATCGCAGAGCGGGCTGTCATCATCCTCCATGCCATAGACCAGACCCGCTGTCGCTAGCAACCATGTGAGCCCAGCCCGTTGTGCCGCAGGTGGATGTGTCATGGAGGGGTGGTGTGCATGCGGATGATGCGGTGGTGTGGGAGATAAGGTTGGTCAATATTGTGGGAGGTGAGGGTGGTGGGTAGTGAGGTGGTGTGGTACTGTGGTGTCCATGCCTCTGCTCAGCAAACCACCCTCCCCTAGTTGGTGAAACGTACGGCTATCAACTCATCCCGTGCTCGCTGGCCAAGCTGGTGGTGTAGTGCAGCTTCCTGTCCATGTCCAGGCCCATGTCCCATACAATGCCACCCTCATCTGGAGAGGCGTTCCCTTCATCGTGATTCTTCCCCTCCCCCTTCTGCTCCTCCAGCACATTGCCCCTCTGCTGGGCTATATTGTGGAGTACGCAGCAGACCACAATGATGTGGCCGACCCTCCTTGTCACATACTGGAAGGCCCCCCCCCCAGAGCGGTCCAGGCACCTGAAGCTCATCTTCAGCACCCCAAAGTACTTCTCCACCACATTGTAGCGGTTCTCCGTGATGACGGTTCTCAGTCATGACCGCAACGGGTAACCCCTGTCGCCCAGCAACCAGCCCCACAGCTGTGGGGGACATCCCTCGAACATGTCGGATATGAATGATTGTGCCATGATAAATGAGTCATGCACACTGCCCGGGTACCGGGCGCAGACGTGCAGGACCTTCATCTGGTTGTCACAGACCACCTGAACGTTCATGGAGTGGTACTCCTTCCTGTTCATGAACATCGGCCTGTTATCCGCTGGTGGCCACATGGCGACATGCATCCCATCGATCGCCCCCTGTACCCTGGGCATCCTGGCCACAGCAGCGAATCCCACTTCCCGGGTATCCTGGTGGGCGTGGGCCACAGGGAACTGGATGTACCGGTCCGCAATGTCATACAGGGTGTCAGTCACAGTACGGATGCACCTGTGCACTGATGCCTGAGAGATGAAATGAAATGAAATGGAAATCGCTTTATTGTCACGAGTAGGCTTCAATGAAGTTACTGTGAAAAGCCCCTAGTCGCCACATTCCGGCGCCTGTCCGGGGAGGCTGGTACAGGAAGATGCCGGAGAGGTCCCCACTTGGCAACTGGAACGGGCCCGTGGCGTAAACGTTCAGGGCGACCATCACCTTGACGGCCACCCGGAGAGGGTGTCCTCCCCCAGTCCCACTGCCCTAACTGGTGGCTGCCGTGGGTGCGGCCCTGGATCTACCCGCTGGTGGGTACCGCCAGCTGGGTGGGGTGCCCAGTGAGGTGTCCAGCACACATCCAAGCGGCTGGGAGGCCTGCGCCCAGCCAGCGCCCAGGGTGGGTGCCCATTAACATGGCCGCCGTAATGGCGTCCGTGCCGTTGGCACCGCCCTATCATGGCGGGTGCTTCCTGGCCACCGCGACTGTCTCCCCCCCCCTTCCCCGACACCCCCCCCCGACCGTGGATGGCCTTCTCCCCCCCCCCCCCCCCCTCCCCCCACAGCAGTCACGTCCATACCCATTTCGCCAGCCCGAGGTCCCCCCACACCGACCCCTGCCTCCTCCGGTCACCTCGTCAGCCAACACGTCTGGCTGATCATTTTTATGTGTGATTAGAACCATGCCGGTGTGACGTCTTCTGACCACGCCGATGGAACATCGGCGCAGGATCGCTGGGGGCCCGGAGAATCGCTCATCGGGCCACTTCCCACAATTCTCCGGGCCGTGCGGCGCATGCTGGAGTTGGGTACCCTCCAATAAAGTGGCACTCCCTCAGTGAGCCGCAGGAGTGACAGTCTGGATTACATGCTGGAGTTAGGTTCCCTCTTATAATAATTACCATCATTACTTAAAGTTGGAACCAGTATTGCACATTATTCAGAGAATTATTAGTTTGTGGAATTCGCTACCACATGGAGTAGTTGAGATGAAAATGGATGTATTTAATGAGGAAGCTATAGGTAGACAACACATAAGCAAGAAAGCAATGAATGGGTGGCATGGTTTTCGGGGCAGCGGAGAATGGCAAAACGGCATTGGAACGCCGTCGCAGGCCGTTCCGGCGTGAACGCCTATTCTCCGGCCGTGCGTCGGCTCAGAGAATCCCGCCCCCCCCCCTCTCTCACAATGACCCGATGCTGTATACCTGTGTTTAAAAACGCTAAACTGCTCAGCCTGTACACCAGGTGGTGCTGTTCTAGGAATCTATTTCTGCATCAGCTGATAATTCCTTCAGCACACCAAATCATGCGCACACATCATCTAGCACCAACTGCTACTGAAATTCTACTCTTATTAGCCGAAAATTGATCAACCGTTAAACATTAAATATAAATGTCCTGCAGATTTTGTCACAATGCTCAGTGATTGGGTTGCATCGTCAATTCTCTAATACGGTCCGCTTTCCTCATGGAATGATTTTTCAGGATAGCAAATAGTTGCTTCTGCGCCTTCGTCAGGTGACAGCGATGTTTCCGAAAGCCCCCCGCATTATTGGAGAGCCTTCGGAGTGGCACAAAATGCCTCACAACCACAGAATTCACTTTGACGCATCTCCAATAAAGTGGCACTCCCTCAGTGCGCCGCAGGAGTGACAGTCTGGATTACATGCTGGAGTTAGGTTCCCTCTTATAATAATTACCGTCATTACTTAAAGTCGGAACCAGTATTGCACATTATTCAGAGCATTATTAGTTTGTGGAATTCGCTACCACATGGAGTAGTTGAGATGAAAATGGATGTATTTCATGAGGAAGCTATAGGTAGACAACACATAAGCAAGAAAGCAATGAACAGGTATATTGATGGGGCTACAACAACAACCTATAGTCATCTAACCACTTTAATGCAAGGAAACGTCCCAATACGCTTCACAGGAGCCTCATCAACAAAGAATGACACTGAACCACATAAGGAGATGTGAGATCAGATGACCAAACGCTTGATCAAAGGCACAGATCTGAAGGAGTATTGTAAAGGAGGAAAGCGAGGGAGAGAGATGGAGAGAAGTAGGGAGGGAATTCTGGAGCTGGAGGCCTGGACACTAGACGCTGAAAGACATTGCACCAGTGCTGGAGCCTTTATAATTGGGAATGCACAAGAGGCCAGAATTAGAGAAGTGCGGACATCTCAGAAGCTTGCAGGCTGGAGGACGTTCCAGAGATAGGGAGGGCAAGGCTATGGAGGCATGGGAAAATCAGGAAGAGAATTTTAAAGTCAAGATATTGCTTGACTAGGAGTCAACATAGGTTGGAAAGCGTGTGGGTAAGAGGGGAACAACATGCCACGAGTTAAGAGTGTAGAATGTGGGAGGTCAGGCAGAAGAGGTACTTTGGAATAATCAGGTCAGTGGCAAAGAAGAGTGAAAGGAGGGTAACACAGAGTTCTGCACATTGATCCACAGTAGGTCTATGTAATTGCAGACGGGGCCTCGGAATGAAACATACTAGAAGTTCAGTTTAACTTTGTCTTCAGTTGAGTCTTAGGTTGCATTTACAAGAAGGGTCTTATGTTTCTACCATTGTCACTGCCAGTTTCTCCAATTTACTCACCTTCATGAAGCACTGGTTTCTCAATGGTGATGCCTTTGGGGAGGGCTAACAAGGGAAAACACAATGAGCAGTCGGACGCTAGGAAGTACAGAGTGTTATGGGCCAGGGTTTAGAGAACCCTAAAGTGTATCATGGAGTTCATCTGACCCACAACGTTTAATAGATTGTGGTATGTGGAGCACAAGGCCCACTCTACAGGTGTGGTACAGCAGAAATGGAAAAGTATTTTTTAAAGCAAAACAGTGTTTATTCTATGAACTCAGGTTAACCTTTTTTACACATACAGTGAATATCTTAGCAACCATTAATTCAAAAACAACCCCCAAAGACTACAACACTAAGTAATCCTTTAAGCTTTCCTTTTAACATCCAGAAGACTTAAAAACATAGCCTTTCACAGAAGCAAATCAGGTTAAAGTCACTACTGAGAGCAGTTATTAGTTTTAAATCACCAAAGGATCGATTTACATTTTTTAGATTACAGAGAGAGAGACTCATACACCTTCTGTGACTGCAGCTATCCAGCTCTGAAAACAAAACTAAAACACACCCTGCAGCAAACAGCCTAAAACGAAAGTAAAAAGCTGACAGACAGCCCATCTCCACTCACACTCTGACATCACTGATAAACATGCATTTCTTAAAGGTACATTTCTTAAACACCCATTTCTTAAAGGTATTCTCACATGACAAGAGGAGCAGAGGAACCTTGAGATGCATGTCCAAAGATCCCTGAAGGCAGCAGGACAAGTAGATAAGTGGTTAAGAAGGCATATGGGATACTCGCCTTTATTAGCCGAGGCATAGAGAAGAAGAGCAGGGAGGTTATGATGGAGCTGTATAAAATGCTGGTTAGGCTACAGCTAGAGAGTTATGTGCAGTTCTGGCCACCTATAGAAAGGATGTGATTGCAAAGGAGATTGACTAGGATATTGTCTGGGCTGGAGCATTTCAGTTATGAATAGAGGCTGTTTAGGTTGGGGTGGTTCTATTCAGAGCAGAGAAGACCAAAGAGGGACCTGATTGAGGTGTACAAAATTATGAGAGACATAGATAGGGTAGATGGGAAAATGTTTGTCCCATTAGTTGTGGGGTCAATACCCAGTGGGCGTAGATTTAAGGTCAGGAGCAGGAGATTTATAGGGGATTTGAGGAAAAGCCTTTTCACCCAGAGTATGGTGGGAACCTGGAACTCACTGTCTGAAAGTGTGGTGGAGGCAAGACCATCACAACATTTGTAAAAATAAATTTAGAGTACCCAATTCATTTCTTTTCCAATTAAGGCGCAATTTAACGTGTCCGATCCACCTGCCCTGCGCATCTTTGGGTTGTGGGGGTGAAACCCACACAAACACAGGGAGAATGTGCAAACTCCACATGGATCGTGACCCAGGGCCGGGATCTAACCTGGGACCTCGGCGTTGTGAGGCAGCAGTGCTAACCATTGTGCCATCGTGCTGCCCCTTCTCACAACATTTAAGAAGTAGCTAGATGGGCACTTGGAATGCCGTAGCATGCAAGGTCACGCACCAATTGCTGGAAAATGGGATTAAAATAGATAGACGTTTGATGGCCAGCACAAACACGATGGGCCAAAGAGCCTCTTTCTGTGCTGTAAAACCCGATGGCTCTCTGATGTCTTTGTTCCTGACAGTTCATCTACTTGCTGTGGAATAATCAATCTCACTGCATAACATCACCCACCTCTCTTCCCGGCACAGCCAATCGGTTACTGAAACTCTCGGACATGACTTTGTCACCTCCTGACTCAATTATCCCCTGGTCGGCCTTACATTCGCTGTGTTTCCGGCTGTGTATGGAAAGCCTTGAACCCTGAGTGAACTGCCTCATTCCTATCGGGCTGTGGTGCTTTCACAAGACTTACAACAGAATGATTCACAAGAAAGGTCCCAGGGAAGAAGAAATTTGGTCCCGAGGACTGATAAGGGAACCTGGGGCTGTTCTGCTTGGGGATGAGACGATTCAGAGGAGATTTGATAGAGGTGTTCAAAATCTGGAACTCTTCTGAAGAGAGCTCTGAAGGGGCAAACTGTTCACATTGATGGACGGATTCAGAGCCAGAGGCCACCGATTTACAGCGGATTGCGAAAGAAACAGCAGGAGCAAATTTAAGCAGCGAGTGGCTCGGCTGTGGCCCGACAGAGCCTGACAGAGCAGTAGAGGCAAATTCCAACATTGCTTACAAATGAGAATTCGATAGTCACCTGAAGAGAAAAAATTAGCTTGATTATGGGGAAAAGACAGGGAGTGGGATGAGGTGAGTTGCTCTTGCGGAGAGCCAGCCAGAGTGTAATGGGCCAAAAGGCCTCCTTCTACGCTGCAACTATCCTACAATTTTATGACTGCTTTATTTTTGTAATTGCAGCCTTTGTTTGTGGTTAGTAATTGTTTTCATTACTTCCTGCAGCTGAGAGATAAGGGAAGTCAGAGATTTAACCTTCATGTTTTGTTGATACACTTACGTAAGCTAATTCCCAACATCAATGACTTGCAGTTTTGCTTCTTGCAGTCTTTTTTTCCTGACTTTGCATAGAATTATTAAACTTTTGACACTTTGCCTTCTCTATATAACCAATGAAATGTCAGAACCTATATTTCCAAGCCCAAAAACTCTGTTTACAAGGGTCTTTGCTGCCTCAGGCACTTGACCCCAGTTTATGCTATTTGGAGACTGGTAATTGCTCAGCCTGTGCAGCAGATGGCGGTATTCTGGGAATCTGCATCTAGGATGCCTGTTTAAAAACACCATTTTGCCTTACATGTTATTCCTTGATAAATATACTTAGGACAGTGTTTCTTCCACTGTATATTTAATGTTTAAAAATTAAAATACCCTGGTCACTTCCCAGTCAGACTGTAGCCATGCAGCACTCTGCCAGAAAATCGTGGGTTCAAGTGTCACTCCAGGACTTCAGCGCAAAGTCTAGTCTGACACTCCAGTGCAGAACTGAGGGAGAGCCACATTGCCAGAAGTGCAGTCTGTGATGATAGGCAAAAGAAATATTGTACGTAATAATGTAGACAACCTCCGACCAGCAGGTGGCAGTGTAAACCTACCATGTGACTCTGTGCCGCAGGGAGTGGGGAGTAAGTCATGTTGGTGGATAGATGTATTTTGCAGTAACTCTGAGATAGTTAGTGTTAGTAGTGTGTTATGTATTCATTCCAGTTATCTTTACCACTAATTTGTTTTAGAATAAATTATTTTAACTAGTCAAGAACTAGATGTTCTGTAGTGTATCATTCACATCGGCCAGTCTACAGAACATGACATGGTACCAGGACTAAAGATCAACTAAGAACAAGAAGATTCTGCAATGATCCAAACAATTAAAGACAAGAAGAAGGTACAATGAGAAAACAATTTTTTCTACTAACCACACGGTGCCGAGGTCCCAGGTTTGATCCCGGCTCTGGGTCACTGTCCGTGTGGAGTTTGCACATTCTTCCCGTGTTTGCGTGGGTTTCGCCCCCACAACCCAAAAATGTGCAGAGTAGGTGGATTGGCCACATTAAATTGCCCCTTAATTGGAAAAACTAATTGGGTAATCTAAATTTTGTTTTTAAGTATTCCGTAATTCCTGAAATCCCCCCCCCCCCAACGGGTTTGTTATATAAAGGAGCAAATCGTCCGCGTAGAGCGAGACCCAATGTTCCAACCCCTCTTACTATCCCCTGCTAAATGTTCGATTCTCACAGCGTCTTTGCCAAAGGCTCTATGGCCAGGGCAAACAGTAGTGGGGAGAATGGACACCCCTGTCTCGTACCCCAACACAGACTAAAATATTGTGATCGAACCCGGTTTATCCTTATTCGCCACCGGTGCCTGATATAGCAACTGGAGCCAATCCACAAATCCCTGCCCAAACCCAAACCTTCCCAGGACATCCCACAAATACTTCCACTCCACCCAATCGAAGGCCTTTTAAGATGAAGTAACTTCATAAGTTCAGCAGGCGCTCAGACAATCAACAAGACAAAGATGTAAACCTGAGAGACTGAATGTGTGATGGACTGTAAATAGTTAAATATTATAATGATTTATGCATATCATACTGAATTGTAAAAAAATGAAGCCATGAATGTAAATAACTACATTTCCAAAGGAAAGGGGATGTGATGATATGTATAAGCAATATTGTATGTAATAATGTATACGACCTCTGACCAGCAGGTAGCAGTGTAAACATACCATGTGACTCTGTGCCTCGGGGAGTGGGGAGTAAGTCGTGTTGGTGGATAGATGTATTTTGCAGTATCTCAAGAATAGTTAGTTAGTGCTAGTTGTGTGGTATATATTTATTTCAGTTTGTTTTATAATAAATTATTTTAACTAGTCAAGAACTGGATGTTCTGCAGTTCATCATTCACATCGGTCAGTTTACAGAACATGACACTGTCCTTCCAGAGAATTGTTAAACCCTCTGAACTGGGCTTAAAAGATGCAGTGAGACTATTTGAAGATGACCGGGAAGGTCTCCCTGATGACCTGACAAGTCTTTATTCTTCGCCCAACAGCACTAAGATCAGATGGTCTCATCACTATTTGTGGAATCTTGCTGTGCCGAAATTAGCTGCCATGTTTCCAGCCTTACAGGGACTACACCACAGAAAAACAACAACGACAGAAGCATTTAGCAAAATGGAGTTTGACACGGAGCCAGATAAGAACATGTTAGGGCAGATGACCAAAACCTTGGCACAGGTGAACGGATTTGAAAGCAAGGATGAGAACTTTGAAGTCACGGTGCTGCTCAACTGGGTAACAATGTTAGTCAGCCAGCACAGGGATGATGGGTGGGTGAACAGGGCTTGATCTGAGTTGGGAGGCAACTGATTCTTGATTGACTCCTCAAGATTATGGAGAGTAGGGCACGGGAGGCCAGTCAGGAGTGTGTTGAAATAGTCAAGTCTGGACGAGGGCTGCAGGAGCAGATGAACTGAGATAGGGGCAGACTTGTCCTGGAAGTGAAAATAAACGGTCTTGATGAGGGTGCAGATATGTGGTGGGAAGCTTATCTCTGGGATAAATATGACACCAGGATTGCGAACAGTCTCATTCAGCCAGGCAGAGGGACGGAGTCAATGGCTAGGCAACTGCCAATTCTGTTCGGCACAACACGGACTTCAAAAGAGTAATTATCACAGAGGGAATGTTTACTTCAAGATTTCGGCCATCGACCTGAAATGTTAACTCTGTTTCTCTCTCCACAGGTGCTAGCTGACCTGCTGAGAATCCCCAGCATTCTCTGTTTGCACATCAAAAGAACTTCATTGGCTGTAAAGTGCTTTGGGAGGTCCTGAGGTCAAGCTTCTCTTGCTTTACATCTCTCCCCCAGACTTTGATACTGGCAAAGCTGCCAGTATCGAGCAGTAAACCTTCACCCGTGATAATTGCTCTTTTGAAGTGTGTCTCGCGCTGAACAGAATTGTGACAAGTTTGCCTTATAGTCAGACTTTAATATAAAACATACTCCCCCGTGCGTCAGCTCTCAGCGATTTGAAATTTGCAGCAGTCGTTTGAACATGATTCAGTGGGCAGCACAATATGCGAAGGGGTGAACAGTCATGTTCAGGGACATATCGCAAGCAGCATAAAATTCCATTCCAGCTCATTCTCTGATCCTGCACCAAAAGTTCACTCGAGGACAGCTTTGCTTTTAGCGTTGGGAGAGAACCAACCATTTAAAGAAGCTACACTGCCAAGGAGCCTCACCTCGTTTATAAGCGGAGAACATAATTAATGGACAAGGTAGCACCAGAACAACATTTCATCCCTTACCTTAGTGTTAAAACCCAAGAATAGTCGTAATCAAAAGAAAAGACAGCACAACAGCAAGTGCAGCATCTGTTCCAGCATACCATGTAGACAGATACCAAAATAGCAGCGGAATTCTGAAAGGCAATTTTCCACTGAGCTTGACTTAATTCTAAGAAGGATGTACTATTACACCATTAGTCGTTTCACGGTCTATTAAGGAATATTTTGATCCAGTTCCTAACAACATTATTCCCTGGCTGGACGCAATTATATAAAGATGTAGTGTTAGGTACTGGAGCTCGTAATAGGCACGGTGAAGTTTATAAACAGCACACACCACATGCCTTTTACACACTTGTTAAATGCTATTAAAAGAGGGGGCTTGTCCTGGAAGTTAAAATAAACCGTTTTGGTGAGGGCGCAGATATGTGGTGAGAAGTTTATCTCGGGCATAAATACGTGTTTATGATGTGAATAATCTGATGATTATTTCTGGGGCATTTCATAGAATTTACAGTGCAGAAGGAGGCCATTCAGCCCATCGAGTCTGCACCGGCCCTTACAAAGAGCATCTCACTCAAGCCCACGTATCTACCCTAGCCACGTAACCCAGTAACCCCTACTTAACCTTTTTTGGACACTAAGGGCAATTTATCATGGCCAATCCACCTAACCTGCACACCTTTGGACTGTGGGAGGAAACCGGAGCACCCGGAGGAAACCCATGCAGACACGGGGAGAACGTGCAGACTCCGCACAGACGATGGCCCAGCCGGTCACCATTTAACCTGTTGACTATCGCTCAAGTAAACAGTGATTATGCGGGAAGTTGTTTCGATTGAATTCTGGGTGAGTGGTGCCCGTGAGCTGAGTCGAGACATTTGCAATTCCAAATCCTGCTCCCCTCTCTTGGTATTGGACCCTTATACAGTGCCATTCTTGGGTTTATATGTTAGCTATTGGGATAAAGGGGTCAGATCTATCTTTGTAAACGGCAGAAGCATCCAGATTCCAGTCTCTTCGAATCCAATTTAATGCAGCATCAAAAGCAGCTTCTGTACTGCTTCCTGCCTCTGAAGTCAGCAGACTTTGAACACCCCTGAATAATTCAGGATGAAGTGCTTTGCTGTTTGGTTCAGCAGCTAACATCCATGCCCTTGAACCCCCCCCCCCCCCCCCCCCCCCCCCCCAACCACCCCATCTACCCCCCCATGCAGCTGGCACACTGGCTCGGTTCAGACTGGGAGATGAGCAGTGCCCATGGTTATGCCGCCCAAGTTGGCTGCGTACTGGGCAAGCGGCTGACCTGAATGCACAAAGCACTAGGTTGTCAGCCTGCAGCAGCTGGGGGCTGTGGTGGGATAGTCACCTTCACGGCCCTTGAAACTGGGGGCCTTGTGAGATTTAAACTAAGTTTCAAATGGCAGAATTTCAGAAAGAGGGAAAGAATGTTCACACGTTCTCGGCAGAGAGGTTTCATTCAGCAGGAGCTGAAAATTCTGGTTCCATCTTTTTGTTTCCTCATTTCTATCTCATGGAATAGAATTCCTGCAGTGCAGAAGAAGGCCATTCGGCCCATCGTGTCAGCACCGATCTTCTGAAAGAGCACCCTATTTAGGCCCATTCCCCGCGCCCTATCCCCATAACCTTGGGACCCCACCTAACCTGCACCTTTTGACACTAAGGGACAATTTAGCATGGCCAAACCACCTAACCTGTACATCTTTGGACTGTGGGAGGAAAGCGGAGCACCCGGAGGAAACCCACGCACACACGGGGAGAACATGCAAACTCCACACAGTGACCCAAAGCTGGAGTTGAACCCGGGTACCTGACACTGTTAGGCAGCAGTGCCACTGTGCCACACCTCCACATCTCTCCTCCCCCAAACCCCCCCCACTACTGCCACCCCCTCCCCACCCCTCAGTGACACCATCCCAAGGCATAGAGTTGATTTTTACATGTTAATTTTCGTATATACTTTGATAACATTACCGCCACAGCCATGTCTCTCGATTCCTTCACTGTTGCGAAATAATCAGGCTCCGTATCCAACATCCAGCTAGATGAGCAGACATTTCCTCCAATTAAATATTGGCAAGACTGAAGAATTATGGGTGGCATGTGGCATAGTGGTTAGCACTGGGACTATGGCGCTGAGGACCCAGGCTTGAATCCCGGCCCTGGGTCACTGTCCGTGTGGAGTTTGCACATTCTCCCCGTGTTTGTGTGGGTTTCACCCCCACAACCCAAAGATGTGTAGGGTAGGTGGATTGGCCATGTTAAATTGCCCCTTAATTGGAAAAAAAAAGATAATTAGGTCATCTAAATTAAAAAACAAGACTGAAGAATTATTTTTTGGTCCCCACTCTACATTCCAATCCCTGCCTACCAACTCCATCCCTCTCCCTAGCAACCGTTTGAGATTGTGGTAGTCACCACTGATGTATATATTGTATATAGAGGATGTTGGTGCAGGTGTTTTGTGGTAAGGCCCCTGTACTGCAGGTACGAGGGTAGTTCCCTGCCTGCTGGCTCCGCCCAGTAAGCGGAGTATAACTATGTGTGCTCCCAGTACAACAGCAACTTCGCCAGCTGCTGTAGGAGGCCACACACCTTAGTGTAATAAAACCTCGATTGCATCTCGTCTTTGTGTAATTGATCGTGCATCATGTCTCCTTTATTGAAGAACATTACAAGGGAGACCAGGGTCAAGCAGGAGATAATATGGGAGGGAGGGAGGGGGGCAGCAGCAATAGGGAGATAAATCTGTAAGATTTTATTGAGGCAAGAGGCAGACGTATTAAAGCGAGGGTCGGTGGAAAGTTCCAAAGAGCAAAGTGTAGTGGCAGTGAGTCTGTCTCTGAGGATACAGGAGGAGGTGTGGAACGCAGACTGAAAACAGTGAGATGAGTGGGCATAAAACGTTGAGAGACTGCACCGAGCAGAGGAAAATTGATCTTCAAATATCAACAAAAACAAGTAGTCTTATCTCCATACCTATGGTTTGTCATGTTTTGTAGACCGGCCGGTATGAATAATGCACTACAGAACATCTGGTTCTTGACTAGTTAAAATAGTTTATGATAAAACAAATGCGTGGTAAAGATAACTGGAATAAATATATAACAAACTACTAGCACTAACTAACAATCGTAGAGCTACTGCAAAATACGTCCATCCACCAACATGACTTACTCCCAACTCCCTGAGGCACAGAGTCACATGGCAGGTATACACTGCCACCTGGTGGTCGGAGGTCGTGTACAGAATTATATACAAGATTGCTTATGCATATCATCGTACGGTTCTCAAAAGTGTGGTCCGTAAACCTCTGGTGGTCTGTGAGCTTGTCCAGAATGGCAGTCACTGGCGCACAAGGCCCCTGTCGAGGCCAGAACACTCACTCTGCCATCCCCATGATGTTGCTCAACCGAACCAGCTCTTCCATGTGCGGCTTCAATCGTCAAAAATTCACGCAACAATAATAGTTTCGTTGGCAAGATTTATGCTTCTGTTGGTTTAGTTTGATTAATATTGGTGTAAAATAAGTAGTTACTTTGAAGAATGGCTTTATAAAGCACGTTAGAATGTTTCAACCAAATGTGTTCCCTTCAAATATTAATATTTATGATATGAAAATCTCTGGCATGAATTAATAATTTACGAATTAATAATTTACTTGTGATATTTAATTTTAAAAGCATAAATTTATTGCAGTTAGTAGTCAGAAACAGTGCAATATTTATAATTCCCATAAGATTCTATTCATAATGATGATTTTTTTTGGTGTAAAGTGAAAGTAGATGGGTAGGTGGTCTTTTGACCCATGGCTGAAAACATTCGAGAACCCCTGCTCTGTATCGAGGGGAAGCTGTCGGGGAGAAGGAATGCTTCTGTACAAAGTATTTTCCGACTTCAGTCACCTGACAAAAAAAACATTAAGATATTTCCCTCGACAGAAGATTAAAGTTTTGTGATGTATTTTGGACACAAGGGATCATCATTTCCGTTCCCTTCATCCAGTGGTGTGCATTGTGAGGCTGGCCTCTGTATGTCTTGGAGGATTTCCATCTATTTCGATGAGCGTCACCATTTGAGGCTGACCTGGAGGTTGATCTGGAAGCACCTAGGCCTGGGAACAGCTATCACTGGCTGTGCAGGCAGCTGGATCCAGCTTCATTGCACCAGATTAATAATTGGCACTGTTACTATATAATTATCAAAGAATAACAGATATTCATTTCCAGATCGTTTCTGTGCTTAAGGTCGAAATCCGAGGAGCTTACAGACCATTTTTCTCTTTCTCAGTACAAGCAGGGTCTTTGAATAATTTTAAAGCTTCAACACCATCATCCCAACAAGACTAATAACCAAACTCCGCAATCTTGGACCTGACCCCTCCCTGTGCAGCTGGATCCTCGACTTCCTCACCAACTGATCGCAATCCGTCAGGATAGGCAACAGCACCTCCTCCACAATAGTCCTCAACACCGGAGCCTGTTGTTGAAAACTCACCACTATTCTTAGAATTCCCCCTATACCAAAAAGGGCCAACATTCTAAATGGTGAACAGGGATTCTCACTCCCCGACACCTATGCAAACTTCGGTTGATGCTATTCAGGTCAAACTATATTTTCAAGTTATCCCCCGGTGTAACCCATATCTTCATAGAAGATTTCATCTACTTGCCACTTAGTAGCATCGATCCTGGGTCCCGCATTGCTAAGTAAGTAAAGTAGACTTAGGAATAACCACTGTTTCAGGTTAAATTAAGTTATTTTATTATATTTTTTCTTTTAAAAGCTGCAATCACTTTCTTTACAGAAAGGTAAAAAGATCTTGCTTCTGGATCCTTCTGGTTGGTTGAAGGGACCTTCAGGCCCAATTGACAATCAATCTTCTTTTTAAAATCTGGTCTTCTTTAGATGTATTCGCTGGTGAGCTCGGTTGCTAAGTCCTATCTTTCCCATGTACCGAGCTGTGAGAGCTGGCTTTGCTGACTAGCTCTGAGCTAATTCTGAGCTGACTCTGAGATGACTCTGCCTCCTCTTTAAATTCTGGTCTTCCTTAGATGTATTATTTAGCTCGGCTGCTATGTCTTATCTTTCCCATGTACCGAGCTGTGAGAGCTGACTCTGCTGGCTATCTCTGAGCTGACTCTGAGCTGACTCTGCCTCCTCTTTAAATTCTAGTTTTCCTTAGATGTATTAGCTGTTTTAGCTCGGCTGCTATGTCTTATCTTTCCCAGGACCGAGCTGACTGTAAGCTGACTCTGTTTGCTTCTCTTGTTCCTTCTCTGCTTCTCCGCCTCTCTGCTTCTCTCTGAGTTCTGGTAGTTCCTGCCCTGGTATCTGGGTTTATATTCTCTTTCCAACAGTTATTAAGTTTTTATGACTTTATTGTAAAGTAACTTTTATTTCACTTTGATTGTAAAAGGTACCTTTAATCTAAATTTTTCTAACACGACTAAGTATTCATTTTGACATGACCTCAGCTCATACATCTCTGATTATATTGTTTCCTTTGTGATGTTCAAAGTTCCTTTGTGATATTCAAAAATGCTTTGGTTTCAATAGGGGTGTGAATTTTGGTTTGGTTCCTGTCGTTTCTATAGTTTTGTTTTCCAGTTGTGTCCCCAGCTCATAATTTTGACTTTGATTTTGACTTTAAATTATGTTTCTCGTAGACTGATAGTCTCCAGTTTTCTTTAATTTACCTGGTGTTAGCAGAGTTTTACACCTAGAATTGTCACCAAATTCAACTGAAACTCATCCTTTCCTTTCCAGCTGCTTACTAAGATAGTTAATTTCAATGAAGGTGTGAAACATTGCTTTTAGCTGTTTGTTAAAATCCACTTGGTTATAACTTGAAAGGTTTACATTTATCACTTAGCTCAACTGAAACCCTCATCCATGCTTTTCCAGATGGTTACCAAGATAGTTACTTTCAATGAAGGCGTGAACCATTGTTTTTAGCTTCATACAAAAATCCTGTGTGTTTGTTTGGGAGAAGGAATCTGCATTTTATAATCTTGCTCTTTGCAGCTGCTGTTAACCCTTCGTGGGATCTTTGCCTGTACCCTCTCCTGTTTCTCTCAGACCAGATATTGCCAGACTTCTATGTTTCAAATGACACATCTTTCCATATTTTCAATTACAAGCCCCACAAGGATATGTACTGTACTCTGTGTACACACATGACTGTGTGGCAAGGTTTAACTCCAACTCAATCTATAAGTTTGCGGATGATACAACTGTGGGCCATATCTCAAACAACGACAAATCAGACTACAGAAGGGAGATAGATCACTTGGTTGCATGGTGTACCGAAAACAATCTCTCTCTAAATGTTGGAAAGACCAAGGAACTGATCAACAACTTCAGGAAGCACGGCACAACACACACTCCCGTCTGCATCAATGGCTCCGAAGTGGAGCTGGTCGATAGCTTTATGTTCCCAGGGGTCACCGTCATCAACAGTCTGTCCTGGTCCACTCACATTGATGCAACAGTCAAGAAAGCCCAACAACGTCTCTACTTCCTATGGAAGCTGAAGAAATTCGGCATGTCTGCATCGACTCTCTCAAACTTCTACAGATGTGCGATAGAGAGCATCCTATCCCGCTGCATTACAGCCTGGTCTGGCAACTGCTCAGCCCAAGATTGCAAGAAACTGCAGAGTGCTGTGACCTCAGCCCAACGCGTCACACAAGCTTGCCACCCCAACATTGATTCTGTCTACACCTCCCGCTGCCTCAGGAAGGCAGACAGCATTATCAGGGACCTCTCACACCCAGACTTTGCCTTATCCAGACCCTTCCATCAGGCAGAAGGTACAGAAATCTGAAGACTCGCTATTCCAGTCTTAGGAACAGCTTCTTCCCCACAGCCAGTGGCGGACTGGGTCTAAAAATATTGGTTGCCAGGAGACAAAGGGGGCCCACCCACAACTACAATGCTATCATTTAATTTTCATAACTAATAAATAAAATTTTCAAAAAATACATATGGAAAAAAGGGTACAATTAAAATTTTTGTGGAAAAAATGTGTATTTCTTAGTAATTACAGTGTACATGTACTGTACATATTACTGGCAGTAGATACCAAATGTAAATACAGAATGTTATAATTGAATTTTAATTTTTTTTTTAATTTTAAGTAATTGGTTGATATTTTTAAATAGTTTACTGCACAATTTACACATTAACAGATAGTTCAAAAGCACAACCGCTGGCTTTTAAAGCAGACCAAGCAGGCCAGCAGCACGGTTCGATTCCCGCACCAGCCTCCCCGGACAGGCGCCAGAATGTGGCGACTAGGGGCTTTTCACAGTAACTTCATTGAAGCCTACTCGTGACAATAAGCGATTTTCATTTTTTTCATTTCAAGAGCAATCGTTTGTGTTCGCTAGATGATTGTGCGAATCTGCCAATAATTGCTTCTGCATCCAATTCATCGAACAATTCCTTTTCAATGGATAGCAACATGTATGATTCCAAATTCTCCTCAGACAGCGAATTTCTTAACCTTGTCTTTATGATCTTTAGCTTTGAAAATGTCCTCTCACGGACTTGAGTAACTGATAGTGTGCAGATGACTTTATAAAGTTCTTAAAGGTTATCGTATGCCTTGTCATGAAGTCTGTTGGATGCCAGAATTTTTAGTACACACGATGGGCAAGTGCTGCAAATTTTACAATTGTTGCAACTGGAATCCATATTCTCACCATCATTAAGCAATAGCTTTAATACATCAAAGTTTGAAGCGAAAGAAAATAATTCCAATATTACTTGATCTTTGCTGATTTGTGGAAACAGCTTAATAATACCTTCCAATGCTTCATCTTCAAGGCCCTCTCTGCAATAGTTTTAAACTTTGCTGGGTCCAAGCAGGACAAATCTTTATACAACTGTTTGTGTTGTACAAAGCGTGATTCTAGTGACTGGACAATGCGATCCATTATTAGGTTAAACACATTTACTCAAAAATCAGCTAGAGAATCTGATGAATTTCTTTCATCATCAATAAGCACATCTGCCATTCTTTTCTTCTTCCTCTGCCTCTTAACTGGCAATGCTGTTTCCAACGCATCAATTTCCAATGTTTGATTTTTATCCATATTCATCTGTGAAATCCTGTCATTACATTTATTTACAAATTCCAAAGCCTTGCTGTGAACGTTATCAAATGTTCTTGTCTGTTCCTTCAACTTTGTTGTAGCTGAATCTACCAAACTCCATGCAGTAAACATATCTAAACCACTTGTCTGTAGATAACTTGATATCGGGGTTGTAGTTTCAAATATATAAAGTAAGTAAATGCTGTCAATATGGTTTCAAACTTTAGAAGACTTTGAAGTAAAACATTTGCTTCATATTTTGTTTTTGCATCAAACTTTTCTGAATCTTGTATCATTGATAAGCATGTCAATAGATTTACGAAAGTACTGGCAGCGGCATCATCAAAACGTCCAAATATAGTTGTTGCTGCATTGGATTTTCCTGACCATCTGGTCTCACCAATTAGCTTTAATCGTTTCATTTTTTCTTGTCCTAGATGTTTTCCAACAACTTCTATCCACACAGCCATTCTCTTGTATGATGCTTTCACAAAAGTTGCTATATTCTGGAGAAAATTGAAAAAAAAACTGCAGGCACACAACATTTTGTTGTTTCAGTTATCACCAAATTCAAGACATGGGCATAGCACCATATATGAACATGTTGATCAGCCACATCAGCAATTTTACTTTGTAAACCATTATACTGGCCATGGTAGCTTGCAGCACCATCTGTGCTATCAGATAAGCATTTTTGGGGGTCAATTTTAAGATGCTGTAATGTTTCAATCAATAGATCAAAAAGTCCCTGTCCTGTACCATCATTACTTGGCACAACTGAAAGTAGTCGCTCACAGATAATACCTTTAAGCACATACCGAATAATAATGCTAAACTGATCGATGGATGAATTATCTTGTGTTGAATCAACCTGAATGGAATAATATTTTGTTTGAGAAACTTCATGACTAATTCTTTCTTGTATCATATTCTTCATAATTTTGATTAACATGTTTATAGTTGTTTTACTCAGGTATGTAACAAGCCCACCACGGCCTTTACTTTGAGCCTTTCCTTGTTGCTCTAATCGTTTGATTCTTTGTTTAGACTTCTTTTGCACTGCAGAAACGTGAGCTGCCATAATGGGGTCATATTTTGCCATCAACTGCACTGTAGCTAAAAAATTGCCATGATTCAGAACCTCATTATCTAGAGTGTAGGCCGATTCATTTCTGTGACCTTGAAAAGGAAGTGCTTGCTTGCCTAACATCTTTATGATGTCTATAATCCTCATGACAATACTTATCTGCTTCAATACTTCTTCTTTCCTTTTAATTAATGATGCTGCAAAAAATTTATCTAAGGTGCCATCATTAACCACACTGATATATTGCTGAGCATTTCTGACATGTGCTGTTGTCGATTCATGTAAAGTCAAGCTCTGGCTAATACGCCTGTAGTCACTAAAGCCACGTACAAAGGGTGATGGATTCCAAGTGTTGGGAAACTCAAAGGCTAAGCAGTATGAACAATATAAGCATCTATTTTCTTTGTTATATGTTAGCCATTTTCTTGGGACTGAGTCATTCATAATTTTCCTCTCATACAAACGGGCATCAAATGGCAGATCATCAAGTGGCTGAAGTGGATGTTCAGCAAAAAATTGTTTTAGCTTTGCTCGTGATGGATATTGGAAGATTCCAGTAATTGATGTTTCATTTTCTTGCGTAGGTTCATTTACAGGATGTGCTTCAGAAACCAAGTAATTTATGCTTGAAGGAATATCTGATTCCCTGTCACTAGTTGAAGCTATGTGTTCAGATGTACTACAGGCAGTACAGATACCGGAACAAGGAAGCCAGAAGAAATATTGGGCCTGGGTTGATTAGTAATGGATGCACTTGTATTTGTCTCTACATTCAAAGTAGCTCGTCTCTGTTCTTGTAACTCGCATGTCATTGCATCACCACCATGAGCATTGTTTCTTGCTTCTTGATTATTTGTTGTGGATTGTGCTTGTGGTATTATAAACTCTGTAATAGGCCTGCATCGCTTGGCTGATTCCTTCCTTTCTGCTTCTTTTTGTTCTTTGCGTTTTAGTGACCCAGATTTATGCTGTTTCTTTTCCATGCTGGTAGGGGTAATATTCCTGAAATAAAAACTTAATTAAAAATAGGCCACATTGGGAAAAATGAATATTGATGATTGCAAGAATAACTTGAAGGAACGCCAGATAAACCCCTACTTGATAAAAAATATAAAATAACTTACTTACACTTCAATAGGCTATGTTCATTAGTCAATACTACTGTGGCCTATGCAGCTTCAGAAGAGGAGACAATCCACTGTCCAGTGTTCACACCAGCAAGCAACTGAGACCACTGTTGAAACTTAGAAGTTTGGTCCGACTATAGTAAGACATTAAGAATGGTCCCACGACCAAAGTTAACATGTCCAGTTTGATGCCAGTGTAGTGTTACAAGTCGCAACCCTTTGAGTTTACCGATCATGGCTTATCACTTCAATATCTTTTCGGTGATCTCACGGCCCTATGTACTGCTTGATATCCTTTCAAGTTGCC
Organism: Scyliorhinus canicula; assembly: GCF_902713615.1. Classification (NCBI taxonomy): domain Eukaryota; kingdom Metazoa; phylum Chordata; class Chondrichthyes; order Carcharhiniformes; family Scyliorhinidae; genus Scyliorhinus; species Scyliorhinus canicula. Next base: position 287,735,837 of record NC_052146.1, on the reverse strand, counting down.
GACCATCTCAAATCACGAACTGTAACTTTATCTTTAAATTCATACACTCTTGCTGAAAACGTGGATTTCCAACTATGTCTGACCCGGGTGAACCAGCCCCCCACCCCCTCCACTCCTTTTCACATCCGTTTAACACTGCTTCGTTCCTTCATACACTGAGTGATTATTTATTTGTTTCTTTATTGCATTTTTATTTGGTATTGCTCTTTTTAAAAACAATTATATTTTATTAAGTTTGAATACAAATCTCAGGAAAGAAGTTGGAGATTTATTTAGCTAATTAATTATAATTTTTAAGGGCCCTTCAGAGATTCACGGGCCCCTTATTGGCTCTCCGGGCCCCAGACCGATGTACCGGCTGAACCAAGACTACTGCTTGATATCCTTTGAAGTTGCCGACCATCTCAAATCATGAATTGTAACTTTATCTTTAAATTCACACACTCTTGCTGAAAACATGGAATTTCCTTAATTATGCCCTACCCGGGCCCCCCTATTCCACATCCTTCCACTACCTCCCCTGCTTTGTTCCTTTTCATGCACTGCTTATTTGTGTCCTATTCTCTTTTTTTCTTATTCCTTTTTATTACTAAAACAGTTGTCTGTGTTTGTTTCTTTATTGCATTTTTATTTGATATAGGGGGCCCACTTCATCAGGGGCCCACTTGCCATCGGGCAAGCTGACACCCTGGCCAGTCCGCCACTGCCCACAGCTACAAGACTCCACAACGACTCTCCCTCGGACTGATCTGTTCTCTGTAAGAACACTATTCGTGACGCCCTATTCTGCTCTTGCTCATGTATTTGCTTTGTTTGGCCCCTTGTTCCGCACTGTAACCAATTACCGTTTGTTGATGTACCATTTGTCAATGTTCTCTGTTGATTATTCTTGTGTCTACTATGTACGTACTGTGTACGTTCCCTCGGCCGCAGAAAAATACTTTTCACTGTACTTCGGTACATGTGACAATAAATCAAATCAAATCGAAATCAAATCAAATCAAATCAAGGCAGAGATAGACAGCTTCTAGATTAACAAGGGGGGTGAAAGGTCATCAGGCGAGGCAGTAATGTGACAATCAGATCAGCCATGATCAGAAGGGTGTGGAGGCTTTGGAAAAGGTACAAAAGAGGTTTACTAGGATGTTGCCTGGTATGGAGGGCATTCGCTATGAGGAGAGGTTGGAGAAACGCGGTTTGTTCTCACTGGAACAACGGAGGTTGAGGGGCGACTTGATAGAAGTCTACAAGATTACGAGGGGCATGGACAGAGTGGGTAGTCAGAAGCTTTTTCCCATGATGGAAGTCAATTACTAGGGGACTTAGATTTAAGGTGCAAGGGCAAAGTTTAGAGGAGATGTGTGAGGATGTTTTTTACACAGACGGTAGTGAGTGCCCGGAACTCGCTGTCGAAAGTGGTGGTGGAAGCAAGCACAAAGGTGCCATTTAAGGGGCGTCTTGACAAAAACATGAATAGGATGGGAATAGAGGGATAGAATTGTAGAATGTGTTAAGTTAGATGGGCAGCGGGCAGCACGGTGGCACAGTGAGTAGCACTGCTGCCTCACGGCGCCGAGGTCCCAGGTTCGATCCCGGCTCTGGGTCACTGTCCGTGTGGAGTTTGCACATTCTCCCCGTGTTTGCGTGGGTTTCGCCCCCACAACCCAAAAAGGTGCAAGCTAGGTGGATTGGCCACTCTAAATTGCCCCTTAATTGGAAAAATGATTGGGTACACTAAATTTATTTAAAAAAAGTTAGATGGGCAGCATGATCGGTGCAGACTTGAAGGGCAAAAGGGCCTGTTCCTGTGCTGTACTTTTCTTTGTTCTTTGTTCTGAGCAGGACAGAAAAACAATTGCCACTTTGACAATAAGCTTTCTGTATTGTGCCGTGGTGTGTGACGTACTAAGTGTAGAGGGTAATGCCCATGGTCCCACCAACTGGGTTTCCTGATCTCCACAGAAAATGTTGAAAGCAGTGGAGAGAGAAACAGAGTTAATGTTCTAAGTCGATGACCTTTAATCAGAACTGGAAATGTCACAGATGTAAGAAATTCAAACAAGAGCAGAGGCAGGGAAAGGTTTTGGGGGTGGGGGAGGTGCAGTGGAAGACCATAAGAAATAGGAACAGGAGTAGATTACTCAACCCTTCATGCCTGCCCTGTTATTTAATAAGAAAAAGGCTGATCTAACACTCACTAAATCCACTTCCCTGCCTTCTCTCAGTAACCCTTAATTCCCCAAAGGTTTAACAACCTATCTTATAGAATTGTAGAATTTACAGTGCAGAAGGAGGCCATTCGGCCCATCAAGTCTGCACCAGCCCTTGGAAAGAGCACCCTACCTAAGCTTCGACCCACTCTATTCCCGTAACCCACTAACCCCACCTAACCTTTTTAGATACTGAGGGGCAATTTTGCATGGCCAATCCACCTAACCTGCACATCTTTGGACTGTGGGAGGAAACCAGAGCACCCAGAGGAAACCCATGCACACATGGGGAGAACGTGCAGACTCCTCACAGATAGTGACCAAGCCAGGAATCAAACCAGGGATCCTGGAGCTGTGAAGCAACTGTGCTAACCACTGTGCTACCATGCCGCCCATCAACCTCAGCCTTGAAAATGTTCAAGGACTCGGCCCCCACTGAGGGTAAAGAATTCCAAAGATTCACCACTCTTTAAGGGAAGAAATTCTTCCTCAAATCTGTCTTAAACGAGCACCCCTTATTCTGCAACCTCTGTCCTCTGGCCCTATGCTCTCCAATAAGGGGAAACACCCTCTCAACATTTACTCTGTCTAACCCCTCATCATCTTATATATTTCAATCATATTACCTCTCATTCTTCTGAACTTCAAACAGACCAACCTGTTTAATCTCTCCTCATAAGGCTGACCCTTCAGACCAGGGATCATCTGTGTAAAGCTCCTCTGTTATAAACTTTTCAATTTCCTTAAATAAGGGACAAAACTGTACGCACTATTCTACATGTGGCCTCACTAGTACCTGGTAGAATTGCAGCAACACCGCCTACTTTTATACTCCAACTCCCTTGGAATAAAAGTCAGAATTCCATTTGCCTTCCCTCTCTCCTTTATAAAAGGTTTGTGATAGTGTAAGAGGACAAAAGGGATGATGGTGCAAGGCAAAAGGGGTGGCAATGGGACACGATAAGTCCAGGCAGAGTGGTAAGTGGCAAGAGCATAACCATTGCCAGCAGCTGTCCCCAAAAAATGGGAGTGAAGGCTGTGTTCTGAAATTGTTTTTTTAAAAATGTTTTTATTCTCCATTTTCACATTTTCCTCCAAACTTCCCACCCCACCCCCAAACAGTAAACGGTAACTAATACAGAATCAATCCCCTTAACAATAACAACAATCCCATCCTCCCATCACCCCAAACAATGGCCCACCTGTCAATATATGCATCCAATAAAACAAACCCTCCCACGGTGGAAACAAAAAACAAAGGAGCAAAAGAAAAAGGAGTCCGGAACCGCCCATGGTCACCATAGAGTCCACTCCCCACCCCCCTGCCCCCCCACACTCAACGCCATCCAACTTCTGAAAGAATACCGTACATGAAACCCAAGAGTTGTAAACCCCCCCGCCCCTCCCCAACTCCTCCCCTCCACTGCCTCTTGTAAAACTCCTCCCCCCAACCTGGGTTCCTTCCCCCCAACTTTCCACCCCGGCTAGACCACTCGGACCCTGTTCTGCCAGGCTCCGATGGCCGCAGCCCCTCTCCCCACCTCACTCTCGTTCACTGGCCGGCTTAAACCGTCCAGCGTGGAGGCCCCGGCCCGGGTCTCTTTCCCCCTTGCCCGGCCCTAGAAAAGCCCAGAAATCCCCTTTTAACACACAAACCCCGCATATCCACCTACACCCCAAAGAGCACTCACTTCGAGTGAAAGTCCCATCACTTCCCCTGTCCAAATATATACAACATTGGCTCCTTTAGCCCGTACACCCGCACGCAGTGAAACAAAAATACAGTCCTGAGGTTACATCGGCACATGGCCATTTCTCAATTTCTCAGTTCGCAAACTCCTCCGCTGCTTCCGCCATTCCAAAATAAAAGTCCTTGAGCTTGTAAGTCACCTCCAGCTTCGCTGGATATACAATGCCGCACTGCACCTTGCTAATATACAGTGCCCTCTTCACCCGGTTGAAAGCAGCCCGCCTCCTCGCCAGCTCCACCGTAAAGTCCTGGTATACACGTATACCAGCTCCAGCCCACTGCACCACCCGCTTCTGCTTGGCCCAGGACAGGACCTTCTCCTTCACACTGTACCTACTGAAGCACAGAGTCACTACCCTTGGTGGCTCACTCGCCTTTGGTACAGGCCTCCCCGACCGATGAGCCCGATCCAGTTCATAACGGGGGGGATCCTCCCCCTCCCCCAATAGTTTCGCCAGCATCGCGGCAAAATACTCAGTCGGCCTCGGCCCTTCCACTCCTTCGGGCAACCCCACAATCCTCAAATTCTGTTGCCTGTATCTGTTTTTCAGGTCTTCCATTTTTCCTTGCAGATCCTTGTTAATCTCCATCACCTTCCGCGTCTCCTTCCCCATCGAGGTAAGTTGATCACCGTGCTGCAATGATGTCTCCTCCACTTCCTTCAGCGCCTCCCCTTGCTCCCTCATCTCCGCGCCACTGCGCTCGCCACCGCCATCGTCACCGGGGAAATCGCCTCCTCCACCAGCACACTCAAAACCTCCCTCATCTCCTTCCTCATTGTCTCCATGTATTTTGTAAACTGCCTTTCGAATTCCACAGCCATCACCTTAGTTATTTCTTCAGCCGTAAGCAATGCGGCCTCCCCTGGTGCTCTGGCCTCCATTTTCCTTGGTGACCCCGCGGTGACCTTTCCACTCCCCGACGGACCTTCAGCTGTTTTTTTCCGGCCGTTTTTTTGCTCACCCTCGACATTTTCCTTTACTGTGCCTTCACTGTGCCTCCTCCGTGCCTTCTCCCTGCTTTAGCCGCCTCCGTGAACCCTGGGACCGGTCTTAAAGCCCCGAAAATGCCGTTCCCGAACGGGAGCCCTCCATTGCGCGGCTGCCTCCCGCCCACCGTCACCGGAAGTCCTGTTCTGAAATTGTTGAACTGAATGTTGAGTTTGGAATGCTGTAAAGAGAATAATAGAAAGAGGAGGTGCAGTCATTGGGGACTATCATTCAAATCGTTAAGGAGGCTGAGGGCAGATAAATCAGAGTCGGGGGAGGGGGAGGCTGAGAGTTAAATGGAAAATCACTGGAACGTGATCGTGGACTGAATAGAAGTGTTCAGCAAAATGTTCATGTTTGGTCTCCCCACAGCCTAGATTACGTCGTGAGCAGCAAAATCAGTACACCAAATTGAAAACAGTACAAGTAACTTACTGTTTCACAGAGAAGCACAGGTAATCCACAGTAAAACCTCCTCTTTGACCCTTCAGGAATCGCAGGAAAGCTCCTGTTAGAAAATTGTTATCCTATAGCCCCGAGAATGTCGGTGCACAAGCAGATATTTTGTTTTACTTTTGTGTTAACCTAAGAAACCTCTGCCTCGCAGGTGCAAATAACCTCCATGGAAGAGTGTGTCAAGATCTTATTAGAAAAGGAAGAATGAAGAATTGAGTAAAATAAAGATTAAAAAATAAGCTTTGGTGATGCAGTGGTTAGCACTGATGCTCACGGCGCCGAGGACCCGGGTTCGATTCCGGCCCTAGGTCCACGTGGAGTCTGCAAATTCTCCCCGATGTGTAGGGTAGGTGGATTGGCCACGCTAAATTGCCCCTTGGGCACTTTAATTATAGATAAAAAATACAATTTGGATAAAATAAAGTGATGTATGGAATTGATAAGGACGTATTTGTTTGAAGGTGTTTTTGATATGCGAATTAGCCTAGGAGCAGGAAAACATGTGTTTACCCAAGTGACTCAGGGTTGAACAATGGTGTACAGAGTAAGTGTTACAACTGTAGAAGAGGTGAGTTAAAAGTGGAGAGATAAGAATATAATTCACATCTCTATGCTAAAAGCCTGATAGTCTGCACCGACCCACTTAAGCCCTCACTTCAACCCTATCCCCTTAACCCAATAACCCCTCCTAACATTTTTTGGACACTAAGGGCAATTTAGCATGGCCAATCCACCTAACCTGCACATCTTTGGACTGTGGGAGGAAACCGGAGCACCCGGAGGAAACCCACACAGACATTGGGAAACGTGCAGACTTCGCACAGACAGTGACCCAGCAGGGAATTGCACCTGGGACCCTGGTGCTGTGAAGCCACAGTGCTAACCACTATGCTACCGTGCTGCCCAAGGTGTTACTGAGATAGAGTAGCATCAAGGAGAAAAAAACCAGTATATTCCATAGCAGGTTAACTGAGTACGCCAGGTGAAGAGGAAAATAGATACAGCTGGTAGCAGCTATGACCATAAACTGCAAGATAATTTGTGGGTGGTAACTATATGCTGGAATTAGCTCATAGAGTTTTATGATATTGAATATTGCTGGGGACAGAGTTCTGGAATGTAGATAGCTGGGAACAGGGGGTAACTTAATGAGATACTGTGTGCATGGCCATTATTGTAGTTAAGTGTACAGTAGTAGGGTATTGTAGTCTTTTTTATGTGTTTCTTTCAAGTTAATAAATGTGCATTATTAATTGATTACAACAAGACTGACCTGCCCCTCACTGGTTTGCATATCTTTTCCCGTAACAGCCTCCCCGAACAGGCGCCGGAATGTGGCGACTAGGGGCTTTTCACAGTAACTTCATTGAAGCCTGCTCGTGACAATAAGCGATTTTCATTCATTTTCTCACATTATACCAAATTCAAAAATACACCACAAAGAGCCAGTGTTCCAAGTTACCCTTCCGGGCTCTGGAATACTCTCACATTTAAAGTCAGCGGAATTCTTAACATGGGGCAAGATGGTACAACAAATAGTTGAGGGCGCTTTGGGAAGGAACGCTGGAAAAGATAGTGTGAGATCTGGTATCCCCAGAATGACAGACATAGAAGGTTAAAGTACGAGAGAGAAACAATATGGAGCTTTAGAGAAGAAAGTGCAATTTAGGAGACTGAGGGGACAACTGAAGGGAATTGTAACCAAAACGAGTAAGGAAGGTTCAGATCAAATTAAAGAATTGCAGGATGTGCTAAAATCAACAGTGGATAGAAGACAGAATTTCCAATAAGTGCAAGGTAAAATTAATGAAATAATTAGTGTCTATGGAAAGCAAGGATCAATCTTCCCTGATGACAGTGTGCTGTGATTGGAAGTTTCCTATTGAATCTGGTACAGAAAGGCTCGACTGACATCAAAAACAATCAGAAACCCCGGGGGGCACAATGGTGCAGTGGTTAGCACTGCTGCTTACAGCGCTGAAGACCCGGGTTCGACCCTGGCCCCGGGTCACTGTCTGTGTGGAGTTTGCAAATTCTCCCCGTGTCTGCGTGGGTTTCACCCCCACAACCCAAAGATGTGCAGAGTAGGTGGTTTGGCCACGCTAAATTGCCCCTTAAATGTAAAAATATAATAATTGGATACTCTAAATTTATTTTTAAAAACAGATACCCAACATTTGATTGACATCTAGGCCAACCTTCTGTTTCAAACTCCAAAAATTGACTCAAGTAAGAAATGCGCACTTCACACCTGAAAGAACCAAATGTGCACAGAGTACATGTGAATATTACTCCACAACAAAATGTGGGGTGAAATTTGGATATCCAATTCTACCTCTAAGTCTAAGATCATCAAACAAAGTAATTCTTCACAGGGACACCGAGGTAAGATGTAATAAATTAATGCTGGAACTGAAAAAGCAGTAAAAAAAAATCAGGGGATAATAAATGGTGGGAAGTAGCTTACAACACAAATCAACATATCTGGACAAGAATAGCCTCAGTGATCTCAGGGTGGCATGGCAGCGCAGTGGTTAGCACTGTTGCTTCACAGCGCCAGGGACCCAGGTTAGTATTCTGCTTGGGTCACTGTCTGTGCGGAGTCAGCACGTTCTCCCTGTGTCTGTGTGGGGTTTCCTCCGGGCGCTCCGGTTTCCTCCCACAAGTCCTGAAAGACGTGCTTGATAGGTGAATTGGACATTCTGAATTCTCCCTCCGTGTACCCGAACAGGCGCCGGAATGTGGCGACGAGGGGCTTTTCACAGTGTGAATATATGCCTACTTGTGACACTAATAATGATTATTGTTATTATTTGTTTAGTTCCTGGTCCTGATGGCCCTATTCACAATTATACCTTAGCTGAGGTGCATTGATGCACCGATTGAATTATTGAACAAACAACCTTGAAATGCCACAGTTAATAGAAGATGGAAAATGAGGAATTGAAAGTGTTTCTCCCTCTCAGAATAGGGAGTTCTTTTGGAAATTATAAATATGCATAGGATACATGTATGGAAGACATTTTATTTGGAATAGTTAGAAAATTAGATTGAGGCTATAAATTTGGTGTTACTGGAAATGGGTGATGGGCTGAAGGGCCTTTTCTGATCTGTAGACCTCCATGATTCTAAATGGCTCAAATTTTGTTTCACTACGAATAAAGGAAGCAATCTCTGGTATGCTGGTTGGTTAATAACATAAACTATAAACTACATGCAAGGGCTATAGAGGCCCATGAAAGTTGGGAGGTAACATAAGGATGGGCTTTTACTCAATGGTTTAGACAAAGAGCTTGACATATGACTGGGCCTTTTGTAGTAAGAACAACATTTACTGGACAATTGGGACATAGATTCATAGAATCTCCACAGTGCAGAAGGAGGCCAGTCGGTCCATCAGGTCTGCACCGACCCTTCGAATCAGCACTCTGCCCATTTATGAGTGTCCAGCCCGCCCTATCCCCGTAATCCCACAATCTAACCTGCACATCCCTCGTCATTAACGGGCAATTTATCATGGCCAATCCACCTAAACCGCACATCTTTGTACTGTGGGTGGAAATCGGGGCGTCTGAGGAAACCCACGCAGACACGGGGAGAATGCACAAACTCCACCAAGTCACTCGAGGCCGGAATTGAACCCAAGTCCCTCGTGCTGTGAGGCAGCAGTGCTAACCACTGTGCGCACCATGCCATCCCAATCTATGTAACACGCAGGTACACACTGAAAAACAGGGTTTATAAAGAAAGAAATGGAAATATGTCAATGCAGGAGGCAGTGGGCTGAAGCTTCTGATAGTGGGTCCATGCTTACTTCAGTCTAACACTCCTGCATTGTTTGAAAATTCTTTCAGAAGTCAGTAATTGAGGAAAGGAAAAAAAGCTTAAGAGCAGTTCCTGCATACCAGCTGTCATGTCCGATCCAGGCCAGTACTTGCCACTTGTCATGGTCATTTTCTTTGCTGTATAACTAGTGTATTATGCTCCATCTGAAACTCTGATTAAACTCAACAACCCCACCATATTAGCTGCAGTGGATCCTGGTTCAAGTAACAGCAAATTGTACTTAAATTGAATTTCTACTCTCTGCGACATTAATCTAACATTACAATCTGCATCATTCAATTCTAAACCACATGCATTAAGTATCTGACTTTTCCTGGACTCCGATAGCACAAAGTCCATTGTGTTGCCATGTATATGACCCTGTGGGTCATTAAGGGAAAGTGCTGGTGGTGGGGGAAAGAGAATCCATCCATCCTTTTTTGAGTGGAGAAAAAGCTGGTTTTACCGGTTCAGCAGTCAGTTAGTTTTTCAAGTGGCAAGCTCCAGGATGGGGGGAGGGGAAGGGGGTAGATAGCAAGTAAGAAAACCTCTTTGTACTCCTGTGAAAAAAAGTGAGAAATCATCAACCGCACCTTACAAACTCAAACAAATACTGAATGCCCGTAGGGGAAGCCAAGTGGCATCAGTGAAAAGCTGAGCAGATGTGAGCTTGCACATTATGAAGCAAAACCATTTCACCGTAGGCATTTGATATCTACATTGTACTCATCCATAGAAAGTTTTTTTTAACTTTTACTTGCAAAGTTCACCCAGGTGGAGAAAAAACTATATAGCTAATTCAGTAATTTTCTGAAGTGTAGTCGCCAAATTGCAACTCAGAGAACCCTGGCAGTCAATTCATACACAGGAAAATCCCATAACAGGACATCTGTTTTAGTTATATTGATTAAAGGATAATTATTGGCCGGGCACTAATGATTTTTTACCCTCATTTAAGTGGCAATTTAGCATGGCCAGTCCACCTATCCTGCATATCTTTAGGTTGTGGGGGTGGGATGCACAGGGCAGCACGGTAGCACAGTGGTTAGCACTGTTGCTTCACAGTTCCAGGGTCCCAGGTTTGATTCCCCGCTCGGTCACTGTCTGTGCGGAGTCTGCACGTTCACCCCGTGTGTGCGTGGGTTCCCTCCGGGTGCTCCGGTTTCTTCCCACAGTCCAAAGATGCGCAGGTAGGTGGATTGGCCATGATAAATTGTCCCTTGGTGTCCAAAGAAAAAGGGTTAGATGGGGTTACGGGTACAGGGTGGAGGTGTGAGCTTAAGTGGGGTGCCCTCTCCAAGGGTTGGTGCAGACTCAATGGGTCGAATGGCCTCCTTCTGCACTGTAAATTCTACGAACAGAGAGCCAGAACACTAAAGATAACTCCCTGCTCTCCTTTGAGTCATGAATGGGATTTTCCTTATCCATAAGACAGGGGCTCAGTGTAACGTCTCATTCAAAAAATGGCATCTTTGAAATTACAGCACTCCCTCAGGAACACCACTGGAATGTCAACCGAGACATTTGTGCTCAGGTTTCCGAAGCAATTTATTCTCCTAGATAGGGATGGATTTGGGTTTATTGTCACGTGCACCGAGGTACAGTGAAAAGTATTGCTGTACGTACAGTTCAGACAGATTGTTCCACACATGAAAAACATAGGACATGCAACAGATACACAATGTAAATACAGACAAAGACATCGGGTGAAGCATACAGAGTGTGGTGCTGTAGAGAAGGTGTGCAGAGTGATCAGTTCAGTCCATAACAGGGCAGCACGGTGGCTCAGTGGTTAGCACTGCAGTCTCACGGCGCCGAGGTCCCAGGTTCGATCCCGGCTCTGGGTCACTGTCCGTGTGGAGTTTGCACATTCTCCCCTTGTTTGCGTGGATTTCGCCCCAACACAAAGATGTGCAGGGTGGGTGGACTGAACACGCTAAATTGCCCCTTAATTGGAAAAAATGAATTGGGTACTCTAAATTTAAAAAAAAGAAAACAAAAAGTTCAGTTCATACCAAGGTCATTCAGGAGTCTGGTGACAGTGGGGAACAAGCTGTTTTTGAATTGGTTAATGTGCATTCTCAGACTTTTGTGTCTCCTGCCGGATGGAAGAGGTTGGAAGAGAGAATAACCTGGGTAGGAGGGATCTTTGATTATGCTGTTCGCTTTCCCAAGGCAGCGGGAGGTGTAGACAGAGTCAGTGGATGGGGGGTGGTTTTGTGTGATGGACTGGCTGTGTTCACGGCTCTCTGTAGTTCTGTACTGTCTTGGGTCGAGCAGTTGCCAAACCAGGCTGTGATGCAGCCAGATAGGATGCTTTCTAATAATAATAATCGCTTATTGTCACAAGTAGGCTTCAATGAAGTTACTGTGAAAAACCTCTAGTCGCCACATTCCGGCGCCTGTTCGTGGAGGCCTGTACGGAAATTGAACCCGCGCTGCTGGCATTGTTCTGCATTACAAGCCAGCTATTTAGCCTACTGTGCTAACCACTGTGCCACGTGCTGCCTCACGGTAACATATTTCCGAGTCAGGATGGTGAGTGACTTGGAGGGGAACTTGCAGGTGGTGGTGTTCCCATGTATCTGCTGCCCTTGTCCTTCTAGGAGATAGAGGTCACAGGTTTGGAAGATACTGTTGAAGGAGCCTTGGTGAGTTGCTGCAGTGCACAATGAGATGTTACACACTGCTACCACTGTGCATTAGTGGTGGAGGGAGTGGATGCTGGAGGTAGTGGATGGCGTGCCAATATAATGGGCTTGTATTTAAATTTCAAGTTGTCTGACATTATCACTCCCTTTTTCCCTCTTGGTAATATGGACTAATCCAAGCCTTTCCTCCTCCACTATCCAGAGAACAGCTTCATTGTTCTTGTGTTCTCCCCAATTGACCCATTTCATCCTTCCCCAGAAACATATTACACAAATTTCTAGTCTTTGCATATCTAAACTTCCTTTATAGGGCTGAGATTTTATCTGCTAACTACCCCTTGCATCAGACACATTGTAGCCACAGCCAGCTTTGAGACTACTGGGACATATTGCTCGGGTAAAGGAGCCAGGTGTAATTGTTCAATTCAAGGAATCACCAAAGAGATCCTGGTCCCTTGGAATCTAAATTAAAACCAGGTCAATATAGAAGCAAATGAACAAATTATTGGCACATTGAGAAACCACATTAGAATCCACACAGTGCGGAAGGAGGCCATTCAGCCTATCGAGTGTGCACCTATCCCACAAAAGAGCACCCCCACCCTATTCAAGTAACCCCACCTAACAAGAACATCTTTGGACCGTGGGAGGAAACCGGACGAAACCCTGCAGACACAAGGGCAGCATGGTAGCACAAGTGGATAGCACTGTGGCTTCACAGCACCACGGTCCCAGGTTCAATTCCCCGCTGGGTCACTGTCTGTGCGGAGTCTGCATGTTCTCCCAGTGTCTGCGTGGGTTTCCTCCGGGTGCTCCGGTTTCCTCCCACAGTCCAAAGACGTGCAGGTTAGGTGGATTGGCCATGATAAATTGCCCTTAGTGTCCAAAAAGGTTAGAACATAGAACACAGAACAGTACAGCACAGAACAGGCCCTTCGGCCCTCGATGTTGTGCCGAGCAATGATCACCCTACTTAAACCCACGTAACCCGTATACCCCTAACCCAACAATCCCCCCATTAACCTTACACTACGGGCAATTTAGCATGGCCAATCCACCTGACCCGCACATCTTTGGACTGTGGGGTGAAACCGGAGCACCCGGAGGAAACCCACGCACACACGGGGAGGACGTGCAGACTCCACACAGACAGTGACCCAGCCGGGAATCGAACCTGGGACCCTGGAGCTGTGAAGCATTGATGCTAACCACCATGCTACCGTGAGGCCCCATGAAGTTAGGTTAGGAGGGGTTACCTGAGGTTAGGAGGGGTTATTGAGTTACGGGGATAGGGTGGAAGTGAGGGCTTAATTGGGCCGGTACTAGGCAATGGGCTGAATGGCCCCCTCTGCACTGTATCTTCTATGACACGGGGAGAATGTGCAAACTCCACACAGTCACCCAAGGCTGGAATTGAACCCGTGTTCCTGGTGAGATGATGACTTTAGTGAAATGAGACCAGCTATTAACTACGGTCTGTGTGTATCTGAGTAGTTATATGGCAACAATGGATTAGACCGGTGGTTTCTCTGTTGGGTGAGTGTCTCTCGAGCAAATATTGACATCCAATAGAACTGTTTGGTCTGAAAGATTGTTTAAGCTACATTAAGGGAAACACTACTAGTGCTGCAGACTTTCTGCCTTTAGTCTCAGCGGCAGCATTGTATCCTCTGTATCGGCAGATTGTGGGTTGCAATCCTGCCTCAGGCCTGGCCTAATCATGGCCGCACTACAATGCAATAGCGAGAGCTGCATTGCCAGAGGTGCTGTTGTTAAGATGAGATACGGTGCTGAAAATCTGCCTTCCCAGGCTAGGCTAGCTTTCATCCCTCAATCAACATCAAATTAAGTGATCTTTGTCGTTTTGTGGAATCCGACTGTGCACATAATAGTCATCAAAGTGTTCTTCAAAATTTGTTCTCGGGAGGTCAGTTGTATGGGGGATGGTTTAGCACAGCGGGCTAAATAGCTGACAGGCAGGCCAGCAGCGCGGGTTCAATTCCCGTACCAGCCTCCCTGAACAGGCGCCAGAATGTGGTGACTGGGTTTCTTTTTACAGTAACTTCATTTGAAGCCTACTCGTGACAATAAACGATTTTCATTCACTTCAAGGCGTCATTGCCCTGAGAAGGAGCTCGGCCTTGCCCTTGAACAGTGCAATCTTTATAATCAGGGCAGGACTGGTTGCCCAAGAAAGTATGGAATTCTTTGGGGTTCTCATGAATAAAGGGGCAATCAACACAAAGCGGGGGAACACTCAATGGGGGATCCGGGAAAATCCCCTCCTTTCCGGCAGAGCTAGTCCATTCCTGCTCGGATACGCTGGATATTATTTATTCATTTATTTATTTATTTAAATTATTTATGTTTATTGTCCCATTTTGTCAAAAAACTGTGAAAATGTCCATTGTTTTGATAGCGGCTTCAATTTGCGGTCGTTTTGTTGATCTGTTATCGTAATCTTCTTGCTTCTCGCTCAGATTCCAAAAGTGTGAGCAAATCTCCCTCACGAACTGGCCCTTTCACATTCCGAATGATGGATCGGTTGCTGTCATCCATAAATTCCACACGGACCTGAGTGCACTGTCCCTGCGAACTGGTCCTTCCAAGAACTTTGGTAACCCGGGCCAGTTTGACGGTCTGAGTCCGCGGACCCTCCATGGCAGCGGCGGTGGAAAAAGGCGATACGTTGGATATTAACCAGTGTTGATGAAGGAATGGCATTATAGGCCGAGACAGGAAACATCACTGAAGTAGGTCAAAGCAGGTAAACTTTCTGATTGAGGTGGTTTGGTTTGAAATCTCAACTTGGGATCGAGGAGGGAGAGGACACATAGGTTGGTTGGAACCTGACCCTGGTCTTTGGATCATATTGTCAAAGGGACAGTTTGTAGATGAAGAGGCGGAAAGATATGATTAATAGTGCTAAGGCAAGGAGAAAAGGGAGATAAATAGTACAGGAATATTGCTAGAAGTGCTTTGGCTGTGATCCTATTGATGAAGATAAAACCAAGTGGTGGCAGTCCCACTAAACTGAATAATGGAAGAGACGAATTGGTGCGATTGACCGTGGCAACGCTGCAGAAAGTTCCAGAAGAATGAGGAGTCAGATACCTCCAAAGGTGTCACTTCTGAATTTGATTAGTGTCTGCACAAGAGCATTATCCGATTGGAGATATTCAATCGTAGGGCTGAGGGAACAATGGGCATAAATTTGGGAGATAAAACTGTTCAAGAACGTTGAAGAGGAAACAGAGATTTGAGATGGGGCGATAGTGTACATAGACTCATGGGTCAAAAGTAGATTATTTGAGGCGATGACGGTGTTTGGTTTGAAAGGGACAGAGACAGTGCCCGAAGAGAATAAATAATTTGTAATCAGTTAACGTGAGGGTCAGGAATGGAGGTTAAGTGACTGTCGTTTTTGTGGGATTGCAATCAGGGGAGCTGAAGGTGGAAATCATGAATATGTTGAGGTTGGACAGCGCACAAGGGGAGGTGGAAAACTAGAGGAGATTAAGGTGGGTGGGTTGGGTTTTCGCGTGTATAAGATAGTCATTATCTGGAATTTATGTGGCATAAATGCTACCAATCTACTAGGTAGTAATCACTGTATTGTATTAAAGCGATTCATTGAATGTGCTGGATAAATGCAAATCATTTCTTTGGTACAGCAACCAGAATAAGGCAACAAATACAGAAAAATATTATGTCTGATGACTGCTGCCTCATGACGCCGAGGTCCCAGGTTCGATCCCAGCTCTGGGTCACTGTCCATGTGGAGTTTGCACATTCTCCCCGTGTTTGCGTGGGTTTCGCCCCCACAACCCAAATATGTGCAGGGTAGGTGGATTAGGCACGCTAAATTGCCCTTAATGGAATTACTCTTAATTGCCCTTAATGACCATGCTTAATTGGAAAAAATGAATTGACAACTCAAAATTTATTTTTGATAAACAATTTTCATGAGGTATTTTTTGGCATTTTAAACAGTAGAATTACAGAATGTGAACAATTACAGGACTGTACAATAAACAAAGTACACAGTTCAATTGCCCTAACCCGTCCTACCCAGATCTGCCTAATTGACCCCCTATACTACATTCCCCAAACCCCCCCCACCCCCCCGACGACGATTAATTCTCCGCAGTCAATGAACGGTTGCCACCTTCGGGCGAACCCTAACAACGACCCTCTCAAGGCGAACTTGATTTCTCCAAGCCCAGGAAACTCTCCATGTCTGACAGCCAGGCTTCCGACTTCGGGGCCTTTGACTCCCTCCTAGCTAGAAGTATCCGTCTCCGGGCTACAAGGGAAGCAAAGGCCACAACGTCGGCCTCTTTCTCCCCCCGGACTTCCAGGGCCTCTAAAACCCTCTAAAGCCACCTCCAGACCCATTGTCATCCTTATGTTCAATACTCTAGACATGACGTCTTTGAACCCCTGCCAGTATCTCCGAAGGTTTGGACACACTCAAAACATGTGGACATGGTCTGCCGGTCCTCTCAGACACTTTACACACCTGTCCTCTACACCAGAATCTGTTCCTCTGGGACACTATTATGTGGGCCCGGTGGACGATCTTAAACTGAATCAGGCTGAGCCTGGCACATTTTGCAGTCCCATTAACCCTGCTCAGCGCGTCCGCCCACAGGCCCTCCCCAATCTCCCCTCCCAACTCCTCCTCCCATTTATGCCTCAGCTCCTCCGCCTGCTTCTCCTCCGCCCCCATGAGCTCCTTGTAAATATCCAAGACACTGCTCTCCCCCACCCAGCCTCTAGACACTATCCTATCTTGGATCCCCCTCAGTGGCAAGAGTGGAAAAGATGGCACCTGCCTGCGCAAAAAGTCCCACACCTGAATATACCGGAATTCATTCCCCCTCGTCAACCCAAACGTGTCCTCCAGCGCCCTCAAGCCAGGGAAGCTCCCTTCCAAGAATAAATCTCCTATCTGCTTAATCCCCGCCCCCCACCCATACAAAGCCCAAAATGATCTTGCTTACCCTCTTAAAAAAGGAACGTGGAATGAAAATGGAGAGACACTGGAACACGAATAAGAACCTCGGGAGGACCGTCATTTTAACGGTCTCAACTCTCCCAGCTAACGACAGCGGGAGCGCATCCCACCTCCGGAACTCCCCTTGCATTTGATCTGCCAGCCGGGACAGGTTCAGCCTGTGTAGTCAACCCCATTCCCAAGCCACTTGTATTCCCAGGTACCTGAAGCTGTCCCCAACTAGCCGGAACGGCAGCTCCCTCAGCCGGTTCCCTCGGCCCCTGTCCTGGACTACAAACATTTCACTTTCTGTCATATTCAATTTATACCCCAAAAACTGGCCGAATTCCCCCAGGGCCGCCATGATTCCGCCCATCCCCGTCACTGCCTTGAGCGCCTCCCACACCACCGCTGCTGAGACTTCCCCCGTATCGTTGACCTGCAGGTAGTTTTGTATACACTTCCTCACCCTCTCGCACACCCCTTCATCCGCCAGCAATCCCACATCCAGCCTCCACTGCGGCTGCTGGAAGCTCTCTTCACTCACCTGAAGCTCAACCCAATGCGGGGCATGGTCGGAAATGGTGATTGCCGAATACTGCGCATCCACCACCCCTGTCAGTAGATCCCTACTCAGGATTAAAAAATCGAACCGGGAGTCGACCCTATGAACGTGCAAGAAGGAAAAATCCTTCCCTGTCCGTCTACCAAACCTCCACGGATTCCCCCCCCCCCCCCCCCCCCCCATCTGCTCCATCAACTCCCTCAGCTCTTTTCCCATTGCTGACAGTCTGCCCGTTTCTGAGCACAACAGGTCCAGGCCTGGATCCATAACTGTATTGAAATCCCCTCCCATAACCAGCTTGTGGGAATCCAGGTCTGGTATCTTCCCCAGCACCCTCTTTATGAAATCCACATCATCCCAGTTTGGTGCATATATGTTGACCAAGACCACCTGCCTCCCTTCCAGCCTACCGCGAACCATAACATAGCGACCTTCCCCATCCAAAACAATATTCCGCACCTCAAACAACACCCGCTTGTTCACCAGAATCGCGACTCCCCTGGTCTTAGCGTCTAGCCCGGAGTGGAATACCTGACTAACCCAGCTCTTCCTCAACCTGATCTGGTTCGCAACCTTCAGGTGCGTCTCCTGCAATATATACACCGAACACTTGTTCATTGTTTCTTCAAATCCAGCGCTTAAAAGCGCAAACAAAGTCGGGGGGAAAGGTCCAAATGTCTAGCCAGAGCGGGAGCCACCAAATGTGCGACCTACTCCCTCATGGTCGCCACCGGAAGTTGCTCTAAATTTATTTTTAAACGTATCTGATGACCACATTGACTCCATTTGTAAACCTATTGTTCAGGAGCTAACAGAGAGCAAGGCACATTGGAGCCCTGAACAGCCTTGTAAATCCAAACTTTTAAAAAAAATGGATGCTGGAAATACCCAACAGGGTTAATCAGCATCACATAATCTGGATGCTCTCCCACAAAAGGAGGCTGTGGTTGCGGGTCAATTGAAAATCGACCAGTGTTAGGCAAGGCCATCAGTGTTACAGAACAAGATGGCAGCTATTTTTAGCTGGATGAAAATCCGAGATGCACAGGAAGTTGGGTCTGTCTGAAAATGAAAGTCCAGCAGGACGGAACATCCATTCCAGCTCGTTCTGCCATTCAACCAGATCAGGGCTGATCTGTACCTTAACTCCACCTATCTCAACCAATGAAATAGATATCGAAACGTAGGCAATTTTGAAGAAGTATTTGCTTGTATTTAGTGCCTTTCACAACCAAAGGGTGTCCCAAAGCACCTCATAGCCAACAAAGCAATTTAAGGCAATGTAGCGACTAATTTTCACACAGCAAGGTTCCCCATCAAGCAGTAGTGAGATAAATGAGATTGTTTCCTTCATAGTGATGGAGGGGGAATGATTGTCCTGCCTCATTGACGTGAGATTATCATGGCTTCTATACTTTGCATGTCTCTGCCTTGGAGTTCATATTTGCTCATTTGTCATCCCACCTGATTTTCAAAATCCATTAAAGACAGTGAGACAGTGATGGTACTGTTGTTCTCTGGCCTTGATATAACATTTAAAGTTTTTCCAAATAAATTTAGAGTACCCATTTCTTTTTTTCCAATTAAGGGGCAATTTAGAGTGGCCAATTCACCTACTCTGCACATCTTTTTGGGTTGTGGGAGTGAAACCCACGCAGACACGGGGAGAATATGCAAACTCCACACAGACGGTGACCCGGGGCCGGGACTGAACCTGGGCCCTTGGCGCCGTGAGCCAGCAGTAGTATAACATTTAAAGTTGCCGAAGCTTCCGCACTGTACAGAGGAATGGGGAGAACCACTGACTGATAGATGTTATGCTTCGTATTGGTCTGATACCGCAATTCTCAAAAAGACAAATACAGAACTCACCATTGTCTTATATAGCACATTGGATTCAGTGGTGCACACCTTCATCTATGGTGGGCGGCACGGTAGCACAGTGGTTAGCATTGCTGCTTCACAGCGCCAACGACTCGGGTTCAATTCCCGCTTGGGTCACTGTCTGTGCGGAGTCTGCACATTCTTCCTGTGTCTGTGTGGGTCTCCTCCGGGTGCTCCGATTTCCTCCCACAAGTCCTGAAAGACGTGCTTGTTCTTTGAATTTGGACACTCAGAATTCTTCCTCTGTGTACCCAAACTGGCGCCGGAATGTGGCGGCTAGGGGATTTTCACAGTAACTTCATTGCAGTAATGTAAGCCTACTTCTGATGGTAAAAAAAATTATGTCAGCTTTTTGGGAATGATAGCTTCCCAGGTATGGGAAGTGAAATGAAATGAAAATGAAAGTGGGGAACATTTTCCAATCCATGAATTTCAATTGGAGGCGTTGGATTTGATATATTTGGTGTTTGTTGGTGGGCGGCTTTAGCTCCTGTCAGTTTTGGTGACTGTGCCCATTATCTATTGTAGCTCTTCTTCAGAGTGAGCACTAACATGTGCAGCATCAGCACATTGTAGTTCTATTACAGAAGTGGTTTTGCCTTAGCTGTGGCCTTTAGCTGTTTGAGGTTCAGGAGGTTACCATCAGTGCAATAAATTATTACCACAACTGAGGGGAGCTTGTCACTACGAAGTTGCAATGTTGCTTCAGGAAAGATTGAGAATAGTGTTGGTGCAACGGCACACCTCCTCTTTGACAGCAGTTTTGACAAAGGAGGAATCTGCAGTGGAGCTATTGCCTAGTACTGTTATCGACATATTGTCAGGTAGGAGACGGATGGTGTCTGTAAACTTAGCTGGGCATCCATTTTAATGGTGCACCTTCCAAGAGGCTGTTCAATTCACCGAATCAAAGGATTTTCTGAGATCAAAGTAAGCCATGTACAAAGGGACAGTCTCCTCTCTGCACTTTCCTAAGGTTGCCGTGACGTTTAGATCATGTCAGATGTTCCTTTGCAGATTGGGAGCCACACAGAAACGAGGGAAGGACCTCCCCTGTAAGAGGCGATTTGGAAGTAGCCCAGTTAGGACATTTCCAACAGTTAAGAGCCGTAATGTCCCTGCAGTTGCTACAGTTTGACTTGTCTCCTATTTCTTGAAGATTGGATTTGTTTATTGTCACATGTACCAAAGTATTTTTCTGCGAGCAGCTCAACAGATCATTAAGTACATGAAAAGGAAATAAAAAAACATACATAATAGGGCAACACAAGGTATACAATGTAAAAGATTAGAACAACAAAGAAAGAACAAAGAAAAATTACAGCACAGGAACATGCCCTTCGGCCCTCCAAACCTGAGCCGATCCAGATCCTCTACCTAAAACTCGCCTATTTCAGTGTTCTTCAAAGTCGGGGGCGCAACCAGCGGGTGGGTCGCGGGCAGGTGTCGCGGAGCCGTTGTCTGCGGCGCTCCCGATCGCGCAAATAAATCCCCGCGCAGCAGCCGGCTTTTCATAACGCCAGCTGCAAGCTGCCGCGAACATGTTAAAAAAACAATGTGGCTACATTGCGCATGTGCGCACGATGATCGGCACGCATGCGCAGTGCGGCCGCTATTTTTAAAAAACGGTTGCAACTTTTTGTTTTACAAGTTCTGTAGTGGTTTTCATTCATTTATTTTATTCATTTAATTTTTATTTTTTTCATTTATTTTATTCATTTAAATATTTTTTACAAGTTCGGGGGGGGGGTTTTATTCATTTTTTTTCATTTATTTTCTTTTTTTTTACAGGAATGTTACAGGAAAAAAAATTCAGAACTTTGGACAGATGGAGACTCCATACTTTCCGACACCAGAAGGCTTCACCTTCATCCAACAGGTTCCATTGGAGGAGCGTGTACGAGGGCCAAAGGGACCCAAAACCATTTCCTCCATTTTTGTCAGCAACAAACAAGGTAAGAGAAAATGGTGGGTCGTGCAGGTCGGCTGGCGTGGGTCGGCCGGGTTGGGTCCCAAAGGTTGGCCGGTTGGTAAAAATGGGTACCCGGAAAAAAACTTTGAAGAACACTGACCTATTTTCTAAGGATCTGTATCCCTCTGCTCCATGCCCATTCATGTATCTGTCAACTATCATGTATCATGTATGCTATCGTGCCCGCCTCTACCACCTCCGCTGGCAACGCGTTCCAGGCACCCACCAACCTCTGTGTAAAGAACTTCCCACGCATATCTCCCTTAAACTTTTCCCCTCTCACCTTGAACTCGTGACCCCTAGTAATTGAGTCCCCCACTCTGGGAAAAAGCTTCTTGCTATCCACCCTGTCTATACCGCTCAAGATTTTGTAGACCTCAATCAGGTCCCCCCTCAACCTCCGTCTTTCTAATGAAAATAATCCTAATCTACTCAACCTCTCTTCATAGCTAGCGCAAACGATTGTAAATTAAGTAGAAACAGGCTGTTAGGGAGAGCTCCCAGAAAGTCGCCATGCTCCAGCGCCAAGTTGTTGCAAGATTGCGATTGTCGCATCGTCTCTAATTAAAAAATATATATTTTACAGGATGTGGATGCTGCTGGTTAGGCCAGCATTTACTGCTCATCCCTAGTTGCTCTTCAGGAAGCGAGCTGTCTTCTTGAACCGCTGCAATCCTTTCATTGTCAGAGCTTCACAAACAGGACTTGTATATAAGATATCATGCAGTCATCCATAAGAAGTATCACTCTCAACAACGATGATGATGGCAATGGGAAGGATAAATGCAGACCAGGTACCAAGGAATCACCTCTGCACTTCTTCAAATAAGAATAGAAGATACAAGAGCAGGAGTGTACCTTGCAGCCTATATACATATATATATATATGTGTGCGCGCCATGGAAACCCTCATATGCAGCTCCAGATCAGAGAGGATTTCATTTTAATGACCAATCAGAAATGTAGTACCTCAGACAATGTAGCACTCCCTCAGTACTACACCAGAGTGTTTTCACTTTAATGACCCTCAGAAATACAGCACCTCAGACAATGCAGCACTCCCTCACCAGACACCAGAGTGTCAACCTAGATTGCATGCTCTGGGGTAAGTCCTCAATGCTGCATTCTTCTTTTGCACAGTCACCAGCTTTGTGACCTGTGACATTTCTTTCCTTTTTCTCTTATTTAATTTCTGTACATCAAAACAGCTTCTATTAAAGTGTTTCCTCAGGAGAATAGTAAGACAAGAAATGTGTTGATTGTGGAACAGAAGCTGGGTTTGACCCAACGAGCAGCAGTGTTTTGTTCACATTCCTGCTTCACCTACCCCACACCACAGAGGTAGAGACAGAACCAGGCTATATTCTGCATGAGTTTTCATGACCGGGTTTTTAGAGAAAAGAAAATCCACAGTTCCTGGATTTCTGTAATTCTAATTACCGAGTGTGACCTGCTGGGAGTAAATGTACCACAAGTGAAAGTCTGAGCCATCTCGTTCCTGGAATGACTATTAAACACTGGGGTAGACATTCCAGAAACATAAAGCACCAGACCCTTAGCTGTGATACCTCCCCCTTAATAAGGCTGAGTGCGTCACGCATGAACTTGTAAATGTTGGGCAATCTGTTCTGAAAATGATTGTTCTTTTCAGTCAATATGCTTTGTGTGGATCATCCTGTCGAAAGTTCACTGGTATGTTACTGTAGGATGGAAAATTTGATTATATGTTTGCATATCAGGGTCTACCGATCGGCGGGCAGGCTGGTTCTGTGGGGGCCTACTTTACTCCGCACCGGGCCCCTGTGGGGCTCCGCCATATTGCCCAGGGGCTGGCGCGGAGAAGGGAACCCCTGTGCTTGCGCGGAAATATACCGGTCGTTCCATGCATGCGGGGAAATACACTGGCCATTCTGTGCATGCGTGGAATCACTCCAGCCGTTCCGCACATGCGCGAACTCGCTGCCGGCTGGAGCTGCGGGGACCACTCCGGCAGCAACCTAGCCCCCTAGAAAAGTGATAATTCCTCACTTTCAGGGGCCGCTGACGCCAGAGTCGTTGGCACCGGTTTTCACGCTGACGTGGGGACATCCCGCCCACAGAGTTTCAACAAGGTTGGCTGATTCACACCGTTCGCCACTGACTGGAGAAGTTGCAGATAAATTCATGGAATCTATCTTGGTCACATTTGTTATTTAATGTGTAGTGTGGGTGTTCAATGACAGAATTCCCTGTTAACTCATATTTACCGTATAATAACCCTGAATGTTAAAGTGCAAGGTAAGTATTATAAATTGTGTTATCTTTCTGACCTGGTATAGTAAAGGTTATATTGTTTGTTCAAAAATCATGGAATCTTGTGTCTTTATTCTCTTAGCAAGTGTCTTAGATCTCAAACTTTAAATAAAAAGTTACTGGTCGGTAATCAGATTGTACCAAAACCCTGGGGGGGGGGGTTCTGGTCCAGGATCATGACAGACCACAATTGGTGTCAGGTTCTGCTTCTATCCTAGATCCCACTTTCTGTGCAACCAACAGGTTTGCAGTATTGTATGGCAAATCTGACACCAGTGATTGCATGTGTGAAGAAAGCACACCTGAAGCAGCTGCATCCTGCCCCAGCCATCGTTCCTCCCTCTACCAATATTATAGCCTGGCTGTTTGGAGACATTGATACTGCAGAAATAGCTGTTACATTTACTTGATCAGCAATAGCCACAACCCTTCAAAAGCAATTGTCTGAAGTGCTTTTCAACCTCTTGGTGTGATTAAGGCACTTCCGAATAAGAGCCACTTCATCCTTATGGCCCAAGCACGTACCAATTAGACTAAGTATTTGCCTCAACAAAATTAGACGAGAAGGGATTTTCCTTTAAAACAGCAGAGCAGTTTGATGTCATCATTTTAACAGCAATTTGTTTAACCTGACTTCCAATTCACCCCAGAGATGGGCTACAAATACCCGTGAGTTCAGAAAGAAAATAATAGCAATCCCATACAGGACACATCTGTGGTTTGTATTAAAGTAACACGCCTATTATTGCTGCTAATGATTGGGCATTGAGACTCTAGAAACATTCATGAGAAAACCAATTGCTGAGGTAAAGACAAAATTCAGCTCTAGCTTCCTACATTATTCAGCTGTTGCACTGGTTAGGCTAACGGATTAAAGCAGTTGATATAATAAAACTCCACCATTTTAAGAAAGCTTTCTCTTTCAACAAGATGTCAAACGGCGCTCTCAATTGAGTTTTTATTTAAAAGCTCAGTCTGCATTCAATTTAAGGAATTTTGCCATGTTAAAGGTGCTATATTATTGCAAGTTGTTGAGGCAGAGTGCAACCTATTTTCCCTAGGTCACACACCTCTGTCCCCTAATGCAGAGCTGGTAACACATGTAGCTTCATCATCCCTCTGCCCAACCTTATTGAAAAAATGAAAACAAAAATGAAAATCGCTTATTGTCACGAGTAAACTTCAATGAAGTTACTGTGAAAAGCCCCTAGTCGCCGCATTCCGCGCCTGTCCGGGGAGGCTGGTACGGGAATCGAACCGCGCTGCTGGCCTGCTTTAAAAGCCAGCGATTTAGCCCAGTGAGCTAAAGTGACTAAAGTTACTAAGGTGAAAGCAAATTACTGTGGAGGCTGGAATCTGAAACAAAAACAGAAAATGCTGGACAATCTCAGCAGATCTGGCAGCATCAATGGAGAGAGAAGGGAGCTAGCACTTCCAGTCTGGATGACTCTGTCAAAGCTTTGACAAATGGTCACCCAGACTCGAAAGATTAGCTCCCTTATTGTTTACTTTGTTACTTCAGTGTAATTCCCATTATGTTTGATTTTGAAGTCTACACTTGTGACATCAACCTCCGTCCAAAATGAAAATCTCGACTATATAGGAGGCAACTCAACACCCGAAGGAAGGCAGGTTTCTCTCAGTGTTTATCTAACAGTGTCTGAACATCAAAGCAGGATATCTAATGGTTGCTGAGTCTTGGGATGTCCTGATAATACGATAAGGCACCATATAAATATACGCTCACTCTTTCCATTGCACTTTTAATGTAAATTTTGGACTGTGACGATCGGTTTACATTTAAGAATTTTCTGGAAAGCACATTGGAAAAAAAAATTATCAGAAAGATGAAAACAGAATCAAAGTGCCACCCTAATAAGCAATGTGTATAAAAGTAATATTTTATTTATAATTAACATACATCTAGTAACAACGCATTCCAGGTTTTACAGAATCCCTGGTATCTTGCCGGGAACATGAGATTCAGTTCTTCCTCATGACTGGTTCCGCAGCTGGTTGCTGAGGTCTTGAAGCTCCAGAATCAAGTTGTCCATTGTAGTTTTCTCATCAGCTAACTCGCTCTGTATTTCACCTGTAATAACGTCGGTGTAAACTTGCTGTAACAAGCAAGGTGGAAAATTGGGGGGGAGAGAAGAGGAAACAACAGAAATTTAAGGGCAAGTTTATTGTTCTCATGTTGACCACCACATCTATTTTACTGAGCAGCTATTTCTAATCGGGTCCTTTAATCAACCTTTGACCCTTCTTTTGCTCCTTACAAACATCAGTATTAATTACAATTAGGAAGCAGCATCAAATTTCATCAACACTGCGGATTGCCAAATAGCTATCAGCCAGCACCACAGCTGGCTTTTTAGAATAAACGTTGATGCTTAAAACTGATGCATCTGAAAACGTTACTTGAATAATCCAACCTGTTATAAACCAAGACTTGCTTCCATTTTTGGCCCACTCGGATGGCAGAATGCTTCATCATGTGCATCTTAGGGGTAAACGTTAAACGTCTTAAAATTTTTTTTAATAGCGTACCCAATCATTTTTATTTCCCAATAAAGGGGCAATTTAGTGTCGCCAATCCACCTACCCTGCACATCTTTGGGTTGTGGGGGTGAGACCCACGCAAACACTGTGAGAATGTGCAAACTCCACACGGACAGTGACCCAGGATTGGGATTTGAACCCGGGTCCTCAGCGCCGCAGGCAGCAGTGCTGAACCACTGTGCCACCCAACATTAACCATCTTGAGCACAGGCATTCAACAATGCTTCACAAATAAGGACAGCACAGTGGCACAGCCGATAGCCCTGCTGCCTCACGGCGCCGAGGTCCCAGGTTCGATCCCCGTTCTGGGTCACTGTCCGTGTGGAGTTTGCACATTCTCCCTATGTCTGCTTGGGTTTTGCCCCCACAACCCAAAGATGTGCAGGGTAGGTGGATTGGCCACGCTAAATTGCCCCTTAATTGGAAAAATGAATTGGGTACTCTAGATTTATATAAAAAACAATGCGTCACAACTCAATGCACTTTTCACACCTAAAAATGCTGCCCCCCCCCCCCCCCCCCCCCCCAACTTAATCAAATCACAAATGCAAAAACAAAACACTGCAGCTACTCGAAATCTAAGATGAAAGGGCAGCACGGTAACACACGTGGCTAGCACTGGGGCTTCACAGCATCCGGGTCCCAGGTTCGATTCCCCGTTGGGTCACTGTCTGTGCGGAGTCTGCACGTTCTCCCCGTGTCTGCATGGGATTCCTCTGGGTGCTCCGGTTCTTCCCACATGTCCAAAGACATGCAGGTTAGGTGGACTGGCCATGCTAAATTGCCCTTAGTGCCCCAAAAGGTTAGGAGGGGTTATTGGGCTGTGGGGATAGGGTGGAAGTGAGGGCTTAAGTGGGTCGGTGCAGACTCGATGGGCCGAATGGCCTCCTGCTGCACTGTATGTTCTATGTATCTATGCAAATTGCAGGAAATACCCAACCGGTCAGGCATCTTCTTCCTTTCTTTAATTCTGTCACAAACAAATAAAACCTCTGCACATTTGGGCTGAAAGGTCTCAATGGCACCGAGACTGGCAAGATTGATGCTGGAGGCAATCCCTGGAGTGTAAAAGATGAGTTTCATTGATAAAGGACCTTACCCTGAACCTCAGAAATGGCCCAAAGGGGCTTCAGGCAAATTATTTTGAAGCATAATCGAGGCAGCAAAAATCAGGACTTCTGTCCATGCCTCCATCTAAACAATCGGCAAACATTAAAGCCAAACAGTGCCTGCTGGAGGCATTCCTACCAATCTGCTTTTTGGGGGGCAGGCAGTGAGCAAGTGGGGACCCTGAACAGGACTCGAGGAGCCCAGCAATGTTTTTTTCTCACATTGCGAGACTGTATACCCCTTGTCCCAACACTGTCAGCAGTTTTTGAAAGACTGAACAGGTAGCGAATCCAGCTCTTGGTCTGTAACATTGTAGGTAGCAGATGAGGAACATATAAGCCATGATAGAATGGCAGAGCAGACCCAATGGGCCGAATGGCCTAATTCTGCTTCTATATCTTATGCTGTCAGTTTGTAACTAATTCATTAGATGCAAAAACCAACTGAAAAAACTCAAGGGAGGGGAGAAAGTGTTTTCAATTTCAAATAAATCCAGTATTCAGATAGATGAAAAGGGAAGAGTTGACAATCTGCTCCTGGTACACAGTGAACCGCGTAGGAAACCCACTGATAAAATGGGTTAAGAGCAGAGACTGCTATGACTTACAGGGTCACACACACACACACTTGTGCTGCACAGGAAAAGTGAACTTTAAACTCTCAGTGGCCAAAGATCAGAGTAAAATCAATCCTAGTTGAATTGCTTCCCTTCACAGAGGGGTTCTAATTTTGCTGGCGGCAGTTGTCACAAATGTTTGTTTTTCAATCCACGTTCTGCATAAAGGCAAGTGTTCTGTTCTATACTGAGCTATAACAAGGACGTTCTGTATAAAGGCAAGTGTTCTGTTCTATACTGAGCTATAACAAGGACGTCCAACAGATAGTAACAGACAGGTGGGAGAGGGGTTACACGTATTCTTTTAAAAAAAATAAGTTTAGAGTACCCAATTCATTTTTTCCAATTCAGGGGCAATTTAGCGTGGCCAATCCATCTACCATCCACCTACCCTTGCACATCTTTGGATTGTGGGGGCGAAACCCACGCAAACATGGGGAGAAAGTACAAACTCCACACGGACAGTGACCCAGAACCAGGATCGAACCCGAGACCTCAGCGGCGTGAGACACCGGTGCTAACCACTGCGCCACCATGCTGCCCTTGACTACTAGTATTCTGCTAAACCCTGCAAAACAATTGTCCAAGGGCATATGCTTTTCCAGCGCCACCATCAGAATATCAAGTGTGATTCTATCTAGCTCCTTGATTAGGGGTCTTTCTCAAGAAGAAATCCCTGAGCTGGTGATCCGTAGGTCTGTTCCAACTTTAAGTACAGATTTACTCATTACATTCTGTCATAGAGCAGGAAATTTGGAGAACTGGTAACTGACCAAAGGCTTTGTGAGTAAATGCAGTGTCAGATCAAAGCCTCAGTATTGAAGCATCTCTGAGTCACTTGATGGTTGGATGTGCGTATGGAATTGCACTCTTCAAGAGAGTAAAAAATAAATGCAAATTTTAAAAAAAAGTACCCAATTCTTTTTATTCCAATTAAGGGGCAATTTAATTTAGCGTGACCAATCTACCTACCCTGCCCATCTTTTTGGGTTGGCGGGGTGGGTGGGGGGGGGGGGGGGGGGGGGGGGGGGGGGGGGGGGGTGGGGTGGTGAGACCCACATAGACACGGGGAGAATGTGCAAACTCCACACGGACAGTGACCCGGGCGGGACTGGGATTGAACCCGGGACCTCAGCGCCGTGAGGCAGCAGTGCTAACCACCGGGTCGCCCCAAAATAGTTAAATAAAAGAACATTTGAAAAAATGTAAGGAAGCTTTGTTTTTAAAGACAATGTGAATTGAGGAACAATTGTTACAAAAGCTGTTCTGTAGGAGGGGAAGAGAGATGAACATTTGGTTAGGATTGGCTTACAAATGAAGGGCTGGCTATCCTGGCAGTACTCCCCATTTGTAAAACAGATGTGCTTCTGAACTAGCTTGTAAATTGCTCCTGTAATATGCAAGACAATAAATGTGTCACTATTAACCACAATAGTTTCCTTTGTGACCAAATGGGAAAAAAATTCAATGAAGACATTTTTTGTTTCCAAACTACAGAGAAATTTATGGGGAAATTTTAACCCTTTGATAACAGTGGGAGCAATTCCCCTTCCCCCATCTCCCCGATTGCAATTAATGAAAAGGTGGACTATTGCCCCCTTGCTCCAAAGGCAAGAACACTACATCCAGATGTATGGAAGAGTAGTGCAAATTGATGTATCATTGAACTTCCCAATTTTTCTGGGAAAGGGGCTTGACTCTATAGTCAACTTCAAAGCAGAGGACCCAAGATTTAGTCACTTGGTATAGGGAACTCACATTTGCTGCCAGTGTTCAGCCACTCAGTCCCATGGCAAACCACCACACCAGCATATTGGGCTTTGGGTTGCCTGTTTGGCACTACATGATTAGGCATTTTCTCCTTATTCTGAGAAATTGGCAAACGTACTTCATAGTTGGATATATTGGTCTGGGTATTAACCAGGGCAGGTTACATAGGCAGGATGGAGGTGGAGTTAGGCACATAAAATCCCAAAGTCTGGGATTTCCCTACACACAATGGAATTTTAACTTCAGTGTGCATTTTTGGAACTTGACAAGTTCCCTGCCAGGAACTCAACCTGATTGACAAGCTTGGCTTCAGGTGGGGATGGTTCCAGAGCAGGCTGTGGCACGGTTGGCAGGCCAGACCTCCGAATCTTTGGGAGAGGGGGTGTCTTTGTGTGGGTGAGTGTGTGGTGGAAGCACTCTCTCCCCTCTGGGCCCACAAGCAATTCTGGAAAGGCTCCTCCCTAAATCTATACCTGCAACCCTCCGGCTGCTAATTCCACACCCCCCCCCCCACCCTCCCCAAAGGCCCAGGAAAAACAACCACCCACTATAAAACTGCCAATGTTGGTTAACGCAAAAGGCAGCTGGCCTCATTAAAATATTTAACTTGCCAACCCGTCTCCTGGGAGCAAGTTGGCACCTCCCCACCGTGTCCATTTCTATGCAGCCTAGAAGAGGGCGGATGGAGTCAGATTTCTGATCATTAAAATTGAAACATCTGACCGGCCCCATACCCACCTTTGTGGGCTAAAATTCAGCCCATACAAGCAACCAGGGGATGGGATGTTACAGTGGATTAGGGCAATCATTTCCCCCCTTTGTGACACAAGCTCAGTCTCTACTCAGACTCAGGGGCGGGATTCTCCCGAATGCCCGTGATGGCCCGACGCGGGCGTAAAAAACGGCGGGAACCACTCCGGCTTCGGGCCAACCGGAAGTTGCAGAATCCTCCGGCGCCAGAGCCGCGCCAGCCACCGCATGCTCAGAACTGCCAGCATGGTTCCGCGCATGCGCAGACCGGCGTATTCTAGCACATGTGCTTGGGGGGGGGGGGGGGGGGGGGGTTTCCCCACCCGGTCATGGCGGAGCCCTACAGGGGCTGGCATGGAAGGATGGAGTGTCCCACGCCACAGGCCCACCCGCAGATAGTTGGGCCCCGATCGCGGGCTAGGCCACCTTGTGCCCCCCCCCCAAGGACCGCACCAGCCGGCCGACCAGCCAGGTCCTGCCATGTGGGACCATGTCCAATTCACGTCGGTGGGACTGGCCAGAAACTGACGGCTGCTCGGCCCATCAGGGCCTGGAGAATTGCCGGGGGGCCGCTGCCAACGGCCTCCAACCAGCGTGGCGTGATCCCCACCCTCGCCCGAACACCGGCACCGAAGAATACGGCCAGGTCGGAGAATCCCGCAGCAGAAATTAGATAATTAAATAGACAATGTGTTTTGGTGGTGTTGACTGAGAGATATCTGCTGACCAGGTCACAAGAGTTATACAAAAATGACAGCAAGGAAACAGCTTGTCTGGGTGTTTAGTCTCCAACTGAACAGTCGTTCTAATCCCATGTTCCCGCCTGTTTATATTTCATCATATTGACTTGTTCTTCAACCATCTACTTAGTCAATTAAAAAATTTCAACATTAACTGTGTTTCAGTCGCTAGTTGCGTCAGCGCATTCCACAGCCTCACAACCCACTGTGCAAAAGTTTCTCCCTCTCTTTGCCAGGAATCTCTCATATCCATGTACCCTTGTCCTAGATCCCAGTCACTGGGATGTCTAAAATAGTGCACAATATTCCAAAAGTAGCTCCGTCAGCAAGATGCAAAGGCAGATTATCTTGCTTTTCTCTCTCTCCACCCCCGATCAGACACCATTATGATGCCTTAGCTGGTAACAGTCATGTACAGATACTGTGTATTAGTTTCTATCTGTTTCACATTAAACTCTAACTGTTCTCTTCAGCTCTTTCAAATCATTATCGAAATCCCTTTGCATAGTACTAATCAGATGGCATCTGCGTTAAATGTTATGCCAGTAGTGGATGTCCTCTCTTTTATTTCATTCATGGAACACACTGCAAAGTACACCGGAGCAGTCTCTGACAGCTGGTTGCTGCTTTAGCCGTTACCTTTTGCTTCCCACTGTGAAGCTAGTTTCCGATTAGGTTTTCTCATCTGAATGTTTATCCCATGAGATTCAGACTCTTTAAAAACTTCCTCAAGGGCCCTCTCAAATGTGCTTACCGCCTCAGATTTGAGGTGCAGCTTACTGGTCGCTGACTATTTATGGTTTTCACGTTGTCCAGATGGTATTGATAGGCCACCTGTAAAATACTGTCAGCATTTTCTCTTGTCGCAGCTCTTGATTGGCAGTGAATGAGGAACAAGACTGATTTTTGGACGATTACAATGCTGGTGCTCAGGGCTATGGATTTCAAAGTAAATTTACTCCACTAAGGAAGGAGCAGGAAAAACTGGTCGGTGTTATTACAGAGGTTGGTTGCAGTTATGCGAACAGTCCATCCCCAGAGCTATTAGCAGAGAACCAACCGCAAACACAGTTTGATCTAATCTCTACAGATGGGGCGGTGCAACAGTTGAGGGAAACTAAATGGGCAATCTACGAGTATGGGGAGACAGCAAGTCAGCTCCTGACATATCAACTGAGGAAAGCGGAGTAAGAGAGGGAGATTGTCCAGATTAGGGCGCAGGATCGTAGGCTGGTATCGGCTCAGGAGAAAGTGAATGAGGTATTTAGGGCCTTCTACGAAAAGTTATACAGGTCCAAACTGCCTCGGGATGGGAGGGATATGGAGGAGTTTGAGTTTCCCAAGGTGGGGGAGGAGTTGCAGGAAGAACTAGAAGCTCCGTTGGAGCTGGAAGAGATCAAGGAGGCGCTGAAATTGATGCAGTCGGGAAGGCACGGGGGCCTGATGTGTTCCCGGTGAATTTATTAAAATCTGTAGATCAGCTGGCCCTTTCATTGTTGGGGATATTCAGGGACTCCTTGGAGAGAGGTGCTCTGCCACAGACCCTGGGGCAGGCGTCGATTTCCCTGCTCCTGAAGAAGGACAAAGACCCCGCAGACTGCCTGTTAAAAATGTGGATGTGAAGCTTCTGGTGAAGGTGTTCCTGGTAAAACTGGAGCCTCGTCTCCCGGAGGTGGTGGGGAAAAACCAAACAGGAGCAGAGGTTGACGGCAAATGTGAGGTGGCTGTTGAACGTGGTGCTTACCCCAGTGGATGGCCGGGTTCCGGAGATCATAATTTCATAATTGATGCGGAGAAGACGTTTGACCGGGTAGAGTGGGACTATCTGTTTGTGATATCAGAGAAATTTGGGTTTGGACCTGAGTACGTAGCGTGGGTGCGGCTGTTGCATGCCAGTGTTTGCACTAACAAAGTGCCTTCTGAGCCCTTTTGTCTCTACAGGGGAATCAGGAAGGGATGTCCAAAGTCCTCTTTGCTGTTTGTGTTAGCAATAGAGCTACTAGCCGTGCCTCTGAGGACTTTCAAAGTTTGGGAAGGAATAGTCGGAGGAGGGGTGGAGCACAGGGTCTCGCTATACATCAACAATTTGTTGTTATAGGTTAGGGATCCGGAGATGTCAGTCAGAAGCATTGTGGGGATTTTGCAGTGCTTTGGGACCTTTCCTGGCTATAGGCTAAATATAGGAATAAGTGAATATTTGGTGGTCGGGGCGGAGAGGGGCTTGGTGGGGTGTAGTTCCGGCTAGCAGAACGTCATTTTCGGTATTTGGGAATCCAGATAGCAAGGGACTGGGGGAAACTCCGGAAGTTGAACCATACGAACCCGGTAGGGAAGGTTAAGACAGGCCTGCAAAGGTGTGACGGTCTCCCACTATCCCTGGGGGGCCGAGTGCAATCGGTTACGATGAATATCTTGTCAAGATTTTCATTTTTATTTCAGCGCCTCCCGGTGTTCCTGCCTAAGACGTTTTCAGGGAAATCAACCGGCTGGTGACTGGTTTTTTTTTTGGGGGGGGGGGGGGGGTAAGGGCCTGAGGATCAGGAGGACGATGGAGGAGAGTCTGTGAAGGGGGAAGCCTGGAGGTTGTTGGTAATGGCTCTGCTCCCGGTGGTGCCGAAGAAACACTCGACTATCCTGGTGGTTGCAGCCACTTAAAAAATTTGGAGGCAATTCTGTCAACATTTCAATTTGAAGGCTGCCTCAATGTTAGCTGCCATCTGTGCAAATCAGTTATACGAGCGTGCTAAGTCGGATGTCAAGTTTAGGGAGTGGAAGGAAAAGGTGGGATATTTGTTTTTAGAGGGTCGGTTCACTAGCCTGGGGGAGCTGAAGGGGAAATATGGAATGACAGATGCTGATGTGTCCAGGTATCTGTAGGAGCATAGCTCGGTCAAAATACACATTCCAGCCTTCCTTCTGAAGCAGCCTTCTACCTTGTTCGAGTGGATTTTATCCTGCTCAGGGTCGGAGGTTAGCAGAATGTCAGGCATATACCAACGGATAGAGCTGGAGGAGACATTTTCGGTTGAGGGTGTGAAGGCAAAGTGGGCAGAGGAGCTGGGGCCTATCTTGGAAGAGGAGGTTGAAGCGAGGCACTAAGGGTGAACATGACCTCGTCCTGTGCGAGATGGAGTCTCATCCAGCTAAAGGTAGTGGTTTGGGTAGACCTCACGAAGGCTAGAATGAGTAGGCTTTTCCATGGGGTGGAGGGTAGATGTGATAGGTGTTCGGGGGGCAGGCGCATCGCGTGCACTTTTCTGATCTGCTCAAAGCTGGTGGTCTTCTGGAGGTCCTTTTTTGATACTATGTTGCCAATCCTAGGCATTGCCCACCACAGATGGCAAGTTTTGGTGTTTAGGATGTGCGGGAGCTCCAGAGTGTGGGCAGACGTCCTGACCTTTGCCTCACTTGTGGCAAGGAGGTGGATCCTCTTGGGCTGGAGTTCGACGACACCGCCAAGCGGCTTGGCATAGCTGGAAGAGTTGGGAGTTTTTGCATCTCAAGAAGGTCAAGTTTACCGCGAGAGGGTCAGTAGAAAGGTTTTACCGTAGATGCCGGCTGTTTATAATATACTAAGAGTTGGTCACTGTTAGTTGTTTGGGACGGGGGGGGGGGGGGGGGGGGGGGGGTTAGTGGTGAGGTTCTAGTGTTGTAAGGGGAAATGGGGGGTGGGGGTGGTTCTCACTGTTTGGTAGTTATTCTGTGTTATTGTTTGCTTTGTATAAAAATTATCATAAAAGCATTTCCAAAATTAATTTACTCCACTCTGCTATCAGGCCATGCCAAGCATCATGACGCAAATTTGTGTATGGAGGTGAAAACTGCACCCTCTTAAATTGATCTTGCACTGGAAATAGTAGGGTTAGGGTTAGACACTATGTGTGTAAATTCAATTGCAATATTTCAATAAAGAGCTGAGACAGAGAGGCGTGACTTCAATAAAGAGCATGGAGAAAGAGGTGAAATGTTAATAAAGAGCAGAGAGAGAGGCAAGACTTTTATAGAGAGCGCGAAGAGAGACAAGACTTTGATAAAGACTGCAAAGAGACAGGAGATTTGGGGAAGGCCTTTTTTATTAGGATAAGACAGGATCTGGCCAAAGTGGATGAAGAGCAGCTACTTGTAGGAAAATCCACATCAGAGCAATGGGAGTCATTCAAAATGGAACCTGTAAAGGTAAAGGGAGGGACCAAAATGTCCAGAGAACGCTGGATGTCAAAGAAAATATAGCATTAGATATGGAAAAATAGGAAGACTTATTGCAAATACAGGGGGCTGACAACAATGGATGCCTTAAAGGGGTATAGAAAGTGCAGGGGGTTACTTAAAAAAGAAATTAGGAGAGCGAAGAGGGGGCATGAAAAAACACTGGTGGGCAAAACAAAGGAAAATCCCAAAGTGTTTTATAAGTATATTGAGGATAAGTGGGTAACCAGGGAAAGAATAGGGCCCATTGAGGACCAAAATGGCAATCTACATGTGGAGCTGAAAGACATAGGTGAGGTATTAAATAAGTATTTTGTATCTGTGCTCACTAAGGAGAAGGACCATGTTGGTATAGAAAGCAGGGAAGGGGATTGAACAGATTAGCATTGCGAGGGAGGAGGTGTTGCTGATTTTAGTTGGTTTAAAAGTGGATAAATCCCCCAGGCCCAGATGAGATGCATCCTGTGCTGCTGTGCGAGGCAAGAGAGGAAATTTCAGGGGCTCTGACGTCAATTTGTAAATCCTCTCTGGAAAAAGGTGAGATGCTGGGGGACAGCTAATTTGGTACCATTATTCAAGAAGGAAAGTAGAGGGAAAAATAGGTAATTACAGCCAGTGAGGCTAACATCAATCGTAGAGAAATTATTGGAAAAAACTCTGAGGGACAGAATTAATTTCCACTTGGAGACGAGGATTAATCACGGATGGTCAGCATGGCCTTATCAATGGGAGATAATTGCTAACAAATTTGATTGAAAAGCTGCTTTGACATTTCTATTGTTCAGAAAAACATCTGGCGATACAGAAAAATGTTTAACTGTATAAATAAGGACACCCACACATACAGCCATTACACCAGCGACATTTATACAGGGGCAGCCAATTCTCAATCAAACTGATGTCAGACCATCTCTTGGATATGGTGCGGTTAAAATTACTACAATGGAGAAACAGTGCAGATGTTCCGAAGTACATCGCATTGATTGTACACAGCATACAGAGAAGGATCAGACAGGGAGGAAAATCTCCAGGCCATATGGGACTCCTTTTATCCATGGAGGGAAAATAAAGAACGGCTCCTGCTTAGGAATGCAATTCTCCCACCTACGTATGTGTATTCCCAGATTTGGGAAAATAAATCTCTGTTGTGGGGTTACACTGTACTGTTAAGGTCCCAATAAGGAAAGTATCCAATGTGGCACCAATCTCAATAGTACAACATATCAGTTGTACTGCACTGTACAGTTTCTGTTCTAATTGATAATGTGACATCAGGATCAAAATATCATAAATTATTTGATGAAAACTGCAATGCTACATCTGCATCAGTCCCGAGGAGAGTGGCAGTGTGGATTGTGACTGCAGAATCACAGTTCTCCAGTGGTTGAAGGTGTCCTAATTTGCTTGGTTTATGTTAGGCACTCTACCTACAGTAACATCACAACTCTTGATTTTCAAGTACAATCGAGATCACAGGAACAAAGTTTCAGAAACCAGTTTGTAAATGTGTTAGTGAGCGTTCTTTGAGGGTGGACTGGGTGTAGGCTGGCCAATATTTCATTGAGCTCCATACAGTTTCAACCTAATGCTGAGCATCAAGGGAAGAACTTGTTCATGAGATTGACAGTGTCACAAATAGGACTGAAACTAACCACAAGCAAGTTATTAAGGCTGAGATCTGAAAACAGTTCCTCATCCGCTATGATTCCACTATATTTTCTCGAGGCAGCAGCTGGAACACAAGCTCGTAGTTATAAAGGGTTCATTGTGGATAGTGTGAAGCATCTTGCTTTTTGTCTATATGAGCCAGGGAGTAGCTAGTGCCTTAAGGCAGGGATTTCCAAATTTCAGCACCACCCTTAGGATCAGTTTATGAAGATGTTTTATGTAATAAAACCAAAAAAACAAAACAGGTTTAAGGTGGGCTGGAGTTGAGATGAGTTGAGAGAATTCACCCATACAGTTACGAATGGAACTAAGCTTGATGGGGGCCGAGGTTTAGAACACCAAAACAGAATATCCTCTAAAGGTAATGCCAGGTAAGTATATAAAGACGACAGTCTCACCCAGGTGTCAAGTGGAACGAGGAAGACTGAATCAACGATATTGAAGTTTTACCGATATATCATGTGCAATCAGGTGCACAGAATCCTGATCCAGCAAATGCACATTAGATGCAAAAACCTCAATGTACATACAGAAAGGTACACAAGACACGGTGACACAGTGGTTAGCTCTATTGCCTCATAGCGCCAGGGACCCAGGTTCAACTCCAACCTTGAGTGACTGTGTGGAGTTTGCAAATTCTCCCTTTGTCTGCCTCGGGTTCCTCTGGGTGCTCCGGCTTTCTCCACAGATCAAAGATGTGCAAGTTAGGTGGATTGAAGGGAGGCACAGTGGTTAGCACTGCTGCTTCACGGCGTCGAGGACCCGGGTTCGATCCCGGTCCCTGGTGACTGTCCATGTAGAGTTTGCACATTCTCCCCGTGTCTGTGGGAGTCTCACCCCCACAACCCAAAGATGTACATGATAGGTGGATTGGCCACGCTAAATTGCCCCTTAATTGGAAAAAAAAAAGAGTTGGGTACTCTAAATTTGTAAAAAAAAAAGTTAGGTGAATTGGCCAGGATCAATGCGTGGGGTTACTGTGATGGGGTGGGGGAGTGGGCCTAGGCAGAGTACTCTTTCGGAAAGGTTGGTGCAGAATCGATGGGCCGAATGGCTTCCTCCTGAACTGTAGGGATTCTCACTATTCTGATGTATATTCATATGAAAATAATGAAAAATACTGATGTTATCTGAATGCAACACATTCCTTGGTTACAACATCTTGCAATGCAAGTTTTGCAAATTGCTTCCAAATAGGATGAAATTCTCCCTGTATTGCTGTTAGCTGCGAAGATCATTCAGTAATTTTAAAATGTTAAAGATCTTTGTGGTGTTCTACCTGTGCTTTGCTGGACAGGCTCCGCAGGCTGAGGCGAGCTGAGGACAACATCTGCAGAGCCTCCTGAGGGTTAATCTTGCCTTTACTGCATTTGATTGACACTGCGCAAAAGAAAACAGACACACACCCATCAAAGACATTAAGGCACAACTTCAATTGCAGCATTAGACCACTCAATATTATGATGAGATACTGAGGAAATGAACAACACCGTCAGGTGCATTTCTAAAACGGAAAAGAAAAATTATTCAGGAAAAATATATATTTTTTAACATTATAGTTTTGTGAAAAATGAAGGAAATCCTTAGCAAATGACACTTAGAACCAAAACCTCCAGATGTTGGAAACTTGAAAATAAAACAAATTAAAATACTGAAATATTCCGCGAGTCAATCAACAACTGCAAAGGAAAAAGCTCAATGTTGTTTTGGTCAGAACTGGAGGATATTAAAGATGTATTGCATGCCGTACACCATCTTGACTTGGAACTATATAGCTGTCCCTTCACAATCTCTGAACTCCCTTCTTAACAGTACTATGGGCGTACCTACACCATATGGACTACAGCAGCTTAAGAAAGCAGCTTGTCTGTACCTTCTCGAGGGCATCAGGGATGGACAGAAATGCTAGCCTTGCTAGTGACACTCCCAACACATTAGAGAATATATATACACATTAAAAAAAGCTTGTAACGAGCAAGGGAAAAGGAATGGGAAGAACTCACCACATTCTCTAGTACAGAAAATGAGTTATAGGCAAAAGTGGTCAAGGGAAGAAGATGATGTGGAGATGCCGGCGTTGGACTGGGGTGGGCA
The DNA here is from genome assembly GCF_902713615.1 of Scyliorhinus canicula. Taxonomy (NCBI): domain Eukaryota; kingdom Metazoa; phylum Chordata; class Chondrichthyes; order Carcharhiniformes; family Scyliorhinidae; genus Scyliorhinus; species Scyliorhinus canicula. Next base: position 287,696,728 of record NC_052146.1, on the reverse strand, counting down.
CAGTAAGAAGTCTTACAACACCAGGTTAAAGTCCAACAGGGCTGTTTCGAATCACTAGCTTTCGGTGCGCAGCTCCTTCCTCATTCACCTGATGAAGGAGCTGCGCTCTGAAACAAACCTGTTGGACTTTAACCTGGTGTTGTAAGACTTCTTACTAAGGGGTAGAAGAAGAGATGAATAACTGACAGAAGTGAAAATATTCCAAGTTAACAGGGGACACAATGAGAGAAGTTACAGAAATAAGAGAGACACACTTCTCCCCATTACAGGCGTTAATTCACAACTTTCCCCACCCCTGGAAAGTGCTGTATGGCCATTCCTACATTACGAGCACCGACTGCCAAGAGACAAAATTGGAGCTGTGGTTAAGTTGTGAGAGTTGCAAAATGCCTAGCAAAAAACATGAGATGCTGTTTCTCGAGCTTGTGTTGAGCTTCAATAGGAACTGTGGGCAGCCGAGGCCAGAGTGGCAATGAGGTGGAAAATGAAAGAAGTTACCTAGAGTAGATGAAGCCACCTTTTATGTAGCCTAGCTAGAAGAGACTGCATAGTGAGCAGCAACTGTATCATAAATTGCAAGAAGTACAAGTTAATTGCTGTTTTGACTGAAGCGAGTGATTGGTGTCCTAGATGGCAGGTAATAATAATCTTTTTTAACGTCACAAGTAGGCTTACATTAACACTGCAATGAAGTTACTGTGAAAAGCCCCTAGTTGCCACACTTCGACGTCTGTTCGGGTACACTGAGGGAGAATTCAGAATGTCCAATTCACCTAACAGCACGTCTTTCGAGACTTGTGGGAGGAAACCGAAGCACCCGGAGGAAACCCACGCAGACAATGGGAGAACGTGCAAACTCCCCACACTGACCCAAGCCGGGGACCCTAGTGATGTAAAGCAACAGTGCTAACCGCTGTGCTACTGTGCCTTCCAGGTGTGGCATCAGGTTCAAATCCCACCGTGGCAGCTGGCAGAATTGAAATTCAATGAAAAGATTTAAATGAATTAAGAAAAAAAATCTCGAGCAAGCTAGTCTCAGTAATGGTGACAGTGAAACCACATGGACTACAGGACTTCAAGAAGGCAGTTTGCCACCACCATCTCAAGGGCAATTAGGAATGGGCAACAAATGCTGGCATGGCCAGCGATGCCTCCATCCTATAAATTAATTTTTTAAAAACTATAATCGGTTGTGGTAAATGCACAGAGTCAAGCAGTTTTAAACCACAGAAAGAGGCCCTTTGAGACTGCTCTGTCATTCAATAAGATCATGGCTGATCTAGTAGCCCCCCCTCCCCATAACTCAATTGCAGCAATTAGGGATAGGCAACAAGTGCCAGCAATGCCCACAACCCGTGAAAATAATTTTTCAAAATTCGGTTCAGTGGATGCCAAAATTCACACAGTTCGGCAGAGTGAAGGAGAGAACCTGACACTGGTGTTTAGAGACTGACGGGCTTTACTTTCCAGAACATGTATCACACACCATTCATCTCCAACCAAACTTTCAGCCTCCCTCCTCTCAACAAAGGCGGGACCCAAATTGAAGCCCCACAGCCGAACACAATTAACTCCCAGCTGATTTACAATTAACATGAGAAGGTGCCAGGGGAAGGGAGAGGTAGGTGATGGGGGAGTGGGCTCAGGTGTCACAGCGGGAATAGCTCCTTCCAAACGCCGGGAGAGGAGAAATGGCAGAAAATGATGTTTTTCAATATAGGCTCGTTTGATTCTTGGAATCTACCATGAGTTCACTGCCAACATTGAGTGCATTTTTCACATTTTAATAACTGACAATATATCTGCACACTAAAGTTAGGATATTTATGTAATTAGTTATTTAAAAACTTGAAAATTAAATCCAGATGACTCCTGCAAGCAACGCCTGTGGCAAACTCTCTCTGATGGCGACCAGACATCATCAAAATATTTTTAAAAACTGCACCATGATTTCATTTCATTTGACGTTTATTCCAAGAAGACAAGTTCACTGAGAATCAAATGCAAAGTACCGATGCTGGAAATCTGAAATGAAAACAACAAATGGCAGAAATACTCACAGCTCAGTCAGCATCTGTGGAGAGAGACATGGAGTCAACATTTCATCAGAACTGTTCTGATTTTATTCTGATGAAAGGTAATCAACCTGAAACATTTAGCCCACCTTAGCCCACTCCTCCCTCACCTCTCCACAGATGCTGTCTTCACCGAGATCCTTTCGTTTATTTATTTGTCTAAAACCCAAGACCTCCCATTTCCAACTCCCCAAAGTCATCCCGCCTCCACCCTCAGATCATCAGCTGCTGCAACCCTCATCTTTGTTTCCTCTTGATTTGACCATTCCAATTATCTCCTGGCTGATCTCCCATCCTCTATAAACTTAAGCTTGTCCCAACCTCTGCTGCTGGGAACCTAAATCGCACCAAGTCTTGACCTAGTTTTATCTCCCAGTTGAGCAATGCCTCAATTTTAATATTCTCAAATTCCTCCAGGGCCTCCCCCATTTCTATCTCTGCAATCTTCTCCAGACCTACGTTCAGCGGCCTTGACATCTATCATTATGAAGTGCTTCAAGGGGTTGATCATGAGACACATCAACTCCATACTCCCAGAATGCCTTGATCCACTGCAATTCACATACCACCACAACCGGTCCACAGCAAACGCCATAGTCCTGGCCCTACACTGATCCCTGGAGCATCTCGACAACAAAGACTCCTACATCAGACTCCTATTCATTGATTACAGCTCCGCCTTCAACATCATAATCACAGCCAAGCTCATATCAAGCTCCATAGTCTAAGACTTGGCTCCTCCCTCCACAACTATATCCTCGACTTCCTGACCCATAGATCACAATCAGTAAGGATAAACAACAACACCTCCTCCACGATAGTCCTCAATACCGGAGCCCTGCAAGGTTGCATACTTAGCCCCCTACGCTACTCCCTATACACACTCAACTCTGGCAGAATTTGTCTCCAATCAATCTACAAGTGTGCTGATGACATGACCGTAGTGGGTTGGATCTCGAACAACGGTGAGTCAGAGTACAGGAGGGAGATAGAGAATCTAGTGGAGTGGTGTAATGGCAGCAATCTCTCCCTCAATGCCAGCAAACCTAAAGAGCTGGTCAATGACTTCAGGAAGCAAAGTATCGTACACACCTCTATCTGCATCAACGGGGCCGAGGTGGAGATCATTGGCAGCTTCAAATTCCTAGGTGTGCACATCACCAAAAATCTGTCCTGGTCCACCCACGTCGACGCTACGACCAAGAAAGCACAACAGCGCCTATACTTTCTCAGGAAACGAAGGAAATTTGGCATGTCCACATTGACGCTCACCAATTTTTACCGATGCACCATAGAAAGCATCCTGTCTGACTGCATCACAGCCTCGTGTGGCAACTGCTCGGCCAAAAACCGTAAGAAGCTACAGAGAGTCATGAACACAGCCCAGTCCATCACACGAACCCAGCTCCCATTCATTCACTCTGTCTACACCTCCCGCTGCCGTGGGAAAGCGGGCAGCATAATCAAAGACCCCTCCCACCCGGGTTATTCACTCTTCCAACTTCTTCCATTGGGCAGGAGATACAGAAGTCAGAGAACACGCACTAACAGGTTCAAAAACAGCTTCTTCCTCACTGTTACCAGACTCCTGAATGACCCTCTTATGAACTGAACTGATCTCTTCACACATCTTCTCTACTGAGTAGTACTGCACTCCGTGTGCTTCACCCGATGACTGTGCCTATGTATTTATATTGTGTAATTATGTATGTCCTATGTTTTGTTTTCATGTATGGAACAATCTGTCTGGACTCTACGCAGAACAATACTTTTCACTGTACCTCGGTACATGTGACAATAAACAAATCCAATCCAACGAAGGCTCTACACTTCTCTATCCCTCTTTGCTCCTTTAAGACATTCGATGAAATCTACCTCTTTGGCCAAGCTTTTGGCCATATTATCCTGTGGCTTAGTATCAAATTCTGATAACACCCCTGTGCAGTGCCCTGGGACGTTAAAAGGTGTGATATAAACGCAAGATGTCGTCACCTAATGTGGTTTAACATTTTTGCCTAATTTGATTTGATTGCACTATGCATCACAAATGTCCAGGATTGTGGTCAGATCCTGGGGCACCAGGTCTGGTTCTTGTGCTCTTGCTAATGCCTTCATCGAGATCAGTTAATGAAACAGGGTGCGTCCACTCACAGTATTAAACACCTCTACAACCATTACCTCCAGTGGCGACAGGTAGCAGAAGGTCGCACAAAAGCTATCTCCGGCCAGGGTCCTTGTTTTTTGGTATTTTTTTGCCCAGTTCCCGGGGCAGTTAGGTGGCCAAACTAATAGTATCAGGCACTGATCGCCGAAAGTATGTTTAAAGTTACAAAAAAGGATGAGGGAAAGGATACGAGTCGTAGTTCTTTGACGGAGCCAGAGAGAGTGGGAAGCTCGTTGGGAGGGAAGATGGTAGAGGTGACCTTGGCGGGTGTGGCGGCTCGTATCACAGTGGAAACGCACTGGGGTAATGGCACACAAATTCAAAAAATAATTTAGGAAACACAAGGAAGGGAGATAATGGAGGCCCTCAAAGACTGTCGAGGAGGCGCTTAGTCCGACACGGGAGAAGGTAGGAAAAATCTTGGAGGCCGTGAAAGAACATGGAGAGGTACAATCCAAAAAGCCCTAGTTAATTCTGGTACTGACATGATGGGCAGAATGGCCTTCCACCATGCTGAATCATTCTATGAGTCTGTGATTCTTAATAAACTGCAAAATATATATATTTTTACATTCTTTGCTTTACTGATGTTCAGATAGATACAGAAGCACTGCGGTAATTGAATAACTAACCACAGACATTGTTTGCAAAAGAGGGTGGGGAAAAGACACATTAGCTTCTTATTGCTGTCCAGTAACCCCTACTAGAAAGTGTATATGTGAGAGCACCACACGCCTGGGCTGTGATCCTCTCTCTGATGAGAATACTGATTCTATCCAACTCAATGCAATTGTTGAACTGCTTCCATCAATTCCATTGCATCTGTCTGGTGTCTATTACTTGGCATTAAGTTCCTAAATCAAGGCCATTTATCTGAGTGAGAAAGAGTAATGGTCCCAACATTGAGCCCTAGGGGTACCACCTAAATTAAAGGCATCTGCTCCAACATACCCTCACTTTCACTGCTGGCTGTTATACAGGACAGCAAAGACAACAGGACCCAGGGGGTTAGCACTTATTCGACAGAGCTGAGTGTAAACTGATGGATCACAGGTGCTAGTTACAAGTGCTGAGAACTTACCGTGTGCAAGTTCTATCGCTCCTTTCGCTACTTCTTTGAAAGATGCAGCATCTTTCTCCCATCTACTGGATTGGGTTTCACATCGATGAGCTTTAACTAGATACTGCAGTGCCTGCAGATAAAAGGATAGATATTAGACAAGATGTGAAGCTAGCACAGTCTACTTATTTTCCTCATTACATCCCCTCTACTCTCTTAGAAGCAAAGAAAGGTTATGGCGCAGAAAGAGTGTTTCCCCGCCGGCCAGAAAAAGAGAATAAAAAGGAACTAGACGCGCATTTTAATCCCACTTTCCAACACCTGGTCTTGCATCTAAAGTGCTGTAACCTAGCCTTGCAGGTCTATAGCGTTGCAGGTCTATAGCCTTGCAGGTCTATAGCGTTGCAGGTCTATAACCTTGCAGGTCTATAGCCTTGCAGGTCTATAGCGTTGCAGGTCTATAGCCTTGCAGGTCTATAGCCTTGCAGGTCTATAGCGTTGCAGGTCTATAACCTTGCAGGTCTATAGCCTTGCAGGTCTATAGCGTTGCAGGTCTATAGCCTTGCAGGTCTATAGCGTTGCAGGTCTATAACCTTGCAGGTCTATAGCCTTGCAGGTCTATAGCGTTGCAGGTCTATAGCCTTGCAGGTCTATAGCCTTGCAGGTCTATAGCGTTGCAGGTCTATAACCTTGCAGGTCTATAGCCTTGCAGGTCTATAGCGTTGCAGGTCTATAGCGTTGCAGGTCTATAGCGTTGCAGGTCTATAGCGTTGCAGGTCTATAGCCTTGCAGGTCTGTAGCCTTGCAGGTCTATAGCCTTGCAGGTCTATAGCCTTGCAGGTCTATAGCCTTGCAGGTCTATAGCCTTGCAGGTCTATAGCCTTGCAGGTCTATAGCCTTGCAGGTCTATAGCGTTGCAGGTCTATAGTGTTGCAGGTCTATAGCCTTGCAGGTCTATAGCGTTGCAGGTCTATAGCGTTGCAGGTCTATAGCCTTGCAGGTCTGTAGCCTTGCAGGTCTATAGCCTTGCAGGTCTATAGCCTTGCAGGTCTATAGCGTTGCAGGTCTATAGCGTTGCAGGTCTATAGCGTTGCAGGTCTATAGCCTTGCAGGTCTATAGCGTTGCAGGTCTATAGCGTTGCAGGTCTATAGCCTTGCAGGTCTATAGCCTTGCAGGTCTATAGCCTTGCAGGTCTATAGCCTTGCAGGTCTATAGCCTTGCAGGTCTATAGCCTTGCAGGTCTATAGTTCTATAGCCTTGCAGGTCTATAGCCTTGCAGGTCTATAGCCTTGCAGGTCTATAGTTCTATAGCCTTGCAGGTCTATAGCCTTGCAGGTCTATAGTTCTATAGCCTTGCAGGTCTATAGCGTTGCAGGTCTATAGCCTTGCAGGTCTATAGCCTTGCAGGTCTATAGCCTTGCAGGTCTATAGCCTTGCAGGTCTATAGCGTTGCAGGTCTATAGTGTTGCAGGTCTATAGCCTTGCAGGTCTATAGCGTTGCAGGTCTATAGCGTTGCAGGTCTATAGCCTTGCAGGTCTGTAGCCTTGCAGGTCTATAGCCTTGCAGGTCTATAGCCTTGCAGGTCTATAGCGTTGCAGGTCTATAGCGTTGCAGGTCTATAGCGTTGCAGGTCTATAGCCTTGCAGGTCTATAGCGTTGCAGGTCTATAGCCTTGCAGGTCTATAGCCTTGCAGGTCTATAGCCTTGCAGGTCTATAGCCTTGCAGGTCTATAGCCTTGCAGGTCTATAGCCTTGCAGGTCTATAGCCTTGCAGGTCTATAGCCTTGCAGGTCTATAGCCTTGCAGGTCTATAGCGTTGCAGGTCTATAGTGTTGCAGGTCTATAGCCTTGCAGGTCTATAGCGTTGCAGGTCTATAGTGTTGCAGGTCTGTAGCCTTGCAGGTCTGTAGCCTTGCAGGTCTGTAGCCTTGCAGGTCTATAGCCTTGCAGGTCTATAGCCTTGCAGGTCTATAGCCTTGCAGGTCTATAGCGTTGCAGGTCTATAGCGTTGCAGGTCTATAGCGTTGCAGGTCTATAGCGTTGCAGGTCTATAGCGTTGCAGGTCTATAGCCTTGCAGGTCTATAGCCTTGCAGGTCTATAGCCTTGCAGGTCTATAGCCTTGCAGGTCTATAGTTCTATAGCCTTGCAGGTCTATAGTTCTATAGCCTTGCAGGTTACAACACTTGAGGCGCTGATTCGGGTACCTTTGGGATGGGTTGAGTGTTTCAGCCTGAAACCAACAATTCATGCAGTGAACTCTAGATGCCCAACACCCTCTGGGTGAAAATGTTTTTCCTTGTGTCCCCTCTACTCTTTCCACCAATCACCTTAAATCTATACCCCCTGGTAATTGACCCTTCAGCTAGGGGAAACAAGTCTTTCCGATCTACCCTCTCTAGACCCCTCATAATTAGTACACCTCTATTAAGTCGTCCCTCAGCCTCTTCTGTTCGAAGGAAAACAACCCCACAGCCTATCCAATCTTTCCTTCTATCTGCAATTTTCAAGCCCTGGCAACATTCATGTGAACCTCCTCTGCACTCGCTCCACAGCAATCAAATCCTTCCTGTAATGTGGTGACCAGAACTGTGCACAAAATTCCAGCTGTGGCCTAACCTGCATTTTATACAATTCCATCATTACATCCCTGCTTTTGTATTCAATACCTCACCCAATAAAGGAAAGAATCCATATAATAAGAATTTTTATTGTCACTAGTAGGCTTACATTAACACTATGAAAAGCCCCGAGTCGCCACATTCTGGTGCCTGTTCGGGTACACAGAGAGAGAATTCAGAACGTCCAATTCAGCTAATAGCACGCCTTTTGGGACTTGTGGGAGGAAACCGGAGCACCCGCAGCAAACCCATGCATATTCTTTCTTTACCACCTTATCCACCTGTCCTGCCACCTTCAGGGACTGTGCCCAAGAACCCTCACTTCCTCAACCCCTCTGAATAGCTTCCTCTCAATACGCATTACTTCACACTTTTCCACATTGAAATCCATTTGTCAATTTTCGGCCCACTCAACCAAACCATTGACATAATTCTGGTGACAGCAGCTATGCTCGTCACTATCAACTACATGGCCAATTTCCAAGTCATCTGCAAATTTCCCTACAATGCCTCCCACATTCACTCATTAATATATACAACAAACAGTGAGGGCCCCAAAACTGAGCCCTGTGGAATGCCACTGGAAACCACTTTCCATTCACAAAAACATCCATCGACCTTACCCTTTGTTTTCTTTCCTCATCAACGTCGCTCTACCCTCCCTTAGGTGAAGGGTGGTAGAGCGGTCCAATCAACCATGCTCAGAATAACGTTACACACTCAGGTTATTCAGAGTTCACTTGCCAGTCAGAATAATTCAAACTCAGGCCAGTCAGTTCATATTGGAATTAAACCATACAGTTACTTAGAGCTTTTCTAATAATGTCGGAATTAAAACTTGTCAGCCTATAACAACTTATAGTGTCTGCAACACAATAAAATATTCCAAGGTGATAAACACGGGCATAGTGAAAAGAAATATGCTACCGAGCCACATAAGGAGATATTGAGGCAGATGATATTGGTCCAAGAGGGAAGTTCTATGGAGTGCCTTAAAGGAGGAAAACAAGGTAGCTGGACAGAGGGGTTTCGGGAGCGAGTGCAGAGCTTAGGGAGGTGAAGCCACAGCCAACCAATGGTGCAGCTATTAAACGCGGGGGTGCTTACTGGGTCAGAATTGGCGAAACACAGATATCTTGGAGATTACAGAGATGGGGAGGAGTGAGACCAGGAAAGAATTTGATAATAAGGACAGGAATTTTAAAATCAAGGAGATGCTTTACTGGGAACAAGTGTAGGTCAGCTAGCAGGAAGGTGAAGTGTGATCAGAATCTGGCCCAAGTTAGGACAATGGCTTAATTCAAATTAGCGGAAGTAGAATGTAAAGACTGGCCAGGAATTGATTGGAATAATCAAGTCGAGAGATAACAAAGATAACACGTCCTCTCCCTGTGTGCGTGGGTTTCCTCCGGGTGCTCCGGTTTCCTCCCACAGTCCAAAGATGTGCGGGTTAGGTGGATTGGCCATGCTAAATTGCCCGTAGTGTCCTAATAAAAGTAAGGTTAAGGGGCGGGTTGTTGGGTTACGGGTATAGGGTGGATACGTGGGTTTGAGTAGGGTGATCATGGCTCGGCACAACATTGAGGGCCGAAGGGCCTGTTCTGTGCTGTACTGTTCTATGTTCTATAAAGGCACGAATCAAGGTTTCAGCAAAGATGACCTGAAGCAGGGGCAATATTATGAGGTGGAACTAGACGGACTTAGTGGCAGCGCAGGTATGTGGTCAGAAGTTCATCTCAGGGTCAAATATGACACTGAAGTTGCTAGCAGTCTGGTTCCTCCTCAGACAGTTACCACGGAGGGAAATGGTACAAGGCAAGTGCATTTTAAAGATCTACATCTGTATGAAAAATTAATACAATATGATTTTTAAAAAGTCATTATGAAGTATTTCCTTAACCCATGCGCACTTGGAAGCAAAGAGGACGTCCAAACAAATATGTGAGCGATTTCATATTTAAGTACTAGTGACATTTAGCAATTCTAGTCAAAGGGTAATTATAGAATTTACAGTGCAGAAGGAGGCCATTTGGTTCTTGGAAAGAGCACCCTCCTTAATCCCATGCCTCTACCCTATCCCCGTAATCCAGTAACCCCACCTAACCTTTTTGGACACAACGGGCAATTTAGCAAGGCCAGTCCACCTAACATGCACATCTTTGGACTGTGGGAGGACACCGGAGCACCTGGACATGGGGAGAACGTGCAAACTCCACACAGTGATGTGCGGCCAGGATTGAACCAGGTCCCTGGAGCTGTGAGGCAGCAATGCTAACCACTGTGTCGCCCATATTTGATATGTAATTGATATATAATACTGGTACCATCTGCATTTTCTGATTTAAATTAAGTATAGTACTTGCCTATTGCTTGATTAACGGCTAATTAATACCTTAAAATGGCACACAAGGAATGAACAACTGCAAGTAATAAGGAATAAAACAACTCCGATAAAAAAGGGCAGTACGGTGGCAAAGTGGTTAGCATTGCTGCCTCACGGCACCGTGGTCCCTGGTTCGATCCTGGCTCTGGGTCACTGTCCGTGTGGAGTTTGCACATTCTCCCAGTGTTTGCATGGGTTTCGCCCCCATAACCCAAAGATGTGCAGGGTAGGTGGATTGGCCACGCTAAATTGCCCCTTAATTGGAAAAAAATGATTGGACATTCTAAAATTAAAAAAAAAACTCAGATTAAAATGAAATGAAAAATGAAAATCGCTTATTGTCACGAGTAGACTTCAAATGAATTTATTGTGAAAAGCCCCAAGTCGCCACATTCCGGCGCCTGTTCGGGGAGGCTGGTACGGGAACATACGGACTCAAAATGTTAATTCTCTTTCTTTTGCCACAGATGCTGCCAGATCTGCTGAGTGTTTCCAGCATTTTCTGTTTCTATTTCGGATTTCCAGCATCCTGCTTTTATAACTAAATGGTCTATAAACAATAAACATAATGTTTTTGCTCTAAAGTGTTCTGATAACCTTTTAACCCATTTAATCAAGTTGCAGTCTTGTAATCTGTCACTCTTTTTGAACCCGCTAACTAATTTTTCTGAATTTTACAACCCAAGTATTAAAAAATAGCCCTTTTAAAAGTTATCTAATATTTCTTGCAAATTCTCTTTTGAGAGAAAAAAAGCCGCTTTTCTTGTCCACGACTACGCTGTTTCAGATTGCGTTTCTCAGGTGATGCACCAAGGGGAGCCTAGTTTTCACAGACAGAAATCTCCACATGACAGCCAATCCTGAGCTGGAGAGCTGTACGGGATTAGGTATGAATGGAGGAAGTACATGCATCGAATGTCTCAAGGCACACAGTGCAAAAAGTGTCATATATGCCTTTGCCCAAATAAGCAGTGCAGAGACAAATGTGTGCACGGATCAGCCTCTCCACTCCGAAAGTGCCTGCAAGTCCTCGGATTTAAAACAAGTAAAAGAAAACATTAGATCTGTAAATCCCAAACACGTTTTTTACGAAGGAACTCAGCATGGGGCCTTCTCATTCACTGAAAGGACTGTTTTTTTGTCAATTATTTGAATAGTGCTTAGGAAAAGCATGGAAGCGAGTGTCAAAGGCTTCCGAAATTGTTTTGGACCATGGCAGTGAAATGATTGAGTATGGTAAACTCTCCAGGCATTGCAAATATCAGAGTGTCTGGGCCAAGACCTCTGGGAGTCTGCGGCAAAAAGCGGTGGGGTTACGTGGCAGGAGTTTTCTGATCCTTTGGTATGAAAATCCCAATTTAAAAAGTTAATGTGTTCTGGATGAGGGATTTGAATGTGTGCCATCAACCGCACTTCCCCTGAAACAACTGCAGAAGGATATGATTCGGCACAGAAAATCTATTAAGTTTCTTAAAATATCCATATATGAATTCTATCACCTGGATGCTGATATGGAGAGCCCCCTCTCCTTGGATCTCATTGGTAATATTCCAGCTCTGGAGTCAGGAGATCAAAGCCACACCTGGACCGGAGCATGCAATCCCAGCTGACCCTTCAATGCCACGCTGAGAGAGGGCTACTTTGTCAACGGGGCTGTCTTTCAGATTTGACATTAAATATCGGGGCCCTGTCTGTTATCTGAGGTCAAGGTAAAAGAAAATCCACAACATTTTTTGAAGAAAAGCAGGGGAGCTCTGCCAATGTCCAGGTTAACATTTTTTCCCCTCAAACAATACCAGGGAAAACGGATTCAAACTGTGGCAAGGGTCTAGATCTGCCTTCAGTCAATTTAATGGGTTCCACAGGTGCCCTGAACTTCAGATAGAAGTTAGGAGGTCCTGGATAGTGTACTGGTTAGAAACCGGCAGCACATTTCACCTTGATATCAATGGCACTTGCTGTGGAATGTTTGGACAACCACAATTCCCCACAGCAAGTTGCCAATCTCCTGCTTGCTACTTAGATGTTCGAGTGTGTGACATATGCATTATTTAAAGAGCAGTACAGTAATAGCATCATTACGGGCTTGGGGTCAGGCAATCCATTATCAAAGAAAATATTTAAAACCAAAAAGATGAGGAGAAGCAATTACTCAGTGCATACTTAAAAATAAAGGAACTAATAAGTGCCTAATGTTTTGTATTCCAAGTGGTAGCGACATCCCCACAACAATGCACTTTGGAGATACAAGCACCGTAGAATCTCACTAACTGCTTGCGTTTAATTTTCAGTTCCCTTGTCATAAAATGGCTCAGATCTTGCATTCAGCAGTGAACAAGTTACGATTTGTCTGAAATGACTGTGGTAGGGTGGCGCAGTGGTTAGCACTGCTGCCTCACTACGCTGAGTACTCAGGTTCGATCCCGACCCCGGGTCACTCTCCGTGGAGTTTTCACATTCTCCCCGTGTCTGCCTGGGTCTCACCCCCACAACCCAAAGATGTACAGGGTAGGTGAATTGGCCACGCAATATTGCCACTTAATTGGAAAAAAGAATTGGGTACTTTAAATTTATTTTAAAAAATCAAATGACTGCGACGTAGCCCAAGACAATGGTCTCACCAGGTCCTGTCAGCATGTAAACCTGGGCTTATTACAAATATTGGGGTAAACCCAGAGCAAAGATATATTTAAGGTTGTAAGGGCGGCACGGCGACGCAGTGGTGAGCACTGCTGCCTCACGGCGCCGAGGACCCGGGTTCGATCCCGGGTCACTATCCATGTGAAGTTTGCACATTCTCCCCATGTCTGCGTGGGTCTCACCCCCACAACCAAAGGTGTGCAGGGTAGGTGGATTGGCCACGCTAATTTGACCGTTAATTGGAAAAACAAATTGGGTACTCTAAATTTTAAAAAAAGGAAACAATATATATTTAAGGGTGCATCAAGCAAATGGGGATCCAACTCAGGCGTGCAGCCCTTCAAAATCAACAGACGTATCAAAACACTCTCATCATTCCTGGAACCTGCCCTCCTCCCTTTATCCCAGCTCTTCAGTCCCCCTGATTTTAGGGGAGAGCAAGAGAGGGGTGGGGAGCAGAGTCAGAAGTGTCAGGGGGAACCGGGGATGTGGCTTCAATTAAAGTTGTTTATTTTTTTACTTGATTTCTCAGTGAAAACAGTTAGCGGTCACGGAACTGAAGACAGGCCTCAGAGGGCATGTCTTTACCTTGACACTGGGCCTCCCAATCCACCTGCAGCCTTGCTGGAACAGGGATAGCACGTTCCACCTGTGGCCAGCAAAAAAGATCGGCAAATGGTTTTGAATGCAGTTAGTGGCATACACTTCTGCTTCACTGTTGATCACAAGATCAGAGGCCATTTTATTTTAAAAAAAAACCTTTTTACAAATAATATATGTGGTATGTACATTTAAATAGTTTTTGGTTGAAGAGGTAGGACTAGCACAAAAGAATGCTGAGTATCAGTGCACATACACACCCTTATTCCTAATTAAACACAGACGACATTGAAAAACTAAAGCTGTGGGTGATTTAGAATACTAAATCACGGGCAGGCGAGACACTCCAATGGCACAGCACATCGGTGAAGGCAATTAGATTCTTCAGACAGCAAGTTTTCAATCTAAATCCATGGAACTTGGCAGCCAGGCAACACATGTCACCCGACATTAACCCTTTTGTAGCTGGTTTAGCAGGGCACCTGGAGAGGCCGAACAGGCCTTTGTTTACCTGATCCTCTTTCTTCTTCAGAATGGCAGAGGCGGTGAACCTGGGCAACCAAGGCTGAAAGAGAAAAGTCAGATGGACACAGAATGCTTGGGGCCTGCACAAGGTGCATAGCACTACCGAGTACTGACCTTTTCGTTGTCTTCTGCATTCTCAGTTTGCCCGCCTCCGCAAAGCTTGGCGTACAATTTCCAAATCTCAGCATCGTTGGTTACTTTAGACGTCACCCGACCAAAGAGCTCCCGCAGTTTTCCTGTCAAAAGCTTTGCAGGATCCCCTTTGCAGTCGGCAATCCCTTCATCCACAGCTCGCACCAGGATTTTCAGAACCTGAAATGGCCACAAGAGGTTTTTTTTAGGTCAACCTGACTCAGCTGCTAAAATTCTTTTGCCTGTCTACCAGAAGGTTGTGGGTTTCAGCTCCGTACTAGAACTTGAGTGTAACAGTAACTTAAGGCGGCATCACAGTGCCAAAGGAATTAATATTGCTGTTGGTATAGGATTTTAAAAGAAAAAACTGAACCGATTTCTGCGAGGGCAATGGTGGGGGTACTACTTTTGAACTCAGTATTTATGAAGCAAAACAAAAAGTCACATCAAGAGCCCTGTACATGATTTTTATTTTAACAATTTCTCTTGAACTTCCCTCTCCTGTCCTGGAGCTTTTTGATCCCTTGCTTGTTCCATAGCCACCAGTCACCCTCCAGGACCACACCAGAGTGAACAGGGGCTGGTTTAGCACAGGGCTAAATCGCTGGCTTTGAAAGCAGACCAAGGCAGGCCAGCATCACGGTTCAATTCCTGTACCAGCCACCCCCCCGAACAGGCGCCGGAATGTGGCGACTAGGGGCTTTTCACAGTAACCTCATTTGAAGCCTACTTGTGACAATAAGCGATTTTCATTTTCATTTTACCTATGTCCCTGTCCACTTGGTGAATGCTGGCCACACCAGAGTGAACATAATACCTATGTCCCTGTCCATGTGGCGAGTGCTGGCAGCTAATTGAATCTCAGGAAGAATTGGAGCTATACCTAATATCCATGGGCACCAAGGGGAATTAAATTCATTTTTTCCAATTAAGGGGCAATTTAGCGTGGCCAATCCACCTACCCTGAACATCTTTGGCTTGTGGGGGTAAAACCCACACAAACTTGGGGAGACTGTGCAAACTCCACACGGACAGTGACCCAGAGCCGGGATCGAACCTGGGACCTCGGCGCCGTAAGGCAGCTATGCTAACCACTGCGCTGTCCCTGGGAGTTCAAATGTAACAATGCCGTCGATAACATGGCTTTGAGACCAGGGGTTAGGTCCTCTCCTCAGTCTGTGACCCACAAATGCCTCACCACAAGGTCCAGGTGAGGAGTGTGATGGAATATTCACTACTTGTCTGGGTGTGGCACCGGCAGCAGCACTCAATGTCATCCAGGGTCATCCACCTGACTGGCACCCATTCAATGTCAGCTGGAGTGTACATCCACAAGTGGGACCACAATCAACTAACCAAGCTTACTTCAAAATCCATTCCTCTGTGACCTTTATCATCATGAAAGGCTGCAGCAGCAATGTCGTGGGAATACCAACACCTGAAGGTTCTCCTCCAAGTCATAAACCACGTCGATGTGGAAAGAGACCGCTGTTCCTTCCGTGTTGCCGGGTCAGTATCCATTTTGAGGGCACCATCACCACAAGCACGGCAAGAAGTAATGGATCTGCGTCCTGGGAGCTTGTGCCATACGAGCCTCGCAGTTTCCTCTGACATGGATATACCAGGATCAATCTGTAACTTATATTTCTAAACTCTTGATCTGTTGCATTTGAAAGAGAGGATGGTGGGGAGGGCAATTCAGAGTTTTTTGAGAGATTGAGGATAAGTCATGACTTTGAAACACTGCCACCTTCTCGGGGTAGCTAGGGTGGGGGAAATAAGTCCACTGTCACCCATATCCAGAGAGCGAGAAAATACTTCCATTAATTTCATATATGTGTCAATAAAACTGCAAGCTGCTGAGAGAAAGCAGCTTGTTTCCTGGTCCTGACGTTTGGAAGGTGTAATATTTGCGGGCGGGATCAAACTGGGCTAAGGTGCACCGTATACTAATATCTGGCTCGCTGTCCAGCTTGGTAAATGAGAAACAGCCATTTCAGCAATATATTGGAAGGTCACCATTGTTTGTAGAATTCAATCCCAAGCGTGAATTACCGCCTTAAAGAGAGGGCAAACACAGGAACCGAACTGTAGCAAGGGAAATCTGTTAGACTGGAACTGGCTATATATCAGAGTTCAGTATAGCAGAGAAAAATGTTACTGCTGCATGCAAGTGATTTAATAAGTCTCGAGTTCAAACTGTTGATCTATAATTCTATCCAAACAAATACAAATGAGTCTTTGCATGTGGTTTTACCGTCCCTCGATGAGCAATACACAGGCATTTTTGGAACAATATGAACTAACAGTGAAAAAACCACATGCAAAAAGCCACTAATTAATTCTAACTGGTGATCCAGACGTATTAACTTTATAATGAGTAATTTTTACTCTAAAGCACAAAACAGCTGAGGTATTCACAGGCTACAAGAGAACTAGCAAAGATTCCTGACTGTACCCATTCACAGGGACATTGTCAATGTGTTTACCAAATAAATAGCAATTACTGGTCACTGTCCGTGTAGAGTTTGCACATTCTCCCCGTGTCTGCGTGGGTCTCACCTCCACAACCCAAAGATGTGCAGGGTAGGTGGATTGGCCACGCTAAATTACCCCTTAATTGGGGAAAAAACTAAAAAATCTAAATTAAAAATAAATAAATAAATACCAATTACTGAACGAGAGGAAACACTAGCAATTATAAATGATAAAATCTCAGTGTTAAAACTTAAGTTCATGAATTGGTCAGTGAGTGGATACACCATGTGATGTGGACTACATCACATCATTTATCCTCGTGGCATCAAAAAACCTGGAGTCCTAAATACCTATTATATTGTATTTGAAGACTACAAAAATCCTTCGAAAAACAGGTAATGATTCACACGCTAAGTTTATAAAGTGAACCGCCAATGTAGGTGGTCGCCATTTTGATATGTGAAACAAAATAACACTGGCAATTTATATTAAATTAATGTGGCACAGATTAATAAATAAATTAATTGTACAGATTCCTTTAATCAAAATCAAAGAGTGTTAAATCCATCAAATTCATCGTCTTCGGCATCCAACACAAATAGTTCATCAAGTTCATTCTGAGTCACTTTGGCTATAGTATCATGGTAAGGATCAAATGTGATCTTTCCCCTTTCAAAATCATATCTCCAAAACAAATCATCTTTGTCTCCACCCACTGAGCTGGACAGTCCACATTTCTTTTTAAAAAATAAATTTAGAGTATCCAATTATTTTTTTCCAATTAAGGGGCCAATTCACTTACCCTGCACATCTTTTTGGGTTGTGGGGGTGAGACCCACGGAGAATGTGCAAACTCCACACGGACAGTGACCCGGGGCTGGGATTGAACCCGAGTCCTTAGCACCATGAGGCAGCAGTGCTAACCACTGTGACACCGCGCCGTCCGACAGTTCACATTTCTGAATGATCCGATGACACTTTGTGCACTAATAGCATCTCACGATTTGATGATAAAACCACACAAAGCATCAAGTGGGGCAATGTGCATATTTCCACTCTTCATAATGATTTTTGTCTCTGTCAACCACCCACCTACTCCATTCGGCACAAACCTGATGCTCGAATGGCTTGTTGGGGCTACAGGTTGAACTACAGACAAGAGACCCCCACCTCCACCCTGACATAACTGCATTTTGGGTGTTATTTCTTCACAGGTGCCTCTTGATTTCATCATTTATACGGGGTTTGAATGCATCCCACAATAATCTGTATTCTTTATTTCAGCCACAGAGTTACCCATTTGACACATTATCAATGCTTATCCCCATCCATCCATCCAACCATTGTCATGGGCATGCACAAAGCGTCATGCAGGGAACTTGATGTTTGGCATGGTTTTATTGTTTAAAATTACCTTAGGCTTTAATTTAATTCCGTTGGCTCTGCAGTCTAGTATCTCCATTAATCTTTTTTTCTCATGTCCAGTGGTTTTCACCAGAACTATTTTCAAACCTCTCCAATCCACAGTTTGGTTTCTGGACTTACCGAAATTCATTGGCACTTCATAAATGTTGCCGATGCGACTTAATGTGTTTTTGCCGCTAGCTGAGGATGAACCACTGGAAACTGGTCATTTTGGATCAGGGTCTCTTGGTAGTGTCTGAACAATTTTGGTGTTCTGTCCCAACATTCGTCATTTTGTTCCATAAAAGCGGCTACGCCAACATGCTGTCTGAAATGTTCATTGGGCTCAAGGTCGGATTTGGCCCATTTTAGTGCGTATAAACACATTGCATTTCTGGTGATGTAACCATTCCAACAATTTTTGAGGACCCATTCCGATACATGCTTCTCAAGATCAGGACAGTGGCAAGTCTTTGTTCTTTGTTTTTAAATTTAGAGTATCCAATTATTTTTTTTCCAATAAAGGGCAACTTGGCATGGCCAATTCACTTACCCTGCACATCTTTGGGATGTGGGGGTGAAACCCACGCAGACACGGGGAGAATGTGCAAACTCCACACAGTGACCCGGGGCCGTGATCAAACCTGGGTCCTCAGAGCAGTCCTGTGTTCTGGTGGTATATTTGGCCTTGGGTATCCTCTTCAGGGCAGATCTCTTCTTCTTGCATTCTTGCACCAGTTTTTCGCTAACATCATGTTTTTCAATTATTGCCAAGTTGCTTGATAATCTAGTATGTGTTATGACTGTTAGCTTATTCAGTAATAACCTTGTGAGCAAAATAAAGGTAGTTTTAAGGGGATAATATTTGTATTGGTAAACATCAGAAATAAGGTATAGTTGCGATTTCTGTTTATTTTTCAATGGCTGTTGATTTTCCTGCCAAAGGCTTTTTTCAGAGAGATTGAGGGAAGGATTATGTCGTTCATATGGGGAGGGAAGGTGGCCAGTGTTAGAAAGGTGCTGCTACAGAGGGGAAGGCAGGCAGGGGGTTTGGGTCTTCCGAACCTGATGTATTACTACTGGGTGGCGAATGTGGAGAAGGTGCGGAGCTGGGTCAGAGAGGTTGATTGCCAGTGGGTGAGAATGGAGGAGAGTCTGTGCAGGAGGTCGGGACTAAAGCAACAGTGTCACTCACAATAGTCCTGGGGAAGTACTCAGGGAGTCCAGTAATAATAGCTTCATTGAAAATCTGCAGGCAGTTTCGCCAACACTTTGGGTTGGGGGCAGGGTCAAGGGAAATGCCGATTCGGGGGAACCACAGATTTGAGCCAGGGAGGTGGGATGGAAATTTTCGGAAATGGGAGGAGAAGGGGATTAAGACACCGAAAGATTTGTTTCTTAGGGGTCAGTTTGCAGGATTTAAGGAGCTGGAAATGAAGTATGGGCTGTTGCTGGGGAAAATGTTTAGATACATGCAGGTTTGAGATTTTACCAGAAAGGAGATACAGAACTTCTCGGAGGAGCCGGCCTCCACATTGCTGGAGGAGGTGCTGACGACAGGGGGACTGGAGAAGGGGGTAGTGCCAGCGGTTTACGGAGCTATTTTGGAAGAGGAGAAGGCACCACTGGAAGGGATCAAAGCAAAGTGGGAGGAAGAGTTGGGAGACGATATGGAAGGGTTCTGGTGTGAGGTGCTCCAGAGAGTGAATGCCTCCACCTTGTACGCGAGGTTGGGGCTGATACAGCTGAAGGCGGTATACAACGCCACCCGGGAGGCCATATTCGGGGTGATGGACCAGCCAGAGTTGGAAACGGGTGCGGAGGCAGATGTTGTAGCCTTCGCCTCGTTGATCTCCCGAAGGCGGATCCTGATGGGATGGAGGGCAGCCTCTCCACCCTGTGCCCTGGCGTGGCGGGGGGACCTGTTGGAATTCTTGACTCTTGAGAAGGTTAAGTTTGTTCTACAATTCATGGGCATTATTCATCATGCACTTTCAAGAACTGGATAACATTGAACATTAGTTGGGGGGATGGGTGGGACGGTTGGGGGGAGGGGGACTGTGCGTGTTGATGGTGACTATGGGTAATTCCTGATTCCTATTTGTTATTTGTTTATGTGAACTTGCGGACTACTGTTTGGGGTTTGGTGGGAGGATGGGATTGTTGTTATTGATATGGGGATTGGCATATTGGTTACTGATTATTATATATTGTTGGCGGGTGTAAATTTGGGAGAAAATGTGAAAAAGGAGGGGAATAAAGAAATATTTAAAGAAAGAAATAAGGTGTAGTTACAAGTGTAT
The DNA here is from genome assembly GCF_902713615.1 of Scyliorhinus canicula. Lineage (NCBI taxonomy): Eukaryota > Metazoa > Chordata > Chondrichthyes > Carcharhiniformes > Scyliorhinidae > Scyliorhinus > Scyliorhinus canicula. The sequence continues at coordinate 287,676,343 of NC_052146.1, read as the reverse complement.
TTGAATTTGAGAGAGTGAAGGTTTGACCATTGGATACGGGCGTTAAAAGTAGAGAAAACATAGTAGAGAAAACATAAAAGTAGAGAAGGCACGCAGACACGGGGAGAATGTGCAGACTCCGTACAGACAGTGACCAAAGCCGGGAATCAAACCTTTTAGCAAAATAAAGGGATTTTTAAAGCTTTTATAACTGCGTTGGTAAATGTTAGAAAATAAGGTATAGTTTTAAGAGTCTTCAATTTAATGTTTCTGTGCCTAGATGGGTAACATCTATAGTTAGATTCATGCTGGACAAAGGTGTTTGTATGTTGGAGGTTGGTTGAGCTCCAACTGTGTTTATTTTTAAAAATATATATTTGGAGAACCCAATTCTTTTTTTTCTAATTAAGGAGCAATTTGGAGTGGCCAATCCACCTACCCTGCACATCTTTGGTTGTGGGGTTGAGACCCACGCAGCTGTGTTTATATTGTGCTTAGTGAGGGCTACGGCGTGAAGAATAAATAAAAGGTTGCTGCTGAGCAACTCGGGCCTTGTAAGGTAGAAATGCTTTTAATTTGTCAGCAGTTGGAGACAGGATCTCGGGGAGTGAACATTTCTCAACTCTGCCGGCAGAAAGACTGCACAGGTGGGGAGCTGGAAAGAGGCTTCCTAAAGTACAGTCCAGATAACCAGGGAATTGGGACAGAAAGAACGTTTAAGGTGAAGTTAAGAGAACAGAGACCAAGGTATTGTTCAGAAAAACGAAAGAAACAGCAAAGGAAGTGTTCAGAGTTAAAGAGACAATTGCAGTAACTAGATTTAAAGTGGGATGGTAGACCTCGAAGGTAGATGAATTGTCTGATGCCAGTTTAATACAGTCTGGGAATGGTGAGTTAAAGCAATTGTGAGCAGTTTGCACAGCAGCCAGGACTAAGAAATCCTGAAGGGGTTGGGCAGCCTTCTGTTGCCTAAAATATCAAAGTCAAAATAATCTAACTGCAAACGTGTGTGAAATGATTTCTCACGGTGCTCTGATAACACGAGCTGGATGATGGAGAGAAGCATTGGAAGAGGATGGTGTGTCAAAGGCCGGAAACAGCTTCAGAACAACGGGGGAGAGCATTTAACACAATCAGTAACAAAGGATTTTATTGATAACTTTGATGAGGGCTGTTTCAGTCCTTTGGCAAGGTGGAAACCCTGACATTGCTCCAATTATTCTGAATCTAGATAGCCGATAATGGAGTAAATTACAGTTTTTGGGAAGACTAATTGCAAGATGAATGAAATAAAAACAGGGAATGCTGGATAAATTCAGCAGGTCTGGCAGCGTCTGTGGAGAGAGAAACATTTTGAATCCAAAATAATTCTTCTTCAGAACTCTGAAGAGTCATCAAGGCTCGAAACATTAACTCTGTTTGTCTCGCTACAGATGTTGCCAGACCTTCAGTTGATCCAGCATTCTCTGTTTTGATTTCAGATTTCCAGCATCTGCAGTATTTTGCTTTTATTACCACGATGAATTTATTTGCAACATTCAACTGTGGCTATAAAAAGGGAATGGAGCAAGCACCAGAAGAGAGAAAATTTGCAAAGACTGTGAGGAAAGGGCAGGGTAGTGAGATAGAATAATAGAATTTACAGTGCAGAAGGAGGCCATTTGGCCCATCGAGTCTGCACCGGCCCTTGGAAAGAGCACCCCACACCTCCATCCTATCCCTGTAACCCCACCGAACCTTTTTGGGCACTAAGGGCATTTTATCAAGGCCAATCCACCTAACATGCACATCTTTGGACTGTGGGAGGAAACCGGAGTACCTGGAGGAAACCCAAGCAGAAACGGGGAGAACGTGCAGACCGGTCCGCACAGACAGTGACCCAAGCCGGGAAACGAACCTGGGACCCTGGAGCTGTGGAACAAATGTGCTAACCACTGTGCTGGGTTGAGTAGCTCTTGCGGAGGGGAACTCTTATAAACAATGGGTTTTGTTTAAAATAATAGATTAAAACAATGACAGCCCTTTTGAGCCTGATGTTGCCACTGAACGAGACTGATGAAGATTAGTTGTCTCTTAACCGTTTTCCTTTTGGCAACTAAAAATCCAGCTCCTTCGCTTATTTTAAACTGAAGCATGGGTCAAAGTAATCTTTGGGCAGCAAACCGTGGGTGATGACCAAGGACATAGCCCTCTCAAAAGGTGATCTTCAGCTAGATTATCACCTTTTGTGGAGGGCGGTTTCTCAAGGACTACAAGAGAGTTTACAAAATAATGTGGCTTCTGCCAGAGAAGCAAACAATCTTCCTGTGCAAGCAGTATCAGCTTTACTCACCTGAACAGAACTTGCCCAAAAGCTGGGGAGTTGCCAGAGTGAATAAAAATCACACAACAGAATGGTTACACAGCACACATGGCAACCCCCAAATCTCTGCAAAAAGAAACTCAACTAGTCTTAACTGTCCAGTCCTTTCCCTTAAAGCCCTTGCAAATTTTCTCTTTCAGTGCCCACCCAATTCCCTTATTACAGCCACAATTCAATCTGCTACCACCAGATTCTTGGACAATGAAAACTATTTTAGAGCGAGCATGTGAAAATAATAGTTGATTCTGCTTGTGTACAGGCAGTGGTTTTGAAAAGGATAGTCTTGTAAAGAAAAAGGGTATTTTCCCCCTCTGATCAAGTAAGTAATGGTAAACAACTGCCTCCCTGTTCCATGGTAGTGGGCACGTGGTATGCAGCTGTTACTTAACAAATATTTTGTTATACCTCACGCACAATGACCTTTTGTTATTCCATTAAGTTACTTATCCGTTTGCTTAATTACTCTCTCGTTAAATTGCTAAATTATTCATGCTGCAGCTAGTTTTGCCCAATTACCCAAGCCTCTTGATTATACACTAATAGATTTGTTATTAAATGTGCTGATAGATCCTTATTCATTGTATGAAACCGCATTTCACCCCTGCTCGTTCTGGAAACTTTTCAAAACTAAACTACTCTGATGAACAAAAACACTCTTGGGATTTCTTCTATTTCTTTTGGATGCTTTTGAATATTTGCTACCACTCATTGGCTTGGCTCACACACGGCAATTAGCCACATTGGTCAAATAGCAAAGAGGGCCCAGCACTTATCCCTTCAAGGATCGATAGCTGTCCAAGAGAAGGGGTGAAAACTGTCAAAAGAAAATAAAGCACTCTCCCATGTCCACAGCTTACTTCTGCAATTTCAAAACACTGTGGAAAAGGTGAGCCTGGGGGTAAAACGATAGCTATTGGTGGCAGGAATGGTGAAAACGTTATCACTGAGATCCCATACTTGTCCCAATCCATCCATAATGGTCAATGTGGCAGAGCAACTTTATCAGCACTTGCACTTTCTCTGTGAATGTGCTCTCAGGCCATGGCTTATTTTGAATAACATTTTTTCATAACATTCTCTTTCCAATCATCACATTCTAATTAAAAAGTGTTTAGAATATTCGTCCCTTGCAACAATATAGTCTAGACGCCCACCAGAATTTCTTCTTTTTAATATAAATTTAAAGTACCCAATTACTTTTTATTTCCAATTAAGGAGCAATGTAGCATGGCCAATCCACCTAATGTGCACATCTTTGGGTTGTGGGGGTGAAATCCACACGGGAGAATGTGCAAACTCCACACAGACAGTGACCCAGGGCCGGGATTCGAGCCCGGGTCCTCAGCGCCGCAGTCCCAGTGCTAACCACCGTGCCGCCCAATTCCAACAGAATTTCTGACCAAAATATGCAGTAACTGTTCCCAATGCCTTTGAACATCAGCTCCTGATAAAAGCACGTTATGACTTTTCTCTGAGCAATGGACTCTCCCATTTAGGAGCCAAACTCTCCAAAAAGAATTTATCAGAGAGAAATACAATGAGGATTTCTTCGATTTCTTATTGAGGTCTTTGAATATTTGTCAGAAACATCAAGTTCCAGCCAGACGAACACACAATGCCGTGGAAATTTAACAGCTACCATTAAAAAGGGAGGAAACTGACAAAGCTAACTTATAAATAGGGTCACGCCAGAAGCAAAAGTGTTTTGATTGTCTGAAGGGGTCGAGAGCGTTGTATCTCTTACTGGTCTTGGACCTTTTCTTTGTTTTTTTTGGGTAGGAGGTATGTAGTCATACCATAATGCTCCATTTATCATGGTGCGTGGAAGTCTCGAGGGGTTAGTTACTCTTTTCCTGTTATCCATTTTACATGAGATCCTGCTTAAAGTAGCTATCAGAGACGGGTGACCACCCACCTCACTGAACTTTGGTTAGTCTTCTGACCTAAACTGCGGGTGCACAATATAAAACACAGGTTCACGCCCATGATATCCTATACAGCGAGCTCCTGATGTTCAGGTCATTAGCAAGAGGTACCAAGTGGCGATGGCCAGGTGATTCCTCAGTAGGAACGTGAGGCCATCTTGTACAAGCTTGTTGAAGAAAGCCTGCATGCTCAACTGGGGATGATGCATGGCTTGACTGCAGTACCAGAAAGCATGAAAAATTTGATCCTCTTTAAGATGGGAAACTACTTGTATTAAACATTATTTAGAAAGGCCACCTCCGTCACTTTATTTCTTTGTCAGCCCTGGCTTGGTTGGAAGTAGTTTTATTTCTGAGTCAATAGCTTGTGGGGTCAAATCCCAGGCTGGAGGCTTGAGCACAAGGATCTGGCTGCACTGTTGAGGAAGTGCTGCACTGTCAGAGATGTCATCTTTCAGATGAGACGTTAAGTCAAGTCCCTGTTTGCTCTCTTGGGTGGACGCAAAAGATTTCACGGCACCATTTTAAAGAACTGGGCAGTTATCCCGATTGTCCTGATAAATATTTATCCCTCAGTCAACATCACAAAAATAGAGCATCTGGTCATTATCATATTGCTGTTTGTGGGATCTTGTTGTGGGGCAAACTAGGTGCCATGTTTCCCAATTATAACACTGAGCACACTGTAAAGCATTTTGGGACATTGGTGTTGTGAAAGTGGCTTTACAAATGTAAGGTTTTTATTTCCTCATGCAGTCAGCAGGTCTAATCCAGTTATCAATGTGAATGATGTCGACCCAATTCTAACAAAAACCAAATGGTTGTTTAAAGAAATAAGTTTCTTAATTTTTCCAATTAAGGTGCAATTTAGCGTGGCCAATCTACCTAACCTGCACATCTTTGGGTTGTGGGGGTGCGACCCACGCAGACATGGGGAGAATGTGCAAACTCCACACGGATAGTGGCCCGGGACCGTGATCGAATCCGGGTCCTCGGCGCAGTGAGACAGTAGTGCTAACCGCTGCGCCACCCAGGAATGAGTTTCTGATCCATTCCGATTCGGAATATTCCAGATTTCATTCCTAATCTGTATTGAGTTGATTTCTGCCAGGCCAGCAATAGGGGTCCCATAATTGGGGACAGCACGGTAGCATTGTGGATAGCACAATTGCTTCACAGCTCCAGGGTTCCAGGTTCGATTCCAGCTTGGGTCACTGTCTGTGCGGAGTCTGCACATCCTCCCTGTGTGTGCGTGGGTTTCCTCCGGGTGCTCTGGTTTCCTCCTACAGTCCAAAGATATGCAGGTTAGGTGGATTGGCCATGATAAATTGCCTTGAGTGTCCAAAATTGCCCTTAGTGTTGGGTGGGGTTACTGGGTTATGGGGATAGGGTGGAGGTGTTGACCTTGGGTAGGGTGCTCTTTCCAAGAGCCGGTGCAGACTCGATGGGCCGAATGGCCTCCTTCTGCACTGTAAATTCTATGATAATTGCACATTTCCCTCATCGGCAACCATTACAACATTACCAGGATAAAACCTGGAGCAGATGGAGTTAAATTCTCTTCTGTCAATGGTTTACAAACCCTTCAGGTGTTGGAAGTCTGCTGCAGCCAATGACATATCCTGATTTTGTTTGAGGGATGAATGTTGGCTCGGATACCCAGGGAACTCCCTGCTCTTCTTTAAATAGTGCCTTGGGATCTTTTACCTTCTGCAGAATAGGGGTTGACTGATTGATGCAAAAGGCGACACCCTTTGAAATGTAACACTGCCTTACAGAGAGGCTTGAACATGCAGAGGTGTTACCACTGAACCAGACTAGTTCTTCACAGACATAATCCCAGGAACATCCTGTTCTCACTTTAATAAAATTGCATCAAAGTAAAACAATTATTACAGAAAATGGGCTGCTGTAGTCTCCACCGTGTTTGGGTGAACACATTTTGCCTGCTTTGCGTCTTGGCTGGTGGAACGTTTGACAGACTTTATGGCAGTCTACTGGAAATGATCTGTGCTATTGAAAGAGTGACACCACCAAAACAGCCAGCAGATAACTGTTTCGAACTGGTTTCTCCTGATACTTGCTGAAGGTAAAATGTTTGATCCCAATTTTCCCTGACAATATAGAGTCACACTGATTTAACAGGCAGCCACACCTGTTGGCCCAGCATAACGAGTACAATATAATAGGATTATTAGGAGACAAAAATTAGCAATGTTATTATGAAAGAGTTCAAGTTTCTTCTCACTTGTATGTAGATAAAATCAAATTTCATACATACACAGGTTACACTTTGTAACTGAAGTGCGTTGAAAGTCACAGCTACCAGAGCTCTCTATTTTGATTCAAAAGCCACATGTAAGTCGACGCCATACCTAAATAACAGTTGCCTATTAGTAGAGAACTTGAATATTGCTGAAGAGAGGGACATTTTGCTGAAGCTTTTAGTCTAACACTCATCAGGACAAATGGAAGAATGCCAAATTTCAAACAATTAGAGGGAAGCACAGTGGTTAGCAATGCTGCCTCACGGCACCGAGGTCCCGGCTCTAGGTCACTGTCTGTGCGGAGTTTACACATTCTCCCCGTGTTTGCGTGGGTTTCGCCCCCACAACCCAAAGATGTGCAGAGTAGATGGATTGGCCACACTAAATTGCCCCTTAATTGGAAAAAAATAATTGGGCACTCTAAATTTATTTTTAAAAAGTCAAACACTTACAAAACGCTATACTACAGCAGAAAGGGGTGCTGATTGGTTGACAAGTTGACTCTGATTGGCTGAGGTGTTGCCATGGAGAAAGCTACAAAGAACTTTAGGCTCCCCAAACACTCGGGTAATTCAAAAAAAGATAATAATTTTATTGTCACAAGTAGGCTTACATTAACACTGCAATGAAGTTTCTGTGAAAATCCCCTAGTCGCCACACACGGCGCCTGTTTGGGTACACAGAGGGAGAATTCAGAATGTCCAATTCACCGAACAAGCACGTCTATCGGGTCTTGTGGGAGGAAACCGGAGCACACGGAGGAAACCCACGCTGACACGGGGAGAACCTGCAGACTCTGCACAGACAGTGGCCCAAGCCGGAATCGAACCTGGGACTCTGGCGCTGTGAAGCAACTGTGGTAAGACAGCATGCACATATTTATTTTGTTTGCAGAGTACGGGTCCTTATGTATGGAACGCATTTCACTTCTAAAAAGTGCAAGTTATATTACAAGCTTGACTGATCATCTTGTTAATGTAGTATTGGCACATTCAGGATTGTTCAGCCCTTTCTCTGCAAACAAAAGGAATAGGTTTGTCCTGATGAGTGGGAGATGAAAAGCTTCAGCAATGTGTCTCTATTTCCTGCTTTAGCATTGTGCTAATTATGGAGAAAAGGTGATAAAATGGGGACAGTTGTCATTCGGTGCACCTTAACAACTCTTCTGCCCAAAACTAAATAGAGTACTTAAAACGCCAGGACGCACAACATTCAGACTGACGTTAATATATATATATATTTTTTAAATGTTGTGGGTGTGAGACCCATGGGGAGAATGTGCAAACTCCACACGGACAGTGACCCAGGGCGGGGACGACCCCGGATCCTCGGCGTCGTGTGGCAGCGGTGTCAACCAGTGCTAGCCCGACATTAACATAAATGAGGATAATGGTCATTACATTCTGATTTTAAAACTGGACTTTTAAAAGAGTGGTGGGACTGTACAATAATGGTCCAGCAATAATGAGCTAGAAAATGAACAGATAGAGAAACTGACGACTGACGTTAATCATTGACATGAGGACTCAATTTTGAAACTTTAGCTCAACGTTGCCAAAATCCAAACTTCAGAAAAGCATACCATACTGCAACAATGTGATATTTTCATTTCCCACACCTGGTGACCTTACACATTGTAAGTGGAATTGCCAATTTAATGTCAACTAGTGTCTAATTATGAGCAATTTCTGCTGTTAACTGGTGCCCATTAGGAACCCGGTTGAGACTGCCTGAACTAATTTCCCCAAGGACACTTACAGTAACAAAGAAAGAAAACTTTAATCCACCAGTCTGGGCTGCACTCCAGACCCCAGGTTCCTGAAGTGAAAGGACAGCATGCTACCACACTGCGCCATGTAGTATTTTACAAAAATTTAATCCACTCTGCTGGAAAAACATCCCCCCACAAGATAATGGTAATTTTTCAACTTCCCTGTTCAACTCACAAATTAATCATGAAAAAAAAACTTCGAAAAATGAAGATAAAAAACCTCAAAAAGTTTTTGTTGCTTTTATAATGGACTTTGAACACAATGAATCATGGATGAATCATTGTCTGTGATTAGGCAAGGCCTTTACAAGCTTGCGTCGGCACCAATAATGCAAGGAGTCAAACTGTTGCTCCCACATTATTACTGTTACCACTTGGCTTCTTAGTGATGGCAACAAAATAATCAACAAACAAGTAACAAAGTATTCTCACAAAAGACATGGAGGAATACAGCAGATTTGCTTTGAGCTCAAGTATGGCATAGTTTTAGACTACCGTTTCCCCTTCCCGGTCCCTCTCACTGCCGTACATTCTTCACTGGAACTGGCAGGCCAATGGCACTCGGGAACCAACTGGCAGAAGATTGACGGACATTGATTATTACCTCCTCCCACTCCCTGGCAGGAAGCATCTCTCTTCCAATTCCCCCCTCTGTCCCCAACAGCCTGGCTTTTTAAAAGGCAGCCTCTCACTACTTGGGTAACCACAGGCGCAAATTCAAGTCCAACTACACCACCGAGACGCAACTCTCTGCAATGTGGTCTGCACAACCAGATGGCCTCGGGCAAAATAAACTGGACAGGGAAACATGTGGGGTGCAGAAAAACTGTACTGGCATTGAAGCAACAATCCCATCTCCACAATACACAAAAGATACACACTAGCTCAATTGTAGCTGGTAATGGAAGGCCACGTTAAAGAGCAAAGATGGTTAAAATATCTTTTGCATTTAGATCACAAACTGGCCTTGCCAATGATGTCCAAATCCCATGAAGCAATCTGTTTTAAAAAAAATCTATTTGACCGTTTCAGATGCCGTTGCCTCCTTTGTCCTGTATATTTTTCTGCTGAATTAGGTTAAAATGAATTGTACAAACAGAAACCTTTTTTTGACGGATGTGATTGAGGCTCTTGCGCAAATGTTACATTATTGAATTTGAGAATGTGACATGAAGGTCCATTTTGCACCTACGGTAAATGATCGACATCCTTAATTCCTTGCCCTATGCTTTTTGAAGCAAAGGGGGAACGGATTGCAAATGGGGACAGGGAGTTAACTTGGAAGTAGTTGCTGAGTGTACTGTATGCCAAAACAGAGCATCAGTAGAGGCACAGTCACTGACTGAGAGTGATCTAGTTTCAAATGGAGATGTTGAACTCAGCTCCCTGAAGCTGTTATCTCAAAAACTCTTTCAAACTAAACAAGCGTCAGAGCTGAGTTCAGCTGGTAGCACTCTCACTTCTGAGTCATAAGGTTCGGGATCAAGTCACCCTGTTAAACTTGAAGCAATGAAAAGGCTGCCACTACCGACAGTGCTGCATTGTTGACAATGTTCAGGAGATGTTAAACTGAGGTCCCAGGGTTCAACACATATTAAATTTCCCATAGCGTGTCAGTTGGATTGGTTTCTTGGCCAATATTTCAGGGTGAAAATTAACAGAAACCAGGACAAAAGTGGATAAATCAGCAAGAATTTGGTAAAGAGAAATCTTGTTCAGCTAAACTGAGTTTAAAAAAACAATGTAACAAAGAGTGGGTTGACGAAGGTACTGCAATTGATGCGGAGTATATGGGTTGCCAAAAGACATTTTTAAAAGTGCTACATAATAGGCTTCTCAGCAAGCTGAGACTCATGGAATAAAGGTGATACAGGGTGCAAAATTGAACTTTTACAAAACACTGGTTTAACCTCAATTGATGCACAATATGTGGCCAGATTGGAAAAGCTGGAGTTACTCGTAGAGAAGAAAACATTGAGAGGGGATTTGATAAGAGGTGTTCAAAATTATGAGGGGTGTGAAGAGTAGAAAGAGAGGGAAGTTGTTACCATTGGTGGAAGGGTCGAGGACCAGAGGACACAGATCTGAGGCAACTGGCAAAAGATGAGGAGAAAAAACAAACTTATACAGCGAGTTGCTCGGATCTGGGACGCACTGATGTGAGTGCGGTGGAGGCAGATTCAAGCATGGCTTTCAAAAGGGAATTGGATAAGAACTTGAAAGGAAATATTCTGCAGGACCACAGGGAAAAGGATTGGATTGGATTTGTTTACTGTCACATGTACCGAAGTACAGTGAAAAGTATTTTTCTGCGAGCAGCTCAAACAGATCATTAAATACATGAAAAGAAAATACATAATAGGGCAACCCAAGATACACAATGTAAATACATAGACACCGGCATCGGGTGAAGCATACAGGAGTGTAGTATTAATCAGGTCAGTCCATAAGAGGGTCATTTAGGAGTCTGGCAACAGCAGGGAAGAAGCAGTTTTTGAGTCTGTTTGTGCGTGTTCTCAGACTTTTGTATCTCCTGCCCGATGGAAGAAGTTGGAAGAGTGAGTAAGCTGGGTGGGAGGAGTCTTTGATAATGCTGCCCGCTTTCCCACGCAGGGCAGTGAGACTAACTAAATTCCTCTTGTAAGAGCTGGCATGGGCTGAATGGTCTCCTTCTCTGCTGTAACCCCTCTATAATTCTATATTCCTCTCTCTGTTCAATATTCCGACAACTAAACACAGATCAACTCGCAGTGTGGAAAATGGCTACCCCGTTTGTTACCTAACAGGAATCATCATATTCCTAAACTGATTGCATGTGATGTGTCCAAAACCATTTGAGGTAAATAAGAAGTTGTTTACTTTTTGTACTAGCTTCATTCATTAACGATGTAAACCTACATAAAATATATAGCATGGAAATAGATCATTCAGCCCAGCTAGGGGCACACGATTCTCCTTCCATTGCACCAACCGCTTCTTGGCCTCTCAACATTTCTTTTTATTCCTACATGTGGTCTAACCAAAGTATTCAGAGACCAAATGTCCAGATGTGGTCTAACCAAGGTACTTCATGATATCATTAAAGTAAAAACACATAGACATTTCGCACAAAAGGATAAAGGAGTGTTAAAGTTAGCCGATTTTTCAGGTACTTGGTTGTGACACCGCCTTGAAAGATGGCGACCATGAAAAATCCAAAATGCTATGGATGATAACATTTATACAGGAACAGCAGATACCTCGACAGAGAATCGTAGTAGCTTAGAACATTACAGCGCAGTACGGGCCCTTCGGCCCTCGATGTTGCGCCGACCCGTGAAACCCTCTGACTATCTTATATGTCTCTATTAAGTCACCTCTCAGCCTTCTCCTCTCTAACGAAAACAACCTCAAGTCCCTGAGCCTTTCCTCGTAAGACCGTCCCTCCATACCAGGCAACATCCTAGTAAATCTCCTCTGAACCCTTTCCAAAGCTTCCGTATCCTTCCTATAATGTGGTGACCAGAACTGCACGCAGTACTCCAGGTGTGGCCGCACCAGAGTTATGTACAGCTGCAGCATGACCTCGTGGCTCCGAAACTCAATCCCACTACTGATAAAGGCTAGCACACCATATGCCTTCTTAACAGCCCTATTAACCTGGGTGGCAACTTTCAGGGATTTATGTACCTGGATGCCGAGATCTCTCTGTTCATCTACACTACCAAGAATCTTGCCATTAGCCCAGTACTCTGCATTCCTGTTACTCCTTCCAAAGTGAACCACCTCACACTTTTCCGCATTTAACTCCATCTGCCACCTCTCAGCCCAGCTCTGCAGCTTATCTATGTCCTTCTGTAACCTATAACATCCTTCAGCACTATCCACAACTCCACCGACCTTCGTGTCATCTGCAAATTTACTAACCCATCCTTCTACACCCTCTTCCAGGTCATTTATAAAAATGACAAACAGCAGTGGCCCCAAAACAGATCCTTGCGGTACGCCACTAGTAACTGAACTCCAGGATGAACATTTGCCATCAACCACCACCCTCTGTCTTCTTTCAGCTAGCCAATTACTGATCCAAACCACTAAATCACCTTCAATCCCATACTTCCGTATTTTCTGCAATAGCCTACCGTGGGGTACCTTATCAAACGCCTTACTGAAATCCATATACACCACATCAACTGCTTTACCCTCATCCACCTGTTTGGTCACCTTCTCAAAAAACTCAATAAGGTTTGTGAGGCATGACCGTGTTGAGTATTGCTAATCAACTTGTGCTTTTCAAGATGATTATAAACCCTATCTCTTATAACCTTTTCCAACATTTTACCCACAACCAAAGTAAGGCTCACAGGTCTATAATTACCAGGATTGTCTCTACTCCCCTTCTTGAACAAGGGGACAACATTTGCTATCCTCCAGTCTTCCGGCACTATTCCTGTCGACAAAGACGACATAAAGATCAAGGACAAAGGCTCTGCAATCTCCTCCCTGGCTTCCCAGAGAATCCTAGGATAAATTCCATCTGGCCCAGGGGACTTATCTATTTTTACACTTTCCAAAATTGCTAACACCTCCTCCTTGTGAACCTCAATCCCATCTAGCCTGGTCGACTGTACCCGAGTATTCTCCTCGACAACATTGTCTTTCTCCAGTGTAAACACTGACGAAAAATATCCATTTAACGCTTCCCCTATCTCCTCTGATTCCACACACAACTTTCCACTACTATCCTTGATTGGCCCTAATCTTACTCTAGTCATTCTTTTGTTCCTGATATACCTATAGAAAGCCTTAGGGTTTTCATTGATCCTATCCGCCAACGTCTTTTCGTGTCCTCTCCTCGCTCTTCTTAACTCTCCCTTTAGGTCCTTCCTGGCTAACTTGTAACTCTCAAGTGCCCTAACTGAGCCTTCATGTCTCATCCTAACATAAGCCTTCTTCTTACTCTTGACAAGTGCTTCAACTTCCTTAGTAAACCACGGTTCCCTTGCTTGACAACGTCCTTCCTGCCTGACAGGTACATACTTATCAAGGACACGCCGTAGCTGTTCCTTGAAAATGCTCCACATTTCGATTGTACCCATCCCCTGCAGTTTCCTTCCCCATCCTATACATCCTAAATCTTGCCGAATAGCATCATAATTGCCTTTCCCCCAGCTATAATTCTTGCCTTGCGGTATATACCTATCCCTGCCCATCGCTAAAGTAAACATAACCGAATTGTGATCACTATCACCAAAGTGCTCACCTACCTCCAAATCTAACACCTGGCCGGGTTCATTACCCAGTACCAAATCCAATGTGGCATCGTCCTTTGTCACAGCTTATTATGTCACAGCCAAAATTGTACCCATTCATCCTTCAACAAGCAATGCTTTGCTATGAAGCCATCCCAGACAGGAATGAGCACATAATCTACATATCTTTTAAAATAAAATCATTCTTCAAATGTGGGGGGAGTTGGGAGACACTGACAAGGGCGTTTACTGCCCATTTCTCCTGCCTGTTGAATGGTGGCCTTCTTCAAGGACTGTTGCTGTATATATGGTGGAGGAGCATTAAAAAACCAAATATGACACATAGGGAGAGGTTAGGTGAGCGAACCTAAAATTTGGTCAGAGAGGCAGGTTTTAAGGATTGCCTTAAAGGAGGAAAGTGAGGTAGAGAGTTGTAGGGAGGGTATTCCAGAGATCAGGGCTTAAACAACTGAAGGTTGCGGATACCAAGATTAGAGCGATTAAAATGGTGAATATTTAAGTAGCCAGAATTAGGCGAATGCAGACACCTTGAAGTGAAACCTGAGGAGACTGTAGTTCGGGAGAGATGAGCCCATAGACATAGAGGGATGTGAAAACAAGGATTGAGAATTTTATAATCACCACGCTGCTTAATCAGGAGCCAATTTCGGTCAGTGAGCACAAGATAGAAACCATCTGGTAAATTGAAAATCTGGACTTTGAAGTCCACTTCGATTTATTTGCTCAAAGATGAAGTGGGTATACGTTCAGTAGAGTACGGTGTTTGTGGTAAATAATTATGTTTGCAGGCTGGATGTCTCCTATAATTTACAGTCCCGTTATATTATATCTTGCCTGTTTCACTGAATGCCTCAGTCATGTGTAAAGTAGATTGCCTTATGCAGAATATCAACTCTGAATTCCCTTTTGAGGGCTGGGACAGCTTGCAAAGTAATGAATCAATTTTATTGCACAGAACACTGTTTGGAAATATACTCTCCAAGATTGTAATGTTCAAAACTGCAAAAGGTTAAAAGATATGTCGAATATAGCTGGAGCCAATGATTTGCAATTCTCAGAAATCAGTAGATTCATAGCCCGAGGAACTGTTTACATAAAATATAAGAATTTGGGCAATCAACGTGTAGAGGTTTGAGGAATTGCTAAAGGGATGGCACGCCAAGCCAAAATTATTTGATCGAAAATATGGGTTAAAGTCCTGCAGGGCAGGATATCATATTACTATATTCTGGTATATCTGGTATAACATAGGAGGAACTTGACCTCATGATACTCTTGCCCCATTGTAAATTCATCATCTCAGCTACGTACTGCATGTTAGCAGGTTGCTTCCCTACAGGAAGACGAGTTACTCCAGCAAATCTCCTGGTGCCTGCTCGGGGTAGCTCTATTTATGGCCCAGTTACAGATTTCCTGGCTGCTTATCTGCCACACTCAATTTGGGGAATTGGTGCTCACACCTGGTTACTTGAGGCCCATGTGGAAGTGGGGATGGAGGGGGAAACGGTGGAGGGAATGGGAGGTTACCATGTACCAGCAAAGTCCCGTAATACACTTGCGGTAAAATCAGTATCGTGATTGCAACTGTACTTCTTTAAATCCCCATCCTATGCCATTCCATTATTCCTATACCATCCCATCCCTCTAATGCTGTCCTGCACCAATGGCTATTTCCCCCGTCCTCACCATGTTGAATACTCTATATTGCTGCCTCACCATCCTTCTCTCCCGCCCCCAGCCAGGGTAATTTTGCTGTTGGGCTCCCCTTACCCTCTTCCATATTTTTCCCACCACCAAACGCTCCCACCCCGCTACTGCCGCAGAGGGCACCCATCAATTCCACAATCAATGTAGGCGCCTGGAGCTTTTGCTTCCTTTTGGGGGCGGGGACTGCATTTGCTCAGCCTCATTCCTGAAACACCACATGTCAGAGGATGCAAGGAGACCTTGTGGCATAATCGGTGATTAGGGGCTGTTGAGAAAAAGGAACAAACACCGTGCCTAACCGGACCCAGAGGAGAGAGAGTCAGCAACTCCTGTAGCCACCTGGGTTGGCCACTTCCCGATTCCAAAATGGAGGCTCGCAAAGAATGCAGGGAAAATTGGCCAGCCACAGGAAAACAAGCAGGTGCAAGGTTTCCTGTGTATTAAGACTTGCAGAACCCAGACAGAACCAAAACCAATAGCCATCTACATACTAATGAGCAATCCCCAGGAACAATTAGAAACATTGAAGCGATCGGGACCAAGCAAGATGCCAGCGGGAGCCAGGACAAAGGCAGGCCAACGTCACATAGGAACCGCCCAGCGATCAGGGAACAGCTCCAGTATTGGATAAATCGATAGAATCGATTGGGACATGGTCCAATTAATTGGGACCGGGTCCGGGGTCCGCCCACAAGGGCGCAAAACCCCTGGGGACTATAGAGTCCCCAAGTTCAGTTCACTCTCTTGGCAGTTTTCTCTTGGCAGCTCTCAAAGAACTCTTGACCGTGACTCTCAGCGAGGAGAGACCTGCCTAGCAGCTGCACCAACCAAGTAAGTCTCCAGTCAACGCACGCTACGAGATAGGCGTTCCTAGCTACTATTCCATACCAGCTTGAAGCCAGCAGAATTAGAACCGGACAAAGGCCATTGTTCCTCTGACCTGGTGGGCCATTCGAAAGCTAAGTATAGGCCTTTTGTAGCAGTGATAGTTTAGTAAGTAGAATTTGTGCATGAGTAGAGATTGACTGTGTGTATAATAAATGTGTTTTGATTTGAAACTTACTAACTGGTGTATTGAGTTATTCATCAGCACTTGGCTTTGAACCTCGTGGTGGTATCAGAAAGATACCTGGCGACTCCAGAGCAAAGGTTATTAAAACAGAGCAATGAAAGATAAAGCAACACTTAGCAACACTCCCCTAACTGTACCCTGGGGGAAACAGAGAGGGAGTGTCAGCACCTTCCCTAACTGTCTCCCGGGGAGAGAGTCAGCAATTCGCCAGACTGTACCTAGGGGGAAAGAGAGGGGGAGTGTCAGCAGCTCCTCTGACTGTCTCCCGGGTAGAGAGTCAGCAATTCCCCTGATTGTAGCCCATGGAGAGTCAGTACCTCTCACGTTTATCCCAGGGAGAGAGTCGGTGCCCCCCCTGACTATACTTCAAGGAGAGGGAGAGAGAGAGAGAGAGAGAGAGAGAGGGAGAGAGGGAGAGAAAGGGAGTGAGTCAGTGCCTCCCCTGACTATACTTCAAGGAGGGGGAGAGGCAGAGAGAGAGAGAGGGAGAGAGTAAGAGAGAGAGAGAGAGAGAGGGGGAGAGAGGAAGGGAGTGAGTCAGTGCCTCCCCTGACTATATTCCAAGGAGACAGAAAGGGACGGAGAGAGAGAGAGAGAGTCAGCACCACCCCTGACTGTACCCCAGGGAGAGAGTCAGTATTTCTCACACCCATATCCCAGGAAGAGAGAGTCAGTGTCTCCCCTGACTATATGCCAAGGAGAGGGGGAGAGGGGGAGAGGGATGGAGGGGGAGAGGGAGAGAAAACAAACCACCCCTGACTGTACCCCAGGGGGAGAGTCAGTACCTCTCACACATATCAGAGAGGGAGAGTCAGGGCCACCCCTGACTGTACCCCAGGGGGAGAGTCAGTACCTCTCACACATATCCGAGAGGGAGAGCCAGCGCCACCCCTGACTGTACCCCAGAGAGAGAGTCAGTATTTCTCACACCCATATCCCAGGAAGAGAGAGTCAGTGTCTCCCCTGACTATATGCCAAGGAGAGGGGGTGAGGGATGGAGGGGGAGAGGGAGGGGGAGAGGGATGGAGGGGGAGAGGGAGGGGGAGAGGGATGGAGGGGGAGAGGGATGGAGGGGGAGAGGGAGGAAGAGAGGGAGAGAAAACAAACCACCCCTGACTGTACCCCAGGGACAGAGTCAGTACCTCTCACACATATCCGAGAGGGAGAGTCAGGGCCACCCCTGACTGTACCCCAGAGAGAGAGAGAGAGAGAGAGAGAGAGAGAGAGAGAGAGTCAGGGCCACCCCTGACTGTACCCCAGGGGGAGAGTCAGTACCTCTCACACATATCCGAGAGGGAGAGCCAGCGCCACCCCTGACTGTACCCCACAGAGAGAGAGAGAGAGAGAGAGAGAGAGACAGTGAGAGAGGAAGGGAGTGAGTCAGTGCCTCCCCTGACTATATTCCAAGGAGACAGAAAGGGAGGGAGAGAGCGAGAGAGTCAGCACCACCCCTGACTGTACCCCAGGGAGAGAGTCAGTATTTCTCACACCCATATCCCAGGAAGAGAGAGTCAGTGTCTCCCCTGACTATATGCCAAGGAGAGGGGGAGAGGGATGGAGGGGGGGGGAGGGAGGGAGAGAGGGAGAGAAAACAAACCACCCCTGACTGTACCCCAGGGACAGAGTCAGTACCTCTAACACATCCGAGAGGGAGAGTCAGGGCCACCCCTGACTGTACCCCAGAGAGAGAGAGAGAGAGAGAGAGAGAGAGAGAGAGACAGAGAGAGAGAGAGAGAGTCAGGGCCACCCCTGACTGTACCCCAGGGGGAGAGTCAGTACCTCTCACACATATCCGAGAGGGAGAGCCAGCGCCACCCCTGACTGTACCCCAGAGAGAGAGAGAGAGAGAGTCAGGGCCACCCGTGACTGTACCCCAGAGAGAGAGAGAGAGAGAGAGAGAGAGAGAGAGAGAGAGAGAGAGAGAGTCAGGGCCACCCCTGACTGTACCCCAGGGGGAGAGTCAGTACCTCTCACACATATCCGAGAGGGAGAGCCAGCGCCACCCCTGACTGTACCCCAGAGAGAGAGAGAGAGAGAGTCAGGGCCACCCCTGACTATACCCCAGGGGGCGAGCCAGTACCTCTCACACATATCAGAGAGGGAGAGTCAGCGCCACCCCTGACTGTAGCCCATGGAGAGAATCAGTACCTCTCACACACATATCCCAGGAAGAGAGTCAGTGCCTCCCAGACTATATTCAGCACATCGTCTCAAGAAGCAAGTCTCAAGAGGCAATGTTATCTAATTGAATGCCAATCTAATTAATAGAAGTCCCATGTTGAACATCAAAATGGTAGAATGTTCTTTAAAGAGCCTTAATTCCTAAATATTCACTGATGACTGAATTGCTTAATCTGAAGTTGTGTTTGTACCTGCTCTGCTTGAACTTAGACTCTGTCTTCTCACCGTTCACAATGTCAAATCCAAGTCCCTTATCTCGGTGTTAGATTCACAAACTCATGACAAATTGATCTACAATTCAACCGAAGGGATAAGGGATCCAGATTTAGCGGAGTAAATGCCAAGACCTGATTCTCTGATGCCAGGACTCTATGAAGCCAAGCTGAAGTAGCTTTAACTGTATGCAATTATGAGCCAATGGCTATACTGCAAATATGCAGGTTTTATTAGGGAACAGAAAGCTTTGAGCTTTTGTGAGGGAAAAAAAGTAACTTTTTTCCCAAAGATTGTGACATTTCTATCATAAGATTTAACTCATTTTTCCTTCACAAGATATTTTCTTTCCATACCAGTTAAGATCACCCTGACATTCTATTTCCAGGCCAAGATAAATTTAACTCTCAGCAAACTACCTGTGTTGACGAACACTATTCTGACTGTGGTTGAGGACAGTAAACCTGCTTCAAGGTCTCTACCACTGCCAGCCTTCAACTGATTGTTAGGAGTTACACAACAGTGACCCAGGTGCCACAGACTCTCTTTCTTCACCCGGGTTAAATTCTCACTCTCTAGATCTTCCTCTTATCCCTCCTATTTATTTTCTTAAAATGTATTTTTATGCCAATTTTCAACATTTTACGAGAAGAAAAAACACACCCAACATATTAAACACAAGAAAAGACCCTCCCCCCACCATAACAGTTCTCCAAAATGCAAAATGAACAAACCCAACCCTTGTGGAACACATCACTCGCCCCCTTAGGGCAAATTCCACTTTTTCCAAGGCTAAAAACTCCATTAGGTCCCCCTGCATCACCGAGGCACAGGGTGGAGAATTTGACCTCCGCCCCAACAGGACCTACCTGCAAGCGACCAGCGAGGTAAAGGCAAAATGTCTGCCCCTGCACTCGTCCACAACTCTGGCAGGTCGGATTCCCTGAACATGGCCTCCAGTGCACCGGGCGCCACATCTACATACAGAATGCCCGAAATGGTGCCGCGATGGCCCCCCCGCCCCACTGACAGCTCCTCCTTCAACAACGAAGAGGCAGGCGCTCTCGGAAAGGTCGGAAAAACCTTCTTCGCAAAGACCGCCACCTGCATGTACCGAAAACTCTCCTCCCGTGCCAGTCCAATCTTCTCAATCAACTCCTCCAAGCTCGCAAACTGCCCTCCCAGAAACAGATCCTTCACCTCCCTTATCACCCTCTCCTCCCATTTCCGGAATCTCGCATCCTGGCTCGAATCCGTAATTCCCCTTGATCGGCATCACCCTCGACTCCATTCCCACCCTAAAGTCTTGCCGGAATTGCCTCCAAATCTTCAGAGTGGCCACCACTACTGGACTTCCCAAATACTTTGCTGCAGCCAACGGATGTGTGGCCGTCGCCAGCCTCCGCAACCCCAACTCTCTACATGAACCCGCCTCTATCCTTACCCACAAAGCCTCCAACTCCTTATTCCAACCCTGCATCTCTTCCACATTCGCTGCTCAGTAACAATACATCAAATACGGGAGGCCTAAACCCCCTCTCCCAACTGCTGTCCCCTCTGCAGTAACACCTTCCTTATCCTGGCCACCTACCCCACCCAGACGAACGAGGAAATCACCCAATCCAGCCCCTTGAAAAACGTCTGGACAAAAAGACCAGCAGGCGCTGAAATAAAAACTAACTGCGGCAAAATGTTCATCTTCACTGCCTGCACCTAGCCTGCCAACGACAGAGGAAGGTTATTCCACCTCGACAGTGCTTTCACCCTCCCCACCAAGCTTGAAAACTGCAATTTCCAAAGACCTGCCCAATCTCTCTTCCCTTTTATATCGGTTCCCCCTCTCCCCTCTTTTCGTCAACTCAACCAAAACCACACTAACAGCCCGTGGCGCAATTTAGCGTATTCCTTAAATTCATAACAACCAGACCCAAAACGTAAACTTTCCACATCACTGTTTTGCAAAGGTTGCCAATACAGAAAAAGTGTGTGTCCTGCATTCTGAAAGGTGCACGCGGAATGTGGCACTCCCAGAAAAAAAACTTTCCTTTGGGTCTTCCATGCTGTCTTCCTCTTCCAACATCTACCTGTAACTCCCGTGAAGAGGCAGAGATGGATTGCCACTCCGCTCCTAGTTACTTAACAGAAAATTTCTCGCCCGACCTTTCAACTTGGGGCTGGATGAGAAAGGGGCAGTGCAGCAGGCTCCCAAGGCCTTATGTCTAGAGCAGCTGAGTTGGAGGTCAGGAAGACGGGCTGCCGTAAAGCAGGGGGTTGTTGGGAGTTAGGGAGGGCAGTCAGGGGGAGTGGGGAGGGTAGTTGGCAAGTTGAGAAGTAGTCACATGGAATCGCTACTATAGTTGCCCAGAAGTTAGAAGTGGTTTTAATTTTTCAACTTTTTCTGGTAACTATTACTGTAAGAGTTGGAGTTTGTGATTTAAATCACATTATTGGATGGTTCCCAGTGCAGTCCTTACCCCGATTAGAGTGAATTGCTCCTTCGATCTCCCAGCTGTGTGTTCAGTACCCACCGTGAGACACTAACAATCAAAGCCAGACTTTGCCAATTCTACACAGAATCACCACCATTTGCATTCTAATTAGGTTGGCACACAAAAGGATAGATTCACCAACACGCTTAGACATTAATTGTACAAGGGTCTTGAACATGTATGAGTATATTATTTTCGTTCTCCACTTTCTGAACAAAAGAGTGACATGAATGGAAAGATGGATTTAGTACTTCCAGATAATGGATGCAATGGAATTTCATGTCTGGAACAAATTTCCATTTATCGCGGAGTTATATTGGCATTTTATAAAGACATGAATGCAAAACATATTGGAGCAGTAGACGCTATAAATACTCTGCTGTTTGAATTAATGTTTTTTTAAAAGCAGGCTTGTCCAACCATTTTTCTTTTGGGGGGGGGGGGGGGGGGGACACATTTGCATATTTTTCTCACAAGCAAATTTCAGAAAGATAAGGTAATTTCACAACGATAAACTGAGTTTCAAAGAAAGTTTGAGGTTTAAGGAGAGAAACAACTGTTCAGCAAAAGTACAGCAATGTCATAGTAATAAACTGTTAAGTTAAAAAAGAGTAAGTGATAAAAATGACCAGAGTGTGAGAAGGCCAGTGTATGTGAACACTTCTTTGAAGAATCTTCAAATTCACTTTCTGGCATATTTTGAACTAAGGGTCTGCAGGCCACATTTTGGAGAAGCCTGTTTTAAAGCACCCATTCAAGTTAAACAAGTTATCATGCTGGGCAAACATTTCCAGGTAGCCCTCATTAGACTGACTATCACCTTCCTATTTAAAGCCTTCCTTCCCATCAGCTTTATTGACTTCACCAAGGCCTTCATCGACCTTCACTCTTCATATCACATCCCGTCAAGGATCGTTGCAGTCATCGAGAAGATCCAAGAGAATTTTAGATGCTGTTTTAGGAAACAGGATGGTCACAATGACGGTCTAGGATCAGGCAAGGTTGTATCCTTGCCCCTCTTTCTCTTTGTTGTCACCTATTAAGTCAGCAAGGATGATCTTGGATTGAAATGGATCAATGATGGCCAATGTACAGGTTTGAACCTTCGTCAATGACATCAGTGTCCTGTCAGACTGCAACAGCTCATCAACTCAAACAACAATATGGCTGAGGGGAAGTCAGAGTCAATCATAAGAGCCAAGAAAACAAGAAAGTGTGCTGATGGGAAACCACCAACAAATAACAGATGTTTATGTAAATCAAAACAAAGTTGACATCGCAGACTGTTTTGCTTACTTGGGCAGTCCCATTAATATCCAGAGAGCCATACACAGAGCTCCATACAAGAATAGGCAAAGCATAATCATATTTCAACCAAACTAAAATACATTTGGAACAGTAATATTTCTATCAAAACAAAGCTTAGCACCTACAACACAAATATGCTCTTCAATCTCCTAAGTGGTTGCAAAATCTGGGACCTAAAAATCCACCATAAACTGGATGCTTTTGGCATCATAACTCTGAAGGATTCCAAGCATACACTGGTGACATTTTATACCCAGCACCAAAAGAAGAAAGAGCTTAGAACAGCCCCCAGTTTCATTCATCACCTGTAAAAGACAGCTCAGCTGATTTGGCCACATCACCTGGTTTCCATCATCATGGTCTACCTCCCAGGTCTTGCTGCTTCTGAAGGAAGAAGAGGACTGTGACCCAAGATTAACTGGGACCAGACTGTCCGTAGAAATCTCCAGCTGGTTAACAGATACTCGAGCGACACAAGAACACTCACCATGGACAGAAGAGAATGGATTACTTTGTCTGCCTCACATGTTTCTATAGAGGGGTGCGACCAAGTCAAAGTCTAAGATTCCATTGCCCACACTACAATGCACTCACCTGATGTGAAGGAGCTGCGCTCTGAAAGCTAGTGACTCCAAACAAACCTGTTGGACTTTAACCTGGTGTTGTAAAACTTCTTACAATGGAGGGAATGGTGCTTTGCAAGAGCAGGAGTATCGCAACAAGCAAAGCACAATTCCGGCTGGAATGGGGGATGTGTTTCTTCTTAAGGACAGGGAGACTAGTTTGGGCAGTTTCTTGTGCCCTCCCCTATAGCAAGTTTGGTGATGGGGAGTATTTAATCAGAGTGGTGGGAGGGGTCCACGCCACCTTCTCATCTCCACCTCGATTACGTCTGGGGCAGGAAGACCTATGGACGACCTTCTCACCCTGCCGCCAATCAAGGCCCAACAGGATTCACTCTGGAATGAACCACTAAATAAATAAGTTGTACCTTCAAGCTTAAAGGGTCACGTTTTTCATTTCCTTGTAAATCTGAAGACCAGATCCTCTGACTTAATTGGAATAGTGCAGTAGGCAAATTCATAATTTACATTCATCCTTCTACAACATTGAAGCTCAATCTTTTAAATAAAGCCAAAGATATTTCAGACCTCATGCCCTTGCATCTTGAATCCTTTGCCTTCTGTCTCTGCGAATTCTTTCAATTTTCACACCAGCAGTTCCCAGTGCCTCACACTGATGCATAAACTCAATAATGTTTCCTTCTTAGCTGGTATTTACTCTGTCCACACTGTGTTTTGTTAATCAAGGGTCAGAGTGAACATGTTGTAAAAATGCCAGTAAGGAAAACATTACTTCCATGAACGGTGCCGAACATTTGTGACCCCTGACAGACAGGACTGCAGGTCAATACATTGAAACGTCCCGAAAGAAAGGCAATTTTGCCCACTAAGAAACAGGAGGTGACTAATTAGTGACCGGATTCAAAGCAGAGTCTTAAAACAGTTTAATCTCATAATTAGAGATTTCCAGATCAGCCATAATACTTATCTTGTGTTTTTGCTTGGACATTCAAAGAAGTTTAGGCTTCACATGGATGCAATATGTGGTATAATTCAACTGTGATTTTGTGCAAATGATATTTAGGGTATGTGGCTTGAGATCAGCAGGTGCATTCCAATTGTCACTGGCGCAAAACGACTTATTCAGAGTTGAATTTGTCTGGTTGGAAACCTTTGCAAAGTCATGCGTAAACTTTTTATTCCAATGTGAGCTAGCATTAAAAGGTTAACTGGCATTTGGACACAGGTGAATAGACGTCAGCTTACATGCAACTCAATGGAGTCAGTGGCGGATCATGGGTCTGCAAATCCATTTGCCCGACTGAGGCATCAAATGTAGTGTAACATTTCCAGAATTAGTTACTGAAGAAAAGTCAGGGATGCTTCTACTTCTGTTCTTCTGGACCTATCCTCCTTGTTTGTACAGACATCATAAGCAACCTGGCCTGGGTTCAAACTGCTCACGGCCCATCAAACCGAGTTCCAAACAGAGACCTGGATATCACTCTAATCTGTTTAATTTCCTTCCGTGTGCTATTTTAAGTGCACAGTTAACTTGCTGCATAGATGCCTTTATATGCTACTTGATAAGAATCCGTAACACAGTGCGTTGAAATAAACGCACAAAGTTCATTTAGTTAATAATTAGTTCTCCGTCAGAACATTTCTTATTCTTATGGTGGTGTGGTGTTGGTGGAGAGAGTATTTTGTTTTATACTCATCTCTAGAAGCCTGCGCTGAACCAGGAATAACAAAGATGAACTAGGCCAAGCCAAATTACACTGATATCGGGAATTGGCTCAGATTTGTGCTCATCCCTAGAATGTATATACTCGGTGCCAGAAATTGTCTAGACATACAAAGTCTGAGGTAAACATGTCCCCAGCCCCCCCTCTCCCCAGCCCCTGGCCCAAAAGTCAGACATTACTTCAGAAACTCGGAGGATCAGTTGATAAAATTAAGGCACTAAAATTAATTTTGAGTTCTTAAAAATCGAGGCCAGGATCTGAAAGGGGGAGGGGGGGTGGGAGAGAGAGCTGCAAATCCACCTGTGTTGCAGCTGCTCAGTGGCGATGAAAAACAACTTTATTTGGTGTTTATTTAAAAAAAGATATTTTCCAGTAACATCATCCCACATTTCCATGTTTATCTAAAGAACATTTCCTTGTCTGCCTCCTCCGTCTACCTGACGCTTCAAGCAGGATTTTCCAATAGGTTCACCGTGTGCTCAAGAGCAACCTTTCTGACTGGCTCAGTGCCTCTGTTGTACTTGAATGTTTTTCTTCATGAATGACAGTATGCGCACAATCTGTGTGATAAGGTTGACAAGAAAGTCCCCCACACCTTTTTCATTTGCCTGCACGATTTAAAAAAATGTGCTATTTTATTTGAAACCGTGAAAATTTAATAATTTCTCATCTTTCTTGATTGTGCCGCCCAACAGTCATGGTGATAAATTCACAGTCAAATGCTTTGCGGGTTTCAGTAGCCCCAAGTTTAAAAAAAACATTCAAAGGCAGACATTAGAAACATGAGCATCGGTGGACCATTTGGCCCTTTGAGCCTCCTCCACCATCCAATATTGATCTTGGCTGATTTTTTACTTGAACTCGACTTCCCTGCTCACTCTGCACATCTTTTGATTACCCGACACAAAAAAAAATCAGTCCATTCCAGCCTTGGATCTATTCAATAAGCATCCACAAACCTTTGGGGTAGAGACCTCCATGGATTTGCCACCCTTTGCGAGAAGAAATATCTCCTCGCCCCAGCCCTAAATGATTAGATCTTATCCTGAAACTGTGTCTTCACGTTCTGGAATCTGTAGCCAGGGCAAACCAGAGGACATGATGTCTACCCTTTCAAGTCCCTTCATATTCTTGTATGCTTCAATGAGAACATCAGGCATTCTTTTAAACTCCAGATAGTATATAGGCCCAACTTACTCATCATCAGACAACACTCTCATTCCAGGAACCAATCTAGTGAACTTTTCTGCATCGCTTTCAATGCAACTATATCCTTCCTTAAATATGGAGACCAAAACTAGACTTACTGTTCCAGTTGTGGTCTCACCAAAGCCCTGTACAACTGCAGTGAGACTTCCTTATTCTTGTACTCCAACCACCATGCTGACATGCCATTTTCTTTCCCAAATGCTTGTTGTACCAGCATGCTAACTTGTGTTCCTTGTATGAGTACACCAATGTTCCTCTTGTTTAAACATCAACATTTTCAAGTTTATACCGTTTTTAAAAAAAAATCTATTTTTTTCACTTCCCAGAGAAATGAAACTTGATTATTGTTGAAAAAGAGACATCCTGTCGAAGCTTTTTGTCTTACTCTCATCAGGACAAATTTGTACGAATACCAACTTTCAAAGGGAATAACATTTTATACTCTTCTCATGCAGTATAAATTGTTCCTTTTCAAATTTGATATTCTTGCAAATCTGTACTGATGAGTGCAAGATGTAAAGCTTTGACAGCATGTCACTTTTTCTTCAGCAAAAGTGAATAACTTCCCCACATTGTATCCATCTGCCACCTTGTTGCCTATTCACATAACCTGATTATTTCTCTTTGGAGTGTCTTTGTATCCGAATGCGATGCAAGTGTAAAAATCGCAGAAAGAACTGATAACTGAAAAGTTGAAGTATTAACAGAACCATTGCAGAGAAAGCTCAGCTACGTGACTGAAAGATCAGAAAACATAACATAAGACAACATAAAAGCCCCACCTGAACATCTCTGTACTTGTCTTTCAAATCCATGAGTCGATGGTATGCCTTAATGGCATCATTGAACTCGCCAACATCAATGCAGGTAAGAATGTAATTCTCCCAGATTTGCCAATGTTCATAATTACATTTAATGGCTTCCTGGAGTGATCGCAATGCTTTCCTTCTGTAATACAGAGTTGTACAACAAATCAATCATGCCTCCTTGATATTATGGATCCTCTGCATTACACCCTTGCACTAAATTTGACTGACCAAAGGGATGAAGTGAGAAAAAATAGTTCCCCTGCACCTGACTATTGTTAGCTAACACTACAAAGAAAGACTTTCTTACTCTTTGTAACAAAGGATTAGAAAATATTTTGCTTCATTACAGCAAGTACATTTTAAAAATACAAGTGTGCAAATATTGATTGGGTTTTGTGCAGCAAGAACTGCCCCATGGGTTTCAGCAGTAAAAAGGCCTTAATTCTTCAATAGACCTTTGGTCAATGACCTCTGCCCATGACACTCAAAGGCATATAATGTTGTTGTACCGTGCTGAATCAATACTGTAGAAAAGATAGGAGCAAAGATCAATCTATTTGGAATAGTATGGTGGCACAGTGATTAGCACTGCTGCCTCACAGCGCCAGGGACCTGGGTTCGATTCCGACCTCGGGTCACTGTCTGTGTGGAGTTTGCACATTCTCCCCATGTCTGCTTGGGTTTCCTCCGGGTGCTCCAGATTCTTCCCACTGTCCAAAGATGTGCAGGTTAGGTGGATTGGCTATGTTAAATTGCTTCTTAGGGTGGGGTTGCAGGAATAGGGCAGGGGATTGGGCTTGGGTAGGGTGGTCTTTCGAAGGGTCGGTGCAGTCTCGATGGGCCGAATAACCTCCTTCTTCACTGTAGGGATTCTATGATTCTATTTAATAATTTTATGTATGTACATTTACCAAGATTTTCCAAAGTAAAATCTTTTCTCCTCCTAGAATTTAAAGTGCCCAATTCTTTTTTTCCCCAGTTAAGAGCCAATTTAGCGTGGCCAATCCACCTACCCTGCACATCTTTGTGTAGTGGGGGTGAGACCCACGCAGACACGGGGAGAATGTGCAAACTCCACACGGGCAGTGACCCGAAGCCGGGATCGAACCTGGGTCCTTGGCACCATGAGGCAGTAGTGCTATTGTCTGAGAAGGCCTATTTGTCACAGCAATCCTGTATGAAATATATTTGCTTCAATATATGTTCTTAAGTAGACAGTCAGAAACACTCAAAAGTGTTCTGCATTAAGCATAACATAATTAAAAACTTTAATAATTCCTTTATTAGTCAAACTGATGTCCGTCTGGTCTCACATTAACCAGGATGCATTTAAATTACTTACTTTTCCTTTAATCGGATATACGCTGTTGATAGATTGTTCCAAGCTTCTGCATTCTGAAAAACAGAAACACGTAAATGAAACCATATCTTCAACTGATATCAACCAGAGGCAAAGGTTTCATATCTACCCAAGGACAGGGCGGCACAGTGGTTATCACTGCTGCCTCATGACACTGAGGACCTGGGTTTGATTCCCGGGTCTCACCCTCACAACCTAAAAGATTTGCAGAGTACATGGATTAACCATAAGACCATGAGACATAGGAGCAGAATTAGGCCACTCAGCCCATCGAGTCTGCTCCGTCATTCAATCATGGCTGATATTTTCTCATCCCCATTTTCCTGCCTTCTCTCCATAACGCCTGATCCCTTTATTAATCAAGAACCTATCTATCTCTGTCTTAAATACACTCAGTGATTTGACCTCCATACCTTCTGCAGCAAAGAGTTTCACAGATTCATCACCCTCTGGCTGAAGAAAGTTCTCCTCACCTCTGTTTTAAAGGATCGTCCCTTTAGTCTGAGATGGTGTCCTCTGGTTCTAGTTTTTCCTACAAGTGGAAACATCCTCTTCACGTCCACTCTGTCCAGGCCTCGCAGTATCCTGTAAGTTTCAATAAGATCCCCCCTCATCCTTCTAAACTCCAACGAGTACAGACCCAGAGTCCTCAACCGTTCCTCATACGAGAAGTTCTTCATTCCTGGGATCATTCTTGTGGATCTCCTCTGGACACTTTCCAAGGCCAACACATCCTTCCTTAGATACAGGGCCCAAAACTGCTCACAATACTGCAAATGGCGTCTGACTAGAGCCTTATATAGCCTCAGAAGTACATCCCTGGTCTTGTATTCTAGCCGTCTTGACATGAATGCTAACATTGGATTTGCCTTCCTAACTGCCGATTGAATCTGCACATTAACTTTAAGGGAATCGTGAGCAAGGACTCTCAAGTCCCTTTGTCCTTCTGATTTCCTAAGCATTTCCCCATTTAAAAAATATTCTATGTCTAAATTCCTCCTTCCAAAGTGCATAACCTCACACTTTTCCACATTGTATTTCATTTGCCACTTCATTGGCCATGCTAAATTGCCCTTAATTGTAAAAAAAATCTACACTACTTATCAGAAACCAATAAATCAATATATTTGTAAAAGTTTGAGTGACATGCGATGGCTGCAAAATTGGATTGTGTTGAAATTTCTTTCTTGAACTGTTCTTCACAAATGTAACCTTGCACCTCTGCTCTCATTTTAATGAAGACTCCTTACCACTCCTTTCATGTCCTTTTCCTAAAAGAAAATCAATGAAAACATTTGCAGGAGGAAAGTTTCCAAGGCTATGAGGGAAAGGTATGAATGGAGGACTAGCTCATCCAAAGAGCCTGAAGAGACGTGGTGAACGAAGTAGCCTACTTCTCTGATGCTTCTATGAGTTTAGCTCATCATCCTATCCTCCTCCTTCAGGTACCAGACCCCAGAGAGGTGACCATGGACTTCCATTGGATCGGTCAGTCATTATACTTGGCAAGTACTCTAGTGGTTTGCTGTTACCTTATGCATTATGGCTGACCAGGGGCGGGATTCTCCCCTACCCGGCGTGACGGGGGGTCCCGGTGTAGGGGAGTGGCGCCAACCACTCCAGGGTCGGGCCTCTTCCCCACCTTTGGGGGCTAGCCCCGCGCCAGAGCGGTTGGCACCAGAAGACTGGCGCAAAAAAACCGGCGCCAGCGCCAGCGGGGCTGGCCGAAAGGCTTTCGCCGGTCGGCGCATGCGCTGGCTGTGACGTCAGCGGCCAGCTGCCGCTGATGTCACCACCGGCGCATGCGCGATGTGGGTTTCTCTTCCGCTTGCGCCATGGCGGAGGCCGTGGCGGCCGCAGAAGAGAAAGAGTGCACTGGCCCGGAGTCTGAGCGGGGGGCCCCGATCGCGGACCTGGCCACCGTGGGGACACACCCCGGGGTCCAATCGCCCCGCGCCCCCCCCCCCAGAACCCCAGGGGCCCGGTTGCGCCGCCGATCCTGCCGGCACCAGAGGTGGTTCAAACCTCGGCGGCGGGAGGTGCCTCCCAGCGGCGGGACTTCGCCCCATCGCGGGCCGGAGAATCGCCACAGGGGCCTCGCCGATCGGAGTGGCGTGATTCCCGCCCCCGCCACTTCCCGGGTGGCGGAGAATCTCTGCCACGGCTGGGGCGGGATTTTCGGCGGCCCCAGGCGATTCTTCGACCCTGCTGGGGGTCGGAGAATTTCACCCCAGGAAACTCTCTCACTCACACCCCTGCCATCAGGCACATTGGAAGGATTTGCAGGCTGATAATCAAACTGTCCGTCTGGCCATGTTGTGCACGCACCTTCCATGGGCCAGATCTGAACCCAGAGTTTCTGACCCAGATCTGGGGATGCTACCAATGTGCCACAAGACATTCCCCATCATCAGTATGGATCGAATTATTCTGATTAAAACTTGGGACATAGCTGCAATGATAAATTTGTGCCAAAGTTAGGCTAAACCAAAAACAGAAACTAGAAGCACGTTGCAAGGCTGTATTCCATCTGGTGCTTAGGTCATTTTGAATCTTAAACTTTGTCGGTTCCCTAGCAGCTGCAGCTTTCAAGATCATTTGTACTTCATTACAGAGGAAAAGCTGGAAACATGAAATAGTCTAAAAGTTGGCGTTTTGGGGAAGCTAACTGAATGTTCCAGTTAAGACTTATACCACATGGGGCATATAATATTGCACTGTACTCAATTTTCTCTGTAATTGTTCACATGGTCTCCAGTTTCATGTTTGTCATGGTGAGGAATGTCAGTACTCAGTACTGGGAGCGTTCTCTTATTTTTGGTGCCCATTGTCTGCACTGACCATTTCTAGAGCATGGAATGTTTGCTCAGTAAAGCTCTTAGAACTCAAATAGTCAAGTGAAGGTCAGCACACTGGAGCCTAGTTTTCGTGCATTTGCAAACTTTACTGACAGAGATACATATTACAGTACTGTGTACCTTCAATCAACAACCATGCCTTATCTGTGTGCATAAGTGAGTACCCAACTAACATCCACTATCTGAGTCCAAAGATGTGCGGGTGAGGTGGATTGGCCATGATAAATTGCCCTTAGTGTCCTAAAGAATAAGGTTAATGGGGGGGGTTGTTGGGTTAAGGGTTTGGGGTGAATATGTGGGTTTGAGTGGGGTGATCATTGCTCGGCACAACATCGAGGGCCGAAGGGCCTGTTCTGTGCTGTGCTGTTCTAAATATCTAAACACCCAAGCAACATATAATGACCACTCAGTTCAACAATGCCCCTCCAGTCTGCAGGTAGCAGTCGCAAATGTAAATACTTCCAGATTTGTCTGATCAGTACAAATCGGATTGGACTTTGCTCCATGATGTTCGAGAACAGAATAAGTACTATAATAATTAGTGAAACAGCTACCCTTACAGGAACGCAATATAGGCTGAGAGATACATAGTCATACTGGATTTCCAGAATTGACAAGGTGTCCATTACCCAATTAAGGACCATTTAGATCTGAAATGTTAACTCTGTTTCTCTGGAGCAGCACGGTGGCGCAGTGGGTTAGCCCTGCAGCCTCACGGCGCCGAGGTCCCAGGTTCGATCCCGGCTCTGGGTCACTGTCCGTGTGGAATTTGCACATTCTCCCCGTGTCTGCATGGGTTTCACCCCCACAACCCAAAGATGTGCAGGGTACGTGGATTGGCCACGCTAAATTGCCCCTTAATTGGAAAAAATGAATTGGGTACTCTAAATTTATGAAAAAAAAACTTTCTCTCCACAGATGCTGTGGGACCTGTTGAGTTTATCTAACATTTCCTGCTTTTATCCTAATTCTCCATCTTGAAGTATAATTTAAGTCATTATCAATAAATTATCCTATATTTTAATAATGATAATAATAATAATCTTTTATTGTCACAAATATGAAGTTACTGTGAAAAGCCCCTAGTCGCCAGATTCAGGCGACTGTTTAGGTGAGCTGGTACGGGAATTGAACCCATGCTGCTGGCCTTCTTCTGCATTACAAACCAGCTGCCGAGCCCACTGAGCTAAACTGGCCCATAAATCTAATTTTCATAAATCTAATTGAACCAGCATTTTTATTTTGCACATAACCTGAAGAAATATTGCAGAATTAAACAAACTGACTTCCCATACTTTGATATTACAAAATACAGAAAACTTTAACAAACCAGACATTCTCCAGATACCTTTTCTCATGCCCAACACAACGGGGAACCACTTCCACAGCCTGCCTTGCTTCCTATAATATGCGACCTTGCGTGCAAAGCAATCCAAACAAGGGAACAATAAATCCTCATTGCCATAAATTTGTATGTTAGGAAAGAGTTAATGTTAGAATTGAAGCTTTAATTGTTTAATAGACCATAATTGATAGACATTATATATATATATAGAAAATATATATAAAAGAGGGTACAGGTGGAACTGTGGAGTTGGACGAGAGTGACTTTAGAACACAAAAAAATTGGATTTGAAGAAGACTTGCTTTCTAGGTCTTATTGGAGGGTCTGCACATGGCACAGTGGTTAGCACTGCTACCTCATGACTCCGAGGACCCGGGTTCGATCCCGGCCCGGGTCACTGTCCGTATTGAGTTTGTACATTCTCTCCGTGTCTGCGTGGATTTCACCCCACAACCTAAAAAGATGTGCATGTTAGGTGGATTGGCCATATCTCTTTATTAAAACAGTAAAAAATATATACAAGGCCAAACGGTACAAACACTAATTTTGTGTTGGAGAAACAGGGTACCCTCCCCTCAGTACCAATGTAGTGGTATACTCTGATTGGATACTCTGATTATTGGTGTACTCTGGTTGGATACTGATTATTAAAACAGTTCACAACACATTTCTACAAAAAACAAATGGTACAAGCACTAAACTTTGAGCTGGAGAGACCAGATACCCTCGCCTCTGTACCAACAGAAGGGAAAGGAAGGGGGGGTGATGAG
The DNA here is from genome assembly GCF_902713615.1 of Scyliorhinus canicula. Lineage (NCBI taxonomy): Eukaryota > Metazoa > Chordata > Chondrichthyes > Carcharhiniformes > Scyliorhinidae > Scyliorhinus > Scyliorhinus canicula. Next base: position 287,643,155 of record NC_052146.1, on the reverse strand, counting down.
GAGAGAGGGGAAAGGGGGGTGGTGGGGAGGGAGGGAGTCGGGGTGTTGGTGGAGGGGGGCCCTTATAGGACACGGCCTGAACTATCTATGGAGGCAGAAAAACAAAAGAACCTTCAATTATGATGTAAACTGGGGGACTTCCGGTGACGGTGGGCAGGAGGCAGCTGCGCAATGGAGGGCTCCCGTTCAGGAACGGCATTTTCAGGGCTTTAAGCCGGGTCCTAGGGTCCACGGAGGCGGCTAAAGCAGGAGAAGGCACAGAGGAGGCACATTGAAGACACAGTAAAGGAAAATGTCGAGGGTGATCAAAAAAAAAGGCCGGGAAAAAAAACAGCTGAAGGTCCAACGGGGAGTGGGAAGGTCACTGTGGGGTCACCAAGGAAAATGGAGGCTGGAGCACCAGGGGAGGCCGCATTGCTTACGGCTGAAGAAATAACTAAGGTGATGGCTGCGGAATTCGAAAGGCAGTTTACAAAATACATGGAGACAATGAGGAAGGAGATGAGGGAGGTTTTGAGTGTGCTGGTGGAGGAGGCGATTTCCCCGGTGACGACGGCAGTGGTGAGCGCAGTGGCGCGGAGATGAGGGAGCAAGGGGAGGCGCTGAAGAAAGTGGAGGAGACATTATTGCAGCACGGTGATCAACTTACCTCAATGGGGAAGGAGATGCGGAAGGTGATGGAGATTAACAAGGATCTGCAAGGAAAAATGGAAGACCTGGAAAACAGATCCAGGCAACAGAATTTGAGGATTGTGGGGCTGCCCGAAGGAGTTGAAGGGCCGAGGCCGACTGAGTATTTTGCCACGATGCTGGCGAAACTATTGTGAGAGGGGGAGGATCCCTCCAATATGAACTGGATCAGGCGAGTGAGCCGCCAAGGGTACTGACTCTGTGCTTCTGTAGGTACAGTGTGAAGGAGAAGGTCCTGTGCTGGGCCAAGCAAAAGCGGGTGGTACAGTGGCTGGAGCTGGTATACGTGTATACCAGGACTTTACAGTGGAGCTGGCGAGGAGGCGGGCTGCTTTCAACCGGGTGAAGAGGGCACTGTATATTAGCAAGGTGCAGTGCGGCATTGTATATCCAGCGAAGCTGAGGGCGACTTACAAGCTCAAGGACTTTTATTTTGGAACGGCGGCAGCAGCGGAGGAGTTTGCGAAGGCAGAAGGACTGTGGCAGAACTGAGAAATTGACAAATGGCCGTGTGCCGATGTAACCACATGAGTGTATTTTCTTCTTTTTTGTTTCACTGCGTGCGGGTGTATGGGCTAAAGGAGCCAATGTTGTATATATTTGGACAAGGGAAGTGTTGGGACTTTCACTCGAAGTGAGTGCTCTTTGGGGTGTAGGTGGATATGCGGGGTTTGTTTGCTTAAAGGGGATTTCTGGGCTTTTCTAGGGCCGGGCAAGGGGAAAAGGGACCTGGGCGGGGGCCAGTTTAAGTCGGCCAGTGAACGGGAGTGAGGTGGGGGGGAGGGGCTGCGGCCATCGGAGCCTGGCAGAACAGGGTCCGAGTGGTCTAGCCGGGGTGGAAAGTTGGGGGGAAGGAACCGAGATTGGGGGGACGAGTTTTACAAGAGGCAGTGGACGGGAGGAGTTTGGGGGGGGGGTGTGTTTACAACTCTTGGGTATCATGTACGGTATTCTTTCAGAGGTTGGATGGCGTTGAGTGTAGGGGTGGGGAGTGGACTCTATGGTGACCATGGGCGGTTCCGGACTCCTTTTTCTTTTTCTCCTTTGTGTTTTGTTTCCACCGTGGGAGGGTTTGTTTTATTGGATGCATATATTGACAGGTGGGCCATTGTTTGGGGTGGTGGGAGGATGGGGTCTTTGTTATTGTTAAGGGGATTGATTTTGTATTTGTTACCGTTTACTGTCTGTGGGTGGGGTGTAAATTTTGAAGGAAAATGTGAAAATAAAAACATTAAAAAAAATTATGATGGAAATTGTCCCTTAATTGGAAATTTTAAAAAAAAGATACCATTGGAGCTTAACAATGTACTCTATTTAATAATAACAATAGACCTCGCCAGGTGATGGATAAACAACACTGTGACAGGCCGTATATACTCAGGAAGTGAACCACAAATTAGTTATTAAGTTACAATTAAACAGATGCAACAGTAAAACCAGTAGATATTAATGCAAAATATTTTTTGCTTTCTGATCAACGCGTAAACTAGTTTTCAAATAATAAAGCACTCGAGATTTCAGGAATTCTTGGAAGTTGGGTTATATGCCTGTGAGGAAAAGCTTAGAAGTGAAATTATTCCACTGGCTGGTATGCCCATGAACAATTTCAAATTTTTCCATGGTTTCACCCCTCATCATCTCTGTAAATTCCCACCCCCCCCCACCCCCACCCTGCGAACCCCACAATCGTCAGATATCCGTACTCATCCAATTCAGGTCTTTTCAATGTCCCCAGATCTAATTGCTCCACGACTGTTGCCATGCCTCCAGCTGCCGAGCCATGGACATCGCTCTATAAATATCTCCGCCTCACTCTCTTCCCGCCTTTAAGACAGTCCTTCAAACCTGCCTCTTTCACCAAGCCTTTGGTCATACAATCATAGAATTTACAGTGGAGAAGGAAGCCATTCAGCCCATTGAGTCTCACCGGTCCTTGGAAAGAGCACCCTATTTAAGTCCACAGCTCCACCCTATTCCCGTAACCCAGTGACCCCAGCAAATCTATTTTTGGACACTAAGGGCAATTTACAACGGCCAATCCACCTAACCTGCACATCTTGGGACTGTGGGAGGAAACCGGAGCATCCGGAGGGAACCCACGCAGACACGGGAGAACGTGCAGACTCCGCACAGACAGTGACCCAAGCCGGGAATCGAACCTGGGACCTTGGAGCTGTGAAGCAACTGTGCTAACCACTATGCTACCGTCATCTGCCGTGATTTCCACGTGTACCTTGGGATGCATTACAACATTAAAGGCACTATAACTGAAGGTTGTTGCTTAATTTCAGTTTCACTAGGCCGACAGTAACAACTTGAACCTAGTGCATTAAAACGGACCCAAGGCATTTAACGAGTGATGACTGCACAGTGCTCAGTTCCAGTTGCAACTCCTCAGATAATGAAACGGTTCACTCTCACATGCAGCAAAACTTGGACTACATGCAAGCTGGGGTTCTTAAGTGGCAAGTAACAGTCATGCCACACAAGTGTCAGGCAGTGCTCATCTCAAGAGAGAATTTAATCATCTGCCCATGACATTCATAATCGACATCCGACGGGGGTCACCAATGTTAGTTGTACATGAATTACGATTAATTGTATGCAGATGGTGAGCATTAACTCAGGAGTCCCTTGTGCCACTATAAAAAGACAGACTGAAAAGATGTCCAAAATCAAGATACTGTGGATGGTGGAAATCTGAAATAGAAAGAGAAAATGCTGGAAATACTCAGAAGTAAGGCAGCATCAATGGAGAGAGAAATGGAGTGAAAGATTCATTTTGGTGGCTTTTGCAGCTGAGCATTTCTGGGTTAGTTTGTGTATATTATGTTAGGAAACTGTAGCTCTGTAAATTAATGCTTACAGAAGTGTATGAAAGCTAGTTACAGGTCTCTCCTTCACCAACTAGCTTTTTCAAGTCTAACAACCATTTTTTTTTGTCTGTTAAATTATTATTTTTTTATTCATTCAGAGTTTACAGTTCAATGTCATTACATTGAGAAGCAACAGCTCTTGGTCTCTTCATGAACACTGCAGCCACCACCAGCAGGGACAGAGACAGCATCATGAAGCCAACGGATACTCCTTGCAGAACCCAAGAAGGAGAAGCACTATTTCCTTCATGCAGGCTCTTTGACTGGAGACTCTCATCTTCCAGGAAAATGGGACCAGGAGCACTCACTAATGTTCCCTCATGGTCATTGATACTCCTGCGCCGTATCTTTGGGCCACATTTGGATGAACAGTCATCCTGACAAGAGGGTGAACAGCCTTCAGCATTGCAGTGCAGGTAAACCCATCCACCAGTAGACTCCATTGCACCTCATGGTCAGGGGCAGGAACAGGAGTTGCCCAGCAGTCATGCAGCCTCAGGACAATCATTGGGTCAGTGCGATCCAGGACACGAACCTCCACAAACACTGTTTCCTGAAGGATGCTCCGAATGGGGTAGTCACTATCCACATACCAGGAACTGTAATCACCACCTGAAGGTGCTGTCCCGGGTTATTGAACCCAGCTTCCCAGTCTGAATCATCCTCTTCCCCAAGACATCTGTTTCATATATCAAGGATCCATCTTCCTCCTGCAATGAGGCTGACTCATTTAGTGGGAAAATGCTTTGACCCTTCAATACTCATCCGCTTGCTGGAGCCACAAGAGGTAATTGGAAAGTGGAAAGTCACAAATTGGGCAGTGATTAGTTTAGGCTTGCACTCAGCCTCTTGTCCATCCTTCACATACAGAGATGACAGTTTGAGGGCAGGACGGGTCAGGTTCCTGGAGATCACTATGAGGAACTGACCATCAGCTGTGCACACTGCAAAGTGAGAAAATCATTTCACTGCTCCTGTTGTTGGTCAGGGACCTCAAAATATCACTGACAAAGCCACAAACAGCTCATCTTCCTCTTGCAGCTCAACCATTGTTTTGATAGGATTGAGTAAGGATGTGTTTTTGACAAACACAGGAAAGTCAGTCATTGGAGTAGAGCTGTGCTGATTTAAACTGCCCCCAAAGACAGGCAAGAGGATTGCCAACTCTATTTATTAATGGGTGATTCTGAAACCTTCATTTATATTCTAAAACTATCCATTGTAATACAACCAAACCAATCTACAAATAGTTCTACCATAGGCCATCATTACCAGCTCTTAAAATCATTGATATCTGCTGCTTCCATCACCCTTGTGGGCTGAGTTCTAGATCTCTACCACTTGGAAGAAAAAATACAGTCCCTTGCCCCCAAGATCTTAAATCAGAGTCCCTAATCCTTGCCAGCTAGTGGGCTTGCCCTCGCCTACCTTCTCCACAACTGTCAATTGTGTCCACCTGAAATTCAACTACCTCCTGTAGTGATATTATGGTTGTGTTGCAATTCACCAACTGACCACTGGATGTCTCACAAGTTAACTGATCAGACACTGGCTGGAGGAAATAAAAGAGAGCTTGCATGTGCATGATTTTCATGTTGCCTTGTATAAAACATACCCCCAGTTAATGTTAAAATCATTTATAACCTTAACAAGTGTCCTTGTAATCAATCAGGCCATCCAACAACATTACACCCCCTCTTTTCTCCAAGGGGAACAGCCCCAATTGAAGCCCAAGATCTAATTGGCTTTGCCAATTACTATTACTCAATCTTCAAAGATTAAGGCATATGCACTTCCACCACCCACATCACTAAATGTCAGAATCTACCTCTCCCGCAACTATGACTTCACTTTAGCAAATTTCATCAGCCCTTTCTGCTGACATTACAGGGCTGTCCTAGCCCCCATTTCCTTTTTTTTTTATAAATTTAGATTACCCAATTATTTTTTCCAATTAAGGGGCAATTTTAGCATGGCCAATCCACCTACTCTGCACATTTTTGGGTTGTGGGGGCGAAACCCACGCAGACACGGGGAGAATGTGCAAACTCCACACGGACAGTGACCCAGAGCCGGGATCGAACCTGGGACCCTCAGCGCCGTGAGGCGGTTGTGCTAACCACTAGGCCACCGTGCTGTCCTAGCCCCCATTTTCAAGTCTAGTCTGCTCATTCTGCTGACATTACAGGGCTGTCCTAGCCCTCATTTTCCAGTCTTGCAGCACTTCACTCAAGCAATCCAACATCCACCAAATTCCCTTCATCAACCTCCAATTTCAAGTCCAGTATAATTTGCCTTTCAAAAAAAGTCAGCTCTCAACTCCAACCTGATGCCCATTATTTTTCTCTTGATAATATTTCAAAATCCTTGCCGACCAGAAGTCAAAAATCCATGTGCTGTTAAACCCTGAAGCTTGTCATATTGCAATCTAACACCTCCCCCTGATCTCGGGACAGAAGGATGATGTCAGGCCGATCACGGGGCTGGGGGGGGAGGGGGGGGGGGGGAGTGAGAGTGGGGGGGGGGGAAGTGGAGAGTGGGGGGGGGAGTGGCGTAGTGGGGGGGGGGGGGGAGTGCGCGAGTGGGGGGGGGGGAGTGTAGAGTGGTGGGGGACGTGAGAGTGGAGGGGGAGTGGAGAGTGGGGGGAGTGGAGTCAGTGGGGGGGGGGAGTGGAGAGTGGGGGGGAGGACGGTAGGGCGAGTGGGGGGGGGGAGGTGGAGCGTGGGGGGGAGTGGAGGAGATGGGGGGGGGATAGTGGAGAGTGTGGGGGGGGAAGTGAGGGGAGGGGGGGGAGAGGGGGAGGGGGGAAGAGGGGGAGGGGGAGAGGGGAGGGGGAGAGGGGGAGGAGGGGGAGGGGGGGAGAGAGGGGGAGGGGGGAGAGAGGGGAGGGGGGAGAGGGAGGGAGAGAGGGGAAGGGGGGAGAGAGGGGAAGGGGGGGAGAGAGGGGAAGGGGGGGGAGAGGGGGAGGGGGGGAGAGAGGGGGAGGGGGGGAGAGAGGGGGAGGGGGGGAGAGAGGGGGAGGGGGGGAGAGAGGGGGAGGGGGAGGGGGGGGGAGGAGAGGGGGAGTGGTGGGGTGAGGGGGAGTGTGGGGGGAGGGGGGCTCAAATCTAACAACCATTGACTAGAGAGTTAATTGGACCATCCATGGCCGGTTTAGCTCAGTTGGCTGGACAGCTGGTTTGTGATGCAGAACATGACCAACAGCGCGGGTTCAATTCCCCTACCGGCTGAGGTTGTTCATGAGGGTTCCGGCTTCTCAACCTTGTCCCTCGCCTGATGTGTGGCGATCCTCAGGTTAGCTCTCCTCCTCAAAGGGTCAGCAACCACACTGGGACTGCAGCGCTGAGGGTTCGAATCCCAACCCTGGGTCGCTGTCCGTGTGGAGTTTGCACACTCTCCCCATGTCTGCGTGGGTTTCACCCCCACAACCCAATGATGTGCAGGGTAGGTGGATTGGCCACGCTAAATTGCCCCTTAATTGGAAAAGAAAAATAACTGGGTACTCTAAAATGTAACAAAAAAAAGGGGACAGCAATCTATGGTCATGAGACTCTGATAACTTTACTTACTTTACTATTTCTACAAGAGTGTTTCAGAAGCTGGGAATTCTAACTCACCTTCTGACTCCCTAACAGGGGTGTAATGGAAAGAATGCTCTCCACTAGCCTGGATGAGCAGAACTCCAACAATACTTAAGAAGCTCAACAGCATTCAGGACAAAACAGCCTGCTTGATTGGCTCCTAGTAACCACTTTAAACATTCACTCCCTCCACCAGCAGCACACTGTTGCTGCACTGTGTACCATGGAAAAGATATGCCACAGAAATCCGTCAAGGCTGTAACCTCCTTCAGCTAGAAGAACAAGTGTAGCGGGGCATGCGAACTCCACCACTTGGAAGCTCCCCTCCAAGTCATGGACTACGCAATATTTCACCATTCCTTCATCGTCACTGAGTCAAAATCCTAGACCTCCCTTGCTAACGGCAGTGGATATACCAACACCACACAAGCTGCAGTGGTTTGAGGTGGCACACCACCATCTCAAGGACAATTAGGGATGGGCAATAAAAGCCAATTTCGCCAGTGATGCCCACATCCTAGGAACAAATAAGAAAACGAGCGTGACACTGGGATATGGTTTAATGGATTAAAGTTCAAACAAAGAATTATCAGGAAGGTATCTCACAATTAAATACATCTTTCGATCACAGGAGGGTGCAAAGCTATTAGATTGGTTTGATAAATCCTACGCCCAGTCACATACCTGCTTCTGTATAAAGCAAATGTGAGCGCCTGGTAAAGATTTTTAAAAAGCACCAGGCTCCTTTGTGCAGCCCAGCAAGTGGAATTGTGCATTTCTGCCATATATGTGTCCTTGACAATCAACCATCTGGACAGAGATCACCAAACCGTTGACTCACACGTAAATACTATTTATTTCACATCAAATTAAAGTGGTCAGCAGATGGTCAACTGCCAGATTTCCTTGAACCATTTAAAATTATATCTACATGGAATTGAATAAGTGCAGACTTTGTGGTCAACAGCGTTGGTGACACGTTGCCCACAAAGGCCTGGCAATTTCTGTGGTATCAATTTCACCGTTTGTAATGTTCATTTCATCTGGAGGAAATCACCATCCATTCATCCAGCAACAGTGGTGTCATCAAAGAGTATAATCAGTCAATCACAAGAAAGAATTCTCAAAGTCGACAAACTAATCAGTACGATGCACTAGTTATCCTTCATTTTTTAAATAAATTTCACAAGAGACCAAAATAAAGGCTGGGACAGAGAGATTAGAAATAGAAACTAAACTTTAAAAGGATATTAAAAAAATATGAAATTCTCAGACTGGAAAAATTAAGCACAAATCAAACAGAAAATTAGTTTTTCAGTTCCAGGGAGGTGTTCGGAAGTAGACATGACTTGGTAAGTAAATCTTCAAAAATAAGGAACATCTCGCCAACAAGATTTTAAAATGATATTATAGCACAAGTGGTAGGTTCTTGTTAGTTCAGTGGTTTCTAAATAATTGTTATCAGCTGGTCTTCAACATTGCTCCCCATGGAGGGCTGGGGAACCACTGACAGCAACTTCTGGGTTTTTGTTATACCAGAAGTAACGACAGTGAATGCTGACACGGTTACACTAGCATTAGTGCAACATCCAAGCGATCGAAAACAAGCTGGATGAACTTAATGCCAGACTTACCTCTCAGAGGGAAGTAAGAGACTGTTGTGTGCTCTGTTTCACAGAGACATGGCTCACCCCCGCCTCACCGGACTGTGCCATACAACCTGAAGGCTTCTCAATTCACCGGGCGAATCGCACTGCGTCATCAGGCAAAGCGAAGGGTGGAGGGGTGTGCCTCCTCATCAACTCCTCCTGGTGCTTGGATGTGGCGACCCTGGCGACCTACTGCTCCCCAGACCTGGAATACCTGACCGTGAAGTGGCGCCCATATTATCTTCCACGCGAGTTCACTTCAGCCATTATCGCAGCGGTCTACATCCCACTCCAGGCAGAAGTGAGGAAGGCGCTGGACGAACTATACACAGTTATAAACAACTACGAAACAGAACACCCGGAGGCCTTGTTCATCGTGGCCGGAAACTTCAACAGGGCCAACCTCAAGAGTGTACTGCCAAAATTCAACCAGCACATCTCCTGTCCCACCAGGGGCGACAACACTCTTGACCACTGCTACTCAAAAATTAAGAACGCCTACTGTTCCATCCCCCGACCGCACATTGGGAAATCAGACCATAAGATGGTGCTCCTTCTCCCGGCATACGAGCAGAAACTCAAGCGGGAGAATCCAGCTAAGAAGGTTGTGCAGTGCTGGTCCGAGGAGACAGAAGAGCTCTTACGTGACTGCTCAGAGACAGTGGACTGGCCCATATTTAAGAACTCAGCGACCAACTTAAATGAGTATGCCACCACCGTCACAGACTTCATCAGCAACTGCGTGGACGACTGCGTGCCAAAGAAAGCAGTACGTACGTTCCCCAACCGGAAACCATGGCTCAATCGCGAGATTGACTCCCTACTGAAGGACAGATCTGAGGCGTTCAAGGCAGACAACCCTGACCTATACAAGAAATCCAGGTACGACCTCCGCAAAGCCATCCGAGATGCCAAGAGAGAATATCAAACTAAGCTAGAGTCACAGACAGACTTTCGGCGGTTGTGGCAAGGACTAAACAACATAACGGGCTACAAAGCGAAGCCGAGCAGTATCTCTGGCAGCAGCGCACCCCTCCCCGATGAATTCAATGCATTCTATTCTCGGTTCGAGTAGGTAACCAACATTCCGCTGTCGAGTGCCCCAGCAGCCCATAATTCTCCCAGACCCACCATCACAGCTTCCAAAGTCAGATCGGCCTTCCTGAAAGTGAACCCTCGGAAGGAGACGGGCTCGGATGGGATCCCTGGTCGTGCACTCAGAGCCTGCGCGGACAAGCTGGCAGAGGTATTCGCGGACATCTTTAACCTGTCCCTACTCCACTCCGAGGTCCCCACCTGCTTCAAGAAGACCACCATCATACCGCTACCAAAGAAGAATCAGGCAACGTGCCTCAATGACTACCGTCTGGTGGCCCTGATTTCAGTCGTAATGAAGTGCTTCGAGAGGTTGATCGTGAGGCGCATCACCTCCATACTCCCAGAACGCCTTGATCCACTGCAATTCGCATACCGTTGCAACCGGTCCACATCAGACGCCATTTCCCTGGCCTTACACTCATCCCTAGAGCACCTTGAAAACAAGGACTCCTACATCAGACTCCTATTTATTGGCTACAGCTCCGCCTTCAACACCATAATCCCAGCCAAGCTCATATCAAAGCTCAAAAACCTAGGACTTCGCTCCTCACTCTGCAACTGGATCCTCGATTTTCTGACCAACAGACCACAATCAGTAAGGATAAACAACAACACCTCCTCCACAATAGTCCTCAACACCGGGGCCCCGCAAGGCTGCATACTTAGCCCCCTACTCTACTCCCTGTACACACACGACTGCATGGCAAAACCTGGTTCCAACTCCATCTACAAGTTTGCTGACGATACGACCATAGTGGGCCGGATCTCGAATAACGACGAGTCAGAATACAGGAGGGAGATAGAGAACCTAGTGGAGTGGTGTAGCGACAACAATCTCTTCCTCAATGCCAGCAAAACTAAAGAGCTGGTCATTGACTTCAGGAAGCAAAGTACTGTAGACACCCCTGTCAGCATCAACGGGGCCGAGGTGGAGATGGTTAGCAGTTTCAAATTCCTAGGGGTACACATCTCCAAAAATCTGTCCTGGTCACCCACGTCGATGCTACCACCAAGAAAGCACAACAGCGCCTGTATTTCCTCAGGAAACTAAGGAAATTTGGCATGTCCACATTAACCCGTACCAACTTTTACAAATGCACCATAGAAAGCATCCTATCGGGCTGCATCACAGCCTGGTATGGCAACTGCTCGGCCCAGGACTGCAAGAAACTTCAGAGAGTCGTGAACACCGCCCAGTCCATCACATGAACCTGCCTCCCATCCATTGACTCCATCTACACCTCCCACTGCCTGGGAAAAGCGGGCAGCATAATCAAAGATCCCTCCCACCCAACTTCTTCCATCGGGCAGGAGATACAGAAGTCTGAGAACACGCACGAACAGACTCAAAAACAGCTTCTTCCCCACTGTCACCAGACTCCTAAATGACCCTCTTATTGACTGACCTCATTAACACTACACCCTGTATGCTTCATCCGATGCTTATGTAGTTACATTGTATATCTTGTATTGCCCTATTATGTATTTTCTTTTATTCCCTTTTCTTCCCATGCAGTTAATGATCTGTTGAGCTGCTCGCAGAAAAATACTTTTCACTGTACCTCGGTACACGTGGCAATAAACAAATCCAATCCGATTAGGATTGCAAATCCAGGCCATAGAATGTACAGCACAGAAACAGGCCATTCGGCCCACGTGGTCTGAGCCACATGTTTAAGTTTTGCACAGCTGCCTTCTGAAGTGGTCACTCAGGCCGTTCAGTATTATCAAGGTTAAGATCCATCTCCATCTCCTGTGGATATTTAGACACAGGCAAAACATGCCAGCTGATCAGGGGCAACAGGAGAATGAAATAAAAAAAAACATGGAATTGCTCCAGGAACATCCATCAATACTCCCTGCAGCTCCTGAAACTAGGTCAACTGAGGCAAAGAGATCTGCCGCAGCGGGTCCATTACAAGCAAAGGATTTCACAGCATTTCAAAAGATATAAACATTTATTTTAAGGCAAAATGGAACAGGCTTTCCCTGAACATTCCCTTTCAACCAAAAGCACCGAATAATCATTTTCTCCAGAAAGTTCCATTCTCTATTTTGATTTTTGTTTTGAAACAAGTGTTTGTGGCAGTGGCGATGAGAAATCTGCAGAAGCTGCAGGCTTTGAGCGAGCTAACTTAAATTCCTATTAAACCGTACAACTAACTGGCATATTGGGCTAGGAGACATCAAAATGCGAAATCAAAATATTTAGAGAAAAATGAAGTGCAAATGTATTTCATGGAACCATTTAGGATGATTTGCAATTCTATTACATATCAACGGGGTGATGAATTAAACGCTTTACGTTTTTGTAATCATCCGTTGTTGAATTACTGTCAGGACATTAGCTTATTTAAGTAACATGCAGTCAAAGTTAAGAACATATTCAGCCCCTCCCCTTTCCCTTGCGGAATGTGGATGCTAAACACACACTACGAGTGAGTTACACAACTGTGTTGGACATTTAAGCCTAGTCACCACCACATCAATTAATTATATTCACTGTTATTTCATCTTGTTCAAATTATGAATCCAACTTTAAATCTCCAGAATCACTGTGGGTGCTAAGATGTACTGTTGCCTTTTTAACTGGATACTGATATGACAATTATTAATGACGATATTGCTTCTCAGAGTCGCCAGGTATCAAATTACACCACCACAAGGCTTTACTGGATATCGATCAAAGACCAAACAACCAGTTAGTTAGTTCAAGTTCAACGATAGTTTATTTACACACAAGAATTACTTCGACATGCAACATAAAACACTACAAGCTAAATTACACCTAACACTACAACAACCTGTACTTAACTTCAGGCACCCGGCTTTATGCAGAGGAACAAGGCCTTTGTTTGGATCTTGCGTGGCTGGGACTGGAGAAGTGGCTTCATTTCTGCTGGGCTCATCAGTCTGGTAGCGATCGTTGGTCTTGAACTTGTCTTCTGGTCGTGATGCTGTACTTGGTTTTAGGCGTAAGTCGGGGCCAAGAGAGACCGAGCGCCGGGGTCAAGAGAGACCGAACACATGGCAGTGTCTCTCTTTATCCTTCTGGGGTTTCGCGCTATTTCGGGCGGTCCTTAGCTTTGGACCCAATAATTCGGTAGGCTTCGATTACTGCCTTCCAATTTTGGCTAATAAAGGGGCGGGTGCCTTGATGTCCTGAGCGGTCATTGACCGTGGCTTTTTGGGCTCCCTGAGCAAAGGGAGTGGCGCCGATGAGTCTGTTTCTGTATCTGTTACCCGAGTACAGGTTTTTTGTTCTAGGGAAATGTGTCATGAGAATGCAAAGTAGCTGGGGGGTTTCGATAGAGTGTAGTTATCTGAGTTGCCAATATAAGCTCTGAGGGTCTGAGTCCTGGGCTGACCATATTTCCTATGGTCCTTTGCAGGTGGCCATATTTCCCAGGATGCTTTGTAAGTGGCCATCCCAGATAGCTACAGTATCAAATTCTTCAATCTAAGCATTTTCTACTTCAAACAGAATTGTTATCAAAGACACTGCAAGAACCCCCTACAATTCAGGTGGAAGAGTGAAATATTAGTACCATAACCCCCCAGCCCCACGCCTGACACCTGCCTCCACTCACTGGCACCTGCAGTCCCCAGCACCTCTTCTCCCAGGGCCTCTCTCCCTCGCACTTGCACATCCTGGCCCTAGGCTCCCCGGGCCCCTCTCCTCAGCTTCCGGCCCATGGCCCCTCAGGCCCTGAACTCACCACTGCTGGTGTTCGTTGCACCTCCAATCACAGACTGTTTCCCACCCACCTTGCTGCTGAGTGAGTCCATCAGCAGAAAACACGGGAAAGGAATGGTCTATGGGTTGAAGGAGCAACTCCACACAGCTTCTTCCATTCAAACTTACCTGGCTGACCGGCATTTTGAAAACCGGTTCTGGGGGATGGATAAAGGGGCTTCGAGGGCTGAAGGTGACCCTCTGGCTGCACGTTGGACAAGCCTGTCTTAACTATATATCAATTGGCTATTAATTGTATTTAGATGGATATTAACTGGGGATTCACCTGTTCATATAACCATAGTTTTATTTGCTTTTCTCTGTGCAGAATATTTGGAGAGAGAACCTTTCAGAACCGACCTGAAACACCTCTGTTCAGATTAGACTTCTAGGAACTACTGACTCTTCAGACAGTCTTGGCTCCTCCCATTAACTAAATCACCTGTACCCAAAGCACAAGGCATTCTTATAGGGGCTGGTTCAGCATAGGGCTAAAGAACTGGCTTTTAAAGCAGACCAACAGCACGGTTCAATTCCCGTACCAGCCTCCCTGAACAAGCTCTGGAACGTGGCGACTTTTCACAGTAACTTCATTTGAAGCCTACTTGCGACAATAAGCGATTTTCATTTTCTTGTGTTTCTTTTTCCAAGATATCCCTTGACTTGTTTAACCGGGACCAAACACAATACTCCTCATAAATTATTTACACCCCAGGGGTCCTTAAAACCTCAACAATATTCCATTAGCTAGATATCTGTAAACAAGTGAGCGGTTCTCAAGATTTATTAGCAGAACATGTCACCTGCAAATCAATGATTACCTCATTTTGATTACCTCTGGGCTGCTTTAGCTCAGTGGGCTAGACAGCTGGTTTGTGATGCCAGCAGCGCGGGTTCAATTACCGTACCAGCCTCCCCGAACAGGCACCGGAATGTGGCGACTAGGGGCTTCTCACAGTAACTTCATACTTGTGACAATAAAAGGTTATTATTATTACGGTTATTATTATTTTTACAAGACCGTAATCACCACTCTAGCAGTCATACTGTCAGTATACATCTTAATCCAGGTTTTAATAACATTACTGCAAAAAAATCACCACATTGTTTGTAATTATTATTGTATATTGTAAAGTGTTTGATCCTTCAATGCGTGGCTATCCGAGTTCTAACATTATATTCATAGAGATCATACATCTTCACGAATTGGTTGAAGGTAAATTCTGCCTCGGAGCACTTATGCCAAACAGTAATAATTCAAATGACTGTCGACTTTTCTTTATCTCTCCATGAAGTGCCTCAAAGCTCATCCACTATAAGGGAGATAACAAATGCCAATTGCCTTTCTTTTGTAATGCAGGCTCTTTGCTGAGTTTAGGTTGCACATTGCATAAAATGGGCAGGGCATGGAGTCCAATGAACATAAATAGCAAATGGAAATCACAATATAGAGAAGCAGAATTAGGTCATTCGGCACATTGAGTCTGCTCCGCCATTCAATCAGATAAAATAGATAACACACCTGGACTATTCAGCCAGGCTGTACCTTCAGGCAAATGAAAAAATAAACTGGCTCGCGTGTCCAACAATCCCTGCCTTTAAATCTATTTCTGGTTTGAGACAAGAGTCTTTGTGTGCTGTACTTACATCAGGTTCCAACATCACGCATTTCTGAAATGCTTTTGCAGCACCTTCAAAGTTTTCCAATCCCAGATATGCGCAGCCCAAAGAAAACCAAATTCCGAGCTGGAAAAAATATAGATTGGATTTTAAAATGGAATTTTTTACAATTAACAGCATATGCAAGTCAAGCAAAACATTACTCTGCATAACCAATGCCACAGTAACACACAGAATTGCAACTAATCACAATCGCCAACTATTGAGCTTTAATCGGGAAATTTAAACTTTAGTTCAAGTGAGAACTTTCAGTAACTTTTTCATGAATCGAAGTTTTAAAAAAAAATTCTAATCTTCATCTGTCCTCCCCTGATGAGCGATGCATGTGGGTGGAATGTTCCATACATGCTGATACTTCATGTTTAGGCAGAATGTGTCAGTGGGCTTTTCATTTAGTGGAGGCATCACAGTTAGGCTTGTCCTGTTTTCGCCCAATATATGCATATGTAAGTTTTCCGAAGGTTGATGAAATGAAATCAGGACCAGGAACCACAGCTGATTTTCCTCATTGTGCACCTTGTAACCCATGCATAAGGCCCCAAGAAGCAGATCTGGCCAGTGGGACTCAGCGCTAACAGAAGCGCAGACAGCTCCAGAGCTCTGCTACAAGGATGAAGACCCCAATCTGGTCTCACTTCCTTGAATGTAGTCATGCAGCATTCCAGGAACATTCCAACCAATAGTTTCACAAGGGCAAGCTCTACGGGTGGTGTGTTTGTGCAACTCATCAATTTTGGCCAGTAAAAATTTTCAAGGGTCCCGAAGTCAAAACTGCATGAGCTCCTGCAAGGCAAACTTCACACACTGCTCAGGGACACTGTGGTCCCAACTGTACTGCTGTCCGGGTGGAGTTCAATTAAGAGAGTCATGTTCAGATATAAGGGGTGGGATTCTCCCCTACCCGGCGGGGCAGAGCGGCGTGAACCACTCCGGCGCCGGGCCGCCCCAAAGGTGCGGAATCCTCCGCACCTTCAGGGGCTAGGCCCACCCTGGAGTGGTTTACGCCCAACCCGCTGGTGGGAAAGGATCAGTGTGCCCCGATCACGGGCCAGGCCACTGAGGAGGAACCTCCCGGGGCCAAACCCCCCCCCCCCCCCCCCCCCCGTGCTCCCCCAAGAATCCCGGAGGCCGCCCGCACCGCCAGGTCCTGCTGGAAAGGGACCTACTCCAATTTACGCCGGCGGGACTGGCAAAGAACTGGCGGGTCTTCGGCCCATCGTGGGCCTGAGAATTCGTGGAGCCCCAGGGCCCATTGAGTCGCGCTGATCCCCGCCATTCTCCGAGGCGGACGGCGCGACTCACACCGGGGCCATGCTTGGGGGCGGAGAGATTTTGGAGAACGGCGGGGGGTCGGAGAATCCCACCCAAGATATAGAGGTTTTCTATTCTGTATGGTTGAACATCACACTACATGGTGTATTACTAACTGGACTACTGGGAAAAACTACATACAAACTGAACTTTGGTTATTTGCTATAAAGCCAAAGTCACTGTATTATGGAAAAGTTTAGACTGTAATCTTCTGACTGTTTCAGGGTCTTATATCTGCCTTATCCCAGGTGCCTCACAATACCCCAATTATCGCGGTATCCGAATTGCGACTGATAGAGAATTTGCACAGCCATATAACCGAGAGGTAGCACGGTAGCACAGTGGTTAGCATAAATGCTTCACAGCCTCAGGGTCCCAGGTTCGATTCCCGGCTGGGTCACTGTCTGTGTGGAGTCTGCACGTCCTCCCCGTGTGTGCGTGGGTTTCCTCCGGGTGCTCCGGTTTCCTCCCACAGTCCAAAGATGTGCGGGTTCGGTGGATTGGCCATGATAAATTGCCCTTAGTGTCCTAAAAAATAAGGTTAATGGGGGGGGTTGTTGGGTTAAGGGTATGGGGTGGATACGTGGGTTTGAGAAGGGTGATCATTGCTCGGCACAACATCGAGGGCCGAAGGGCCTGTTCTGTGCTGTACTATGTCTATGTCTATGAGAGAGGCCATGATCATTGAACTTCCTGCATTTTGACAGGTGTTTCGGCTAGTGAACAGGAATCGTCTCCAAGCTGGCATCCTGATACTGAATGTACTGTTCATTGAGGCTAGTGAAGCTTGCAGAATGTGTACAGCTGAGATTAGAATCTGTGTTCCTCCGTTATCTGGGAAAAGTGAGATAAGGATAAGCTGCATCTTGCTTGCTCAGGAAAATACAGAGCCGGTAAACACAATTTAAGACACCGGGGTTCTGCATTGTTCAGCAGAGAGTGAGTGTCAAAACTTTAGTTCCATTTTTAATGCAGATTAACTGTATTTAATCGACTACGGTCAACAATTCCAGATCACTTTAGCAAGGTGTGGTTGCCATTAAATTTCATCTGCATAACAATGTCAGAATCCAACCCGCCTCGGTTCACCTGCTTTCTCATCCATACCGTTGCTACCTCAAGACTATTCAAATATCCCCCTGGTCGGACTCCCATTCCCCCCCTCCCCTTCCATCATTTTTTTTCTTCTTTTAAAATTGTTTTTATTAAAGCTTTATTCAACCAGAATCTTTGCATAACAGAAAAATAAACAAAAAATCCTTAACAAACCTAGGTGGCTATGATTATATAAAACTCAAATATACATTAAATAGACAATTCCCCCCACCTGAAGCCACCCCCCCCCCACCTGAAGCCACACCCCCCCCCCCCCCCCCAAGTTGCTGCTGACACTTTACCGCTCCCCCAGAAAGTCAAGGAAAGGTTGCCACCGCCGGGAGAACCCCAGCAATGACCCTCTCAAGGCGAACTTTATTCGCTCCAGGCTGAGGAACCCAGCCATATCACTAACCCAGGTCTCCACACTCGGGGGTTTCGAGTCCCTCCACATTACCAAGATCCGTCTCCGGGCTACCAGGGAGGCAAAGGCTAACACTTCGGCCTCTTTCGTTTCCTGCACTCCCGGATCGTCTGACACCCCAAAGATCGCTATTGTTGGACTCGGCTTCACCCGCATGTCCAAAATCCTGGACATAGCCCTCGCAAAGCCCTGCCAGAATTCGTTAAGTGGCGGGCATGCCCAAAACATATGGACATGGTCCGTTGGACTCCCTGCACATCTCGCGCACCTATCTTCCACCCCAAAGAACTTGCTCATTCTCGCTGTCGTCATGTGAGCCCGGTGCACCACCTTAAACTGAATTAAACTGAGCCTGGCACACAATGCGGACGAATTCACCCTTCCCAGGGCATCAGCCCACAGGACCTCATCCAGCACCTCGCCTAGTTCCTCCTCCCACTTGCCTTTCAGCTCCTCCACTGAGGCTTCCTGCAGCTCCTGGTATATGTCCGACACCTTCCCCTCTCCTACCCAGATGCCAGACACCACCCTGTCCTGTATCCTTCGAGGTGGTAGCCGCGGAAATGTCTCCATCTGTTTTTTGAGAAAGTCCCGGACCTGGAGGTATCTAAAAGCATTTCCCGGGGGCAGGCCGAACTTCTCCTCCAGCGCCTTCAAGCTAGGGAAAGTCCCATCTATAAACAGGTCTCCCATCCTTCTAATGCCTGCCCTATACCAGCCTTGAAACCCCCTCGTCTATCTTGCCCGGAGCAAATCTATGGCTGCTCCGTATCGGGGTCCAAACTGAAGCCCCCTCCTCGTTCCTGTGCCTCCTCCACTGACCCCAGACCCTCACCCAAAACAGTATTTTGACCCGCGGGGTCTTGTTTGCCCACACAAATCCTGTGATAATCCTGTTCACCCGCTTGAAGAAGGATTTGGGGATGAAAATGGGGAGGCACTGAAAAACGAACAGGAATCTGGGAAGAACCGTCATCTTCACAATCTGCACTCTTCCCGCCAGGGAAAGCGGGAGCATGTCCCACCATCTGAAGTCTCCTTCCATCTGCTCTACAAGCCGAGATAAGTTGAGCCTGTGTAGGGCATCCCAGTTCCTAGCCACCTGTATACCTAAATAACGAAAGCTCCTCTCCACTATCTTGAGCGGGAGCTCTCCCAGTCTCTCCTCCTGACCCCTAGCGTGGATTACAAACAGCTCACTTTTCCCCACGTTCAACTTGTACCCCAAGAAGCTACGAAAGTCCTCCCAGGATCCGCATGACCTCCCCCATCCCCTCTAGCGGGTCCGAAATATACAACAGCAGGTCATCCGCGTAGAGGGAAACCCGGTGCTTCTTCCACCCCCCCCCGGGACCAGCCCACTCTAGTTCCTCGAAGTCCTCAGCGCTATGGCCAACGGCTCAATTGCCAGGGCAAATAGTAACAGGGATAGGGGGCACCCCGCCTCGTCCCTCGCTACAGCCTAAATACTCCAACCTCAGCCGGTTTGTGGACACACTCGCTACGGGTGCCTGATATAGTAGCTTGACCCACCCTATGAATCCCTCCCCGAATCCAAACCTACCTAACACTTCCCACGGGTACTCCCACTCCACCCTGTCAAAGGCTTTCTCTGCATCCATTGCAGCCACTACTTCTGCATCCCCTCCCTCCGAGGGCATCATAGTAATATTCAGGAGCCTCCTCACATTTGTGTCCCGTTGCCTCCCTTAATGAAACCCGTCTGGTCCTCCTCGATCACTCCCGGGACGAAGTCCTCTATTCTGGTAGCCAGAACTTTTGCTAGCAGTTTGGCATCTACATTCAGGAGTGATATCGGCCTGCAGGACTCACATTGAGCTAGATCAATGCCTGCGACATCGTTGGGGGGAGGGTTCCTCTTTCCTTTGCTTTGTTAAAGGTTCTTAGCAGGAGTGGGCTCAGTAGCTCCGAGAATTTCTTATAAAATTCTACAGGAAAGCCATCCGGACCCGGGGCCTTGCCCGACTGCGTACTTGCCAGTCCCTTAACTATCTCCTCCAACTCAATCGGAGCCCTTGAAGACTTCATTGATCCTCTCTGGGCTCAACACCCTTCTTATCCCTCCCCCGATCTCCCTGGCCGCCTCTCTCCTGCAAAGTTGGTGCACCAGCATCCTACTTGCTTTCTCCCCATACTCGTAGACTGCCCCTTTCACTTTCCTCAACTGTGCCTCCGCCTTCCCCATGGTCAGCAAATCAAACTCCGCCTGTAATCTCCGGCGCTCCTTTAGCAGCCCCCCCCCCCCCCCCAGGGCCTCCGCGTACTTCCTGTCTAACCTAAGCATCTCTCCCACCAGCCTCTCCCTCTTCTTTCTGTGGGACCTAATAGAGATTAACTCCCCTCTGATGACCGCCTTTATAGCTTCTCAAACCGCTGCTGCTGTTACCACCCCTGTGTCATTCGTCATCACATGGTTCGGAATGCTCCTCCTTATCCCCCACAGACCTCTTCATCCACCAGCAGCCCCACATCCAATCTCCAGAGAGGGCACTGCCCCCACTCCGCACCTAGTCGCAGGTCCACCCAGTGCGGGGCATCGTCTGAGACTGCAACGGCCGAATACTTGACCCCCTCAACCCTCGGGATTAACGTTCTGCTCAACACAAAAAAAGTCAATCCGCGAGTAGTCTTTGTGAACGTGAGAGAAAAAGGAGAACTCCTTTGCCCTTGGCCGCGCAAATCTCCACGGGTCCACGCCCCCCATCTGATCCATGAACTCCCACAGGGCCCTGGCAGCCACCGGTCTCATTCCCGACCTGGACTTAGACTGGTCCAGCGCCGGATCCAAGACCGTATTAAAGCGCACCCCCCCACAATTGTCAAGTTACGGGATTTTTTGCAACATGCGCCTCATGAATTCCGCATCGTCCCAGTTCAGTAACACCACCCGGGGCCCCTGTAACCTGCCACTCACCATTATGTACCTACCCCCCTTGTCCGCCACGATACTCCCCGCTTCTAATGCCACCCGTTTACTAACCAGAATTGCCACCCGTTTGGTTTTTGAGTCTAGCCCCGAGTGGAACACCTGGTCAACCCATCCCCTCCTTAACGTCGTTTGGTCAGCGAGTTTTAAGTGCGTCTCCTGTAGCATGGCCACGTCTGTCTTTAATCCCTTTAAGTCCGAGAACATGAGGGACCTCCAGACCGGCCCGTTCAGGCCCCTCACATTCCTCGTGATCAGCCTGGACGGGGGGTTGCCAACTAGCCATTTCCCTTTCTCGGCCAGCCATGTGCCCGCGCCCCCCCGCTCGCTCCAGCCGGAGGCACCCCAACCCGACTCTCCATCTATCCGCAACAGTTGGCTCCCCTTCAGTCAGCAAAGCAGCACCCCTTCCCTGCATCCCCCAGCCCCCCAATCCCAATCCCCCATGCCAAGCGCCTGCTTAGCACTGATTCCCCCCCCCACATTGAGCTTCCATAAGTCAGCTGACACATGCTGACCCCGGTTGCTCCCGCCTCTATCTTCAACCTTACTATTGTCTCCTCCTTCAGGCCGCCCCCCCCCCACCCCGCAGGGTAAGAGCCATCCGGATCCTTCCCGTGCACCGGACAACACAACCCGGGTGTTACCCCGCCCCCTGAAACACAAAAAAAACAGCAAAAGAAAAACAAACAAACTTAAATTCTACCAACAAACTTACACCAGGCCAACACCTGGTTACACATCTCCGCTAGCGCGTTTCACCCACGTGCAGCTGCCCCTTATGCCTGTCCTGGTACATTACCCAAAGCCTCGCTGGATGCAGGAGCCCGAACTTCACCCCTTTGCGGTGGAGGACCGCCTGAGCCCGGTTGAAACCTCCTCGCCAGTTCAGCTCCCAAGTATGTGAATCTCGCGGTTCTCCCACTTACTGCTCCGCTCCTTCTTTGCCCAACGCAGGACACGCTCCCTGTCTGTAAAGCAGTGGAACCTTATCACCATCGCCCTCGGTGGTTCATTCGCCTTCAGTTTCCTCGCAGGATTCTCTGCGCCCCATCCAGTTCCAGGGGCCGCGGGAAGGCCCCCGCGCCCATCAGCGTCCCCAGCATTGTAGTCACATACGTGCTCGCGTCCGCCCCTCCACACCTTCAGGAAGGCCCAGGATCCGTAGGTTGCGACTCCGAGACCTATATTCGAGGTCATCCAGTCTTTCCTGCCATCTCTTGTGTCGGGCCTCGTGCGCCTCCATCCTGACCGCCAGGCCCAGGATCTCGTCCTCATTCTCGGATACCTTCCTTTCCACCTCTTTGATCGCCTTCTCCTGTACCTTCTGAACCTCCACCATCTTTTCCATGGAGGCCTCCATAGGGGCCAGCATCTCCGTCTTCAGCTCTGCGAAGCAGCTCCTCAGAAACTCTTGCTGCTCTCTCGACCACTGGGCCCACCCTTCATGGTCTGCCCGGCCGCCATTTTGTCCTCCCGGACCCGCTCCGCTCTCTTCCCCGCAATCGCTCGTTTCCTGGTTCCCCCCATACAGCATTGAGGGGGATCTCTCCAGCGTCCTTTCCCACGCTGGTATTCGCCTTCGAAGTGCCGATGCCGCCTCGTTTAAAGGCCCGAAATCCCAATCCCGGCGGGAGCTGCCGTGTACGCGACCTAGTCGGACATGGCCGCTACCGGAAGCCCCTCCCCTTCCATAAATTTAACTAATCCAAAACTCTGATGCCCATATCCAATCTCCCACCAAGCCTATCACCCCAGGCTCGCTGACCAATATTGGCTCCCAGTCTGGTAATGGCTTAATTTTCACCTTTTATCCTGGTTTTCAAATTACTCTACGTGCCCTCACCCGTTCCTATTTCTATAACTTCCTCCAGCCCCACAACTCTCCAAAACACCTGCACCCATCCATTTCTGCAACCCCGATTTTAAATCGTTCCACCACTGGCAGCTGTGCCCTCAACTCTTACAGCCGTAAACTCTGAAATTCCTATGCCTCTCCTCTGCCATTCCTCATTTATAACCTACCTCCCTGACCAAGCATTTGGCCACCTGTCCTAATATCTCCTATTTATAATAATATTATTATCACATGTAGGCTTACATTTACACTGCCATGAAGTTACTGTGAAAATCCCCCAGTCGCCACATTCCGGCACCTGTTCGGGTCCACTGAGGGAGAATTCAGAATGTCCAATTCACCTAACAAGCATGTCTTTCAGGACCTGTGGGAGGAAACCGAAGCACCCGGAGGAAACCCACGCAGACACAGGGAGAACGTGCAGACTCCGCACAGAGTGACCCAAGCCGGGAATCAAACCCGGGTCCTTGGAGCGGTGAAGCAACAGTGCTAACCGCTGTGCTACCGGCTATGTGGTGCGGTGTCAAGTTCTGTTTGATAAAGCTGCTGTGAAACACTGTGGGACATTTTATTACATTAAAGGCGCCACAGAAATGCACTCTGTTGCTGGTAATAGAGGAACAATAAGCGGAGCAACCAGTTTAAATAGCTCAGCTGCTATCGGCCACAACACGAACATCACTTTCTGAGATCGACCAGTTATTTACCTAGCACCCGCAATCGCCGGGATCCATGTAGCGCTAACCACCAACAAAACAGCAGCTAGCCTATGGATGGGACTTTGCAACGTGATCTGCCAAAAAGCTAAAACAAATAATTGCAACAAATATATTTTTTAAAATCATTCAATCCAAAAGATAATTTATCCCTGCAACCTTCTTGTTTACATCTCCACAGTTCCTAGACCACAAATCTGCCACATTGGCCAGCATGCATTTCAAGCATCTGGATGTCTGGATTTACATCTGAGGGAATGAAATGATACTTGAAAAGTCTGGATTTGGTCACAGCTGAATAAAAACAAGGTGAAATTAATTTCCACAAAAATAAAAGCCACCACAACATGAGACTCGTACTCATAATCCTCATCACTGGCTGTCCCTCGATTTGAGGATGACGTCAACTCTGGGTTGTGGGTTCCTGCCATTGGCCCTCATGTGACTGAATAGGCCGGCTCTCAACCCACGGGTCTTTGATCACATGGTACAGGGCATCCCATAAAGTAGTGGGATTACACTACTGTAAAGGGCCGTCAATTATCAGCTAATATTTTGAACGTCACACGTTCTCCCTCTCCTGCACCCGAGCCAGAGATGGTAGTATCTTATGCAGAGAAAGCACTTGACAGGGTAGAATGGGACTTTTGGTTTGAAATCCTTGGGAGAATTAGATTTGACCAAAACTTTGTTTCATGGATCTGTTTACTATACGATGGCCCTACTGCCAGCATTCACACAAATACTTTCCCCTTGAATAGGGACAGTAGGCAGGGCTGTCCACTCTCTCCTCTTTTATTCGCCCTGGCAATAGAGCCTCCCTCTGAGATCTTCCAATCAATGGAGTATTAATCGGGATACCATCAGTGGCAGAATGAAGACACTCCATACTTTCGGTTTCATCTCTGGCTATAAATTAAATCGAGTTAAGAGTGAATGTTCTCCGGTCATAGTTCCTGCACCATTGCCCTTAGCGGACAGATTTCAGCTACTTTCAGGTTCGCGATTTCACCTGTTTGGCTTTCCCATCCTATCCTCTGGTTCCACTTTACTGGAGAGGATTCTTTCCTCAGCTCAGCTGGGTAGGGAGTCTATCTCAGTCCTATATGGCACATTCTCTCATCCAATCCCTCCGCGCTGAAATGAAATGAGGGTGAAATGGGAAAGTGAACTGGGTCCTATATTCACTAGCGAGGTTTGGAGAGAGGCCCTACACAGGGTCAACTCCACGTCCTCATGTGCCTGATTGAGCCTAATTCAGTTCAAAGTGCTACATAGGACACACTTGACCAAGGCAATGATGAGCGGGTTTCCCCCAAATGTTGAGAACAGATGAGGCCGCTGTTCGCTTGCCTCTGCAGATCACATGCATACATTTGATCCTGCCCCACACTCGTCAATGTCTGGGCTTCATTTTTTAACACTGTCTCCGATTAGATTTCTCCGATTAGATTTACAGTAATGCCCGCTGGGAGCCATACTTGGGCTTTTGACTCTCCAGCAATTCTCTCTGGGGTAGAGGCAGCTATTATCACTTTTGCCTCATTGATGGCACATAGGTGGATACTGCTAGGTTGGAGGTCTCCCGCTTCACCTTGTGCCTCTGACTGGCTGGGGGACTTGGATGTCCTTTTTACATCTAAATTTACTATCAGGGATTCTGTTGAGAGATTCAAACTGAAACGGCAACTGTTCATCTCCTTTCTCAAAGATCTAGTCACCATCAGTTGTCAGGGATTTTGCTTTTTCTTTGTTTTGTTTGTATTATTGGGAAAAACTTCTTTTGTTCTTATAATATATATTTTTTAAATTTAGAGTAGCCAATTATTTTTCTTTTCCAATTAAGGGGCAATTTAGCATGGCCAATCCACCTAATTAGCATGTTTTTGGGTTGTGGGGGTGAAACCCAAGCAGACATGGGGAGAATGTGCAAACTCCACACGGACAGTGACCCAGAGCCGGGATTCGTACCCGGGTTCTCAGCGCCGCAGTCCCAGTGCTAACCACTGCGCTACATGCCACCCCTTTGTTCTTACAATAATAATAATCTTTATTATTGTCACAAGTAGGTTTATATTAAAATTGCAATGAACTGTGAAAATCCCCGAGTCGCCACATTCCGGCGCCTGTTCGGGTACACTGAGGGAGAATTCAGAATGTCCAATTCACCTAACAAGCATGTCTCAGGGACTTGTAGGAGGAAGCCGGAGCAAACCCATGCAGACATGGGGAGAACGTGCAGACTCCGCACAGACAGTGACCTAAGCCGGGAATTAAACTTGGGACCCTGGGGCTGTGAAGCAATAATTATATTTATAATTATATTATATTTGCAATAATTCTTGTTCTACACTGTACCTGTTTTGCATCAAAAATGTGTTTGTTGTGTTATGTGTAAAAAAAAATTTAATACCCAATAAAAATATATCTTTAAAAAAAAGTAGTGATGATGATAACTGCTCTGTACAATAGGACTTTTGTTTCTGTTGTCAAACACTCACTGCCAGAGTGAGATTGTAGAAGGTTGAGCTAGTGCAGCTGATCCAGCAGTGGATCTCCTTCCTTGTGATGGCCATTTGAAAGAGATGGATGCCAAGGCATGGGAAGTGTTCAAAATACTCAAGAGTTTCTCCTCAACATATACAGGAGGTGACTTCCGGTTGCGGCTATGACCAGCTAAGTCGCACGTTTGGCTGCTCCTGCTACAAAGGTGTTTTCGGGCCGATTGGAGGGCCCCAACGGCGCTGTAAGGACAAATCCCGGTGGGGGAAGGCTCCCTGAAGAGAACCAGACCAACTTTATGGTCGGTACCCGGAGTGGGGTGGTAAAGAAAGCAACAGCAGCTCCCAAAAAAAAGCGGGGGAAGAAGACCAAAATGGCGGCCGGTGGTGCACCCGAGGAATGGAGGAAATGGGCGGAGGAGCAGCAGGCCGCTCTCCTGCGCTTCTTTACGGAGCTGAAAATGGAGCTCTTGGAGTCAATGAATGCGACGACCACCAGGCTGATGGGAGCCCAGGCGACCCAAGAGGCGTCGATTCGGGAGCTGCAACAGGAGATGACTGCGAGGGAGGAGGAGGCCACGGTCCTCGTGGGAAAGGTAGAGGTGCACGAGGCACTCCACCTGAAATGGCAGAGCCGTTTTGAGGAGCTGGATACCCGAATGAGGCGGAAGAACCTGAGGATCTTGGGCCTGGCAGAAGGCCTGGAGGGGTCAGACCTCCCGGGATATGTAGCAGAAATGCTGAGCTCCCTGATGGGGGCAGGGGCCGTCCCTTCGCCCCTGGAGCTGGAAGAGGCCTACAGGGTCATGGCTAGGAGGCCAAGAGCAAATGAGCCCCTGAGGGCGGTGCTGGTGCGGTTCCAGCGACTCAGCGACCGTGAGAGAGTGCTGGAGTGGGCCAAGAGGGAACGGAGCAGCAAGTGGGAGAATTCGACGGTGAGGGTCTACCAGGACTGGAGTGCGGAGGTGGCAAAGCGGCGGGCCCGGTACAACCGGACGAAGGCGGTGCTACATGCAAAACGGATCAGGTTCGGAATGCTGCAGCCAGCGCGCTTGTGGGTCACCTACAAGAACCAACACCACTATTTTGAGTCCCCAGAGGAGGCGTGGGCCTTTGTACAGGAAGAGAAACTGGACTCAAATTAGACCCAGGGGATACTTGGCGGCCGTAGCCGCTCAGGTACTTTCAGCTGAATTCTTTGTTTGGATTTTGAACTCTTGCTGTGGTTTTTCTTCTGAAGTTTTTTCCCCCTTTGCCAACTTCCCTTAGTTATTGTTATTGTGGTTATTCATGGTTATTTATGGTTATTTATGCTGTTTGGTAGAGGGCGACTGTTAAGTACAATGTTATTTGTTATTTATCTGTTATTTATAATGTTAAGTTGGGGAGGCGGGACGGGGGGGGAGAGCAGATCGGGGATATGGGCTCCTAGGGGGGGGTTCTTTACAGGCATGGACGGGGACGGGGGTGGAACTGAAGATGGCGGGGTGGGGTGTGGCAGGGCGAAAGCGCGGGCTTTCCTCTGTTTTCCCGCGCGCGGGGCAGAGGAGGGGGGAGGGGAGGAGGGCGGGGCGTGGCTAGCAATGGCGACCTTTCCCGCGCTGGAGCGGGGCCAGGGAGGAGTGGCAAGGGGGGGGAGGGCCCCCCCCCGAGCCGGGAGGAGTCGGAGTGTGGCAGGAGCAGCCGGGTCAGCGTGAACCAGCTGACTTACGGGAGTACGATGGAGGGTACATCGCGGCTAGGAGGGGTCCTAGCCTGGGGGGGGGGTTAGGGAGGGACACCGGGTTGCTGCTGAAAAGACCAGAAACGGGAAGTGGAGGACTGGAGAGGTGGGGGGAGGGAGACATCGCCATGGGGAGCGGGTCAGAAGGGGAGGGTCGACCCGGGGCGAGCAGGGAACAGGACATGGCTAATCGGCAGGGGAGGGGGGCGGGTCGTCCCGCGACCCGGCTGATCACTTGGAACGTGAGGGGGTTGAATGGGCCGGTCAAGAGATCAAGGGTATTCTCACACCTGAAGGGACTGAAGGCTGATGTAGCAATGTTACAGGAGACCCATTTGAAGGTAGTGGACCAGGTTCGCCTGAGAAGGGGGTGGGTGGGACAGGTGTTCCACTCTGGATTGGACGCAAAGAACCGGGGGGTGGCGATTCTGGTGGGAAAGAGGGTGTCGTTCGTGGCGGAGGAGGTGGTGGCGGATAAGGAGGGTAGGTATGTGATGGTGAAGGGTAAGCTGCAGGGGGAGAAAGTGGTGATGGTCAACGTATATGCCCCGAACTGGGATGACGCGGGTTTTATGAGGCGCCTATTGGGCCTCATTCCGGGACTGGAGGCAGGGGGCTTGATCATGGGGGGGGACTTTAACACAGTGCTGGACCCCGGGCTAGACAGATCGAGTTCAAGGACCAATAGGAGGCCGGCAGCGGCAGAAGTGCTGAGGGGGTACATGGAGCAGATGGGAGGAGTAGACCCATGGAGGTTTGGTAGGCCGAGGGCGAGGGAGTATTCCTTTTTCTCCCACGTCCATAGAGTGTACTCCAGAATCGATTTCTTCGTGTTGAGCAGGGGGCTGATCCCGAGGGTACGGGAAGCTGAGTACTCGGCCATTGCGATCTCTGATCATGCACCACATTGGGTGGATGTGGAAATGGGGGAGGTGCGGGACCAGCGCCCGCTGTGGCGGCTGGATGTGGGGCTGTTAGCGGACGACGAGGTGTGTAAAAGGGTCCGGAAGAGCATCGAGAGCTATCTGGACTTGAATGACACGGGTGAGGTGCAGGTGGGGATGGTCTGGGAGGCCCTGAAGGCAGTGATCAGGGGAGAGCTGATCTCCATAAGGGCGCACAGAGAAAGAAAGGAGAGGCAGGAGAGGGAGAGGCTGGTGGGGGAGCTATTGGAAGTGGATAGGAGATATGCGGAGGCACCAGAGGAGGGGCTGCTAGGAGAACGGCGCAGCCTGCAGGTCAAGTTCGACCTGCTGACCACCAGGAAGGCAGAGACGCAGTGGAGAAGGGCACAGGGCGCGGTCTATGAGTATGGGGAAAAGGCGAGCAGGATGCTGGCACACCAGCTTCGCAAACGAGATGCGGCTAGGGAGATTGGGGGAGTGAAGGAGAGGGGCGGGAAGGTAGTGCAGAAGGGGCAAGAAGTGAACGGGGTCTTCAGGGATTTTTACAAGGAGTTGTATCGGTCTGAGCCGCCGACGAGGAGAGGGGGAATGGAGGACTTCCTAAACAAATTGAGGTTCCCAAGGGTCCAGGAGGGGCTGGTAGAAGGGCTGGGGGCGCCAATAGGGCTAGAGGAGCTAGTCAAGGGAATAGGTCAGATGCAAGCGGGGAAGGCGCCGGGGCCAGATGGGTTCCCGGTGGAATTCTATAAGAAAAATGTGGACTTGGTGGGACCGGTACTGGTACGAGCCTTTAATGAGGCGCGAGAGGGGGGGGGTTCTGCCCCCGACAATGTCGCAGGCACTGATCTCCCTGATATTGAAGCGGGATAAAGACCCCGTGCAGTGCGGGTCCTACAGGCCTATCTCGCTTCTGAACGTGGATGCCAAGTTGCTGGCAAAGATCCTGGCAGCTAGAATAGAGGATTGTGTGCCAGGGGTAATCCATGAGGACCAGACGGGGTTCGTGAAGGGGCGGCAGCTCAACACGAACGTGCGGAGATTGCTGAATGTAATTATGATGCCGGCAGTGGAGGGGGAGGCTGAGATAGTGGTAGCGCTGGACGCGGAGAAGGCATTCGATAGGGTGGAGTGGGAGTACCTGTGGGAGACATTGGAACGGTTTGGGTTTGGGGAAGGGTTTATTAAGTGGGTGAAGTTGCTCTACTCGGCCCCGACGGCGAGTGTAGTGACAAACGGGAGGAGGTCGGAGTATTTCGGGCTCCACCGAGGGACCAGGCAGGGATGTCCTCTATCCCCCCTACTTTTCGCACTGGCGATTGAACCGTTGGCGATGGCACTGAGGGGTTCAGGGGGGTGGAGAGGACTGACTAGGGGAGGGGAGGAACATCGAGTATCGCTGTATGCGGATGATCTACTGCTGTACGTGGCAGACCCAGAAGGGGGAATGCCGGAGATAATGGAACTATTAGCAGAGTTTGGGGACTTTTCGGGGTACAAACTAAATTTGGGCAAAAGCGAGGTTTTTGTGATACACCCGGGGGACCAGGGAGAGGGTATTGGGAGACTCCCCTTCAAGCGAGCAGGAAAGAGCTTTAGGTACTTAGGGGTGCAGGTGGCAAGGAACTGGGGGACCCTCCACAAGTTGAACTTTTCCAGGCTGGTGGAACAGATGGAGGAGGAATTTAAGAGGTGGGACATGGTACCGTTGTCGCTGGCGGGGAGGGTGCAGTCAATCAAAATGACGGTCCTCCCAAGGTTCTTGTTTTTATTTCAGTGCTTGCCCATCTTCCTCCCTAGGGCCTTCTTCAAAAAGGTGACGAGTAGCATCATGAGCTACGTGTGGGCGCATGGCACCCCAAGGGTGAGGAGGGTCTTTTTGGAGCGGAGTAGGGACAGTGGAGGGCTGGCACTACCCAATCTTTCGGGGTACTACTGGGCGGCAAATGTGTCAATGGTGCGCAAGTGGATGATGGAAGGGGAGGGGGCAGCTTGGAAACGAATGGAGAGGGCGTCCTGTGGCAACACAAGCCTGGGGGCCCTAGTAACGGCACCATGGCCGCTCCCCCCCACGAGGTACACCACGAGCCCGGTGGTGGCGGCCACCCTCAAGATATGGGGGCAGTGGAGGCGACATAGGGGGGAAATGGGAGGTCTGTTGGCGGCGCCAATAAGAGGGAACCATAGATTCATCCCGGGGAACATCGACGGGGGATTTCAGAGCTGGTACAGGGTGGGCATACGGCAGCTGAAGGACCTGTTTATAGAGGGGAGGTTTGCGAGCCTGGGAGGGCTGGAGGAGAAGTTTGAGCTCCCCCCGGGAAACATGTTCAGATATTTACAAGTGAAGGCATTTGCTAGGCGGCAGATGGAGGGGTTTCCCCTGCTCCCCAGTAAGGGGGCGAGTGATAGGGTGCTCTCGGGGGTCTGGGTCGGAGGGGGGAAGATATCAGACATCTACAAGATAATGCAGGAGGCGGAAGAAGCATCAGGGGAGGAGCTGAAAGCCAAGTGGGAAGGGGAGCTGGGAGAGCAGATAGAAGACGGGACGTGGGCGGATGCACTGGAGAAGGTCAATTCTTCCTCCTCGTGTGCGAGGCTGAGCCTCATTCAATTTAAGGTGCTGCATAGAGCTCACATGACGGGGACAAGGATGAGCCGGTTCTTTGGGGGTGAGGACAGGTGTGTCAGATGTCTGGGAAGCCCAGCGAACCATGTGCATATGTTCTGGGCATGTCCGGTGCTGGAAGGGTTCTGGAAGGGGGTGGCAAGGACGGTGTCGAAGGTGGTGGGGTCCAGGGTCAAACCAGGATGGGGGCTTGCGATCTTTGGGGTCGGGGTAGAACCGGGGGTACAGGAGGCTAGGGAGGCCGGAATACTGGCCTTTGCGTCCCTAGTGGCTCGACGAAGGATATTAATTCAATGGAAGGACGCGAGGCCTCCAAGCGTTGAAACTTGGATTAACGATATGGCTAGCTATATTCAGCTAGAAAGGATCAAATTTGCCCTGAGAGGGTCGGTACAGGGATTCTCCAGGCGGTGGCAACCTTTCCTTGACTTTTTAGATCAGAGATAGACGTTCGGGGTCGGGGCAGCAGCAACCCGGGAGAGGGGGGGGGGAGGGAGGGGGGGGGGGGGGGGAGGGGAGGGGGGGGATGGGGGGGAGGGGAGGGGGGGGCAGCAAGGGTCGTGGGGGGACATGCACGACTGTAACGCGGGCAAGTCTGCTCGCTGCTCATGTCTGAAACTGTAGGCTGCCTTGTTTGTTAAGGTTGCCTGGGGGGGGGGGGGGGGGGGAGGACTGGTGCGCGCGAGAGGGCGGGCGAGGGAGGGACATTTGCCTAGAGGGATTGTGTTGTAAATAATTTAAAAAATTAGTAGGGGTAAATGTTTGTATGGAAAAAACTCTTTCAATAAAAATTATTTAAAAAAAAAAACATATACAGGAGGTGGAATATTTGGCTGACCAGGTGTGCGTCGTTTTTTGAGTTTTGTTTTAGTAACTTTCAAAGACATTCAAAGAGTTTCTTGTGAGCAGAACTGAAGAAATTGAGAGTGGCTCACAAATCTGGTTCAGAGTGGGCAATGACACTGCGGTATGTGTCTGGTGGTCAGTTTAGTTTTGGCACGGAGGTGACTGAGGTTAAAGGTTAGCAATCCATCCACTATTCAGTAGCAAGTGGGTGCACTGAAAGTCCAAAGCACACAGTCGCAGCTGTCAATGGACTGGTTTAAGACAAGGGAAAGAATGACCTGCATTGTACGGAAAGAGGTCTTTTACAATTCACTGACAAGAGTTTCAAACACTTGTCAGGTTGACAGAGTTAAGCAAATAATTCTTTGCTTGCTGCATACTATCCTGTGTAATCATTTTTAACAAAACTAAAAGGCAAACCTTTTGTTCAAAACCAGCAGACTTTCAGATTAATGTACAGGCGTTACAAAGTGTTTGGTTAATTTTGATAGACAGCAAGATGATATCAAACAGGCGCTGTTTACCTTCATGGCAGACGAGATCACATTATTGTGTCTAGGATCACTTTATTCAGAGGGCCGAGAACAGTCAACTCGCTTACCCGAAGAATCACAGTTAAGCTTTCCAGCAGATAAAGAATTTAAAATTTACATGCATATCAGTTCTAACTTGCGGATCAATTTAAAATAGAGTAGACATAGAGGGAAGTGCTTTTGTTCCAAACGCTGGCTTCCAATTTCTTTAAATGCTGTGTACTGCAGAAAAATATATTCCGCATCCCAGCATGCATGGAGATCAGCTGCAAAGGTTGGAGACAAAGCTGAGCCTTCGAAAGCAGACTAATCTATAAAAAGGCACCACAGGAAATAAAGAATACACAAGCTAATCCTGTAATTTCCACAAAGTTAAACTGATACACAATTTTAACGTTACAAAAGAGGAACAGATAACAAACACAGACTGGGGATTCGGGTTCAGGGTTGAGAGGTGGAGATCTGAGGACAGAGATATTTCCAAATGAACCCGTTTAGAAAAAGTTCAAAATTACAGCGTATTTAGAGATTTTAATCGAAAGGTTCGAGGGTAAATTCACCGATTCCATTGAGATATGAAGATTAGGAAAGTCCTGGGTAAATCCCTAGTTAGTGTTTGTTAACCGGTGTGGCTATTGGTTGTGGGATCGCTTAACTCTGTCTATCACTTGTTGTTATGCTGTTTGGCACACAAGTAGTCCTGTGCTGTAGCTTCACCAAGTTGGCCCCTAATGTTTAGGTACGCCTGGTGCTGCTCCCAGCATGCCTCCTGCACTCTTCATTGAACCAGGGTTGATCCCCTGGTTTTCTGTATGTGAGGTCTGATTCGTATGGCTGGGGTGTCTATTGATGACCATGAAACCATTGTCGATTGTCATAAAGATCCATCTGGTTCACTTCCTTTAGGGAAAGAAACCTGCCTTCTCTATATGTGACTCCACAGCAATGTGGCTGCCTCTTTTCTTAAAAATGTATTTTATTACAAACATGTATCAAAGCAGGTTACAGCAAATAAACACCCCGGGAAACATACTTCCCAACAATCAACTATACAGTCTGTACAGATTTTTTCCCTTTTTCACCCTCCCCATACCCTCCCAATGGATCAGATCCAAGCTCTGCATTCCTGCCATATCCAGCCATCAATGGTGGTGAACAATTAAACAATGCACTGGAAGAGGACGTTCCACAATTAACCCAATCTTCAATGGCAGGGGAGACCAGATCTTCAGTGCAATGGCTAAGGCTGAAACACTCGCTCAAAGGGGCGGCACAGTGGCTAGCACTGCTGCCTCACAGCTTCAGGGACCTGGGTTTGATTCTGACCTCAAGTGACTGTGTGGAATTTGCCCTTTCTCCCCATGTCTGCGTGGGTTTCCTCCGGGTGCACCGGTTTCCTCCCACAGTCCAAAGATGTACAGGTTAGGTGGATTGGCCAAGCTAAATTGTCCTTGGTGCCAAAAAGGTTCGGTGGGGTTACTGGGATGGGCTTCAGGCACGGGAAATTCAGCCAGGGCTCCTGCTCATGCTGAGTCTGTGCAAACCGACACAGCCTGATCCAGAAATATGGCCTCAACATGTGCCGTCAGTGCTTCAGACAATACGCTAAAGACATCAGCTTCGTCTAGTTGGACTAAATTACAAAAGGAGCAAGATTGCATTCTTTTTTGTTCTTTTTTTGAATTTAGAGTACTGAATTATATTTTCTCCAATTAAGGGACAATTTAACGTGGTCAATCCACCTAACCTACACATCTTTGGGTTGTGGGGGTGAAACCCATGCAGACATGGGGAGAATGTGCAAACTCCACACGGACAGCAACCCAGGGCCGGGATTCGAACCCGGGTCCTCAGCGCCGCAGTCCCAGTGCTAACCACTGTGCCGCATGCCGCCCTTGAGTGCATTCTAATGCAGTACAAAATGGAAATGTAGCATTTGTTGAACAGCTGTCTTCACCTGGAAGAAGCTAATTTTTATGATGCTCCATTTTTGTAAATAAAATGTAGCCGTCAAAAAAAAAACCCAGCACATCCCAAACCCACTACTATTTTGAAGGACAAGGGGCAGCAGAACACCACCACCTGCAGGTTCCCCTCTAAGCCACTCACCATCCTGACCTAGAAATATATCGCTGGAATTTCCTCCCTAACAGCACTGTGGGTGCACCTACATCACATGGACTCCAGGGGTTGAAGGAGACAGCGCACCATCACCTCCTCAAGAGTAATTAGGGATGGGCAATGAATGCTGGCAGACAGTAACGCCCACATCCCTTGAATGAATAAAAAAAATTCCATTGACTTCTGAGCACTTTACAGATTATTCCTTCTCCTTGTTGCACTCCTTACAAATTCTGCTCACCTGCAATTTTCTTTCCAATTTCTAAAAGGTTAGACACCTGAACCAGCCACTCCCCTTCAGAAGTTGCCTGACCAGCATTTTCTATTTTTGTTTTGAATTTCTAGTTTTTGCAAAATTTTACCTCTTTTTGCCTTTTTCTAATTAACGAACAGCCATCTGAACCACTGACTGAATTCGGCACTTGGCCCTGACTGCCTAATTAGGCACTAAAAGTATGTACTCCCACTCAGTTTTCAATTGCACAATCACTCGTCAGTGAAATAATCATGTTCTTTTCCAAGAATTTGGAATTAGGAATTTGAGTAACAATTGTCAGACTTTACCTAACCGTGAAATGCTAAGCGAGGAGGTTGACTAATTATTCAAAATACAGTAGCCAGCCCCACCCCCCTCACCATCCATTACAATGGACTGGACCCTTCCCTCTCAGCACACAATGGAATGAGAAGAAATGCAATGCCAATAAAACAGGCAATACAGTCTGCAAGACAGCTAAAACTAATAATTGGAAAAAAAATATTTTAAAAAAAATCATTAAATTCAAAGTATGATTTAGCCCGGCAAATTTCTTGTTTACTACACGACTGGGCATCCCACGCATGGTGTTGTTCTGCAAGGTTTCTGGCAATGAGGTTCCACTTGGGGACAAATGTTACGTAACATTTTAGAAAGGGCACTTTTTGCACATTGGACACCACAATGCACAATCCTTAGGTTCTAAACACACTCATCAAACTGCAATGGGCATTTTTGGCAGGGCATAAATTTAACACAGTGTTCTTGAGGCAATGCCAGCAGTTATGCAAACATGAACTGAAAGTTTTCACCATGCTGATCTCTTAAATAAATCCAGAAGGTGTCACGTATAATTTTAATTATTTGCAATAAAATATTTTCACATACTGGAGCCACAATTCTGCGCTTGAAGGTATCTGAAGAACAAGCTGGGTTAGGTTTAATGAAACACTGCAAGGAACAGAGAATCTCATGAGAGGTAAAGTCCTCACAAACCTGGATGACAATCTAACAAAATTTTACTTGAACAAAATGACAACTTAGCATCCTGGGAAATGGATACTGTCCCAGTACATTATTTTCCAAAAAAAGAATGCCAAAAATAACGATGTCGAATACCATCTCATTTATGGTAAAAAAAATAATTCACCAGTTTGTTTTTTTACAAGAGAACATGTTACTGTTTATAGCAGTCCTGCCGTGTGACCTCTTTTATAATTAATTCAGAACGGCTGTTAGTTTCTTTAGAAAATGAAGAAATATCTTTCGAGTGGTTCAGCTTTCTTTCAATAACGCTTCTGAAATATTAAGGTGCTATGTTTATGCGAGGTGTTGATGAGATGATGTAAGCTCTTGTTAATGGAACAGTACAGGTTCACCTCACATTCTTCCCGCCCCACTCCTCTTCTGTTAAGAGACGAATTTTTAAGTACAACTTCTCTTACTACACTACCTTTAACATGGCATTTCACAGAAGCATTATCCAACAGCAACAAAAACTGGCACTGAGATGCAAAAGAGATCTTAGGGTAGGTGACTTAGTCCAAGAGGTACACTGTGAGGGCAACGTAGAGGAGAAAGGGTAGAGAGGCAGAGGGGGTTTACAGAGAGAATGACGGAGCTGAGGTTACAATTGCAAAGGTGGAGTCATAGAGATCTCATAGGGTTGTCGGGCTGAAGAAGGTTGCAAAAACAGGTGGAGGGAAGGGGGGAGGTGAGGCCATGGAGGGATTTGAAAACAAGGATGAAATTTTCAAAAGATCAATGTGTGGAAAATCAGACCAGATGGGATCCAACATAGATCAGCAAGCCCAAGGATGATGGGTGAACAGACCTCAGTGCGGGAAACGGACAGCAGAGTCAAATTAATGGGAGGGTTATAAATTGAAAAAGTATGCAGGAGGAGGAGTGATCAGAACCAAAATCCACAATGTGATTTCATGCAAATTTATCGAGATCATTTTTATCAACCCCCCATAATAATTACTCTGCAGTGAATGATTAAGTCACTTAAGCAGCCTCAATTGCAGGAAATATTATTTGAGTTGTGTACTTATGTAGTCCTGACATCAGCCTTTAAGAAAAGGCTTTAAGAAACCTAACATTTAAGAAAAGCATAATTGAAGTAAACTTCTGAACAGTAGTCGTGATTATCAACCTGCAGAGTACTTGCTTATATAGTCGAATGACCATTCACCACTGGTGTTGTAACACACAATTTTTAATCTAATGGGCTAAGAAGATAAACACATTGGATTTACAAGTCTACACAAAACTTAATTGTGCATTTTTCCGGGACAGTTAAGGTTACTTATTAATCCTTATCCTGTTAAGTAATCTGAACAAATGGACTGATTAATTATTTCAGGTGCATTTTTAAGGTTGAAAGGAGTAGGAAAAGGTTACATAAATCAAGGCAAAGTTTTATAAATCTGTGAACCATAGAAATTGATGGACTAAAATAGGTAAACAAGAAGTAATGGGGTTTCATATCCACAGACCATTAGTATTTTGGAGTACTTCTAATCCCTTTGAGCACGTCTAACTGAAACAGCCTTTGCATTGAAATGAAAATGCAATGAAAATGAAAATCGCTTATTGTCACGAGTAGGCTTCAATGAAGTTACATTTCTCATCCCCGAATTATAAAATCAAAATACATGCATATCGCTTTTGGGAGAATAATTAGAGGGGGGGGGGGGATGTAATTTTCACTTGTGAGCAGCCTGTTTCTTATCTAGAAAACAAGCAATCACAGAAGAAAATTTAGTGCGACCTTCCACAACATTTCCAATTGACAGGTAGACCTGTAAGTGGGCACTCGGCTTTCTCATTGAACACTGGGTAATAAATATTCCAGGGTACAATATTTTCAGGCAAAAGGAGGAGTGGCAATATTTATTCAGGAGAATGCAGCAGTAAGCAAAGAACAAAGAAGAGAACAAAGAATACAGCACAGGAACAGGCCCTTCTGCCCTCCAAGCCTGTACTGGTCACGATACCATGCCTTGGCCAAAACCTTTCTTGTCCCGTATCCCTCTAATCGTGGTGGAGAGAGAGAGAGAGAGAGAGAGAATGTCCAAAAAGTGGGTAAAGATAAAACTGTGTTGATAGTGTTCAGAAACAGGAAAGGTACCATTACACGACTGGGTGCATTCTAGAGAGCACCAACTGATACAGAAGTGCAAATTTGGAGTGGAAATCACAGGGAGATGCAAAAAAAAAAATGATGGGGAACATTAATTCTCCAAATAATAAGAATCTTTATTAGTGTCACAAGTAGGCTTACATTAACACTGCAATGAAGTTACTGTGACAATCCCCTAGTCACCACATTCCAGCGTCTGTTCGGGTACACTGAGGGAGAATTCAGAATGTCCAATTCACCTAACAGCGGATCTTTCGGGACTTGTGGGAGGAAACCGGAGCACCCAGAGGAAACCCACACAGACATGGGGAGAATGTGCAGATTCCACACAGACAGATCCAAGCCATGAATCGAACCCGGGTCCCTGGTGTTGTGAAGCAACAGTGCTAACCATTAAGTGCAGCAACAGGGAGGAAGGAGAATTTGCGAAATGTGTTCAAAAGAATGGTCTTGATTACACGTTTTAGCCCATTGAGGAAGGACTTCTGGAGTGGATTCCGAGGAATGACATGGGTGAAATAAATGGTGTCAAATAATTCAAATTACGGGCAGCACGGTAGCATAGTGGTTAACACAATTGCTTCACAGCTCCAGGGTCCCAGGTTCGATTCCCGGCTTGGGTCAGGGTCTGTGCAGAATCTACACATTCTCCCTGTGTCTGCGTGGGTTTCCTCCGGGTGCTCCAGTTTCCTCCCACAGTCCAAAGATGTGCAGGTTAGGTGGCTTGGCCATGCTAAATTGCCGAGTATCCAAAATTGCCCTTAGTGTTGGGTGGGGTTACTGGGTTATGGAGATAGGATGGAGGTGTGGACTTGGGTAGGGTGCTCTTTCCAAGAGCCGGTGCAGACTCGATGAGCCGAATGGCCTCCTTCTGCACTGTAAATTCTATGAAATCTATGAACTGTCCAGAAAGGGAACATTAAGGGGACAGTGATCAAAGTATCAATGTTTAGGTTAGCTTTGGGAACGATGAAGGAACAATATAAAGTAAAAAATACTTAACCAGAGGAAGGTTGATTTCAGAGGAATAAGAACAAATCAGATAAACTGGAATCAAAGATTAACACAAAATACTGGAACTGCACAATGGGCTGCCTCTGCGGAGAAGATACTTTGGGTACAGTCAAGGTCCCTGTTTCTGAGGGAGAAGGATAAGGCAAGTAGAGCCAGAGTTCTCTGGATGGCAAAAGAAACAGAGAGTTAAGATCCAGGCCAAAAAATTCAGATGGGAAGTAAAAATTGGCATGAGGCAAAGAGAGAGTATAAGAAGAGACTGGCAGCTAATTTTTAAGAACATTCAAAAGCCATCTATAGGCAAATACATTTTAAAAGGATAGTAAGAGGAGTAGGGCTGATTAGGGACCAAAAATGGGATCTACACATGGAGGCAGAGGGCAAAGCTGAAGCATGCAATGAGTACGTTGCAACTTTCTTCCCCAATCGAGATGGTACTGAAGTCGTAGTGAAACAGGAGGCAAGTAAGTTGAGACACTGATGAACTAAAAATTTATTAAAAAGTATTGTTGTACTTAAAATTTGATACACCACTTCCGGTGGCGACCACTGTAGGTCGCACATTTGGTGGCTCCCGCTCTGGCTAGACATTCGGACCTTTCCCCTCGACTTTGCGCTTTTAAGCGCTGGATTTGAAGAAACAGTGAACAAGTGTTTGATGTATATATTGGTTTATGGAACAGAGAGCCCAAAGAGATCGAAAGGGAAGAAACAAAATGTCAGAGTCGAGCTTGGTGTTGGCTGCAGCAGCGGACAAGATGACCGGTGTCCAGACCCCTGGGGCTTCGACCCAACCATCAAAGGAGGAGCTGATGCAGGTCATCCGGGAAGGCTTTGCCAGACAGAAACGGGAATGTCTGGACCCGATTAGGGAAACGGTGGAGAGGGTGGAGCGGAGGCTCGAGGCCCAGGACAGGGCGATCCAGAAACTGAAGAAGGCGCTAGCTGAACAAGAGGAACACCAGACGGCTGTGGAGATGGAGGTGGGGATGCTGAGGGACCGGCAAGAAAGCTTGCTGGAACAGGTAGAGGATTTGGAGAACAGGTCCTGTAGGCAGAGCCTAAGGATTGTCGGCCTCCCGGAGGGGGCGGAGGGGACTGACCCTGGGGAGTTTGTGGCGAACATGTTCCAGAAGCTGCTGGGAGATGGGGCTTTCTCCTGAGCGTTGGAGGTAGATCGGGCGTACAGAACGCTGGCGAGGAAGCCGCGGCAGGGAGACCCCCTCGGGCGATGGTCAGGTTCCATAGGTACCTGGATAACGCGCGTATTCTCCAATGGGCCAAACGCACGCGGAGCTGTAAGTGGGACAACAGCATTTTGCGGGTGTACGAAGATCTAAGCGTGGGGGTGGCCAGGCTTTAATCAAGTTAAGTCCATCCTGTTCAAGAAGCAGGTTAAGTTCGGTCTGTCGAATCCGGCGCGACTTTGGGTTACGTATGAGGACCAACATCACTACCTTGAGTCGCCCGAGGACGCTATGGAGTTTGCCAGGCAGGAGGGACATTCTGTTCTAAGTTTGAGAAATTGTTTTGCCTGCTCGTTTCAAATGCTGTTTGCACTGATTTATTCGTTTGTTTGTTTTCGTTCTTGGCTTTTCTCTTTGACAATTGTGTTTTGTTTAAGAAGGGGAAAGTAGTTAAAAAATTATCCGATTTCGGTGGATTTTCTGTGTTGTGAGGGGGATCGTGGTGGGGATTTTTTACTTTGTATTATTTTGAGTGGTATTACTTTGATTTGTATTATGGCGAGAGTTTGGCTTTGTTTTTCTTTATACTGACTTTGGATGGCGTTTGTTTCTTAAAGGGGGCGGCCGTCGGGGCTGGGTTGATGAGGGCGATGATTTTGAGGGGCAGGGGGAGGGCAGGTAAGCAACAATAGGTGGGAGACATGCTGGCGCCGGAGCCACGGGCCACCAGGCTAGCTGGGTGAGCTAGTCTGCGGAAGCGCAGTGGGGGGTGTGTATACAATCAGATTAGGGATGGGGTTAGGTTACAGAGTGTTGTTGCTGGGGGGGGGGGGCGGAGTTGCTTGGCTGACGAGGGAGGGATTTGATTTTAGAAGCAGAGAAGAGGTCGGGGATGGGTGCTGCCAGGAGACGGGGCTAAAGAGGCATGGGGCAGGGGCTGGGGGCAGGCCCAGGAAAGGGGATGGCTGACCGGCAAGGGGGGGGGGGGGGGGGGGGGGGGCACGGTCCCACCCAACCAGGCTGGTCACATGGAACGTTAGAGGGCTAAATGGGCCGGTGAAGAGGGCAAAAGTGTTCGCGCATCTTAGGGCTTTGAAGGCGGACGTGGTAATGTTGCAGAAGACGCACCTGAAGGTTGCGGACCAGATCAGGTTGAGGAAGAGCTGGGTTAGTCAGGTATTCCACTCAGGGCTAGACGCTAAGACCAGGGGAGTCGCGATTCTGGTGAACAAGCGGGTGCAGTTTGAGGTGGGGAATATTGTTTCGGATGGGGGAGGTCGCTATGTTATGGTTAGCGGTAAGCTGGAAGGAAGGTAGTCTTGGTCAACATATATGCGCCAAACTGGGATGATGCGGATTTCATAAAGAGGGTGCTGGGGAAAATACCAGACCTGGATTCCCACAAGCTGGTTATGGGAGGGGATTTCAATACAGTTATGGATCCAGGCCTGGACCTGTCGTGCTCAAAAACGGGCAGACTGTCAGCAATGGGGAAAGAGCTGAGGGAGTTCATGGAGCAGATTGGGGGGGTGGAGGTTTGGTAGGCCGAGAGGGAAGGAGTTTTCCTTCTTCTTGCACGTTCATAGGGTCTACTCCCGGATCGACTTTCTTATATTGAGTAGGGATCTACTGACGGGTGGTGGATGCGCAGTATTCAGCAATCACCATTTCCGACCATGCCCCGCATTGGGTTGAGCTTCAGGTGAGTGAAGAGAGCTTCCAGCAGCCGCAGTGGAGGCTGGATGTGGGACTGCTGGCGGATGAAGGGGTGTGCGAGAGGGTGAGGAAGTGTATACAAAACTACCTGCAGGTCAATGATACGGGGGAAGTCTCAGCAGCAGCGGTGGTGTGGGAGGCGCTCAAGGCAGTGGTGAGAGGGGAGCTGATTTCAATCCGGGCTCACAGGGACAAAGACGGACAGGGCAGAAACGGACCGACTGTTAGTGGAGATCCTGCAGATTGACAGGAGGTGTGCGGGGACCCAGAGTGCGGAGTTCTTGAGGGAACGGAGGCGGCTGCAGACGGAGTTTGGGGTGGTGTGCACGGGTAAGGCAGTAGAGCAGCTCAGAAAGGCAAGGGGGGCGATATTTGAACATGGAGAGAAATCCAGCAGGATGCAGGCTGAGCAGCTCAGAAAGGCAAGGGGGGCGATATTTGAACATGGAGAGAAAGCCAGCAGGATGCTGGCTCAGCAGCTCAGAAAGAGGGAGACGGCTAGGGCAATAGGTAAAGTGGTGGATGGAGGCGGTAACTTGGTAGGGGATCGGCGGGTGTGAACAGAGCTTTCAAGGACTTTTATTGCAAACGTTATAGCGGGGCCGGAGGGGATGAGATGCTTCTTAGACGGCCTGATATTCCCAAAAGTGGGCAGGGAGCTGGTAGAAGGGCCGGGCGCCCCGATCAGAGTTGAGGAGATATTAGAGGGCTAACATAGCCATGATAAGGAAGGGGTTGGTGGGGAAGGGGGGGTCGACTTGGGAGCGGATGGAGACAGCCTCATGTAGGGGCACCAGTCTGTGGCTGTTGGTGACGGTGCCTCTGCGTTCCCGCCAGCACACTTTTCCACCAGTCCTGTAGTGGTGGCGGCCCTTTGGATCTGGGGACAGTGGAGGAGGCACGTGGGAGCAACGGGAGCATCGGTCTGGTCCCTGATATGTGACAACCATCAGTTTGCCCCGGGGAGGTTATCAGGTATGGCGGAGGGCAGGATTGAGCGGATGGGAGATTTGTTCTTGGAAGGGAGCTTCCCTGGCTTGAGGGCGCTGGAGGACACGTTTGGGTTGACGAGGGGGAAAGAATTCCGGTGTGGGACTTTTTGCGCAGGCATCTGCCATATTTTCCACTCTTGCCACTGAGGGGGATCCAAGATAGGGTAGTGTCTAGAGGATGGGTGGGGGAGGGAAGTGTCTCGGATATTTACAAGGAGCTCATGGGGGCGGAGGAGACGCAGACCGAGGAACTGAGGCATAAATGGGAGGAGGAGTTGGGAGGGGAGATTGGGGAGGGCCTGTGGGCGGACGCGCTGAGCAGGGTTAATGGGACTGCAACATGTGCCATCCTCAGCCTGATTCAATTTAAGGTCATCCACCGGGCCCACATAACAGTGTCCCGGAGGAGCAGATTCTTTGGTGTAGAGGACAGGTGTGTAAAGTGTCTGAGAGGACCGGCAGACCATGTCCACATGTTTTGAGTGTGTCCAAACCTTCGGAGATACTGGCAGGGGTTCAAGGACGTCATGTTTAGAGTATTGAACATAAGGATGACAATGGGTCTGGAGGTGGCTTTAGAGGGTTTTAGAGGCCCTGGAAGTCCGGGGGGAGAAAGAGGCCGACGTTGTGGCCTTTGCTTCCCTTGTAGCCCGGAGACGGATACTTCTAGCTAGGAGGGAGTCAAAGGCCCCGAAGGTGGAAGCCTGGCTGTCAGACATGGAGAGTTTCCCGGGCTTGGAGAAATCAAGTTCGCCTTGAGAGGGTCATTGTTAGGGTTCTCCTGGAGGTGGCAACCGTTCATTGACTGCGGAGAATTAATCGTCGTCGGGGGGGGGGTTTGGGGAATGTAGTATAGGGGGTCAATTAGGCAGATCTGGGTAGGACGGGTTAGGGAAATTGCACTGTGTACTTTGTTTATCGTGCAGTCCTTTTGTTTTCACGTTCTGTAATTTTACTGTTTACAATGCCAAAAAATACCTCATTAAAATTGTTTATCAAAAACAATTTGATACACCACCCTTATTCAAAACCAAGTCTAATCATAAATCTACCAATTACAGGCCAGTCAGTTTAACCTCGGTGGTGGGAAAGCTTTTAGAATCAAGGATAAAATTAACAGTCACTTGGACAAATGCGGATGAATTAAGGAAAGTCAGCATGGATTTGTTATAAGCAAATTGCGTTTTTTGGTGAGGTAACAAAGAGGGTTGATGAGAGCAATGCAGT
Source organism: Scyliorhinus canicula (assembly GCF_902713615.1). Taxonomy (NCBI): domain Eukaryota; kingdom Metazoa; phylum Chordata; class Chondrichthyes; order Carcharhiniformes; family Scyliorhinidae; genus Scyliorhinus; species Scyliorhinus canicula. Next base: position 287,598,699 of record NC_052146.1, on the reverse strand, counting down.
TGATGTGATGCACATAGACTTCCAAAAGGCATCTGATAAAGTGCCATATAACAGGTTTATCAGCAGCCCGTGAAGAAAAGCAAATCGTGGCAACATGGATACAAAGTTGGCTCAGTGCCGATAGGAACAAAGGCATTAGGAGGAGGAGTAGGCCATTCAGCCCTTCGAGTCTGCACGGCCATTCAATAAGATCATGGCTGATCGGATTTTAACCTTAACACCATATTCCCACTTACAGCCAATAATCTTTCACCCGCTTTTTAATCCAGAATCTATCTAGCTCTGTGTTGAAAATTTCAAAGACTCTGCCTTTTGAAGAAGAAAGTTCCAAAGACTCAACCTCAGAGGAAAAAAACTAATCTCTGTCTAAAATGGGCAACACCTTATTTTTAAACAGTGACACCCCTAGTTTGCGATTCTCCCACAAGAGGGAATATCCTCGCCACAGCCACCCTGTCTCCTCTTACTCTTCCAAACTTCAGTGAATACAAACCTAACCTGCCCAATCTACCCACTTAAGCCAACCCACCCAGAGAGTGCAAACAACGAGTAGTACTCAACGATTATTTTTCAGGCTGGAGAAACATAAAGCTGGCTTCCTCAGGGGTCATTACTAGGACCACTACCTTGTTTGCTAAATAATCGTAGAACTAACAGTGCAGAAGAAGGCCATTCAACCCATTGAGTCTGACCCGGTCCTTGGAAAGAGCACTCTACCTAAGCCCACACTTCCACTCTATCCCCGTAACCCAATAACCCCACCTAACTTTTTTTGGACACGAAGGGCAATTTAGCATGGCCAATCCACCTAACCTGCACATCTTTGAACTCTGAGAGGAAACCGGAGCACCCGGAGGAAACCCATGCTGACACGGGGAGAACGTGCAGACTCCGCACAGACAGTGACCCAAGCCGGGAATCGAACCCGGGACGTTGGAGCTCTGAAGTAACTGTGCTAACCACTGTGTTGCCGTGCTGTCCCAGATGTGGATGTACATTTCAAAATCTGCAGAGGACACAAAACTTGGGAGGTATTGTCAGCTATGAAGAGGACGGTAATAGACTTTCAAGAGGACTTGGCCATTCAAAAGAGGGACATGGGGCAGATTAAATTTAATGCAGAGATACACTTTACAGGCAGAATGAGGAGAATCAATGTAAAATAAAGGTGGGTTGTCTTGTGTGGATGGATTGGGCAGGTTAGGCTTGTACTCGCTGAGACTGTCTCTGCAGAGACAGAGATGTGGGGCTGCATGCGCACAAATCACTCAGGGTAGCAGGGCAGGCTGCGAAAACCGTTAGAAAGGAACATTTTTATAAATAGCGCCAACGAGTTCAAAAACAACCAGGTTATTAAGAACCTTCACAAAACATTGGTTTGGCCTCAGCTGGCGCACTGTGTTCAATTCTGGGCACTGTGGTGATGAATGTAGGAATTTCAGATATGTTGTATTATATGTATTTGGTGCCGTAAGGGTTAAGAAAATCTTGGTGAATGTGTGTATGACGGCTGCAGTAGTGTTTTTTAAAAAAAAAACCTGGTTTGCAAGACTGCTAAGCTTTTCCTGAGCCAGTTAGTCTCTGGCTGGAAGGCAAGCTGAGAAGCAATTTCTGAAATGCAGCCAGAAATTCTGCATTGTTCTGACAGGGGTTTATCTTTTCCAACAGTCTCCAAAGGCATCTCTTCACAGCAAGTATTCCAGGGTCTGCTAACTGTATTCAAAAGTGGATCTGAGATAGTTGTTGTTGTTTGAGTGGGAGTAAAGATAGCAGTTAAGGGTTATTGTGCCACTGCACTGATCAGCATTGTTTAAGGGGTAATTGTAAGCTCTTTTCCCCCGAGTGATGTTAAAGATATTTTAATCCTGTGTTTGCAATAAAATTTGTTTTAATATACCATATCCTGATTTTGTGTGAAGCTACTCCTGGAGCGAGATATCATTTTCCTTACAAAACTAAAATAAAATATTGGGATTTCTGTCCAGTATCCTAGCCACTATTGGGGGTCTGGTCCGGGGATCATAATACTGTGCTTACGGAAAAATTTGAAGGCCTGAGAGAAAGTGCAAGATAGATTCATGAGAAGGAATCCACACAGAGGGTGGTAAATATATGGAATGCTCTGCCTGGGGAGGTGGTGGGAGCAGGTACGATATCGGGATTTAAGGGGCATCTAGACAAATATATGAATAGGATGGGAATGGAAGCATACGGACTCCGTAAACGCATTCGGTTTTAGTTTAGGAATCCAGGAATGAGGCACTTTCCCAACCGAAATAGTGGATCATGGAAAGTGGATCTCTTGGAGAAGATGGGGTTAATCTCCTCAGAGAAGGCTCAGGGGGGCATTTGATAGATCCTATGAATGACTGGAGACTGTTCAGAAAATGTACATTTCTTCCTGTTGCCCCTGCTGCCAGCCTATTATTACAACCCATGTATTCCCCACCCCCAAAGCTACCTGCTGCTTGGAAGGTGATTTCCCATTTCTCACTTCCACCAAACAAGTAAAATCTTAGTTTGGCCCCAAACTGAAAATGGCTCGGGCCTACCAACTGCGACCTGGGTCACAGACAATCTTTGTCCTGAACGCATCATCCCAAAATCCAAACGCCAACCACATCTCTCCCCTCAACCACCAGATGCTCCTGTTCCCCCCACTTTGTGGCGCTCAGTCCACTGAAGGTGCTTACACCCTGCCTTTCCCATCCAGGTGTGAAAGACCTGTTATATATTATTTACCATATTAGCAGTTTACAGTTCATGCACTGTGAGAGCCCTTCTGTCTGTCACAAGGCAATGAGTAACCTTATGTAACTTTCGGAGTAGAGCATAGTTCAATTATCCAAAGCGTTTCGTATCAGACTCAACAATTTCCACTGCTCTGATGTCCAGTGGGTTTGACTTATTTTCAGCAGGCCGAATGCTACCGGATCTATTGGCTCGGATGAAAACAAAGACCAACAAATTGACGAGGGACTGGCAGTAATGACTGAAAGTTACTGGCAGCTATGAACTGGCATCGTAAAAACTTTTCAGTACAGGCTTGTCTCTACTGGCACAGATCTCCAGTCAGAACTAACGGTTTTTCCATGAAACATTAAGCTCAACAAGAGAAGGCAAACGACAGCAAATCATCTCATCTCCCCACCTGTAAGCAGTTGATTTGCAGCGATCGCTCAAAGCATTCCACGCATTGTTTGAACTCATGGTTGCGAAGGTGGAGCAGTCCTTTGGAGCGCTGAGCACGGGCACTGCGGTAGTTAGACAACTCCCAGGCCTGGTCATAGTATTGGTGCTCATTCAGCACATCCCCCAAGAGGCAGTACAAGGTGGGAGTCTCCTTCTTCTCCAACTCTCTGCGAAGAATTTCTTCTGCCTGAAAAGGATAACAGAAAGAAAACAAAACCTTGTCAAGTCCAGCAGGTTCAGCACATGCAACACAGGCAGTGTTTTTCCTCAGTGACGTGGTTCAGTAATTAGCCCTCATCGACCACATTAAGATGCAACACTCCTGCTTTTTGTGGTGGGAGGGGGCTAAACTGCGTTATTCTTGATAATGGAGAGAATGAAACGAGATAATCATAAAGAGAAGGAGGCCATTTGGCTCATCGTCCCCATGCTGGCTCTTTGAACGAGCTATCCAATTAATCATACACCTCTGTACTTTCCTCATATCTGTGCAAGTTTATTTTTTGCAAGTATTTATCCAATTCCTTGGAAAATTATTGGATGTGCTTCCACTACGTTTTTAACAAGCACATTCCTGATCATAACAATTTGCTGCAGATACACATTCCTACTCATCTCACTTGTTTTCTTTTGCCAATTATCTTAAATCTGTCGCCTCTGGTTACAGACCTTCCTCCCACCAGTGGTGGATCTATCAAAACTCCTTATTTTCAACAGCTCTATTAAATCTGCCCATAACCTTCTCCACTCTAAAGAGAAAGATCTTAGTTTCTCTCGTCTCAACACACAACTCAAGTCCCTCGTCCCTATTGCCGTTATAGTAAATCCCCAATTCCAACCCCCTGCACCGCCCACTCTCCAAGGATCGAGTGATTACTGGGCAGCAGAGCCAAGCACTGTGCTCCTTCCTCAGGTAGGAGAGTCAAGTACTAGGGGACATAGGTTTAAAGTGCGTGGGGAAAAGTTTAGAACAGATGTGCGAAGCAAGGTTTTTTCACAGAGGGTGGTAAATATATGGAATGCCCTGCCTGGGGAGGTGGTGGGAGCAGGTACGATATCGGGACTTAAGGGGCATCTGGACAAATATATGAATAGGGTAGGAATGGAAGCATACGGACTCCGGAAGTGCATTGGGTTTTAGTTTAGGCAGGTACCATGGTCGGCGCAGACTTGGAGGGCAGAAGGACCTGTTCCTGTGCTGTATTTTTCTTTGTTCTTTTCGGGGACGTGATTGTTGCATGGCGCCGAGTTACCTCGTATCACAAACGATACATTCACTGACACCGAGTTACCAACCAGCTCGCTGCTCCTGCTGTTGAACTGAAATGAAACTCTCTAAGTCTTACCCATCAGTCATTTTTATTTTTCTTTCCATAGGATTGTCGACGCAGTGACAATTTGAACCTTTGGGCACTTACAAATAATTGCTCCACACCTCAATCCCATCATCAAGCAAGATTATTTTTGTCGACATAGGTCCATTGAAAAACACATCTCCATTTTGTGAGGTAACATGGAAAATGAGGATTTAAAAAGTATTAAATGTAATTTGTGGCTGGGGTTTTCAAAAATCTCACTGAATTGTCCTAAGTCATGGAAGCATATTGTTTAAACCCCATTTCGCCTTGCTCCACTTCAGAATGCGCCAACAAGGAAATAAAGGCTTTGTGTGATCAATAAATGTTGAGGCACATTGGCTTCTTCACTTATGCTAGCTTAGTTATATATGATCACTGAAACTCTGGCACTAAGTCACAGAGAGTTAGAGCCAATGTCAATATCATAAGCTAATTTCCACATCCAATGATTAAGTAGCAGAATAAAAAGCTACAGTGTACTATACTGCCAGACACACATGTCCGATCTCAGCCAGGGGACCAACCAAGGCGCCATGTGGAAGCAGAGTGTCTCTATTTGTGTGGTTAAAAAATATTGTAACTTCTGTCAGATTGGCTGCTCAGCTCGTTGTTCTCATCAGTTCATCAGTCCTGCTGTTGTAAAACAACTAGCTTTCTTCTCTTCCTCCTGATCTCCTACCAAATCAATACCCCAAGCTTCGATGAAACTGCCTGGGAAAACATAGCTTTGCCAAGGAGAGTTTTCTTTTAACAAATGAAAATAAAGAGGAAATACAAAGAGTAGAAAAACTGCAAAGACAAAAAGAAATCAGAAATGTAACTCAATCTTTAATCCTTTCTATAATCACATTGGTCTAGGTATGGCAGAAGATTAAGCTAATGTATTTCTAAATGGATAATGTACATAAGCCATTGACCAGCAGTTTAAATAATGCATCATACAAGAAACTTCAGCTAACTTCTCTAATTATTGAATTTACGCAGAACAGAAACAACATCCAGCAGAAGCAGACCTAAAAATGGGATGCCGATCCGGAGAAGCTACAACACAGGATCATGTGCATGCTTTGGATAGAACTATGCGATTCCAACGATCAGATCAAAGCTCTACAGTCCCACGACATCCAGTCGTGAATGGCGGAGGGCAATGTAACAACTAACCAAAGGAGGAAGCTGCACAAATATCGCCATCATCAATGATGGCAGAACGCTGGATGTCAATGCAGAAGCGAAAGCTAAAGCATTTGCAGTCATCTTTAGCCAGAATTGGAGACTGGATGATCCATCCCTGCTTTCTCCGGAGGATCCCAGCATCACAGATATCAGACTTCATCCAATTCACTTCACTCCATGTGATATCAAGAAACAGCTGAAGACAGCACAGGACGCTGGCAATCGTACTCTGGAGCTAATCACGCTCTTAGCCAAGCCCTGGCACTGTGAAAAATTACCCAGATATGTTCTGTCCACATAAATCAGGATGAATCTAAACCGGTCAATTAATGCTCCACCTGTCTGCCCTTCATCATCAGAAAAGTGACGGAAAGTGTTGTCGTCAGTGCTAGCAAGCAGCGCTTACCCAGCAATAACCTGCTCACTGACCATCAATTTGGGTTTCGCCAGGGTCATTCAGCTCCAGACCTCATTTCAGCCTTGGTCCAAATGTGGACAAAAGAAATGAATTCAAGAGATGAGAGCGGCTGCCATTGACATCAAAGCAGCATTTGACCGAGCATGGGAACAAGGAGCTCTCGAAAAACTGAAGTCAATTGGAATCAGAGGGAACACTCTGCACTGGTTGGAGTCATACTTTGCATAAAGGAAGATGGCTTTGGTTGTTGGAGATCTTGGTATCAGGATATTGTTGCAGGAGTTTCTCAGGGTAGTATCCTACCATCTTCAGCTGATTCATCAATGACCTTCAATCCATTATAAGGTCCTGATGAGACCATCAATTCACTAGACACGTGCTTTAAGATATGAACAGTGGTTTTAATCTACTTACAACAGAGGCAGCCTGTAACACGATGAACCCTGGATGAACTGGTCGGCTGGCTCTGGGCATCGATCTTTATACAGCAGTCCAGGGGGAGGAGCCGTGGGTGGAGCCCTGTACAAACTCCTATGCATTCCCAGTGCTACTCCCCCTAGTGGGCGGGCAACGCAACTGCGCTTACAATAATATGGTATCATATATATTACAGTGTGAATTACATTCACCACAGGTCCGAAGTGGGAATGTTCACTGATGGTTGCACAATGTTCAACATCACTCAGATGCTGAAGCAGCCCATGTCCACATGCAGCAAGTAACATTTGTGATCATGAAGTGCCAGGCCACGACCTGCTCCAACAAGAGAAAAGCTAACCACCTCCCCATGACATTCGCTGAATCCCTCATCATAAACATCCAGAGGTTTACCATTGACCAGAAACTTAACTGAACCAGCCAAATAAATATTGTCGCTACAAGAGTAGGTCAGAGGCAGCAGCAGCTTGATTGGGACCCAATCCACCATTTTAAACATTCAATTCCTCCACCAGCCAGCACACCGTGCCAGCAGTGTCTACCATATACAGGGTGCACTACAGCAACTTACCAAGCCTTCTTTGACAACACATTCTATCCAGTGACCTTTACCACTGAGAAGGACAAGGGCAGATGCATGGGACCACGACCACCTGCAACACCCCTTTAAGTTACCATCCTGACTTGGGAATATATCGCCGTTCCTTTACTGTCACTGGGTCAAAATCCTGAAACTCCCTCCCTGACAGCACCGATGGAGACCTACACCAGATGAAATGCAGTGGGTCAAGGTTGCGGCTCACCACCACCTTCTCAAGGGCAATTAGGAATGGGCAATAAATGTTGACTTTGCCAATGACGTCCACATCCCATGAAAGAATTTTTTAAAAAAATGTTCCAATATTACTAACAGATGGAGGTTTTGCAGCATTGGGCAAATCTGACGAGACATTAAGCCAGGGCCCCCGTCGTCTGCGCCAGTGATTCAGGTAGAAGTTAAAGATTTGATGGCAATATTCATCATGCATTCTTACCTCTGCTCTTTCTTTTTTTAAATAAATTTAGAGCACCCAATTATTTTTTCCAATTAAGGGGCAATTTAGCGTGGCCAATCCACCTATCCTGCACATCTTTGGGTTGTGGGGGTGAAACCCACACAGACACGGGGAGAATGTGCAAACTCCTCACGGACAGTGACCCAGGGCCGGGATTCGAACCCGGGTCCTCAGCGCCGTGAGGCAGCAATGCTAACCACTAGGCCACCGTGCTGCCACCTCTGCTCTTTCAACCAAGGTCACACAAAAAGACAAATTAAAAAATCATTTATTTTACTAGCTGTTGCATCTGCCTACAAAAAAAGTATGTCTACATTTAATTGATTGGGTTAAATACTTTGGGATATTTCAAGTGGCAAAGTGTTATATAAATATCGGTATTATTTCATAAAGGAAAGCTCCAGGGTGCAGGGTGCAAAATCCTTCTTTTGGATCTGTGGAATGACTGTGATGCATGACGTTTCCAGGTGCCAAATATAGGTTTTACAAAATGCCATCTGTCACTTACATACTTCCTGCACGGAAATTATAAGAGAGGAATTTTGCTGGCAAGTAAATGTGTAACATTGCAATTTCTGCCTGGTCCAGTAGCTAACTGTTAGGAAAAACAAGAACCAGTTTTAAGTGAATCTTTTCAGACTTTCAGAAGACGTTTTTCACAAATTTGCGTCAGATATTTCCACGAGATTTCAAAGATCTCCAACCCCCGCCCCGCCCTCGTAGCAAATTGGTAAAAATTTTGTCAATATTGCATGGAGTCCGATTTTATATTCATTTCAATACCACAGCTTTTTAATTACTGCAAACAAGCAGATCGAAAGAATAACTGGTTAGATAAAATGGTTGTTCAGCACACAAAAAAGCTCCTTGAAAAATCTGTGTTCAATTCAGCCCATTGTTACCTCACAGCCGAGTGTTCTCTCACCTTTCCATGTTTCCCAATTCTTTCATAGCATATAACAACATCTTCCCACATCTCCAACTGCTCAAAGATCTGTTGGGCTGAGCTGGTACATCCCAGCTCAAACAGGAGGTTTGCAAGCTGCCGCTAAAATGAAAATGAAAGATAAATGTCTTTAAAACCCCAGCAATGGATCCATCTGCCTCACTCTTCATTATGTGATATAAAGAACATTTCCTGTTAAAGGAGCTTTGAAAGATTATTGCTAAAAAGGCATTTCTCGAAGACTAAGAGGACATATTACGCCCAATGCAAAACTTTGTTGTCAAATTTAGTACAATCTCAGACTGGGCGGATGATAAATACTCATGCTGAAGTGCCACTGCATGTAAAGCACAAAAATCAAACATATATTTGTAACAAACATGTTTTCAGGTGTCCACTTGCTTAGGAATCCCACTCGTAGCACTGAGTCAGAGGCTTGTGGGCTCTGAGACTTTAGCACAGAGCTAGGCTGTCAATTCAGTTCAGTACCTGGAGTATTGTGTTCAGTTTTGGTCTCCTTACTTGAGAAAGGACATACTGGAGCTGGAGGGTGTGCCGAGGAGATTCACTAGGTTAATCCCAGAGCTGAAGGGGTTGGATTATGAGGAGAGGTTGAGTAGACTGGGACTGTACTCGTTGGAATTTAGAAGGATGAGGGGGGATCTTATAGAAACATTTAAAATTATGAAGGGAATAGATAGGATAGATGCGGGCAGGTTGTTTCCACTGGCGGGTGACAGCAGAACTAGGGGACATAGCCTCAAAATAAGGGGAAGTAGATTTAGGACTGAGTTTAGGAGGAACTTCTTCACCCAAAGGGTTGTGAATCTATGGAATTCCTTGCCCAGTGAAGCAGTTGAGGCTCCTTCATTACATGTTTTTAAGGTAAAGATAGATAGTTTTTTAAAGAATAAAGGGATTAAGGGTTATGGTGTTCGGGCCGGAAAGTGGAGCTGAGTCCACAAAAGATCAGCCATGATCTAATTGAATGGAGGAGCAGGCTCGAGGGGCCAGATGGCCTACTCCTGCTCCTAGTTCTTATGTTCTTATTATGTACCACAGAATCCCTACAGTGCAGAGGGAGGTCATTCGGCCCATTGAGTCTGGCCGCCCCTCTTAAAGGGCAGCCTACCTACGCCTATGCCCCCACCTGATCCCCGTAACCCCACCCAATCTTTTGGACACTCAGGGCCAATTTATCGTGGCCAATCCACCTAATCTGCACATCTTTGGACTGTGGGAGGAAACTGGAGCACCCGGAGGAAACCCACGCAGACACGAGGAGAAAGTGCAAGTTCCACACAGTCATCCAAGACTGGAATTGAGCTTGGGTCTCTGGTGCTATGAGGCAGCAGTGCTAAGCAAGACAGCACTGCATTTTCTTTCACACAAGATGGCCACATTATCCTCCTTAGAGATGGAGAGGACATGGAAGGTTTATAGACATACCTGAACAGCACAGTGCGGAGGCACTTGGCAACAGTAGAAGATCTTTAGACGCTCCACTACAGACACGGACTTGTCTTCAAAGTGATCTGCAAGAGCCTAAGCAGAAAAAGTCAAATGACAGTTCATCAAGTTCCACAGACTTTACTTCATCAGATAACCTCAGCCAGGGTGGTGGTATGTGCACTGACGTTAGCTCCAGTGTCCCTGTGACAGGGTACATAAAATCGCTATCCAGAATTGTATGCATATGTACAGCGAGAGGACAGGACTGGGCATGGCCATGTTTGAATAGTTTGTCATTATCACAGTCAAGGGCCATACATGAATAATGGCCAAAGGATAGTTATTGTCTAAGGCACTGAGTCCCACAAACAACTCAATACCTGCAGCAAGGGATGAGGATGGGTGGCAAGACAACAAAAGCACTCAAAGTTTTGTCATTTAGCTATTTTCCACAAATACGTTAAAACAAAACCATAAGCAGAGGTAGGAAGAGATTAAAATGGCCCAAGTAATTTCGACCAGCTGGCTCTTCCTTCTTTCTCTCAGGTTACGATTAAAACCATATTTGGAAGGTGTATCTTGCAGTATGACAAATAATAAAAAATAAGGCACTCCAGCTCAACTGTGAATAAAGTTAAATTATATAAAACGTACAAGGAGCTAAAAAACAACAGCCAGAGCAGCAAGTTAGAAACTGGGGACAGGATTCTCCGTTCCTGAGGCTAAGTTCCATCTCGAACGGACAATCCGCAGGAGTTTCGCGACCGGAAAATCAGCGCGAACCTGGGGGCTCGTAACGGCAGCGCATAAACGCCCGCAGAACGCATTGAAAACGGCCGGAGAACAGCCGGGTTGCAGGCCGTGCATGCGCAGGGCTGACGGCCTGCACCGGTCATGCTGGAAATCATGGTGCTGGCCATGCTGGAACCCTAACCCGCGACCCCACGGCCCACCCCCTGGCCACTCCCCCAGCCCTAGCAGAAGCACCCCCCTGCCAGCGGCCCGATTCCCGGACGAGTACGGCAGCGCTGGACACTGTCCGCAGCCGGCACGTTGGGATCCCGACCGCTGGGACCACATGTGATCCATGCCGTCGGGAATTCGGCCCACCTGGGGAGGAGCATCTTGGGTGGGCCTGCCAATGAAGTGCCAACGGTGTTGCAACGCCGTGCGTCCCCATGGCACCAGTTTGGAGGGGGCGGAGCATGGCAAACCGGCGTCAAACCGCCCCCTGCCCCGATTCTGGCATCGGAATACATTCTCCGGCCGATCATGATTTCAGCGTCGGGCTACGGAGAATCTCACCCTATATCTTTTCACACCTGAAATCTACCAAATCTATCGCACCATTTTCTCTCTCTCTCCTCCCCTAGGGCTTTTTGTGCAAGGTTTTGTCAGTCACAATTTATGTATCCCATGGATGTACATTCCCTATCCAACAGGACACACAATTGTGTATGACTGCTGTTGGTTTGGTATATAATTATATTAATACTGATATTTTTACATTGATCTGAAAGTGGCAGCATAGGCAAGAAGAGTACCAAGTACTCACCAGCCCTTAAATGTGAGCTACCTCCAAGGAGGTTGTCTCACACCAGACTGAGTTTCCAAAGCATCTGTCCACATCTGGAACAGCCGTTCTACTGCTTTGAGAAATCTCATATTCACATCCGGATAGATGATGTTCCAACCTGAACTGGTCCCTTGCTCCCACCTGGACAGGCCATGAGTCCAAACAAGCTTCGTCCCATCACCCAGGCAGATCTTATCCCTAGACCCAGACAAGCCTCATGCCCAGACCTGGAAGGTGCTGGTGTCCCTACCTGGACAGACCCTATGCCCATCATTTGAGAATCAATGCAGCATATTGTCATTCACCATACAACAAATATACTACTTTAAAACGTAATTGCTTTTCTTCGCTGTCAGCTTGCTTTCCAATCAATGTGGAAGTAGCTTTTCGCAATGACTGTCTGCAAGTCTCTCTAGAAACGCAAGGCAATAAAACTAGCGTACTGTATGGCATGAAGCTACAAGAACAGACACGGACTACAAAAATCTTTTATAGTCTGAGGCAATCACGACAAAAATAAACCCACGAGGAAATACGGAAAAACAATTGAAAGCGACCCCTCCCATCAATCAAATTCCATGCTGAAGATCACTTAACTTTTTTCTTCAATGTTACTACAATGGAGTGTACATTTCAGAAGAACCCTTTTGGAAAAGTCATCACAGCACATGACAGCGACAGGTACAGGAGTGCTTAAATTGTTTTAGAAACAATTTAATTTACTCAGTACAGTTTAGTAACAGTATACACAAGGAAAATTTTCACATTCCACACTTTAAAACGTCAAAAGTAGATGTTTCTTTAGAAAAAGGAAAGCAAGACTGTCATTTCCGCTTTTAACATTGATAAAATGTCCTCGGCCCCAAGGACAGAAGCCAATGACATTTAAGCAGCTGATTTACAGAAACTGTCCCTAATATTTAGCCTCAGGATGTTCCTAATTAGCCCTGCATGGATGAACCGCACAGTGACCTTAATAAGGTTCAGAGCAGATTTATTGTAGCTGATAGCCATCACAACTGTGACCCAGACTTGTCACGGGCAACACCAGGGGAGAACAGCTAGTATTTAATTCAAAAATGTAGCCATAACAAAAGATTTCCAATAGCATCACGTGAACTTTATCTTCAGGCACTTAAAAAGCAATTAAGTGAAAATTATGGCATGGTTACTTCACGTATCTGCCGATAAATAACTTGATTGCTTGAGCTTCAATTTTGGCCAATGTGTTCGAAATTAATCACCTTCTAAAGTTGCTTTTGGTTACTCAGTTAGTTTAACAGTTCAATTCAATGGGAAGAAAGTATTCGGAAGTAAAAGTGATGGACTTGGAGAAAAAAAAAATCAAGTTCACAATAAGACGGGAGCCAGCCCAATTAACTCGGCAGAAAGGTTAGTGAGCAAGTTGTCAGATCAGCAGCGCAAAATACAACATCAAGTAGAGCATAAAATATATTCCTAGAGTGAACGGGAGGCACATGAAACAAAAAGTCCACAGATAAATAACAGAAGTGTTACCGCGAATAATCGAGCTTAATATGGAAAGAGAAGTAGGGAGCTGCAAGGGAGATCAGAAGGAATGTAGCAATAAAGTTAAATAGTAAAACCTTTCATATGCATATTAATAGGTAGAGAAAGGATAGGACCACCCATGGATGAAGGAAGGTGTCTAATGGTGAAGGGCGACTGTGGTTGGTTTTACAAGCAAAGGTCAATGTGAGCGTGTGCCAGAGGAGTAATGTGGAACAACTGACTGAGCTAACAATTGTAAAGAAATTGGTTCAATTTGCAAGGTGGATAACAGGTCCTGATGGTCGTGTTTCACAAATTTAATGTCGTTTCTGCACAAGTAACCAATAATGGGAATGCAGTAAATGTAATATATGTAGAATTTCAAACGGTGGTTTATACAGTGCCTCACCAAAGGATTGTTAATCAAATTGAGGGGCTTGGTGTAAGATGGAGCAGCAGTATGGAAGGGACGTTGGTTAAGACTCAGGAAATGTAAAAGAGAGCGAGTGTGACTTGGGTTAGAGAAAAATGTACACCAAAGACCAACTTGCGTTCTTGGTGTACAGAGGTGTTACATAGGGCACATTCTCAAAATTCATCACAGAGATAGATGGTTTGGCAAACAGCATGGAAGACTGCAAAAGACTTCAGGAAGGGACAGCCAGGTTACAAGAATGGGCATAAGATGTAGAAGCTGGAGTTTAGCATGGATAGTACATTTTGGGAGGACAAACAAGAAATTAGTTATACACTGTTCGGCAAGGCAACGAGGATGCAGATGAACAGAACATACAAATTAGGAGTAGGAATAGACCACTCAGCCCCTCGAACCTGCTCTGCCATTCAATAATAATAATCTTTATTGTCACACGTAGGATGACATTAACATTGCAATTAAGTTACTGTGAAAATCCCTAGTCGCCACATTCCGGCACCTGTTCGGGTACACTGAGGGAGAATTCAGAATGTCCAAATTACCTAACAGCACGTCTTTTGGGACTTGTGTGAGAAAACCGGAGCACCCGGAGGAAACCCACACAGACATAGGGAGATGAGCAGACTCCGCAGACAGTGGCCAAGCCGGGAATCGAACCTGGGATCCTGGCGTTGTAAAGCAGCAGTTCTAACCAGTGTGCTATCGTGCCGTTCAAAGATCATGGTTGATCTTATTATAACTTCGACCCCACATTCTTGCCAACCCCCAATAACCTTTCATCCATTTGTTGGAACTAGGTGGTCAAATATATAATTTCTTGGAAGAGAGTGCAGTCAGAAAAGGCCTGATGAAAGGTTATGGAGTCTTGGGTTTTATTAATAGTCTATAATCTTTATTACTGTCACAAGTAGGCTTACATTAATACTGCAATGAAGTTACCATGAAAAGTCCCTAGTCGGCACATTCTGCCGCTATTCGGGTACTCTGAGGGAGAATTCAGAATGCCCAATTCACCTGACAGGCACATCTTTGGACTGTGGGAGGAAACCAGAGTTCCCAGAGGAAACCCACGCAGACACCAGGAGAACGTTCAGACTCCGCACAGACAGTGACCCAAGCCAGGAATCGAAACTGCGACCCTGGTGCTGTGAAGCAACAATGCTAACCACTGTGCTACCATGCCGCCCATACTGGAGTACGGATTACAGAAGTACATCAAAGCCATATTCAGATTTACCAGTATAATACAAGCAATAGAAAACTAAATGTAAAGAGGAAAAGTTTGACACACTAGAACTATTTTCATTGACGTAGAGAAGACCATGAGGAGATTTAATATTGAAGAGTTTGGAGGGAGCAATCACTATTTCATTTGGTTTGTGAATCTATAAGGTGAGCCGTTACTGAGAACATGAGAGAGGAGTTAGGAGAATTGTTTTTACATGGAGGACTGTTTTGCTGCAGGGAGTGATGAAGGCAAGATTGAATAAATATTGGATATAGATGCAGAAATAGAGCAAACGGCAGAGTGTGGGCATCGGACGAGTTTTGTACATAATCGGATCGAGAAAATAAATCTATAACAATTCTTTCAGGTTCGCCGGGACAAGGAGGCGCAGGGTGCTGTGAGGAACGAGTTTAACAGAGGGCAGGGGATCGTGATTAAAGCTGGAACAGCTTGCAATGAGGGGGGTGGTTGAGGCCAGAAGATTGGTTCATGAAAGAAATAGCCAGATTCTGTAATGGGAAGATTGCAGTGTTAATATTCTGGAAAGATATGATCAAACTTGCAGGAAAAGCAGCCTTCATTCTCTCAAACGTACCTTGAGAATGAAACATCTATCCCAATAAGAAAGATTGTGAGAACATTTTCCTTAGACATAGAATTTACAGTGCAGAAGGAGGCCATTCAGCCCCTTGCGTCTGATTCCATTCCATTCGGGACAATTGTTTTGTTTCTTTCCACCAAGAGGGAAACTTGTAAAAGTTAAACACCACTACAGGGACACAAATTCATTCAGAAAGTAATTAAAGCTTGCAAATAAACTGTTGCCAATCTTATGGAGAAAGTGAGTGGCTGAAACGGGAAAGCTCCAGCTGCTGTGTATTGACTCCCACTGTCTCGATGCCTCCATGGAGCCTGTAGCTGAGGCAGTAATGAGCTGCCAGCATGGCTGTCTACTATTTTAACAGCCATGAATTGGTATGTTACAAAACACCATTAGAAATCCACAGACGTCTGACATCAGAAGCCAATAAAATTAAATGCTTCCTGTGACTATGACCCTGATTTCTATCAACAAACAACCTGCAGCACTATTTATTTTTCCAATTACCCTCATAAAGGTGATGAAACACAAATAGGTTTCTCCACCCAGAAAAAAAGGCTGTTCCCAGAAAAAAAAACGTTGTTCCAGAAACTTGGTGCCCAGCAGGAGAATTACACAGACAGAAAAAAATATCGTTCATCTCTTTGCTAGAACAAATTCTTCACTTTCTACATCATTTATGGCCGCATTTAACTCGGGCTTTTGCAACCGCTCTACAAATTGTACATCCGATGCACTGGCTGAGAAGAAAAGAGAATGACATCTCCTCTGACCGCTGCCAGTACAGTTGACAGGATGGGCAAGAGAAGCAAGATAGCGGTTTCTCCAGTGTAAACACTGATTTTTCCTACTGAATTGATCACTAAGAGTTTGGGTGGGAAATACTCCGTGTGTGCTATTTTCATGACATACTTTGTACAATCTTACAGTCTTCCCTTGTATTTTGTATCCAATGTTCTTTTATATCAATTATTATTTATTTATTTATTTACAGGATGTGGGATTCGCTGGCTAGGCTAGCATTCATCGCCCATCACTAATGGCCCTTGAGAAAGTGGTGTGAGCTGTCTACTTGAACAGCTGCGGTCCCTGGGGTGCAGTGACAGTGAAGGAATGGGGATATATTCCCAGGTCAGGATGCTGCGTGACTTGGAGGGGAACTTCCAGGTGGTGGTGTTCCCATGTGTTTGCTGACCGTGTCCTTCTGGATCATTATGGCCAACCTAGGCTGGTGAGTGGGCAGCATAAATGGCCCTCCATCTCAGTGGGCAGCAAGGTTCAAATCAGGCTTGTTCACTGACAATGACCCCATGAATAAGATTAAATACACTTAATACACGCCAATGAGTCACAGGAAATTTTTTTTCATATATTAATACAACCATCATCAACGGCAAGCGATAAAACAAAATAAATAACCACTTGTTGGACACAGAGGGAGCGCATGGCTCTCTCAGTCAATGTTGTGCGCAATCAGCATGCAACTCACTACACCTGCCCTCATTTACGTGCATATCAACGTTGACCAGGTTGACCACTCCTGTTCCAGGTGGTAGAGGTCATGGGTTTGGAAGATGCTGTTGAAGGAACCCTGGCGAATTCCTGCAGTGCATCTCGTAGACAGTACACACTGCTGCCAGTGTGTTTCGGTGGTGGGAATTAATGTTTGTGGAAGGGGTGCCAATCAAGCGGGCTGCTTTGCTTCTCGAGTGTTGTTGGAGCAGCACTCATTCAGGCTAGTGGAGAGTATTCCATTACTTGTGCCTTGTAGAGGGTGGACAGACTTTGGGGAGTCAAGAGGAGAGTTAGTTGCTGCAGGATTCCTAGTCTGTGACCTGGTAGCTCGGACTATAGCTGGTGCAGTTCAGTTTCTGGTGAATGGTAACCCCCAGGATGTAGACAGTGGGGGATTCAGAGATGGTAATACCATTTAATGTCAAGGGACAATGGTTAGACCATCTCTGGTTGGAGATGGTCATTGCCTGGCACTTATGCGTTATGAATGTGATTTGACACCTGTCAGCCCAAGCCTGGATATTATACAGGTCTTGCTGCATTTAGACATAGACTGCTTCAGTATGTAAGGAGTCATGAATGGTGCTGGACATTGTGCAGCCATCAGCGAACATCCCCACGACAGTACTTATGATGGAGGGAAGGTCATTGGTAAAGCAGTTGACGGGGTTGAGCCTACGACACTACCCTGAAGGACTCCTACAGTGATGTCCTGGAACTGAGATGATTGACCTTCAACTACCACAACCATCTTCCTTTGGCCAAATCTGACTCCAATCAGTGAAGAGTTTCCACTGATTCCCATTGACACCAGTTTTGTGAGGGCTCCCTGATGCCATACTCGATCAAATGCATCCTTGATGTCAAGGACAGTCATTCTCACCACAGGAATCCATCTCTTTTATCCATGTTTGAACCAAGGATATAATGAGGTCAGGAGCTGAGTGGCCCTGGCAGGTTAATGCCAAGTTAGGGTTGGGTTAACGAGTGGCAAGTAACATTCGTACCACTCAAGTGCCAGGCAATGACCATCTCCAAGAAGAGAGAATCTAACCACTGCGCCTTGATATTCAATGGCATTACCATCACTGTATCCCCCACTACCAGCATCGTAGGGGTTACCATTGATCAGAAACTGAACTGGACTAGCCACATTAATACTGTGGCTACCAGAGCAGGTTAAAGGCTAAGAATCCTGCGGCAAGTAACTCATCTCCTGATTCCCCAAAGCCTATCCACCATCTACAAGGCACAAATCAGGAATGTATTGGAATACTTTCCACTTGACTGGAGGCGTGCAGCTCCAACAACACTCAAGAAGCTCGACACCATCCAGGACAAAGCAACCCACTGATTGCTATCCCTTCCACAAACATTCACTCCCTCCACCACCAACAAATAGTGGCAACAGTGTGTACATCTACAAGATGTATTTCAAGAACTCACCGAAGTTCCTCAGGGAGCACCTTCCCACCATTATCTAAAAGGACAGGGGCAACAGCACCACCACCTGAAGGTTCTCCTCCATGTCACTTACAATCCTGACTTAGACATATGTCGCTGTTCCTTCACTGTCGCTGGGTCAAAATAATAATAATCATTATTAGTGTCACAAGTAGGCTTACATTGACACTGCAATGAAGTTACTGCGAAAAGCCCCTTGTCACCACACTCCGACGCCTGTTCGGTTACACGGAGGAAGAATTCAAAATGTCCAATTCACCTAACAAGCACGCCTTTCAGGACTTGTGGGAAGAAACCGGAGGAAACCCACGCAGACACGGGGGAGAACGTGCAGACTTCGCACGGACAGTAACCCAAGCCTGGAATTGAACCTTAGACCCTGGCACTGTGAAGCAACAGTGCTAACCACTCTGCTACCGTGCATATAGGAAGTCCCTCCCTAACAGCACCGTGGATGCATCTACACCTTCGGGACTGCTGCGGTTCAAGAAAGCAGCTTATCACTAACCTCTGAACGACATCTAGGGATGAGCAATAAATGCTGGCCTAGCCAGCAATGCCCAGATCCTGCAAATAAACTTTTGTTTTAAAAAGTGCCACTGGACTGCAGTGCTGATGCCCCCTTCAATCACTTTACTGATGATTGAGAGGAAACTGATAGGGTGTAATTGACCGGGTAGATTTGTCTTGTCTTCAAGACATACCTGGCAATTTTCCACATTGTCAGTTATATGCATGCCAGTGTTATAGCGTGCTGTCATGGACTGATACATCTGCTGCAGGCAGCTTAGTGAGAATGAGGTGAAGTATGTTTTCCTCTCTTGATAGTTTCCCTCACCACCTGCCGTCAACCCAGTCTAGGAGTTATCATAGAATCATATCATAGAATTCCTACAGTGCAGAAAGAGGCCATTCGGCCCAACGAGTCTGCACCGACACTTCGAAAGAGAACCCCACCTAGGCCGAGCCCCTCACCCAGTAGCCCCACCCTAAGGACCAATTTAGCATGGCCAATCCACCCAACCTGTACAGCTTTGAACCGTGGGAGGAAACCGGAGCACCCGGAGGAAACCCAGGCATACGCGGGGAGAAAGTGCAAACTCCACACACAGTTACCCAAGGTCGAAATGGAACCCGTGTCTCTGGTGCTGTAAGGCAGCGGTTCTAACCACTGTACCATCGTGCTGAAAGAGCCAGTTCAGTCTGTTGTGGTGCTGCCTAGCCACTCTTGGTGACGGATATTAAGGTCCCCTACCCAGAGTACATTCTGCACCCTTGTCACCCTCAATGCTTCCTCTAAGTGGTATTCAACATGGAGGAGTACTGATTCATTAGCTGACAATACGTGGTAATCAGCAGGTGGTTTCCTTGCCATGTTTGACCTGATGCCATGAAACTTCATGGGGTCCACAGTCAACGTTGAAGGCTCCCAGGGTAACTCCTTCCTGAGTGTACACAACTGTGCTGCCACCTCTGCTGAGTCTGTCCTGCTAGTTAAACAAGGCATGTCCAGGGATGATGATGGAGGATGGAGATGACGGGGACATTATCTGTAAGGCATGGTTCCGCGAGTATGACTATGTCAGGCTATTCCCGAACTAGTCTGTGAGGCAGTTCTCCCAACTTTGACACAAGCCCCCAGATGTAAGACGACTTTTCAGGGTCGACAGGGCTTGGTTTGCCATTGTCGTTACAGGGTCTAGGTCGACGCCAGGTAGCCCGCCCAAATTCATTCCTTTTTATTGCCTTTGTAGCAGTTGGATGCACGGAGTGGCTTGCTAGGCCACTTCAGAGATTCAACCACACGTGTAGGGCAGACCGGGTAAGGATGGAAGATTTCCTTCCCTAAAGGATATTAGTGAACCAGCTGGGTTCTTACGACAATTAACAATGGTTTTGTGGGCATCATGAGACTTTTAATTCCAGATTTTTGTTTTATTAAATTCAAATTCCAGTAGCTGCTGTGGTGGGATTTGAACCTGGGACCCCAGACCATGACCACGGGTGTCTGGATTACTAAAATTAAAGCAAACTACTGTGGATGCTGGAAATGTGAAATGGAAACAGAAAAATCTGGACAAGCTCAGCAGGTCTGGCAGCATCTGTGGAGAGAGAAACAGAGTTAACGTTTCGAGTTCGCATGACTCTTCTGTCTTCTCTTTTTCCTCAGTTTGCTATGCCACCCTATTTGGTGTCGTCAGTCAGCGTTAATATTATTCCACTTTGCCTACAGCAGAATCCTTCATCTACATAAAAATGGAATACATATGAAATCATATGACAAGTTAGGGCAGCACAGTGGCATAGTGGTTAGCACTGCTGCCTCACGGCGCCGCGATCCCAGGTTTGATCCCGGCCCTGGGTCACTGTCCGTGTGAAGTTTGCACATTCTCCACGTGTTTGCGTGGGTTTCGCCCTCACAACCCAAAGATGTGCAGGGTCGGTGGATTGGCCACATTAAATTGCCCCTTAATTGGAAAAAATGAATTGGATACTCTAAATTTAAAAAAAATAATAGGACAAGTTGCCCTAGACGCAGACCCTAGGGTATACTAGCAGTTATATTTGTTTATCTAAGAAACCTCTGGTAACTTTTATTCTACACTTCTATCCCTCAACCATCCTCCAATCCATGCTATCTTTTTAAAAAATAAATTTAGAGTACCCAATTATTTTTTTCCAATTAAGGGGCAATTTAGAGTGGCCAATCTGCCAACCCTGCACATCTTTGGGTTGTGGGGGTGAAACCCATGCAGACACGGGGAGAATGTGCAAACTCCACACGGACAGTGACCCAGGGCCGGGATTTGAACCCGGGTCCTCAGCGCCGTAGGCAGCAATGCTAACCACTGTGCCACCGTGCTGCCCAAATCCATGCTATCTTTAAACTTTTATTTAAACCATGAGTCTTTTACACTCCTGTGTCACTGTATCAAAGGCTTGTAATCCCTTTGTCTAAACTCTGATAATTTCCTCAAAACAACCGAATAAGCAATGACATCCTGCCCTCTGCAGAACTAATTCACAATAATTCTCCCGGATTTTGATCTCAAACAGTTTTTAAAATATTAATGCGAATGATGCTGATCTATAGCTGCCTGACCCACCCCGATTCCTTTTTCAAATTTAATCCTTTGATGCAACTCCAGTTTCCACAGAAGGTCAGACATTTCTAACTGGTCCCTCTGGCTATTTCATTATGAACCTTTCCACACTTTTCTGAACAGGAGACCATCCATGCCTATGGAATGAATTGGCCCTGATAAAACAGGACAGGTCATACATGGGATGGGATTTGTGTGGAAACATTCACCCGATTCAAAGTTGATGAAATGGGGCAAGGACTTTGAACCCTGGATACACAACAGGAAGCATGACATATCCACCACAGAACGATAAGTGATGTGTTGTGCGTGGTTGGGTAAATCGAAAGTAGTACCTGGACTGTTTGATCTTTTTTTTTCCCAATTAAGGGGCAATTTAGCATGGCCAATCCATCCACCCTACGCATCATAGGGTTGTGAGGGTGAGACCCACGTAGACACGGGAAGAACATGCAAACTCCACACACCAGGGCCAGGATGGAACCCAGGTCCTCAGTTACATGAGGCAGCAGCGCTAACCACTGCACCGCTTGACTTTGATCTTTGTTTAATTTTCACTGTCAATAGTTGAGTGGGTAAATACACCATGTGGTCTGACACTGAACTTTGCAGACAAGAAACAAAAGCCCTGTATTTGTGCTGAAGTCGCTGGGGAGAGTCAGAGTGATTGTGACTATATCACTGGTGCCAACAACACTTTTTCTGAGGCTGCCGAGGGAGAATTGAGGGGAGGGAAGAGGGGAAATGTGAGCTTGAGTTCCTGCTCCTGTCATTAATTCATGTTCTCTGCTGGGAATGTAACTGATGACTCTGTGCTTGCACCAATGTCCCATTTAATTTCTCCCCCCTCAACTTTCTCACTAACCTATTTCAGCTCCCAATTAAACAACACTTCGACTTTGATGAATGAAAATGAAATGAAATAATCGCTTATTGTCACGAGTAGGCTTCAAATGAGGTTACTGTGAAAAGCCCCTAGTCGCCACATTCCAGCGTCTGTTTGGGGAGGCTGGTACGGGAATTGAACCCGCGCTGCTGGCCTGCCTTGGTCTGCTTTAAAAGCCAGCTATTTAGCCCCGTGTGCTAAACCAGCCCCCAACCGCACCGATTTTAAAATTCACACCATTGTTTTCAAATCTCTGCCTGGCCTCACCTTTCCCAATCTCTTTCGTCTCCTCCAATCCTCAAAACTTCCAAGATATCTGTGCTCCTCCAGTTCTAGTTGCTTCAGCATTCCAGATGTTAAATCGCTCCAACGCTGGCAACTCTGCCCACAGATGCCAAGACTCTGGAATTCTCTCCCGAAATCCCTTTGTCTCTCTCCCGCTTTTTCCCCCTTTCCGACGTGCCTGAAGACCCACATCTTTGACCAAACGTTTGGACATCTGTCTTAATGTCGCTGTTGTGTGGCTAGGTATAAAAATTTTGCATCATAATGCTCCTGCGATGTGCCTTGGGGCAGTTTACTATTTTAAAGGCACTGTATCAACACGAGTTAATGGTGTTGAAAAGGTCCCTGAAAACTCATTGTGGAGGGTCCCACATCAGAAACAGCTGGATGGGTGGGACACCAGGCTGGACATCCACCTCGTCTAAACAGCCACACACACGGCAGCTGTGATGCCACAACCATTCTCATTTGGTGTCCTTTATATGCAAAGCTTTTGACTCAGCATCTTAAATTGTTAATAAGCAGAGCAAGGGAGGGCCCCTCACCCTCACACAACATATGTTGACAGAAGAAGCAACCTCTTTCACTAATAAATCCCAACAATAACACTTTGTGACCGTGTGGGGGGATTACTCCAAGTTACAGTTTTTGCTGATGTTCTCGAAGTTCATTTTTCAAACAACTTATTTTTCCAAGACCCTTCATAGAAATCACCTAAACGAAATCCCACGGTCTCCTTTCCGCAAGGTGATGACAATACAGAATATGTACCTGGACCCAATTTAGTTAGTCTCCGTTTTGGATTAGAAGATTCCATGCAATGCAACCAAGGCCCAAGGGATACAATTAATTGACTAGCTTTGGTGGGGCAGGGGGAAATAGAAACGTTTTTCAATATATGTGACGAAAGTTACTTTTGCCATTCACATCATGGAATCTACATTCCACCGTAGAAATATATGGATTAGAACAAAAAAAGGAAGGAATAGTAATTTCCTGCACAAGATGAAATTCTGATGATTCGAGAATGAAACAGCTGAATACGAGTTAACACTGTGCAACCCATTTTCCAGATTGCATTGTGATTATGCATGAGGTTAGTGCAGCAAAATCTACCCCTTCAAGTTTATCCACTCACTTCGCTGAAATAAAAAGGGCAAATGTGTCTGGTTCTAAAATTATGAATTTTTAGTTATAGAAACACATGTGGTGCAAAGAAGTTCAACATCAGTTGAAGTAAGATCACATCAAGATATGAATAATTACGTCATTCTTCTTTGCATAGATCATTAAACCAAAGATTTTCTCAAGTGAGCAAATAGCCAAGTGTGCACACCCTATTCCACAGGTCAAGTAATGAGTGATGTTGGTGGGGGATAAATGTTGGTCACAGTACAAGTAAAAGTGGCTTCTCAGTGCCAGGGTTCCAGGTTCGATTCCCGGCTTGGGTCACTCCTAGAACATAGAACAGTACAGCACAGAACAGGCCCTTCGGCCCTCGATGTTGTGCCGAGCCATGATCACCCTACTCAAACCCACGTATCCACCCTATACCCGTAACCCAACAATCCCACCCCCTTAACCTTACTTTTATTAGGACACTACGGGCAATTTAGCATGGCCAATCCACCTAACCCGCACAGCTTTGGACTGTGGGAGGAAACTGGAGCACCCGGAGGAACCCACGCACACAGGGGAGGACGTGCAGACTCCACACAGACAGTGCCCCAGCCAGGAATCGAACCTGGGACCCTGGAGCTGTGAAGCATTCATGCTACCCTGCTGCCCAAAGCGGAATCTACATGTTCGCCCTGTGTCTGTGTGGATTTCCTCCGGGTGCTCCGGTTTCCTCTCACAAGTCCCGAAAGACGTGCTGTTAGGTGAATTGGACATTCTGAATTCTCCCTCTGAGAACCCAAATGTGGGAATGTGGCAACTAGGGGATTTTCACAGTAACTTCATTGCAGTGTTATTGTAAGCCTACTTGTGACAATAATAAAGATTATTCTTTTGACCCAGTGACCCATGATGCCATGGGGTCTTTTACATCCACTTCAAAAGAGACGTATCTGACAGTGCTGCACTCAGGCTGTGGTATCAGCCTGAATTAGATGCACAAATCTCTGAACCGAGGCCTGAATAAACAGCTTTCTGATTCAGAAGCACAAAAGCTACAACCAAGCTATGGCAACTTGGATTAGGTCCACCAGTTGGTATAAAAGGTCCCTCATCATGCGCAGTGAACAATGAAGCAGGTCAGCAAATGTGGTGGATAAAGGAACATCTTGGATGTTGTCTGAATGGAATTCCAGAGGCATTTGATAAGGTTTCACAAAAAAAGATCATTAGCAAAATGTAAAGAATTGGAGGCAACATTGCAGTATGGGTTTGAAATTAGTACAGGAGTAGAAGACAGAGAGAAGATCATGGAAACCTATTCTAAAGTTGAGCTGTGACAAGTGTTCATCCCAAGGGATCTGTATTGGGGCCTCATCTTTTCACTACATATAAACTAATGCTTTGGGTGAAGGAATAATGACTTGTATGTCTAAGCTTGCAGGTACCACACTTAGGAAGCACAGCAAGTTGAATCCTGTTTGGGTACCCTACTTTAAAAAGGATGTCAAGATATATGGTACTTTTTTCTGTAACTGCCCTCTTGTATCTGAACCAAATAGTGTTACTTATTGTAGCACAGTGGGCAGCACGGTAGCACAAGTGGGTAGCACTGTGGCTTCACAGCGCCAGGGTCCCAAATTCAATTCCCCGCTGGGTCACTGTCTGTGCGGAATCTGCACGTTCTCCCCGAGTCTGCGTGGGTTTCCTCCGGGTCCTCCGGTTTCCTCCCACGGTCCAAAGATGTGCAGGTTAGGTGGATTGGCCATGCTAAATTGCCCTTAGTGTCCAAAAAGGTTAGGAGAGGTTTATGGGTTACGGGGATGGGGGTGGAAGAGAGGGCTTAAGTGGGTCGGTGCAGACTCGATGGGCCGAATGGCCTCCTTCTGCACTGTATGTTCTCTGTTCTAATTGTCAAGTCAGAATCGGTGAAGGGAAAGTCAGAAAGACAGTATAATGGCAGTATGATTCATAGCTGTACTTCTGTCCTAGTTGTAATGGAGGATTGGTTATACGTCTTCTGAGATCTTGTATGAAAATATTGCTAAGGCAAAAAAAAATATTGAACAGCCCTCCAAAATTCCCCAAGTCTCAGGAGTTACATTTTTATACCAAGACTTCATTTTGCTCACTGATGTTCCCACATCTCGTCATTCCAAACAAAAACAAAAACTGTTAAGTATTGAAACAACAGGCAATATGAATTAAATGTGGTAAAATATCTATGTGAATGTTACAATAGTCAAGAAACTAAATTATGAGATAGTACGTCTAAGGACTCTCCTTTTATTTCCATGATAGCCTTAAGAAAAATAACTTCCATATTTTCATGAAACATTCCCATACAATTTAATTTCCGAATTTGCTTCCACCCATACATCTATAGCTGGTATAAATTGTGATCTCCAGATTTTCATTACACAGTTCCTGATGGTAAAACAAACATACCAGTTTTTATCCATACAGACAGTAATGAAAGAGCACAGGAAGAAAGAGCAGACTACAAATGGGTTTGAATGGGAGATTATATCCTGTATGGCCTTGGGTCCGTCTCATAACAGTTCACCAGCAATATTAGGACGTGGCCACGATACACTAAATAGCTGTCATCATAATCTCCCCAACATCCACTCGGGTATTAGACTATATAAACAGCCCCCGCCAGAAACATACAAGATTCCACTGTAAATCAGCCTGTACCATTTCAGCTTCTAAAGGTTTTCCAAATTAGGTCTGACTGCTTGTCTTTTGGAAATAACTGTTCTCCTTTCAGTATTGCCCATGGCACTCAGCATGTATATTTCCCTCTGAGTAATTTATCTCAACTTCTTTTAACAATGAGACAATCCAAGTAAGTTATTCTGCGGTATAAAAGAGGGGACTACATGTAACAACTGCGTCAGCCTGGAAATCATCAGAATCTACAAATATTCATACTATTTGCTGATTGTATATATTTCTGAACCACAAAGATGCATTGGGCCAGGTATATGTTTTTAAAAAAAAGTTATGTTGAGGCCTGCAATGCCTCAAATATTTTTCATTGGTAAAATCTGCCTTTGTCACTCCAGGATAAACACTCTGTACATTTTAATTGCCTAGACTGTTAACTGGAAATGTCGGAGCATGACTTGCTCCAATACCTTCACCAAAGCTGCTCTCAGAGGATTGCAAGCAACCACAGATTGCCCTCCATTTTCCAGTCCTGTGGGGGAGTGCTTCCGCTCACTGCTGTACCCAACGGATGTGGTTGACCATTGGGATGCAGGAGGAAGTAATAATCAAACCCTGCGTCCCACTATCACAACTCTGCCTGTGTAGCTTGCCCAGTGTGCTGTGAAGACAGACCGTGTGCAGTTCCTTTGTCTAAATCTGTAGTCAAATACCCAAAGTGTGCAGTGCTGTGGCATTTGACCGTTTTGTGTAATTCTAGCTCAGATTTTACATAAAATAAGTTAATTACAAAAATTTCATTGCATAGAATTTGCAGCACAGAGATGGGCCATTTAGGCCCAACTGGTGTGTATGCTCCACACAAGCCAATGGCCACATTACATTATTTCATCTAACCCAATCAACATATCCTACTTCCCTTTTCCCCCTCAAGTACTTATCTAGTTTCCCCTTCAGTATATCAAAATTCTCCCATATTTCACGATAGTTCTTTTTCATTTTGCTTTGGGGAAGGAAGGATTTAAACAGCTGGTGTATTTTTGGATTGGGGAGGGTGTGTGTGAAGGCAAGCAATGTTCTTGCTGGAGATTGCAACAGTTTTACATCTCAAGCATCCACAGGGAGGGAATTCCAGAACTTGGAGCTTGACAGGTGTAGGCACAGCCACTCACGGTGGAAGGATTAAAATCAAAGATGCTGAAGATGGCAAAATTAGAGACACACCGTTATCTTGAGGTTGTGGGCATGAAGAAGATAACAGAGATAGAAAGGGGCGAGGTCATGGAGGTGTTCCTTAGTCTGGAGCCAATGTAAATCAACGAGCACAGGGGTGATTGGTGAATGGGACTTGATGTGAGGAAGGCTTTACACAATCCCAAACCTAGGGGGTTGAATGCGGCCGGCATGGATGAGTATTTCAGCAGCAGATGAACAGAGGCAGAGACTGGGTCCGCCAATGCTGCCAAGGTGGAACTAGGTGGTCATAGTGATGGCACGAATATGAGGTCGGAAACTCAATTCAGGCAAGCAGTCTGAATTGCTTGTGGACGAGTTGGTGGTGAGGTACAATTGGGTGTTGTCAATGTACATGTGAAAGCTGGTGTTGTGTTTTTGGATCATGTTGCCAGGAGAGAAAGCATGTAAGTAAGAAATGAGGAAGAGGCCAAAGATAGATCTTTAAGGGTAACAGTGCCCAAGTGAGATGAGAAGCCATTGTTCTTTGGCTATGATTCAATAGGTACGAATGGAACTAGGTGAGTGCAGTTCTACCCAGCTGGACGATAATGGAGGTGCAGTGGAGTAAAGTGGTATTGTCAATTGTGTCAAAGGCTGCAGGCAGGTTGAGGAGGACTTGGAGGGATAGGTTTTGGGATAATACATCAAGTAAATGACAGAGTAAAGCCTTATTTATTCCAACACACTATCCTCACAGCTCTGATTAGGGTTGGCAATTCAGTAACAGATTAAGGGCAGTTTGGTGCAGTGTCTGTTTCTGTCGTGTAGTGGTCATCACATTTGCTTTACGTGCAAAGGATCCTGAATTTGAAACCGGGTAGAAACATCATCCATATCTACTCAGAACTGGGTTATGATTACCAAGGCCAATGACTGTTAGTGGAGAGATTTTCATCTCATCAGTCTGAATTGGAAATAATATAATAATAATAATCTTTATTGTCACAAGTAGGCTTACATTAACATTGCAATGAAGTTACTGTGAAAATCCCCTAGTCGCCACATTCCAGCGCCTGTTCGGGTACACAGAGGGAGAATTCAGAATGTCCAAATTACCTAACAGCACGTCTTTTGGGACTTGTGTGAGGAAACCGGAACACCCGGAGGAAACCCACACAGACACGAGGAGAACGTGCAGACTCCGCAGACAGTGACCCAAGCTGGGAATTGAACCTGGAACCCTGGAGTTGTGAAGCAACAGTTCTAACCACTGTGCTACTGTGCCACCCTGTTGGGATCCAGAACAATAATGAGGTGAGTGATTGATCGATTGTTGGGATTTATTGGCGGTTCTAGTTGACGGGAAATGCTGGCCCAGGCACCAGAAAGCCTCTCTACTCCACTTTCAATATTGCCAAGCAAATTTTGCGATCAAACTTAAACAATGCAATAGGCTAGATCCAAGTATTTTTTGACAAAAAGTCAACATTGCAGCAATCTTCAGTACTGCACTGGACTGTCAGCCTAAATTGCAAGCTCAGTTCATGGTATGGGGCTCAAATCAATGATCGTTTCAGGCAGAGCACCAACTGAGCACCAACAATATTACTGTTCTGTGCCCTGGTCCTGTTATTTATCCCTTAACCACTGCCATTAAAAACAATCTGCCTCCTGTTGTGTGAAAAGTGGCTGCCATATTTACCAAGTTATAATTTCAATGGATGTGGGACATCCTATGGTGAAGAAAGGTGCAATAGAAATGCAAGTTCTTCTTTCTGGCATATTACTTCCTGACAGGCTTCATTAGGCAGCAATATCTGGGTCTCACTGATGCATTTTGTCACTTAATTTTGATCTCAGAAGCTATGCCCCGAAGATATGCAAACAAATAATTCCTTCACTTGGCTTCTCATGAAGGAACGTTAACTCACTTGAATCACTTAGTGAAACATGTTCAAGTCCAAGTGTGCCCACGTTAACTGTCTAAGCTTCAGTAGCACCAGTGGGGTCGGCAGGTTTCCTACGTGACAGAGTGGATGGGGTGAATGAGAGAGTTCATTCAAAGAATCAGGATGTTATACTTAGCAGCGTAGTTCACCCACAGGATCTATAGCAGGAGGCCATTGCTCAGGATGTTGCTTCGTACAAACTGGACTTTGCAACTTGCTAATTTCCCTTCTACTCCAGAAACATAGGGACGTGCTGACATATATCCTGCCCCACATATCCTCATGTTGCACGCAAAGTTAATAAACACTTGTAACCGCAGTAGTCGTAGTGTCCTACCTGTGTCTGCATCATTGCACGTTCAATCCGACGGGAGCTACCTTTCTCCAGTTTTGTTCTCAACATTAGGGTGGTCACTTGAATGGCCCAGAACTTTGGCTGAGACAGTAGATACTGAAACACAAAAAAAAATAATTATGTACAAGGGCCTTTAAAAGAAAAAATATTGATGCGTTTAGAATTAAAATTCAATAAATAGAAAAGTTACAAAATTAAAGTGGACTCTTCGACTAATTTACCGATTGGTGTGGGTTTTCAGAACAGAAGATTCATTTGAATCTAATTTTGACACTGCATTATAAATAAGCAATTATTCTTTGTGTCAAGAAGTTGATGCTCATTCAATTGACCTACCCTGCAAGTAAATTTGTCAAAACAAAATCAACATACAGATAACGCAAAAGTCAAACCCCATTAATGCCAGCTTTTGAACCATTCAGATCCCAACAGTCCCAATCGCATCCGATCTTTGTTAAACCTAATCGGGTCGACCTGTTTGAGAATATGACATGGGAAAACGTTGGCTACCTTACATATAGAAGTTACAAAATTAAAATATAACTTACAAATCTATTTTATAGGCAACATTATAGTGTCAAAACTTGATTCTCTAAATTATGTGAGCAAAATTAGCACTTGTGCTGAGTGTGCCATGGATGAATTTGGAAATCTGTAACGGGCAGTTTCAATGTGCTCGCTTTGGCACCACATATACTGTAAGGGTCCTTCCTGGTTTGTTTCAGATAATTCCCTTATTTCCCCTTTTATTTTTGCCATTACATTTTTGATCCATGGATGATTTATGGGCATGTGTCTTTAAGGCAACCTGAAGGAAACAGCAGCCTGCGCCTTTAATTCAAACAGCAGATTCTAGAGGGCTGTGCTGTTTTCGACTGGTGATTGCAGACTAGCCCGTATCAGTGATGACTTGGTTTGATTGATTTAGCCAAAGCCTGTTGCCTATGAGTACAGTGTTTTCTAGCCTGTGGGGATCCTGAATGAATGACTCTGCAAGGAAGACCATTAGCAGCTTTGATCAACCAGCATGCTGTGAGGAAAGCGTGCTAAACAACCATCATTTGAAGGAAAGTCTCCAATCTTTTGACCTTCAGCCTTATTATTTTTACCTCTTTCCACCCTTCTGTGTTTGTCTGTCTTCTGTGTGCGCGTAGAGGGTGGAACAGTTAATGGGAGTAGTAGGTATTACTTGTTGTTATCCAGTTGTATTTACTGCATATTTCATGACAGTTCTTGGTATGAATAAATAGTAATTGTGTTTACATTTACAAACCTGGTGACTGTATTTATTGGGCAGCCAAGGGCCAAAGACTTTGGGAATTTTTATAAGAATTATTAGTTAATTCACTTATGTTGTGACTCTGCGGCATGTGTGGGCGGAATTGATTGCAAATTTGTCCAGGGTGACATAATGGAGCGATAGAGTCCCTGCGCAAATTAGTGTAGCGTTTCATATTTTTTAGGGTCGCAAATTAGTGTAGCGTTCCATATTTTCTAGGATGGCCCAGTGGTTAGCCTTGCTGCCTAACCATGCCAGAGACACGAATTTGATTCCTGTCTTGGGTGACTGTCTATGTGGAGTTTACATGTTCTCCCCGTGTCTGCATGGGTGAGCTCCGGTTTCTTCCCACAGTCCAAAGATGTGCGGGTTAGGTGGACAGGCAATGCTAAATTGCTCCTTAGTATCCAGGGATGTGCAGGTTAGATTATGGGGTCACCGGGATAGGGTGGGGTGGATAGGGGAGTGGTCCTGGGTAGAGTGCTCCTTTGGAGGGTCGGTGCAGGCTCGATAGGCCGAATGGTCTCCACCTGCACTGTAGGGAGTCTATGAATGAACGGACCAGAATGCCGAACTAGTTTATTGGCCTTTTTTAACCTTTAAAGTACTAAATAAATCCAGCAAAGTGGCACAATGTAGTGCAAACAAACCAACCCATTTGACAGAGGTCCCTTCCTCCTCCTCAATGAGGGTTTGACCTCTGAACGGATTCCTCAGTTCTTAAGTGTGTGTGTGTGTGTGGGGAGGGGGAGGGTGAACAGCAAACTTTAGCAGGAGCAAGATGTCATTCTACATTTCAAAAGCCTATCTCACACACAAAGCCTGACAATACGCCACTGCAATATAGCAGCAACATAACTCACCGGGATCAGGAGAGAGAGAGAGAGGAGAGTAAGGGGAGAAAATCAAATGGGGTAAATAGGTTTTATTTAAAAAAAAACACAACTTGAGTAGCAAACTTGCTTGAGTTCTAATAAACCAATATTGACTTCAGGTTACCATGCCAACTAACTCTTGAAACAATGGAGATACCTAGACCCAGGAGACATAACAGGTTGTCAATGCCTTGAAAGGACCACCCAAATGCCCTATGTTTATATAAAAGTATTTCTAAATATGATTTATTTGTAATTTGTGTCACTTGCCTTGGCTACTAAGAATTGAACTGTGTCGATCTAAGACAGTCAAACATTCTGACCAGCTTAAAAAAAACCCCGATATTACAAAATGGGTAGAACTGTTGAAATGTGCAGAGCACACACTCAAAAGGAAAAAGAAAGGCCTGCGGAAACAGGGTAGCGTTAACAGTGCATGAGGAAAAAGAGATAGCTTCCGACACATCCTGTTATTCCAGACGCAGAGAGATTCCCATCCTCTGCAGAGGTAATTATGTTCACAAGGAAGTCAGCACCATTCGTCATGTACACCCTACATCCGTTAGCACACCGAAAGAAAATTCCCACATTAAAGAGCTCCAGCTTATTTGGGATAATAATTAGTTGTGGACATTAAATAATCTGTCAATAATGGACCCAAAAACACCCTAAACCAAACCAAGTCTCATAAGAACCACAGTGTTTATTGGGTAGTGAGTCATACTCATAGGAATTGCTTTCTGCCAGTTATAGTTCTGCTTGGGCAATTTATATAGAGATTTTAAAATTTATTTCACAGCGCACGTTTCGCTCGGTACTATGTCCAGCTGCAGCCATTTAAAGCAGCAATGGCTCTACAATAGGCTTCATTTTGTTCAGTTACCGAAAGTTGCACAGGTTCGGGCTGTTTTCTATAGAGCAGAGAAGGCTGGGCGGAGGAACCTGTTTGAGGTGTATAAGATTATGAGGGGTATGGACAGGAAACAGATGTTCCCCTTAGCTGAAGGGTCAAGAATGAGGGGGCATAATTTTAAGTTGAGGGGTAGGAGGTATGGAGGGGATTTGAGGAAAAGACTTTTCACCCAGAGGGTGGTGCGAGTCTGGAATGCACTGCCCGGGAGGGTAGTAGTTTGCGGGAAACCTCACAATCTTCAAAAAAGTACATGGATTAGCACTTGAGATTTTGTAACATTCAAGGTCGTGGGCCAAGTGCTGGAAAATGGGATTGGTGTAGATTTAGCATAGTTTTGTTGGTGCAGACTCGATGGGCCGCAGGGTCTCTCCTGTACTGTATGACTCTACAACTCTATGACGCAACACATTTTCCCAACAGCAATTGTGAATAACTTAGTCGGTACATTTACCTCACAAAGGAAGGGTAAATGAACTGTGGGGAAAGGGTCAAGGAAAGAAGTTCAATATGTAGAGGGCATTTAGCAAGTTGATTGGAACACCATGTTTGGACAATGAATCAGACCATGGGGATATCCAAATGATGAAGCGGGACTTTTCACACAACTCGCCCGTGTTTCGCGGAGGCTGACCACCCTTGAGTGGCAGTGGGACCGTCTGGTCCCACTGTTGTCAGCGGGGTTTCCCGTTGAATGCACCCCTTGCTGTTGGGAAGCCCACAGGGAGGGTGGGGGGATGCGCGATTGGCAGGATTGGAAAATCCCACCAACGCGAACATCTGGAAATTGCCAGACCAAGATTTTTCTCTGCCCAACAAGAGCATCCTTATCACACACCTGCAATGTTATTTTCAACTTCCCATAGCAGCCACCTTAACGGCTTTTGTGAGATTGCCAATTAAGGGTCAAAGTATGCTGAACTTTGGGCACTTCTGAATAGTGGCTTTGCTCCCCACGAGGAGCAGAGCTACACCTGCAGTCACTTCAGCTGGGTCTTTATAATCAACGGGGAGGATATTTCTGTCCTACTGATTTTCCAAATTGTGTCCTAAAGCTGGAAGTATGGTGTGCTGACCCACAGTGTTACCCAATTCCCTATGTACCTTTGCAGCTTGCTCAACTAAATCCAAAGTGACCTCAGAGGTTCAGAAGTCTCTCTTCCATTTGCTGAGTTCTATGTGGGTCCAATGGGAACCTGGTATCCAAAAGTATGACAGTTTTGAAGCTGCGGCTCCTATTGATTCACTGTGGAGCACAATACATCTGGTCCTTTCCAGCGTTGTGTCCTCCTGAGCCAGTCTTTTAATAGGCTTGCTAACTGGTCATGAAAATTAGATTCAAAGACTAGAGGCCAGTATTATCAGGGTCATCCATGCTCTGCAATTTCTTCACAATAAAGAGGAAATGTTTAACAACTACAGTTCAAATATCATATTACCTTTCAGCAAATCCATTGTCACTGTAATCTATTGCCTGCCCTTATTTCTGTACAGTCCCCTACCGTTAATGCATCACTTTTCTCCTATTCCGCTTGTACATTTGTGAGGTCCTTGACCGTAAGACTGCACTGAAATGCTGGCACAATTTGCATGATCAAAATTATGATGGGAGTAGAGTAAGAAGTCTTACAACACCAGGTTAAAGTCCAACAGGTTTGTTTCAAACACGAGCTTTCGGAGCACTGCTCCTTCCTCAGGTCAGGAAGGAGCTGCGCTCCAAAAGCTCGTGTTTGAAACAAACCTGTTGGACTTTAACCGGGTGTTGTAAGACTTCTTACTGTGCTCACCCCAGTCCAACGCCGGCATCTCCACATAAAAATTATGATGGAGAAAGAACTTCAGCTATGTCCTGCCATCAAAACCATGGATGTGTGCGCTGACTGGATTAAGGTTCTGCTCACTCCAGAAGCAAAAAGGTCTGCGCAGCACAAAGGTGAAGTAATTCCAGCTTGTATTTTAGTTTGTCTTGCTGTGGTAGCTATATATCGAATGCACATATGATAACCAATAGGTATCATTCGACAGGTATAAACATCTTAACTGCTGTACAAAAAGCAGCAAGGAAGGTCTGAAGTGTAAGTAAAAAAATGTTGATCTTCTGTTAATTGATACTTGATAGTAACTCACCTGAATTAGTGAGCACAATTCTGCCAGGAACAAAGTGTTAATTAAATAAAATTAAATGCAGTCAGTATGCAGCCAACTTTACTTAATGTTTATATGTGAAACTGTGGAACTGGGAGCGGCTCGAGCTTTACTTGGTTTGAAATGCCCGGAAGGGGAGAAGTGCAAGAGAGCGTAGATGAGCTCATTGTGTGCCTTGAGCTTTATAACAAAGAATAGCTTGGCTTTAAGCACAGAGTTGTACTGGCTGGGAGCCCCCCCATCAACTCCTGCAGACAACAAAAACATACTTACAGCCAAAGTTAGTTTAGTGACTCCGGTTTTCCCATCCTTGCATGTGTGAGCTTATCTGCATGGTTCAGTTCGTCTGCTCATATCTGCCTATTGCATAAAATTACTTCACTGTATATTTATTGTGCGTCTTAGTGCACAGACTGTTATCATCGAGCTTTCTAAGTCTTCATAAATCCCTCTCATTGCTGCACTTTCCCATTCTTTCCATGCTATTTCTTTCCAACGCCAAGCTTTACACAATGAAAGTGTTCGGGTGGCATATTAGGATTGCATACTGTCCTAGTTTCCTAATTGTTAACAAATCCCTGTCATTATTGCATACCCTCTACTCTATTGGTGACATTTTGTCCGCAATACTGTTATGCACAATGAAACGGACTGGGTGGCATACTAGGATCGTGCTTTTATTGCAGGGAGCTTGTCTTCAATCCAGTAGAGACAAGCAGAAAGAAAGTCTTCTCTGTGCGTATACTCATGCAGTCTGGACAATTTCAACGTATCTCCTTGTAGACTTTGCCCCACAGCACAAAGCCACAATCTTGCTTAGGAATGTTCAGCAAGAGGAAACATTCATATTGTTGCAGCTAGTGATATTTGCTGGGCATGTATAGAGGTGAAATAAACCTATCCTATATATATTCTGGAGAATATTTCATTCTGACACTGGTTTGCTAAATTGCTCTTGCAGAAAGCTGGCTCGGACTTGAAAGGCCAAATGGCCTCCTAAATTGTGAAACTAAACCTTCTCACTCCAGATAGATATCGCTGAAAAGAAAGTCTGCAAATTATTTTCAGTGTAATGCATAAAGTCACTCCTAATTCTTGGATGTGGTATAGTTGGCAGTTCTAGGTACAGTTGATGCCATATTTACTGTCCATTTGTAGTTGCTCAGATGGTTTGCTAAATTACTTGAAAGGCCTTTGACAATCAATCTACTAGGTACAATCCTTCAGCTTTCATGGCTACTAGTTCTTGATTTGATGGATTCAGTGTCCCGGCTTGCTAGGATGTGATTTGAGCTTGTCGCTTTGAGATTGGTAGACCAAGACCATAACCACTACATACCCTTGCACTAACAGCACTGTTGTTTCTTGAATCAGTAGTTCATTGAGCTGTGGGGAGTGGGAAAGGAAGACCCACTAAAGTTTGCTAATACACAGGGCTGAAAAGTCTGCAACAACCTTTCATAAATAACCAAGGTTATCCATCCACAAGATATGCCAAGCCCAAGATGGGGAGATACTGCCCAGGCCACTAGTCTCACAGTCGCAACAATTCCTCACGTGTTCACCCACTGGTTCCCAGCAACACAAATCAGTCACGTTCTTCCGCTCTTCTACTTAAATTAGGAAAAGTGACCTGCTTATCCAATCACACCCACTCCTCTTTCTTACCATAAAATACAACGCTAATACTTGTGACGACACCATCATGTTCCGTTTCTTGCACTATCGACAGATGCTGACAACAGATGTTTTCTTTTTCCCTGCTGCCGGTGCACAAGCTCCAGAGGCAACAGTATTAAACTAACAGATCACTCTTCATATGCGAGCCGTGGGCGCTGGTTGCAGCGTCAAAAGTGAGGATGAAGGGGGCATCAGGCCAAGCAAAATCCCAAACCATTCCACCCCAGCTACACTCCACGCACCTTATAGAACCATGCGCCGGCCCTTGGAAAGAGCACCTTACCCACACCCACGCCTCCACCCTATCCCCTTAACCCAGGAACCCCACCTAACCTTTTTGGACACTAGGGGCAATTTAGCACGGCCAATCACCTAACCTGCACATCTTTGGACTGTAGGATGAAACCGGAGCACACGAAGGAAACCCACGCAGACACGGGAAGAATGTGCAGACTCTGCACAGACTGTGACCCAAGCCGGGTATCGAACCGGGGACCCTGGAGCTGTGAAGCAACAGTGCTAACCACTGTGCTACGTGCTCTCACCTTCTAGCAGGGAGCGTCAGACAGTGAACCTCGATTGAGTCCACTCTGACTGCAGTGCACCATTCTTCTTGACCTATGCACAGCCTTTGATATAGTTGACTGTATCATCTTCCTCCAAAGTCTTTCTTCTATCACCGAGCACAGTACGACTGCCCTTTCCTGGTTCTCTCTTTTCTATCTGCCCAAAACTAGCGAATCTCCTACAATGGATTATCTTGTCACATCAACACTGCTACCTCTGGAGACCTTTAAGGGTCTCATCTCTGCCTCTCTCCTGTTTCTCATCTACACACTGCCTTCGGCGACATCATCCCAGGACATGCTATCAGGTTTCATGCCTGCTTTGATGGCATCCAGCTCCATCTCACTGTCATTTCCTCTCGCTGCCTACAGCAATAATGTGGATAGACATTGAGGGAGTGGTGTCAAAATTTGTTTTTGTCAATGGTAACAAAATAGGAGGCATAGGTTATACTTTAAATGATCAAAGAAAACTGCAAAAGGATATTGAGAAGTTGGGAGAAATTAGCTAAAATGTGGTGGAAGGAATTTAATGTCTGGAAGTATGAGGTGATACATTTCAGATGAGAAAGAAATGCAGGCACTAACTCTGAATGGAAGTAGGTTTGGTGC
Organism: Scyliorhinus canicula; assembly: GCF_902713615.1. Taxonomy (NCBI): domain Eukaryota; kingdom Metazoa; phylum Chordata; class Chondrichthyes; order Carcharhiniformes; family Scyliorhinidae; genus Scyliorhinus; species Scyliorhinus canicula. Next base: position 287,560,724 of record NC_052146.1, on the reverse strand, counting down.
TACGGAAAAGCAGGGAGTCAGGGTAGATTCACAGAACATTAAAAGCAGCTGCTCAGATTGATGGATCTGCACAAAAGCCAAGGGGATTCTCGGTTTTACCCTCAAGAGGTATAGAATATAAAAGGCAAGAGGTAATGCTGAGCCCATATACAGGAGTTTAATAAGACCTCAAGTTAGTGCACAGTACCACATGCAGAGATGATCTCCATAGTATCGGAAGTATATTGAAGTTTGAGAAGGAGTACAGTGCAGATTCAGTAGAATGTTACCTGGTATGAGGAAATATAACTATAGGACTGGGGAAAAATTGACTTTTTCATTACAGCCATGCAAATATAAGCAGAATGTTTCAAATAGCTAATGAAGTCAAGAACAAGTGGCCACAGAACAAAATCAAATGCAAGAGGTTTAGAACAGCAGAGCTGGAGAAATCTCTTCACCAGGAGCTCCATGGGGCAGCAGGGTAGCATGATGGTTAGCATAAATGCTTCACAGCTCCAGGGTCCCAGGTTCGAATCCCGGCGGGGTCACTGTCTGTGTGGAGTCTGCACGTCCTCCCCCTGTGTGCGTGGGTTTCCTCCGGGTGCTCCGGTTTCCTCCCACAGTCCAAAGATGTGCGGGTTAGGTGGATTGGCCATGCTAAATTGCCCGTAGTGTCCTAATAAAAGTAAGGTCAAGGGGGGGGGGGTTGTTGGGTTACGGGTATAGGGTGGATACGTGGGTTTGAGTAGGGTGATCATGGCTCGGCACAACATTGAGGGCCGAAGGGCCTGTTCTGTGCTGTACTGTTCTATGTAGGAGCTGCAAGACTGTGGCACTCACTTCCCATGGTTGAGGCAGAAATCGACAACATTCAAGATTAGATTGGATCAGTGGATGAAGGTAAATGGGTTGAAAGGATATTGGAATGTGTTTAAACTGTTCACGCAAGTGGAGGTAAATGGCAGGTTGTAGGGCAGCATAGTGGTTAGCACTGCTGCCTCACAGCACCAAGGACCCGGGTTCGATCCCGGTCCCGAGTCACCGTCCGTGTGGGGTTTGCACATTCTCCCAATGTCTGGGTGGGTCTTACCCTCACAACCCAAAGATGTGCAGGGTAGGTGGATTGGCCAAGCTAAATTGCCCCTTTATTGGAAATTTTTTTTTTTTTTAAAGTAAAAAAAAGTAAATGACAGGTTGAGCCAAATGACTGGTTTGCATCTTGTAACTTCTGTGTAATGGCTACACAAATCAGAAAGATTACAGGTTGGATCCTGGTCTAGGCTAGTTAGATCCCAACTGGAGAATAACAATTAGCCTCAGCTTCATGGACAAAGGAACGAGAAAGGCCGTTGGGGCTTTCTGCTACCAGCGATTTCTGCTGGTCGCTTTATGCATGGAATGCTGCGTATGTATGCATGTGTGTGCGCATTCGCATGTGCTCATATGCATGTGCGTATGCATGGAATGTTGTGTGGGAAGGGCATGTGTGCATGGGGAGGGTGAAGTTAACACTGGATTCAGAGCTATGATTGCTAGCCTGCTGTCAGTCATGGTCACGAGCAGGGGTTTCCATGTAAAGGATGAAGAAACATTTTATTTGGATTACTCGGTAGGATGTATTGATAGGCAGGAAAGCCCCTCACTTATTGCTGTTGATTTAACCTTACATTATTTTTACTCCTAGTGTTCAGTTCAAGAAGGTAGGTAAAAGTTCAGAACAGAGGTGTATTCGAGAGAGATCAGTGGGAGGGACATTTCTGAAAACAGAAAGGCGGTGAGAGAGATTTTGGAACGTACGATGAACAAGTGGAACTCGGCTGAATATGAAGAGCCATGGTGCCGGTTCAGATGTGAAAAGCGGCCATTTATCCAATATGCTGCAGGGCCAGGACCAGCTCTGAAAACTAGCCTCCTTGATCTTTAGAAATTGGAGCAACAGGGGAAATAAAATCAGGTGGTCTTGGAGGTGATGGGGGGGAGGGGGAGGGGAAATATTGAATGATGCCAGCCCTCAAGAGTAGAATCCTAATGTCTACATTTTGCACCCAGCAAAACATTAAATGTTCAATTTCTCAGGCCAGACAACCGTGTGGTCTCTTTAAAGTTCTGTTTAGATTGCTTTGAGATTCAACTGATTAGTCATAAATCTTACCCACCTTGCTTCCCTAAACGGTGCTGTGCATGTCACTGGAATGCTGTACCACTGACAGTGTTGTGCATGGCATTACTGTGATACCTTAATTCAGGTGTTGATATCACCCATGCACACACCAAATAACTGTGTGTGTATATGTGTGTGTCAGTGATTGTGTGGTTGGTGGGGGGGGGAACACCAACGCAAAGAAACCATCTGCTGTTTCACTGCACCACAAAGCTCATAGTTCACCAGCAGACCATCAGCTAACAGTGAAATGGAAAGGATTCTCACAGGGTCAATAAAGCAACTAAATGGGAGCTGCATAATCATCTAGTAACTAAACATCAGTATAAATTTGATGCCCTCCAATTTGACTAACTGACTGTTTTAACAACATGCGAGAGAGAATAGCAACTCAGTGCCAATGTAAAATACCTAATTGCTGGTAGTCCCATGGTGCAAATCACATCAAGGGTTTACCAAAACTCATTTCTCATAGGGCCCTCACAACAAGCAGAGGTGAAGCATCTTAATCCCATCACCGGTTCTATATTCAAGCCCACATGAAATAACAGTCACAGTTGTCACCTTGCCACCTGGTTCTTCAACAGAGACTCAGATCATTGGCTTAGTATCCTACTGTTTTTCCATCGGTCAGAAAAGTGCCATTGACCACATACAGATGGATGAAGGTGGACAGACCAAAACCAGCTCAGAACAAAGTATAGGGCATCATATACAGCACATTAGGGGTCACTGATATTCTAATTTCTAGTTGATGGATACATGATCGCTAATCCATTTGCTGTCCCCAAAATGACCATTAACATGGTTCAGACATGGCCGTCCTTGCAAACTACTCAGTGACTTTCCCAAAGTCACACTCAGATGCAGTTACAGAACACTGGGGACCATGAAGTTTTGAAAAAAGTGAATCACCAATTAACTTATTTTTGCAACAATCACTTACTGTGATAAGACTCTGTCTCCTTAATATCAAAAGTCACATTTTGATTAATGATTCGCACACTCCAGGTTAGGTCAATAATAAGAGAAACTATTTTGTAATCTCAGAGGGTAAGGGGCACCAATTTACTGCTGTCATGATGTGATACCTTTACAACTTGTACTATAAATCTCCAGACATCTTATACTCATAGATTAGCTCAAGGGATCATACAGAATGTTTTTACAAATGCAGAACTCATCAGATGTAGTTCATTGAAAAATAAATCATGCCTATACAGCTACCATGAAAACCATAGATGGATTATTTTTTTTATACATACTTACTAGCTAGTTAACACCGGTGACAATTCTGCTGTAATTTAAGGGGTTAATTAAACCCAGTTAAACCCAAGCTTAATCATTACGGTAACAGATTACGCTTCCTGGTAAACTGACTCCAGGGCGCAAACCCCAGCAGCCAGGAGAGCGGGAGGGAGAAGAAACGACACACTGATTGTCAAGTGGACAGTAGTGATTCAAGTTGGATGCATTACTAGATTTTCCACCCTGTGGTCTGCGAGTTTGTTCCAGCTCAAGAGGTTGAGAGCCAACAAAGCTCAGAGGCACACAGGCATGAATGACAGACAGCCCTGAGAACTGAACTCGTAGCTCTGAGCTCAGGATTTGAGATTTCTCCAGATTAAGAGCTCCAGCTGCCATCATCCTGGGCATGGTCAGTAACAGATGACGGCAACTCAACAACTGAGTAACATTGCACAATATGGAGAAACACGAAGGCTCAACATCAACACGCACAAGTGCTAACCTAATGCGTTTTAATCCCCACTTTTACTGACCATTAATAGGTCCTTACTAGCCATTAGCTCATAATCGTTACTGACTTATCACTGAGAAAGCATGCATTTTGAGTTTTCTCCCTGTTCCAAAAAACATTGCATACATTCACTTTTGGTCAGTCATGTTTTCTGGCACATGTTTAAGAATTTCTAAGTGAAGCCACTGAGAGTTATTTTGTGGTGCCTGCACGCCATCGTAATGCAATAGTGCACGGCAGTGCAGGGTTAAGGTGGGAATGGGGAATAGCACCACCCACTGTATGATGTATAGGACCACATGGTAATCGACCCAGGGAACAGTTTAGTGGGAACACTCTGGAAGCAGCCTACCAGCCTGGAAGCAGTGCCATGCAACTCAAATGGAGATAGCCAAGTGACAGAAACAAAGTCCGGCTGTCATTCATTCAAATGTGACAGGCTGATATGTAGATGAACTGTCAAAACTCAATGCGGCCTGAAATTATAAAGTCAGAGACTTGAGGTGGGTGGGGGGAGGGATAGCAAGTAAAGATTGTATTGCAAACAGTTATACTCTGTTGGAAGGATTTCATTCAAAAAGAAAGGGGGATGTTATGGTTCCTGCATGCCATTACAACGTGAAGGTGCTCGGCAGAGCAAGGGTTAAATGGGACTGGAGAATAGGACCGCCCACAGTAAGATATATCGAGTCACATGGTAACAGACTCTGAGAGAACAATGTAGAGAGAAGCAGTTTATCTGCATGGAAGTAATACCATGCATGCCAGTATTCTAGGATCTGTAAACAGTTAAAGAATACCAATAAAGAGTTAATGTTTAAATATACAAGTCTTAAGTTTCTCACTGAGACACCTTCGCAGCAGTGAGACACCATATTGCAAGAAATTCCACAGAATTTATGTTTGCCTAATAGAGAGTGCACTCACTCTTGCCTTGAAGAATGTATCCTACTTACCCACGCCCAACTACATAGGCTAGTAAAAGTGTTGGGGCCCTAAGCATGTGCAGGGTTCATGTTCAAGGCAGAGGCAAATTGGGCAATTAATAATTACAGAAAATATTGATAAACCTTATGCTGTGCGAGTATATTGGAGAATCCTACCTATTGGGTAATCCTGCCAGCTATTGCCCTGAATTTGAGTGGGAAGAGTCCCAATGATAAGTCTAGTCCTGGATATATAATAAGTTTACGCGCCAGATAGATTCTCAACAGCTCTACACAATAATGCATAACTGCCTAAGATAGCAAATGTTTAATAAACTTTCATTTGCATAATGGCAACTGTTATGTCCTCAGGACATCTGATAGTACTGTAGTGACAATAAAGTCATTTTAAAATGAAATCACTGCTGTAATGTAGGGAAAGAGGGCAGCCAATTTTCACACAGCAAGATCTGACAAACTGCAATGAGATAGATGATTGTTATGCCAGTCTGCAAGATACATTTATCAGCCAAAAGATAGCATCTCTCAGCGCTGCACTTTTCTTTATTCGTTCATGGGCGTCGTTGTCTGGGCCAGCATTTATTGCCCATCCCTGAGAACATTTAAGAGCATCCTGGATTTGGAGTCATGGAGTAACTGACCGGGCAAGGATGACAGATTTCCTTCCCTAAAAGACATGAGTGAACCAGATGGGTTTTTACGACAATCGGCAATGGTTTAATAACCACCTTTAGACTTCTAATTACAGATTTATTTGATTGAATTCAAATTTCACCATCTGCCATGGCGGGATTTGAACCCGGGTCCCCAGAGCGTGACTCTGTGTCTCTGGATTACTAGCCCAGCAACAATACCACTGCCTCCCTTGACTGCTAAGAGAGCCCCATACCGGCCTCCCCGAACAGGCGCTGGAATGTGGCGATTAGGGGCTTTTCACAGTAACTTTATTGAAGCCTACTCGTGACAATAAGCGATTATTGTTTATGATAAGGGGAGTTTAGATCATGTGCTCAAATAAAATTATCTCAAGACAGCTGTGTAAGTCCTTGAAGGGAAGACTGCAGGCACTAAAGGCTAACTTGGGGAGATGAAATGAATTTTGAAACTCAGCAAGCTATGGCAACCGGAAAGGGTGATGGAAGCAGAAATGGAGCAACTTCCAAAGGGGAATTGGTGATATACTAGAAAAGGAAAACATTGGTGGGCCCTGGGGAAAATTAAGGGAGTGGAGCCAAATGAATAGCTCTTTCAAAGAATGAGCACAGGAGCGTTGGGCCGAATGGTCTCCTGATATTAAAATAGGGATAAATACATTATGAAAACAAAAGAAAAAACTGCTGGTAATCTGATCAGCCTCAACGGAAAAGGGGTTAATGTTCTGGCTCAATGAAAGGTCACAACCCAAACATTAACCTAGCTTTTCTTTCAGATACTAATCTGGCCTAAAGCACATTTCCCCCTCTCAGTTCAGATTACCACCATCCAATTTCTCTCTTTCCTTCTTGTGGTGAAAACAACAAAGGCCACAGCCAACTTTTCAGATCAAAACCACAGAGGTTTCACTACAGAGCCTGGGAAAAGCACAGGCATATCATGTGCTCCATCAAAAGTCATGCACAGATTGTAACAACAGAAGCCGTTTAGACTTCCCATTTAAATTTATAACGGATACAGAAACATAGATTTTATTTTCCTTAAATGGAGAGGTAATCACATGCACGCAGTTTCCATTGGAAAGCTGAATTTGCCTTTCAGACAGCAATGTGGGCCCGTGCTGTGTGCAGGACAACCATCTAACCAGCCTGCAGATTTCAGCACCTACGTGTAGGCTGGATAGATGCCTGCTCACACACACAACAGCTTCACAACGCACTACTAAAACGCAATTTCCCCCAGTTTTGCAATAACGCGCTGAAGTGACAGTTTGGCTCAGTGCCAACATTCTGACTACTTCATGTTCTTCTGGCGGGATTCTCACCCGACACCCTCCTCAAACTTGGGCCCATCCAAGGCTCCGTTGCGCTTCTCCCATTCTGGTCTCTTTGCGCATCTCCCATTTCCTTCACTCCACCATTGGCAGCTGTGCCATTTGTCAGCCTAGGCCCTAGGCTCAAGAATTCCTGCACTAAACATCTCTGCCCCTCTCTCCTCCTTTAAGTCACTTTGAAAAATCTATCTCGCATATCTCTATTTGGCTCGGTGTCAACTGCATTCCAGAGAAGGGCCTTGGCAGATTTTACTACAGTGCAATAAAAGGTGTCGTTGATATTGACTTTGGAGTCACTTCAAACCACATACTCCATGGCTCTATCACTCAATCCGATTTAGTGCTACGAATGCAGTACTGAGGAATGCTGCATTGTCAAGAGCTTTGATACTTCAAATTACTTATTATACGTTTGGGGGAGGGGGGGGGGCTTTGAATTCAGGGTAATTTGAAAGATTTAATGATCCTGTTTTTAAGAAAAGCAGGAAGCTCTACTTCTATCTTTGTAAAAAATACCCCGTCAAACACTCGTGCACCCCCTCCTTCAGGTACCATGCTCTTGAGAGGGTGTTGGTAACCATGGACTTCCATTGGATTGTTCAGAATATTGCAGTGGTTTGCTGTTGCCTTTTTCATTGTGGCTGACCAGGAAATTCACCTGCTGTTACCACCTGCCAAGATGTGTATTGGAAGGATTTGCAGGATAATCAACCTGCTCAGCCATGTTATGAATACACCCTTCCAAGGCCATTAAGTTCTGAAGTGGAACTTGAACCCGGAGTTTCTGTCCCAGAGGTTGGGACGCTATCACTACGCCATAAGGTCTCCTTCGCCTCTCTGCTCCCCACACCGCCTTAAACATTACCACTAAAAATAAATTAAATGCTCATCCTTTCACTGTTGTTTGGGAGCTCTCCCGAGATAAAATACATGCCTTACATGCCCATATGGCAACTTCGACTGCAAGCCAAAATATTTAATTGCTTGTGAAGCATTTAAATATGATGGGCTTTTTCAGAGAGTTGTTATCAAGTATTCAAAATACAAATATTCCTTTATGACATGGCAGCACGGTGGCACAGTGGCTAGCACTGCTGCCTCACAGCACTAGGGACCCAGGTTCGATTCCGGCCTTGGGTTACTGTCTGTGTGGAGTTTGCACTTTCTCCTCCCGTCTGCGTGGGTTTCCTCCGGTTTCCTCCCACAGCCCAAAGATGCGCAGGTTAGGTGGATTGACAAATTGCCCCAAAGTGTCCAATGGTAAGGTGGGGTTACGGACAGGGATAATGTGGGAGATTAGGCCAGGTAGGGGTGCTCTTTCAAAGGTTGATGTAGATTTCAGTCAATCCTGCTCTTACCGCTGCCATTCCCAGCAGTGATCACAGTGAAGCGATCAGCAGCAGAAACCCTGGCTGATTCTTCTCTCTCAAATGGAGACACCAGGGGCACTAGCAATTTCCACTGTAACCCTGACTTGCACTATTAGCTATAGTTATTGGAACCACACCCCAATGTTGCTCATTGGCAGCTGTATGCAAGGGCTAAGGGGAAAGGAAAACTGGAGGGAAAAGAATCATTAACTTTTCCCAAAGTCTAGTGACAGTGAAGGAATCCTCCTAACTGCTCATTTTGTATACACACCAGAAATATAAACACAGAATTTCAGCCTCATCGTACAAGCCCAGCTGCATTAAATTCTAGGTAGAGTAGCCGGCAAATTCAATGCACTTTCAACAGGATCAAGTGCACAAAGACTTAACAAGCGGCAGCCGATTAGTGTGGAATCTCACACCTCACAAATCTTGACATTACCAAAAACTAGAACTATATGCAAAAGCAACCTTAGCTTCTGTTGTAAGCAAAGTATGTGTTAGTCATATAACACTGACATGGTGCCTGGCCTTTTCAAAGACTTTGAAGAGTCCTGGTGAAGAGCCACATGAGTGCTCCGCGAACCTGAAATTGTGTGTAACTATTTCAATGTTAATGTAAGCCTACTTCTGACAATAGAAAGATTATTATTTAATGACTGGTGTGATTGAAGTAACATTAGCTAATATGACTCAATCAGACTAGACAGTAGACACTATTGAGCAAGCAGTAGAGATGTGGGGCACCTCTATATCCTAAAGTGATTACAAACTTGGCAATTTCCTGTGCTCATGAGCTGCTGAGGGGCATCAGTGATGGAGAATAAAACTGAGTTCCACCGCTACTACTCTACATTGACCTATACACTATATGCGGCACAATAAGAAGTCTTACAACACCAGGTTAGAGTCCAACAGGTTTATTTCGAATCACTAGCTTTCCGAGCACAGCTCCTTCATCACCAATTTGACTCAATGGACCGAATGGCCTCTTTCTGCACGATAGGTATTCTATGATTCTACGACCTCAAGCACTCCCAGGTCCCAACCCAGTTGCCGAGCAAGCTTTCTTTCCCAATTATGTGGCTTAATCTCAACTTCAGAAAAGCACCACGACTGAACCAAAGTCACATTTTTTATAGAATCCCCAGAGTGCGGAAGGAGGCCATTCGGCCTATCGAGTCTGCACCAGTCCTCCGAAAGTGCACCTTACCTAGGCCCACTCGCCCATCCTATTCATGTAACCCCACCTAACCTGCACATCTTAGGACCCTAAGGGGAAATTTAGTATGGCCAATCCACCTAACCTGCACTTCTTTGGAATGTGGGAGGAAACACATGAGACACGGGGAGAATGTGGAAAATGTCCAACTCTACCATCGGCTATTATTGGGGCACCTCTGGGGAGATGAATAATGCTGTTGCAGAGGACAGAACTGGTTGAAATTGGCCAAACTCATTTTTGTAATAATGCAAATAGCCAATGTAAACAGGCCCTCATATCATCAATTTGGGTTAAATTGTAATTCAGGTACCCAAGATGAAACAGCAGTATGAAAAGTCGCACCATTACCTTTACCTATTCTTAATTCCTCTCTTGACATCCTTTATTTGGCTGTTATTACCATTTGAATTTACACACTACTCAGTTTTTCCATTTCATTTTATCCTTTCTTGTTCTCGAACAAAACAAAATTGTAAAATGCCGGATCTGAAACTGCCGGTCTTTTTCCATTAAATGCTAACTGGGTTTTTGTTTCCCTCCCAAACTCTCCTGTTCTTACTTTAAGTTTCCAAGATTCTGGATTTGCTTTTACCCCTATCTTGTGGTTCTACATCTCCTGGTTTCTGTAGTTTTCTACTTTGCATTTCCCCAAATCGACTTTGCTTTGCATATGTAATTTGTAATATAAAAGACTGTATTGTGGCATCATGATACCTTGAACATAAAATGGCAAGACAAACCCCCAAACAATGAGATACTCGCAAAGTGATTCATGGTATCAAGTCTACTCCAACTGAGACCATGATACAAGAATAATGGCCAATCCATCTCTCTGGCCAAGTAAAGTTTGGCAAACTGGACCCACGAGAAAAGAACAATCGTAAAGTTATCCTGAAGCTGTCATGTCGTTCCAACAATTTCTACATGATTTTCCTCAATTTTACTTGTCAGTTCCCCTGCCCCCACTCAGTTCAGGGTGTTTCTCCTTACTTGACGCCTTTCCGTTCTACATTTTCTTCAGTTATCAAGCTACTATTCACTGTTCTGCAAGTTCATAATGTAAACAATTTATGTAACTGGACGTTTTAAACCCTTTGCTCAGAAAATGAGAGGTCAGAGGGCATAACCATTCTCTTGTGGTGGTGAAATGTCATTTAACTGAAGAGAACATTCAGAGTTGCCCCCCCCCCCCACTCAAGTTCATTGCAGTGGGGCAGTTTCTCAGGAGCGACCTTATTTCCCTCAACAAAGTGATGCAGGCTTTTCTACCTCAGGGCCGAGGCTTTGGTCATGGTTTTTAGCATTTGAGAGTTGGAACTCTCAGAGCACACCAAGTCATAAAACGTCTGCAGGAAAATATACTGTTTGTACTGTTCTACAGTGGCTGACAGGACATGGTACTTCCCTTGCAGTTCAATTGTCCATGTCAGGGAATCTTAATAAACACTTATTGCAGCTGACCCCAATTTCTGCTCTGTCAAATTTTATCATCATTTTAACCAAAAAGGAGCCAATGAAGAACATAAAAATATTTTCCAAATCAGAAACATTGCACGCTATTTAAAGTGTGTTCATGAAAATTTAGTCGGGGCATTTTATGCTGCTAATTTAATCTTTCTTTAAAGTTTTATTTGTAATGGAACAAATTGTTCATCCAGTGAAAGACTCAAAACAAATGAGACTCTCAAGGACGTTTCAGGCAGCATCAACAATAAAGCCGGTTTAGATATTATTCCGGTTTAATCCACCTGACATTTACTGCTAATGGCAGGAGACGTAAAAAGATAATGCAATATATTCAAAAAATATAATGGAACCCATACCATAAATACAATGCAAGCAGACCCGAAACAGCAACATAGAATACATTTTCCAAAGGAAGAAGGTGATTTGCTTCCTTTCAGAAAGACCATTCACCCCTTTCACCACGGTACAAAATGCTTTAAGGCTTTGCCTCCACTGCGTCACCCAGAAGACTATTCCACACAGTGGATTCATGGATAGGATTAGTACGAACACAGGTTGGGGCACGTTCAGAAGCATACGGAGCAGCACGGTGGCACAGTGGTTAGCATTGCTGCCTCACGGCGCCGAGGTCACAGGTTCCATCCCGGCTCTGGGTCACTGTCTGTGTGGAGTTTGCACATTCTCCCCGTGTGAGTTCCGCCCCCACAACCCAAAGATATGCAGGGTAGGTGGATTGGCTATGCTAAATTGGAAAAAAAATGAATTGGGTACTCTAAATTTACCAAACAAAAAGTTCAGAAGCATAGAAAAACAATAAAATCAACGGAAGTTGGTTCTCATTACATTTATGACGCTTAATTCTCGGCCTCTGGTCCTCAGGGCTTGAGTCACATAAAACCACTTCGCACACCTACACGCTCATTTGAGTGAAGTCGCAACAGATTCCTACAGCGTAAGCCAATATTACAGGTAGAGTATCCTTTATCTGTAAATATGAAAACTGAACACGGCCAAAAACTGCACATTTCTTTGAACACGATCAACCTTTAGTGTGAGAAGTCTGTGACCTGAGCCAACACAAACGTCATCGTCCACATCGATCTTTGTTATTCAGTGGTACATCTTCCTTTTCTAGCCATTTTATTTACTTTAGACCGCAACTAGTCTAGGCTCCATTGTAATGCAAGTAGGCCAAAGCCTCTACGCGGTGTTGGAACACCAAAATGATCTGCAATCCGAAACTCAATCGGTCCTGAGGATCTCGGGTAAATGATACATGACATGTACACTGAAAACATTGCTTCTTACATGAAAGAAGTGGTCTATGCAGTTAACATAGAAACGAGTATCAGTTCATATCTGCCATTCTGTATCAGACATGACTCAGTTGGTATCACTCTCACCTCTGAGTCACAAGGTTCCGGCTTCAAGGCCAACTCCAGGACTAGAGCACAAAGTTCAAAGCTGACATTCCAGTGAAGAGGGGAGACTGCACTCCCAGAGGTGCCACCTTTCAGATGAGACATTAAACCAAGGCCCATCTCGCTGTTCGGGTGGATGTAAAAGAACTCCTGGCATCACTGTGGGGATACATCAGGGGAGTGGGCCTAGGTGGGGTATTCTTTCAGAGGGTCGGTGCAGACTTGAAGGGCCGAATGGCCTCCTTCTGCATTGTAGGAATTCTATGGTTCTACTTTGAAGGATAGGAGAGTTATCCCTGGTTTTCAGTCGAATATTTATCCCTCAATCAATACCACCGAAAAGTGATTATCTGGTCATTGTCACATAGCTGCTTGTGGGAGTTTGTGGTGCGCATATTGGCTGCCGTGTTTCCTACATTACAATAGTGACCGTACTTGGAAAAAGTACTTCATTGGCTGTAAAGCACTTTGGGATGTCCATCGATTTTGAAAAGCACTATACAAATGCAGGCATTTCTACATTGCACCATGGCCATCTGGTAATCGTGTCAGGCCTGTGATCTTTCATCAAAACCTTTCACATGAATGGTCCTAGACCTGAAATATTAACTCTGTTTTCTCCCTCACAGCTGCTGCTGGACCTGCTGAGTATTTCCAGCGGTGCCATTTTATGGCCCCTGCTGCCAGTGGGATTTTACAGTTCCGCAAAGTCAATGGACTTTTGACCGGCCCACTGCACTTCACGGTCCTGCTCCCGCTGGGACTTGGCTGGAAAATCCCACCCCGGCATTTCCTGTTTTTATTTCCGAGCGTTCATTTGAACAAAGTTTTTGCCACAATGGCAGTCTTTTGGAATGACAGCACACGCCCCAACTGAAAACTGCCAGGGCAGTCCAAGGAAATCCCCACGATATCAAGTACACAAGAAATAGAAACAGTAGGCCACCATGGCACCTCGAGCCTGCTCCGTCATACAATACGGTCATGGCCAATCATAGTTTTAACTATACTTTGGGCGGCATGGTAGCACGGTGGTTAGCACTGTTGCTTCACAGTGCCAGGGTCCCAGGTTCGATTCCCGTTTGGGTCACTGTCTGTGTGGAGTCTGCACGTTTTCCTCGTATCTGTGTGGGTTTCCTCCCACAAGTCCCAAAAGACTTGGGTGAATTGGACATTCCGAATTCTACCTCTGTGTACCCGAACAGGCGCTGGAGTGTGGCGAGTAGGGGATTTTCACAGTAACTTCATTACAGTGTTAATATAAGCCTACTTGTGACGTTAATAAAGATTATCGCTATTCCTTTCCACTCTCCATATGCCTAGATTCCCTCAGACACCAAAAATCTGTCTATGCCAGCCTTAACAATGTAACATCCACATCCCTCTGGGGCAGAAAATTCCAACTAATGTCAGTTCAAAATGATCAGCACCTTATCCTGGGACCGTGCCCGTGTTTTAGAACACACACACATACACCCATTCAAACTAACACATACCCACACACTCATTCACATATACACACCCACACACTCATTCACACATACACACCCACGCACTCATTCACACATACACACCCACACACTCATTCACACATATGCACCCACGCACTCATTCACACATACACACACGCACCCATTCACACACACGCACCCATTCACACATGCACACACACTCATTCACACACACACTCATTCACACATACACACACACACTCTCATTCACACATGCACACTGTTGCCACCTGGGTTGGCCACTTCCCGACTTTAAAATGGAGATTCGCTAAGAATGCAGGGAAATCCAGCCAAGGACAGAAAAACAAGCAGGTGCAAAATCTCCTGTATATTAGAACTTGCAGAAACCCAGACAGCACTGAAACTGACGACCATCTACATATTGATGAGCGATCCCCAGGAACAATTGAAACAGTTAAGATAGTTGAGGCCAAGCCAGACTCCTCGGCGCCAGCAGGAGCCAAGACAAAGAAAGGCCAACGGACACTTAGGAACCGCCCAGCGATCAGGGAACAGCTCCAGTATTGGAGAAATCGATCCAAGTGATCAGAACTCAGTCCAATCACTTGGAACCAGGTATGGGGTCCGCCCAAGTTCAATTTGTTCTTCTTGGCACTTGGCTCTCAGCGAGGAGAGACTGGCCCAACAGCTTCTTGGCAGCTCTCAAAGAACTCTTGACTGTGACTCTCAACTCAGAGAGACTTGCCTAGCAGCTGCACCAGCAAGTAAGTGTCCAGTCAACGCACGCTGCAAGATAGGCGCTCCTAACCATTAGTCCATACCAGCTGGAAGCCTGCAGACTCAGGATCGAACGAGAGGCCAATTGTTCCCCTGACCTAGTGGGTCCCTTTTCCAAAGCTAAGTATTGGCCTGTTAGTGTTAGTGATAGCCTAGTGAATATTATTTTATGCATGAGTAGCGATTGTGTATATAATAAATGTGTTTTGATTTGAACCGTACTAACTGGTGTATTGAGTTATTGATCAGCACTTGAACTTGAACCTCGTGGTGGTGTCATAAAGATACCTGGCGACTCTAGAGCAAGGTGATTAAACTGAGCAAATTAAGTGTAAAGCACACTTAGCAACATTTAGCAACAACACACACACTCATTCACACATACACACACACTCATTCACACATACACACACTCATTCACACAAACACACACACTCATTCACACAAACACACATTCATTCACACAAACACACACACTCATTCACACAAACACACACTCATTCACACATACACACACTCATTCACACAAACACACACTCATTCACACAAACACACACTCATACACACACACGCATTCACACATACACACACACACATTCACTCACATACACACACACTCATTCATACACACACACATTCATTCACACATACACACACACTCATTCACACACATATTCACACATACACACACACTCATTCACAGATACACACACTCATTCACATACACACATTCACACACACACTCATTCACACATACACTCCTTCTCACTCACACACACACACTCATTCTCACTCACACACACACATTCTCACTCACACACACAATTCACACACACATCCGACCAGCAGAATCTTCAAAGAGATCGCCTCTCATTCTTCTGAAGAGAGGCCCAATTTACTCAGCCTCTCATCATCCTACGGCACTTGATGGGCGAATTTTAATTCAGGCAATGTAAGTTTCACCCGGCAGGTGGAGAGTCAACACGAGCCTTTGGGGAATTACGTATTAACTGCCATATTAAGTGGACAATGGTAGACCCAATCATCCCAGAGGTTAATTTATTGAACGTTTGCTGCACCACATTCATTCCAAGCGTACATTTTCTGTGGAGACCAAACTGCACAAGTTATTTATACGTGGTTTCACCAAAACCCTGTCCAATTGTTGGAGCAGGACTTTATAAAAAATATTGCACAGAAATTAATGCTGCTCCCCGAAGCAGATTTAGTGGGGTGGGGGTCATTTAATCATGTGGGAGGGTTCTAGGGGGTGGAAACCAGGCTGGCTTGCTGATTCTGCCCAATTAAATCTGGGGTAAGAAGATTTGTGGACAATTCTTCCTGCCCTGGTCGCCAATTTAGCCATGCATGGGCAATTAATGATCTCATCAGAACCTCATCTGCTTCTGCTGGTATTCAAACAGCAGTGGGCAGGGCAGTCGCCACATGTCTGATTAAGGACACCATCATCAGATGGGGGCCCTCACCATGAGCCACTCCCCTTTCAACTCATAGCCAGTGACCCCTTCCCCACAGTCGCTTTCCAGCCCTCGGTCACCTGTGGCCAGAGTCCTTCACTGATCGCCGACCTCTGGTGCGTGATGTGACCCCTTTCCCCACAGTCTCCTCCCCCACAGTCTCGGACACCTGTGGCCAGAGTCCTTCACTGATCCCTGACCTCTGGTGGGTACACTGCTGTAGCTAACACTGCTCCCTTGCTTATGGCAATGTTGAGCTGCTGAGCAGGGGGTCAGGGGCAGGATTTCTGGACCTGGGGTCGTTGATCCTGGGAAGGCCCACCACTGTCCACTGAAGAGCCAGATTGTTTTGTTTTGGTGTGAGGAGACCAGCGAGAATAAGCATCCCAGTCGTCGTGTAACAATTATTATAGACTACTGTTAAAGTAAAGACAAATACATACCAACAGGACTACTCTACGACAAGCTTAAAGAATGGCAGAACTGCTTAAAAGGTCAAATGGCCTTCATTTGCTCCCATTTCTGATGTTCTACACACTCCCCTAGTTGCAAGATGAGGAAAATGTGATAAATATCTGAGGCTAAAAGTCTAGGACAAAGAGTAACTTCATGGACCACACTGCATGACTCATAAGAACTTGAAATTGGGGTTGTGAGACCTTTCTTAGAACATGAAACCAATGTTTGCTTTGTAGGATAGAATCATCTCCCATGACACCCATTAATAACGCAGAAAAGGAATTGAGACAAAAACACAGATATAGTTGGAACTGGTCAGATCTCACTCCAGAACAAAGTATTTTTAAAAAACGGTTTTACTTGATTTCTCCTACAATCTATAATCAAAGAAAAGAAGCATTAAAAAGCGCAACAATGATTTCTGCTGCCTAGAAATGTGAGTTTGCAGCTGCATTGCCGATTTCAGTAAAAATATAATTACTTTGCGGTTTTTGTCTGTGCAGTGCTCAAACCTTCGGCTCGCACACATTTTTCCCATTCCATCAACTCTAGTAAATTAGGGGGATCCACCCAACAGGGAAACATAACGTGGAAAAGGCCTGGAAAAGTTTCAGCCACTGCTTGTTCAGGAAGGATCTCAATTGAAGAGGGAACGGGACCTGAAAGGAGAAAGATCAAGAGACTTAGCACTTACTGAGGTGAACGCCAACAGCTCCTCTTCAGTCAGCTTGTGAACAGGGTTGTTCTTCTGAAAATCTGTGCTGTTGGAACAAAATTTTAGCATGTATGAAAGCAACAACTAATGGTGTGTTCAACTACTGAGGTACCAGTTAAGGTACAAAGAAATGTAAATCAGTGCATTTCACAAGGGGAAAAAGAACACAGCAAAAGGAACTTAATCAACTCTGAAAGGGACGGCGAGATCAAGGGTTCCTTGATCTTGCATTTTTTAAATATAAATTTAGAATTCCCAATTATTTTTTTCCAATTAAGGGGCAATTTACCGTGGCCATCCACCAACAGCACATCTTTAGGTTGTGGGGGTGAGACCCATGCAGACACGGGGAGGAGAAACTCCATACGGACAGTGACCCGGGACTGAACCCAGGTCCTTGGCACCGTGAAGCAGCAGTGCTAACCACTTCACCACCGTGTCCGCCCCCAGACACTTGCATTTTGAAAGATGAGCATGCAAGTAGAAACGGCCAGGAAAAGATAAGTGAGATTCTAAGTTTTATATCTTGGGGACTTTATACCCTATAAACAAGGAGCACTAATAAAACCTAGGCATTAATTGTGTGTGTAATTCTGATTGCTTGAATGCGACCTTCTTGAAGCAATTTGCATCTTCTGCCCACTGCAATATAGACGAGTTTGATAAATTCACAGAATTGTTATGATGCGGGAGGAGGCCATTCGGCCCATTGTGTCATCTCATTATAGAAAGTGTGTTAAAATCACAGAAGAATCACACGATTATCAAGGGATTAAAGATCATGGAAAAAAAGAAGCTCAAGATAGGCTTAGGTTAAACAGGGGAAGTGGGGGATCAATAAAAATAGTTTTCAATATGTGAAAGGTTTTGAGAGGTTAAGCGGTGAACAACTATTTTGACTGGCTGGTGAATCCACAAGGGCACACAGTGGGATGGCCACTAAAAAAACTGAAAGAAGCTGCAATTTATTCCACACAGGCACGACTGGAACATGGAATGCTTTACCACATGCAGTTACCCAGGCTGTGCAATAACATTTCAAAGTGAATTTATCAAAGAAAAAAATATAAAACCATGCAGCAAAAGAGCTGAGAAATGGAATCAAGATTAGATAACTCCAACTGAAGAGCTAACCTTGCCAGAGACTGAATCACTTCAGGTGTTGCATGATTTATGGTTCAATTGCCAGAGACATTTAATGACTGATGAATGGTTACACACCTGAAACATTAGCAACTGACATGCTGTGTCTATCTGAGCGTGTGTATATGTGCATCTACATATGTACTTGCATGCCGCTGTGCGCATTTGCACATGCATAGAAGTGTTTGCATTTTCAGTCAGTTGCACTTCAGATGTCACACTTTAAAGTTTAAAAGAATGACAAGGCTGAAAAGTTGAAGCTTTCCAGTCCTACCCCATAGCTTAGTGCTCTAATAGCAGAACAGGAAAACAGACTGAACAATAATTAAAGGAAGACTGCGTACTTGTCAAGATGTTAAAGAATGAGCGTGAGAAAATAAAAAAGGAAAATTAATGTAATATACTGGGAAAATAGATTGTCGCCTGGATACAACTTCAAAGAATTTGCATCTTCTGCCCACTGCAATATACATGAGTTTGATAAGTTCACAGAATCACAGAATTGTTACCATGCGGAAGGAGGTCCATCGTGTCTACATCGGCTCTTCAAATCAGCATTATGGTTTTGTGTAATTCTCTTGCCTTTCTCACGTAACTCTGCAGATTGTTTCTATTCAAATAGTCATCTAATGCCCTCTTGAATGCTTTGGTTGAACCCACCTCCACCAGACTTCCAGGCAGCGCATTCCAGACCCAAACTCTCGGATCGCATTTGGTTCCTTTGCAAATCATTTTGAATGTGTCGTCTGGTTCTTGATCTTTTTACGAGCGGGAACAGTTTCTCCTCATCTATTCTATCCAGCCCCCTCATGATTTTAAACACCTCTATCAAATCCCCTCTTAGCCTTCTCCACTCCAAGGAGAACAGACACAACGGCTCCAATCTATCCTCATAACTAAAGTTTCTCGTCCCTGGGACCATTCTTGTAAACCTCTTCTGCACTCTCTCCAACGCAACCACATCTTTCCTCAAGGGTGGTGCCTAGAACTGTACACAATATTCCAGCTGAAGTATAACGAGTATCTTATACTAGTTCAGCATAACCTCCTTGCTCTTGTACTCTATGCCACAATTAATAATGCTGAGGATACCAACTGCTCTCTCCAACTGTCCTGCAACCTTTAATGACTTATACACATATACATCCAGGTCCCACTGCTCCTGCACACTTGTCATCTAAAGGGAAGGAGATACATGGGAATACCACCACCTGGAAGTTCCCTCCAAGTCACTCACCCTCCTGACTTGGAAACATGCCACCATTCCTTCACTGTCACGTTGGGTCAAAATCTAGGAACTCCCTCCTTAATAGCACTGTGGGTGTACCTATACCAGATGGACAGCAGCAGTTCAAGAAGGTAGCTCACCATCATCTTCTCAAGGGCAATTTGGGATGGGCAATGAATGCTGTTCTAGCCAGCGAAATCCACTTCTCTTGAATGAATAAAGAAAAAGATTTAGGACAGAAGCCTCCCCTGGAGAACAGCCATAACGCTGGGTGTCAGGACCAACTTGACAAAGAGCTTCTCATATGATACAGTTAAACCTGGACGGCAATGATGCACCAGCACCGATTGCCCAGTAAATGAATGTATCATTGGGTGCAGTACTGGGCGTGCAAACCTACGTCTGATATCTGGTCTGCCTTCAATCAGTCGTGTACTTCATGGGGCATTTAAATTAACCTGGCAGGTTGGAAATTAGTCAACCACCACATTGGGCCAATGTTTGAATGTGTACAATGTGCAGCTTAGTGTGGCGAGAAGGCTGGGCTCAGCAGTGATGCTTCTGTCTGAATTGATTGCTTTATAGATGAAGAATGGTCCCTTGGGTGAACTGTTGGGAGGACTGCCAGCATGTGTGTAACTGCAAAGCTTGACAAGACTTTTGTATGAGTGTGTGTATGTGTGTGTGTGGAAGGGGGGGGGGGGGGGGGGGGGGGGCGCTACTCTAGCAGATGTTGCCATTTTCTGGGGACATTCTAGCTCGCATCCAGAAGAGAGTCGTCAGAGGGAAACATAAGGAAAATCGTTCCTCTTCAACAGAACTGACATGCCAATGCCAACAAATACGGAAAGATACAATAAATCCGGTGACCTCATGGACCCCCCCCACCCCCCCTTCCCTCCACAATCTTGAGTGTCTGGGAACCTCAGTTTGAAACTTAAGAGATATCATTATTTGAAAACTGCAGTTGAAAATGACCAAAAGGAATTGCCCCTATCGACATTCACAAATGGTGCAATCGCTGAAGGGTGAAAACACTGCGTTATGTATGATGGTCCTGTATCACAACAACCGCTGACAGATTCCACCCGTCGAGAACTGCAAATCAAACTCTGCACAAGCCAGGGGAAAGAGATATTCCAGAAATACTATGCAACTCGACAGGTTGAAATAGCACCGAGTGTATTTATGGCATTTGGCGCAAACAGTGAAATATGAATCATAGATTAAAGTGAACTCTGTTTAACTGTCTCTGGGTATCAATAAATCCAAGTTAATTTTGAAATGCAACTAACCGTCCCTTATATAAGAGCAACAGCACAGCCGAATATTTTGAAAATGAGATATGAAGATATCTGCAGCCTGCGTTCTGATGTGCCAACTTAATTTCTACTTAAAAAGGTAAGGTTACAGGAGACGCAAAAACCAGTCCGGGGAAATGACAAAAAGAAACACACTGACTACTCAAATCAGTCAATGGTCACTTAAAATACGCACAGCTAATTCTGCAACAGTGAAAAGAATTTCATATTTCACCATGATAAAAAATATCCCACAAAATATTCAAGTATTGCATACGTTCCATAACATTTGCAGTCACTACAGTGAAAACCACATTAAGAATTAGTCCCAGCAATAATTTTGTTTCCTAATGGTCTTCACTCATCAGAAAAGACAGAATTCCGACAGCAGTTAGCCACCAATATGACAGGCATTAGTGCTGATTTGATGTTTCCAAGGGCATGATCTCGCCCTGCACCCAATTAATGCACAGTTTATGCATGAAAGAAAGGTACAAATTTATCCCCTGCAGCAACTCACTAAACAAGCATGAACAGTGCACTTTGATAGTGTTGACATGAACCATCTGTCTTGCGTCACATGATGGGGCACTAAGCATTTGGACCCGAATGATGCACAATCTGTGGCGAGGCTGTCGCTTTCAGCCTACGCAACAGCAGGGGATTCAATGTTGAATTAGCAACCAGTTCACATTCATTTTCTAGTAGTTGAAGTCAGTACGACCTCCCCAATCAACTCTCCATCGGCTCCATCCAACATGGTCAGGTAGCCCGCTTGGACACCGACTTATGACCAAGATCATTGTCTTACAGTGACTTAATTTGTCAATTTTCGGTTGAGGTCTGAGAGTGGAGGATGTTCTGGGATTCCTATAGATGCTCTCTTGAAGTCCCATCTATAAGACCATAAGACATAGGAGCAGAATTAGGCCACTTGGCCCATCGCGTCTGCTCCGCCATTCAATCATGGCTGATATTTTTCTCATCCCCATTCTCCTGCCTTCTCCCCACAACCCCTGATCCCCTTATTCATCAAAAACCTATCTATCTCTGTCTTAAAGACACTCAGCGGTTTGGCCTCCACAGCCTTCTGTGGCAAAGACAACCACAGATTCACCACCCTCTGACTGAAGAAATTCCTCCTCATCTCTGTTTTAAAGGATTGTTTAAAGGGCAGCACGGTAGCATGGTGGTTAGCATAAATGCTTCACAGCTCCAGGGTCCCAGGTTCGATTCCCGGCTGGGTCACTGTCTGTGCGGAGTCTGCACGTCCTCCACGTGTGTGCGTGGGTTTCCTCCGGGTGCTCCGGTTTCCTCCCACAGTCCAAAGATGTGCGGGTTAGGTGGATTGGCCATGCTAAATTGCCCGTAGTGTCCTAAAAAGTAAGTTTAAGGGGGGGTTGTTGGGTTACGGGTATAGGGTGGATACGTGGGTTTGAGCAGGGTGATCATTGCTCGGCACAACATCGAGGGTCGAAGGGCCTGTTCTGTGCTGTACTGTTCTAATGTCCCTTTAGTCTGAGATTGTGTCCTCTGCTTCTAGTTTTTCCTACAAGTGGAAATATTCTCTCCACGTCCACTCTATCCAGGCCATGCAGTATCCTATAAGTTTCAATAAAATCCCCCCTCATCCTTTTAAACGCCAATGAGTACAGACCCATAGTCCTCAACCGTTCCTCATCCGACAAGCTCTTCATTCCAGAGATCACTCTTGTGAACTTCCTCTGGACCCTTTCCAAGGCCAGCATATCCATGCTTAGATACGGGGCCCAAAACTGCTCACAATACTCCAAATGGGGTCTGACCAGAGCCTTATATAGCCTCAAAAGTACATCCCTGGTCTTGTATTCTAGCCCTCTCGACATGAATGCTATCATTGCATTTGCCTTCCTCACTGCCGACTGAACCTGCACATTAACCTTAAGAGAATCGTGAACAAGGACTCCAAAGTCCCTTTGTGATTTCCTAAGCATCTTCCCATTTAGAAAATAGTCTATGCCTCCATTTTGCCTTCCAAAGTGCATAACCTCACACTTTTCCACATTGTATTCCATCTGCCACTTCTTTGCCCACTCTCCTAGCCTGTCCAAGTCCTTCTGAAGCCCGCCTGCTTCCTCAATACTACCTGCCCCTCTATAGATCTTTGTATCTAAGACAGTTCCTCTCTAAAAGTGTTGATGGTGAGTCATTGGTCTGGATACTGTGGTCAGTGACAAAGCTCACAGCTGACCTAAAGGACAGCTGCCACAAATATCTACTGGTTTCTGAGGCACCAATTTCACCTTTCCTGACATTAATTTGAATCTGGCACTGAATCAAGAGAATTTCCAGGTATCAAGCAGGGTAAGCTGCCTTCTTCATGCTGAAGAATACTCAAAGACAGCTAACAACAAAGTTGAAAGCATTGATTTATAGAATCATAGCAAAGTTACAGCACAGAAGGAGCCATTCGGCCCATCTTGTCCTTGGCAGCCCGAGGACACCCAGGTGCCCTTTCTACCCCGGTCCGTAGGCCTGTAGCTTAGAGCACGTGAAGCGCAGATCCAGATACTTCTTAAAAGAGTTTGGAGTCTTTGCCTCCACCACCAACTTCACCTGAGGAAGGAGCAGTGCTCCGAAAGCTAGTGTTTTGAAACAAACCTGTTGGACATTAACCTGGTGTTGTGAGACTTCTTACTGTGACCACCAACTCAGGCAGCACATTCCAGACACCCACTATGTAAAAATGTTCTTCCTCTTATCCCCTCTACACCTTCTTGAATCTATGTCCCCTGGTTCTAGAATTCTCCATCAAGGGAAACAATTTCGTCCTGTCCACTCTATGTTTTCCCCTCTTAATTTTTGTACACCTCAATTATGTCTTCTGTAGTAATCCACGGGAGGCAGGAGTTCCGTCACCACACCAATATTTATTTACAATAACGATATTACAGGAGCAGCTACAAACAGTGCTGCCAGCAGTCCAGTCAACTTAAGACTGGCTCACAAAGCCTACACAGGTGATTATATGGGCCCCCTCAATGAGCTCTCATTGAGGGAGCTCATACTCCAATTGGCCAACCAATAAAGCCAATTGGAGTTCATTACACCCCTCCCCCCCCCCCCAAGGTCCGAGGAATTCCTGCCAGCTGGCATTCCTCTGAGCTTCTTCCTGCTCCTCATGTCTGGGTCTGTCACCTCTGTGTCGTCCGCCGGGTCGTTCTCCAAAGTGGGCGGGGTGTACCTTATCCGTGCTCGTCTTTTCCTTGAAGACCTCCTTGGAAGTTGTTCTTCCTCCTGCTTGGGGAGTGGTGTCGCGGCGGCCTCGTCGAACGTGTCCATCTCCGACTCAGATGACTGGATGACGGGGTCAGGAGAAATTGCTCGGGGCTGGGGTGTGGGTATCCTTTCCGTCTGGGCTATCCCAGCTTGAGGCAGTCCTGCTTCGCCTGCCTCCAGGTGTGGTTCCGCTGCCCTTATTTGGTCTAGGTGTTTCTTCAGCCTCATAGGATATGGGCCCTGTTTGGGACTCTACCGAGCCTTTGACCCACGTTGGTCCATTCCCATAATTCTTGACCCAAACCGGTGCCCCCACCTGGAAATGTCTCTGCTGCCGACTATTATCATGCCCCCTGCGTTGGGCCTCCTGTTGTTTCTCCACTTTCTCCGTAAAATTTGGGAAAAGGAGACTCAGCCTTGTTCGCAGCCGCCTTCCCATTAAGAGTTCAGCTGGCGGTATGCCCGTTGTGGAATGCGGTGTGGTCCTGTAATCAAACAGCCAGCAGGAGAGCTTTGTGTCCATTGACGCTGCCGGCTGCTTCTTGAGTCCCGCTTTAAGTGTCTGGACCGCTCTCTCTGCCAGGCCGTTGGTCGCTGGATGGTAAGAGGCCGTTTTGATTAAACGGTCTCCGTTTTCCTTCAGGAATTTTCCAAATTCCCCACTTGTGAATGCCGTTCCGTTGTCCGACACCAATACCTCCGGAAGTCCATGTGTTGCAAACGAGGCCCTGAGTTTTTCAATTGTCGATGCTGTGCTTGCCGTGTTTACCCGGTGGATGTCCAACCATTTGGAGTGGGCGTCCACTGTCACCAAAAACATTGAGCCCATGAAAGGGCCGGCGTGGTCAATATGCAGACGGGTCCACGGTCTTCCTGGCCATTCCCACGGGTGCAATGGCGCCGCTGGTGGCATTCTTTGCCCCTGTTGACACTCCTGGCACCGACATACAAGGCTGCTATGTCTGTGTCCAAACCTGGCCACCAAACGTAGCTTCGAGCTAGCATCTTCATTTTAGACACCCCTGGGTGTCCGTGATGTAACTCGGTTAAGATTGCCTGACGGCCCTGAGCTGGGACTATTACCTGGGCTCCCCATAATAGGATACCGTCTTCTAAGGTTATTTGGTCCCTTCTGCTCCAGTATGGGTGCCTCTGGGGCTCCACTGGTTTTTCCAGTTCCCCTGTTAGCAGTAAATGCTTCATCTTGGCTAAAACTGGGTCTTTTTGCGTCCACAACTGAATATGTTGTGCGTCTACTGGTAGGGTGTCCAAAAAATTTAGAGTCATTACTGTCTCCTCTACTTTTGGTATTTGCGGCGGAGTGTCCGGGAGGGGAAGTCTGCTCAAAGCATCTGCATTTGCTACTCGCGTTCCCGGTCTGTGCTCCAGAACGTATCTATACGCCGCCAGTAGCAACGCCCAGCGTTGGATTCTAGCTGATGCAATCGGGGGTATTGACTTGTCTTCTTTTAATAACCCTAATAACGGCTTATGGTCTGTCACTATGGCGAATTTCCGCCCATACAGATACTGGTGAAATTTTTTTACTGCGAATATCACCGCCAGTCCTTCTTTCGCGATTTGGGCGTACTTTCTCTCAGCCATCGCCAAGGTCCTCGAAGCATAGGCTATTGGCCGTTCTTCCCATTCCTTCCTCTATGGGCTAAGACGGCTCCTACCCCGTAGGGGGATGCATCACAAGTGACCACCAACCCCTTCCTTGGGTCATAATGCTCTAGGACAGGGGTGGGCAAACTTTTCCGTGCAAGGGCCACATTCAGAAATTCACAATTTTAAAGGGCCGCAGAGTATATTAAGTAAAATAATTAATATTTTAAATAGCCAAAATAAAAGGTCTTTAAAGAAAAAAAAAGCACATTTATTTGAAAAACAAAGTAACTCAGCAAGTAACAGAACAATGTCGATGAGAATGATGCATCTGACTGCAGTCATTTACCAGTTTGTTGAAATCAGGTGTCAAGTTGCTTGTGCTGATCCTTAACACTGACAGAAGCACAGCCTGGCCGAGTCAACGATAAAAACGCGCGTAGTGGGGTGAATGAGTGGGGCTGCCTTATTGGTCGGTTTAGTTGGGTGTGCGACCAATAGGAGTCCCGGTTACAAACAATAATAAGGCTTATTGTTTGTAACCTGAACTCCTATTGGTCGCACACCCAACTAAACCGACCAATGTGACAGCCCCACTCATCCACCCCACTACGCGCGTTTTTATGCGGCCTGCCAATGAGGTGCCCGGAATCATAACCGGCATTTTTGAAAAGCCACCGGGGAAAAGCCGCTGAAGTAAATGCGCTTATTGAATAAGTGCATTTACTTCAGCGGCTTTACCCCGGCAGCTTTTCAAAAATGCCGGTTATGATTCCGGGCACCTCATTGGTGGGCCGCATAAAAACCTTTGTCGGGCCGCATGCGGCCCGCGGGCCGTAGTTTGCCCAACCCTGCTCTAGGACATTTTCGGATGACAGCTGTTCCTTAATGTCCCTAAATGCTCGGTTTTGGCGGGCGGACCATTTCCATTCTTGCCCCGTTTTTAGTAGCTGGGGGAGGGGTTCTAGGATGGACGCCCTATTTTCAATAAATTTTCCATAATAGGTTACCAACCCTAGAAATGATCATAACTCCTGGACCGTGGTGGGAGCTAGGGCTTCTTTTATTGCCCTTACTCTGTCTTCTAATGGGTGTAAGCCTGACTCGTATACTTTATATCCCAGGTACGTCACTTGTGGGGCCAGAAAAACAAATTTTTCCCTTTTTAGCTGTACGCCTGCCTTTGCGAAACGCCTGAGCACTTCCTCCAGGTACCTTAAGTGTTCCCTGTTTGTCCTACCCGTGATTAAGACATCGTCCAAATAAATCGCCACCTGCGGTAGTCCCTGCAGAATATTTTCCATCGTACGCTGGAATATAGCGCAGGCTGATGGCACTCCGAAAGGTAGCCTAGTATAACGAAAAAGGCCCTTCAGGGTGTTGATCATAGTGAACTTCTGGGAGTCCTTGTCCAGTTTTAACTGCAGGTAGGCGTGGCTCATGTCTAGTTTCGTGAACAAAAGCCCACCTGCCAATTTGGCATATTGGTCGTCTATTTTCGGGATTGGGTACTTGTCCAGCAGTGCATATTTGTTTACCGTCTGTTTGAAATCTCCAGAGACGTATCGAGCCGTCTGGCTTCAAAATTGGTACCACCGGCGCTGCCCATTCCGAGAACTGTACTGGTCTGATAATGCCGTCGCGCTGTAACCTTTCTATTTCGTCATCTACTTTCTTCCTTAATGCAAAAGGTACCGGCCTGGCCTTACAAAATTTCGGAAGGGCTTCTGGGTCCACGTGCAAAGTTGCTTTGACGCCTATGATTTCCCCCAAACCTTCCTGGAAGACCTCTGGGTATTTTTGGAGTACTCCACTCAACTGCCCGCTTCCACTCTGGAAAGTTTCATCCAATCTAATTTTAGGTCTTTCAGCCAGTTTCGTCCAATTAAGCTCGGTCCGGAGCCCTCTACTATCGTCAACGGTAATCTGAGCAATTGTTTCTCATATTCCACGGGTACATGAGTCGTGCCTAGAACTTCCAGGGATTCCCCCGTGTAGGTTTTAAGTTTCGTCGATGTTTTTGTTAGGGTTAGTGGCTGGAGTCCATCTTTGATTTTTCTAAATGCTGCCACTCCCATTACTGATACGGCCGCACCCGTGTCTATTCCCATTATTGTCAGCCGCCCGTTCACCCGTGGGATAATCTTAATGGGTTCTGCTTTCTTCGTTGCAATACTATATAATTGTTCCCCTTCGGAGGATGGGCCGTCTAGGTTATGTACTTCCCTGCGTCCCCACCTGCTATTCCTCTTTTGCCACCTCCTTCTAGGGTTTCTGTCGCTGTTACCCCACTCTGTCTGGTGCCAGAAACGGTCCTTCTCTGTTGGGGGAGCCTCAGCCGGTACTTCCCTCTGTTTCTAGTTAGTCCTGGCAGACTTGGGGGCAGTTCTGGGGTTTTCCTTTTTCCCTCTATTCCTCAGGCTTTACCTGAGAGCGGCTATCTGGTAGCAGCACCCGTTGTGGTAGTCCCTCACATAGGTATCTACTTCCATTGGCGTGCCCTGTAGTTCCTGCGCCCCACTTGCTGCCTTTTCTAGGGACAGTGCGAGCTGTAACGCCTGCCTGCAGTCTAGCTCCATTTCCGCCAACAGGCGTTTCTGTATTGTGAGGTTGTTTATACCAAACACTAACCGGTCCCGAAGCATTTCATTTAGCGTCGGGCCGAACTCACATTTTTCCACCAGCCTTCTCAGGCGGGTCAAGAAATTCGTGACTGACTCCCTGTCTTCCCGCTTCGCTGTGTAGAATCTGTACCTACGCAAAATGAGGGGTGGTTTTGGGTCGTAGTGATCTTTCACCAATTACGTTAATTCTTGGAAAGTTTTCGTGTCCGGCACATCGGGATAAGTCAGACTATGTATAATGGCAAAAGCTGAGGGTCCGCACGCCGACAGCATGATAAGCCGTCTCCTTTTGTCCGTCAGTATATAATTTGCCCGGAAGAAGTAATGCATTCTCTCCACATACTGGGACCAGTCCTCAATAGCCGGGTCGAATGCCTCTAACCTCCCAAAAAACGTCATTTTTAAAATGGCAAGGCTTACCCTCCGAGTGCGGCAGCTGCACTCCGCAAAATTCTTAGATCCCATCCTCGTCGCCACTGTAGTAATCCACGGGAGGCAGGAGTTACGTCACCACACCAATATTTATTTACAATAACGATATTACAGGAGCAGCTACAAACAGTGCTGCTAGCAGTCCAGTCAACTTAAGACTCGCTCACAAAGCCTACATAGGTGTTTATATGGGCCCCCTCAATGAGCTATCATTGAGGGAGCTCATACTCCAATTGGCCAACCAATAAAGCCAATTGGAGTTCATTACACCATCCCTCCACCCTCTTTGTTCGAAGGAAAATAACCCCAACCCATCTAATCTCTTCTCCTAGTTACACTTTTCTAGCCCTGACAACACCTTTTTTTTTTACTATCAATTTATAGAGCACAATAAAGATTGGGACACATGGGATTAAGGCTGAAACTAAAATATCCACCACTCTCTTCCACCTGGCTTAACTTATTCTGTCACTGAATAATTTCTCCTGGAACTTGTCTCACTTTCAGCAAATAAAAGGCGTGGCTATGGGTACCCACATGAGCCTCAGTCTTGCCGTCTTTTGGTGGGTTATGTGAAACATTCCTTGTTCCGCTCTTCTTCAGGCCCTCTCGCACAACTCTTCCTCCATTGCATTGATGACTATATGGGTACTGCTTCATGCTCTCATATTCACCTGGAAAACTTTATCGATTGTTTTCAATTTCCAGCCCTCACTTATCCTCACGGGATCTGTCTCCGATTTGTCACTTTCCTTCCTTGACCTCGGTCCCAATTCTGACAATGGACTAACCACCAATATTCATTACAAACCACTGCCTTCCACAGCTACTTTGATTACAGCTCCTCACACCCATTCCCTGTAAGGACTCCATCCCATTCTCCCAGTTTCTCTACCTGCGCTGCATCTGTCCCAATGATACCATCTTCGAAACCAGTGCTTCAGACATGTCTCCCCGCCACACTGTGGTTGACAGGGCAGTCAACCGTGTCTGACCATTTCCCACATCTCTGCTCTCACTTATCTCTTCTCTCCCAGAACCATGACAGGATCCCTCTTGTCCACTGAGACATCTTCCATTCATATCCCCCCTCTTGCCCCCCCGCCCCCCAGTATTCCACAGGGACCACTCCCTCCATCCACCCTTGCATCACTCCGAACTCTTGATTCTCTTCCAATGGCATCTTTCCCTGCAATCACAGAAGGTACCTCCTTCCTCCTCACTTCCACCCCCTTCAACTTGGTCTACCGTATTCGCTGCTCTCAATGCGGCCTCCTCGGCTTTGGAGAAACTAAACGTAGACAGGTTGAGCGCTTTGCAGATCACCTTTGCTCCATCCGCAAGCATGACCCACTTGTGCTGCCACCTTCAAAGGTCTGTGGACCTGCATGCTCAGATCTCTCTGACTTTCTATATTCCTAACAGTTTTACCATTCACGGTATATTTCCCTCAATGTTAGGCCTCCAAAATGCATGACCTCACATTTGTCTGGATTAAACTCCATTTGCCATTTCTCTGCCCAAGTCTCCAACCTAACTATGTCCTGCTGTATCTTCTCACAATCCTCAACACTATCTGCCACTCCACCAACCTTGGTATCATCGGCGAACATACTAATCAGATCGGCTATATTTTCCTCCAAATCGTTTATGTACACCACAAACAACAGAGGCCCCAGCACCAATCCTGTGGAACACTAGCCACAACCTTCTATTCAGAAAAACATCCTTCTACTGCTATCCTTTTGTTATGGGCCAGGGTTTAGAGAACCCCAAAGTGTATCATGGAGTTCAGCTGACCCACAACTTTTAATAGATTGTGGTACGGGGAGCACACGGCCCACTCTACAGGTGTGGTACAGCAGAAATGGAATGGTATGTTTTAAAGCAAAACAATGTTTATTCTATGAACTCAAGTTAACCTTTTTAAAACATACAGCAACCATCAATTCAAATATAACCCCCAAAGAATACAACACTAAGTAATCCTTAAACTGTCCTTTTAACATCTATAAAAACCTTTAGAACACAAAGGACAGGTTTAAATTCACTATTAAGAGCAGTTATTAGTTTTAAATCACTAAAGGATCAATTTACAGTCTTTAGATTACAGAGAGAGTGACTAATACACCGTCTGGCTGTGACTGCAGCTATCCAGCTCTGAAAACAAACTAAAAAACACCCTGCAGCAAGCAATCTAAAACGAAAGTAAGAAGCTGACAGGCAGCCCAGCTCCACCCACACTCTGACATCACTGAGAAACACCCATTTCTTAAAGGTACATTTCTTAAACACCCATTTCTTTTTTAAAATAAATTTAGAGTACCCAATTATTTTTTCCAATTAAGGGGCAATTTAACGTGGCCAATCCACCTAACCTGCACATCTTTGGGTTGTGGGGGCGAAACCCACGCAAACACGGGGAGAATGTGCAAACTCCTCACAGACAGTGACCCAGGGCCGGGATTCGAACCCAGGTTCTCAGCGCCGTAGGCAGCAATGCTAACCACTGCGCCACCGTGCTGCCCTAACACCCATTTCTTAAAGGTACTTTCACAGGACACTTTGCCTTCTGTGACTGAGCCAGTTATGTATCCATCTTCCCACCTCACCTCTGATTCCATGTGACTTCACCTTTTGTACCAGCCTGCCATGAGGCACCTTGTCAAAGGCTTTACTGAAGTCCATGTAAACCAACATCCACCGCCCTCCCCTCATCAATCATCTTTGTTACCTCCTCAAAAAACTCGATCAAGTTAGTGAGGCACGACTTCCCCTTCACAACACCATGCTGTCTATCACTTGAGTCCATTTGTTTCCAAATGGGTATAAATCCGGTCCCTGAGAATTCTCTCCAATACTTTACCTACTACTGACATGAAGCTCACCGGCCTATAGTTTCCAGGATTATCCCTGCTACCTTTTTTAAAACAGCGGTACCACATTAGCTACTCTCCAGTCCTCTGGGATCTCACCTGTAGCCAATGAGCCTACAAAGGAGTCGTTGTACACTATATAAATTCTACTGTCTTTCAGCTCCCTAGCCTGCCCTAACACAGTCCAACCCCTCTCCTGCATGGCTACCTGTCTCTTGCTGTTCAGTTGTTCCTACTAACATATTCTGCTATTTTATCATTTGCCACTATTAGCACTCTTCATAAGGGCACCGTTAACACCACTTTTGCCTTATGACCATGACAAATTTGTTAATATCTCTCTTGCTGCGACCTATCCCTGTTCTTCTATTCTGCCCCATCTCTACTGCCCCCTTTCCAACTATATAATTCTTTATCTTTCTACCTTTCTTCAGTTCTGTAGAAATGTCATTTAGACTCGAAACGTGAACTCGGTTTCTCTCTCCACAGATGCTGCCAGACCGGCTGGGTTTATCCAGCATTTTCTGTTTTTATTTAATTTGCATCCTATATCTTTGTAAAATAGTTATTTTGGAAATATCACTCGTACAACCTCTGCAAAGTGGCTGGCAAGGTGACATACTTAATCCGAGACAGAGGAAAACATCAATTTCCTTGCACGAGACATTGCCGAGATTCCAATTTATAAAAATAATTTTTTTTTTAAATCATTGAAATTGTCCATGTGGCGGTATTGCAACAGATTAACGGTGGAACAATGAGAATTGTGTTGGAATATCGAAACCACTATCCCTGTTCCGGCCCAAACATTAACCATTTTGCACCAAAACATTCTTGTAAGCCATTCAAAATCTGGCAATGGTCACCTTGCCAACATAAACGGCATGCATCAGAAGGTTCAGGGATCCTGGGTAAAAGAGAATGACCTATCCAAACTGCTGCTGGGAAGGGACTGAATTGGCAGCAGTGGGTCCTTTAAAGGGGACCAGCTGCTCAGGAGCACCTGCCAAACATTCCTGGAATATTCCATGAATGTTAAATGCAATCCTTAACATTACTCCATGTCATGCAACCTTACGGATCATCCCAGTGGGTAACCATTTCAATAAGAACAATGAGGTGAAGTCGATTTGGCAGAACAGAGCTCAATTCAGCCCAAGCTAATTGCGGTGGTAACAGAGGAGCCACAACCTCTTCTCTAAATGAGAGGAGGGCCTGAAGAAGGCACATGCAAAAACAGAGCAGAGGGAGGACAAAATGGTCGCCTCCTCGCTTTTTGAAGTAAAAATTGGTGCAAGAGAACCAAAAGAGTAGAGGTATGCATCCCACCAGTTCGCCAAGAAGTATGTCAGAGTTATTTGTTCGACAAGGGCAATGCTGGACTAGGCCCCGCCAAAAAACACAGGCTCAGTTCATGAGTCCTAGAACCTGTAACCTGCAGGCTAGCTGGGAACATAAGGAAAATGCTGAAGAAAAGTCTTTTAACGGCAACGGACCATTTAATACTAAAAGCCCCTTAGCACTATAAAAAAACAGCCTCAGTTTTCCTTTTTTTCAATGGAGTTGTATAACGTATAACTTGCTGACAAGTCTACATACGCTTGGCTCGCGGGGAATAAATCTCAGATTTCACTGCATTCTTTGGGTTAAGAACATAGGATTATCCTCTATCAAAGCTCCAATTAGATCCATGACCTTCCAAGAAAGCCATAATGTAATTCTAATCTGCAGCCATCCAGATGTGATGTGAAAAATAAAGCAGAATCCAATTTTATTGCTTGAAAAATCAAGCACAATTTGAAAATTCAGGAGTAAGAAGGCACGGACGAAGGATAAATACTTAGTTGCTTAATTGGCATTCAAGGTGCAAACGGGAATTTAAAAAGGAAGCTTTGGGGTGATTTGGCAACACACATACCTGTACTCTCAATGTGGGGCGTGTTGACATTCAGATAGTAAAATCAATCAAGTACCATTCAACCATCTGCCCTGCCAGCGGGACGTCACGCTGGTCCAGAACGCGGCCAAACTAACCTGGCGTGCACGTCAGGACTTACCCCGGAGCAGCCCTGGGACAGTGTGGGGATCAGAAGATGGAAGCTCCAGCAACCGTGGATCCTAGACCACCAGGTGGCACAGTGGGTGACTGGAGCATCAACCACATGGATCCACTCACTGCAAAAGCTTCCACGATAGGGATCATTAAGTTGCAAGTGGGGGGCTACATGAGGGACTTTTGGGCAGCAATGGCTTGTACTGGAGGTGGATCGGTGGGATGGGGAGGAATTAGTTCGGGAGGAAAGGAATTAAGAGGTGGGGCGGATAAGGAGACGGGGCGATGGGGCATGGAAGGGGAAATATACAGATGCTGCAGGGGCCGTGAACTGGGTGAGGTGGGAGTGGGAGAATGGGAAAGGTCATGCTGAAGTGCGCCGGACACGGTAGGGGCATGCAGGTGTGAATGGGCATGGTGGGGGCTGCAGGTGTGAACGGGCACAGTGGGGACCTGCAGGTGTGAATGGGCACGGTGGGGGCATGCAGGTGTGAACGGGCATGGTGGGGGTGTGCCGGTGTGAACGGGCATAGGGGGGGGTGCCGGTGTGAACCGGCATGGTGGGCGTGTGCGAGTGTGAACGGGCACGGTGGGGGTGTGGACGGGCATAGTGGGGGTGTGCGAGTGTGAACGGGCACGGTGGGGGTGTGCGGGTGTGAACGGGCATAGTGGGGGGTGCGAGTGTGAACGGGCATAGTGGGGGGTGCGAGTGTGAATGGGCATGGTGGGGGCTGCAGGTGTGAATGGGCACGGTGGGGGCATGCAGGTGTGAATGGGCATGGTGGGGGCTGCAGGTATGAATGGGCATGGTGGGTGCATGCAGGTGTGAATGGGCATGGTGGGGGCTGCAGGTGTGAATGGAAATGGTGGGGGCTGCAGGTGTGAATGGGCACCGTGGGGGCGTGCCGGTGAACGGTCACAGTGGGGGCCTGCAGGTGTGAACGGGCACGGTGGGGGTGTGCGAGTGTGAACCGGCATAGTGGGTGGTGCCGGTGTGAACCGGCATAGTGGGTGGTGCCGGTGTGAACCGGCATAGTGGGTGGTGCCGGTGTGAACCGGCATAGTGGGGGGTGCCGATGTGAACGGGCACGGTGGGGTTGTGCGAGTGTGAACCGGCATAGTGGGTGGTGCCGGTGTGAACGGGCATGGTGGGGGTGTGCGAGTGTGAATGGGCATGGTGGGGGGTGCCAGTGTGAACCGGCATGGTGGGGGGTGCCAGTGTGAAAGGGCACGGCGGGGGTATGTCAGTCTGAACGGGAATGGCAGGGGGTGCTGGTGTGAATGGGTATAGCCGGGGTGTGCCAGTGTGAACGCATATGGTGGGGAAGGGTGGTCCCACTCCCTCAGTCAGCTTTCCATGAGGAAGGTTCAGGGACGCACAGTGGCTTCTCCACCTTCAGACCAGAAGGGGTGCAGTGTTGCTCCACGGCATAATTTTGTCACATTGAGTAGCTCTTGTATGCATGGGCTCCACAAACGGTGCTCCTGTCCCTGCCACTTCTTTCAGGTGTTCCCCTGACAGCTGCAGCAAGGCTGTACAATGTGAATGGGCAGAGTGAGGCTGTGGGGGTTGTGGTGTGAACGGACACAGTGGGGGGTGTGGGGGCAGTGTGAGCAGGCGCAGTGATGGGGTGCCAGTGTGAACAGACACAGTGGGGGCTCTGTCAGTGTGAACGGGCACAATGGGGGTGCCAGTGTGAATGGGCATGGTGGGGGGGTTGCCAGCCTGCTGTCTTGGATGATATTGGCGGCCGTCCTAGAACATACAGTGCAGAAGAAGGCCATTTGGGCCATCGAGTATGCACCAACCCACTTATGCCCTCACTTCCACCCTATCCCCGTAACCCAATAACCCCTCCTAACCTTTTTGGTCACTAAGGGCAATTTAGCATGGCCAATCCACCTAACCTGCACGTCTTTGGACTGTGGGAGGAAACCGGAGCACCCGGTGGAAACCCACGCAGACACGGGGAGAACGTACAGACAGTAACCTAGCAGGGAGTCGGACCTGGGATCCTGGCGCTGTGAAGCCAGTGTTATCCACTTGCGCTAGTGCTGCGTAAAGAAGACCCAGGGCCTGGCTCATTTTGGCTGTCATGCTGTGGGGCAGCTGCTCCTGCTGTGGCACAGTGGATGAAATTTGAAGGGGTCACAGACAAGGTGTATTCTGAAGGGCCTGCACCCTCAGAATCTCGAGAAGTCCCAGAGGTGTCCAACAGCAACTGCACCTCCCTTTGCGTGCCAAAGGGCCCTGCCGACTCCTTGAGGAGAAAGGAGGCCAAGGTGCCCCACACCCCTGCGTAGCCACTGCTAAACTCATCCCCATGACTACAGCAATGGAGTGCAGGACTGTGTGGATCTCTGGCAGAAACTGAGCGCCTGCTGGACCAGGTTCTCCATGGTGTGTACCATTCTCTTCCTCGAGACATTGATGCACGCATATGTCGGCACCACTTCATTAGCCAACAGGCGAATGGACTCCTTGTCTCACAAACCACTCTGTTGAGGGCCTCCGACAGCAGCTTCTCAGGCAGGGCTTATCATCCAGATATCATCCAGATATCAATCCAAAGTGTTGTCATCCAACTTGGACGTCGCAGATGCCTCTTCCCCGGCAGCCCTGCGAGTGCCTGTGAGTTTGGTTGCCCCAGCTTCCTCCTGCTGCTGACACGCACTTACCATCAAAATATGAGCCTGAACAACATCTAGTTCCCACCGAGGTGCGTGTCTCTACATTAGTGGAGAATCCAGGTGAGTGTTGTGACACCTCTAAACTTTCTTTCTCCTGCCCAATGTCCTCAATCCTCTGTAGCTGGTCTGCCAACTTCTTGAACTCGGGGAGGTTCTTTGAGGTCAGACCAGTCCCCTCCCACTTTCTCTCTCTCCCTCCTGTTGTACCTCAACTTTTCCTGCACAAAGGGAGATGAGGTTGAGAGAAATTGGGTTTCAGGTTTCTTTCTCATGCTTCCAGTTTTACAAATATTCCACTGGATTGTGTGCCATCTGAATAAGGCTGCAGGTTGTCCACAAGGGTTTTGGGACTGCAGCCTCCAAAGTGGTGAGTCCACGCAGAAGAGGGATAAGCTTCATAGAGGCATGTCATTCGCCGTGCTTCCTAATGCCCTCAACGCCTAATCCCCTTTCCCCAACTCCCTCAGTCAGCTTTCCATGAGGAAGGTTCAAAGACCCACAGTGGCCGCCCCACCTTCAGACCAGAAGGACTGCAGTGTGGCTGCAAGGCATCATTTTATCACGTTGAGTAGCTCTTTTATGTATTGCTTCCACAGACGGTACTCTCGCCTCTGAGGGCCATATTCCCTCTACCATTCAGTGAGGTGAGTGTGGGCGGCTGAGGGTTCACTTACCCTGGTGGCGCCGATGAGGTCATTCATCTATTTCCAGAAATGCAGGGCAGTCCTCTGGTGGGCATCGACCTCTCTGGAACCTTACTCCCGTGCAGGGCTGGTCTGACGGTTCAGCCTCCTCAGGGCAGAGGATGCCCTCCTGACCTCCACTGCACTGAGCAGCACTTTAAGGCATGTGTCACTGAATCTGGGGACTAAAGCCTCCTGTGATCGGTGGGCCATCTCCTCTGTTACCAGTGGATAAGTTGATGCCTGGGGCGTCTCGGATACGATGGTGAAGGTGCACACCATCGAGCCTGCCTCATTGCATGAAACATTGGGGAAACCCCGATTGCTTAATTAATTAGGCCAGCATCAGATAATTCGGTACAAAAGTTCCACCCAATGTTCTTACTTAGTCACAGTATTCTTCGTTGAAAATAGCATGCCCAACCCATTCACCCTGATGTTTTAAAAAGTAGTTTTGTAAACACAACCAAGCTGTATTTGGAATTTTGTTAGTGTCGGTACTAAACATTCCACATCCTGTGTTCCCTCACCAAAAGAAACTAAACAAAATTAGCTCATCCCTTTATAAGGCTCAGTGGAAGATTTGTCTCCCACAAACCAGCCGTAATGTCCTGGTATTTGTATCTTGGTTGCCGTGATCTAGAATCAATCTATCCCTAATATTTCATCACCTCCTGTTAACAAAGAACAAAGAAGAAGAACAATTACAGCACAGGAACAGGCCCTTCGGTCCTCCAAGCCTGCGCCGATCCAGATTCTCTATCTAAAACTGTCGCCTATTTTCTAAGGATCTGTATACCTCTGCTCCCTGCCCATTCATGTATCTGTCTAGATACATCTTAAATGACGCTATCGTGCCCGCCTCTACCACCTCCGCCGGCAATGCGTTCCAGGCACCCACCACCCTCCGCGTAAAGAACTTTCCACGCATATCTCCCTTAAACCTTTCCCCTCTCACCTTGAACTCGTGACCCCTAGTAATTGTTCTTAAACAACACGCTCTTCTCTATTCTTGCTTGTAAATGTTGACAAGCAAATGAGGGGGATGCAGTAAATGGGCATTTCATTTAAGCCTGAAAGGACACCAGAATCCAGAACTATATTTAGGCTCTTCAGAAGGGGGGGTAAAAAATCTTAAGTTTCCGTGGCGATTAAACTAATTGTTTTAAAAAAGCACCATGTGACTTCACTATTTCCACTGATGTTATCCAGCATGTTATTTCATGTTAATGGAGGGGACAAAAGCAATTTCAGCAAATTAATTTCTGATAACTACAGAGCTAATTAATTTTCTGTTGAGTTGAAGTCTTAACTGCAGCTGAACAGCTTTCTGTTTTGACATTTTTCCAGCAGCATTCCATTATGACCTTTGGCCTTTCTGCCCCTCTCATACTTTTCTTCTCTCTAATGTTTCTCCACTAAAGCTGCTGACTCGTTAATGGGACGAAATTTCACAGATGTTGGTCACTCTCTGGTACCTCGGCACAGGCAATTGCTCTTCCTGTAGGACCTAGCAATGATTTCCAGCATTATTCAACCACAATATGTCTGCTCTATTCCTTGCATTTCTGCTTTCTCCCCTTCCCCTCCCTCCCAAGACCATGATAAAGGTCCCCCTTATCCTCACCTTCCATTCCACCATTCTCCATCTTCAATGGATCATCCTTAGCCATTTCTGCCACTTCCAGACTGATGCCACTGCATCTTCCTTTGCCCTTTCGGCATTCCAGGGGGACTATTTCTTCTGTGACACCCCAACAACCCCTCCTTTTCCTGTGGCACTTTTCCATGCAATAATTTCCAGGAAATGCAATACCTGCTGCTTCACCTCCTTCGTTCTCATCATCTTCTTCTTAAGCGATCATGAATGGCACTGGGTTTGAAGATAGCTGGTAAGTCCAATGCGCGATCTGCAGACTCCGTGACAGGCAGTGCAGGAGGAGATTCAGGGTTGGACACATGAAGTGTTTGAAGGTTTGTGCTCTCTCTCTCCATCGTCAGCTCTCTATGTGTTGGATGCCTTGCCAAGTAAACCTTCTCTCATTTTGGGAGGTCACAAACCAGGGACTCTGATGAGCGACCAGAAACGTTTGATCTCTTTGAGAATGCTTGGAGGACAACCGTAACACGTTCCTACTGCCCTCCTGGGAATCTCCCACTGGGACCAAGTTCGGAGTAGAACTTGGGGAGTCAAGAGCACAAACGACATGTCCCGCCCTGCAGAGATGAGTTTGAGTGAACCCGACAATATTCAAGAAGAGAGACAAGTCCAATTGTGGTAACTACAGAGGAGTCTCCCTGCTGTCTGCCACAAGAATAACCATTGCAAGGATTCTCCTCAATCATCACTGCCAGTGACCAAACGGCTCCTTCCAGAGTCATAGTGCAATTTTGAAAGGCACCACAGACATGATCCTCACTTCACACCAAATTCAAGAAAAATGTGAGGAACAGCAGCGATCCCCCTACATGGCCGTTTTTGACCTCATAAAAGCTATTGACTTTGTCAACCGCAAAGGCTCTTGGGAGTACCAACCTCTCACCACCCAAAATACTACTTTCAAGCGGAATAACAATTTACTTCTACTTCTTTCAATTTAGTATAGTCAATTCACTGCTTGCAATGTGGGGGAAGCCATATGTAGTCTGGGTAATTGCTTTGTGGAAACACCTCCATTCAGTCCGCAAGCTTCCTGTCACATGTCAATTCAATTCGCCACCTTTATCCCATTCTGACCTTTCTGTCCTTGGCCTACGACATGTGTTCCAATGAAGCTCAACACAACATTGCCTCGGCACACTCCAGCCTTCTGGACTCAGCACTGAGTTCAGCAATTTTAGATCTAGCCTCTATTAGAAATGAAGGCTTTGGAGATAATACAGCAGAGAGACACAAGAATGATAGTGAGAAACTGCTTCCTCTCAAGAGCAGATCAAGAACTAGAGAGAACAGTCGCAGAATTATAGGCAAAAGCAGAAGAAGTGATGGGAGGTATTTTTTTTGGAATTGGAATGAGCTTCCCGAAAGGGTGGTGGAAGCAGGTTTGATCGAGGTATTCGATAG
The DNA here is from genome assembly GCF_902713615.1 of Scyliorhinus canicula. Classification (NCBI taxonomy): domain Eukaryota; kingdom Metazoa; phylum Chordata; class Chondrichthyes; order Carcharhiniformes; family Scyliorhinidae; genus Scyliorhinus; species Scyliorhinus canicula. The sequence continues at coordinate 287,520,543 of NC_052146.1, read as the reverse complement.
GGAATTGGATTTCTATCCGAAAAGAAGGAATGTGCGAGGTTACAGGGCTAAAACAAGGGATTGGGATTAGGTAGAATGCTCTTTCTGAGAGCCACTGTAGGCTCGAATGACCTCCTTCTGCAGTGTAAAGATTGTGTGACACCTCCATTTTGGGTTTAAAAAAAATATATTTAGAGTACCCAATTTTTTTTTTTCCAATTAAGCGTGCCCAATCCACCTACCCTGCACATCTTTGGGTTGTACCCAATTTTTTTTTTCCCAATTAAGGGGCAATTTAACGTGGCCAATCCACCTAACCTGCACATCTTTGGGTTCTGGGGGCGAAACCCACGCAAACACGGGGAGAAGGTGCAAACTCCTCAGACAGTGACCTAGGGCCGGGATTCGAACCCAAGTCCTCAGCGCCGGAGGCAGCAATGCTAACCACTGCGCCACCGTGCTGCCCTCATCTTTGGGTTGTGGGGGGTGAGCCCCGTGCAGACACGGGGAGAATGTGCAAACTCCATATGGACAGTGACCTGGGATGAATCTGGGTCCTCAGCATCGTGAGGCAGCAGTGCTAAGCACTGCCCCACTGTGTCGCGCCTCCCCCCTGGGTATTTGTTGCTGGGCTGGTCTTTTTCTCATTTCTTTCTTCGTTCCTTTACTTTGCATTCCGAAGGTTGCTCCCCAGCCACTCACACCTCATCTTGACACATTTTTTTGTTTCTTTGCCCATTACCATTCCTTTTGTGTTTTGTACCAGGAAACCTTTTATCGGTTCATCTCCCCTGCTCTTCACATCACAGACTTTCCCTTTTGCTCTCCCCAATCCCTCTTTCACTTGCTCAAAACCTATGACATTTCTAACTTCCCTCAGTTAAGGGTGAGATCAGTGCAATAGTGAGATGTGGAATCAATCAGAAGCAATAAACGGTGGAAAACATTCATGGGAATTGTCTATAGGCCTCCAAACAGTAATAGTAAGGTTATCTGGGCAAACTGGGATGAATTCCTGGAGTGCACACAAGATGTTTTTTTACACCCCCATGGAGAAGAACCAACTCGGGAACATGCTATCCTTGATTTAGCATTGCGAAATGAGACGGGTTAATTGTAGTGCGGGGTCCTGAATCATAACATGATAGAATGGAAAGTGAAGTAGTCCAATCCAAAACTAGCGTACCAAACCTAAACATAGAAAACTACAAAGATATTAAGTGCGAGTTGATTAAGATAGATTTGGGGAACTTCATTAAAAGGTGTGACGATAGATAAGACAATGGTTAACATTTAAGGAACGAATGTACGCATTGCAACAGTTATAATTTCCTTTCTGGCGGCGCAAAAACAGAACTGGAAAAGTGGCCCAACCATGGCTACCAAAAGAAACTAAGGATCATATTAGATCCAAAGAGGAGTCATGTAAAGTTGCTGGAAAAAGTAGCAAGCCAGCATGCCTGGGAGCAATTTAGAATTCAGCAAAAGAGATTGATTCAGAGGACAAAAATAGAGTATGAGAATAAACTGACAAGCAACATAAAAGCGATAAAAGCGGATAAAGAAAAAGATTTGTGAAGATTAGCAGGTCCCTTACAGTCCGAAACAGGCGAATTTATAAGAACAAAGAAATGGCAGAGCAATTAAACAATTCCTTCAGTTCTGTCTTCATGGAGAAAGATATGAACAACTTTCCAGAAATGTTGGAGAATCAAGGGTCTGGTGAGAAGAAGGAATTGAAGGAAATTAGTATCACTAAAAAAAATAGTGCTGGGGAAATTAATGGAACTGAAAGCTGATAAATCCAGAGGGCCTGATAATCTTCAGTTTTCTTCTCCTCACCCAGAAAAGGATATACTTGCCATGGAGAGAGTGCAGCAGAGGTTAACCAGACTGATTTCTGGGATTGCAGGATTGTTGTACGAGGAGAGATCAAGTCAATTAGGCCCTTATTCACTGGAGTTTAGAAGAATGAGAGTGGTGGGGTGGGGGGGGGGGGGGGGGGGCGCGGGCTGAAAAATATAAAATTCTGACAGGGCTGAGCATACTGGATGTAGGCCATTTAGGACTGAGATGAGGACAAACCTCTTCACTCAGAGGGTGGTGAACTTGTGGAATTCTCTACCACAGGAGGCTGTGGAGGTCATCCGCTACATATATTTATAGAACAGTACAGCACAGAACAGGCCCTTCGGCCCTCGATGTTGTGCCGAGCAATGATCACCCTACTTAACCCACGTAACCGGTATACCCGTAAACCAACAATCCCCCCATTAACCTTACACTACGGGCAATTTAGCATGGCCAATCCACCTAACCCGCACATCTTTGGACTGTGGGAGGAAACCGGAGCACCCGGAGGAAACCCACGCACACACGGGGAGGACGTGCAGACTCCGCACAGACAGTGACCCAGCCGGGAATCGAACCTGGGACCCTGGAGCTGTGAAGCATTGATGCTAACCACCATGCTACCGTGAGGCCCCTTTATGAAGGAAATACGACAGATTTCTTGACTTTAAAGGTGTCAAGGAGTATGGTGTTGAGGTAGAGGATCAGCCATAATCATATTGAATGATGGTGCAGGCTCAAAGGGCTGACTGACCCACTCTTTTCTACATTTCCATGATTAAAGGTCATTGACCTGAAATGTTAACAGTTTTTCTCTCCACATATACTGCCTGACCGGCTGAGTATTTCCAGCAATTTTTGTCCTTATGCCTCTCAACGTCAAGCCCTCCAGTTTTCTACATTGCAATGGCATAATGTCTCATACTTCCAAAGTCCCAAGAATATACATAAACCTCATCATTGGACAACTCTTTCATCCCATGAATGAGTCATATTTTTAGATCACAGCATCAAAAGCATTGGTAAAATATGGACACAATCAGGCAGTCTGCAAAATTTTATTTGTGAACTTTCCCCTTTTAATTTAAGATTTAAAAAATGAGCTGTATATTTAGTAACCATTGCCCAATCCAACCACCAATGCTAATCTCTCAATCTCCACCTTAAACTAACTTCAATATGTCCAAACTACACCCTCTGCACCCTGTGTACATTATGCCTCACTCACCTGTCAATTCCAGATTACTGTTCCCCAACATAACGAATTTTAAAACATCACTGTCCTAGTTTACAAATCTTTCCATGGTCTCGCCTCCAAAAACCTTCTTTAGGCTCTTCGACTTGCACCTTCCATGGGAAAGTGGACATTATGTTTCATAATTTGTTTTCATTTTTCCACAGAAAAGATTTGGGGGAAAAGGTTACGTATAATGTTCAAAAGGACAAAAATCGTTGCTAATGAGTTAGCTTTGTCAATGTTTCCCTGGAGGATGTCAATAAGCAATTCATCAATCTGTTTTAGCAACTGAAAACTCCTTTACACACATTGTACTGGAAAGTCTTGGATCCCTTTCCAAATGCGTTCAAGGCGGCACAGTGGTTAGCCACATAGTGCCAGGGACCCAGGTTCAATTCCGGCCTTCTGTGGACTTTGCATGTTTTCCCCGTGGGTTTCCTCTGGGTGATCAGGATTCCTCCCACAGTCCAAAGATGTGCAGGCTAGGTGGGATTACAGGCTTAGGGCAGGGGAGCAAGCCTAGGTCAGGTGCTCTTTCAGAGGGCCGATGCAGGCTCGATGGGCCGATTGGCCTCCTTCTGCACTATAGGATTCTATGATACAACGAGAGAGGCAAGAACTACAGAGACACAGGCAGGAAACCAGGGCTTTCGGAAATATGCTTTTCTGGGAGTAGTTAGAAATTATTTTGTGTAAGTCAGATAAGACAGTCCACTGTTGTGGGGAAGGTAGAAGTGTCAACATTTTTGTATCATTACACAAAGTCATGTCGTACAGATTTAAATACGTGAATCTATTTGCAAATGCTCTGGAAATTCACATGCTCAATGAATTGTATCTGACCTTATCTCCTAAGGTTTGCTGATCCATCTTCAGAGTTTGAAAATGTGCAAAATCGAATGGTGTATATAATCTGTTCAAGTCTCCAGGAGGTACTATTGTTTTACCTCTGGGTAATGCTATCATTCCAATTAAATAGAAGACAGTAAAGGTATGCTGCTCCAGACCACGGATGGGAGTGGCTGATACCACACTGAACCCAATGAGGTATCTACACGAGAGCCAAGCTCGCAAGACTTATTTGGATAAGAGCTTAAAGGGGGAAGAAAATGATAAATTGAACGACAATAAAAATTAAGTATATTGCTAAATGAGTTATTGTTTTGCATTTTTTTCCTGATGCGATGGAGCTTTCAGAAGATCAATTTTCATATTTGTGGTTTTAAAATGTTCAGTTTAGATCTGCCCATTTTCACCCCTCTTCTCTCCAGAAGGCACTCTCCATTGTAGGGTTACATCTCATAGATACTCTGGTACCTCTTCCAACACCAGGGATTTCTACGAATGTGTGTTGAATCTTTTCTCATCCAATAACCATAGACATATTGGAATTGAAGGCACTGAATGGTCATCAGAAGCAATAGACTGGATTATTCGCTCTCCTTCGCCCCAGAATATTCCAAGTGCAATGCAAGTGCCTAATGACTGTCTCAGCTGAGATCCTTTAACACCGTTCGGAAATCAAACTTGGGACCATCATGGCTCAACCAAGCATTCCCTTTGTCAATTGAACCACCGCGGTGGAGCTAATGCTCACTTTAACATACATTCCAATACATGTTTTACTGAATTGAAAGGGTAATCGAATGGCAATACAGCAAAACTGTCCAAATCGTGAGCCCCAAGATCTCACATAGGAACAGGAGTAGACCATTCAGCCCCTCAAGCCTGTCCTGTCATTCAATGAGATCATGGCTGATCTGTGGCCTAACTTCATACATCTGCCATTGGCTCATATCCCTTAATATCTTTGCTTCACAAAAATCTATCTATCTCAGATTTAAAATTAACAACTGATCTAGCTTCAACTTCCCACAGACCACAATCAGTAAGAATAAACATCAGCACCTCCTCCACAATAGTACTCAATACCGGGGCCCCGTAAGGCTGCGTACTTAACCCCTACTATACTCCCTGTACATACACGATTACGTGGCAAAATTTGGTTCCAACTCCATCTACAAGTTTGCTGACAATACGACCATAGTGGGCCGGATCTCGAATAACGACGAGTCAGAATACAGGAAGGAGACTGAGAACCTAGTGGAGTGGTGCAGCGACAACAATCTATCTCTCAATACCAGCAAAACTAAAGAGCTGGTCATCGACTTCAGGAAGCAAAGTACTGTAAACACCCCTGTCAGCATCAACGGTGTCAAAGGTGGAGATGGTTAGCAGTTTCAAATTCCTAGGGGTACACATCTCCAAAGATCTGTCCTGGTCCACCCACATTGACGCTACCACCAAGAAAGCACAACAGCGCCTGTACTTCCTCAGGAAACTAAGGAAATTCGGCATGTCTACATTAACTCTTACCAACTTTAACAGATACACCATAGAAAGCATCCTATCTGGCTGCATCACAGTCTGGTATGGCAACTGCTCGGCCCAAGACCGCAAGAAACTTCAGAGAGTCATGAACACAGCCTAGTCCATCACACAAACCTGCCTCCCATCCATTGACTCCATCTACACCTCCTGCTGCCTGGGGAAAGCGGGCAGCTTAATCAAAGACCCCTCCCACCCGGCTTACTCACTCTTCCAACTTCTTCCATCGGGCAGGAGGTACAAAAGTCTGAGAACATGCACGAACAGACTCAAAAGCAGCTTCTTCCCCACTATAACCAGACTCCGAAACGACCCTCTTATGGACTGACCTCATTAACACTACCCCCCTGTATGCTTCATCCGATGCCGGATGTTATGTAGTTACATTCTGTAACTTGTGTTGCCTATTATGTATTTTCTTTTATTTCCTTTTCTTTTCATATACTTAATGATCTGTTGAGCTGCTCGCAGAAAAATACTTTTCAGTGTACCTCGGTACACGTGACAATAAACAAAATCCAAATCCAACTGCTGTTTGTGGGAGAGTTCCAAACCTCTGCCACCATTCGAGTGAAGCAGTTCTTCCTAACGTCTCTCCTGAATGGTCTAGTCTTAATTTTTAGACTATGCCCTCTAGTTTTAGAATCTCCAACCAGCGGAAATAGTTTATCTTTATCTACCCTGTCTTTCCCTATTAATATCTTAAATACTTCAATCAGATCACCCCTTAACTTTCTAAATTCTCATGGAAACGGGTCTAATTTATGTAATCTCTCCTCGTAACTCAACCCCTGTAGTCCAGGTATAATTTTAATAAACCTACATTGCACTTCCTCCAAGGCCAAAATATCCTTCCTAAGGTGTGGTGCCCAGAACTGCTCACAGTACTCCAAGTGGAGTCTAACCAGGGTTTTGTATAGTTCCAGCATAACCTCTTGACTGTGGCATTTAGGAGAGGTGGCAGGGAAGACCAAAACCAAAAAAATCCATACAAGAATAAAAAAATAAAGAGACACACTCAAAAGTACATTAGACACACTAGCAAATCGGTGTGCTTATATATCCTGCAAGCCCCTGATTTTCATAAATGTTCAACCACATTCAAATGTTGAATAACTAACAGCAATTGAAAATAATTTTCTCTAAAGAAAGCAAAATTCAATAACTTCAGCATTTAGCTGTGAAAGACTGGGGCTGAACTTTCGCAGTTATATTTGCCTCATTGCTGATGGTTAGTTTAGTGCTATAAAAGCGGGCGAATAATAGAAATAATGGAGAGTGGGTGTGAATGTGCCTTGTCAGGCACTTAAGTGCCTTATTTCACTTTTTTCCTAACTGAAAATGTGACTGTCAAAGAGTGTGACGGAAGGATATATAGACACTTGTTCATGGTCACTGCGATGGTGCACACAATTCAGGTGGAAAAAGTCACATCAAACTGATATGAAGTTCCACACAACAAGAATGGTCACTTGGATTGGGTACTGGAGATGGCCCTTCCATCGGGAACCACACCGCAGGGGGAATTCTTTTCCTTTAAGGGGCGGGATGACAAATTGGGGGATAAAATATCTTCCCAAAATTGATATCAGGTCCAATCCCCATTAAATTGCTTTCCCTACCAACTACAATCTTCAACACCATGCTCAGTAGTCTATGGCATGGTGAACTTTCTCCCAATAATCATCCTTAAGGTCGACTTAAAGCCAAAACCATCTGGACGATATATGACCCACACTTGCTTCCAACTAAACTAAGGACACATGTTCCCTCCATATGGTCTTCAACACACTTGCAATTTACTGAACTGGAAAGGAAATATAAAGGACAGAAAGGTTATCTAAACATCTGCTACCTGCCAGATGAGTTAGCCTCATCCCCCTTGGGGAAGCACGACATAATTAATCATGAGTTCTGCAAGGCATGACTTTCATCTGTAATTGCCCTTGTTATATAAGACAGATAACCTTAAAGATTGAGCTCCGATGTCACTCAAGAAACAAAGATTCTGCATTGACACAAATAAAATGTACAAGAGAAAATGACAAATTGTGGCTGAAGACTTATCCACATCACTTCTATTTCAGAGAATGCGGCTATTTCGGGTGGCAGACTGAAAATAAATCTTACTGCTCTTTACTGAGAGCCTTAATCGAGCGGGGGGAAAAAAATCATTTCCACAAAGAATGTTAAGAATGCTTTCAGTCAGGCGGCACAGTGGTTAGCACTGCTGCCACACGGCGCCGAGGACCCGGGTTCGATCCCGGCCCTGGATCACCGTCTGTGTGGAGTTTGTACATTCTCCCCATGTCTGCGTGGGTTTCGTCCTCACAACCCAAAGATGTGCAGAGTAGGTGGATTGGCCATGCTAAATTGCTCCTTAATTGGAAATTTAAAAAAAAAGAATGCTTTTAGTTAAAAAAAAACTCTATCCTTACTGACCAATCCAAGAATAGATGTGCAAAATCCCACCTGAAATGAGAGAAATTTTCAACTCTCTGTGGAATTAATTAATTGGGATTAAATTGATAGTTCAACCAAAAACAGCACCATTACTATAATAAGGTTCAGAAAGTTGGTTTAAATATAACTAAGAGAAGTTTGAATAGTTGTGTCTTGAGTGGAAGGCAAATTACGATTTGCAAAGATTAGCTGATCGACAGAATTTGTGTCAACTTGTTTCAAAACTTCACTCATATCCTGATAGACACATCAAATCACAATTGGTGCTTTAATATTATCAACAACTTGCATTCATATAGCACTTTCAGCACCTCTCATCACCATAATCTGGCAGCAGTTGACCCTGAGCCAAAGGATGAAATATTAGGATAGGTAATGGAAATCTTGGCCGATTCTGCAGAATTAGTGAGAAGGTAGGAGTCTAATTGTTAACCACCTATTCGAACTTCAGTACCATTAAAAACCAACAGGGAAAACAGTGAACATGGTCACCATTCTGCTCCGCCATTCAATTAGATCGTGACTGATCCGATATGATAATCCTCAACTCCACTTTCCCGCCTTATCCTCATAACTCTTCCTTCCCTTACTGATTGAAAATCTGTCTATCCCAGCCATGAACATACACATCGACCTAGTCTCCCCAGCCATCTGCAGTAAAGAATTCCACAGATTCACTATCCTCTCAAATAAGAAATTCCTCCTCATCTCTGTCTTCAAAGAACGACCGCTTGCTCTGAGATTATGCCCTCTGGGCTAGACTCTCCCACAAGGGGAAACAACCTCTCAGCATCTACCCTGTCAAGCCCCCTGAGAATCCTATAGGTCATAATAAGGTCACCTCATTCTCAAATCCATCAAAATCCGGACATGTCTATTATTGTTCACAATATATGTCAACTTAGCTCAGCTGACATCATTCTTCCCTCGTCGTCAGGAGATTTGAGTTCAAGCATTGTTCCAGAACTTGAAAACAATATGAGGGAGCACTGCATGGCAGGAGGTGACATCTTTCAGATGTGGAACTAAACTAACATCTGGTCTATCTATTCTGGTGATTCAGGATAATCATCTTATTGCGTTGTTTAAAAGACAACAGTCATCTTCATCTCAGGAATGTCACTCCCTCAACGAGCATCACCAAAAAGAAATGAACTGATATTCACGCGCTATCATTTATCAGATATTATTGTACTTAATAATGGCTGTTGTGTTTGTATAAGAATCACATAACCTCAGAGTAATTAATTGTACATGAAGTGCTTTGAGTTATTTCTGAAAAGGCACTAATTGAATATAAACCTGCTTTCACTGAACGCCAGGCGACGTTTATTTCAGATTGTCAAGTTTCAGTGTTTTATAATTTGGCTATTAGCTAATACAAAAATGCCTCCCTTGTTTGTTATACAGCAAAAAACAATTGTTTAGGGTATTATAATTTGGAAGCAAAAGAACTACAGTATAAAAGTCAAGGAGACACCATAAGAGGTGCTTAGGTAGAATTTCAACAGGCTTATAAAAACAAATTATCCACATTATTATGTAGCGGATGGAAATTTTTTAATTATTCAGCATCTGACGGAACCAAAGAGACTACTTAGCTTTTGTGCCATTCTCTATCACTTCCGAATAGCTAGAGACAGGTTTTAAATACATATACTATTACAGAGCTGATTTTAATGTAGCAGAACACCCCACAGTGCTGAAAGGGGAGTGAAAGTAAGAAAATTAGGTGTGGGGATCAAAGACCTGGGAAAGAGCTGCATTAAGAGTGATGAGTTTTAAAGTGCAGAATGCAGCTGAAGATTTTGCCAACAATGCAGGATGCAGGGAAGAGAGTGGAGGAAGAGCACAGAATGAGCAGCGAGAGCTGAGAGGAGAGTGGAAATAACAAAAAACAACCCATAATTTCCATGTTGGGGATTGGATGACTTAAAACTCCTGGTAGAAAGCTCACCGCTTGTGCTATTACCAAAATTCCTCCTGGCAATACTTCTCCAGTTGGATTTCCATGAAATTCTTTGTCCAATCTATAAACTCTCAGCATTCACTCAATCATATTTTTCACATAAATTATAAATGGTCTTACTTCACTTTACAGTACAATGTTTCAGCATTGCCAAAACACACTTGGTTTTTAAAAAAATGTTTTGGTAGCCTTCACGGTGAGTGCGGGCAGTTCATTTAACCATGAACAGCATTGTTCCAAGTCTGGTGCTGTCTTCGCCCAGCAAAACATTTATGCGCAAGCACACAGAGCATGAATTACGACATGCTGATCAATCAAAAAGGTAGAGCCCTGGCTGATTTATCTCTTGCTTGCTATCACAGTGCTGAGAACAGTTGTGGCATACCCAACCAGCGGCTTCTGTCCAGACCAGCTTACTCATTAAGGTATCGGGATTAATGCCGAGGTCTTCTTGCCTGAATAGTCCAGGAGCACATCAGGCAGATCATTTGTCCACCAACTATAATCCAAGCAATCAGCACCTACAAATTAGCAATCCCGCCAATCTGCTTTCGGTTCAGAACAGCTCATTCAGCATTACCTTGGAACTTCTTGTATTTGCCTTTCTCAGTTTCAATGGGAATAGAGAGACTCAAAGAGTTTTAGTCAACATGGTTTCGTACTTATATATTGAACAGAGAAGAGAACGTGTAGTCCAACATGCTATCACAAAATATGGTCAGCATGGGTGCCTGGAAATGCTCACCAGATAGCCAGAATTACAGCAAGCTCCTCTGCACATAGGTCTGACGTATTGTACTCCTCGGGATCTGCCAGTTTAATTGAATTCAGCAACGTGTCATCACTCAGTTCAAGGTTCTGTTGGCAAGAAGGACGGCACTGCATCACTATATTATTTGTGACATTCATCGTGTTCAATTTTAGCTCCTGAAAAGGATTTTAATACAACAATAACTGGAACATAAAATAGTGCGTTTAATGTAATAAAACCTCCCAATGCACTTTTCAGAGTTTAATAACGCAAAATTTGACAGTGAGTAACGAAGAAAGTTTAGGGCAGGTCCAAAAAGTATGGGGTTCTACATAACCAGTCAGCTAGTGCTAAGAAATATCATCAGTACGTATAATGTGACTGTCAACATGGTCAGGAAGCTTTTTCTGTTTGCATCTCTAATGGGGGAATGGGTGGGAGGTAATATCTGAAGAAGCTCTGAATGTTCTGCAATGGTTCCTTTGTTCCTTCCAGTTAATGTAACAATCACACGAGCGCCTAGACTAGAAGACCAGTAATTGAAATACCTTCAGGACCACACCGACGGCCGCTTTTGACAAATGCCTCACATCCTTCCTGATCCCCTCTAAACTCATTCTGTTCCTTTTTAACAATATACACTTCACATTCAAGTCTTTCACAATTGAGAATTCTTCGTAGTTGGGGAAACCTTCGATTTGCACAACACCCTTTAATTTACAAGCACGTATCTGGGACTCTGAGCAGTTTTGCTACTCTTTCCTGTACCAATCACCCAAACACACGGCCAACCAACCGAACTCTTGCTAACACTTTCCTATTTTGTAGGCTTCTACCTTTCCTCCTACTCACCAAGTCTCTGCACCAACCATGGAATCTCTCACAAATACCCCAGATAAAACTCTGCGGGGAACACGGTCTATGTTTCTCTTCCTTAACTCTGGGAAGGTGATGTTAACTATAACATCTCAAAACATTGCTATTCTGCATGAGTCAAAGACAGTTGTGCTCCAAGTTTTTATTAGACGCTATTTCTAACATCATGACCATTGGTTTGCCTAATGTAGCATCCTACTAACTTCCCTCTCATCCACGTCTTTGATACCCCTGTACTTGACTATTCCAATGTTCTCCTGGCTGGCCTTTTAGCACAAGGCTAAATCGCTGGCTTTTAAAGCAGACCAAGGCAGGCCAGCAGCACGGTTCAATTACCGTACCAGCCTCCCCGAACAGGCGCCGGAATGTGGCGACTAGGGGCTTTTCACAGTAACTTCATTTGAAGCCTACTTGTGACAATAAGCAATTTTCATTTCATTTCATCTCTTTTGTTTAACTTAGAGTGCTCAATTCTATTTTCTTGCAATTAAGGGGCAATTTAGTGTGGCCAATCCACCTACCCGACACACCTTTGTATTGTGAGGGTGAGACACACGCAGACAGGGGGAGAATGTGCAAACTCCACACAGACAGGCAGGATCGAACCCGGGTCCTTGGCGCCGTGACGGCCTCCCAGCTTCAACCCTACATAAGCTTGAATTCATGCAGAAGTCTGGTCCAATTCTCATTCACCCATTATCCCTCTACTTGTTTGACTGATACTCATAGTTGACAATAGCTCAATGATAAAATCAAAACCCTAGCTATTACATACCTCCGTGTCCTCAACTGTCCCCATATCCAGGTAACCTCCTCAAGGTGTAAAAGCCTTTATGATCTTCATCCTCCTCCAATTCTGGCCTCTTTGCGCAACCCCGATTTTAATCGTTCCATCCATCAGCATGCTGTCACCTGCCATGGCTCTGGAATTCCTTTGCTACACTTCTGTCTCTCTACTCTCACCTCCTCCAAGATGCTCCTTAAAACCTGCCGCTTTGACCAAAGTTTTAGTCACCTATTCTGATGATTGCTTTGACGGAGAGTCATCCAGACTCAAAACGGTAGCTCTGTTCTCTCTCCACAGGGATTGTTCAGCATTTTCTGTTTTTGTCCTGATAACTCCCTCACTGTCAAAAACTCAGGCGGCACGGTAGCACAGTGGTTAGCGTGGTTGCTTCACAGCTCCAAGGTCCCAGGTTCAATTCCGGCTTGGGTTACTGTCTGTGCAGAGTCTGCGCATTCTCCCAGTGTCTGTGTGGGTCTCCTCCGGGTGCTCCGGTTTCCTCCCGCAAGTCCCGAAAGACGTGCTGTTAGGTAATTTGGACAATCTGAATTCTCCCTCTGTGTACCCGAACAGGCGTCGGAGTGTGGCGACTAGGGTATTTTCACAGTAACTTAATAGCAGTATTAATGTAAGCCTACTTGTGACAATAAACATTATTATAAAAATGTTTGTACTGATACTGATCTTGTTAAAAGCACTGGGATGTTTCGCTACGCTAAGGGCACTATATAAGTGCAAGTTTCTCCTGTCTGCCTTCATCCCAAACTCTGCTGGACCCTTCAATAATTCAGAGAGGTTTTCTTACTTCCATGGATAAGAATATTTCTGTTCATATCCTACTTGCCTTGGTGCTGACTGCACTTCTGTCCCTTAAGTTGCTCGGTGCTGTATGGGACTTATTAGCAACGAAAATCTGGCTATTACTACTAATGTTGAAAAGTTTTATATTTGTCAACCAGGATTTATCCTGCTTTAACCTTCGTTATAACTTTCCTCTTAGACCGTTCCTCGGAGTACTTGAAGCTGTTATGACTTTTGAAAAATAAGATTTGAAAAAAAACCCCCCATAAAATTATAAAAATGTCTGAAGTACAGTAACGTGAAAATCAGATCCCTGTAAAATCTAGCTTGGCGTGTTTTTGTCCCATTTTTCCCTCAAATTCGTTTCTATGGTGCTTTGTTTAATGAGAGTCTCTAAACGTAAATTCCAGACGCATTACATGGAATAGACTTTATTTAAAAGCAAGAACTGGTGCATGGCCATTGGCTGCTCTCCAGCGATCACACATCATGCAAAGCAAGGCAGGGTACAATCAACTCCTGATGTCCAGCCATTTAAAGAGTGACTGTGGCATAAACGCAAAACTAATTACTTTCTCTCAATAAATAATATTCCCACCTCTCAGTGTGCGATCTGGAATTCCTTCACTAGACCTCTCGGTCTCTCTACTCTCATCTCCTCCAAGATACTCCTTAAAATCTGTCGCATCGACCACGTTTTTGGTCATCTGTCCTGATAACTGCTTTGACGGAGAGTCATCCAGACACTAAACGGTCGCTCTATTCCCTCTCCACAGATGCAGTCAGACCCAGTAGTCAAGTAAAGGCATGGATGAGAGGGAAGTTAGTAGGATGCTAGATTAGGCAAACCAATGGTTATGAGGTGTAGAAATAGTGTCTAATGAAAATTTGGAGCAGAACCATCTTTTGATATGCGGGTAAACATGTTCATTGCGCCACAAGTTCACTTCCACCTGACTGAATCTTAGCCACGGTTCCCTTGGAAGGCAACATCAAGTAAAATTTAAGATGTTTGTTGAGCTTTTGAGTGCCAATTTTACTTTACAACTCATCAATATTTCTTGTGTATTAGCAAAGGAGTTCACCAAGATTCATTATTGTTCACTATTGACTGACCAGCAACATATTTCGAAACATCAATCACCGGAAAATGGAGGCTACCACGTCAGAAGATACTGGGAACAGATGAGGCTACATTTCTTTTGGCAAAGGTGTTTGTTTATTTCCATGATCAAGGTATCGGATCAGGCTAGAATGCTACAGGGTCTCTGGAAGGAGCTGGAGAACATTGTTGATTGCTGTGGCTAATTTACAGTGCTCCAAACCACACAGATGTGGCCAAGTGATTGAATAACAGGAAACTCATCCTGGAAGGATAAATGCCCGTGCACGTTGCATCTTATTCAGCCTGGCACAGCAACACATACTGTTGTCCAGCTGCGGTACCTCTGAACGGACAGCTCTTTCATAAACTTGCTACGTGGCACGGATTGAAATTGCACCTCGGCGACACTGCACTTCATAGATATATAGACTGGGCACCTACAAGTTGCTTTCTGAGGATTCAGGGTGGAGGAGTAAGGAATAGGTTTACCGGCAACACACAAAAGTCTAAGACACCAAAAAGATGTGAGATCGATTGTAGGGTCCAGGTCAGTACCAGAGCAATACACTTTTCTCCGAAACTCCAAAAATTCTTGAGGGCGGGGATGTGAGGAAATTTATGATGCATTACACAGAAGTGTTCCACAACGACTACAGAACACATCTGTGAAAAAGACTGGAACCTTCCAGCTGCTTTGCAAAGTTTCATGGGCTCCAGCAGAAAAATAACAAATGTGCTTATTTAAAAGATTCTTGGGGCGATTTTAACCCTTCCCACCACCCTACACAGACCAGACAGGCGGGAAATTAAAATTTCCCCGTGGGACTTACCTACCAACCCACAAGCCACGACTGAAACCTGCTTTTCTGACCTAGAGAGATGGACATCCACTAGAATTCGGTGAGGTTTTTAAAAAAAATATGCGTATGTGCAGATCCGGCTCTAATTATATAACCAAAACCAGACTGCGATCTTATCCAGAGGTCTGCGTGGAGAAGCCATTGTGACTTTTCTGTCAGCCAGCAAAGCAAGAGGAGCAGACAGGCCAGGAAATGTCCAAAAACGTAATTTTAGACCATTTTCCACTGACTCCTTACAGTCACCATCAACTTGCAGCCACTTTTCTCTGCTGGGTCATCTTGATTCTAGTCAGCTGATATTGTACACAGTTTCCTCTCCTATTATACTGTCCCTGTCCCAAGCCCCTGCAGTTATTAATACACTCCCCGAAGAATCCACCCTTGGCCCCTCTCCTTGTGAACTACTGGTCCATCTCCAATCTCTCTTGCCTGTCGGGGCTAGTTTAGCACAGGGCTAAATCGCTGGCTTCGAAAGCAGACCAGGGCAGGCCAGCAGCACGGTTCAATTACCGTACCAGCCTCCCCGAACAGGCGCCGGAATGTGGCGACTAGGGGCTTTTCACAGTAATTTCATTTGAAGCCTACTTGTGACAATAAGCCATTTTCATTTCATTTCATTCCTAGGTCCTTGAAAATGCATTCACCTCCCAAATTTACATCTAACTTTTCAGCAATTTCATGTTTGAATCATTCCGATCAGACTACTGTCCCTGCCTTGGTAGTCAAACAGCTCTTACCAAAGTTACAAATAGCCTCCTCTGTGATGGTGACCAACGTGCAGTACCCCTACTCATCTGCCTCGGCCTGTCTACATCCAGCCCTTTGACATGTCGACTGCACCATTCCTCTCGCGCTTCTTCTCCGTTTGTCCAGCTGTGTGGGACAACCCTCTGCTGGTACCACTTTTACCTTTCCAATCTTCGCCAGAGATTCTACTGAGGTTTCTCTTCACACCACCGCACCCACTGCCTCAAGAGATAAGCTGCTGTTTCTCACCTACATGGTCCCCCTTGGTGTGGCAACATCATCCAAAGACATAGTGTTGGGTTCCACATGTATTCTGACAATACCTAATGCTATTTCGCCACTCCTCAACCCCTTCACAGCCATTGTGCTGTCAAGCAGTTTGTTCCTTTATGACCCTTCTGAAAACCAATCTCTGATGAAATTTTTAAACACTCATCATAGTTTCTCCTTACTTGACGTGATGTTGATTTTTGTCTGAATACACACCTGCAAGGTGCCTTAGGATGTTTTGCAACATTAAAGGTGCCACAGAATTCAACTTACTGTGGGGCTTTGGTTCTTTAAGCCTGGAAGAAAAATTACACCCCCCCTACCCTGGGCATTCGACTGCGCTACATAGCAAAGTCCTCCCAGTGACTTACGGTGCCGAAGCACAGTCCCGAACGGCAGCCCACTGTACCCCTTCAGCACCATGCTCCCACCCACACACCACCTGCTGCTCCCAATGCCAGTTTTGGACAGGTGGCATTGTGGTTACTGAACTAGTAAGCCAGAGGCCTGGACTACTGCTGCAGAGACACAAGTTCAAATCACACCAAGGCAGCTGGGAGAATTATAATTTAATTAATTAATTAATCCGTAATAAAACGTTGGTCTTGTCAAAAATGATCAGGAAACTACCAATTGTAGTAAAAACCATCAGGTACACTAATCTTTTTCAAGGAGGAACCTGCCATCCTTACACAGTCTGGTAATGCACGACTGCAGACCCAGAACAATGTGATCGCCTCTTAACAGATCTCTGAAATGGTCAAAGCAAGCCACTCAGTTGTATCAAACCGTGACAGAAAGAACATTGTGGGTGTACCTCCGGTGTAAGGAAGCAGCTCAACGCCTCCTTCTCCAAGGCCAGATATGCAACAACTGCGGCTTCGTCAGCATCTCTCAGATCCCAAGAAAAACATTTTGGAAAAAGCATATGCAGAAAGTGGCCCGAGTTCGCAAGCTGCTGACCATTTCAGCCTATCCAACAATTCTTCCTCCCCGTGTTAAAACAGGGGTTCGTACCCAGATCAACCTTCGCTGTTCCAGCTTTAAGCTGGACATGGTCAGGAGTTCATTACAGGTCACGACAGTGAGTTGAAGAACCAGTGAAATGTCAAGTGCAATTCCACCTGTGAGTTACCTTGGGCAGATTTTCCAACGGTGTGGGTGCTGGCGTGAACTCCATTTGACGAAGGGCATCTTCTTCCCGCTGGACATCCAGGATAAGCTGGGCCAAATAGTTTTCCTGGAACCGCGTACGCTTCCCCAAAACACCTTAAATAAAAGAAAAGCCACTTTTACATTACTGATATCAAAGGTGAAGCACTGGCAAGAGATGGTAAGGGATTGGGGGTCATGGGGGGAGGGGAGGAGGAAAGCTTAATATCATTCATTGAAAATGAAACAGGGAGGCATGTGGCACAGTGGTTAGCACTGGGACTGCGGCGCTGAGGACCCGGGTTCGAATCCCGGCCCCGGGTCACTGTCCGTGTGGAGTTTGCACATTCTCCCCATGTCTGCATGGGTTTCACCCCCACAACCCAAAGATGTGCAGGTTAGGTGGATTGGCCACGCTAAATTGCCCCTGAATTGGATTTTTAAAAAATAATTGGATACTCTAAAATTTATAAAAGAAAAAAGAAAATGAAACTGAACTCAAAATTTTTTTTTAAATCTGAAAATAAAGCTGCACGACTGGCATGAACAAGTTTAGTGTAGACTATGCTATCAATTATCTTAAAGAATGCATTACAAGTTGTAGACATGTACCTTACTTAACTTTCACCGTCAAGCTCATGACTATGTTACAAGGAAAGCGAAGGCAATGTCCTGTACATTCGAATCCTAACATTCTGAGCCACTAAAGTTTCAGATAGTGCAAGGTTTAAGCCCTCAAGTGTGCCACATTGAGCTCGGCCTGTCAGCTGACCTTTTTCATCTGGTTGTCGTTGACCGTTTGATTTTAAAATGCAATCCGATCAATCTTCCAAGATTTCTGGAGACAAAAGTCTAAATTTTCAATGCTATTCCCATCTCCAAAACCAAGAGTTGGAGCCATTTGCAGTCGTAGCCCACACAAGTTCTTGTGCCCTGAAGTGTTGTCCGGTCTCCCCTTTCAACCTAGCCCTCTCTCGGTTTTTAATCATCTAGCCAATCCTTGATTATGTTCATCTGCTCTCCCATCGTTTCGTAAAAATGTACGGAACAGAAAGCGGCCATTCAGGCCATCGAGTATGTGCTGGCCAGCCTTATTTTTTTTTTAAATCATTTGCGGGATGTGGGCGTGGCTGGTTAGGTCAGCATTTATTGCCCATCCCTAGTTGCCCTTCAGAAGGTGGTGGTGAGTTGCCTTCTTGAACCTCTGAAGTCCTTGAGATGTAGGTGCACCCAATGTGTTGTTAGGGAGGGAGTTCCAGGATGTTGTCCCAGCGACAGTGAAGGAACGGTCATATATTTCCAAGTCAGGATAGTGAATGACTTGGAGGGAGACCTCCAGGCGGTGGGGTTCCCAGGTATCTGCTGCTCTTATCCTTCTAGATGGTAGTGGTTGCAGCTCTTGGTCCGCAGCCTTGCGGGTTACAGCTCTGCCATTTCACATCCACCTACATTTTAAATTAAATAAAGGCTTCTGCCACCAACACCCCAGCAGGGACTGAATTCCAGACCCTCATCAACACCGGATGAAAAGACAAATTCTCTTCAGTCATGAGGGTCCTGCACTTGAGATCTCAGCTCAGCAAAACAAATAAATTCCTTTCAAGGTGAACACTGCAAATGAATAAATGTAAAACATTTAAAGGAAACATTATAAAGAGAAAGGAGGTAAAATGTGTTTAGAATTAAATCTTGTTTGAAAATGTTTGGTCAAGTCTACTCTTGAAGTCATATTAGTGTTTTATTGGTGCTTGGTGCAGTATCTAAATGGGTAACCTGAGACTTGGAATCACCCAAAACTCTCAGTAGAGGATGAGCGAATTGCATGTTAACTTTTAATGCAAGCATTTATTCCCATTAGAAAAGAGCCTCTGAAAGCTACAGAGGGGGAAAAAGGAACAAATGGTGTACAGTGCGAATACAGGTCTGATGCCTTCCAGTACATTGTTCAAATTGACATTCTTCATCTGGGGGGTGCAGACAGCACCAGACGTGCTATTCCACTATGTTGAGCATGGCAGTCGAGTTTGCTTTGGTCCCTCAGCAGACGAGCAAGGATCGTGGATAGTGACACCGAGCGGGGAGATCTGGTTGGTCTCTTCTTTAGCTCACTGCCACCAATGCAGATGGTCACTACATTTTACAAGTACACAATCTTGCCTTTTTAACCTTTAACAGCCGCACTGCAGTCCAAGCTCACAGCTTTAGTGGCTCTGAATGTTAGGATTTAGATGTACAGGTCACTGCATTCCAGGACTATAGATGACAAATGAAATGCTCAGAGAGGCCCACAGGTTATTTCCACAGCATATTTTTATATCATTTAGAAAAGACCTATCCAGGCTAGGTTTCTGCCTTTGGGCTACATTCGTTAAAGATTGAGAGAGAAAACAAATGAACGACTGAATATACAATGTAAGAGTCTGACCTACCTGTCATAGTGGTAGAGAGCTTTGCCATTTCCTGGGCTTTGGTGAAATTCTCCTTGGCCTTCTTGTATTCGTAGTAGTAGAGCAAAGCATATCCACATTCCAGGTGGAACTGGATTGCTAAATTTCGGCATTCCCCAGAGCTGAAAAAGGCCTCGTTTGTCAGCACTGAGAATAATCAAAGACACAACAAAACGTTAAGTGCTTTTGGCCGCAGAAAGATGCCCAAGACTATGCACAAGGAAAGTCGGAGGGGTTGCTGTCATTCATTTTCCAGCAAGTCGAGCAAAAACTGAAGCTATGATATGTCTGGACTGAAAGGCTTGTCGTGGCTTTGGTGACTCAATACTGACTGAACATAATGCCAAGCATAGGGACAGGATTGTGGCAGTCAGTCAGTTGAGTCTGCTTTGTCATTTCTCTTAATCATGGAAGTCCTTACTTCCCAAGGTGCTACCTACTTCTTATTAATCACCTGTATTGACTGTGACTATGGCCACCTGGAGTAGGCCTTTCGTAATCTCAGTTGTGGTGTGAAGCTTTTACTTTTTTTTAAATTTAGAGTACCCAATTCATTTTTTCCAATTAAGGGGCAATTTAGTGTGGTCAATCCACCTACCCTGCACATCTTTGGGTTGTGGGGGCGAAACCCACGAAAACACGTGAAGAATGTGCCAACACCACACGGACAGTGACCCAGGGCCGGGATCGAACCTGGGACCTCGGCGCCATGAGGCAGCAGTGCTAACCACTGTGCTGCCCTTTTAAGGCACAATTTTAAAGTGGAACTGGGGAGTTCTCCCCGATAGCTTGGTCAATATTTATCCCTCAATTAATAGCACAAAAGCAATTATCTACCCATGATCACTGTTCTTGAAAGGTATGGTGGCACACTGCTTCGCACTGCTGCATCACAGTGCCAGGGACCGGGGTTCAATTCCGGCCTTGGGTGACTGTGTGGAGTTTGCACATTCTCCCAATGTTTGCGTGGGTTTCCTCCGGGTGCTCTGGTTTCCTCTCATAGTCCAAAGAAAGATGTCCAGTTTAGGTGGATTAGCCAGGCAGGTTGGATGGGTTTACAGGGATAGGTTGGGGGACCGGTTATGATAATCTTAAAAAATGTTTATATGTAGAAAACAGTATAACATATAGATATATTTAAATATTAATGTTTATTACCACACCATTTTTACATTTCATTTCCATAAAATTGTATCTTCATTTGTAAAGATCACCTCCCGTGCCAAGTCACGTTAGTTTTTGGGTTGGATATCCTCTCAATATTCACCCATTTCTTTGGATTATGCAAATTTAACCAGGGTAAACTTTGAAGTTTGCAGGCTGTACATTAACGGCAATCTAACGTAAGAATTCTTCAAGCAGGACATTATGGGGTGAGGAGTAGTGAGGGGTGGGGAAGGACAAAAGGAGTGATTTGTAAGAACATTTTGTATGATAGTACTGAATAAATATTCATCAGGTCTTTCCGATACAATGCAGTTTTAAAAAATGCTCATTAAATCTTCCAACGCAATGTCATAAGAGGTATTTAACTGGACCAAACAATTTAGAAATGCACTCATGGTAAAAAGCGGAGGAGGACAAAAATCAAGTTTCTAAAGCTGGGCTGCAGTTTCCATGAAGCAGTTGGTATCCTTTTATCAATTTAATGTTCTTACAATGACGACACCACCAAAGACTTCTATCCTGACAAACACTAATTGCTGCTGCGATGCTATAAAAGGAAAAGGACAAACTCAAGACAATAACAGGCCCTGGTGCGCAGAGTCCTTTGAAGTAAGGACTGCCCTTCAGGGGAAAACGCCACACAAAGAAAAATGACTGAAATCGCAAAAGAATATCAGAGCACCATCAGCAAAGGGGAAGAAGCGCACTGTCACACCACAAGGGTGTTTTAAACGTATAAGCAAAATACGTATTTGCTGAAGGGAGCTCATTAAGTTCTGGTACAATCTGAAAGCTGGAATGTCCTCCTGGCACACTCTTAAAATGCTGGACGTGCTTTTCAGCAAAAAAAACAGCAGCTTTCAGGAAGTAAAGCTGGCAAATGTCTTGCTTCAGTTCCAAACTAGAAAGTAATAGGTAACTAAACTGATCACGCTATTATATTTATGTACTGTATATGAGGGAATATAAAACGCATTCCACTAACCCCCTGACTCTTCACACAGACAGGAATGTTCTGAGCAGGGGGAAATTTCCACACAGATTCATTCCTAGGTTGAGAAAAAAAACTTTAATCCCCGACAAAAAAAAGCTTGGTCGACGACAAAGAGAGAATAGAAGAATGGCGAGCAGTGCTTTATTAAAGTGGCAGATGTCAGAATCACTCCACTTAAGCAGGAAAATCCTTCCACTTTGCTTAATTCTCCAAAAGAGAATTTCTCCGAAAGATCCTGCAGCAAACTTGATCTCCTTTCTTACAAAATGACAACCCTGCGACCTTCCCACAGCAGCCAGGGTCCCGAGGGTGGCGCCTCCACCACCAGCTCAGTGGGACAATGGATCATCAGCCCACAGGAGCCACTCGGGTCCTGCTGCGGAACCTGGACGCACAATGTTCCGACGAAGTCAAACGTGCTACCACTGCAGAGGGGTTAGCATCTGCGCCCGCCCCACTTTTAACCAGCACACCAGGCAATTCTGATCTTTGCTGTGAGTGCGTTTAATGATTTAAAATTTTTTTTAAAATAAATTTAGAGTACCCAATTATTTTTCCAATTAAGGGGCAATTTAGAGTGGCCAATCTGCCTATCCTGCACATCTTTGGGTTGTGGGGGTGAAACCCACGTAGACACGGGGAGAATGTGCAAACTCCACACGGACAGTGACCCAGGGCCGGGATTCGAACCCGGGTCCTCAGCGCCGTAGGCAGCAATGCTAACCACTGTGCCACCGAGCTGCCCTGTTTCATGATTTTTAATGTGTTGGTGAATGGGAGGGAATGTCAGAGGTTATGCAAATTTACTCCAAATTATTAGAGCTTTCTAGTGTAATGCAGCAGTTACGTAATTTTTGCACCTTCTCCCATGTTTTTGTACCCCTATTACAATACGCAGTCCGGAATTGTTCGCACTACTCAATACAGGTTTAACGTAACTTCCCCACTGCTCAAATCTTTTCCTCTAGAAATGAACCCCTGAGCCTTGTTTGCGCTTTTTATGGCCTTGTTAACTGCATTGCTACTTTTAATGATTTGTGAATGTGCGCGTCCTGGATCCCTTTTGCTCCTCTACCTCATTTAGACACTGATTTTGTGACCTATTTCCTCCTACCCAAATGAACCATCTCTCCCACGCCTACACTGAAATTAATTTGCCATTAGTGCACCCATTTGCATGTTTATTAATATCTTCTTGGATTATATCACTGTCCTCCTCTGTATTAACTATTGAGGATGATGGCAACGGTGGACCATGACTGAAATTTTACATGTTAATTCAGAAAAACAAGGGCTTGGCCCAATAACCTCCTGGTTCCCCATCATCACGTGTAGGGGCTATCCCAATGATGAGCAGAGGAATCCCTCTAGGAAGCTTCTAAGTAGAGTTTACCTGGCATTTGCCCAGAAGGGCAAACTTCCCCTGAACAATTTTTCTGGGCTGGGAACCACCTGACAGAAGTGATTTAAATCACTACCTTGGATGGCTCTGCCAGTTTTACCCTGATAATTACTCTGCAAGCGAAGGGGGGAAAAAAAAATCACTTCCAACTCTAACTCTTTTAAAACCGAGACTGAGCCCGACACAGGACGCCCCACACACGACCCGACTGCATATCTCCCCCCCCCCCTCCTGTCCAAGCAGACCTGAACCCCCCCCCGGCTTTCCTAGTCCAATCCGGTCCAACTCGAACCAGCCCCAAACCTGATCTTCCCTCCAGGCCCTCCCCACCCCCTTCCAGAACCTTGACACTGTCCCTTTAAACACCTGTTTGTAATAACTACTGCCGCAAAAAGGGGAAGTTCCTCTCTTTCCTGTGCTCTGGTTACTCTTCGCCAATGAAGCCGGGAAGTGTGCTTCGTTCAACACGCACTGCTGCTGCCATATTTTGCACCAATTACTTTATTTGGCTGATGGGACACAACAAGTATCCTGTTTACAATGAACATTTTTGTTTTCTTTTTAAAGAAATTCATTAGACTCAAATTACAGACTTAGTTTTAAATGTGATGTATAAAAAGAT
Source organism: Scyliorhinus canicula (assembly GCF_902713615.1). Lineage (NCBI taxonomy): Eukaryota > Metazoa > Chordata > Chondrichthyes > Carcharhiniformes > Scyliorhinidae > Scyliorhinus > Scyliorhinus canicula. The sequence continues at coordinate 287,496,678 of NC_052146.1, read as the reverse complement.
GACGATGCATACAATAAGGTTGTTTTGTGCGTTTTAGGAGGTCACAATACAGGATAACTGAGGCAATCACTAAATCTTAGTTTCACAGATACAGCTGTGATTTTATAATTTTCTACTTAATTCAAAAAACACTTCAATAATGGTCCCACATTTATTTGTCCTGCATTAGTGTATTTTAAGAAAACCAGATTTCTGAAATTACTTGTGAATGCCAAGCTTCAACTCAAATTTAGTATTTTAATTGAACGCTTCGTCTTCTACTGAAGCATAAACCATATTTTCAACATACATAGATGTGTATGTGTGTGTATATGTATCGACATTCACCTTGAAATCCTTAATTTCATTCAAAGAATAAAGTCAAGCAGTTAAAAAAATACATTTTCTTTGCCACATTCCCTACAGGTGATGCGTGCAATTAAAACAAAACTTTGGAATAAAAAACACTTTGGAGAAGTTGTACCTTCATCGATACAGGCTTTAGTGATGCTGAGGAGCGGAGAGGAACGCTCTGCCAGTAATTGCTGCTGAATGTTTACGCACCGCATTGTCCACCAGGGCAACATCTGCAAAACAATAAAAGATGTCATCTTTCCCTCCATATTCACAAAGGGAGGTCACGTTAAAATCAGGTGGAAATGACAAGGTGGGACCGGGGCCATCCGACCCCGTCATCTGCCTTGGTAAAACCAGCAGAAAGTTGCTGTGGATGCTGGAAATCTCAGAGATAACAATGATGAAGGCCAGCTTTGTGGTCGGCGATCTAAGGTTCGATCAGCAATTCAGGTTGACAGGGCACCCACACCTTCAGCAACATAAAATTCCATGATTTCCCCACGGCCAAATTGAAAAATGTCATGACCATTTTTTTCTTTCAAATGCATCACCAACCCTGGCATTTTCAAGCTTTACACAAGCACTTGAACCTTGCACTGCGTGTCAGCTATCGAGAAACTCCAATTTCTCACAAGACCATCTTGTTTTGTAGAATTTTCCTGTTCCAGACGTGTTCATGGGGTCGTCAGACTATTTTCCTGGGCTGAATTCTGGACGGGCAAAGCGAAGCAAACATTACAGTAAGGGGGGGGGCACGTGAAAAAAACATTGGAAAAAGTTGGAAATCAGTCTAAAGTCAGAAAGGTTTCAGTGGAGCCTTTATGAATATCCGTGGCTTTTCGATGACATTTGGGCTTTTTTTGGACATCATGACTTTTCCAGACCTGGAAAATTCATTTACAAATTCAATGACTTTTCTAGTTTTTTCCATGACCCATGGGAACCCTGGTCCGGGATCCTTTGTTGACTGCCCATAGCCTCAGTTCTAACTCTAGCCTTACAGTCCACCCGGAGATCAAACTCCAGTTCTGGCGTCTTGTGCATTTTCAATGTTCATCGTTGCAGCATTCAGATGTTATAAATTATCTGCCTCTCTCTGTTCTTCTTTAAATCACTCCTTAAAACTTATCTCTTTGACCTAATTTTGTCCTAATATCTCTATTGGTGGCTTGGTGTCAAACTTTGCAAAATGTTTCTGCAAAGTTCCTTCAGACATTTTTACTATATTGTTGCAATATCAATGCAAGTTATAGTCGGTGACTATTTGCATCTCTGTAACACAGTTCAGATCACTTCCAACTTCTGCTGAAATCCTGATTCCTTCCCTCACCTCTTTTTGACTAGACTGCTCCGATACTCTTCTCACCAGCTTTCCAAGCTCAACCCAGCGCTAACGATACATCCAGGATTAAACTGTTCCATCTTGCGTTAAATCCTGTTGCCGCAGCGTCCTTGACCTTGTTGCCTTCCACTGTCTCCCAATTTCCCAATGCAGCCAAGCCAAATCCTTGTCCTTAATTATGCATTTCGAAAATTTGCCCTTCCTTACCATTGAACCACATGTTGTGCAAGTCAGTACGTATTCTCTGCCTCTTCTTATTCAGGCTTCTGCCCGCCCCCCCCAATTAGTTGCAAAGTTTTCAGCTGCCTTGGTCCTACACCTGCAATGTTCCACTTAAAGCATTTTTGCCACCTACAACAGCCAAAATTGACCCTTTCAATCGAATTTTGTAACATACCCTAACTCTTTTCCTGCTTGCTGTCCATTACAACCATGTCCACTTCATTGAGGCACTCTCGGCCGTCTCAGTACATTGAAGCATCAGCGTGGGTAAGTTACTCTGAATTCCATGCGGCTGTTTATTTAACAGCAGAGATGTAGGATCGTATCTTAAAAATGTGAATTGTTGCGCATGCATTTACATTGTGAAATCCAGCCTGAACGTAGAGATCGACACATTCCCATCTACAGTTAGTGTTGGGGAATAACAACTCTCTCATTTCAGGTATCCACAGTGCCTGCACCAGGAAATCTCAACCCGTGTGTGACAGTCAGGTGCAGAGTAGATTGACCTTTATTCTGCTCCAATAATTTAGCTACAATCCGGTTTCCTCCCACAGTCCAAAGATGTGCGGGTTAGGTGGATTGGCCAGGCTAAATTGCCCTTAGTGTCCTAAAAAATAAGGTTAATGGGGGTTGTTGGGTTACTGGTATAGGGTGGATACGTGGGCTTGAGTAGGGTGATCATTGCTCGGCACAACATCGAGGGCCGAAGGGCCTGTTCTGTGCTGTACTGTTCTAATTCTAACCTTGGAGGAGCACTGCTAATTGCACAGGTGTGGTTATTTTCCTCACCAGCTATCCCATAGCTTTTCTTTCATCCTTGATGTGGACATCGGGCAGCATTTATTGCCGATCCCTCACTGTCCTTAAGAAGGTGGTGGTGAGGGCAGCACGGTGGCCTAGTGGTTAGCCCTGCAGCCTCACGGCGCCGAGGTCCCAGGTTCGATCCCGGCTCTGGGTCACTGTCCGTATGGAGTTTGCACGTTCTCCCCGTGTCTGCGTGGGTTTCGCCCCCACAACCCAAAAATGTGCAGAGTAGGTGGATTGGACACGCTAAATTGCCTCTTAATTGGAAATAATAATTGGGTAATCTAAATTTATTTTTAAAAAAAGGTGGTGGTGAACTCCTTCTTGAACCTATCTATGTGGTATAGGTGTATGCACAGTGCTGTTAGAGAGGGAGGAAGTTCCGGGATTTTGACCCAGCAATGCTGAAGGAATGGTGATATAGTTCAGAGTCAGGATCGTATGTGTGTGCCCTTATCCTTCTAGATGGGAGAGGTTGTGGGTTTGGAAGGTACTGCCTTGGTAAGTTTATGCAGTGCATCTTGTAGATGGGTCACACAACATACAGCTGCCATTATGTGTTTGCGAAGGAAGTGAATGTTGAAATTGGTGGGTGAGGTGCAAAACTTATTTGCTTAAGTGTCCTGGATGGTGTTGAGCTTCTTGAACGTTGTTGGAGCTGCACTCATCCAGGCATTCCGTCACACTCCTACCTGTGCCTTGGAGATGGTAGACAGGCTTTGGAGAGTCAGGTGGTGAGTTATTGTCCGCAGAATTCCCAGCCTATGACTTGCTCTTATGATCTTCTATCTTTAAATTGAGGGGTGGTAGATATAGGACAGATGTCAGAGGCAGTTTCTTTACTCAGAGAGTAGTAGGGGTGTGGAACGCCCTGCCTGCAACAGTAGTAGACTCGCCAAATTTAAGGGCATTTAAGTGGTCACTGGATAGACATATGGATGAAAATGGAATAGTGTAGGTCAGATAGGCTTCAGATGGTTTCACAGGTCGGCGCAACATCGAGGGCTGAAGGGCCCGTACTGCGCTGTAATGTTCTATGTTCTATATGGCTAGTCCAGTTCCCCCAGAATGTTGAGTAGTGGGGGATTCACTGACAGTAATGGAAGGAATGGGTTGGATTCTCTCATTGCTGGGCACTTGTGTGGCACAAATGTTACTTGCTACGTGTCAGCCCAAACCTGAATGTTGCACAGGTCTAGCTGTATATGGACATGGACTGCTTCCATGCCTCGCAGTTGTGAATGATGCTGAACATTGTGCAGTCATCAGTCAACATTCCCACTTCTGACCTTATGATGGAAGGAAGGTTGCTTACTTATGAAGCAGCTGGAAATGGTTGAGCCTTTTTGATTGCCGAATCGGGGATTGTTTATTTACTGTCGGTCAAGTTTCCTACAGCAACAACCTGCATATGCTTCCTTTAATAAGACCATAAGACATAGGAGCAGAATTAGGCCACTCGGCCCATCGAGTCTGCTCCGCCATTCAATCATGGCACATATTTTCCTCGTCCCCATTATCCTGCCTTCTTCCCATAACCACTGATCCCCTTATTAATCAAGAGCCTATCTACCTCTGTCTTAAAGACACTCTGTGATTTGGCCTCCACAGCCTTCTGCGGCAAAGAGTTCCACAGATTCACCGCCCTCTGGCTGAAGAAATTCCTCCTCATCTCTGTTTTAAAGGAGCATCCCTTCAGTCTAAGGCTGTGTCCTCTGGTTCTAGTTATTCCTACTAGAGGAAACTTTCTGCCTTCTGCCAGTCAGCCAATCCTCTATCCGTGCCAGGATCTTACTCTAAACACCATTGACTCTTAGCGTATTTAACAGCCTCCTAGACGGCATCTAGTCAAAGACCTCTGGAAATCTAAATAGATCATGTCCACAGGTTCTCCTTTGCCTAACTTCCTTGTTATCTCCTGAAAGAATTCTAACAGATTTGTCAGACATGACCTCCCCTTGACAAAGCCATGCTGACTCAGTCCTATTTTATAATGCACTTCCAAGAACTCGTTAATCTCACCTTTAATAATTGACTCTAAAATCTTACCAATGACTAAAGTCAGGCTAACTGGCCTATAATTTCCCTTCTTTTGCCTCCCTCCCTTCTTAAACAGGGATATTACATCAGCCACTTTCCAGTCCTCTGGGACCCTCCCTACCTCTAGTGATTCCTGAAAGATCGCCACTAATGCCTCCACAGTCTCCTCAGCTATCTCCTTTAGAACCCTGGGGTGCAGTCCATAGTGTCCAGGTGATTTAAGCACCTTTCCGTTTCCTCAGAACTTTCTCCTTAGTAATGGTCACTGCACTCACCTATGCCCCCTGGTTCTCCTAGAGCTCTGGCATTCCATTGGTGTCTTCCACTGTGAAGACTGATACAAAGTAACTATTCAGTTCATCTGCCATTTCTTTGTTTCCTATTATTACTTCTCCAGCCTCATTTTCCAGTGGTCCAATGTCCATTTTTGCCTCTTACCTTTTATATATTGAAAAAAACTCTTCCCATCTTCTTTTATATTACTAGCTAGCTTGCACTCATTATTCATCTTCTCTCCCTTTATTGCTTTTCTACTTGTCCTCTGCTCGCTTGTAAACGCTTCCCACTAATCCTCGCCACTTTGTATGCTTTTTCTTTTGCTTGTATGCTGCCCTTGACTTCCCTCATCAGCCATGGATGCCTCGTCCTCCCTTTAGCATGTTTCCTCCCCCTTGGGATGAATTTCTGTTGTGCCTCCTGAATAATCCCCAAAACTCCTGCCATTGTCGTTTTACTGTCTTCCCTGCTAGGCTCCCCTTCCAATCAGCTGTGGTCAGCTCCTCACTCACGTTCTAGTAGTTCCCCTTTACTTAATCGTAATACCGTTACATCTGATTGCAGCTTCTCCCTCTCAAACTGCAGGGTAAATTCTATCATATTGTGGCACTGCTCCCTAAGGGTTCCTTCACCTTAAGTTTGGTGGACAATTAAAACGGCATATACTCGGAGTCAGAATTGGAGTGCAGTTTTCTTGGGGGGTTTGTTGGGTTTGAGGCAGTTACAGAAATAGGGAGTGGCAAGGTGTTGTGGATTAGAACACAAAGGTAAGAGTTATAAAAATTAAGGTAGTGGCGGACCATGAGTCAATACACGTCCACGAGCAAAGGCTTGATGAACAGAACTGGATTAAGACAAATAATTTTACCGGTAACTCCTACAAGAGGGCAAACTCGGTAGGGGCAGCACGGTAGCATGGTGGTTAGCACAATCGCTTAACAGCTCCAGGGTCCCAGGTTCGATTCCGGCTTGGGTCACTGTCTGTGCGGAGTCTGCACATCCTCCCCGTGTGTGCGTGGATTTCCTCCGGGTGCTCCGGTTTCCTCCCACAGTCCAAAGATGTGCAGGTTAGGTGGATTGGTCATGATAAATTGCCCTTAGTGTCCAAAATTGCCCTTAGTGTTAGGTGGGGTTACTGGGTTATGGGGATAGGGTGGAGGTGTTAACCTTGAGTAGGGTGCTCTTTCCAGAAGCCGGTGCAGACTCGATGGGCCAAATGGCCTCCTTCTGCACTGTAAATTCTATGATCTATGATCTAACAGCCTGGGCTGGATTGAAATCCATGTCCCAGTTGTGAAAGGACAGTGTCTAACCCACCGTATCACATACTTTTACTTTTTGGGGAAGAATATCGTAAAAATGTTAATCATTTTAAAGTAGCGAGCTGTCTCTGCTATGCCATGGGTTAGCAATGGATATCAATTGCTACAGGGAATAGAACTGTGGTTAATAACATTAAAGGTGACAGCCAGCATTTAAAAAAAAATACATGTTTTCTTCAAATCATGTATTCACATATCCATCCCTGGTTGTAGATTAATCTTCTTACAGAAGAACCTTGTTTTTTTAAATGTAGAGTATCCAATTTTGTTTTTCCAATTAAGGGACAATTTAGTGTGGCCAATTCACTTACCCTGCACATCTTTGGGTTGTGGGAGCGAGATCCACACAGATACGGGGAGTGACCTGGGGACAGGATCAAACCTGGGTCCACACTGCCGTGAGGCAACAGTGCTAACCACTGAGCCACCACACCGCTTTTGTTTAATTTTAGAGTACCAATTAATTTTTTCCAATGAAGGGGCAATTTAGCGTGGCCAATCCACCTACGCTGTACATCTTTGGGTTGTGGGGGCAAAGCCCACGCAAACACGGGGAGAACATGCAAACTCCACACGGACAGTGGCCCAGAGCCGGGATCGAACCTGGGACCTCGGTGCCGTGAGGCAGCAGTGCTAACTACTGCGCCACTGTGCTGCTCTACCATGCCGCTCTCTACAGAAGAGTCTAATCAAGAAGTTTTATAACTGAGTTTAAAGAAATATTCTTTGAAACAATAAAAGTAAAGACAATTTTCAACGGTCGAATATATATTGCTGGCAGGAACACCTTTCCACTAGATGGCATCACGTACGGAAATGTAGAAATACAGCCAGCACATGCTCCACAGCACAGCACCAGGTGAAGCAAGTGCACCCCCTACTGGTTGTACATCATACAGCTAAAAAATTATTCTTTTAAGTTTAACGAAAGAACCTTCATCGTTTTCATCCAATTATTTGCAATCTACACAGAACAATGGACAACTGTGGGTCTTTAGAAATTGGATCACGAGTTTCAGCCAGAACTGAAAATAATATTAATTTCTGCCTTGTCCTCCAACTGTACCATTTACTCTGCAATACTGAGGGTTAGGGGTAACAGAGAAACATAGAAATCAAGAGCGGGATTAGGCCATTCAGCCCTTCGAGGCAGCTCTACAAAATTAGGCTCTGTGCTTGATCACAGAACAATGCCATGTTAATTTCTGAGCCAGTCGTGGATCCTAGATGGTCAATATCATCGGTACAATGTAGAGTCCTGTTGTGTTCTGCTTATGGTGCTGTCCCAACAACCCAGAGCTTATGCGTTTAAATCTGACAACTGTAATCTGTGAAACTTAATCTGATGAATATGATAATTCATGTCAAAATTGCCACCCCCGCCTTGTCTTACCCGTACCACGTGCAAATTGGCAAAGGGATGAGAAAATTCGGGAGGCAAACACGTGGCTAAAGGAGTGGTGTGGGCAAGGGGGGGGTCCATTTCATGGGGCACTGGCATTATGATTGGGACAGGAGGGATCTGTACCATTGGGACGGTCTCCGCCTGAACGGATCTGGGACCAGTGTTCTCGCGGAAAGGATAAATAGGGTAGTCACAAAGACTTTAAACTAGCAAATGGGGAGGAAGGGAAGGGTAAAACTACAAGAAGTATAATGGTTAATGGGAACAAAAGCAGCAGGTCAGCATGTGAGGAGAAGATAGAAGTAAATGAATAAACAGGCAGGGCCAGTCTAACGACTACAGAGGGGAAGGGAAATGTAAAAAAGGTAAGGAAACTGTGGAAATGAAAGTTGGGGATGAGGCGGAGTTGTCAGAGATTAATAAAGGAGGTCTGAATGTGTGAAAAGCGTAGTGCCCAAGAAAATCCTGCAAGGGAAAGACAAATCGGTTGGACATATTTAAAAACCTTGTACCTAAATGCACGCAGTATTTGGAATAAGGTCAATAAGCTGACGGCACAAACAGACAAATGATTTGTCGGGGATTACTGAAACATGGTTGCAGGAGGACGGGGACTGAGAGTTGACTGTCCAAGGGTACTCAGTATTCCGAAAGGATAGACAGGATGGAACAGGAGGTGGAGGTGCTTTATTGGTTACAGATCATATCAAGGGGGCAGCACGGTGGCGCAGTTAGCGCTGCTGCCTCACGGCGCCGAGGTCCCAAGTTCGATCCCGGCTCTGGGTCGCTATCCATGTGGAGTTTGCACATTCTCCCCGTGTTTGCGTGGGTTTCGCCCCCACAACCCAAAGATGTGCAAGGTAGGTGGATTTGCCAAGCTAAATTGCCCGTTAATTGGAAAAAATGAATTGGGTACTCTAAATTTATTTTTAAAAAGATGACATCAAGGCTATATTGAGAAATTACATTGGTACGAAGGGCCAAAGTATTGAATCGATCTGGGTGGAAATAAAAAACATGGGGGAAAACTCCTTGTTAGGAGTAATTTACAGGACCCCCGAGCAATACTTCCAAAGTGGGGCAAAGGATAAAGCAAGAAATAATGAGGGCTTGTGAGAAGGGCACAACGGGTGATTTTAATATATATATTGACTGGACTAATCAAATTGACAAGGATAGCCTCGAGGGAAATTTCGTAAGAGTTTATGAGGGATTGTGTCTTAGAGCAATAGGTTATGGAGCCAACCAGGGAGCAGGTTATTTTAGAGCTAGCATTATGTAACAAAGAAGGGTTTATCAATAGTCTTGTCGTTCAGGATCCTCTTGGAAGGACTGATCACACCATGCTAGAATTTCAAATTGAGCAGAAGACAGAGTGCCATTCTAGAGTTTTAAGATTGGGCAGAAATAATGGAGGGTAGGACAGTCGGGAAACAATGGCACACGTTCAGGGAGATATTAAATACCTCTCAATTAAAATACATTTCTGAGAGGAAGAGGAATTGTAAAGGGGAGAAAAACGTACCAAGGAAGTCAAGGAAGACAAAGACAAACATAGGGCATACCATACAGCAAAAGCTAGTGGTAAGCTGGAGGATTGGGAGAACGTTAAGGTTTCGCAAAAGGCTGCTAAAAATAAAATCAAGAGTCAAGATGAACTATTAATAATAATAATCGCTTATTGTCACAAGTAGGCTTCAGTGAAGTTATGGCACCTGTTCAGGGACGCCTGTACGGGAATTGAACCCGCGCTGCTGGCATTGTTCTGCATTACAAGCCAGCGGTTTAGCCCACTGTGCTAAACCAGCCCCTACAAAAGGAAACTAGCAGAAAACTGATACTAAAAGCTTCTATAAGTATATAAAGAGGAGGAGAATAGTGAAAGTAAATGCTGGCCCTTTAGAGGACGATACTGGTGCAGTAATAATGGTGAACACACACATGGCGGAGGCCCTGTCTTCACGGTAGAAGATAATAATTTTTTACCAAAAACAATTAATGCAGAGGAATTTGGTGCAATACCCATCACGAGTGAGACAGTACTGAGTGAACTAATGGGATTAAAGGCAGATAAGTCTCCGGGTCCTGATGGCCTGCATCCTCGGGTATTAAGGGAGGTGGCAGCAAAGATAATGGATGCACTGGTTATGAAATTTCAGAATTCCCTGGATTCTGGAAGGATCCCAGTGGATTGACAACACGCTAATGTGACACCCCTATTCAAAAAGGGAGAGGGGCAAAAAGTAGGAAACGACAGACCGGTTCGCTTGACCTCTGTCTTGGGGAAGTTGCTGGACTCAATCATTGAGGAGGAGGTAACTGAATATTTGGAAAGACCTCAATCCACCAGTGTCAGCGTGGTCCTATGAAGGGTAGGTCAGGCTACCAGATAGCGTTTCACAAGGTGTTGCATAAAACACTAATCCAGAAGGTAAGATCGTAGACGATTCGGGGTAGAGTACTAGATTGGATTGAGGACTGGCTGACTGACAGAAAGCAGAGGGTCGGGGTAAATGTGTCCTTTTCCGGCTGCTGAACTGTAACTAGCGAGGTGCCGCAGGGGTCAAGGTGTCTCTGTGCGTGGATGGCCTGCTGTTATATATTTCGGACCCGTGCTCTTCAGTGGGTGACATAATGGGTCTGCTTAAGAATTTAGGGCGTTTTCACAATGCAAGTTGAATTTCGGGAAAAGCGAGTATTTTGTGGTATCTTCTCCAGCGGAGGGGTTGCCGTTTCGGGTGGCAACAATCCATTTCAGGTATTTGGGGGTGAAGGTGGTCCGGGATTGGGCGTGGCTTTATAAGCTGAACTTTGTGAATCTGGTTGGGAGGGTGAAAGCGGATTTATTGAGGTGGGACTATCTTGGGGCTGGTTTAGCTCACTGAGCTAAATTGCTGGCTTTTAAAGCAGACCAAGCATGCCAGCAGCACAGTTCGATTCCCGTACCAGCCTCCCCGGACAGGTGGCAGAATGTGGCGACTAGGGGCTTTTCACAGTAACTTCATTGAAGCCCACTCGTGACAATAAGCGATTTTCATTTTTTCATCTTCCCCAGTCGCTGGTAGGTCCAGGGGGAGGGGGCTTGGGCCTTCCGAACTTGTATTATTGTACTCGATAAGCCGAATGGCCTCCTTCTGCACTGCAGGGATCCTATTCTATCACACCTCCTAACTCTGTGCCCATCTTTCTAACAGCTCCATGTTTGACTCTCTCCAATCAGGTTTCCACCCACCACAGCACTGGAACGTCCATAATCAAAGCCTCCCAGGCATACTCTGACATTGTAAAAGTGCTGCACTATTTCTCTTGGCCTTCTTCGCCTCGCTACGCACCTGTATCACCGTCTCAGACCACCCTGCACTATTGGCAAACGTGGCATTCTATTCAACCTCAAGTTGAGCTTCTGTCCTCTCGAGACTTCAAAGGGTCTATCCTTGCAGCACCCCCAACCTCTCACCGATAAGCTCTTCCTCTTTAAAGCTGCGCCTCATAAACATCAAAATGAATCAAACAGGCCTGTGATTTGCATTTATTAAACAGCGATTTACAGTACAAGAACATTAAATATAGATGTACCCCTACCTGGAAAAGATTCAGTTTACTCCTGCAGTTCACCAGGATTGTCCGGGCTAACATCAGAAGGATGGGATTGGCCACAAGGCTGTAAATTGATTCCCCGTCCAAAACCAAACTGTTCATCAGAGCGGCTCGCAAGCTTTGAGGCTGAAATAAAACACAATAAGTTTATATATATATATATATATATATATATATATATATATATATATATGTGTGTGTGTGCGCGTGTGTAGGAATCAAACTAAGCTTCTTTGGCTTCCCCTGGCGCCCATCCCTCTTCCCTCACTTGAAAGTTGTGGGTATCCACAAAGACCCCCTTAGCTGGGAGGTCTTCAGCAAATCTCTATTCCAGTGAACTATGCGCTCAGCCACAAAACATGCCCACAGAATGGCAAGTGTACCCTCAGCACCCAACCAGCAGCCCATACCTAAATGGTGTGACTATAGCAAGCATGCATAACGGTTACTGCACAGAAAGGGGCTACTCAGCCCATCGTTTACAGAGACTAGCTTTCAGTTCCAGATTTCCTTTTTTAATTGAGTGAATTTAAATTCCACCAGCTGCCATAGTGGGATTTGAACCCATGTCCCCAGAACATTAGCCTGGATTACTTTGACAAAGAGTCATGGGACTCGAAACGTTCGCGCGTTTCTCTCCCTACAGATGCTGCCAGACTTGCTGAGATTGTCCAGCATTTTCCCTTTTGTTTCAGATTCCAGCATCCGCAGTAATTTGCTTTTAGCCTGGATTACTAGCCCACTTACATTGCCATTCTGCCACCATCTCTCCCCATTGAAACACATCTATGTTTATACTTTAGGGGAAAGCATTAAGCTGACCAACAAACCCGACTCCGTTAGTTCTAGAATACTCAGGAAAACACAGTCCAGTCACCCAACTGTGAATTATTCCAGGGAAAAGCCTCAATATCAGTTTTGACCGAGCAATAGGTTTCAGTAACCATGGATTAGCGAGGAGTAACTGAAATGGGTGTCTGTGGTTCACTGAATATAGACAGATCAAGCTGCAATGTGGTGTTCATTTTTGTCAAGGAGCCTGCCTGCCTTCAGCATGGAGTTTTTAAAATTATTTTGTGGGATGTGAACGTCGCTGGCTAGGCCATCATTTGTTGCCCATTTCTAATTGCCCCATAGAAGGTGATAAGCTGCCTTGTTGACCCTCTGCAGTGATGTAACTACACTCGCTAATCCAGAGGGCGTATCAGGATTTTGACCCAATGACAGTGAAGGAACAGCGATATATCTCCAGGTCAGGATGGTGAGTGGGGCTTGGAAAGGAACCGTGGTTTTCCCACCTGCCTGCTGCCCTTGTCCTTCTAGGTGGCATAAGTTTGGGTTTCAACGGTGCCACCTAAGGAGTTGTTGAGTTACTGCAGTGCATCTTGTAGACAGTACACATTGCTGCCACTGCGCTCCAGGGTGGAGCGAGCAAATATTTATGGAAGTAGATGTGTGCCAATCAGGTGGCCTGCTTTATGTGGATGTTCCTTCCCACACTGTGGGGAACAATACTTGCTATTCCCTCAGCAGCCTCCCTGTGATAGTGTGACGCCTTTAAGAGGCGATCCGTCACAGGCTGCTTGACTCGCCTGGACCTATAGGGAAGGAGCGTGCAAACCTGGGCCTATCGGGTGCCAGGGCATGGAGTCGGGGATCTTCAGAACAAGCCCGGGTGTCGAGGGGACTAGCCCTGTGTTGGGAGTTGTGCTGAGCTGTAAATATAAAATTCTTCCTTTGTCAACAGTGATTTAACTGTGCCTCGTAGTATTACCTCCCGCCACCACACTCCCTGATGCCACGGCCAAGAAAAGAGCCACTTCAGGCAAACTCCAAGGGCAAACATCACTCGCAAACTCCATTAGAACATGCTACCCTGTTCCCCTTCTCAATACATGCACATACACACCTCCCCACACACACACACACACACTCACCACCTGGAGGTTCATCCCAAGCCACCTTCCATCCTGACTTGGAAATACATCACCATTCTTTCACTGTTGTTGGGTTAAAATCCGGTAACTCCCTCCCAAACAGCACAGTAGGTATACCTACATCTCATGTATTGCAGCGGTTCAAGAAGACAGCTCACCACCACCTTCTCTAAGGCTATTAGGGTTTTGCAATAAATACTGGCTTAGCCAGTGACACCTACATCCCAAGAATGAATTTTATTTTTAATTCACAGACCATTCTGTACACTGTATCAGACACAGTGCTGCAATTAACCTATCTAAGCACAATGTACTAAGCATCTCTGGTAATGTAAATTGCCTGCACCATTCAGTCACTAGCTATATTCCTGGTTAAATCTGGATTTAATTGCCTTCTACAAACCCTAGTTGCTCAGTGGGGGGGCTTTTAATTCTTGGTGTGGTTATCAGGCCATATGAATCAAAGATTCCAGATCCAATCCTGATAAGCACTAAGATATAGAACATGGAACATACAGTGCAGAAGGAGGCCATTCGGCCCATTGAGTCTACACCGACCATATCCCCGGAACCCATTAACCCCTCCTAACCTTTTTGGTCACTGAGGGCAATTTAGCATGGCCAATCCACCTAACCTGCACGTCTTTGGACTGTGGGAGGAAACCGGAGCACCCGGAGGAAACCCACGCAGACACGGGGAGAACGTGCAGACTCTGCAGACAGTGACCCAGCGGGGAATCGAACCTGGGACCCTGGCGCTGTGAAGCCACAGTGCTATCCACTTGTGCTACCGTGCTGCCCAATCTGAGCTAGCGAGGAGTAGAGATGCTACAATTGGTTCCAGTGTCACAAAACTGGGGATTAGCTAATGGGAAAGTGTTATTAACCCCCACAAGGACCATGGGATAACCATTGTAGGACCCATGGTGTTTGAGCTTCCCAGATAGTAGTGGAGGCCACCCAGCTGGAGCTCGTTATAAACAAATATAAAAGCTAGCCAAAGGCAGGGCCTGGTGTGGTTAGTTCTCCCAGCAAGGACTGGGAGCAAGGTGCTGCCTTGAGAAGTATATATAGTTAAATAACCTCTGCTCTCTTACCGCTGGCTTCCTCAAGTTACGAAAGAAAGAAATCTGCCAGGGTTTCTATGTCTGACCGTCTGTTGCAAAGCTTGTTGTATTGGATATGGGCAGGAAGCGGACAAATGCAACAGCCCCACAGTCACGTGACCCATTAACACTCACTGTCAAGGCTGCCAACTGATGGATGGAAACGGAGATACAACCAGGCCACCAGTACCCCTGGAACAGTCCTGAAATAATTGATAATGCAGTTATAAAGTACAGAAAGTACAGTGCATAAAACACAAGGTCTTTATCACTTCTCTGCCTTTTGGCTAAGATAAGTGTGAGGTCAGGTGTAATGCCTGGATCTGATATGTCTCTCTGATGGAGACCATTATATTGAATAGGTTTCTGGAGCACGCAAGGAGCTGGATTAGGGGTTTGCCCCTGTCCACACTCTGTGCTCTAGCTTTGTAACTCTGATAAAATAAAATAAAAAAGGCCTTGACAATCCTTTGCAGAGAACACAAAATGCTAACAATTAGTGAAATATTTCAGAGACAACCCCCCCCCCCCCCCCCCCCCCCCCCACATCTTTGGCAATTCTACTTAAAACAGCTCATACAGCAAAAAGGATTTAGTTCATGAATTAATTTTATAGACCTGGAGTTCTACCAAGTATCTGCTTTCAATTTTAAATGTACTTTCCGAATAAGGATTTTGAGCATTAATGTGCAGTAGCCATCTGCATAAAGAAGGCTTTGCTGTATTCCAATGCTATCCAGGCAGCGTTTACGTATTGTAGTTCTGGATTGAAAGGGTCTCAAGATTTACTGAATTCTTTCATCTTTCATTGTTTTGCAATTTGAGTCTGTTGAAGCCATATGTTGATGGTTTCAACTGCCAGTATTTAAATGATAGGCTGCGACAGCAACTAAAGATTCTGATCTTGCAAAGATTCTGATCATCCTTCACCATAGCACACAATATTGGACATACCCAGGGACAAGGCGACAGGAGAGTGCACACAAAATATGGTTCATACTACGTAAATAAATAGGAAAATATTCATAATTCACTGACATTTCTGTAAATAATTATATATTTGTTTTTTAAAATGGGCAGCACGTTAGCGCAGTGGTTAGCACTGTTGCTTCACAGCGCCAGGTCCCAGGTTTGATTCCCAGCTTGGGTCACTGTCTGTGCGGAGTCTGCACGTTCTCCCCGTGTCTGTGTGGGTTTCCTCCGGGTGCTCCGGTTTCCTCCCACAAGTCCCGAAAGATGCGCTGATACGTAATTTGGACATTCTGAATTTTCCCTCTGTGAATCCGAACAGGCGCCGGAATGTGGCGACCATACAGGATTTTTACAGTAACTTCATTGCAGTGTTAATGTAAGCCAACATGTGACAGTAAAGATTATTATTAAAAAGTAGCTACTTATTATAAAGCACAGAAGCCTGCTAATGGTTTGGAGCAAAAGTTTGGAAGATTATTGCAAGGAGGTGAACATAGGAGTAATTTTACAGGGGAGATGGACAGACACTTGGTAAGGAAATCAATAAATGGCCGAGTGTAAAAGGAAAATACTGCAGCTCCTGGAAGTCTGAAATAAAAATTAAAAATGCTGAAAATACTCAACAGCTCTCCCAGCATCTTCCGAGAGAGAAACACAGAGTTAATGCTTTCAGATTGATGAGCTTTCATCAGAACTGCAATAAGTTAGATTTGTAACAGGCTTTAAACAAGTGCGGGGGAGAGAATGGGGGGAAACACAAAAGGGGAGGTCTGTGATTAAATAGAAAACAGGAGATTAAATGTAGAAAGGGATGGTGGCACAAGGCAAACGGGACATGCAAAGTACTAAAAGATGGGTCATGAGGTGGTGTAAATGGCAACAGCAGAATCATTACCAACAACTTGCTGTCCAGAAAAAAAAATGAAAGCAGAGGTTATGATCTGAAATTGGTGAACTCATCGTTGAGTCCAGAGGCTGTGAAGTACCTAATTGGAAGATGAGATTTTTTTTTCCTCAATCTGGAAATTGAGCTTCACTGGAACAGTGTGGGAGGCCAAAGGTGGGGAGATCTGAGTAGGGCAGAGAATTTAAATGGCAGGTCAAACTCAGGTTTATGCATTGATCTTCCGCAAAGTGATCACCCAATCCACATTTGGTCATTCTAATTTAGAGGCGACACACAGCATCGTGAACGGCAAACACATATGAAAGCTGTATAACTATATTGCCGTTTCACCTGGAGTGTGCACTGGGGCCTGCACTGTGGGGCGAGGAAAGGTAAAAGGACAGCTGTTCCATCCCCTGCACTTGCCAAGAGGGATGGGGTTGTTGGGGGTGGCTAAAAAGTGGACCAGGGTGTCACAGAGGGCAATGGTCCCTTCGGAATGCTGAAAGTGGAGGCGAGGGGGAAGGCGTGTTTGATGGTGGCATCACACTGGGGTTGTTAGAAACAACACAGGATGATCCATTGTACACAGTAGGTGGTAAGGTGGAAGATGAAGACAGCAGCCCCCCCCCCCCCCCCAATCATGGTTCTGGAAAAGAAGGGAATGATTATTAGCAGAAGTGTTGGAGTTGGAAATGACACGGTCAGGGGCCCTGCCAATCGCATTTGGGGATGGGGGTGGGTACCCTCAGTTGAGGAAAAAGGAAGACAAATCAAAAGCAGGGGTATGGAATGTGGCACCATTAAAACAGCTGTAATGGAGGCAAAGAAGCTGGAAGAACGGAACAGAGCGATTCAAGGGGGAAGGGAAGTGCAGTCAAGATAGCCAAGGGATCTAGTTAGCCCTGCTTGTGAACTCTTGAGGTTGCTCAGATGGATTGAAACAATATTTTCCAATTTGGTGTATGGCTACGCAGCTGTATATTTACATCTACAATCTTTGGCACCAGTGAAGGCTAAATAAATCTACGGTTTCCATAAATTCCCTTCATCCCTTTTGAAAAATAGAACAAATTTAATCATTGAGAAGAGATATCCAGGAAGCACTTCTTGTCAGAAGAAAAAAGTGAAACATGCTTGGAACAACTTATCAGGCGGGAAAACGGAGGCAGGGAAATAATAATGCTACCCAAAATAAAATCAGATCCCATGAGGGGAGAGTTGAGATCAGGGAATGGGCTTGGCAGTTTCTCATCGTTGCCTTCACTAACGGCCTGAAGTACTTTCACCCTCACACCATTCACACGTGGAAAAGGGCCGGGAGTAGAAAAAGATCAAGTATCCTCTGGTGCGTTCTCCCAGAACAAATCATGCTCTCTCTTTCAGAAGAAGCTGTAAATAAGTTTTCGCATGTTCCAAATCTACAGGCGTGACATCAACATGAGCCAAGACACAAGGTTTTGGCAGCGATTAAATAACAGAGCGGTGTGACCTACCCCGGATTTTATGGCAAACGTAAATCGGTGGGTAATAGCTGTGGAAGTTTTTGCCCGCACCGTCTCCTTACCTCTGCAAAGGTCCCAACCATTGCTGCAGGTAAAATATCATGTGGATCTATCGGAACGGGAGGACCTGTCCAATTACTCTGTACAAACAGCTGCAAGCTGCCAACAGCCAGCAAAAACACCACCAGCTGCCTGCAACAAAAGAAAGAAAGTGGATTAAGCGGGTGGAGTCCAGCTTTGGGGTCTTTTCTTGCTAAGGTTTCTGGGTGTTCAAAATGTTCACTCTCAAAAACAATAGAGATACTTTCCTTAAAATTTCCCAAATCCAGTGGAAAATTAAGAAATCATTCTCAAATGGGTTTCACCATTACATTCAAACCAGTTCCAGGTAGGATGCAGCAAAACCAAACGCAGAGCTTGAATTTATTCCCATTTCCCAGCCATCCCATTGATTGCAGCAAGTTTTTTTTGTGTATGCATTTGGATACACGAGGATGAGACCTCCCAAACCCTCTCCATCTTTGCATCCGGGCAGGAGAGAAATGGGGTCATCATACTCCACTCCGTTATCTGAATAAGCTTTGAAGCCAATGCCCCAAAGTTTAAGTGATGATGTGCTAACTCGCTGTGCTGCCTGCAGCTTGATCTTTATTATATATTCATTCATATGGACGGCACGGTAGCATAGTGGTTAGCACTATGGCTTCACAGCGCCAGGGTCCCAGGTTCAATTCCTGGCTTGGGTTTGTGATTGATTGATTTGATTTGTCACATGTACTGAAGTACAGTGAAAAGTATTTTTCTGCGGCCGAGAGAACGTACACAGTACATACATAGTAGACAATAAGAATAATCAACAGAGAACATTGACAAATGGTACATCGCCAAAACAGTGATTGGTTACAATGCGGAACAAGAGGCCAAACAAAGCAAATACATGAGCAAGAGCAGCATAGGGCGACATGAATAGCGTTCTTACAGGGAACAAATCAGTCCGAGGGGGAGTCATTGAGGAGTCTTGTAGCTGTGGGGAAGAAGCTGTTCCTATGTCTGGATGTGTGAGTCTTCAGATTTCTGTACCTTCTGCCTGATGGGTCTGGAAGAAGGCAATGCCTGGGTGGGAGGGGTCTCTGATAATGCTGTCTGCCTTTCTGAGGCAGCGGGAGGTGTATACAGAATCAATGTGGGGTTGGCAAGCTTGTGTGGTGCGGAGTCTACACGTTCTCCCTGTGTCTGCGTGGGTTTCCTCCAGATGCTCCGGTTTCCTCCCACAAGTCTCGAAAGACGTGCTGTTAGGTAATTTGGACATTCTGAATTCTCCCTGTGTACCCAAACAGGAGCCGGAATGTGGTGACGAGGGGCTTTTCACAGTAACGTCATTGCCGTGTTAATATAAGCCTACTTGGGACAATAAAGAGTATTATTTTTGTTTGATCACGTCTGGCAATGTTAAATGCTGCAGGAATAAAGACTCCGTACACATCAAGGTGCGAAAATCCTTTCAATGGAATGGCACGGATTCTATACATGCAGGATATATTGGAACCAGGGTATCATAGAATTTACAGTGCAGGAGGCCATTCGGCCCATCGAGTCTGCACCGGCTCCTGGAAAGAGCACCCTACCCAAGGTTAACACCTCCACCCTATTCCCATAACCCAGTAACCCCACCAAACACGAAGGGCAATTTTGGACACTAAGGGCAATTTATCATGGCCAATCCACCTAACCTGCACATCTTTGGACTCTGGGAGGAAACCGGAGCACCCGGAGGAAACCCACGCACACACGGGGAGGATGTGCAGATCCGCACAGACAGTGACCCAAGCTGGAATCGAACCTGGGACCCTGGAGCTGTTAAGCGATTGTGCTATCCACAATGCTACCGTGCTGCGATTGAGTAGACATAGAGTATTTGCCAGGGAAACCAGAACTAGGGGCCATCAATATAAGACGGTCAGGAAAAAATACAATCGGGAATTTAGGATATTAATTTTATAAAGAGTGATTAGAATGTGGAAGTAATTGAGGTGAATTGAGGATACGTTTAAAGGAGGGTTAGAGAGACACAAGTGGGAGGGGGAATTAGAAACATAGAAAATAGGAGCAGGAGGAGGTCATTCAGCCCTTCGAGCCTGCTACGCCATTCATTATGATCATGGCTGATCATCCAACTCAGTAACCTGTTCCTGCCTTCCCCCCCCATAACCTTTGATCATTTTAGCCCCAAGAGCCATATCTAATTCCTTCCTAAAAAAAAAAATACAATGTATGTTTTGGCCTCCACTATTTTCTGTGGTAGAGAATTCCGCAGGCTCACCACTCTCTTGGTGAAGAAATGTTTTCACATTTCTGTCCCAAATGTATCCTCAGACAGTGACCCCTGGTTCTGGACTCCCCCGCCATCGGAAACATCCTTCCTGCATCTACCCTGTCTAGTCCTGTTAGAATTATATAGAATTCACCCCCCCGCCCCATTCCTCTGAACTCCAGCGACTATAATTCTAACCGACTCAATCCTTCCTCATAAATCAGTCCTGCCATTCCAGGAATCATTCTGGTAAACCTTTGCTGCACTCCCTCTATTGCAAGAACATCCCTCCTCAGATAAGGAGACCAAAACTGCACACAATATCCCAGATGCGGTCTCACCAAGGCCCTGTATAGTGGCAGCAAGATTTCCCTGCTCCTCTACTTGAATCCTCTCGCTATGAAGGCCGACATACCCTATGCCTTCTTTATCGCCTGCTGCACCTGCATGCATATTTTCAACAACTGGTGTACAAGGACCCCAGGTCTTATTGCACATTTCCCTTCTCAATCTACAGCCACTCATAGAATCATAGAATTTACAGTGCAGAAGGAGGCCATTCGCCCATCGAGTTTGCACCGGCCCTTGGAAAGAGCACCCCACTTAAGCTCACACCTTCACCCCATTCCTGTATCCCCACCTAACCTTTTTGGCCATTATGGGCAATTTAGCATGGCCAATCCATCTAACCTGCACATCTTTGGATTTGCAGGAGGAAACCGGAGCACCCAGAGGAAACTCATACAGACACAGGGAGAGCTGGCAAACTCCACACACACAGTGATCCAAGCCGGGAATCGAACCTGGGACCCTGGAGCTGTGAAGCATCAGCGCTAACCACTGTGCTACCGTGCCGCCCAAAGATAACAATCTGCCTTCCTGTTTTTGCTACCACAGTGGTAACCTCACATTTATCCACATTGTACTGCATCTGCCATGCAAATGCCCACTGGCTCAGCCTGTCCAAATCACACTGAAGCATCTCTGCATCCTTCTCACAGCTCACCCTCCCACCCATCTTTGTGTCATCTTCAAATCTGGAGATTAAGTTTCCTCTTCGAAATCATTAATATGCATTATGAATAGCTGGGGTTCTAGCACCAATCTCTGCGGCACCCCACTGGTCACTGCCTGTCACTTGGATAAAGACCCGTTTATTCCTACTCTTTGTTTCCTGTCTGTAAAAATAAAAGTAGACAAATGTGTTGACAGGGTCAGATGTAGAAGGGTGGGAGGAGGAGCATAAACACTGGCTGGGCAGAAAAGGCCTGCTTCTGTGCTCAAAAACACTTCATAATAATAATTCCATCTCATTTCTTCTTTGGCTTTGAAATTGTGGAATTCCTGAGGGCGTCTTCCCTTCACCGTATAAATTCGAGTGGCAATCCTCCATGCTCCCTCTCCTGTCACCCAGGATGGGCAATCAGCAAGAAGGGTCTCAGCCCTTCACCTGAGCTGCTCAATGAAAAGAAAACACCTTCCAATCATTGACGATGGTGCCTCCATCAAACAGAGAGAATGTCAATTCTTCAGTGCTGTTCCAAAAATGATGGTACCTCAGTCAGTGGCTTATTTGGAAAGGGACACAGTTGCAGGGCTATGGGGAAAGAGGAATGGAGTGAGACTAATTGTAATATTCCACCAAAGATACAGGAACAGTGGGCCGAATGGCCTCCTTCAGTTTTGGGTCATCTGTGATTCTATCACAGTGTATTTAAATGATCTTGGAAAAAAGATGCAAAAAGTTGAAAATGTGATGTTAACAAATCAAAACTTGCCTTTCTGCTTGATCTTCTGGTGGACTGTCGAGGTATGCCAAGATCTGATTTTCCAAGTAGTGGTCAACAGCTTCCCCAACTGCAATTTGAGCAGGAAAAACTTGCCGAATCCTCGGATTCAATAGAAGATCTTTGAAGTTCCCCTCTGACAGCTGCTGCAGCAAGAAGTTGCTTTCTGCATTAGGAACAACAATCTGTTACTAGTGAAGGGCAAGGAAGTGCAAACCATTCAAAATGTGCAGGCTGACATCCGCAGTAATTGTGACATTCAGCAATTACTGATCCAGTATCACTGCACAGGGTGGGGAAAGAAAATCGTGTGCGACCTTTATGATATATTGTGTTATGGGAGAGGTGTTTTCATAACCCCAAAATGTATCATGGAGTTCAACCAACCTTTAATGGATTGTTGCTTTTGAAGCACACGGCTTGTTCCCAGGTGTAGTATTACAATTATGGACATGTGGTTTTTAAAACAAAACAATGTTTATTCCATGAATTCAAATTAACCTTTTAAATAAACATTGGATCTTTTAACACGCCTTACTTCAAAGATAACCCCGAAAATAATACACTACCCAATCCTGCAAACTGTTCCTTTACACATCCAAAAGACTTAACAAATCCTTCGAACAGAAGTACATTAGATTTATATTCAATACTGAGACCTTTTTACAATTCCGATTTCACCAAAGGATTAAGAGATAGTCCTTCATGGCAGAGATCACTAGCAATGCAGCTCACAGCCACACCCAAGCTTTTTTCAAACTGAAACCAAAACTCAGAACTAACCTCAAAATGGCCGAACTGAGCTCAGCTCCACCCACTCTCTGACATCACTATTTTCTTAAAGAACATTGCTTAAACATTCATTTCTTAAAGGTACTCTCACATGACAATTGCATCACAGCTTTAACACACTGGCGGTTAAATGCTGGGTTTGCAGAGTCGAGACACAACTGCGTGCAAACATTTCATTTAACAACACGAGAATATTTGTTTGCAGTGTTCCCCACCAATTTTCACATTCTCTCTGCTCCCGAGGACCATGCTGGGGGTCCGATTCCATGGGCACAGGTAATCATGCTAAACTGAACATTCGCTACATATCAGTCTGAACTCGACTTTTGGGGAAGGGGTGCATCAAAGTTGGGCTTAATCCGATCTTCCCCCTGGACAGTGACCAAGAGCATGAATGCAACCCTCTTTCCCTTGGGCCAGGGTCACAGAGAACAACTGTGACCCACAAAATCCTGGGGGGGCAGAAAGGGAGGTCACCGCAGGTCAGAACCTTAACTGGCTCAGCACTGTGAGCACAACATCAGTGGTGGCCTGGGGACTCCTGTGACGAGTGGCTCACCCCCTGACTCTATAAAGTCACTTTACCATTTTGCTACGATCTTGGTTGGGGTCGGTAATCTTTTTCTTTAAAAAAAAGAAATCTGAAATCCATGTATTTACTGAAAGAATGAAGCCATCAGATTGCACAGTTTAAAACAAAAAATGTTTTTTTTACTATGAGAGAGTCAAGCAAAGCAAACACTAAATATCATCTTGGATAACCACCTGCAATAAACACAAGTTAAACATGAATTAACAGGCAAATCACGGTAAATTATACATTAAATGGCACATACAACTAAGCCAGATCTTACGAATTGCCCAACAGTCCACTCAGCATATTATCGCATCAATACCACTCACAAAATCTTTCAAATCTCTCTCTTCCTCACAAAGAATGTCAGTTCCTCCTCTCCCAGGATGTTGCCTAATCCTCAGCTGACAGCAGCACACAGCCAACCCAAGGTTCCACAGGTCTGGTCTTCACCATAAGTCGCACACGTTGCAGAACCTCCTCAACTCTGCTGATTACGGTCTGGATGGTGCAGAATAGATCGACCAAGGTCATCTTCAAGTAGCAGAAATGGCTGCAACTACTGTGTAATTTTCCTATTCGCAGTTTCTAGATCTAGCCTTCGTCTTATTCAGCTTGCCTGTACTGCACCACTGGAATCATCATCTGAGCTGTGATGATTCTAAGACCTCTTTCATATGGTTTCAACCAAATTTCAGTCTCCCCAGGTTTGGTTGATCAATTTCCCAGTTTCAGTCTCAATTTCCTTAGCAACTGGAAGGGGCAGTGTATTTTCTTGAGTTCCCCTATTCCATTAGGGTCTGTCTCAAAAAACACAAGCTATGACACCAAAGATTTAATTGCAGCCTACAAGCCTCAATAACTTGGGGGGCAGCTTCAGCAATAATCTTCAACAAAGATCAATCCATTTGGATCAGTAACCCTCTTTCTGGGCCCAAGTGCCCCAGGTAAGGGACAAGGGAGGAGGATACAAAGAAGAGCTCAAGAAGTGGCCCAGAGGCAGCGCTAAAAGACAGGGTACAGGAACAGTCCCAGTTAAGTTAAAAGAACAGAGCAGAGAAATAGGCTCCAGGGACTGTTTAGCACAGGGCTAAATCGCTCTGCTTTGAAAGCAGACCAACAGCACGGTTCGATTCCCGTAATAGCATCCCCGAACAGGCGCCGGAATGTGGCGACTAGGGGCTTTTCACAGTAACTTCATTTGAAGCCTACTCGTGACAATAGGCGATTTTCATTTTCATTTTCAATTAATGAAAGAGCTGCGAGAAGTATATTTCAAATCAAGTGAGCTTGAAAGAAGCCCTAAAGATCCAAGAAGGCAGCGAAAGTTGGTGACTCCATATGGCAGGCTGTTGGGGCATAGGTACTGCCTTTTGGAGCAGTAGAGTTTGGCACAACAAGATCTGAAACTGTGCTTGTGTTATGATCCCAGTTGATGTTAGAACTGGATGGGAAGATCCCAGAATGGAACCCTGGCTCAAACGACCATAACTTTTACTTTTCTTCTCAAGAAAACATGGCAGGACCACTAATTAGTTTTAACAACAAGAAAACAAAAACATTTATTAAACATGAAAAGGTTGAATGATACAATACATCTTTTCTACCACCCCTTAGCTTCGCAAACATATACAGATTTTAAGGTTAAGATGGGTTGCAAAGTATATCTTCAGTTACAATGTTCTCAGTAACACAAAGCCCCTTTAAGCACAAAAGCTGGCTGTGGTAAGGCACACGCTCCACCGTGAACCCGAGTGAAGTTCTGTGATTTCTCCTCCAAATCCCCTCAGATTATTCTTCTAACGTGAGCCTCCTTGTCTCACTGAATTGAAGCTTCCACACGGTGAGTTCAAATTATACTTTCAAAAAGACACTTTCAAATCTTGTTTGAAACAGTGCTTCCTCTCAGCTGCTCCCATTAAAGTTTCACTTTCAGGTTTTACACCTCCCTTTCCAGGGTTTCTTTTGTCTTTCCAGGCTTTTACACAAACTCCGAGATCCAGCCACCAATTTACACGGTTATTTCAAATTATGCTTCGCAAAACTGGAGTAAAATCTCCCAAACCTGAAACTCACTTCAGATATCTTTCTGGCATCTCCAAAGTCCAAAGATGCGCAGGTTAGGTCAATAAGCCATGCTAAATTACCCCTTAGTGTCCAAAAGGTTAGGTAGGGTTACAGGGATAGGGCGGGGTCATGGGCCTAGGTAGGGTGCACTTTCGGAGGGCCGGTGCAGACTCAATGGACTTAATGGCCTCCTTCTGCATTGTAAGGATTCTATGATCTCAGACTTCTTCTCAGCTCTGCCTGTCCTTACTGAAGAGTTATCCGTTCTCGTACCTTTAACCTCAGGTTACCTGTTCCTCAGATCTTTGCACTTGTTTTCTTAACCATTTCTCCATGTTATGGCTTTTTTTTTAAATTTAGAGTACCCAATTCATTTTTCCAATAAAGGGGAAATTAGCGTGGCCAATCCACCGAGCCTACACATATTTGGGTTGTGGGGCCAAAACCCACGCAAACACGGGGAGAATGTGCAAACTCCACACGGACAGTGACCCAGAGCCGGGATCAAACCTGGGACCTCGGCACCGTTAGGCTGCAGGGCTAACCCACTGCGCCACCTATGTTGCCCTATTATGGCTTTTCTTATAGCAAAGCCAAGAGCGATGTTCCCTCTCTCGTCTCCTAAACCAACTACCCATGAATTCAGCTAAAACCTAAACTTAATAAACCTTTTTACTTTAAAAGGGCCCCCAGTTACTCAGCAACTACCTCATGCTTCTGCCAGATTTTATTTACTCTTCACGCTGTAATCTCTATGAGCACCAAAAACTCCATTTATATAAACACCCTTGTCCAGCAGGAATCGGACTGTCGATTTACTTTCTTACACAGAAACACTAAATTAAACCCACTTAATCTATACCTTATTTGTAATATTTACCAATACAAATATAAATCTCTTAAAAATACCTTTGCTTTCCTGACACTTGTAAGGTGACATTTAAGTGTCCTCGGAAATCTAGGGTAAGAGAATCTTGGAATGCAAGATTAAAACCCTGCGAGGTGTGCCATTGTTGAAGCCTTCCGAGTGGAAGCGAATTTTGCAGAGAATTCCGAGGCAAGATCTTCAAATCTTAGGAAACCCTCTTAAGAAAGACGAAGTTTAAATGAGATTGGTTGGCTCACAATGTGACAACCGTCTGGGTTGTTGAGGAACCAGATTGGCACAGTGGTTAGCATTGCAGCCTCAAAGTACCAGGGACCTGGGTTCAATTCCGACCTCGGGTGACTGTGTGGTGTTTGCAAACTCTTCCCCTGCCTGCATGGGTTTCCTACGGGTGCTCCAGTTTCCTCACACAGTCTAAAGATGTGAAGGTTAGGTGGATTGACTAAGCCAAATAGTATGCCATCAAGGCCTCTATAATCAGCACCTGCTTGGTCACTCGACCAGCAAGCACCAAGACTGGTTTGATGAGAACAACCAGGTGATTTAGCAGTTGATAAGCTACAGGTACAAGGCTTTTCTGAACCTGAAACCCAATTCAACAGCAAGAAAACAGCTGAAGGCAAAAAACCCACGACTAAAGAACGGACTTTGGGTGGAGTTGGTGCAGGAGATCTAGCAGTTAACCGACAATCATGACACGCATGGTGTTTTTAACATCAAGACCACCTATGGCCCAAGCACTCACCACGTCATGAGTTCCACCCCACTGCTGGCGAAGAATGGAGAGGTGTTCATCAAGAACAGAGAGGCAGTCAGTGCCCACTAGAAGGAACACTTTGAAGACCTCCTTAACAGAGACTCTCTTCAACAAGAATGTCCTCGACTCCATCATGTAGCACACTACCAGCCACCATCTCAGCACAACCCCAATCTGGCACTAGGGAGAAAAGGCCAGCCAACAGCTAAAGATCAACAAGGCATCTGAAGCAGATCCAATCCCTTGAAGCACTAAAACATGGCAGAGATGCAGTATTAGCGTGATTACATGACCCCATTTCCCTTATCTGGAAAGAGGAGAGCATGTCAGGAGATCTCAGAAATGCCACAATTGTACCATCTTCAAGAAAGGAGACAAGTCCGATGCAGTACCTAAAGAGAAATTTCCCTGGTGTCGGCCACAGGGATGGCCATTCTGAGAGTCCTCAGTAATCGCCTTCTTCCTGTGATTGAAGAGTTCCTCCCAGAGTCGACAGCGAAAGGAACGCATGACAACACAGACACTCCACCCACACATTCCTCCAACCACCGTCTACCCCACCTGTGACAGCGGCTGCAGGTTGCGCATCACACTCCTCAGTCACCTGAGAACTCATTTTTAGTGTGGAAGCAAGTTATGTTTGACCCCAAAGGACTGCCTAAGAAGACGCTATCATAATTACCCTGAATGTTGGAGTACAAGCTAAATATTGTAAATTGTTTTATCTTCCTGACTTTATATCATAAAGTTTATTCTTGTTTGTTAAAAACCTGTGGAACCTTGTGGCTTTATTCATCTAGTAAGTGGCTTGAATCTCAAATTTTGTCTGCTTTAAACAAAACGTCATCGGGCGGCATGGTAGCACAGTGGTTAGCACTGTTGCTTACAGCTCCAGGGTCCCAGGTTCGATTCCCAGCTTGGTCACATGCGGAGTCTGCACGTTCTCCCTGTGTCTGCATGGGTTTCCTCCCACAGTCCAAAGATACGCAGATTAGGTGGGGTGGGTGGGGTTGCTGGGATGGGGATTGGGTGGGGTGCTCTTTCCGAGGGCCGGTGCAGACTCGGTAGGCCGAGTGGCCTCCTTCTGCATTGAGGATTCTGTGATTCGGACCAGATCACCCCCTACAACCTGGGGTCTAGCCAAGGGTCCTAACAGTAATAATTAACTGTCTCGTACCATTGCCCACATCCTAAAAACATTTCATAAATGACACTTCTCCTGCCACCACAGATGAAATCAGCTAAATGAGTCCAGAATGGAAGTCAATCTGGATTCCTCCTGTTCTATAAGAGCCACACACCGGAACACTGCAGTTTCTTTCTGACAAATAGAATTTTAGTTTTCTATTGAACGACAAAACACAATAAGAAACAGAGAACTTTCCAGTCCCAGATGTCAAACATCAACATCATATAAAGGGCTCTAATTTACCTCTGTTAAACAGTGCCTCAACCTGTGCTAAAGTCTTCTTCCCAGCAACAAACTACACTTGAAGGCAAGCACAGCAGCCAATTTACGTACAGCAAGGTCTCACAAACAGCAAATGAGGGACTAACCTGATAATCTCTTTGTGTTGGTAATGACTGCAATGCAGCACTCTAGTCTAATCATGCAACCCGCCCTCTCCCCCTATTAACCCATCAAGCCAAAACCACAATAAGAGACTAAAATAGGTGGGTGCTTCCATCCAGCCCAGGCGAGGTAATGAGAAGATAAAGAAAGTTCAAAGAAGAAACAATCCCTTCTGCAGCTAATTCGCGCATAGAATGTGCTTAGTCTATCTTAAACCAACAATCATCGGCAAATAGATGTTTATAGCCACAGCATGTTATTTCATTTGGAGACTGTAAAAAATCTTTTTTTCATACAAATATTATTCCACTGCAACGTGCGGTGACTTCAGACTCAATGTGACTGCAGCTCACACTATGTGATTAATCGGGAGTCCAATATGACAGACAGCAGCATCTGCCATAGAGTCCCTACAGTGTGGAAGAAGGTCATTCGGCCCATCATGGCTGCACTCACTATCCGAAAGAGCACTCTATCTAGGTCCACTTCACCACCTACCCTACCGCCACAACCTTAACCCACACATCCCTGGACACGAAGGGGCAATTTATCATGGCCAATCCACCTCACCTGCATATCTTTGGACTGCAGGAGGAAACCGGATCACCCGGAGGAAACCCACGCAGACATGGGGAGAAAGTGTAAACTCCACACAGACAGTCATCCAAGGCCAGAATCGATCCCGAGTCCTGGGTGCCATGAAATAGCAATGCTAACCATCCATCGAGGGGGGTCAAAGGTTAAATTTTTAATAAAGCATGCGTTGCTTTTGAGAAAGCAAATGGTGCTAATCAGGATTTATTTAAACATGTTATTTGCTGTGGACTACTATTGACCAGAAACTGGACAGGACCAGCCATGAACACTGTGGCTAAAAAGAGGTCAGAGGCTGAGAATATTGGGACAAGTAACTCGCCTCCCAATTCCCCAAAGCGTGTTCACCATCAAAAAGGCACATGTCAGAAGTGTGCTGGAACACTCCATGAAGGCCTAGTTAGCATAAATGCTTCACAGCTCCAGGGTCCCAGGTTCGATTCCCGGCTGGGTCACTGTCTGTGTGGAGTCTGTACGTCCTCCCCGTGTGTGCGTGGGTTTCCTCCGGGTGCTCCGGTTTCCTCCCACAGTCCAAAGATGTGCGGGTTAGGTGGATTGGTCATGCTAAATTGCCCGTAGTGTCCTAAAAAGTAAGGTTAAGGGGGGGGTTGTTGGGTTACGGGTATAGGGTGGATACGTGGGTTTGAGTAGGGTGATCATTGCTCGGCACAACATCGAGGGCTGAAGGGCCTGTTCTGTGCTGTACTGTTCTATGTTCTATAAGTGCATCTCCAAAAACAATTAAGCTCAACACCATCCAGGACAAAGCAATCCACTTGATTGGCACCCTGTCCACCACCTTAAACATGTTTGCCCTTCACCACGGGTGCACAGTGGCAGCAGTGTGTAGATGTACTGCAGCAACTCACCAAGGCTCCTTTGACAGCACCATCCAAACCCTTGACCTCTACTCCCTAGGAGGACACGGGCATATGGGAACACCACCACCTGCAAGATCTCCTCCAAGTCACTCACCATCCTGACACGGAACTACATCGTTGTTCCTAACTGCCACGGGGTCATAATCCTGGAACTCCCTCCCGAACAAGAGAGAGGCTCTACCTGCACCACAGGGACTGCAGTTCAAGTAAGGCCAAACCTGCTGTAAACCCAGCCAATGTAATGTCACGT
This sequence comes from Scyliorhinus canicula, assembly GCF_902713615.1. Classification (NCBI taxonomy): domain Eukaryota; kingdom Metazoa; phylum Chordata; class Chondrichthyes; order Carcharhiniformes; family Scyliorhinidae; genus Scyliorhinus; species Scyliorhinus canicula. Next base: position 287,466,453 of record NC_052146.1, on the reverse strand, counting down.
CGACACAGTATGAATATTTAGTAGAGGAATATTTGGCGGGAGAGGTGGGTGTTAATAACATGGTGATGTATTAAAATTCTTGTGAAGTCGCCAGGAAGGGGCGAGGAAAATCGGGAAATGCGATCTCTCCGACTACAGTTGCATTTCCTGGTTCTCAGGGGATATTCAGCCCTCGCCGCTGATCCAGTGGACAACAAGTACAGGCTCAACATCGCGACTAAATTCTTAGTGCAGTATTTTGTAATGCATGAGTTAACACCACCTCTCCTGCCCCAATTTGTTATGTTCTCACAAAATAGTGGGCAAATAGACTTCACAAAATCTTCTGGATGATTCACAAAACGTCAGAATGCAGATAAAGCAAATGGAAGGCTGTTGCTTATTGCAAGGGGAATGGAATATAAAAGTAAAGATGTTTAGCTACAGTTGTAAAGGGTGCTGGTGAGACCACATCTGCAGTACTGTGTACAATTTTGATCTCCTTGTTAAGAAAGGAATAAAACGCATTGGAAGCAGTTCACTCGACTTATACCCACGATGGGGTGGAGGGGATATTTTATGAGGAAAGATTGAGTAGGTTAGGCCTGCATCCATTGGAGTTTAGAAGAATGAGAGGTGACCTTATTTAAAAACTTGCTAGATCCTGAGGGGAATATAAAAGCAAATTACTGTGGATGCCGGAATCTAAAACAAAAACAGAAAATACTGCACAGAAAGACAAAGGGAATGTAAATGCAGGTGATCAAGGCTAAGAAGGGTGCTGATAGAGGCACACTAGATTCTGAGGGGGCTTGACAAAGTGGTGCTGAAAGGATGTTTCACCTGTGGGAGACACCAAAACTAAGGCGCCCAGTTTGAAAATAAGGGGTCTCCAATTTAAAACTGATAGGAGGAGAACGTATTTTCTCTCGGAGGACTGCCGGTGTTAGAACATAGAACAGGCCCTTCGGCCCTCGATGTTGTGCCGAGCAATGATCACCCTACTCAAACCCACGTATCCACCCTATACCCGAAACCCAACACCCCCCCCCCACACAGACAGTGACCCAGCCGGGAATCGAACCTGGGACCCTGGAGCTGTGAAGCATTTATGCTAACCACCATGCTACCGTGCTGCCCCTCCCTTGCTTCTGTTTTGGAACGGTTTTCCCCAAAAGGTGATGGAGGCCGGTCATTGGATATTTTTACGGCAGCGGTATATACATTCTTGACTAACAAGAGAGTCAAAGGTTGTCGGGGTAGACAGGAATGTGAATTTCGTCTACTTCTGCCCCCGATTCGTATGTCCGTACGTTCTTGGTGATTGAGGCCATGGCTTTGGAAAGTGCTGTCAAAGAAACCTTGGCAAGTGGCTGCAGTGCCTCTTGTAGGTGATACACCCGGTTACCATTGTTCCCTGGTGGTGGAAGGAATGAATGCTCAAGGTGGTGGCTGGGGTACCAATCAAGCAGGTTGCTTTGCTCCAGATGGTGTCAGGCTCCTTTGATGTTGGAGCTGCACCCATCCAGACTAAGAACATAAGAACTAGGAGCAGGAGTAGGCCACCTGGCCCTTCGAGCCTGCTCCGCCATTCAATGAGATCATGGCTGGTCTTTTGTGGACTCAGCTCCATTTTCCCGCCCGGACACCATAACCCTTAATCCCTTTATTCTTCAAAAAACTATCTAAGGTGGGGCGTACTCTAGTGTGCACACTGATAGCATCGCCCACTGGGATTTTCAACCCTCAGGACTCGAGAGAGCTGAGCATATTTCAAGGTGCATTAGTGAATCTCAGACCTGTTGTGCCTCCCTTGCTTCTGAAGGTCACTTTTTTGATGGGAAGACGTACATTGCACATTCTGTAAAATCATAACCCTAGTTTGATTCACTTCAAATTCATTTACAATTTGTCACTTTCCTCTATTTAGAAGGGGTAAAAACACCATTTTCCACAATTCAACCTTGGAAATTCAGTAACCTACATTTTTCTTTATTAAAAAACTGATTGATAAGGTTGTTAAAACTGGATTCTCCCAGCGGAAAATGCAATAGGCAAGCATTTTAGTTCATCCCACGGTTAAATTGTGCCTTAGTTAGACCTCATTTATAGCACACAGCTCCTTTGCAGTTATTGATGTGACAAGCCTGCATTTACGGTCTAAGGAAGAAATACTAAAGTCTTCGTTTCTTAATCTATTACATTGTTACGTGGACATCAAGATGGGGAAAGGTCACTGCTGGTGAACAAAAATAGTATTTTCATTTAAGGGCACCGCGTGCTCCCAAATTAAGTCCCGCACAGCAGCTGCACAGAATGAAGGACTTTCTATTCCACATCAAGAATCTCCCCTCACCTCAACCTTATAAGAGCGTACTATTGCTTTACCACAAGAGTGTAGCTATTCAATCACCCACAGCAGCAAACTATGGTTGAGTGAAGTTTTCTAATTTAGACTTCAGTCTGTGGATAGTATTCTTCTACAAGCATTGTTTAAGAACTGGCCCCAGGCTGTTCAAACATATCACAGAACTCTTGAAGCCAGTAGAGAGAACTGCCATTCGCTTTGGCTAGGCACGACCATTTGTAAAACACAGTACATGCTGTTTAAACCTCTTCACTGCTCATATTAACATCCAATCACAAGTACAATTCAAAGTCACTTTCCAAATTGATTAAAGCGTTTCAGATAACATATTCACATCGAAGGATAAGCAGGCGTATCAAATCCAATACAATAAATTCATGCTCCTCTTACAGGATTTCAGGTGAAATGGAAGCAATGGCTGTGACATCAATGAAGCACACATTCCCTGGCAAAACAGAGTAAAAGGGATTTTGAAAAGAAAACATCTGCACGTTTACAAGGATTTGCATAAAATGAGAACATGCCCTGGGAAACCATTTCTAATACGGACCTCACCAGTCATGGACTCCGCACTATGTCAAAATGGAATTGGAGTCCTGTTAAGAGTACAAAGATTTTGTGCGCAAATATCAAATGTCTGAGGAATACAACTTTCTGCCGAACTCTGCTCACTATGGTGAAAAGTGAAATGGCTGTTCAGAGATTAATTGTCCCAATTATAAGCCCATGATCAAGAACTAAGAGAATGAGTCGCTGAGGGGGTGTGTTTGAGATGTCAATGTTTGTATTACATCACCAATTGCACTGAAGACAGGAGATGCATTTTACAACCTGACTGATGCGTAAATCTGGCTTTCTATAATGTAGCCCACTCTGTTCTAATTTAGTTATGACTGAACACTGCGTCATGATAATAAATTGCTGGGATAACAAAAAGTCATTTTAATTTGATGCATTGTACAATTTTGCATAGCAGCGTACTTAGAATTCTGGCCTTGAGTGACTGTCTGTGTGAAGTTTGCACTTTCTCCACCTGTCAGCGTGAGTTTCCTCCGGGTGTTTCGGTTTCTTCCCACGGTCCAAAGATGCGCAGGTTAGGTGGATTGGCCATTAGTGTCAATTTGACATTAGCCCCTTAATGTCCAAGGTTGTGCAGGTTTGGTGGGGTTACGTGGATAGGGGGGGGTGAGTGAGTCTAGGTAGGGTGCTCTTTCAGACGATCGGTGCAGACTCGATGGGCTGAATGGCCTCCTTCTGCACTGGAGGGTTTTTATGTCTTTCAGTGCATTCTGATAGCTACACTGGCAAATGGTTAACCGTTTAGTTGCATGAAGGAGAATGTGAGGTTTCAGATTGTGATGCACCTGAAGAAAATAGCAGGCAGCATGCAAAAGAAAACCTTTTGCAAAATGCCCAAACCATAAAGGCCCACTTATTTAACCGCCTGAAAGGAAATTTCGCTAAATGTCTCTACATTTTCTTGCTTCTGACAGTTACATCCCTCTCTAAAACAAATTATCTTGTTATTATTTATTTATTTAAAAAAACATTTAAAAAATTTTTTATAAAAAGAGAGTACCCAATTATTTTTTTCCAATTAAGGGGCAATTTAGCGTGCCCAATCCACCTAACCTGCACATCTTTGGGTTGTGGGGGTGAAACCAACGCAGACACGGGGAAAATGTATAAACTCCACATTATCTTGTTATTATTACATTGCAGTTGGTGGGACCTTTCGCTTTTTTAGAAAAAAGTATTTTTATTCATGTTTTTTGCATTTTTATATTTTACAAAACATTACACCCCAATACAATAAACCCCGGCACCAACCACCCCCACAACAGTTGACGGTAACCAGCTCTCTGAAATGAGAAATAAACAAACCCCATCTCTTGTGGAACCCTTCATCTGCCCCCCCTTAGGACAAATTTCACCTTCTCAAGATGCAAGAACTCCAGTAGATCCCCCAGCCACGCCAAGGAACTGGGTGGGGACCCTTGTTGGGTCCTCAACATACTGGTCCAGAAAACCACCCCGTACATCCAGAAATCCCTCCATTTTACTCTGACTAAGTTGAGTCACACAATCTATATGCAGATTAAAGTCACCCACAATCACAGATGTTCCTTCAGCACATGTATTTCTGATATCCTGTCTGAAGCTATTCCCAACATTACCACTGCAGTTTGGTGGACTGTACACCACCCCCACAAAATGTTTTTCCCCCTTGATGTTTCTTAACTCGACCCAGACAGATTCCATATCATTTGTACAAATATCTTTCCTCAATATTGTATCAATATCTTCAATGTAACTCCACCACCTTTTCCTTTCTGTCTGACCTTCCTGAGAACGGAATAGACTCAATGTTTAGATCCCATCCTTAGTCACCTTGGAGTCATGTCTCTGTAATCCCAATTATATCATACCCCTTTACATCTATCTGCGCAACTAATTCATCCATTTTATTTCAAATGCTCTGCGCATTCATCACGACGATTCAGAATACAGGAGGGAGATAGAGAACCTTGTGGAGTGGTGTAACGACAACAATCTCTCCCTCAATGCCGGCAAAACTAAAGAGCTGGTCATTGACTTCAGGAAGCAAAGTACACCCGTCAGCATCAACGGGATCGAGGTGGAGATGGTTAGCAGTTTCAAATTCCTAGGGGTGCACATCTCCAAAAATCTGTCCTGGTCCACTTACGACGCTATCACCAAGAAAGCACAACAGCGCCTATACTTCCTCAGGAAACTAAGGAAATTTGGCATGTCCACATTAACCCTTACCAACTTTTATAGATGCACCATAGAAAGCATTCTATCGGGCTGCATCACAGCCTGGTATGGCAACTGCTCGGCCCAGGACCGCAAGAAACTTCAGAGAGTCGTGAATACCGCCCAGTCCATCACACGAACCTGCCTCCCATCCATTGACTCCATCTACACCTCCCGCTGCCTGGGGAAAGTGGGCAGCATAATCAAAGATCCCTCCCACCCGGCTTACTCACTCTTCCAACTTCTTCCATCGGGCAGGAGATACAGAAGTCTGAGAACACGCACGAACAGACTCAAAAACAGCTTCTTCCCCACTGTCACCAGACTCCTAAATGACCCTCTTATTGACTGACCTCATTAACACTACACCCTGTATGCTTATCCAATGCCAGTGCTTTTGTAGTTACATTGTATATCTTGTGTTGCCCTATTATGTATTTTCTTTTATTCCCTTTTCTTCCCATGTACTTAATGATCTGTTGAGCTGCTTGCAGAAAAATATTTTTACTGTACCTCGGTACACGTGACAATAAACAAATCCAATCCAATTCAGGTACAAAACCTTTAGGCTAGTCCTTTTAACGTTCCTTGTCCCACACTCACTACTTTTTACAAGCCCTTGATTTCTCTGCCTATCACTTTTCTTACCCTCCTTTCTGTCCATTTCTCTTGTTCTTGATTCCCCTGCTCTGAATCCTTACATAGGCTCCCATTCCCCCTGCCATATTAGTTTAAACCCTCCCCAATGCTCGAGGACCCCCCTCCCCGGACGTCAGTCCCGGTCCTGCCCAGGTGTAGCTCGTCCAGTTTGTGCAGGACCCTCAGTACCGGTCCAATGCCCCATGAATCTGAACCCCCCCCCCCCCACCTTCACACCATCTCCTCATCCAATACATCTTACTACTTTCTTCTCTGACTAGCACGTGGCACAGGTAGTAATCCTGAGATCACTACCTCCGAGGTCCAACTTCTCAACTTTCTTCCTAACTCCCTATATTCTGCTTGCAGGGCCTCATCCCTTTTTTTAATCCAAGTTGTCGGTACTGATGTGCACCATGACCACTAGCTGTTCACCCTCCCCTCCAGAACGTCCTGTCACTGCTCCGAGACAGTCTTGATCCTAGCACCAGGGAAGCAACATACCACCCTGGAGACTCATTTGCGGCCACATAAACGCCTACCCATTCCCATTACGATTAAATCCCCTATAGCTTTTGAATTCTCACACTTTTTACCCCTCCCCTTTGCAGTTGAACCAACTCGGGTGCCACGAGTTTGGCTTTTGCTCCCGAGAGATCATTCCTCTCACAGTATCCAAATCGGTATATCCGTTCTGCAGGGGAATGGCCACAGGAGATTCCTGCACTGCCTGCCTATGGACTTCGAGATCGCCTCTCTGGCGTTTCTGCCTCTGGCGGCTTGGTTCTTGTCGATCCAAATGTTGCATCCGTGTGCCTCCTTCAGATTGCGTTGCCTCGGGTTTGGTCGGTTTCGGAAATCTTTTGTGATTTTAGTGAGTTGAATATAGTTGATCTTTAAATCATCAGTAGCACCTGAAAAACTGAGCTGCTGAGTGAACAGTATTTCTGTACATGAGCTGGGATTGACTCCAGCGTTTAGTCAACAAACCCAGTTCTCTGGTTACCATTAACGTGCGCTTCATCGTTTGCACAAAACGTTCTGCTAGTCCGTCCATAGCAGGGTGGTACAGTGCAGGCCTGACGTGTTGTATTCCGTTCTCCTGCAAGAATTTTTCAAACTCTTGAGATACGAATTGTGGTTCGTTATCACTCACCAATTGTTCAGGGTAACCTAATCTGGTGCCAATTTCTCCCAATCTCTCAACTGTCATTTCCCATTACCTTGATTTCATGATGGCAGCTTCTGGCCAGTTTGAATGAGCATCGACTGGAATGAGGAACATGCACCCCTCAAACAGCCCTGCGCCATCAACGTGCACCCGTTGTCAAGCCTCTTCTGGCAATTCCCATGGATGGAATGGCATTAAAGGAGGCATGTTTTACACTTTCGTGCAAGACGGGCACATTCCCGCCTTCACCTTTATTTCGGCATCTAAATCAGACCCGAGAAATAGCTCATTGTTAACTCCTTCATTCTCTCAATACCACACTGGCTTTTATGTAACTGGTTCAATACACGTTTCTATAATAGTGGTGGAATGATGATCCTCAGTCCCTAGAGGAGACATCCTGCCTGTATGGATAACTCACATCTTTGGGTTGGAATACTGCTTAAACTCCGGCCTTACTCCTGAGGTCTTGTCTCGAAGCAGCATGTCCATCACCTTGTACTGCATCACTTCGGGTGTGCTTCTGCACTTGTTCTGCGATTACTGGAGTATTATCTACCTGCTCGAAGTAGAAGCTATTTCCTCACTAACTACTTAGCGACAAACTATCTGGTAAGAGTAGTCAGGAAAGCCCACCTGCATTACCATGAAGGCTTTGACTTGATTTGAGATGTACGAGGCAAGTTTTTGTACACAGAGGGTAGTGGGTGCCTGGAACTCGCTGCCGGAGGAAGTGGTGGAAGCAGGGACGATAGTGACATTTAAGGGGCATCTTGACAAATACATGAATAGGATGGGAATAGAGGGATATGGACCCAGGAAGTGTGAAAGATTTTAGTTGTCAGGCAGCATGGTCGGCACGGAGGGGCCGAAGGGCCTGTTCCTGTGCTGTAGTTTTCTTTGTTCTTAGTCTGATGATACCTGATAGTATACGTGTGCGCTGACAACATATCTGAATTCTGCTCGCTGCCAGTGATAGTCCAAAAATTGTCATTAATGGATGATGGTCCTTCAATAATGTGAATTTCCTCCCTTGCAGGAATTGATTTGTTTTATCCCAAAGATGATTCCTGGGGCTTCTTTCGCCACATAATTGCTTTCTGCTCTGGGTGCAAAGGCAATCGGCTTCTCTTCACCTGTAGGCATGAAGGAGGAAACCACCGCCCCAACCCCGAGGGTGATGTGTCACATGCCAACTGCAGATAGATTCGGATCAAAATGTGTCAGGACTTCTGACTTGAGCAGTGCCTCCCTGGCTTTCACGAAAGCTTTCTCACACTGATCCTCCACTTCCACTTTTTATTGTGACACAGTAAATTATGTTTTAAAATAGTCGCCAGATATGGGACTGACCTTCTGTCGTAATTAGTAAGCATAAGAAAGATTGAAGTTGGTTAACATTCTGAGGTGAGGATGCCTTGATAATAGCTTTGACCTTAGAAGGCGACTTATGCAGTCCCTTGGTATCAATCACATGCCCCAGATATTTGATTGAAGATTGCAAAAATACTCATTTGTCTTTTCAGGCATTTAACACAAAATCTTCCAATCTCTGAAGTGTGACATGCATGTTACGGAGATGTTCTTCCTGGTTCTTCCCAGTATCCAAGATGTAATCCAGGTAACACTGGACTCGTTTATCCCGCTTAAAATTTCACCATAGTCCGTTGGAACAATGCCGCAGCTGAAGTGGTGCCAAATGGTCATCTTTTGTTTTGAAATCGCCCTTTTTGTGTCTCTTCTAGTTCATTTCGAGATATGAACCACTTGCTGCACCTGAGGAAGGAGCTGCGCTCCGAAAGCTCGTGTTTGAAACAAACCTGTTGGACTTTAACCTGGTGTTGTAAGACTTCTTACTGTGCTTACCCCAGTCCAACGCCGGCATCTCCACATCATGCATAAAGAATGTTCTCTCAAAGTTCTTTAGTCATTCACCTTTAAATCGTAGTTGTGGGGCGGCACGGTGACACGGTGGTTAGCACTGCTGCTTCACGGTGCCGAGGACCCGGGTATCGATGCCAGCCTCTGGTCACTGTCCGAGTGGAGTTTGCACATTCTCCCGTGTCTGCATAGGTCTCACCCCCACAGGATAGGTGGCACACAAAACTGCCCCTTAATTGGAAAAGGCAAAAAGAAATTGGAGCCCTCTGGTCTCTGTCCTGATCCCTCATGATTTAATATCGCCTCTGAACCTTCTCTTCTTCAAGAACAACCACAGCTTCTCCAGTCTTCCTCGTAACTGAAGTGCCTCAATCCTGGGACCATTCTGTTAACTTCTTTCTGCACCTTTGCCGATGTCTCCACATGCTTCACAAAGAGGAGAATCCAGAACTGCACCCCGCATTGCAGCTGAGGCTGAACCAGTTTTATTAAGGTTCACCATAACTTTTTTGACTGATAAACCCAGGAGTCTGCACACCTTTTTAATTACCTTCCCTATCCAACCTGCCAACTTCAATGGTTTCCAGATAACCTCAGGTTTAAAAAAATCTTTAAAATTATGTCCTTTGTTGTATATTGTGTCACCTCGTTCTTCCTGGCCAATTGATGCGGGGGGGGGGGGGGGGGGGGGGGGGGGGGGGCCGGAGGGGTGTCCATGACATGGTGTCCAGGATTAGGGGGGGGGGGGAGAAGGGTGTGTGTGTGTGTGTGTGTGTATGGGGGTGTGTGTATGGGGGGAGCATGTATGAGGGGTGTGTATGGGGGTTGTGTAGGGCAGTGCGCATGAAGGGAGTGCGCATGGGGGGATGCGTATGGGGGGATGCGTATGGGGGGATGCGTATGGGGGGTGTGTGTATGGGGGGTGTGTGTATGGGGTGTGTGTGTATGGGGTGTGTGTGTATGGGGGGTGTGTATGGGGGGATGCGTATGGGGATGTGTGTATGGGGGGAGGCGTATGGGGGAGATGTGTGTGGGTGTATATGAACTGAAATGAAAATTTGTACGGGGGGTGTATATATGGGGATGTATGTATTGGGGAGTGGTGTATGGGGGTGTGTGCATGTGGGATGTACGTATGACAGGTGGTGTATGGGGGGGGAGGTGTATGGGGGTCTGGGGGGGGTGTATGTGTATGGGGGTGGTGTATGGGGGGTCTGGGGGGGGTGGTGTATGGGGGGGGTCTGGGGGGTGGAGTATGGGGAGGGATCTGGGTATGGAGGGTTGTATGGGGGTCTGGTGTGTATAGGGGGTGTATGGGGGGGATGTGTATGGGGGGGGGCATGGGGGGATGTGTATGGGGGGGGGCATGGGGGGATGTGTATGGGGGTGGTGTGTATGGGGGGTGTGTGTGTATGAGGGGTGTGTATGGGAGGATGTGTATGGGGGGTCTGGGTGTGTGTGTATGGGGGGGTGGTGTATGGGGTGATGTGTATGGGGGGGTGTGTGGTGGGGTCTGGGTATGGGGGGTTGTGTATGGGGTGTGTATGGGGGGTGAGTGTATGGGTGTGTGTGTGTGTATGGGTGTGTGTGTGTGTATGAGGGGTGTGTATGGGAGGATGTGTATGGGGGGTGTGTGTGTATGGGGGGTCTGGGTGTGTGTGTATGGGGGGGTGGTGTATGGGGGGGTGTGTGGTGGGGTCTGGGTATGGGGGGTTGTGTATGGGGTGAGTGTATGGGGGTGTGTGTGTGTATGGGGGTGTGTGTGTGTGTATGGGGGGGTATATGTATGGGGGGGGGGGGGGGGTCCGGTCCGGGATCCTCTCCCGGGTTTACCTCCTCCTCCGGCTGCCTCCTGCTCCCAGCGCCCGGCTCCAGCTTGGCTCCGGAATCCCCGCAGCACCGACAGCTCCACGGCCTCCATGGTGTGAGCGTCCTGCTGCCGGTCACTCAGCCCCGCTCTCCATGTGCTGCCTCCCAGCCGCACTAAACAACCGCCATGACAGCCAGTCAGGGCATCCTGGGTAAGGGCTGTGATTGACAGCACAGAGAGGGAGGGAGTGTGTGAGAGACAGAGAATGTGTGTGAGAGAGAGAATGAGAGAGAGTGTGTGTGAGAGAGAGAATGAGAGAGAGAGTGTATGTGAGAGAGAATGTGAGAGAGAGAGAATGAGTGTGAGAGAGAGAGAGAATGAGAGAGAGAGAGAATGAGAAAGAGAGAGAATGAGAAAGAGTGAGAGGATGTGAGACAGTGAGTGTGAGAGAGAATGAGAGAGAGGGAACGAGAGAGTGAGTGTGTGGAGAGTGAGTGAGAGAGTGTGTGTGAGAAAGAGAAAGAGGGTGTGTGTATGAGAGTGAGAGAACGAGTGAGAAAGAGAGCGAATGAGAGTGAGACAGTGTCTGAGAATGATTGAGTGTGAGAATGAGAGAATGAGTGTGAGAATGAGAGTGTTTGTGAGAGTGAGTGAGAGAGTGTGTAAGAGAGTGAGTGAGAGAGAGAACGAGTGAGAATGAGTGAATATGTGTGTGTGAGAGAGAGTGAGAATGAGAGAATGTGTGTGTGAGTGTGATAATGTGAGGGAGAGAATGAGAGTGAGTGCGAATGAGTGTGCGAGATATGAGAGTATGAGAATGAGAGTGAATGAGTGAGAATGAGTGAAAATGAATGAGTGAGAATGCAAGAGTGTGAAAATGAGAGTGTGAGAATGAGTGTGTGAGAGAATGAGAGAGAGTGTGAGAATGAGAGGGTGAGAGAATGTGAGAATGAGAGTATGTGAGAATGAGAGCATGTGAATGAGAGAAAGTGTGTGTGAGAATGAGTGTGTGTGAGAATGAGTGTGTGAGAATGAGTGTGAGAATGAGAGGGTGAGAGAATGAGAGTATGTGAGAATGAGAGTGTGAGAATAAGTGTCAGAGTGTGTGTGTGTGAGAGTTAGTGTGTGAGGGTGAGAGTGTGTGTGTGAGAGACAGTTGTGTGAGTGTGAATATGTGTGTCAGTGTGTATGAGAGATAGTGTGTGCACATTTAAGGGAGAGTGAGAGTGTGTAAGAGAGTAAGAAAGTGAGAGTGTGAGGGAGTGTGTGAGAGTGAAGCAAGTGTATGAAAGATAGTGTGAGGTAGTGTATGAGTGTATGCGTGTATGTGAGTGTGAGAGAACGATTGTGAGTGTGAGAGTGTATGTGTGTGTGTGATAGTGTGTGAGATTGAGAGGGTGTGAGTGTGTGTAAGAGTAAGAGGGTGTCTGTGAGAGTGTGAGAAAGTAACAGAGTGTGAGCGTAAGAGAGAATCTAAGAGTGTGAGAGTGAGAAAGTGAGTATTTAAACGAGTGCTTGCAAGATAGTGAGTCTGAGAGAGTATGTGAGAGAGCAAGTGAAAGGCAAGATTGTGTGAGTGAGAGGCAATATTTAAGAGAGTGTGTGAGAGGGAGAGAGTCTGAGGGAGAAAGTATGTGTGAGACCTGCTCATTCTCCATAACCCCTCAACCCATTAATTAAAAATCTGTCTAACTTTTCCTTAAAATTACTCACTGTCCCAGCATCCACCACACTCTTGGATAGCGAATTCCACAGATTCACAACCCTTTGGGAGAAGTAGTTTCTCCTCATCTTAGAGTCATAGATGTTTACAGCATGGTTTTAAATTTGCTACCATTATCCTGGGACAATGACCTCTTGTTCTCGAATGCCAAGCTCAAACCCGGTTCCTGGTTCCGTGAGGCAGCTGTGCTAACCACTGAGCCACCGTGTCACCCTAACTGTTCAGTCTCTCTTCATAAGACAAGTCCCTCAACTCTGGAATCAACCCAGTGAGCCTCCTATGAATTGCCTCCAATGCCATGATATCCTTCAATTAAGGGGACCAAAATTGTGCCCAATTCTGCAGGTACAGTCTCACCAATGCCTTGCAGAGTTGCAACACTTCTTACCTTTAATCTCTATTCCTTTTGCTATAAATGCCAACAATCCATTTTCTTTATTATCTGCTGCACCTGCATGCTCGTTTTCTGTGACTCATGCACAAGGACGCCCAGATCCCTCTGCACCGGAGCACCCCAAAGTCTCTCCACATTTAATTAATAAGTAGCCTTCCCATTTTTGCGACCAAAAATGAACCTCGCACTTATCCACGTCAAACTCCATCTGCCACATTTTGACGCAATCACCTAACCTATCTATATCCAGTTGTAAAATTCTTATTTCCTCACTGCAACTTACGGTCCCGCCTATTTTAGTGTCATCTGAATATTTAGCTATATAACTGTCTATCCTTGTATCCAAGTCATTACTATAGATTGTAAATAGGTGGCGCCCAAGGACTGAACCCTGTTACACCCCAATAGTTACATCTTGCCACCCAGAAAAAGATCCATTTATCCCAACTCTATCTTTTGTCCATCAGCCAGTCTTCTGTCCAAGTTAATAAATTACCCCTTACCCCATGTGATCTAACCTTGTGAATTAACCTTCTGTACGTATAGATGTACCACATCTACAGGATCCCCATTATCTACGTGGCTTTTGCATCTATAAAGAACTCTAGCAAATTAGTCAAACATGATTTACCCTTCGTAAAACCATGCTGACTGATGGACTACTATTTGACTTCCCGTTTTAGGGGGTCAGTGTGTATGGTGGGGGAGTGGTCTAGTAGGGGAGAATCTTGGAATTGTTATTAGTGGGATAATTTAAAGGTAACTGTTTTACTTAAATACACTTGGATGAATTATATACTTGTGTTGTCCTATTTGCCTCACCAAAACATATCTGGGAAAAACGTTTTGAGTAATTAAGTTTTACAGACAACAGGGATTCTGGGTATTCAGTTGGAGCCTTGTCCGTTGGTGGCCATTTTTGGTGTTTCGGACTCGCTGGTGCTGAAGGCAGATGTCCTCGCCTTTGCCTCATTGATAGCCTGGAGACTAGTTCTGCTCAGGTGGAGGTCCCAGGCGCTGCCCAGTGCCTTGGTCGGGCTGTGATCTAATGGAATTTTTGTATTGTGAGAAGGTCAAGTACACAATGAGGGGGTCGGTGGAAGGGTTCTCCTCGAGATGGCAGCCTTTCATTTCTTTTTTCAGGGAGTTATTTACCGTCTGGGGAGGTGGGGAGCAGTTTGATTTCTGTTAAGTTTTGTTTGTTCTTGTAGGGGAAATTACTATTAATGGTATTTGGTGTATGTTATTGTTTTTTATCGTTAAAATGAAACTTTTCTTACTAAAGATATTTTTTTTTAAAGTGATGATGAAATGTTTCTGTTTATATTACTCCCAATCGTATACCTATCTGAGTGACCAGATTATGCAATAAAGACAGAAAATGCTGGAAAGACTCAACAGGTCTGGCAGCATCTATGGAGGGAGAAACAGAGTTAATGTTTCGAGTCCAATGTGACTCTTCTTCAGAACATCATTTTTGTCATATTGGGCTCCAAACTGTTTCTCTCTCTATAGATGCTGCCAGACAAAGAAATGAAAAATTAAAATGAAAATCACTTGTCACGAGTAGGCTTCAATGAAGTTATTGTGAAAAGCCCCTAGTCAACACATTCCGGCGCCTGTTCGGGGAGGCTGGTACGGGAATTGACCCGTGCTGCTGGCCTGCTTTAAAAGCCAGTGATTTAGCCCAGTGAGCTAAACCAGAGCAAAGAAAAGCACAGCACAGGAACAGGCCCTTCGGCCTTCCAAGCCTGTGCTGACCCGGTTGCCCATCTAACCTAGAAGCTTCTACACTTCCGGGGTCTGTATCCCTCTATTCCCATCCTATTCACATATTTATCAAGATGCCGCTTAAACATCACTATCGTGTCTGCTTCCACCACCTCCTCTGGCAGCGAGTTCCAGGCGCCCATTATCCTTTGTGTAAAAAACAAAACTTGCCTCGCACATCTCTAAATTTTACTCATCACACCTCAAACCCATGTCCCCTAATTAACTTTTCAATCCTGGGAAAAGGCTTCTGACTATCCACTCTCTATGCCCCTCAGTTTTGTCGACTTCTATCCGGTCTCCTCTCAACCTTTGTTGTTCCAGAGAGAACAAACCAAGTTTATCCCACCTCTCCTCATAGCTAATGCCCTCCATGCCAAGCAACATCCTGGTAAACCTCTTCTGTATCCTCTCCAAAGCATCCACATCCTTCTGGTAGTGTGGCAACTAGAATTGAACACTAAATTCAAAGTGGCCCAAGGTTCTATACAGCTGCAGCAAGACATGCCAATTTCTGTGCTCAAAACCTGAGTTTATCCAGCATTTCATGTTTTCACTTCAGATCTCCACAACCTGCAGAATTTTACTTTGATGCTGGATGATGTATTTAAATCACCTGAATCCACAACCTTGTGACTCCCAAGACTATAGAGCTGAGCTAGCACTGAATTAATTGTTAAATCAGACTCATCACGGCCTTGAGACGAGGAGATCAGAACATAGAGAAATAAAATATTTTTTAAAGTTTCATAAAAAGGTGACAATAGTTTAGGAAAAGTACAGGAGGCATTTGGTTACCATAATTCAACGTGATTTGAGCTGCTGTATTAAATATTTGTAAACATTTTGAAAAAGCCCTTTTTCATGAACAGTGGCTTTACTTTTTCACAACTAATGCCAACAATTTAGACTTTGGAATCAAAAACAATTTTTAAATGTGCGGACAACACTAAATTGGAGGAAATAGGCTGAGGAGAACTACAACAAATTACAAGGAGGCAAAATGCAAAAAATAATTTCACCAACGTGTAAGATGTTATTGAGAAGAAAAATAAAGGTCTAAATAGGATAGAGTAGCAAAGGAATCTCAGAGCACGCAAATCGCTTGAAACAGTGACACAGGTTACTCAGCCATAAAAAAGGTAAGCTATCCCAAAAAAGATTATTTCTAGAGGGATGGAATTGAAAACTAAGGATGCTAAACTTGCATCAAACCTTGGTTAAAACACAGTTGGGCGTATGGTTCTGGTTACCATATGAAAAGGATTTAGAGGCTTAGGCAGGATGCAAAAAAGATTTACATGGATACCAGAATTGCAAGATTATATCTATTGGGAAGGGATGAATAAGTGGTGCTTCATTTCCCATCACCTGTAGGACGATCTAATGGAGGTCTTTAATATTCTGGAAGTTTTTGAAGAGTGCATCCACGTCCACAGAGGCCTCCACTATAAAATGATCACCGAGATCAAATAGGCAATTTAAAATAAACTTTGTTTTAACCCAGTGTGGTAAGAAAATGGAAATTATTACCAATGAGAGTAGTTGAGATGAATAGTATGGATTCATTTAAGGGAAAGCTGAACAAGCATATGAGAATGGAATCAAGGGTTATCTTGATAGGGTTAGGTGAGAACGTTCAGAGCATAGACTGGTTGGATGAATTGGTGCTGTATATTCTATTCATATAACTTGTCATTCCCTTTCAGCGTTATCCCCTGGTTTTTCACTGGCAAATTTACTCCACATGTTGAATTTAAGGCATTTTTAGAGAGAATTTATTATAGCTGTTACCACCACCATTGTATAATTTGTGGCTTTGTCAAGTTTTCCTTCTGCATAAATTTGTTCAAGAACGCAAGGTGTACAAAAAGTTAATACATGGTGCTAAATTCTTTGTATTTCTACACTCAGGAAGCGTGATTTATGGCTTTATGGTATAACAAAGTAACAAAATCAGAAGCCAAGACTCAGATTAATAACACTAACTGAACCAAAGAAAATCTTTAAACAAGGAGAACACTTCCTCGAGACCTAGGACAAGAAATGGATTACTGAATTCTCTGCCCTATTGGCAGCTTGACCAGCAATGAAGGCGAGTGACTGATTATCAGACTTGGGATCTTGAGGTTTGAATTAGAATTTTTTCTTAGTATGCACAGATTTCCTTGTCTACATTGCCTCTTGTTGTCCAGAAAACAATTTCCCTTGAGAACACCTTATTGACTTTGCTTTGAAATATGCTAGAAAAAACAGAATGTAACCAGGTCTGGCTATTGGGAGACTGCAATCCACTCCCCTTCCTCTGTACGTTAACTGGAGCAGAGATGAGATGTCAGTTGACCCACAAGCATGATTAATATAACCACTGTTTATAAATGTGAGAAATGCCAATAAAAATATTTTTTTTCTAAAAATGATTAATATAACCAGTTGCCAGGGTTTCTGGACATATTCATCATAAACTATTACCCTCTGAAAATATGCCTGATTTACTTAATTTAACAAGAAATGTTTATGTTGTTATTTCCTGTACTACCATCTGCATCTTTGCAAGTTACACTCTAGACTCTATGCGTTGACTTTAACTTTCTCCTAGGCTGAGAATTGTCAAAATTGAAGGACTGGCAGATAAATGTATCTACATTAAAATTTCAAACCCCTTTTTGGATATGCAATGTCAACAGTACACCTCTTGCATCAACATCTCATTGCTTTCCCAAACTAGGTCTTGTATCGTGTCATAAGAAATCTTTCCTGAGACACTCATCTCTAACCAGGGAGAACAGTACCAACTGATCCATCCACTGTGCACTTTGTTTATTTGCAGACACACTGCCATCATTGTGCTTTGCAATACAATAGCATTTATTAAAAACATTTGATAATCTACATCATGTACAAAAGTGTAGTATTGAGTCGGCAACTAAAGAAGTAGTCAAAATGTAGAATACCAATTTTGACATTTCAATACTGAAGAAATTCTCAATATTATAGTTGCAAGATCATTTAGCACTTTCCAGATAATTTCTTTTTCATGTTATTTATCTGTACATCCCACTTTATTTTGTGCTCTTAATCTGGCATGCAACACGAGGGAAACTTGTAAATCCCTCACACGAGCCATACAAAACTTAATCCAGTTTGTAATCAGAAGTTTAATGACAGTGCAACAATAGTAAGAGTGCAAGTGTAGACTGGCACAGCAGTGCCAGTGTAGCATTGCCCTCGTGTCACACTTAATTGGTCATCTTGAATGACCCATACTGGAAACTATTGGATCAAGCGTAGGACATGTCACTAAATTAAATGTGTGACTCAGGTGGAACTCCTTTTGCACCGTATAGAACCCAAATGGCTTCACAGATTAGAGAATCAAGTCATTCCATGTTGGTGTGTAAACTTCAAATGATAAGCTGGAGATCATTTTCCTGGATCACGGTCTCATCCGGTAATTTTACTAGACCCTGGCTAATGTTTGGGCAAGGATATTTCTGCCAATTAGAGCATAGCTGTTGTGACTCTTTTTATCGCTCGTTGTTGGGCAGAGCCTCCGATGCCAAATAAGCAATTGCTGAACTGAGCTTATATAAGGGACAACTCCAGGTGGAATTAAGATCTGGTTGTTCACCTTCAGATTGAATTTTCAGATTCCTAATTTTGCAGAGAACTCTCCCACTGTAAGATATGTCCAGAGGGATCCAGGTATGTGAATAAATTATGCTCCTGTTTCTATGCACATCAGGCACCAATGTTATTTTGCTGCCTGTTGAATGAGGGTAGTAGGCTTTGTTTTCTTAGTGTGTGCATCTTAACTAGTCTGCACTGTTGTTTTGTAGTTTCATATAACGTATTGGGAGACCACGCAAGTTGTCTTCCAAGAGACTAACAACACCTGTAAAATTTAAGTTAAAGATATAGCTGATAATCTTCAGAACACTTTAGGATGGGTGAACTGAAATGATATTTGAACAAATACAGAATATCAGCAATGTCAAGACACAAAATACACTTGCCTTAATCTCCGTTGGGATTACAAACTTTTAAGGGGAATTTATGGCAACCAAACTATTTAAGTCATTCCAAAATATTCTGACTGTTTGAATCATTTCAGAAACATCACAGTGCATCAGTGGACAGCATTGTTTGGTAATCCAATTCCATTTCTTCACTGATTTAGCGGCAGTAATGTTCTGTGATTTACTCAGCGAGCCTACTGGAGATAATTTGATTCCAGAAGCCCCTGGAAATCTGCCAAGTCTTCTCTTTCCCCAAACAAGATTTTGTTAATAAGAAGCCTTTCTCCTAGTCCAGATTAAAGTAGTGTTGACCACTCCATTCACTTGCAGGCTCAACCCCCGATGCTCATGTACCCTGACAACCTTTAGAATAAACACCGAATAATTACAGTCTTATGCTTGATTTATACCAGTGAAAAGATACAAATTGACAGTAGGCAAAATGCTGCCAAAAGGTCAATAGGTTGGTACTAAAACAATAATGAACTCACTGTAATACATTAGTGCTTGTGGTTAATTGGCAAGTCATATTAAAATAACTGACATTCCTTTTGCTTGGCGACCTAAGACAGCCTCACAAACTAGGTCTGTAATTCATCAATAGTTTTTCTTGTGCCTTTTGCAAGTAAAACGCACTATTCAATCAGCTTTAGAACAAAATGTCTCTCAGACATCTGAGGAAGTCTCGAGTCCGCCAGAAGAAAATGGACAAGAAGCACCCAGAACAATCTGTCCAATTTCTGTGAACAGTGCCAAATTGGTATCTCCAGGTGTATGATTGAGATTTGAATTTTGCTGCACGTACCTACATCCTACCACTATATGGAAGAATAGCAACAATGTGCCGGTCACCTCAAAACACCTGAAACAAATGTTTTTCCTTTGTCTGTCCCCAGGTTAGTGGATACTCAAAATGCAATACAATTTGATTCCCGCAGTGTTTCATAACTTCAGAGTCCAATATGCATTTATGTGAACCAAAGCAAGTTATATTTATTAAAAATGTATTTAAGACTCATCATAAAAACGTTCATGAAATCAGTAATTAACAGTACTGTTAACGTACCAGTAATCAATCGTAGCTGTATAGAATGTCCATTCATCTTTTATTGAAGTTACAGGAGTTTGTAGAAATTTAATATGAGCAATGAATATGGCCAAACATCATTTTGGAGGGAAAAGATGGAAGGGGGGGGGAATGAAGGGGGCTATCAACCTAGGATCTGTATTTTTAAATAAGCGAAGTATCTATAAGGGTGACAATATATTCCTGGTTACAACTGTCCTCTAATGGGCAAAACTGAAAATTAACATTCGGTAAACATTCTAATGTATTTCCCTTATATCAGTGATTTATCAGTTTGTCATCAGTGTATACATGAACAATTTTTTTCAAACATACCATGTAGTGGTTATGTCACAATTGAAAAATAAAAGCACAAAAAAGTTTACACTCTTTTACAGGTAAATAAAAGATCATATTGATTTAAACGGTTTTACCTTTAAGGGCATAGCATAGTTCAATTTTATTACCTATTACATAATTAGCTTCTTACATACAAATATTGACAAAGTTTGGCTTGTGCTTCAAAGCCTCGAGTCTTTCAAGTCCGCGCAATGCAGATCATAATTTGACATCGCCAGGGGAGAGATCTCTGCTGCTGCTGCTGCTGGGCTTTTCTTCACCCTGCGATGCAGCTTCTGTTTCACCAGTTGCAGATTCGTCATTTTTCTCCACTGTCTCATCACACTCTGGCTCAAGGCCCTCGGGGCAGGGAAGCTTCAGCAGCTCTTCACGTAGCTGTGCAGTATGCCGCTGAAAGATAATCAGACAGCACTTAGCAGTGAAAGGAAGTATGTGACAGATGTTTAGTTGGTAATATTCTTTCTGAATATTCTCAAAAAAGCGAACTAAATAATTAATGGAATTTCTGAAATCAGGACGGTTCAAGTGAAAAATGCCATCCATTCTCCTTCCCATTTTGTTTGAAAGCAACAAAAGGCTATTTAATTTAGACAGGTATTGATCACAATCAGGATGACAGGAACGACATGGAATATTACGGAAAAATAATCAGAGAACTCTCCTGTTGCTAAATCAGCTCATTAAGTTTAAAAAATCTTTAATTCCTTAAAAATCAATAAATCGGACTTCTGGTGGCGGCTATGAAGGAGTAAGTCGCACATTTAGTGGCTCCCGCTTTGGTCGGACTTTTGGACCTTTCCCCCCGATTTTCTACCGGACTTGAATTGTAAAACTGATGACAGAGGCAATTGTGTACTGAATTCCCACTTCGGTGCATGGAGAGAAGGACTAGAAGTGCTCTTAAAGACAGAAACAGAAAGACAGAGAAGGCTTTGGGCTGAAGCTGCAGCAGGAGACAGCATGGCGGAGGACCCGACCTCTGGTTTGTCGAACCAGCGATCAACGGAGATGCTGATGCAAATTATTCAGGAAGGCTTTGCTAAGCAGAAACTGGACTGCATGGACCCGATAAAAGGGTCAATTGAGCGGCTGGAGCTTAGATTGGACGGCCAAGATCGGGCGATCCAGAAAGTAGAGAAGGCGCTGGCTGAGCAGGAAGAGCATCAAACTGCGGTGGAGTTGGAGGTGGGGATTCTGAGAGACCAGCAGAAGAAACTCCTGGAGAAGGTGGAGGACCCAGAGAACAGGTCCCGCCGGCAAAACTTGAGAATCGTTGGGCTCCCGGAGGAGTCCGAAGGAGTGGACGCTGGGGCATTCATAGCGGGTATGTTCGAGAAGCTGCTGGGGGAGGGGACATTCTCCCGACCCTTGGAGGTGGACAGGGCTCACAGAACACTCGCGAGGAAGCCGCGAATGTTCTGCTGACAAGGGAGGGACTTGGGCGAAGGGACAGAGAAGGTTGGTGGCAGAGGCTGCCTGGGGTTGGACCGGTGGAGGCGCGGAGCATGGGCTGGAGGCGGGCCCAAAAAAGGGGATGATTGATCTGCGATTGGGGGGGCAATGAGCCCCCCAACTAGGCTGATCACCTGGAATGTTCGAGGGTTAAATGGGCCGGTCAAGAGGGCACAAGTGTTTGCGCATCTTAGGGGACTGAAGGCGGACGTGGTAATGTTGCAGGAGACGCACCTTAGAGTAACTGACCAGATTAGATTGAGGAAAGGCTGGGTCAGTCGGGTCTTGCACTTGGGACTGGATTTAAAGCCTAGCGGGGTCGCGATCCTGATCAATAAGCGGGTGGTGTTTGAAGCGGGTAGAATAGTCTCGGATATAGGAGGTCGGTACATTATGGTCAGTGGGAAACTGGAGGGGGTGCAGGTGGTATTAGTAAACGTGTATGCGCCAAATTGGGATGATGTGGAGTTTATAAAGAGGATGCTGGGGAAGATACCCAACCTGGATCCGCACAGGTTGGTCATGGGAGGGGACTTCAAAACAGTTATTGACCCTCGCTTGGACCAGTCAAGCTCGAAAGCAGGCAGGCTTCCAGCAATGGCAAAGGAACTAAAAGGGTTCATGGAGCAGATGGGGGGGTGGATCCATGGAGATTTGGGCAGCCGAGGGTGAAGGAGTTCTCCTTCTACTCACACGTGCATAATAAAGTGTACTCCCGGATCGATTTCTTCATTTTGAGCAGGGGCTTACTGGCAGGGGCGATGGACACGGGGTACTCGGCAATCACAATCTCAGACCATGCTCCACACTGGGTTGACCTGCAGGTTGGTAAAGACAGTAACCAGCGCCCGCAATGGAGGTTAGATGTAGGACTTTTGGCTGACGAAGGGGTGTGCGAGCGGCTGAGGAAATGTATCCAGAACTACCTGCAGGTCAACGACACGGGGGGAATTTCAGCAGCGGTGGTCTGGGAAGCACTGATGACGGTGGTCAGAAGGGAGCTGATCGCTAACGGGCCCATAGGAAGAAGGTGGACAGGGCAGAGATGGACCGACTGGTAAAGGAGATACTACAGATCGATTGGAGGTATGCGGAGACCCCAGAGGTTGAACTTTTAAGGGAATGGCTGAGGCTACAGGCGGAGTTTGGCTTGTTAACTACGGGGAGGGCGGTGGAGCAGCTGTGAAAGGTGAGGGGAGCGATCTATGAGCACGGAGAGAAGGCCAGCAGAATGCTTGCACAGCAGCTTAGAAAGAGGGAGGCAGCCAGGGAGATAGTAAAGTGTAATTAAGGGTGGGCAATAAATGTTGACCTGGCCAAAGACTCTCGCATACCAAACACAATTTTGCAGTAAAGTGTAAGGAAAGGTTTTGCTAAAGCTGTATGTAGATGTAATTAATTTAGGCAGCCCTACCTTCAAAGCAGCTGCATGATGAGACATGGTCCTGCCAACCCGCTTGTCGCTGCTATACTGTTGAATATCGGCAATCCACTCTTCACACTGGGCCATAACTTCAGCTCTCTTCAAGTAAAAATGTTTGTGTATGACCTGGAACAAAGAGATTCAGAGCAAAGGTAAAACATCACACACTTGGGAGAAACATTACACAGCAATAATACAACCAGACCAATAATACAACCAGAGGGATCCCATCGAGAGACAAATAAGTAACATCCTCAAGGAGATTCGTCATGAACAGCAGAGATGTGAGAAGTTCCTATTGATCTAAATCACTGTCTTCTTGTTGGAATAGTTATTTCCCATTTAATTCCAGTAGGTGTTTGCATTAGAAGCTCCACTATTGTATTATTTTTTTAATAAGCTCCATATTCGAGTGCATTCATAGCAGTCAGTTTTCCCCATTTTACAACAATATTAGGTTGTTAAAGAAAAGGAGCTTTGTGAAATGATTATTGGCTTGCTTCGGAATGTGGCGACTAGGGGCTTTTCACAGTAACTTAATTGAAGCCTACTCGTGACAATAAGCAATTTTCATTTCATTTCTTCTCCCAGCTATTTCTCAGCTTTCTTTTTACGCTTTTCTTTGACCTTGCATTTTCTCATAATGAAAGCGATCAACAAGAAAATAAGGTGCATTGCACATCACCATGCTGCTAACAAGCTGGCTTGGCAAGGGATCTCTCATTTATAAAATCAAATCATCACAAACCACAAAAACACTCAGAATATTACACTGAAGCTTGATTCACGTCATCACAACCATGCATTGTGTTGTTTAACATGCAGGGTCTGTTTTCCAGACTTGGTTCACATCCAACTCTTTGCATTGCCCACTGGGAAGTGCCCGCTATTTTTATTGTTTTTGAATGTTGCCTCAGGTTCTTCTAGACCACTTCCCACTTTGGCTAGAGCCCCGCCCCCCTCCTTATATCTGGATTTTGCCTATTTGCAGCAATGACATTGCCATGCATTGGCTTTGAGGACTCCAAGGAGGTGCAGGCTACAAGATCGGATTCCCCAGTAGCAAATGTATGAATGAAGGCCACTACTGACAATTTTTTTTTGGGGGGGGGGGGGGGGAAGAGAGGAGGTGTCAAGGATTCCCAGGCCAGTCTCGTTTTCACAGAATCTGTCCAGACTGGTTTTCACAGAATCTGTCCAGAGACTTTTGCCTGTTCCTCTGATTAAACTGCACATCTTTGACTGCTCTGTAGTCCAGTATCACTGTGAATAGTACTATTATTCAAATCACCACCTTCTGTTGGTTTAACTCAGAACCAGCAAAGCGCACAAAGTAACCATTAAATTTTTGACATATTCAGCACTCCTAAACCACTGTCTCATTAGTAAACTGGATTATAATTATATATATGTATATTACTTGGTAATATAAATTGTTATTGGGTATCAGAAAAATGGTTCATGCTTGAATGTTTATCCAGTGCTTAAAAACTGAATCTTAAGAACATTTAAATCCTCCACCATAGCTAGTTCATAATAGCCAATGTAGTTGAACTAACTACCCTATCAATTCACATATGCACCTACAAAGATTGCATTCCATAAACTATCATGGAATAATCAAAATAATCCGCATATTAGCTGTTCATTACTGTAATAAAGGACAATTTTATCAATAGATTTACTTTGGTCAAGGCTCAATGCTGCCATATTCAGAAGGCTCAGGCAGACCACTGAAATTGATAAGTGGGCCCTTATAAATGTTGGCACAGCATGAATCTGTATATTTGCCCCAAACTCCACATAATCTAGCTTTCGTCATAAGGCACAGAGAGAGGGAAGGTGAGGCACACCCCCAGACTCCCCTGTCCACAGGATAGGCAATTAAGATGCAAGTCAGCAACACATGCTCTTCAATCTATTCCAGCAACTAGCAGAACAGTCAGCTGCCCTAGAGATGTTAAAATAAATAATTGTAGACAGATTTAATGGAATTAAAAATGGCCAGGCAAGTTCAATTTGTAATGTCACCAGTTTTCATCCTAAATGGCGACCCAAATAAATCACTTTATATTTGCATGTTATTGTTTACACCAAGCCCCTCAATAACACAGGTCACATTGAAGTGCCTCATTCTCGCTATTTCTACTGTCCGTTAGTACGCATCGAATTGTATTCTAAATGTACAATATTTAAACAAGTGCAGTGATTTTTAAGTGATTCGCTGCAAACTCTCTGAAGTTAAATCAAAAGTATAGTTTATTCACACATTCAAACCCAGAGAACGGTCACAACCTCATTCACACAAAAAAGGAGAAAATAGGAAAGAGGAGTTTTTACAACGATGAATAACTTTTAGAAAAATAGCCATGGATATGGACATCGGTTCATATGATTGTCAGAGTACAGTGGGGAGCTACAGTTCAAATGGGTTCAGCTAACTGAAGTGGGATCTGCTGAATTCCTTTAAACTTGTTGGGGCTGATAGACAGAGACTTGGGTCTGTCAGCAGGCAATGGCAGGAATCTTCCAAAGAAGCAGACTCAACAGGACTTAGATTCGATGCAGGCTGTTGGTCAGCCTGGAATCCTGCTTTGATGCTTACAGGCTGGGGTTTGAACAGCAGACTGAGTTGCGAACCTAGAAATGTGATATTAAAACGTTTCAAAGGCTAGAAGCTTAGCTCATGTGATATTGCCCATTGATAAGCCAGTTGCAGGCTAACAAGTAGTTCCTCTGCCGCTGGTTAAAATCCATTCTTCACCTTTTACTTTTAAATTTAGAGTACCCAATTCATTTTTTCCAAGGGGCAATTTAGCGTGTCCAATCGACCGACCCTGCACATCTTTCGTGTTGTGGGGGTGAGACCCATGCAGACACAGAAAGGATGTGCAAACTCCACACGGACAGTGACCCAGAGCATGGATCGAACCTGGGACCTCAGCGCCGTGGGGCAGAAGTGCTAACCACTGTGCCACCGTGCTGCCCTCTATTCTTCACCTTTGTGATAGATGGTGGCTCTTAGCATTGCTGCAGGTACAACAGATTTTGATGGCTCTCACCAGGCTGGGGAAACAGATTGTTTGCTGGCCTTGGTTTTGAGATTGTAATATGTCCTCACAATGAGGGGCATCAGATTCCACAAGGATGAGCAAGGGTTGAGCTTTTTGTCCTGTAACAGCCTTTGGATATTTCTAGAAACTGTAGCCAACTTATGAATCACGTGATCTGTAGCAATCATCCTTTGGTTTAGCGAGGTGCACGTTTTAATTAAACAAACGGGCAAGGTTTGATTTAAACAATTATGATCTCTTTCTTCTCTAAGGATTACCCTCTGGTGATCGGTCTGCTTTAGCCAATTACAGGCTTCCCTTTTGTTTAGCCCTCTATTTCAGCATCATCGCTTATTTCACTTTTAACTGATTCGCGTTAAAGTTATTCCATTACAATAAACCAAACACGGACATTGGCTCTTCCGGATGTGCATGGTTCAGTGATTTATGAACTTGAAGACATTTACTTTTTCCGAATTATTTTGCGTATCTGTACATTAGTTCCACTAAAACCTTCAAAGATTACACCGCTTGTACAGAAATCAAACCTAAATTTCTACAAGTCTTCCAGTTCAGTGCATTACAGCCTGAAGCAATGGGCTGGAAAACCATTCCCAGGTTTCATGCCATGAGTTGAGGAAAAACAATTCCTGCAAACCTTTCCCCTTCTCTACAGGGTGGCTGCTGACCTCTGCTGGAAACAACACCGCCCCCCCCCCCCCCCCCCCCCCCCCCCCAAAAAATAACTCTGTTTGTTTTCTGATATATTAGGGAAGAGAAAGTTTTAAAAAGGAAAACAAGTTCCTACAAATTAAGTTTTGGATTAATGTTTTTTCCTGATCAAAATTCCTCGTGGCTCGGAATCAGTCAAATGATAAAGCAGATTAACTCCACAAAACTGTTTTTTGGTTGCAAAAAAGACTGTTCAAATCTTCATTAGCTGATTAGGCGGTGCTCCTGCACGTCCACGCCCAACCTGGAGTTCATTCAATTAAATTATTTACCATTAAACTACAACCACAAATGACATCCCCTCAAATCCAGCAAGGCTCAATAAGCAAATTCACTTCATTTATTAATCAATTAGAGAATTAATTTCACGCATCAGAAACCTTTCATTCATAATGCCACAGGGCTAATAGTTCTTCATGAAACTACAAACAAAAGTTCAGGCATTAACTTTTTTTAATGCAGTGAATAAGGTGGATTACTAAAGGTCTAGTGCAGAAGTAAGATTTCTTTTGCTGACTTTCCCATTTGGAGATTTAGCCCCACATGTACTCCTTTCTTTCAAAGCAACAGTACAGACTAGAACAGCGGCTTCAGAAACTCTTCTTTGCTTGTGTTCCCCTCTGGAGATTTGTTTTCAAAGTTTACTGCTGGTGACAATAACAATATCTCTGTCCTGGTGCAGTGCTTGTATATGGTAAAAAGCTATGTCTTTTGAGTTGTTCAGCTGAAATCTTCAGTGAGGTTCAAAAACGACATAACAAGAAAAACCTCTTACATAATACTCATTCTCCAATCACACCTCTCCAGCTCGAGGCACAAAGCCTTTTGTCACATATTGGAAGGTATCGTTAGTTAATCTTTCAGACAATAATAATAATAATAATCTTTTATTGTCACAAGTATGAAGTCACTGTGAAAAGCCCCTAGTCGCCACATTCCGGTGCCTGTTTGGGTAAGCTGGTACGGGAATTGAATGCGCGCTGCTGGCCTTGTTCTGCATTACAAACCAGCTGTCTAGCCTACTGAGCTAAACCAGCTCAGTGGGCTAGACAGACTAAAGAGTGGACAATCTTGTGACCATTCTCAAATCTACCGAGGATAGTTCCCTCTCTCCCCAAGTGGCAAAATGTTACAAAGTCAAAGCTGTAGCCTTGATATCACAAGCTCATGTTGTACACATTTGAAAGCATAAGACTGGACATATGATCAAAAATAGTGGAAAACAATGCTCATTGGTTTAGGTTTGCGGGGGGGGGGGGGGGGGGGGGGGTGGGTGCGCGAGGCAAAGAAAGGTGCTCAGTTTCCGGTAAAGTTGCCATAAATCCAGATGACCATAGGCTGCTTTCCTCTTTGAGGGAAGGAGCTGACTGGTGATGATTTAACACGAGGATCACCACACCTCAGACGAGAGGCAAGGTTGAGAAGGTGGGGCCTTCATGAATCAGTTTCAGCATGTGATAGATTTTATTAAACCAGCCACATAGGTGTTTCTAGACGATGGGGCAGGTTACTTACCAAAAGTGACTTCAATGTGCTGCTCTCCCCTCTATCATACTTTTAGTGTTGGACTCCAATGAGTAGTTTTATCCGCCTTGGTTACTTTGCTGGAATAGCATACTAAAGGGGCATTGTATTGTCAGGTATACTAAAGGGTGCATTGTATTGTCAGGTATAGTAAAGGGGGCATTGTATTGTCAGGTATAGCAGTGTCAGGGCAGGGGAGGCACATATATCATTATACATGGTGGCTTTAACTATCCAAGTGCTCTTGAAAAATTAAATATGCAGGAAACTGATCTGGACATTAGCAGCATTTGGGGCACTGAGAAAAGGGATCAGCAAAAGGTCACCATCAAGAAAGCATGAAGGGTACATTACTCTTACGTAAACTGACTGAAAACAAAACTTGGTATTGTGCCATCTGAAATTGAATATGCATTTTGGTATCTACTGTTTTGGGATGAAGGGCTAATTTTATGAAAAAAGATTTAATAGCTTGTGCCTAAACTCATTGGAGTTTAGGAGAATAAGAGGTGATCTTATCGAACCATAAGGTCCCTAGGGGGCTTGATAGGATGGATACCAGGCAAGCCATAAAGAATCAGTATCTACAGAGATGAGGGAACATTACGAAATGTACTCTATGCATACAAATGGAATTAAAATGCGTGTGTGGGGTGATGGAATGGAAAAGGTGCAGAGTAGGATGGGAAAAGGGGCACTAAAACATTGTCTATGATTAACATTTTTTGACTGAAGATGTGAATAATTATTTGTTTCTGTAAGCACTTTAGACCTTGATTATGGTTTTGTAGGTTTAAATTTTCCCAATTTTCTATTCTTGGAGCAGGTTACAATCTGGCATCTGTAAACTAAGCAAGTTAGAAAAAAAACCCTTCAAAAACGTAACTAAATTAAAATTGTAAAGGACAATTGAAAACATTTGACACATGTGGTATTGCCATTTTCTCCTTAAAGCTTTTTGTCATCTGAATTGTAACTGAGTGAGCACTGTTCAGCATACACCCACAGATTCATCACTTTGCTACAATGCCATGCGTGACAATAACTCAATGGTGCTATTATCTTACCTTTTTACACTTAAGTAAATTAACCTAGCAACCATCTTGAACCAGGTCTCTGTGGTATACTAAACAGTTTCACTTCACCTTTAATTTAAACATGAACAAATCAATTTTGTTGATTTGCTATAAATCGGTCAATTCTCAACCAAAAAAAAATCCCGGTTTTAAAAAAGAAATATATTGAACAGAATCAACATAGAGTGGCACGGTGGTGCAGTGGTTAGCACTGTTGCCTCACAGCGCCAAGCACCTGGGTTTGATCCCGGCTCCAGGCCACTGTCAGTGTGGCGTTTGCACAGTCTCACCATGTCTGCGTGGGTCTCACCCCCCACAACCCAAAGATGTGCAGGGTAGGTGGATTGGCCACGCTAAATTGCCTCTTAATTGGAAAATTTATAAACATAGTCAACATAATGACTATCCTAAACCAGGCACATATTTAGAGAACACTGAACAAGCTAGCATAAAATCTTTCTATATTAGCCAAGTCTTATTATACAAAAATCCAGTCTTCAACACAATATAATTGATTGCACCGTTGGTACACAGACAATACAAATTAACTACATTTATAGGCCTGTATTGTATTTGGCTTGGTTCAAACTAGCCTTCTACATATGTAATATTTTATCTTTAACAGATGACTAGTAGTGACAATGTAATTACCAAACTTGCGATCATTACATCACTTGGCATGTCCTTCTAAACAGAAATTTAAGCAGATCCAATTTAGTGATTAATGTCTAAACCATCTATTTTGAAAAGCACATGGAAATTGGAGGTGGTCTTTTGGCAAGTATAATATTGCTGAAGAGGGAAACATATTGCTAAAGCTTTAGTCTAGCACTCATCAGGACAAATATGAGAATACCTAATTTCAAACAATCACAACAATTCATACTACAGGAGAAAAGAGTGCGGATTGGCTTGCCAAGTCAATTCTGATTGGCAGAGGCATTGCAATGGAGAAAGCACCAGGGAATTATGGACTCCTGAAGCTCTCAGGTAGTTTACAAAATGCACAAGGTTTGAACTTATTCTTCTTCTTGAATGTAGGTTGCTTCCAACGAGCATAAGCAAGCCCAAGCTCAACTGATTATCTTAAATTGGCTGTGTATGTAGCTATGAGCACACTCAGGATTGTTAAACAAGTGCTGCCCAAGCACAATATCATACCTAACAGCAGACATTTTGTTTTGGGATTTGCAAGCACAGGTTGATTGAGTAGTGTCGAGTCTGTATCATACAAATAACCAAAGGAACGCACTGTTTGATTCAATCAACCAATCACTGGGATGTATGGCCTATAATACCTGGCATCACACCTGCAATAAAATACATACACAACTTTGCACAATTGTGTGGTCGGCAGAAAGTCTTTTGGGAAACCCCCTCCTGATGCCGGGTTGCTCAAAGTGTCCTTAACAGTGGAAACTCCACAGCAGGAGGCATGAGAAAAATGTGCCATTTGCATTTCATCAGAGCCATCACTAAATTCTAGTGTACTCGGGGATAATTGATGTCAACTGGTTGAATGAGCCTAGACAACGTCCCGCCATGAACGGACAAGATTCCCCACATTGGCCTATTCTGCCAATTAAATACTGGAGGTTTTCCCACTACTGGGAGACTGACTTGTACCTTCTCCCACAATGAAATGGGCCAGGTTGTCATGTTTCCCACACCACTATTCTTGATTAAATTTCACCCAGGGTATCATTGCTTCAAAACATGATATTGCCCTATGCTGTATCTTAAACAGCATTATTTTAAAAACTGAGAGTCTGAAATTGTATTCATAAATATGAATTTCTCCTGATCTAATTTTATGGGCAGCTCTCTCCAAATGTGTGTTATACAATCTCTAGAATGTAGAAGGGGGCCATTCGGCCCATCAAGTCTATACCGACCCTCTGAAACAGAAACCTACCCAGGCCCACTCCAATGCCCTATCCCCATAACCCCACCTAACCTGTACATCCCTACACTAAGGGGCACTTTTATCATGGCCAATCCACCTAACCTACACATCCTTGGACTGAGAGGGGAAACCAGAGCACCCGCAGACATGGGGAGAAAGTGCAAACGCCACAGTTACCCAAGACTAGAATTGAACCCTGGCATTGTGAGGCAGCAGTGCTAACCACTATGCCCAGTAGATACAGGGTGACAGAGTGATTAGCACTATTGCCTCACAGTACCAGGGACCCGGGTTCAATTCCAGCCTTGGGTAACTGTGTGGAGTTTGCACTTCCTCCCCATGGCTGGGTGGGTTTGCTCCAGTTACTCGGGTTTCTTCCCACTGTCCAAAGATGTGCAGGTTAGGTGGAGTTACGGGGATAGAGCGGGGAGTGGGCCTAGGTAGTGTGGTGATATGCATCACTGTAGATACACAAGGGGTTAATGTAAGTACACGTACATTAGCTAGACACAAGAGGGAGCACCAAAGACATGACACACAGACACTCAACCAATAAGTCAGTAAGATAGGACACGACCAATGGGCATTCACGATACACACAGAGGTGACACTACCACAGGGGGCATTACACCAACCCATATATAAAGGACACAGCACACATGATCTTCCTCTTTCCAGTGGAGACACTGAGTACACAGGGTTGATTCAACATCAAACCCACCACGTGGATTGTAGCAGACTGGTTTGTCAGTCTGAGTAGCTATAGAAGGATTAACAGGAGAGTCGGAGAATTGTAAATAGTTTTATAAACGTGTTGAAGTTATCTCCACGTCTGAACCTTCCTTTGTCAGAGTGAACATCAAGGAAGCAGCTTATGCTACGCCAAGAGCATAACAAGACAGGTAGGGTGCTTTTCATTCTCCCCATGTCTGCGTGGGTCTCACCCCCACAACCCAAAAGATACGCAGGGTAGGTGGATTGCCCACTTTAAATTGCCTCTTAATTGGAAAAATTAAAATAAATAAAAGGTAGGATGCTCTTTCAGAGGGTCGGTGCAGACTTGATGGGCAAAATAGCCTCCTTCTGCACTAACAATTCCATGGTTCAAATGTGATGGTCTGGCACTGGGACCAAATCCACTGACGTAATGCTTGGTAAATGCATCAATGCTGGAGTAAATCAATGAACCTGTTGAGGCCAGCATCTCTTAATTTCATCAACAGTCAAAAAGAAACACCACAGGAAGTGTTTTAATTCCAATTTCCCTTAATAGCACTCCTGCAAAATTGAAGCAACATTATCTTTCATGATGGTCAGTTTCTTTATTGTAATTTAATCCAGAATACAAAGAGAAGCAATGATGAGCATGAAAATCATATTAACATAACAAATAGATGGGAGACAGGTTTTAAATGACATTTAAAAAAATATAGTCAGTTATTGTGATCTGGCAGGCAGCATGGTGGCGCAGTGGGATAGCCCTGCTGCCTCACGGCACCGAGGTCCCAGGCTCGATCCCAGCTCTGGGTCATTGTCCGTGTGGAGTTTGCACATTCTCCCCGTGTTTGCGTGGGTTTTGCCCCCACAACCCAAAAGATGTGCAGGGTAGGTGGATTGGCCACGCTAAATTGCCCCTTAATTGGAAAAAATGAATTGGGCACTCTAAATTTTTTTTAAAAGTTATTGTGATCTGGAACATACAATCTGAAAAAGATGGCAATCCGAAAAAGATGGCAAAAGATGAGGAATTGGGTAAATACTTTAAGTGGAAAAACTCTGCAGGACTATACAGGAGAAAGCAGGGAAGTAGAACGAAATTGATTACTCTTTCAAAGAATCAGCCCAGCTACAATGGTTAAATGTGCCTCTATCTATTGCATTCTTCCATTATTCTAAGTACTTTGGCTAAATTCTACATCAAATCTAAGGAAGTGAAAGGCTGTAAATGGATTAACAGGGTGGTGACGACTTGCAAAAAAGAACCCCCAAAAAAATGATTTGTTTTGTAGAAAGAACTTTAGATAAATAAATTTGTAATGTGCCCCCCCCCCTCCTTTTCAATTATAGTATGACAGACACCTTACAGTATGTTGCCATCTGCTTGCGAAGCAAATGGTCTTTGAAATAAAATAGCACATTACACAAAGAACTTCCCAAGCTTTGAAAAAATATTTCACTGCATTTTCAACATTTACAATTTCAAGCATCAATTTTAGATCACTGCCTGCCCAAAGTTTAAATGAAACATACCTCTTTAAAGCATGGCGAGGGGTTTCTTATTTGTTCAAGCATGGCCCACTTGACGGTTGCTTGTCTTATATTTCCATCGTACTCTCTGGAACTCTGGGTGCCACTGGGTGTTCCCCTTGACCTCTCGTAGCCAGGTTCATTAAAATAAGGCTCCGCCACCAGTATCAAAGACTGGATTGACACTAGCACCTGTAACAAAAGAGAGGTTTCACATTTTGATTACTGGGGTTTGGGCAAGAACTAACTCGGCTGCATGTAAAGAGAAAAAGAAAATAAATTTTTAGCATTTTCGTCAGTTTATGTAAATTGCCACGGTGAGGAAAATCTTATAAGGGGACCATTTTTATTCACTTGTGTCATTTAAAGTACCAGTAAAGTAATTATTATGCAACCATTATTTTTAAAACCGTGTAGAATTTTGAGTAAATACCTTTCGATAAATCGGGACTTTTAAAAATTCCAAACCAGATGCAGATATTTCAACGTTCATCTTGTAAAGTCGTGAAATTGAATTTACACCTGGCAATTTATCCAGGAGTATCATAAAAATAATCATGAGTATCTCCGAATTGCCAGAAAAAGGCAATGATTCACTGGTGCCCTTCAAAAAGTTCTCAGTCTGACATTTGAAAGCCCAGTACCACATTAGATGGCTGAGTCTTAATGCAGGAAAATTGGTGCTAACCAGCATGCTCCAGGAACGGGAGGTATCTGTTAATCAATGTATGCCAATTAACTGAAATGGAAGGTAGATTTTCTGCGTTTTCACCCAATGAGAAAGCTCCAGGATGATTACATGTGTCTTGAGGTCTCAGAAGGGCACGCAGAAATTGAGTGAATGGCGCTGAAGGGAAGGTGGTGCTGCAGAGTAGTGGGAAGCTGGGACTAGAGAGTGAGGGAACAGGCCACCTATAGCTACTGGCGAGTCAAAAAACAGATCCCACTGACACAGAATTGTGGTTAATAGAGAGTTCCAGTGGTGGAGTGCTGGAAAACATAAATTCTGCTGTAATCTATGAGGTGACCGAGTAAACCACTCCATTGTGAAACTATTTGCTACAAAGCTCAATGAATAATCAGACAGATCTTGCCAACATTTCACATCAATGGAGCAGGGAAGGCTCTGTTCAATATCTAGGGACTGGTGACCAAGTAGGGAGAGCTGTCCCACAGAATTGTCAAAAATAAACAGCAGATACAAAATCAAATCTACAAGTTAATAATCCCAGACATTTCCAGCACCAATCCTTGGTACATCCTGCTCCAGCAGGAAGATAGACCAACCAGAGATGGGGGCAATTTGGTACGGACACAGGAATACGAGTAGGCCAATCAGCTCCTTGATTGAACCCATTCTATCATTCAATGTGATCTTGGTTCATCGGTACCTCTATTCCTGCCTTGGATCCATATCTTTTTCTACCTTTTTCCAGAAAAAACCTAGATTATGAATTAAGCAAGCATCTACTTCATTTTAAGAGAGCAAGTTCCACCCTGCTCCCACCCTCGTGTTAAAGAGGTAATATAAATGCAAATTGTTATGTTGTGTGAAGAAGAGTTTCTGAATTTTTCCTCTGAATGGGCAGGCGTTGATTTTCTTTTATTTTAATTGTTCCAATTAAGGGACAATTTAGCATGGCCAATCCACCTACGCTGCATCTTTTGGGTTGGGGGGGGGGGGGGGGGGGGGGGGAAGAATCAGGCCTACGCAGACATGGGGAGAATGTGCAAACTCCACACTGACAGTGACCCAGGATCGGATCTGGGTCCTCGGCGCTATGAGGTAACAGTGCTAACCACTGAGCCACCTTTTCAAGTTTTGTCATAATTTCCTCAGCAGCAGAAAACTTTTCTATCAACCTTAAGTTCCTTCCAAAATCCTAAAAACCCGAATCAAATCACCCACTAACCTTCCATGTTGCAGGTAACAAATGCCTAGTTTATGCAATCTCTCCCCAATCCAACCCTTGGAACCCTGGTGACATTTTAGTGCATCCACTGCACTCCTTACA
Source organism: Scyliorhinus canicula (assembly GCF_902713615.1). Taxonomy (NCBI): domain Eukaryota; kingdom Metazoa; phylum Chordata; class Chondrichthyes; order Carcharhiniformes; family Scyliorhinidae; genus Scyliorhinus; species Scyliorhinus canicula. Next base: position 287,431,067 of record NC_052146.1, on the reverse strand, counting down.
AGAGGGGCGTATCTTTCTCAGATGGGGTGTGCATAGTATTCCAGGTGCGACCTAACAAGGGTTTGATATAGCTGGAAAAAAACCTACCTCCCTTTATACCCCACCCTCTAATTATGAAGGATAACATTCCATTTGTTTAAAATTATTTTTTTGTATCTGACTACTGCATTTTGATGGTGTGTACATAAATCCCATAAATCTCTGGACTGCCACCATTCCTAGATTTTCACTATTTAAATAATGCTTGGTGCTATCCCTTTTGGTCCAAAATGAATGACCTCACACTTCATAGAATTCCTAGTGCAGGAAGCCATTCAGCCCTTTGAGTTTGCCCCACCCTATCCCCGTAACCCAGTAATCCCACCTAACCTTTTTGGATATGAAGGGGCAATTTAGCATGGTCAATCCACCTAACCTGCACATCTTTGGACTGTGGGAGGAAACCGGAGCACCCGGAGGAAACCCACGTAGATGGGGGAGAACGTACAAACTCCACACAGACAGTGACCCATGTCAGGAATTGAACCCGGAACCCAGGCACTGTGAGGCAGTTGTGTTAACCACTGTGGCACCATGACACCCAACAATTATTGGTGTTAAACTGTCAGTTTCACCCTCTTACTTACTTTGTCAATCTATCTTCGCATTTTTACGCTCACAGCTACAGTACTTTATATAGTACCTGTCTTTCTGATGAAGGGTCACCAAACTGAAACATTAGCTCGGATTCTTTCTTCACAGATGCCGTAAGACGTGCTGAGTATTTCAAGAATGTAGGTTTATTTCAGATTTACAGCATTTTGTCCCAAGTTGAACAACTCTCTAATTGTTATCCAAGTCATTAATAAAAAGAATGAATAGCTGAGGCCCCAAGAGATTCACATGGGGCACTAATCTTCTTTCAAATTGGAGTAAATCACCATTACCCCTACTCCCTAACCAATCTCCTAAACAGGTCAATTATTTGTCTTCAATTTCATGAACTTCAATTTTAGCTAACAGTCTCTTATGTGGAATCCCTCCTGCAGTTCAAATAAACCACATCAGTAAACATTCCCTTTCGACTGCTTCTGTCACTTCCTCAAATAATTCAATCAGCTACATTAGATAAGAAAGCTGAAGCTACTTCTAATTATTACAAAACTAGCAGATTGCATCATAATTCTTGACCCAGCACTTCCAAGGTCAAATGTCATACTGATAGTAAATGAAGGATCACCAGTGTTGTCCAGAGCCCAGGAACAAAATAACAAGTCCTCTGCACCAAGCATCATTAAGATTTCCAAGTTGGCCAGAGTTAGGCAAACTGTACTGGATGCCAAATGATGCAGATAAATTCCCTAGTTTCACAATGTGAATAACAACCTAGATGCTCTTCTTAAATCAGTTTCCCTTGTAGGTACATTGTTGAAAAGTCTTGGGTCAAGAAATTACACTTCTATATTAAAACTCTGCGACATAAGTTTCAGAATCTTCAGAAAAGGCTCAGCCTAAACTTGTGAGTTCATAATTTCTAAAAGCAGGTAATTTTTTTTGTTGAAGGGGTTGAATTGTTAAGACGCAAGTAAACTATACAACTATAGGACAAAGGCTGACATTAATAATAAACCAAATTTGAATGAAGGCCAGTATGTGACCCCCCAATTCCAATATTCCGCTCAGTTTCATGGATAGTCACAAAATGTTCAATCAACTTCTTTCAACAATGGGCTGCTGTAGACTTGCAAGGATTAGAAAATGACAGCTCTTCCTAGCCTCTGTAAAACTAGCAAACGGCATCAAAGTTCTTTCAAGGTCAACATTATGAAAAAGCTGTGAAGTATTTCATGCAGGGTGTCAAAAAAAATGGGGGCAGCAATTTAAAAAATCAAGTTTTTGTTCCGTGTTGGAGTCCAAATCTTATAATAACATTAGTTACATGCTGTGAATTAATTGAATTAGTTCCAGATTTGGCCCATGAGATACACTAGTATCCAATGTATTGTGGAAAAAAACATCCACTCAAGTTGTTACTTTTTAATTCGAAAAAAATAGTGAAATATAAATCCTGAGATTTTAAAACAATACCTCTTGTACCAAATCTCACACAATTTATCTCTCAAATTTTCGTTCTGTGCACCTCTACAGGGACAAGGCACTTGGACGTATAACATTTGGCAACACTGAGCAAATTAAATTTGCACAAGTACAAGTTGTCAAAATTCTGCATTTCCTGAAATGTTAACACATGCTGCTGACAGGATGAACAACATCATTAGATTTTAATTACAGCAAAATATTGTGGATGCTGGGAATCTGAAATAAAAACAGAAAATGCTGGAAATATTCTGCAAGTCTGCCAGCATCTGTGGAGTGAGAAACAGAATTCATTTTGTTTTGAGTTCAATCGGACTCTTCGTCATTAGATTTAAGAATTTGTTTGCTTTTCTAAGACTATTCCACCCTAAATGGATAGCAAGTACCCTCTGCTTACTTGCAAAAAACTAGATGTTTGAGGATTCCACTTCTCCTCTGGTCTTCCATGCCAGGTGTTGAGAATGCTTAAACAGACCTGGAAAAAAGGAACGTCATACCAGAGTCAGAGACATGAATAATGTGTAAATATAAGTGTGCAAGGATTCTATGGGACTTTGCAGAATTTCACATCAACATATTCTGTAAGCAACTGGCCACTGATTCATCCAACAAACAGCACATTATTTTTGATGATTTTTGAATTCTACAGCTCGAGTGTCATCTTGCATCAGCAACACAGAATGAAATTGACCAATAAGTGCCAATGTGGAAGACCATGTGACTACCTTAGCTATGAATGTAGGTAATCTTAGGTTGAAATTGAAAATTGGTTCCTTGATGCCGCAAGTTTTAAGAGTTGTTACAACCGCGCAGTTTAAAATAATGAAGAATAATTCCCACTGGTAGGGCAAAGAATGTAGAACCATTGGGAAGTACAAAGGCAAGATATATGGAGAACGGACATGGAATTGAGATTAAAGAAGAGTTGAAAGGCTTGAGGGGCCAAATGGCATATTCCTATTTTTTGTTCATTGCACTTCAACCTGAAAAAAACATAGGGATTCATAGAATTATAGAATCCCAACAGTGCAGAAGGAGGTCATTCAGTCCATCGAGTCAGCACCGAGCCTCTGACAGAGCACCCTACCTAGACCTACACCCCACCCTATTGCTGCGATCCCACCTAACCTTTCGGATAATATGGGGCAATTTAGCAAGGCCAATAAACCTAATCTGCACATCTTTGGACTGTGGAATGCAACGGGGGCACCGGAGGAAATCCAGACACAGACACGGGATGAACGTGCAAAATCCACACAGCCACCGAAGGTTGGAATCAAACCTGGATACCTGGCACTGTGAAGCAGTAGTGCTAGCCATTGTGCCACCCTTCCTCTATTATTTAATCCAACAGATCCTTAAATTCCTTCAAGGTTTATGCCACCTGCACATTTTCCAGGTGTCCATTTTAAACATTGATTTCTTTGGTTGGAATTTAATGCCCCCTCCAAAACACGTTTAGAGGCGGAGAGGCATTTAATCGGATGAGAGTGTGTTGGGTAGGGACCCCACTGCTTTCTTACCTGTCAGGTATGCTTACAGGCATTAGCAATGCTGCCGCACAGCACTGAGGACCCATATCCGATCCCGGCTCTGGGTCACTGTCCGTGGCGTTTGCAAATTCGCCCAGTATCAGTGTGGGTCTCACCCCCACAACCCAAAGATGTGCAGGATAGGTAGATTGGCCATACTAAATTGCCTCTTAATTGGGGGGGGGGGGGGGGGGGGAATGAATTGGGTACTCTAAATTAAAAATAAATTAATAAGTATGCTTATAGGTTCCCTTGTTGTCAGGCACTACTTAATCAAGGGACTCTGCTTCAGAAAGGAGGCAGGGCCACTGAAAGCCACACCTTTGCACTTGCTGCCGACCCCTCTCCACCCTCACACGTTCCCATCCTGCCTCAGTGATCTGTGTCTTGGGTCCCTCACTGATGCTGGGTCGCTGGTGGGTGCACTGTAACAGACAGATGCTGGCCTCCGATTGACTGGCAACTCTTGGGGATGGAGTAGGTGGATTTCTTCATCCCAGGGAAGGCCCACCACTGTCCAGATAAGTGCCTGATTAACATTTAATATGGTGGACCAAAGGAAGTGACAGAGGGCGCTTGTTGGTTCTCCAGCCGGTGATGTGACCCCTTATGCTTTGATTCATTTCCGCGCTTTGTGTATGAAGAATATCCAGACATCAGTGATCTAATCCTTCTTCCCCTTGTGTTGCTGTCGCAACTAACTTGAATTAGTGAGAAAGATGCCAGTAAAAATTGACCCAAAACTGCAAAAACCTATTACCACAAAATGCAGTTTCTACATTTGGAATACAAATCATTAAAAAAATCATTTTATGCATTCCTTTCACATATTTCTAAAAGCCAGATACTAAAAATTGACTTCAATGATGCCATCCTTTTCTTCATTACAGATTTAGTCAATAAAATAATTTTGTTACTTGGTAACTCACATGCTTTCTTAATCCTAAAACCTGGCCTTTTAAGTAGATTTCACAGTATTACCTTACACAGAGTAAATTCATGTACGTACAAGCTTATCTTTGCTGTACAAAGTAAAAGATCCCTCTTCAGGATTTCCGAACAAATCCAGCTTTACTTGAAAACAAATAACCTACAATGTTTTTCCTTACCTTTCCATCATTGTAAAGGTTTGGGTTAAATCGTACACTGTGCCCTCCCGTGGTTTCCAGGTTTACAAGTGGAGGGGAATTTGGATAATCTTGGGGAAAATATACATCAAATTCAAAACAGCCATTTGCATAAGGTGTATCGGATGGTCCTGTGATTAGAACCTGAAGGGAGGAGGAAAGAATAATCAAAAACATACACTCATTCTGCTATAATCATTGGCAGTTTACCGTATAAAGTTTAAAAGAAAGCTGATGTATGCGTATGCAAGGAGATGACTACATAGACCCGATTCATTTTTTTTCTTTATAAATTTAGAGTACTCTATTCATTATTTTCCAATTAAGGGACAATTTAGCATGGCCAATTCACCTACCCTGCACATCTTTGGGTTGTGGGGGTGATACCCATGCAGGCAAAGAGAGAATGTGCAAACTCCAGACGGACAGTGATCCAGGGCCGGGGTCGACCCCAGGTCCTTGGTGCCATGAGGCAGTAGTGCTAATCACCATGCCTCCGTGCAGTCATAAACCTGATTTATAACAGCTCCATAAACTGATCATAATGTATCCAATTGCTAACAAAAACCCAATATGCAGGAATTTCTAAAATCAGATCTTTCATCATGTCCAGTTCCATACTTTTCACAAACACTGTGAAAAGCAGTTGGATTTCATATAGGAAAGAAGATCGAATAAGGATTTTTTGGGGATCTAAAATGGAGTAAATTAGATTTTGTGGATTTTCATATAAATGGTGTGGCTCAATGTGCCAGTACCAGATGGTTACAAAGCTTAGTCCACCACAGTTTGAAGTTAATGTTTTATTTACCTTTAAAAACATTTTGGCTTTTGCTCTGATTAGGAATTCAATAATAAATGGAAAGTGAAAACAAACCTTCAAACTTAATGCAAAATAATGTTTATTTTTATTTATTGCAAGTCATTTAATGTAACACTCCCTCAGCCTTAGTTTAAGTCACCACATGCAACAAATGCTCTGGCCAAGAGAGCAAGCAGGTGACTAGTTACCAAATGTCCATCTGCAGCTGGTAACAAAGGTGCGAGAGTGTGGCCTAGAGTCACTGATGCAGATGTGCTTTCTCAGTCATAAAAGCTCGGCATGTTGTTCAAAGTCTCTTTCGATAGTACAATCATCATTCATTATTTTCAAATACATGAATGGTTCATAATGAACAATTAACATTTTGAATAAACTTGCAGCAAAATTTACTCCTAGGGGATTTACCCATTTATTGGGTAAAGCTCATAGAAAGTCTATGGTGCAGAGAGACCAGCCAGCTCATCGTCTGCACGTCATAGCTATTTTTGCTTCATTATTTTGCATTTACCTTCATGATATCCAATCTCTCCTCATCACAGCGCACAAACACACTGGATGAAGAGGAAAGAGGCAGAGATGTTGAGAGTGTGACAGCTTCCTGGGCAAGGCGTCTAGCTCTGGCAGCACTGTTAGCATCACTAGCATTCTTCACCTGAGACATGTAATGGTAATTTACTTTAAAGACCAATTTTCCATCATCATCTTCTGTGACCATCTCAGCAGTATCTAAAAAGTAAAACACAATTAAGTACAGGAATAAATGTGAGATTACGTTTTGGATTCAGAACATACCTAACAGATGAAATGAGCAGAAATACATGGATATTCACTTGGAAATGCTGTAACCTACAAGGTTATAGACCAAGAGCTGGAAAGTGAGATGAGGCTTTTGTGCCTGGCACAGATTCGATGGGCCAAATGGCCTCCTTCTGTGCCATATATTTTCCATTTCTTCTATACATCTTTAATGTTTTACTAACATGACAAAGGCCAAAGTCTTGAAATCTATGTAATAATCCTAATCTTTTTTTTCATTCAGCATACATATCCGGTTCGATCATTAGGATCATCAGATTCAGAATCACTTCAATTCACAAATTCAAATGGAAATCATTGACTTAACACTGGCATTTCTAGAAAACTAGTAGACCTTCACTCAAAATTGCTACCGTCCATAAACACAAATGGGGTTCAGTGCTAGAATACAATGGTTAAGTTTCTAGATTTATGACTTACTATTTACACATGCATAATCCTAACAATGCACTTTGGATGCATTCTATAATCAACTGATTGAGAAATAGGAAATGGAGAAACTTCCACATTTGGATACGAATACCAGCAAGAAACACGGGTTTCTCTAGCTCTCGCACAATATTGCCATAAGCAGGAGAACAGCTTTGAAATACCAATTCCATTCACTTTGCATAGCAACCCGAGTCATGGTATCTCCAGGTAGCTCAGTTTCATACCAACTCGTTAGCTTTGTGCTGTAGAGGGCAGCACAGTGGCACAGTGGTTAGCCTTGCCACCTACAGCGTTGAGGACATGGGTTTGAATCCCGGCCCTGGGTCACTGTCCGTGTGGAGTTTGCACATTCTCCCCGTGTCTGTGTGGGTTTCGCCCCCACAACCCAAAAGATGTGCAGGTTAGATGGATTGGCCATGCTAAATTCTACCTTAATTGGAAAAAAAAAATTGGGTACTCTAAATTTAAAAAAAAAGCTTTGCGCTATAGGTCCAACACAATTGGGTTGAAAATGTTTCAAATAATTTGGATTAGAACATTACAGCCAATGGGTGTAAAAATAAAGGATCATCACTGGGTACATATTTCGAGTTCAGGGGTTTAAAAATAAAACATTGTACATTCCAGCTTTTCCCATTATGTTCACTTTAAGCATTATTTCTCAACGCCAAGGTGTAGGAAGGATATTTCCCGTGATTGGGTGGCAGCGTCTAGAACCAGGGTACACAATATCAGAGTAAGAGATAGACAGTTGAGGACTGAGATGAGGAATTTCTTTACTCGTGTGATGAACCTTTGGCATTCTCTACCTCAGAGGGGTCACAGAGTATATACAGGACACAGATTGAGATTTCTCTAGATTTAAAAAAAAACTTAGAGTACCCAATTATTTTTTTTTCCCAATTAACAAGCAATTTAGTGTGGCCAATTCACCTAACCTGCACATCTTTGGGTTCTGGGGGTGAAACATCCAAACTCGACAGGGACAGTGACTTAGGGGCGGGATTCAAACCCGGGTCCTCAGCGCCGTAGAGATTTCTAGATATTAAAGGCATCTAGGAATATGGGAAAATAGCATTGAAAAAGATGATCAGCCATGATCTAGCTGAATGGTAGAACAGGCTTGATGGGTAGAAAGGCCAATTCCCACTCCTATTTCCTGTTTTACTACAACTTGAATCACAGATCAGATGAACTTCCATGAAGTTATGATTGCATAAATCTCATTTATGAGAAGTTGAGAAAATCCAAATGCTTATTAGACGCATCCTTCATATGCTCACACAAAATTAATTAATTAATCTGTATTAGTGTCACAACTAGGCTTACACTGCACTGCAATGGAGTTACTGTGAAAATCCCCTAGTCGCCAGACTATATGCCTGTTCGGGTACTCAGAGGGAGAATTCAAAATACCTGTTCATTAAAACATTACATTATATGGGTGCTTGTACTACATAAAACAATTTGCCTGAATAGAGTGGTTTTTAGTGAATGGTTTTTCCCAAGGTGCCAATTTTCTCATTACACCTTTAGCAAATTTTCACAACAGATTTAAGTCATTGGGAAAGATAGGCTGTGTTGTTAATCTTAAATGAATACAAAAAATATAATTTCTATCTATCTGAATCATAATGATATGAAACTGAACTACATCCGACCAGTTGCTGGGTTGAGAAAGAAACTTAATATTTTGCCCAATGAGATTACAGCTGGAGAAAGGCAAGCCAAATTCCACCTCACTGCACAGGTAAAATATCAACAATTTTTATTTATATTGCACCCTTAACACACTTCACAGGAGTGTAATTGGACAAGAATTGATTCCGAGCCAAACAAGGAGCTACTAGGTAGGTTTCAAGGAACTTCTTCACGTTGGAAAGAGAAGTGGAGAGGTTTAAGTAGGGAATTCCAGATGTTAGGCCTCAAGGCACTGCTGTCAACATGAGGCAAAGGGAGTGGAGTATGCACAAGTGACCAGAGACGGAAGAACAGATTTCTTGCACAGTTGTAGGATGGAGGCGTTTAGAGGCAGGGGAGGACATAGAACATAAGAGTGCAGTAGGAGGCCATTCGGCCCATTGAGTCTGCACCAACCCACTTCAGCCCTCACTTCCACCCTATTGCCGTAACCCAATAACCCCTCCCAACCTTTTTGGGCACTAAGGGCAATTTAGCATGGCCAGTCCACCTAACCTGCATTCTTTGGACTGCGCGAGGAAAACCATGCAGGCACGGGGAGAGCGTGCAAACTCCGCACAGACAGTGACCCAGCGGGGAATCGAACCTGGGACCCTGGCATTATGAAGCCACAGTGCTAGCCACTGTACTACTGTCCTGCTCAAAGCTGTGGAGGAATTTAAAACATGAGGGTGAGAATTATTACTGGGTTTTTTTCTAAAATTGAGACTTTGGTAGTCTGGAGCCAACATAGGTCAGCGAGATTGGGGGCGACGGTTCAATGGGACTTTGTATCAGATTAAGACATGATTGGCAGGGTTTTAAAGTTTAAGGAAGGTGGGGTTTAAGATAAGAGAGCATTGGAATAGTTGCTGGTAGAGGCAACAAAGACCATTCAACGCTAGCTAAGCAGAGCTAGAGATGCATCAAATGATGATATGCAAATTCAACATGTATGTGGCACAGAATAATAGGATATAGAGGATCAAATGCATATATACCCACAACACTTCGACACAAGTTTCAAATCTCAGATATGAGTGTGTTGAATGATGATCAGGTGCAACAAAAGAATAACTACAATAAAGAATCAATCTATACAAGAACATTAGAAATAGGTGCAGGAGTAGACCATGTGACCTGTCGAGCCAAATATCTGTCCATCTCAGCCATAAATGGGTGGCGCAGTAGCAATGGGCAGCACGGTAGCACAGTGGGTAGCACTGTTGCTTCACAGCTCCAGGGTCCCAGGTTCGATTCCTGGCTTGGGTCACTGTCAGTGTGGAGTCTGCACGTTCTCCCTGTGTCTGCGTGGGTTTCCTCTGGGTGCTCCTGTTTCCTCCCACAAGTCCCAAAAGACGTGCTTGTTAGTTAAATTGGACATTCCGAATTCTCCCTCAGTGCACCCAAAAAGGCGCTGGAATGTGGCGACTAGGGGTTTTTCCACAGTAACTTCATTGCAATGTAAGCCTACTTTTGACAATAAAGATTATTAAATTAAATATACTCAATGGCGGTGCACCCACAACCCTCTGGGTTCGAGGATTCCAAAGATTTTCAATCCTTTGAATGAAGAAATTTCTCATCTCAGTCCCAAATGATCGACCCTTATCCCAAGACTGTGCCCCAGAGTTCTTGATTCCCCAGCCAGGGAAATTAACATCTCAATATCTACCCTATTAAGCCCCCGAATTGAAGCTGCTCTCATGTACTCCCCTAACAACCTGTTAAAACAGCATTATTGGCAAGAACTAGGACCAATACAACGTAATTATGAAATATATCAAATAAGTCATCCACAAGTTTGAGTAGAAAAGAAATACGGTCCATCTCATTTTGGCAATCTCCTCGGGGGGCACAATTTTTGTAACATTAATCAATCTTCAGAAATTAGCATGTTGTCACAAATCTGTTTATAGTATCAGATCTGCACTGACAAAGATTAGGCTGCACATTTTAAAGCCCTCTTCAGCGAGCTCAGGATCACGTATACACCAGGCTGATCTGCTGCAGAAAAAAACTTCCTTTGACTACAGATCTAACGTGGTTAGGTACACGGTGGGAAACACTGGTGGATGAACATTTAATGCACCATAATAAATGGAAGCGAATTCTGCGTACTCAGCCAAGATGTTCTAAATACTGCCAGCCTTTTACTGCCTGTGCCATGTTCTTCAGGGTACAATAAGGATTTGGACAGTAATAATTATTTCGATGTCTTGATGGTAGGGGAAGGAAAACTGTGTCAGCTGCTTTAAAGAGCAGTCGATTAATCACTGCTTTGTAACCACTCTCAATATTTTAATTTTATTTTCTCACTGTTCAGATGTTTGACATTTATTTCATTATCTGGCACTTACTCTGAAGAATCATTTTCTCAAAACACAGCAAGGTTTTCTACCTATTTTGAAACAATCACATGATTTTTAAACGCACAAAGTAAAAAATAATTCCCAGTGTAAACATGGTCTACAGATGACTAGCTTTTATTCATCAGAAAGATGAAGGGCACGATTCTCCCAGCCCCGCACTGGGTCGGTGAATTGCTGCAGCCGCACCACGCCACCCCGACGCCGGCGAGCGATTCTCCGAGGTGCGGAGAATCGGCATCATTGGCGCCTGCGCATTTGGTGCGGCACCAAACGTGGGCTGCTATCTGCGGCCGGGCCGCCAATTCTCCAGCCCGGATGGGCCGAGCAGCTGTGCGGAAACTGCAGAGTCCCGCTGGCGCCGTTCACCCCTGCTCGCAGCTGGCGGGAACTCTGCGCATAGCGTCGAGAGGGCGGCCTGTGGGACAGGGAAAAGCGTTCCTTCACCGGGTGGGGGCCTCCGATAGGGTCTGGCCCGCGATCGGGACCCACCGATCGGCGGGCCAGCCTCTGCCCCTCGGGCCTACTTTGTTGCGCGGCCAGCCCCTGAACCCCCACGCCATGTTGCCTCGGGCCGGCACACTGAAGAAGTCCCCTGCGCATGCGCGGGTTGGCACGGCACCCATTTGGCGCTGGGAAGGGAGACTGGAGCAGCGCAAACCGCTCCAGCGCGTGCTGGCCCCCTATGGGGCCCCGCGCCCGTTTCGCGCCGTCGTGAAATGCGACAGCGTTCACGACAGCGCGAACACTTAGTCTCCATTTTGGAGAATCACGCCCGAAATGCCCCTAACGTGCTCCAAAAAAAACACAAACTATGCTCAAACACAGAATAAGTTGTAAAGATGCTTACCATTTATAGTGATTATTCGTTTTTTTTCTAATTTTTCTTTGTTGTACTGTGTGGTGTGTTCCAGATTGCTATGCAATTACACAACTTAGAAGGGACATTGCCAAATACGTATACGGTCGATGGGTAGCTTAAAGGTCAGGCAGTGAAATTTTTTACCGACTTAACAGCCTTTCAGAATGTTGAATTTGTAACCAAATATAAATTCAAGCAATAAATCTAAAATGCAATGCCCCAAATGAGTATGATGTAGAGAATTCCATTCACTATTAAAAAGATGAAGCAGAATTTCTGGGCTTTGTTTAAATCTCCCTGTTCCTCTCCCCCTGAAGGCAACAACCATCTAAAGCTAAAATTTAAAAATTCTGTAGTTTTCAATAGCCCTTCAGGTTCTCATTCAAAAAGCCATTCAGGTGGATTGATGCTGTGACAGTGCAGTTCGAATATTGCCCGCACACCTCCTGGATGGTAGTCAACAGATGGAACCTGGGGAGTATGTTTTGCCACCGACCCTACAGTGCTGACACAACATCAATATCAATGGGGCTGGTTCAGCACTGTGGGCTAAACAGCCGACTTGTAATGCAGAACAATGCCAGCAGCGCGGGTTCAATTCCCGTACCGGCCTCTCCGAACAGGCGCCGGAATGTGGCGACTAGGGGCTTTTCACAGTAACTTCATTCAAGCCTACTTGTGGCAATAAGCGATTATTATTATCTAGTTATGTTTGATCACTGAGCGACTGAGGAGGCAGGAATTTTATATGTGCTCAGTAAGCCGTTGGGGGAATAGCACAAATACAGCTTCAATTAAATAAAGCATACTACATAGGAAATTCTATGCATCCTATTTTACATGTCGTGTGTCAAATGAAACTTACCAAATTGCAGTTTTTTCATGGCAGCTACATATTTTTCTTCTAGAGAGCGCGTGACTGCTAACGGCCTCGGTCTTGTCATAGCTTTCTTTGTTGATTCTGCAATTTTCTTTTCTGAAACAAAAGGATCAGATAATAAACATTGGAGCAAATCTAATTTAGGACTGAGATCTTTGAATAGGCCCCCCTCAGTGACTTAAATAAGGGGAAGCTGGATAAGCACATGAGGGATGATGGAACAGAAGGATACAGAGGGGGTTGGAATAACAGGGGTGAAGAGAGACTCATGTGGAGCACAAATGGCGACACAGTTCAGTTAGGCTGAAGGCCTGTTTCTGCACTGCAAATATAAATAGCCTGCACAATTCTGAAACAATGGGCCAAAACGTGCCCTAATTGCCATAAAAATGCAAGTTCTTTATTTTCTTTAGTTTGGTCATGTGTTTGGAGTTCATGGATGTCAGCTGGTACGGAGGCTTGACAGTTTTGCCACAGCATCCTTGGAATTTCTGCTCCTGATCACCACCGCCATTTCTGTAACTGCATGCAGACAGGATCTGGCTCAGCTGTGAGGTATTTTACACAGAATATAAAATACAGGTTGTTGTTGCAGAACTTGTACATTAACTAGATGATAGTGATCCACAGCCCACTGATGTAATTCAGTTTAGAGGGTGGAGGGCAGTCAAAACCCACATAGAAAGCATGGGAGAGATAAACCAACTGTTAACACTAATATTACTCATTTAAAATGAATTGCTGTGCAGAACGGAATTGAGGACAATGAAACTTATAAAATGGTGCAGTCTGTTAAATGCAATTGAAGTACAGACTTATATAACAGGTTTCTTTGCAAGTCTGCAGAGTTCAATTGCCAGCAGAAATTGGATTGTCATTGGATTTGAGAGGCCTCCGGTTTATGGCTCGAGGGGAGGGACAGAAAGAGAGAACACAAGTTTCTGCTAAAGATAGTGGCCAAAGTGAGCAGTTTTGTGGTTAAGCAGCAAATCAAAATGAGGGTACACGATGCACATTTCCCAGTTGTGCAAAATGACATTTCTACAGCGAGCAGCAGGTTGAAATATGACAGAAATAATATTCCCACAAAAAAAATAATAATGCAAGGTTTTCTTTTTAATACTAAAGCTTAGGTGTTCAAATCAATCTAACTATTGTCAAACAAGTTGCATTGCAAATGTACACCATTAAAGTCGAGAGCCATACCTTGCGCTGCCTGTCGCAGGCTGGTTGTGGCCAATTGGACAATCTCTGCAGTTTGCTGGATGTCAGGTACAAGCAGCGTTAGTCCCTCAGATTCTGCTTCTGCTGCATCGCTCTTGGACCCAGCTTTGCTTTTATCTTTCTTAGATCTGTCAGAACCAAAGTGTAATGTTTAGTGGGTCTTATAGAAATTGTCCATCCAATTTTCTCAATACACATGCATTGGTGAGATCATAAGCAATAGTACGGCTGTCAAATAGCATCTCCACAGCCCAAAAGCTAATCCACTACATGAGATATTTCCATTGTAAAAGTTGACCCATTTCAATGCAGCAATCATCATTCTCAGTATCCAATATTCTACATACACCACTATTCATCAGGTCTTTGTCAACAGAGTCCTGCATAAGTAGTGAATTAATGAAACGTCAAAGATTTTCAACATTCAGACAGGCATTTTCTTGTTTCAAGCTTGTTGTGTTTTGAAAACTGTGGCATTACATGTATAGGTAAGCAGACTCCCAAATGATCAGACTATTATTCCCATCATTTCTGGAAGAGAGATTTTAGTTGGCAGAAAACAATAATGCTTTTATTAAAACTAAAGACAACTCGCCTGATAATCCCAATGTATCTGCTGGGAATATAAATGGGCTGCAGTCCCATTAAACATTAACAGTAACTGCTCTTCAAAGAAATTCACTGTGTGCAGTGTTTGGAGGCACTTCAATTTCACAAAACACTACACAGAATTTAAACTGTAGAACACCTTCACTGGCACAAACAGTTTAGCTTCTATTCTCTTTCCTCCAATATCATTTTTTCACAGCTGATACTAGTGCTGGCAATTTCATCCTCTACTTTTGTTGGAATTTGTATCCTTATAGAAGCTTGGTTTCAAGGGTCCAAGATTTTGGGGTTAATTATGACACATATTAATTCAGCTATAAGCCAGTGTCTAGTGAATGATTCTGATAAGAGTGCTGCGCAAACGTACTTCGAAGAATGATTACAACACAGGAGGCCTTGGAGTCCATTGGTTTATGCCAGTTCGCTGTCTGGCAATAGTCCTCGTAGACCTCACCCAGAGCTCTATTCCTTGTATACCTGCAATTTTCTTCTCTTCAAAGTGCATAACCAATTCCCTCTTTCAAAAGCCACCATGGAATCTTCCTCCACCACTCACTCAGGCAGTGCATTCCAGATTCTAATAATAATAATAATCTTTATTGTCACAAGTAGGCTTACATTAACACTGCAATGAAGTCTGTGAAAAGGCCCTAGTCGCCACATTCAAGTGCCTGTTCGGGTACACAGAGGACGGAATTCAGAATGTCCACATTACCCAACAGCACGTCTTTTGGGACATGTGGGAGGAAACCGGAGCACCCGGAGGAAACCCACGCAGACAAGGGGAGAACGTGCAGACTCCGCACAGACAGTGACCCAAGCCAGGAATCGAACCTGGGATCCTGGCGCTGTGAAGCAATAGTGCTCACCATTGTGCGGCCGTGCCGCCCTGCATTAAAAACACCTTTTCTCATCTAGCCTTTTTTTCTTTTATCAACCACTTTAAAAACTGTGTCCTCTGGTTCTTGACCCGTCCTGCAATGGGAATTATTTCTTCTGAGACAACTCAGGGTTTTGAACACCTAGATCAAATCTGCTTTCAATCTTCTCTTCTCCAAAGAGAACAACCCCGACTTTCCAATCTATCTGAAGTCGCTTATCCCTGGAACTATTCTCATAACTTTCTGCACCCTCTCCAATACCATCACTTCCTTCATAGGGAATGGAGCCCAAAATCAAACACAAAAATCCATTTGAGGCTAAGCCAGTGTTTTAGAGGTTCCACATAACACTCTTGTACTATAGGCCTTCCCTTATAAAGCCTAGCATCTAGTGTGCCTTTTTAAACAATTTCTGCTTGTGCAAATATATCCCAATGCCTCTCTGTTCCAGCACCTTTTAGAATTGTATTCTTTAGGTTGCCTCTCCGCATTCTCCCTACCAAATGCATCATTTCACACTTCTCTGCACTAACTTTCATAAGATACGTGTCTGCCTATTCACTAGCCCCCTGAAGTCTATCATTATCTCCCCCCCCAGTTCAGAATACTTCTAAGTTTTGTGACCTGTACAGTTAAGTGCAAATCATTAATATTCAATGAAGAAAAGTAGTGTTCTGGTACTGAGCCTATCTGTGCATTGTGCACAAATCTGCAAAACAGCCGTTCACCACCATTCTCTGTTTCCCGGTACTCGGTCTGCTTTATTTTCATGCTGGCATTCTCTCTTTGGTTCCATGGATTTCAACTATGCTGGCAAATGTATTGTGGCATTTTATCAAATGCCTTTAGGAAGTTCATATACACTGCATTGCCCTCACCAACCCTCTCTGAATTGGCGGCACGATGGCACCGTGGTTAGCACTGCTGTCTCACAGCGCCCAGGACCCAGGTTCGATCCCGGCCCCGGGTCACTGTCCGTGTGGAGTTTGCACATTCCTGAAAGACGTGATGTCAGGTGAATTGGACATTCTGAATTCTCACCATGTGTACCCGAATAGGTGCTGGAATGTGGCGATTAGGGGCTTTTCACAGCAACTTCATTGCAGTGTTAATGTAAGCCTACTTATGACAAAGATTATTAAATTGCCCCTTAATTGGAAAACAAAATAATTGGGTACTCCAAATTTTTTTTAAAAATCCTTCAAGTATGGTGCCCAGAACGGGACACAGAACACCAGATGAGGCCTAACTAGTGTCTTGTATAAGTTTAACATGGCTTCCTTACTCTTGTTCTCAATGTGCCAATTAATAAAACCTAGAAAATGATAGGCTTTATTAACTGCTCTCTCAACATTCCCTGCTACCTTCAATGACTTAGAACATAGAACGATACAGCGCAGTACAGGCCCTTCAGCCCACGATGTTGCACCGACATGGGAAGTCAAAAACTAAAGGCCATCTAACCTACACTATGCCATTATCATCCATATGCTTATCCAATAAACTTTTAAATGCCCTCAATGTTGGCGAGTTCACTACTGTTGCAGGTAGGGCATTCCATGGCCTCACCACTCTTTGCGTAAAAAACCTACCTCTGACGTCTGTCCTATATCTATTACCCCTCAATTTAAGGCTATGTCCCCTCGTGCTAGCCACCTCCATCCGCGGGAGAAGGCTCTCACTGTCCACCCTATCTAACCCTCTGATCATTTTGTATGCCTCTATTAAGTCACCTCTTAACCTTCTTCTCTCTAATGAAAACAACCTCAAGTCCATCAGCCTTTCCTCATAAGATTTTCCCTCCATACCAGGCAACATCCTGGTAAATCTCCTCTGCACCCGTTCCAAAGCTTCCACGTCCTTCCTATAATGAGGCGACCAGAACTGTACGCAATACTCCAAATGCGGCAGTACCAGAGTTTTGTACAGCTGTAACATGACCTCATGGCTCCGGAACTCAATCCCTCTACCAATAAAGGCCAACACACCATAGGCGTTCTTCACAACCCTATCAACCTGGGTGGCAACTTTCAGGGATCTATGTACATGGACACCGAGATCCCTCTGCTCATCCACACTGCTAAGAATTTTACCATTAGCCAAATATTCCGCATTCCTGTCATTCTTTCCAAAGTGAATCACCTCACACTTCTCTACATTAAACTCCATTTGCCACCTCTCAGCCCAGCTCTGCAGCTTATCTATGTCCCTCTGTAACCTGCAACATCCTTCCACACTGTCTACAACTCCACCGACTTTAGTGTCGTCTGCAAATTTACTCACCCAACCTTCTGTGCCCTCCTCTAGGTCATTTATAAAAATGACAAACAGCAACGGCCCCAGAACAGATCCTTGTGGTACGCCACTCGTAACTGAACTCCATTCTGAACATTTGCCATCAACCACCACCCTCTGTCTTCTTTCAACTAGCCAATTTCTGATCCACATCTCTAAATCACCCTCAATCCCCAGCCTCTTTATTTTCTGCAATAGACGACCATGGGGAACCTTATCAAACGCTTTACTGAAATCCATATACACCACATCAACTGCTCTACCCTCGTCTACCTGTTCAGTCACCTTCTCAAAGAACTCGATAAGGTTTGTGAGGCATGACCTACCCTTCACAAAACCATGCTGACTATCTCTAATCATATTATTCCTATCTAGATGATTATAAATCGTATCTCTTATAATCCTCTCCAAGACTTTACCCACAACAGACGTGAGGCTCACCGGCCTATAGTTACCGGGGTTATCTCTACTCCCCTTCTTGAACAAAGGGACCACATTTGCTATCCTCCAGTCCTCAGTCCTCTGGCACTATTCCTGTAGCCAATGATGACATAAAAATCAAAGCCAAAGGCTCAGCAATCTCTTCCCTGGCTTCCCAGAGAATCCTAGGATAAATCCCATCAGGCCCCGGGGACTTATCTATTTTCACCTTGTCCAGAATTGCCAACACTTCTTCCCTACGCACCTCAATGCCATCTATTCTAATAGCCTGGGTCTCAGCATTCTCCTCCACAACATTATCTTTTTCCTGAGTGAATACTGACGAAAAGTATTCATTTAGTATCTCGCTTATCTCCTCAGCCTCCACACACAACTTCCCACCACTGTCCTTGACTGGCCCTACTCTTACCCTAGTCATTCTTTTATTCCTGACATACCTATAGAAAGCTTTTGGGTTTTCCTTGATCCTACCTGCCAAAGACTTCTCATGTCCCCTCCTTGCTCGTCTTAGCTCTCTCTTTAGATCCTTCCTCGCTTCCTTGTAACTATCAAGCGCCCCAACTGAAACTTCACGCCTCATCTTCACATAGGCCTCCTTCTTCCTCTTAACAAGAGATTCCACTTCTTTGGTAAACCACGGTTCCCTCGCTCGACCCCTTCCTCCCTGCCTGACTGGTACGTACTTATCAAGAACATGCAATAGCTGTTCCTTGAACAAGCTCCACATATCCAGTGTGCCCAACCCTTGCAGCCTACTTCTCCAACCTACACATCCTAAGTCATGTCTAATGGCATCATAATTGCCCTTCCCCCAGCTATAACTCTTGCCCTGCGGGGTATACTTATCCCTTTCCATCACTAACGTAAAGGTCACCGAATTGTGGTCACTGTTTCCAAAGTGCTCACCTACCTCCAGATCTAACACCTGGCCTGGTTCATTACCCAAAACCAAATCCAATGTGGCCTCGCCTCTTGTTGGCCTGTCAACATATTGTGTCAGGAAACCCTCCTGCACACATTGTACAAAGAACGACCCATCTAATGTACTCGAACTATATCTTTTCCAGTCAATATTTGGAAAGTTAAAGTCTCCCATAACAACTACCCTGTTACTTTCGCTCTTTTCCAGAATCATCTTCGCCATCCTTTCCTCTACATCCCTAGAACTATTAGGTGGCCTATAGAAAACTCCCAACAGGGTGACCTCTCCTTTCCTGTTTCTAACCTCAGCCCATACTACCTCGGAAGAAGAGTCCCCATCTAGCATCCTTTCCGCCACCGTAATACTGTCCTTGACTAGCAGCGCCACACTTCCCCCTCTTTTGCCCCCTTCTCTGAGCTTACTAAAACACCTAAACCCCGGAACCTGCAAAAACCATTCCTGTCCCTGCTCTATCCATGTCTCTGAAATGGCCACAACATCGAAGTCCCAGGTACCAACCCATGCTGCCAGTTCCCCTACCTTATTTTGTATACTCCTGGCATTGAAGTAGACACACTTCAAACCACCTACCTGAACACTGGCACCCTCCTGCGAAGTCAAATCTGTGCTCCTGACCTCTATACTCTCAGTCTCCCGTACCCCAAAACTACAATCCAGGTTCCCATGCCCCTGCTGAATTAGTTTAAACCCCCCAAAGGGGGGGGGGGGACTTGTATACATACATTGAGGCCCCTTTGTTCCTGCACCTCCTTAAGAGTTTTTCCTTTTATTTTGTACTGTTTCTCCGCATTTTCCTGCCAAAATGTATCACCTCGCACTTCTTTGCATTGACCTTCATCTGCCATTTGTCTGCCCAATCCACCAACATGTCTATGCTCTTTTGAAGTTCACGAATATCTCAACAGTTGACAAAACTTTGTATCATCCGCAAATGTTGAAATCATGCCCTGCACACCAGTGTTAGGGCCTTTAATATTTATCAGGAAGATATATATCGGGGTCAGGCAGCACATGGCGCAGTGGTTAGCACTGGGACTACAGCGCTGAGGACCGGGGTTAGAATCCCGGCCCTAGGCCACTGCCGTGTGGAGTTTGCACGGAGTCTCCCAGTGTCTGCGTGGGTTCCACCCCCACAACCCAAAGCTGTCGAGGGAGGTGGACTGGCCATGCTAAATTGCCCCTTAATTTGAAAAAAAATAATAATTGGGTACTCTAAAGATGAGAATGTTTTCTCTTTCAGATGGTCCAACTCAACCATGAGATACGCGGGCATGTGGTCGAAAGCTAATCAAAAAGGGGCAGCACAGTGCTTAGCACTGCTGCCTCACAGCACCAGGAATCAGAGTTCAATTCCGACCTTGGGTGACTGGGGAGTTTGTAC
Source organism: Scyliorhinus canicula (assembly GCF_902713615.1). Taxonomy (NCBI): domain Eukaryota; kingdom Metazoa; phylum Chordata; class Chondrichthyes; order Carcharhiniformes; family Scyliorhinidae; genus Scyliorhinus; species Scyliorhinus canicula. The sequence goes on along the minus strand of NC_052146.1, from coordinate 287,410,696 downwards.
GTTCTCAGTGTCTGCGCGCGTTTCATAGTCCGAAGATGCGCAGGTTAGATTATTGTATGTAGGCAGGAATGTGGAGTTGAGGTTACCATGATCTTACTGAATGGCAGAGCAGACTTGAGGGGCTGAATGGCCTACTCCATTTCTAATACCCAAGCAATTTGCTTCACAGGAGCATTTATCAAACACAATTTGAAACTTATCCATGAGATACTAGGGCATGTGATCAAAAGATAATCAAAGAGGAAGGTTTTAAGGAGCATTAAAAGAGGACAAAGGAGTAGGGGCTCAAGGCGAGAATTGTAGCGCTTTGGACCTAGGTAATTGCATGGTCACCAATGGTGGATTCTGATCTAAAACATTCACATATTATGGAGGGGATAAATTGAAAACAGTAATATTTAACAAAGCTTGTGATATTTATGAGAAATATTCAGATAATGTCTACATTCACTTTTTCCATGACAGGCAGAATTGGCTGCCATTGACAGTGAAATGAACCAGTTTACATGCAGACAACTGGATCTGCTCATTTACGTTTTAGTCCTGTTTGCGTCATGTGGGTCTGGAGGTTTGGTACTTATATCCTAAATTAGAAGCACCCAGGGTTTGAAATGTCTGCAAACTAATGGAAACACTGATGTAAAACGCATAGTCCTAAAAGTTCTAAGATACCGATTAAAACACAACACAAACAGTCACCATTTCTGCCCTGAACCATTATTTGAAGCTTTCTTCCTCTTACACTGGAGGATGTATGATGAGAGAACACAATTGGTAATGGGAATATCCCAAGAAAACAATTAATCCAATTATTTCGACTGTCTTCAGTATTTTTGGTCTTTTACCACACTCAAATCAAAGAAAAAAACATTTGGAGGAAATAAATATTGCAAGGTTATCTACAAGTGCTCAGAGGCTGGAAGAGTTACAGCCTGAAGACAACTCTTCACATTACTTTCTCCAACAATAAAAAAAACTTAAAGCTTATTTGCCCTTCTGAGAAGTTTAAAAAGAATGGTCAAGCATTGGGACTGCGGCACTGAGGACCCGTGTTCAAATCCTGGCCCCGAGTCACTGCCATGTGGAGTTTGCACATTCTCCCAGTGTCTGCGTGGGTTTCACCCCCACAACCCAAAACGATGTGCAGGGTAGGTGAATTGGCCACATTAAATTGCCCCTTAATTTAAAAACATGAACTGGGTACACTAAATTTAGAAAAAAAAGGCATGGTCAGCCCTTCACAAAATAGTTTCAAAGACTAGTCCCAAAAGTTAAGAGGGCGCAATTGAAACCAGGTGTGCTGGCAAGACAATGTTGTCTTGAACATTATTTGTTGTGCCTAGTAGTATGGTATTGCGAACTGCAGCAAATTACCGTTCAAGTAACATGCTGGGGAAGGCAGTAAAATCTTGGTTAGATTGAATGTGCAACACTTGGGGAGGTGGGGCAGTGCGGTAGCACAGTTGCTTCAAAGCTCTAGGGTCCCAGGTTCGATTCCCATCTTGGGTCACTGTCTGTGCTAGTCTGCACATTCTTCCCAGTCTTTGTGTATATGCACTGTTGCTGTGATATCATAAACTGGGCAACGGACAAGTTCATTCATGTAGGGGGCCTCACGGTAGCATGGTGGTTAGCATCAATGCTTCACAGCTCCAGGGTCCCAGGTTCGATTCCCGGCTGGGTCACTGTCTGTGTGGAGTCTGCACGTCCTCCCCGTGTGTGCGTGGGTTTCCTCCGGGTGCTCCGGTTTCCTCCCACAGTCCAAAGATGTGCGGGTTAGGTGGATTGGCCATGCTAAATTGCCCGTAGTGTAAGGTTAATGGGGGGATTGTTGGGTTACGGGTATACGGGTTACGTGGGTTTAAGTAGGGTGATCATTGCTCGGCACAACATCGAGGGCCGAAGGGCCTGTTCTGTGCTGTACTGTTCTATGTTCTATGTTCTATGATCAGTTGAGGCTGGTAGAATTGCTGTGTTTCACATGCTGGACAACACCCGAATGGGTAAATCGGACTTCTGATGACTCTGGGGAAAGACAGCCCAGCCCATTGGAGATGGAAACTGCAGTCATTGCGTGCTTTGGCAGAGGAAAAATAGCGATGTTAAGTGAGAGACGATTCCAAATTGCTATTGCTTGATTCTGCACAGAGATTTTCTCCCTTGTCTACTCTCTCCCCACCACCCACTGACAAGTACAGTTTGAACCCATTTCTGTTTTGAGTAATGTAATCTCTCCAGCTGTTCATTGATTCCAAACTAAGAGATCTCTTATGCATTTAGATGATCTTTTGAGTGTAAATAAGATGCAGTGAGATTGGTAATGCACCCATCACAAAACAGAGCCACCCACGGTGTCGAAATTACAATGGCATGCCCCACAAATTCTCAAACACCTGGAGGACTATAACTATAGCTTCGGTTGAAAACAAAACTGAGAACTATTTGAGAGAAACAGTCATAGTTACTGTTCTAAGGTTGTTTGGTGGGCCCTGCAGATGTGTACGAGTGGACAGAAGGGATGAATCACTTGCCATGGGGAATAATAGAAAATTGAATTACAAATTGGTTAGAAGGTAGAAAGCAGAGGGTAGGAGTTAACAGTAGTTCTGCTATCAGTTTTGTGAGGAAAGAGCAATATAAGAAGAAGTTTTCTTTTTAAAGAAAGATAGAGATAACATCAGCTATTGTTTTTTAAAAAATAAAATGTAGAAATATGAGACTAGCAAAATCTCTTGAATGGGACACGCGTCATTTTAAAATTGTGTCCTCTAATTATGGACTCCCACAGGAGGGGAAACATCCTCAACATCCACCCTGTCAAGCCCTTTCTGGATCTTAAATGCTTCAATAAGAGTGCCATTCTTCTAAACTTCAATGAGTGTAGGCCCAACCTGCACAACCTTTCCTCCTAAGACAATCTCATCATTCCAGGAATCAGCCGAGTGAACCTACTCTGATGCAAGTTAAATCACCTCAAGTAAATAGACCAAAACTGCACACGTTAGGGGTGGTCCCACTAATGCCCTGTACAGTGTAGCAAGACATTTCTACTTTTATACTCCACCCCCTTGCAATTAAAGGCCAACATCCCAATTCCCTACCTAATTATTTGCTGAACCTGCATAGAGACTTTAGAGATTCACTAAAATGCTGCCTGTTATGAGGAAATACACAAGGAAGACATGAAAAATTGGATCATTTTTCATTAAAATAACGCAGAATAGAAGGCGATATAATTGGTGTTTAAAATTAAGAAGGGGTGGGATAGGGAAGATAGAAACAGGCAGTTTCCTGCAGTTCAGCAACCAAAAACAAAGAGCCATAGGTACAAGATTAAATGCATGAGATTTAGCTGTAGCAGGAGAAATTTCTTTATACAGCCAGCCGCATACCTTTTCAATTTCATAGTTAGTTGTTGAGGCAGAAATTGCACTAACAGTCAAGATTAAATTGGACAGGTGAATGAAGGAAGAGGGGCTGAGGATTGTCGGAAAGTGGTGTGCAATTTGCTTGAAGGGAGTAAATAGCAACTCAAACTAATTGGGTCAAATGGCTTGTTTCTTGTTAACGTTTGTGCGTTTCTATGTATTCCACTGTACTCCATTGAGACTCAAAGGGGTGTCATCCATTGCACAGGAGGGTGTTAAACTAATGGAACCGTACACCATCATGTCTGCTCCCTCAGAAAGTGGAGAAACAAAATTGCTCAATGCAGGATTGGGCAAAAGCTAGTAAATTCTCCTGAAGAGACAAAACTCGTAAAGGACAATTGCGAGGTTGTGCACCACATACAAAGAATCAAGATAGATGCCGAGGAAGTTCAAAAGGTCAAAGCCAGGCCAGCAAAAGTAACAGAAGTCCATGAAGGGCCTGTAAAAATTAAAAAACATTAAGGCAGAAAGCTGGTAATCTGGTTGGCAGGTACCTTCACAGCAGATTTAAATGGGGGCCAGGGAAGTTCACAAATAGACCAAAAGAAAATTGAGTGTAATGCCCCATGCAGCTGAAGAGCTACAGGGGAGTACAGCAGGAGTTGAACATCATCTTTGGAGCAGCAGCATTCCAGGGAACATGAAACAGGTTAGGGGAAAGCTCATTCCCAAAATAGAGGAAGGAAGGAAAGGGAATATACCCAAAGCAAACACTTACGGAGACCACAAGAAGAATATCAGTGCAACTGATGCAGGGTTAACCATTGTAAGCCAAATGAAACACACCGGGTTTTAAACCTCAACCAGGACAGCAGTGCTAAAAATTCACTTAAAGTGAAGTGCTGGACACCAGTCCAGAATTCCTACAGGAGACAGCCCACTAACCTCATAGAAATTAGAATTGTAGGTGTCTGGGTTTGAGCGAATAAAGGCACAGGTTACAGAGGTGGACAGCGAGGGGTTCAGAAGCAGACCAGGCCAGCAATCTGGAAAATTTGCACATCCACGAGCCTGTGTGTTAAGCAGCATGAAGGTAGGACCAATGGGAAGTACAAAATACTACCCCATTACTACAGGTAATCAAGAGCAGCTTGGCTGTAACCAGCAACCTGAGAGCTAACAGCCATGAAAAAATACCAACGCCTTCAGACGATACTGAACCTGGAATGGCAGCAGGGTAAAAAAGGACAAGATTTCGGACAAAATTATCTGTCATACAAAGAAAAGAAAACAAACTCCAAAATCTGAAACAATTCTAATCTGTACAAATGAAGACAAGTTTTGTTTGTGACTAGAACCTAAAAGGGTAAAGCAATGCAAAAGCACGTTATCCAGAGTTTAATGGATTATCTTGGTACCAAAACCCACTGTAAAACGTGACAAATACAATTAGATTAAAAATGTGAATGAGAGTGCATGTGATGTGTTTAATTCTCATAATATTTGGATGCCTGTAATGAAACGTTCATTGAAATTTGTGTTTCTTTCCTTGTGAGATGGAGGTGCCACGATGATGTACCTTGTGCAGGAGGACTATTAATCTGTGATTTAATTGGCTGATTAATCATATATTGAACTGTAAGATGGCACCAACTAAAGACAGCTGCCCTAAGTCACCTGATGTCTGGTATTACCAACTGACTAGTTTTCTGGAAGGATCCAATGAGGAGTTCAATTAAGACATGCTTATAACATTTGACACCTTCTGATGCCAAAAGTACGTGAAAAGATACTGTACTAGATTTCACATTTGCACTTCGATAAGACTATCTCTCAAGCTGAGGTAGGAAGTCTACCAGGATAATAGTTTTATGAAGAGGTGCTTTCCCCATCTCAAGATGGATAATTAATCTTTCAGAAGCTAATGGCTGGGACATTACAGAACCTAATCACCTAAGCCATGGGACAATAGCTGCAGTCTGTCCACACATGAGCTCAGTAAAGACTTTCTGAACTCTTTGTGGGGAGAGGGGGCAGGTGACTAGAATAATAATTTTTGAAATCTCTGCAGCACACAAGCTGTCAAAATACTTGTTTGGAAGAACATGTCAGTGGAGCAAGTTAAGACCTCTTTCAGTTTAAAAAAAAAATGCCGGCACAGAGTTGGTGACGATCAAAAGGGACCTCAGGTGCAAACATGATCGATTTTTGACAAAGGCAGATTACAATTTGAAAATAAATTGTCTCTGGCAATTGTAGTTACACATGGGCTTCACCTTCTGGAATTTCAAGACCACCGAGGGGAAAAATCTGCAGCAGCCACAGAGACCAGCAAAGGACTCAGACAGTAAACTCTCTATTTTTCACCATCTCAATTTGCATTTTAATTTGCTCAAAAGGTAAACTCCCCATTAAATAGATTGTAATTCTATATGCTTTTGTGTATGCATTTGCGAGCATGGGTTGCGACGGTCAGACAGGGTTTACCTTTCAAACTAGCTTTGTGCCTTTATCTGGGTGGGTTTTTAACCCAATATAAACTACCACTTTTGTTTAAACTCAAGCATGCCTGCCAGACTAGTTTCTTTGCAATCAGCATATAAATAGTTAAACACAGGTAGTAAGTAAATACCCTCACCCATACAAATTCAGAAAATAAATTCTGTTTCAGTCAGACTTGAGGGGTGGGATAGAGGAGTCACTTCTTACCCCTCAAGAGACGGTAACAAAAGTCCTGCAATTTCTTCCCCCCCGGTAAATTTTCATGCAATTCTCTTTTGAATCTTACTATTTAATCTGCTTTCACCACCCTTTCAGGCAAAGCATCACAACTCGCTGCATAAAAAAATGTTTCCTTATGCCACCTCTGGTTCATTGCCAATCACCTTTAATCAGTGCATTCTGGTTACCAATCCTTCTTTCACTTGAAAAGATTTCTTACTTACTCCATCAAAACCATACATATAATGCTCTTTCTGAGGCTGATAATTGCAACATTCGGCAATACTTGCTCACAAAAAATTCCACATTTCATGTTGAAATCGTGATGGGACAAATTTAGCGGTTGACATGCAGCAGTATTTCATGCAGTTTTTTTTCCATTTCATGGGGTTTTAACGGAAACCTTTTAGAACCTTTAAAATATATGTAGAAATAATTATACGATCATTCCCAGCACTAGATGATCAGATGTGGCCAGGGAAAGGTAGGGAAATGATCTATCTTGCCATATTTATGTACAAGAATATGAAGCTATAGGAGCTGAAACATTAAAATATCTACTGGTAAAACTGGATTATCTAGATTCATAACCAAACGTGTCTTATTCTGATTAGTTGCTATATAAGCAATGTCTGCTTATATAATATTTTGATCCCTCTTGAGGCTAACAACCTGTACACTTAAACAAAAATCGGTTATAAAAAAAAATCCATGAGCATTTTCTGCTGTATGTCAATGAGCAGGAGGAATAAGATGTCTTGTCAGTATTAGGCAATGTAGAGACAGAAGATAACAGCTTTATAGCTCAAAGGCTAGACACAATACTGGATGAAAAAAATGCCTGTGCAACCAAGACCAATCCAAAGTTAAAATGACCAATTTATGAACAATATTCGTAAGAGTGAATGTGATTTTCATTGAGCATTACTTTTAAAATCATCTTTCATGAACAAAACATCTTCCCCAGGCTGCAGTGATACATAATTTATTGTATTATACAGATTTATACAGAAGAATTACTAGGAGCACCAAGATGTCACTGACATTTACATCATTGAGTCAGAAGCTACATTTTTGTGTCAAGTGCAGCCAGTAGATAATGGGAAACATGAGTTCAATGTTAATAAGGTGAATAACAAGAAATGAAACAGCATGTGGGAACCCAGAGCAATAACAGAACTCTGGATTTCCCCAGGAGCAAAGTCCAAATTTCACTTCTAACTGATGCTCAAAAGTTTCTACTTCATTTCGGCTGGTTTAGCCACTTGGGTGAGAACGCCTAAATATAGCAAGCCTCACCTATACGTGCCAACCACAACGTCACCAAGGGCACAAGGAAAAAAATCCAAGGCCTTCAAATGCCCCAACTCTCCTCAGTCTCAGTGAATGGTAAACAGTTGGTGGCAGTAATAAGCATGCACAGGAAGAAATTTTGGGGATAGAACCAATTCCAAAGAAATGGCAGAAATATGGTTTCCTCGATCAGAATGTCTTGTAAATAACTTCAATTGTGGTATTGGCGCCAGCTGGAAGCTATGTAATCCGTAATTTTTGCTTTGCCTCTGATTTAGGGAACGGACTGTCGTGTTCAGAAACATAATGTACAATCATTTAGTGCTAAAACGTTTTAACACATTAACTAAAATATAAATAACCTCAGCTGAAAAGTCCACGTCAATAGTCCTTTGGTTTAAGATGATTTTGTTGCTAAGGACAATATCAATAATGTGGCACATCAAACAAGAAGAATATTTCAAATGAATGGTTATTCATGTTTAGTCACGATGTTTAGTCATGATAAGGTGTCAGGTTAACAAATCAAATGCTCTATGGTCAGTGTAGAAAACCGACAACTGGGTCATCTGCTCGTCAATGATGTAACATGTACAGGAGATATGGTGGGAGCAGTGCAAGTACAGGTTGTAACAGTTCAGTTTAAACCTGCTTCATCAATATTTGGCATCTCAGCATTCATTCTGAAGCCATACTCAATCAAATTATTTCGCTTTAGCAGGCTCCTCATTCTTTATTATGTTCAACCTCCACATAAAAATGAACAGTCAGTTATTTAAGGAGGAGGAGAAACAAGGGGATATCGTCAGTAAAGATTAGGTGCAGAAGAGGCCATGATACTCAAGCGATCCTACCCCTTGGATGTGCAAGCAGGCCTCATTCTGCAAGCTTGCGATTATTCTCGAGGAGAAAGTTGAATAGGCAAAAGAAAATGGTGGCTTATGCCAAGTTGAACTGGCTGAGAGAAAACAGAGAGACAAAGGATGAAGACCATTTTATGATAAATGGTGGAACATTCTTCGTCATTCAAGCTTCAAAATAGCACTTAAAACTAAAATCTTCAGTTTTGAATGAGGCAGCTGGATTCAGCCTAGCTCTCTGGAAATTTTAATAAATACCCAATCTATCCCCTTTCTACCTGTCTAAAATTAAACTGCATCCCTATTTGCTTTTTTATTTAATATCTCACCTACTCAGATTTTGGACTGCAAAAGAATGTTGGCCCTCGAGTCCCTAATAACTGAATGACAAAATCTGTTTGGAGCACCAGAACATACCTTAATCTGTTGGTGTAAGTATCCACACATGTTTTCATTTTTGCGAGTAAAGTGCCAACAGAAGTCTGTGTTTCAGAATGCTCCTCATCCTCCTCACTGTTATCACCAGACAAAGGCAGTAGAAGAGGCACAAGGGATATGCACGAAGCAATGGCACGCAGCAACTCTAGTAGAGCTCGATACAGAGGAACATGCCTGGCCATGTCAAGCACTGCAGATAAATTAGAGACAAGCATTAAAAAAAAAATAGACCCACATCAATGCAAAACAGAGGCATTGCTCTTCTTACAAAGTAAGTCCCCAGAAATAAGTATATGAGGAACTGTGCAGATTTTCAGGAAATTTTCACTTAGGGGTTCAAAGTTGAGGACGATCAAAATCATTTTGCCATCTCAGAAGGAAGGCTTCCAACCCAAACTTCAGGTTGGATTCAGACCCAAACTCACCGAGTGCTGAAAAGGCAATGTGTTAAACCATTATACTGCACAGACATTTTCAATTAACTGATTTACATTGCAGTGATATTAAGTATGGCAGAAATTGAACAGAAATCAAATAAATCAGCGAGTGATACATATGGCTGTAAAATATTTAAATGCAGTTTTCTATATGCTGACACAAACAAATTAACAGGCACACTACTTTGTGGCATTTTTACTGTGCTCATGGAAATGTCAAAATCCAGTGTACAAATCAGGCTTGCATCAATGCAAGGGGTTTTCTCAAGATAACAGCTCATTCATCATTCCTCATATTTAAGAGCACAGCGTCAGTTTCTTTAAAAAAAATTGTAGCTACACAGTTTAGCATTAAAAACTATGCTCCCTGGTTTTTAATACCAGCTACATATTGAACCAACATTTCCCCCCCATGGTTGAATGCACTTTTTTCATTTAAAAAATGCCAGTTCAGGGCAGCACGGTGGCGCAGTGGTTAGCACTGCAGTCTCACGGTGCCACGGTCCCAGGTTCGATCCCGGCTCTGGGTCACTGTCCGTGTGGAGTTTGCACATTCTCCCAGTGTTTGCGTGGGTTTCGCCCCCACAACCCAAAGATGTGCAAGGTAGGTGGATTGAACACGCTAAATTGCCCCTTAATTGGAAAAAATGAAATGGGTACTCAAATTTATTTTTTAAAATGCCAGTTTGAAAACAAAGGCATTGGTAAAAGATACTGCCCCGCTAAGGACCCTTTTTCGATCCCGGCCCCGGGTCACCGTCAGTCTGGACTTTCCACATTCTCACCATGTCTGCATGGGTTTCCCCCCAGCAACCCAAAGATGTGCAGGGTAGGTGGTTTGGCCACACCAAATTGCCCCTTAAATTGGAAAAAAAAATTATTGGGTACTCTAAATCTTTTTAGAAAGACGTTGCCCATAGAACTCCGCATTACATTCCTAAATTCATCTCTTTCTGACCAGCATCGTAATTTTTTTAAAAATGCAAGACTCTGAAAAAAATAAAGACATAGTTTTACTCGTAGAGATCCTTTGAGAAGAGATTAAAAGGCATTCATTTGAAATATTGGGCTACATCTCCAGAAACAGTGACTAGAAAATTACTGCAAATTCTGAATGTTCAAATTAATCACATAGAATTTTAAAAAGCATGAAATAATGTAGCATACTATACTGCACTATCTGCATTTATATTGCAGAGCTTCACTGTACTGTAACTGCCCTTTCCTTTCAATATCCTGGAAAAATTCCAAATGTTTCACAGCAGTAACATTTATGATTAATGTTGCAATATTCTTGCCTACATCTGCTTCCAAACCATTTACTGCCAGCATTGTACACATTGCCATTACCTACATGTTCAGACAACAATATGAAACTACTCTTATGAAACAATATGAATCCACTCAAGAGTGGATATTAAACTGCTATCTAGTATGTTTAAGTTCTTTTAGGTACCTTTGTTGCTTAACATTCATCGCTACCTTTCTCTCATTGAAAAGCTGCTTACATATTCCAACCTCGAACATCGGGGGGGAAAAAACAGAACAAGAACTCTACCAGTCCATTACAAAATCTACTGAATGCTTACTGAGCAAGACAGATGTGGAATAGAAATAAACTGCAAACAAAAAATGCATACAAATTCTTGATTATATTTCACAATCATAAATAGACCCCGTCATCACTTTTGAGGGACAGGAAGAAAAGTGACAGGAATTTTCAGACATCAAGTATGAACTGAAACCAGAGTGTGCTGGGGGTATTATAAAGTGAAAAGTGCAGGGTGCGACCCCCAAGTGCTGCATGGATCACATCATCATTTTTAAGGTGTCAAATATCAGAGCACCTGAACATCACACCATGGAGAGGTGGGATGCTTGACATAACTAAATTGGATTCCTACAATTGGGAGTCACATTTAAAGATCTATTGCTTCCCAGAGGATTGGGAAACTTGACAATGAAACAGAGTGGGAGTTGCAGTTGCAGGCTCTGCAATGTAAGTGGCTGTTTAACACTCCTCCAGAGCCAGGAGTACTCTCCTCAAAAAGCCTCTGAATTCCCCTATGCATTACTTGCTTTCCCTACAGCTCTTCAAATTGTTCAGATCCCCCCCCCCCCCCCCCCTCAACAGCCCCGTCCAATTATCGGGGAAGATTCCCAAGGTTCCCAGCAATGGTCTGCCACTAGTGTTTATTCCTGCCCGTTGACCAGGCTGCTTAAATGCCAGCTAAGAGATGGGATGCAGAGCTGCAAGATGTTGATTCAGATCGAACAGGCCTTGGCATCTGGGAGTTGCCCTGTCCTTTGGTCATGTTTGATCTCAGCCACACCCTCACCGCTCCCTATAAATTTGAGAACACAAGTGTTTGCAGCCAATGTTAACTACATTATGGGCGGTGGCACAGTCGTTAGCACCGCTGCCTCACAGCGCCAGGGATCCGAGTTCGATTCCAATCTCAGGTGACTGTGTGCAGTTTGCACATTCCCCCGGTGTCAACATGGGTTACCTCCAGGTGCTCTGGTTTCCTCCCATAGTCCAAAAATGTGCAGGTTAAGTAGATTGGCCATGCTAAATTGCCCCTTAGGGTGGAGTTGCAGAAATAGGGCATGGGATTAGACCTAGGTAGGGTGCTCTTTCAGAGAGTCAGTGTAGACTCGATGGGCCAAATGCCCTCCTTCTGCACTATAGGAATTCTATGATATGCCTTTGTAATTTACTACTGAGGACTACAGATCATTGAGGGGGTGGAAGAGAGAGTGAAAATGAGATTTTGAATTTCAGAGGCCATTTAAGAGTCAACCACATTTCTCTGGGTCTGGGGTCTCATGTAGCCCCCCCCCCCCCCCCCCCCCCCTTTGAGCCATTCTCATCCGCAACCTCTACGTCAGTAGGAAAAGTGGGCATGGGAACATCATCACATTGTAGATTCCTCCTGGCCACACATCATCCTGATTTGGAACTATACTGCTATTCCTAAGAACATAATAGGCCCTCAAGCTGGCTCTGCCATCAATAAGATCATGGCTGATCTGACTGTAACCTCCCAACTACTTCCGAAGACCTTTCACCAATGCCCCACCCCCCCTTCTTGTTTACCAAAAATCTATCTACCTTTGCCTTAAAAATATTCAAAGACTCTGCTTTCACTGTCTTTTGAGGAGGAGAGTTCCAAAGACACACGACCCTCAGAAAAAAATTCTCCTAATCTCGAAAAGGCAATTCTGCTTTATAAATAGTGGCTCTAGTTCAAGACTTCTCCACATCCACCCTGTCAAAAACCCTCAGGTTATATGTTTCAATCAAGTCGCCTTTTTACTCTTCTGAACTCCAGTGGATACAAGCCCAGACTGCCCAACCGTTCCTCATAAGACAACCCGCTCACACCTGGTATTAGTTCAGTAAGCCTTCTCTGAACTGCTTCCAAACCATTTACATCTTCCTTAAATAAGGAGGCCATGTTCCTTCCTTCACTGTCACCAGGTCAAAATCCTGGAACTCCCTTCGTAACAGCACTGCGGGTGTACTTAAGACCACATAGAATGCTGCGGTTCAAGGCTGCGCCTCACCACCACCTTCAAGGACAATTAGGGACGAACAATAAATACTGGCCCAGCCAGCGATGCCCATTCCTGATGAATGATAGATCTTTAAAAAGGTGGTGATGGACCTTTCTGTCCTCCTCTACCGCAGATCAGAGAAACCATCCTGCTGATCACAAGATTCAATATTTTTCAAAAGAGCCAAAGCCCTCGAATTTATAAAATGTGTTTTGGGCCAGGGTTTAAAAACCTCCAAAGTATATCATGGAGTTCACCTGACCTACAACTGCTTATTAATTTTGGTTACGGGGAGCACAAGAGCCTATCTTTCAGGTGTTATTAAACAGAGGCCTTAAGCACTTTAATCAAAAACAAAGTTAATTCTACAAATTTAGTTAACATTTTTATAAACACGCACAGTAGACATTTTTATCAACTACAAACATAAATACCCCACACAGCTACAGTACTCCGTGTATAACCCTTAATACATTTCCCCCTTTAAGCTGTTCCAATTTAGTAACAAGATCCCATAAACCAGAAACCCCTTTTCAAAGGTGTGGCCCAACACACAGCACTCAAGACCTGGTATACACTCTTGTTTCCTTTTCAAAACATCAGATTTGAATTCCTTCCAGAAAGCAGTTATTTATTTTCAAGTTATCACATTATCTGGAAACAGTTTTGAAAATGCAGAGATAGAGAGAGACAGGACAAGACTGCTCTGTCTGAATCCAGCAGCTAAATGTGAAAATGAAAGCAAAAAAAAACTCAGAGCCACACAACAGCCCCAAACCAAAGCAAAAGTAAAACTCAGAGCCACAGCCCAGCCCCACCCATACAATGACATCACTGAAGCCATGTGATAAGACAAAATATTTCTTAACAGGACACTCCCGTGACAAATGGACTTCAATTAGCAATTCCTCAAACGTTGTTATTCCTGTAGCGTGAAATTAGTTATTTGGTCTTATTGCATGCCAGTAGCCATATGAATTCAGCTAGCCAAATTATGTACCCGTCATTTTAGGGATTCCTATTAAACAGGTGTCAACATTGAAGCCAATGCTAAATAATCAACTGTTGTCTCATCAGAGAATTTCCAACAATGAGAAGCGATCTCTGATGGCCCATTGAGTCTTTCAAATCTTCCCTTGATATTTTTGGTTAATTGTAGATATCTTTTGACCTTCCGTTTATACCGGCTTATTGAAAGGTAAAGAGGCACATAATCAGGATCATGTACCATGCTCTTCAGTTTCCTACATTGCTGTGCTGCTAATGAAGGTATAAAGAAGTAGCCTGAGCTATATGATCTTGGAGCATGGTGTCAAGAAAGATCTGAAGTACATTCTGGTTAGGGTGTCCTTTCCAATGCATGGTAGAAAATGTCATTGTTAACTATGCCCAGATGTTTCTCACACTTGTTCTCATTTAATCTCATGAGGAATTAATACTGACGGAACTAATGAAAATGTTATGCTGTTCTTTCAAGTACAGGAGACGGGTGGAATTGTGGCCACTCTTTAGCACTCACGACACAAAGTTGTTATAATCCAAATATTTAGTATCGACACTGAAAAGTTCTAACAGAATATCCTGCAGCCTACACTCTGATAGTTTCTTTCATTTGTTCATGTGATGTGAGCGTCGCTGGCAGGGCCAGCCTTTATTGCCCATTGCTAATTGCCCTCGAGAAGGTGGTGATGAGCTGCCTTCTTAAATTACTGCAGTCCATGTATTGCAGGAAGAACAACGTTGCTGTTAGGAAGTTCCAGGATTTTGACCCAGTGAAGGAAGAGTGATACAGTTCCAAGTCAGGGCGGGGTGCAACTTGGAACGGTGGTGTTCCCGTGCATCTACTGACCCTTTGTCCTTCTAGGCAGCAGAGGCTGTGGGTTTGGAAGGCACTGTCAAAGCTGCCTTAGTGAGTTGCTGCAGTACAGCTTTGGGATGTTACACACTGCTGCCACTGTGCATCCCACTATGGTAGAGGGAGCGAACGTCGAAGGTGGTGGTTGAGGCTGCTTTGTCCTGGATGGTGTTGAACTTGAGTATTGTTGGATCCAGATTCATCCATGTCAATGGAGAGTATTCCATCACACTCCTGACTTGGGCCTTGTAGGTGATGAACAGGCTTTGGGATTCAGGAGAGGAGTTACTCTCTGTGGAATTCATGGTCACTGAACTTCTCTTGAAGCTACAGTATTTACATGAACAGTCCATTTCAGCTTGTCAAATGCAACCCCAAGGATGTTGAAAGTGAGGGATTCAGCAATGGTAATTGTCAATGATTGTCATGGGGAGATGGTTGGATTCTCTCCTGGGTGTGGATCGTAGAAATGGATGTAAATATTTTATTAAAACGCTGGTTTTAATTGTACATACATACCGGCAATATATCTTCTAAAGCTGTAATTAAAGAGTCATAATAGGTGAGGTAATTATTCATTCCAACCACTTACTTGGTTACAGATAAAGGGCTAATGGAATCGTGTGCTGATTGATGGAGATTCTCTGAAGTGTGAATAATATGAGGGAGTGTTATTTAGTCTTAGCTAAGTAGGTCATGTGATATCTTCGAGGGATACAGACAATTTAATTAATGTGAGGAGCCAGGTCTGTCTGTAGTTTTGCAGTCTGTTCTCAGATTTTAATTTGAACAGCTGTTTGCCATAGGTTTTGAGTCTGACAAGACATACGTGTTCTAGATCTGCTCTTGGAAGGGTCTCCCTCTAAAAGTGTCAACAAAGATGACTGCAAGTAAACTTGTGTTAACTTCAATTACTTTAAAAAAAAATGTATTTTATTATAAACATATATCAAAAAAGTTTCAGCACATAAACACCCCGGGAAACATGCTTCCCAACACTCAACTATACAGTTTGTACAATTTTCCTCCCTTTTCATCCCCCCCTCCCCCCCCCCCCCCATCACCCTTCTCCCCACGCCGAACAACTATTCAAACATGGTCACGAACATCCCCTACCCAAACCCCTTTGCTGAGCCCCTTAGCTCATACTTTATCTTTCTGAGCCGCAGGAAGTCGTACAGGTCACCCAACCAGGCCACTACTCCCGGCGGCAATGCTGACCGCCACTCCAGTATGATTCGTCACCAGGTAATCAGAGAGACGAAGGCCATGACATCGGTCTTGAAATGAAAATCGATTATTGTCACATGTAGGCTTCAATGAAGTTACTGTGTTGCCTAGTCGCCACGTTCCGGCACCTGTTCGGGAAGGCTGGTACGGGAATTGAACCTGCGCTGTTGGCCTTGTTCTGCTTTACAAGCCAGCTGTTTAGCCCTCTGTGCTAAACCAGCCCGAATGAGCTCCAGCTTTTCCAAAACCCCAAATATTGCCACCAAAGAATCTGGGTCCACCTCCTCCCCCACTACCCTTGCTAGGACCGCGAACACTCCTGCCCAGAATCTCTCCAACATTTTACAACCCTAGAACATATGCGCATGATTCGCTGGCCCCCCTCACCCCTCACACACATCTGCCACCCTCTGGAAGAACTCACTCATTCTTGCCCAAGTAATACAACTTTAAACTGTATCAGGCTCATCCTTGCGCACGAGAAGTCGTGTTTACCCTGCACAGTGCCTCACTCATACTCCCCAATTGATTTCCCCTCCCAACTCCTCTTCCCATTTTCCCTCTGCCCCTCATAATCTTTTGCCACTGCTGACCCCCTAAGAGCCATCACCAAAGGCTCTATGGCCAGCGCAAACAACAATAGCGACAGCGGGCACCCCTGCCTTATTCCCGTGTAGTTCGAAGCTCCGTGAGCTCATATCATTCGGCCGCATACTCGCCCTTGGTGCCCTATATAGCAAGCGCATCCACACACCTCGACCCAAACCCAAACCTTCCCAGAACCTCAAACAAGTACCACCACTTCACCCGGACAAATGTCTTGTGTGTCTATGGACACCACCACATAGAACATATAACATTACAGCGCAGTACAGGCCCTTCGGCCCTCGATGTTGCGCCATCCTGTGAAAACCCAAACCGAGCATCAGTAAGCAGGTTATTGCTGAATAAGTGGCGCGTGATAGCACTGTCGATTACACTTTCTAGATGATTGAAAGTAGACTGATGGGGTGATAGTTAGCTGGGTTCGATTTGTTCTGCTTTCTATTGACAGAACATACCTGGGCAATTTTCTACATTGCTGAGACGATGTCATTGCGGTAGCTGTTATGGAATAGCTTGGCAAGGGGCGCAGCTAGTTCGAGAGCACAAGCTGTCACTACTATGACAGCACTTGAGCCTGGCTTATGCTCCTATAATTCTGACCTGCACATCTGCACCCCAAATCATTGAGCTCCTAGCAATCGTCAGACCAGAAATTAGAAATTATACACCCCCTCCTTACAATCATCCAGGGCTGCACCATGTTATCACTTCAACGCTGTTTCAATTTTCTTATTTTGTTCTTGTATCTAAAGACCTTATGCTTAATGCCATGATAATGTATACCCAAGGTAGGAGGTATTTAGAAACTGTGTCAAATCCAATTAGTTCTCTCTTGGAGCAAGGGGAGAAACAAGAATGCCTAAAAACACTTGTGTAGTGCATTACAGTGCAATATTATTCCAGTGCTACTTAACCCATTCACCTGGAATCGGTCCGAGGTTTGCTGCCCAAAATCAAACAACTTCTTTAAAAAATATATCAATATTTTAAATTAGTCCTGGGACCTTGCCATAACCACAAGAATTAAAAAATCACTCTCAATTTAATATGTAGCACAGGTTGGCTCACAAAGGAGAGTATTTTCATTAAAAATCTCCAAGGATCGTCACAAAATGGAATGAATAATTACAGGCTACCAGAACATTTTATGCACCATTACACAACTAATCTCATGTGGGCACGAACATACTTTATGGCATCACATGTGGATTCTCGCAGAATACTTATAAAATCATAGGAGCTATTGTTGAGTCTATTGCTCACAACCTGGTGTGAATTCACATGCTATTTATGTACTTTCTTTATATTGAAGAGCAGCAGGCTCAATTTACTGTTGCTAAATAATTTCAATTCTACCCCTTTAATATACAGAGATGTTGAATGCAAGAATAGCTGCACCTAATGGCCCATTAAATAGGTAATATTGAGCAGCACTAAATTCTCTTTCCAAACCATTTAACATCCCCAGTACAGCTTATTTGGATGAAAATGGCTATCCTGCCACAACCACGGCGTATGGAAATCTAAATACTAAGACCAGTTCATCAATATCGGAGAAGCAGAAGATTTGCAAATACAGTCCCGGCATTTATATTTTTTGGGAGCTGCTTCTGCTACATAAGTCTTTAAACATATCTTAAACCTGCTTATTTTAAATAAACCAAAACAGGAAAGAATCCTTAAGATTCCCATATTGGAAATATTTTCCTTCATCAATCCATCCCAGCTTAGGGGAAAACATTTCCCAAGCTATCATTTGGGCTCCAAGATTTTGAGGAAAATTAAATGTAGAATTTTAACCAGGGTTTCTGACTTGCATTAAACAACCCAAGGTATTTGTTGCAAGAAAGCCTCCTCTGCAGTTGTCTATTTTAATGAGCGATATGCCATCATTATCAAAAGTTTTCCTTACGTTGTAACATGATGGTGCATCGTTAACAGCAATTGGTAGCCTGTTGTACAGACTCACTGCAGGTTTATAACGAGCAGGCATCACTGTGGCCTGTATCTGAAGAGAAATACAAATCTTTATTTTCTCCCAGAGAGTCACCACCTCCAGAATGATATCAAACTTTACATGAGGAAATTAATCGACTTTTGTTTTTGAATTTCCCTCCAATTACTTCCCCTAAGGCATTGACTGAGATCAAGGCATGTTCCACAGTAGCCAGCAGTCATCTAATAACCTTCCATAGGTGCCATTCTTCCTTTTTAAACTCTGAAGTCTATACAGTATATCCTAATCCACACTAAGTCCTATTCACTCATCACACTTGAGTTTGCTGTCCTACATTGGTCCTTGGTCCAGTAATATCTTGATTTTTCAACTCATCCTTGTTTTCAAATTCCCCTATGCCCACACCCCTCCATTCTGCTATAACCTCCTCCAGCCCCACAACTCCAATTTGGCTTTTTAGGTATTACACTGTTAATTAGAGTAATAATAATAATAACAATCTTTATTAGTGTCACAAGTAGGTTTACATTAACACCGCAATGAAGTTACCGTGAAAAGCCCCTAGTCGCCACATTATGGCGCCTTTTCGGGTACTCTGAGGGAGAATTCAGAGTGTTCAATTCACTTAACAACACATCTTTCTTTCAGGACTTGTGGGAGGAAACCCACGCAGAAAAGGAGAGAACGTGCAGACTCCACACAGACAGTGACCCAAGCCAGGAGTCGAATCTGGGTGCTGTGAAGCAACAGTGCTAACCACTATGCTACCGGGTTCTACCACTGATGGCCATGCCTTCAACTGCTTGAGCACCAAGCTCTGGAATTCCCTCCTTAAACCTCTCCACCACTCTTCCTCAACATAAAAAATGGTAGAAGTCAGAACACTCTTCTGTAAATGGCAATAGATCCTAGATCAATTGTAAATTTTAACTGAAGGTATGAAAGGATATGGGCAAAGGCAGGGATGGAGAGGCCACAGCTCTCAATGAACAGTGAACTGGTTTGAGGGGGCTGAATAGTCTATTGTGATGTGCCCACGAAAAAAGTTTTGAACCACTGAATGGGAAAGTTGAGCCATTTGGCACTTTCCAGTCAAATTAAAATTTGTGCCACAGACAAGTGGCAGCAAGTTCAGTAGTTAAACTAATTCAGCAGGGGCATGGGAACCTGGATTGTAGTTTTGGGGTACGGGAGATTGAGAGTATAGAGGTCAGGAGCACAGATTTGACTTCGCAGGAGGGTGCCAGTGTTCAGGTAGGTGGTTTGAAGTGTGTCTACTTCAATGCCAGGAGTATACGAAATAAGGTAGGGGAACTGGCAGCATGGGTGGGTACCTGGGACTTCGACGTTGTGGCCATTTCAGAGACATGGATAGAGCAGGGACAGGAATGGTTGTTGCAGGTTCCGGGGTTTAGGTGTTTTAGTAAGCTCAGAGAAGGGGGCAAAAAGAGGGGGAGGTGTGGCGCTGCTAGTCAAGGACAGTATTACGGTGGCGGAAAGGATGCTAGATGGGGACTCTTCTTCTGAGGTAGTATGGGCTGAGGTTAGAAACAGGAAAGGAGAGGTCACCCTGTTGGGAGTTTTCTATAGGCCACCTAATAGTTCTAGGGATGTAGAGGAAAGGATGGCGAAGATGATTCTGGAAAAGAGCGAAAGTACAGGGTAGTTGTTATGGGAGACTTTAACTTTCCAAATATTGACTGGAAAAGATATAGTTCGAGTACATTAGATGGGTCGTTTCTTTGTACAATGTGTGGCAGGAGGGTTTCCTGACACAATATGTTGACAGGCCAACAAGAGGCGAGGCCACATTGGATTTGGTTTTGGGTAATGAACCAGGCCAGGTGTTAGATCTGGAGGTAGGTGAGCACTTTGAAAACAGTGACCACAATTCGGTGACCTTTACGTTAGTGATGGAAAGGGATAAGTATACCCTGCAGGGCAAGAGTTATAGCTGGGGGAAGGGCAATTATGATGCCATTAGACATGACTTAGGATGTGTTGGTTGGAGAAGTAGGCTGCAAGGGTTGGGCACACTGGATATGTGGAGCTTGTTCAAGGAACAGCTATTGCATGTTCTTGATAAGTACGTACCAGTCAGGCAGGGAGGAAGGGGTCGAGCGAGGGAACCGTGGTTTACCAAAGAAGTGGAATCTCTTGTTAAGAGGAAGAAGGAGGCCTATGTGAAGATGAGGCATGAAGTTTCAGTTGGGGCGCTTGATAGTTACAAGGAAGCGAGGAAGGATCTAAAGAGAGAGCTAAGACGAGCAAGGAGGGGACATGAGAAGTCTTTGGCAGGTAGGATCAAGGAAAACCCAAAAGCTTTCTATAGGTATGTCAGGAATAAAAGAATGACTAGGGTAAGAGTAGGGCCAGTCAAGGACAGTGGTGGGAAGTTGTGTGTGGAGGCTGAGGAGATAAGCGAGATACTAAATGAATACTTTTCATCAGTATTCACTCAGGAAAAAGATAATATTGTGGAGGAGAATGCTGAGACCCAGGCTATTAGAATAGATGGCATTGAGGTGCGTAGGGAAGAAGTGTTGGCAATTCTGGACAAGGTGAAAATAGATAAGTCTCCGGGGCCGGATGGGATTTATCCTAGGATTCTCTGGGAAGCCAGGGAAGAGATTGCTGAGCCTTTGGCGTTGATTTTTATGTCATCATTGGCTACAGGAATAGTGCCAGAGGACTGGAGGATAGCAAATGTGGTCCCTTTGTTCAAGAAGGGGAGTAGAGATAACCCCGGTAACTATAGGCCGGTGAGCCTAACGTCTGTTGTGGGTAAAGTCTTGGAGAGGATTATAAGAGAGACGATTTATAATCATCTAGATAGGAATAATATGATTAGGGATAGTCAGCATGGTTTTGTGAAGGGTAGGTCATGCCTCACAAACCTTATCGAGTTCTTTGAGAAGGTGACTGAACAGGTAGACGAGGGTAGAGCAGTTGATGTGGTGTATATGGATTTCAGTAAAGCGTTTGATAACGTTCCCCACGGTCGGCTATTGCAGAAAATACGGAGGCTGGGGATTGAGGGTGATTTAGAGATGTGGATCAGAAATTGGCTAGTTGAAAGACGACAGAGAGTGGTAGTTGATGGGAAATGTTCAGAATGGAGTTCAGTTACGAGTGGTGTACCACAAGGATCTGTTCTGGGGCCGTTGCTGTTTGTCATTTTATAAATGACCTAGAGGAGGGCGCAGAAGGATGGGTGAGTAAATTTGCAGACGACACTAAAGTCGGTGGAGTTGTAGACATTGCGGAAGGATGTTGCAGGTTACAGAGGGACATAGATAAGCTGCAGAGCTGGGCTGAGAGGTGGCAAATGGAGTTTAATGTGGAGAGTGTGAGGTGATTCACTTTGGAAAGAATAACAGGAATGCGGAATATTTGGCTAATGGTAAAATTCTTGGTAGTGTGGATGAGCAGAGGGATCTCGGTGTCCATGTACATAGATCCCTGAAAGTTGCCACCCAGGTTGATAGGGTTGTGAAGAAGGCCTATGGTGTGTTGGCCTTTATTGGTAGAGGGATTGAGTTCCGGAGCCATGAGGTCATGTTGCAGTTGTACAAAACTCTACGGCCGCATTTGGAGTATTGCGTACAGTTCTGGTCGCCTCATTATAGGAAGCACGTGGAAGCTTTGGAACGGGTGCAGAGGAGATTTACCAGGATGTTGCCTGGTATGGAGGGAAAATCTTATGAGGAAAGGCTGATGGACTTGAGGTTGTTTTCGTTAGAGAGAAGAAGGTTAAGAGGTGACTTAATAGAGGCATACAAAATGATCAGAGGGTTAGATAGGGTGGACAGCGAGAGCCTTCTCCCGCGGATGGGGGTGGCTAGCACGAGGGGACATAGCCTTAAATTGAGGGGTGATAGATATAGGACAGAGGTCAGAGGTGGGTTTTTTACGCAGAGTGGTGAGGCCGTGGAATGCCCTACCTGCAACAGTAGTGAACTCGCCAACATTGAGGGCATTTAAAAGTTTATTGGATAAGCATATGGATGATAAGGGCATAGTGTAGGTTAGATGGCCTTTAGTTTTTTTTTCATGTCGGTGCAACATCGAGGGCCGAAGGGCCTGTACTGCGCTGTATCGTTCTATGTTCTATGTTCTAGTCTACACACTGTATGATCATGCTCTGTGAGTTGATCTGGCTGATGGTACCCGAGATTTCGTTTTTAAATAATGCCAACAGTTCAGTTGAACACAAATGTCATACTGAACTCCCACCATTTTTAGTCCAAATGTTCGAGAAATATTAATGCTCAAAATTTAAAAACTTGGTTTCAAATAAATTCTTGCAGGTTTCTTTGAAATTTGTGCCTAAACAGCAAATACAACATCGTTGGTGCATTGATAAACAAACTGAATGTCAAAGTTGAAAGCCATGTTATTAGCCATCAACTTCTGAACCTTTTAAGGCTATTAACCCATCCATGCACCATTCACAACATCATTGGCACTTCCTGATATTACAACAAAGGTTTCCATCTCTCATCCTCAGGATATCTCACAGCCACAAAATTAATATTGAAGTGCAGTAGCTCATGGATCCAAAATAAATCAGAATGTGCTGCAATCAGTCCAACATTTCTACATAAAGGTACTGATTAACACACCATTGCTATTTTCAAAGTGAGGTGTACAGTAACAGTTGTACTATTTCTAGCAACAGCAGTTTCCCAAACAGGAAGGTCTACTTCTCCACACTGAGATTAAAATGGTTTAGGTGTCCAGCAAAGGATAGATATCCATTGGTGCTGTTGCACACAATCCACCGGCTGCTCAAAAGCTATTTTCTCTGCTTATGTTGCCTCCTACTTGGTTAAGTTTCCAGTGACTTCGGAATTACTGTGGTAAACACATTCAAAATATGCATTTTTTAAAAATTATAATATATATCTTTTTGAAAAAGAAACTGAAATGGAAATGTGGTGCAGTGTTTAGCACTGCTGCCTCACGACGCCGAGGCCCCAGGTTACTGTCCCTGTGGAGTTTGCACATTCTCCCTGTGCCTGCGTGGGTTTCACACCCACAATCCAAAGGTGTGCAGAGTAGGTGGATTGGCTATGCTAAATTGCCCCTTAATTGAAAGAAACTGGAACAATAAGTTAGTTAATGTTCGGAAGTTTAAAAAAGCAGAAGGGGTGACTCAAAGGATTAAAACAGCTTCCTATGCTCAAGTCCAAGAATTATGATTCAAAACGAACTTTTCACAATGCCTTCTGCCACCATCATCAGTTTCCATGTTGTTCAACATTTGATTCATTTTTTAAAAAGGCGAGGGTACAAAACTGAACTCAACTTAAAGCTTCCATGCTCAACTTGATTCCGGTCCCTATTAAGATTTTTAAATTGAAGAAATGATCTGCTCTACCAGCTAAATTTCAGGTATTGGATGACTTCCACTGTCGTCACTGATTGGGCAGATTGCTCTATTCCTGATCACTGAAAGCATCAGTTTTGTACATGATACCTTGCCCCGCACTTCTACTTGGATTTTGCAGGAAAGCTGCATACCAACCGAGTTTGATTTTTGAGATTGAAAAGTATTTAAAACATTTATTGAGCACATCGATTACTAGTGACCATTCCCCACTCCACCCTTTGGCACAATTTTCCCTCCATCTTTTTTGCATGATACATCCAATGAAATGCGGTTAAATGATACAGAATATAATTCCATAGTTGTTCACTGTACACAATCTTTTCTTAAAAAGGGTGTTTGTTGCCAGGTAGTTAGCTCCTAGTTATAAAGCATGCTAACAAAGGCAGAAACTAATTTTAAAACTAGCTATGCAGCTTAATTATTCTCAAATGGATATCAACCCCACCGATTGAAGGTGCTAAACAAAACTAAGGCACCTCAACTTTCACTAAACACGCTATTAAATGACCAAGATATTTTGGAATGATCAGAAAACTTTGAAATCTACTGCAACTATCACTGGATTATTTTATTTACAGGAAGGCAAACACATTGCCTTTAGGAACGCTGCATTTCTATTATTGACAGAAATAATACGATCAATAACAGGATTCCATGTAAAAAAAAATTAAATGCAAAACTAATAGTTTCAACTAAGGTTACAAGGGTTGGATCACGAAGTCCCTCTCGGGGGCGGCATGTGGCGCAGTGGATAACACTGGGACTGCGGCGCTGAGGACCCGGGTTTGAATCCAGGCCTTGGGTCACTGACCGTGTGGAGTTTGCACATGTGCAAGTTAGGTGGATTGGCCACACTAAATTGCCCCTGAATTGTGGGGGGGGAGAAAAATATAATTGGGTACTCTAAATTATAAAAAAAAAAGTCCATCTCAAAATTTAGTTACATTTTCATTCCTCGGACATGGGTTGTATTTACACACAATGCGAGTAACAATAAGGAAAGTTGCAAAACCAATTTAATATGGGATATATTTGTATCCAGATCATGGCAATTAGATCAGAAGTCAAAATACTGAACTAAATATTGGAAATTGTTATTTTGTCAGAACTAATTGGAAATCTACTTGTGTGAGCTGTTCTAACTTCACTGTAGTCAACTGTATAAATTAATGTACTGGCAGCCATAATTACCTAATCTACTTCTAAACCAGGCTATGGAGCTTCTGCATCGGTCGATTCCAAAAAAACTAGTGGAGGTTATTACAAGAGAACAATTGCTTTAAGTCATAGAAGCAGCATAAAAATTAATTCTACCCCAATTCATAATGAAGTGATTTCAAACAGCACCAACTTAAATTTATGTAGTAACTACTGCATAGCGAAACATTCAAAGCACTTCACAGGAGTGTTAAACTTTTACAACAACCCACAAAAGGAGATCTTGGAACAAATTAGTCAAAGAGGTAGTTTTTAAAAAGCATCATTAAAAAACAAAATGATGCAGGAAGAGGGAAAATCGAGTGGGAATTACAGAACTTAAGGTACACAAAAGAAGCCCTGCAAAACTGCTCATATCCCACAAGATGTTAACCACATTTGTGATACTGTTCCAAATTTTGCTGCACATAAGACCTATACCCCAATCTGTTTCTACTGTTAGTAAATTTACTCTATTGTTACTTAGCCAGTAAAAGGTTCTTTAATAAGTCCAAGGTTAGTTCAGTTAGCAGCAATCTTTCCAAAGTTAGAAAGTTGCACATTCATGCCCTAATCCAGGACTTCAGCAGTTGCTTAGTCTCAGTTGACACTCCAGTGCAGACAAAACAAAGTCAAGACTTAGTCCTAAATGCTGATTCTGACGGGCACTATTAACTATGGTATTAACTAGACAGAAATAGCAGATTAACCCAGTATTCACAATCAACACTTCCCCACAGATTAACACAGGTAGAGATGGGCGATGACACATCAGTCATGTTTTTGCAACATGCTGGCAATATTAATGATCATTTATTTTAGTACAAGAGGCGACACAGTGGCGCAGTGGTTAGCACTGCTGCCTCATGGCACCGAGGACCCGGTTTCGATCCCGGGTCACTGTCCGTGTGGAGTTTGCACATTCTTCCCATGTCTGCGTGGGTCTCAAACACACAACCCGAAGATGTGCAAGGTAGTGGGATTGGCCATGCTAAATTGCCCTTTAATTAGAAAAAGAGAAAATGGGTATTCTAAAATGTATATTAAAAATAATTTTAGTACGAACCACAGATTACCGGATTTATTGAATTCAATTTCTCAATCTGTATTGGTTTTCAACTATCGCTCGGTTGCTGGTCCAATATGAAAACCTCATGATATCACACCCAAAACTGTGGAGAAGACCATAGCTAAAATAATCCCCCTGGTAGCAGCATCCCATCTCCTTCTCTTCATCTCTCTGCTCTTCCACCTCACTCTCCTCCTTAAAAACACACCTTAAAACCTACCTCTTTGACCAAGCCTTGGGTCATCTGCCCCAACATCTCCTTCTGTAGTTGGCATACTTTTGTTTTGTAATTCACCTGTGAAATGCCTTGGGACATTTTGTTACGTTAAAGGTGCTACATAAACAGACCTCATTGTTGTGGTTTGGTGATAGCTTTCTGACTAGCATAATCTATGCTAATCACGTTTCCCCAGTAAGTATTCTATATCCTTAGCTGACCTATTCCTCGCCTCTGATTGTCCCGAGGTGATAATATGGCCCTCTGTGTAACTGAATAGCTCGTTCAGCCACTCCAGAGCACCTTAAGAGTCAGCCACGAAGCGTGGACTAGAGGTATGCCTGGGGAAAGCAGGTAGGGATGGACGATGATGTATCAGTCACGTTTTTACAACATGCTGGCAATATTACTGCTCATTTGTTTTAGTATGGGCCACAGATTATCGGATTTATTGAATTCAATTTCTTAACTTGCCATTGGTTTTCGACCATCTCTCGGTTGCTGGTCCAATAACAAAACCTCTACGATATCAGACCCAAAACTGTGAAGACCATAGCGTACCCATTCAACATTCTTCAGTAGTGCAGTGCTCTCTTTCTGCTGAGTTTTGGTTCTCCAAGTAAACTAAAAATCATAGATGTATACACAACCGCATAACACAACACATGGATATTAATCATAAAACAAGGCATTAGGCTGATCTAAAAAAAAAAAAAAATTTTAAGTTCCACGGGGACCAATAATTCGATCAAGGATATTCTGGATGCATTCACAGATGTCATCTTACAAGGCACTCATGAGTTGAAGTATCATAAATAAAATAAAGCAAATACTGCGGATGCTGGAATCTGAAACCAAAGAGAAAATGCTGGAAAATCTCAGCAGGGTCTGGCAGACATCTGTAGAGAGAGAAAGAGCCAACATTTTGAGTCCAGATGACCCTTTGTCAAGCTTTGTCAAACTAGCATGCTGCTCAAGCAATACTGCCAAAAAAAAATAGGAACAATTAAACTGAAGATCTTAATCTATTGCAATTCTGAGCTATTTCACAGCATAAGTAATTCACAAAATAACTTTATAGCAGTTCATTAATGTTTGAGGTTATTTACAGCCTATATAGACTACATGTACTATACTGGTTACTACTGGTACATACGGGGAAACAACGTCACCATCATTGCAGATGAGTAATCAAAATCAGGGCTACTTGCTGTTTGGCAAGTATCCAGTGATTATTGCAAGCGAGCAACAGATACCACGTTCACTTATCCCGGTTTAACATCCACTTGCACTGGCCGTCAATAGTACAAGTTCGAAAAGAAAAACATGACAGCTTTCAAACATGGTTTGAAACGCTTTCCCTCTGGGCTGAACAAAGTCTCCTCCAATCATCCAAGTCCACAGCACGGTTACTGTTGGTGAGTCTGCCGTACATGTTAAGAATAAAAGAAGCTTTCCAGCACTAAACTATGAGCAAGTGTAACAGAATTAATAAAACAGATACTTGCTATGTCACTTTAAAAAGGTTCCCAGGAAACACAGCTTCAATTCAATAGTTCCAATATAAACGCTGCATGGGACATTTCTCAGCCAACAGCAAGAGTGTCAAGTACGTTGTGCTATGAGGATCTTCTGAAATCTGCAACATGCCTGTCTAATGGCTGAAGCATTTAGAAACAGTCAGTACATGCATTATTAAAACAAGCACTTCATTTCTCCATCATTAAAGATATGATGGTTCCTCCAGCAGTGCTCTTAACCATGCAGGATATTGTTAAACAAATAAGGACTGTCCACATCCTTTGGACAATGAAGCATAACCATCTCCTCCACTGTAAATCTAGCCTCTGAAATCATTTTTTCTTTCTCCAATTTTGTGATCACTGGGGAACATACTAAATCTCGTCAATAATAAAACAAAATGAGATGAAAATCGCTTTACTGTCACAAGTACTGGCTTCAAATTAAGTTACTGCGAAAAGCCCCAATTTGCAATCCCTCCTTTACTGCCTTCTCTAATGCAAGTAAACCCTTTAAACAAGTAAAATACAGCAAAAAGACACATGTGTGGCCATCTTCAAGCAGATTAGAAACTGGTTTTGTTCAGCCACGTAATAAAATGCTCAGAGGGATCTGCAGCATGTTCAGCTGACTGTTAATTACAAAGCAATGGATGCAAAAACAATCCAGGGGCTGCCGTCAGCTTGTGTCTGCAGTGAGTAGTTCATTAGCAAAAGGTTATCAAATGCAAATATTTTCTTCAAAATTATTTGCGAAATTTGTTTAAATAAAAACTTATTTCCTCCCTAAAGTAGCTGCTTTTCATGACAATTGCAGCTTGCATTGCAATGCGGGCAGAGTTTGCAGGGGGTGGGTTGCAGTTCTTGCCTTTCTTTGAGTGCCAAGCGTGTATTATGCAATCGTATCAGACCGCACAAACATATGGAATTAAGGCACTCAATATGATCCTCAGAATGCGATTCATAGTTAAGAGCATTAAGGATTTCCATAAATGCACAGCTTCGAGTGATCGTGTACGTGTGGCCCTGCTCAGAAAGAGCAAACGCCTTTCTCTTTTCCGAGCGAAAAGCTCCGCTGTTCAGCTGTATTGAATCTATGGTTTACTGCATTTGAAGTCACAGCATGAGCCCAGACCTCTCTTCAGATGGCTGGCAAGAGACATTTTCAGAATGCTCATTTGGAAGAAATTCTTCAGTATACTAATGAAAAAATGGTTGGAGCGCTCAGCCTTTGCTCACCGGCTGCACTGCTGTGTGGACCCACCAGTTTCTGCTACTAATAGCCCACTGTTATGTTTCGGTGATGGTTAAAAAAAAACTCCACTCTCTAACAGAGGAAATTTGTGCAGAGAATCAAAGCAGCAAGACATCATCGTTCCACATCATTTGGCCTCAAAAGGGGATTAACGATGCCTAATGCCTGTTCTTGAAACCTTGTAAACCATTTCTACATTAGCAAATCATTTTCTTTCCAACAACCGATCCCTGCTCCACACAGATACAAAGCTGCAAGAAATCCAAAGGGGGCTCAGAGCATGTTTATGCACTTTCGTTCCTCCATGAAGTGTGGGGTAAGCTTTTCTTTTCTAAAGGATGACTGGAATAAAGGATTGACTGAATGTAAGGAATACAAGATGGTTCATTAAATCCATAGATTAGCAGTTACTGTGATTTGTTTGTTAAAAAATAATTGCGATATGTCTTCATTCTCAAGGACAAAGAATGTGGTCTTTACTAGATTAAAGTAAATATGCAAAATCTAGATTTGCCTTAAACGATTTGGGGCGAACAGAAACAAACCACCTGGAGGTAGAAATAATAGATAGGCTAAATTTACAGATACAGAGAGAAACAAGGAAATAGAAGAAAGATTTCGTGATCATAATCACTTCCCGTATCTGCCTGCAGGACAATGAATATCATTGCTGCTAACCTTAAAGAATCTGAGCCTTCATCAAATGCAAACAGATGACATGTTTTCTATCGAATGATGGCTGCTTAATAACAGGACAAGAAAAAATGATAAGCACTGGAAATACCATAACATCTTTAACATTCCCACGCCTGCGGCAGGATTAACTAACAAGAAAAGCAAGCTTTTGTCAAAAGAGACATGCAGATGCTTACAGAAGTTGGCATTTGGAAAAGGACTGTATACAGTTGACTGAGTTTGGGGGGGGGGGGGGGGGGGGAAGAGAGAGAGAGAGAGAAGAGCTAGAGCAGGAGGATTTCCTAGAACTATATTAAATTAACCCAATACTCAGCATTTATTATTTACTGCAATAAAAGATGTTTTATATACTTTTCTTCAGCAGACAACAGCTGTTGGATTACTGCTGAAAATATTCACAACAAAAATGGGAATCTCTGCCATTACTGAAGCAGAGGAAGTGAGAATCCAAGGAGAGAAAGAAGACAGAGAAGAATCTGTTCTTGCTCTGCTGGGAATCATAGGAACAATTCTAAATCTGTTGGTGATCATTTTTGTATATATCTACACTACATTCTGAAAGATCGCAAGCTGGTGAAAATGCAATAAGCTACTACCAAAAAGTTCTTCAGAATGCATCTGCCTGACACGAGGTATGCTGAAACAGGCGTTATCCATCCTTCTGAAAAATCAATACTTCACATCTGACTAAATAACTTGCTTGACAATGTGGAGTACCTGCTTTCAATCACATCAACTGGAATTTTATAACAAACTAATACAGCAAATGGGCATTACACTGAACAGCCATCTATCAAACAGCCAGTGCAGAACAAAATAAAGGCAGGTGCCAGAAAAGGGACTGATACCAAAGTATCAGTGAACCACAACAACAACATATATTTAAAACAAAATGGCTTGAACCTTTGGGAAAATGGAATGAGTGAAAAAAAAACCACATGCATTAAAAAGAAAATGTGTACACGGTTTCTCATTTAAATGGTCTGCAGTGTTTGGATTCTCAGAGTTCATTGTTAGGAATGGTAGCGCAAGTTAAAAAAATTAAATGAGCTGTTTCAAAACTAATTAAGTATCTACAATTGACATCCTAATAGGGGTACTGGACATCAAAATTATTTTGCTTGTTTAATCTTGCACAATATGCTGTTCTTGACACTCTCTGTGCTCTGCTAAACTGCTGGATGTATTTGTCATTTATGGCAATTTGATAAAACTTTAGTGGCTAAATTAGCCAGTAACTCAATCACTTAAAAAATGTTAGAAGTTACATTACGCCGGTCAACGTTTTGAAAAAGGTGCCCAATGAAAATGCATACCCTTATGGATTATACCTCAATAAAACTTAATGTAAATCTTGCGTGTCTGCGACCATGTATAAAGCAGCTTTTATCATCTCGATGAACCAATGATTGCTTACGGTAGTTGTCAAATTATCCTACTTTTGCTGATTAATTTAAGGATGTTGGCTTCAAGTAGTATAGATAAACTTAGAATTGATAAAAGGGGCAGCACGGTGGCCTATGGTTAGCACACTGCCTCACGGCGCTGAGGTCCCAGTTCGATCCGGCCTGGGTCACTGTCCGTGTGGAGTTTGCACATTCTCCCCGTGTCTGCGTGGGTTTCGCCCCCACACACCCAAAAAATGTGCAGAGTAGGTGGATTGGCCATGCTAAATTGCCCCTTAATTGGAAAAAATAATTGGGTAATCTAAATTTAAAAAAAAAGAATTGATAAAAGAATGTTATTCTTCACAGTGATCAACAAACACCTTGAAATCCCAGGTAGACTAGTGGAGGCAAGAACTCAGAAATCATTTTAAAATCAACCATGTATGCAAATATGGGGTGTAAGTTGAGCATGACAATCAAAGTGTCTAAAAATGAATTCTCACCTTCAATTCCCTTAGAATCAAATTCCTGTAGGTGAGAGCCAAATTGTGTACAGAAGAATCGTATTAGTTCTTCTTCAAAAGTACCATGGGAACCTCTACGCCTCCTGAGAAGTTGGCGGGGCCCATGGATTAATGCCTCACCCAAAAGACAGTGGGCGGGATTCTACAGTCGGGCGGCTAGGTGCCGACGCCTGCATAAAAACGGGCGTGTTTTACTCCGGCGTCGGCGCCCTTTCCGAGAGCCGATTCTCCGGGCCATAGCGGGGTAACAGGCCCATGCCGCTCCAGCTGCTGATTCCTGCGCGAACCCGGAGCCGCGGGATCCACGCCTGCGCAGTTGGCCCGGCACCAGCTAGCACATGCGCAGTGGCCTTCTCCCCCGCGCTGGCCCCGACACCAAATGACGCAGGGCTACAAGAGCCGGTGCGGAGGAAAGGAGCCCCCCCTCCCCACACACAAAGCTGCCCCCGGGCCCTTCAACGCCGAGGTCCCGCCGGATCAGAGGATGTTAGAACGGCGCCAGCGGGATTCGGCTTTTTGGTGACGGTCGTTCAGACCATCCGGGCCGGAAAATCGGCGCACCGGCCTGTGCCAGAGAGTCGGCACATACCCCGACCAGCACCACGCCGGCCCCAGTGGCGCCGATTCTCCGCAGAGCGGAGAATCGTGTCTCGGCATCGGGGTGGCATGGCTCAATCCGCGCAGCCCGCCAGCAATTCTCCGACCCAGCGGGTGGGTCAGGGAATTCTGCCCAGTACCTTTGACAGGATAGCACCTCCCCAACACTATGCTGACCAGACTCTGGAGTGGGGAATTGAACCCAAACCAGAGTGTGCTGTCACAGCCTGGGCTGATAATTGGCTGCAAATTGAAGGGCTTTGAAGAGGGAGGCTGAGTGTGATAGAAAGATTTATTTTTTAAGATTTGCAATTTTTATTGGTATTTTTCCACAATTTATCACGAGAACAAATCTATCATCAAAAAATGTTACCAACCAAACCTGGTAAGAGAAATATCTTTACAGAGTCAGAGAAAGAAAAACAAATGATTGAGCAGATTGAATATCGAACTATCATTCGGTCAGAAGGTTGGACAGAATGGGAATCAGCCAGTATCCAGTTCTGTTGTACCTATCTCAGCACCCGTACCCCGGGGAGAGCCAGTGCCCATGCAGGGAACCCATACCCCAGAGAGAGTCGGTGCCCATTGATACAAAGATAACTGAAGGGTCTGCCACCAAAGATATAATGAAGAAAAGATTCAATGTTATAGGAGTATATATGGGTATTTAAAAAAAAATGATTGTTAAGGTATGGAGCTTGAAGTTCAGAACACAAACTATAAATACTTGCTGGTTACACAGCTCCTCAGACTTAATATTCAGAACTACTTTTAGAGGCAAGCATGCTATTTTACATTAAATAGAATAAGAGCTCTGCTGTCAGAGGCATCAACATTTCAAAGAAGTGGCTTTTGTTTTGCAAGATAACGTTTCAGTTTTATTAAAAAAAAGTATTGATTCTTATCATGATCTAACATGAGAAGTTAGCAATCACATGTAGTGACAAAAGATCTACAAAAATCATCTGCAAAAAATTGGTATTAACTGCACGACAAAAAAAATCCTCACTACCTTTGCCATTGAAAATTCCACACAAAACATTCCATCACTCTGGAGTCCCTCTCTTCTTGAAAGGCTGTGCCCTAAAAAAATCAGCTACTTACAATTAAAACAGTACAGGGCCTGGCTACGCAGTGTAAAAATACATCACTAACTATACACCGTTTTGTACAGTTTCTTTACACCTAAGCCATTGATCCAAATTACAAATGAGAAGAAGTGGCTTTTAACTGGTTCACAGAATTGAAGGGCTTTTAATTGGTTCAAACGATTACTGGGTGCAAGTAGTGGCCTTTGACCGACATGGAATTATACAGGATGTATGGTTGGTCACAGCCAAGCAAATCTTTCAACTCAGCTTTCACGTTCAGCATTTTTGCCATTCAAGGAATTTATTTTGCCAAACCTTAGAAAAACTCACAGGAAAAGTAGCAACTTTTAAATTTAGAGCTTGAGAAGTTTTCAAATCTGTCACTCAGTATGAACAGGTCAAATTCAGCACCAAGCAAGGTAGCACGGTGGCTCAGTGGTTAGCACTGCAGTCTCACGGCGCCGAGGTCCCAGGTTCGATCCCAGCTCTGGGTCACTGTCCGTGTGGAGTTTGCACATTCTCCCCGTGTTTGGGTGGGTTTTACCCCCTATCAGCCAGGGGTCTATGTGTCACTCGAGCCTCCAATCTACCACCTTGCTTCAGCTCATCCCTTCTTTTTAAGATGTTACCACTCTTGACATTAATATGTAGATTCTACCAAGCTTTCTACAGTTCTGATAATATTGGCACTTACGTAAAGCGGGCGGAAAAAATCAAATTCCTGAAATCTCAAACTAAAATTGTTGGGAAATATGCAGATCGATCATCTCTGCAAAAAGAAAATAAACAGACGAGCCTCTCGAGGCTTATACTTTTTGTCGTGTTGAAATAGTAACTATATCGGTTAGCCCTGCTGCCTCATGCGCCGATGTCCCAGGTTTGATCCCGGCTCTGGGTCACTGTCCGTGTGGAGTTTGCACATTCACCCCGTGTTTGCGTGGGTTTCACCCCCACAACCCAAAGATGTGCAGGGTAGGTGGATTGGCCACGCTAAATTGACCCTTAATTGGAAAAAATGAATTGGGTACTCTGAATTTAAAAAAAAAATAGTAACTCTACCAGAAGCTGTAACTACTCCATCTCCCCACTGATTCTGATTGACCTGCTATGCAGTTCCAACAATTTATGTTTATATGTCCACACATCAAGTTAATAGCACAAAGGTGCATGATCAGCCCAAATTGGATTTTAGATAAACCCCGCATCTCAAATTCTTAAGCTCTTATATGAAAATTCAAGCTATAAACTTCCATTATTTCCTTTAAAATTTGGGAGCACCACGAAAATATCTTCAAAAGCAAATGCGGTCAGATTCACAGGCAAGTGTAAAATTTTAAATAAACTCGGCAATGTGTTTACTTGTTTGTCCCCACAGGAAACACTACGACTGAACAAAGCACATGAATATTTCATCAGCTGAGGCTGTGCACACTTAAAATCAGAAGTCCTTTACGCAGCATGAAGACATTAATTAGCTGCTACTTAGCCATTTTTACAGGAAGGAGTATGCTCAATGGACAACTTAACATTTTAGTTAAGCTTGGAAAGCCTACCAGGCACAAAAACGAGTGTAAACAAACCACAATTTAATGAGAAACAGAGCAGCAGCAGCATCTTTGTCACACCGAAGACCAGATTAGTTAGAATAAAAACTATACAAGCATACGAATTAGGAGCAGGCCACTCGGCCCCTCAAGACTGCTCTGCCATTCTATAAGACCATGGCTGATCAGATTGTAACTCAACTCCACATTCTTGCCTACCCCGGTAACCTTTCACCCCCCTGCTTACCAAAAATCTATCTAGCTCTGCCTTAAAAATATTCAAAGACGGAAGGGAGATCCAAAGGCTCTCAAAATTCCTCCTCATCTGTCTTAAATGGCGACCTCTTATTTTTGTAAACAATGGTGCCGAGTTCTAGATTCTCCCACCAGAGGAAACATCCTTTACACATCCACCCTGTCAAGACCCCGAAGGATTTTGTCTTTCAATCAAATCATCTCTTCCTCCTCTAAACCCCAGCGATCCAAGCCTAGTCTAGCCTGTCCAACGTTTGCTCATAAGACAACCCACCCATTCCAGATACAAGTCTCATAAACCTTCTCTGAACTGTTTCCATTGCATTTACATATTTCCTTCAAGGAGACCAATACTGTATACAGTGCTCCAGTTATCTAGCTACTTAACTGCAGTTATAAAGTCCAGTGCCAGCAGCACCACTGCAGAAAAATCTTAACATGGTACCTTATTTCTGTAAATTTTAATTTCCTACGCTTCAAAATTTCCCCAAATAACTATCTGACTGCTTTGTAGCTCCTCGCTGTCCACTATGCAGAGGTGGAAGTGAAATAGGTCTCAAAGTAACAAGAAATCTACAGGTGAAGGTGGCCATTGGGCTCCATTCAACCGTTCAAAAAGACAAGAAATTCACAACTTTCAGCAATTACTTGTTTCTTCAACAATTCCAGGGTATTCACCCCTACTACGTTTTCCAGAAGTCTGTGCCATACATTAACTTGTTTTGTGGTAAATACTGCCTGGTATGGGCAGCACGGTGGCACAGTGGTTAGCACTGCTGCTCCGCGGTGCCGAGGTCCCAGGTTCGATCCCGGCTCTGGAACACTGTCTGTGTGGAATTTGCACATTCTCCCCATGTCTGCGTGGGTTTCACCCCCACAACCCAAAGATGTGCAGGGTAGGTGGAGTGGCCACGCTAAATTGCCCCTTAGTTGGAAAAAAAACAAGTGGGTACTCAAAAAAAAATTTATTCATTTATTTTTTTTTTTAAAACACTGCCTGGTACAAGTTTCTCTCATTTTCCTTGTCCTGCTTTAATTACATAACAAATTTTCCAGTTTCACTTTTTTCATTGCAAAGTCCAAAAACCGCCTCATGCTTTTTCCAGACTGAAAAGCTCAAGTCTCTGCTATCTTTCCTCACAACTCAGATTTAGAACTGGAATGTCATTTCCATTCTTCTTCCTCTGCACTGCCTCCAATGCTCGAATGTCTCCTTTGCATTTTGGTGACCAGAATAGCTCACAGTAGTCGAATTGCAGCCTGGTCAGGACAATATAGAACATACAGTGCCGTAGGAGGCCATTCGGCCCATCGAGTCTGCATCAACCCACTTAAGCCCTCACTTCCACCATATCCCCGTAACCCAATAACCCCCATCTAACCTCTTTTTGGTCACTAAGGGCAATTTACCATGGCCAATCCACCTAACCAGCATGTCTTTGGACTGTGGGAGGAAACCCACACACACACACGGGGAGAACATGCAGACTCCGCACAGTGACCCAAGCCGGGAATCGAACCTGTGACCCTGGCGCTGTGAAGCCACAGTGCTAGCCACTTGTGCTACCGTGCTGCCCAAATATGTCTTTCTGGATTCATTTTTAAAAATTAAATTCAGAGTACCCAATCCATTTTTTCCAATTGAGGGGTAAATTTAGCATGGCCAATCCACCTACACTGCACATCTTTGGGTTGTGGGGGCGAAACCCACACAAACAGGGGGAGAATGTGCAAACTCCACGTGACCCAGAGCCGGCATCGAACCTGGGGCCTCGAAGCCATGAGGCAGCAATGCATCATTTGGGATTCATAATGGACTTAAAACCTTAACATTGTTTCTCTCTCCACAGATGCTGCAAGACCTGCCGAGTTTTTCCAGCACTTTATGTTTTTATTTTTTGGTCACCTCTGACTGGTACTAAAACTAGAAGGTACAATAAAATACGCAATTCGCTTAGATGGTTGCTGCTCTGTACTAGCTGGACGTGTTAGGCATCTAGTCTACTGAAGCGCCCAAGGCTCTTCTGGCTTCATTCTTAGCTATTTGAACACCATTCGAAGCAAGGAAAGTTTTAAGCTATAAAACAATATATTGATGAGATCTAAATCTCTCCCCAAAGCATATCAATAAGAACATTATCTGGGGGGGAAAAGTGTGTTGGATGCCAAAATCCTTTGAATCATAACTACAGTTTGCACTATTCATAATATTTCAAGGTTATAGAAACTAAAACAGAAGTGCTTGCATTAAAAATGGATTGAAATAATATTTGTTTTGCCACAATTGCAGTTTTTTTTTCCAAAGGTGGTACAAATAAGGCACAGGTATAACAAGGAGATAAGATTTCAATGACTACAGCAGATCAATTCCAAATGCCATTAACATTACACCTCACCTAGATTACAATTTTTCAAAAGCAGTATGAAATTAATGCACGCTTGAACTACAGATGAAATATGGTCAATATTTTCCCTGAGTACACCAAAATGACTAATGCACAGAATTTAATGGAATTGCATAAATATTGAAAAGACACTTCAATACAATCATAAGACACGGTTGCACGGCGGTGCAGTGGTTAGCTCTGCTGCCTCACGGCACTAAGGACCTGGATTCGATCCCGGTTCCAGGTGACTATCCGTGTGAAGTATGCACATCCTCCGTGTCTGCGTGGGTTTCACCCCCACAACCCAAAGATGTGCCTGGTAGATAAATTGGCCACGCTAAATTGCCCCTTAATTGGACAAAAAAGAATTGGGTACTCTAAATTCATTTTTTTAAAAACAGACATAGGAGCAGAATTAGGCCATTCAACCGTTCGAGTCTGCTCTGCCATTCAATCATGGCTGATATGTTTCTCATCCCCATTCTCCTGCCTTCTCCCCATAACCCCTGATCCCCTTATTAATCAAGAACCTATCTATCTCTGTCTTAAAGACACTCCGTGATTTGGCCTCTACAGCCTTCTGCGGCAATGAGTTCCAAAGATTCACCACCCGCTGGCTCAAGAAATTCCTCCTCATCTCTGTTTTAAAGGATTGCCCCACCAGTCTGAGGCTGTGGCCTCGGGTTCTAGTTTTTCCTACAAGTGGAAACATCCTCGCCACATCCACTCTATCCAGGCCTCCCAGTATCGTATAAGTTTCAATAAGATTCCTCCTCATCCTTCTAAACTCCAATGTGCACAGACCCAGAGTCCTCAACCGCTCCTCATATGACAAGCTCTTTATTCGAGGAATCATTCTTGTGAACCTCCTCTGGACCTTTTCCAAGGCCAGAACATCCTTCCTTAGATACGGGGCCCAAAATTTCCCACAATACTCCAAATGGGGTCTGACCAGAGCCTTATACAGCCTCGGAAGTACATCACTGCTCTTGTATTCTAACCATCGCGACATGAATGCTAACGTTGCATTTGCCTTCCTAGCTGCCGACTGAACCTGCATGTTAACCTTAAGAGAATCTTAAACTAGGACTCCCGAGTCCCTTCATGCTTTTGATTTCCTAAGCACTCTTCTCCCATGTGGCAAAGCTTTCAATTGTAAAAGTGTATTCAAAGTAACTAATTTCTATTGTGCTTGCTAAAATGTAGCAGTGTTCAATTTTTCAAACTCATCCATATGTTGACAGAAATGCCCAGCATATGAAATAATTATAAAGCATCAAACAACCGTAATACTCAAAAGATCAAAATGGTAAGGAACCTGGCAGTACAGCATTCTAGTTAACCAAAGGTACATTAGCATCATAGGTGCTCATGTCAGTACTGACTTCAATGGCAGATTTAAAAAGACAATGAGGAAGCACTGCTCCCTCTGGAGGCATCAAAACTTAGCAGGCGCTTCCAACCACATGGCAGCCATTGTCTAGCATGATCACTGATAGCAAATTTAGCAAAATGCAGTCCCTACATCCAAGTCATTTG
The DNA here is from genome assembly GCF_902713615.1 of Scyliorhinus canicula. Lineage (NCBI taxonomy): Eukaryota > Metazoa > Chordata > Chondrichthyes > Carcharhiniformes > Scyliorhinidae > Scyliorhinus > Scyliorhinus canicula. The sequence continues at coordinate 287,371,690 of NC_052146.1, read as the reverse complement.
TATAAATTGTAATTAGTTCATGGCCATCTTCACCTTACCCACATGCTAAATGATGGATACAGATACTGCATACTGCTGACATGTTTCTGGTTGCTCTTTAGCTGTTCTATTCTTTCAAACAATATCACATGGAGCATAAATTATAATGGATTAGAAAATAATTTCAAGCTTTGAACGTCCAGAAACAGAATACATGAGTAAACTAACAAGAAAAAACAGATTGCACAAGGTTTTATAAGAATGCAAAAAGGAATAAAGTAGTAATAGTAAACATCTCAGAGGCTGAGACAATAGAAATTATAATGGGGAACAAGGGAATGGCAGACAATTAAACAAATACTTTGGATCAGACTTCTCAGTGGAAGGCTCAAATAGCATACGAAACATAATGAGGACCATGGGGCTAATTACAGCAAGGTACTAAGTAATTAATATCAGTGGAGAAAAAAAGAACGAGACAAACTAATGGGACTAACAGTCAACAAACCCCTTGGACCCAATGGCCTACATATTGGAGTTCTAATGGGTTAGCTGCAATAATAGCGGATGCACTGGTTGAGATCTTCAAAACATTCCTGGATTCTAGAATGGTTCCAGTGGAATTGGTATTAGTAAATATAACAATGCTACTCAAGAAGAGGAGACATTAACACGGCATTTAAAACAAATATTATAGTGAGGCAAAGTCAGCATGGTTTTTGAAGGGAAATTGTATTTGACAAATATATTGAGGATGTAATCATCAGAGTAGATAAAGAGCAGCCAATGGACGTATTATATTTGTACTTCTGAAATGATTCACATAAAAAGTTATAACAAAATATAAGGGCTCAAGGGGTTAGGGGTATTCGCATGGATAGAGGATCGGTTAGCTGACAGAAAGCTCAGAGTAGGGACAAACGTGGCATTTTCAACTCATCAGGCTGTAACAACAGAGATGTCACAAGGAGTAGTGCTGGGACCTCAATCTTTTACAATCTATACCAATGGCTTAGATGGAGGGACTGAGAGTATTGTATCCAATTTTGATGAAAATAGAAGGCTAAATAGGGGTGTAGGCCGAGAAGGATAGAAAAGGGCTGCAAAGAAATATACACGAGTTATAAGAATGGGCAACAAGGTGGAAGATGAAGAATAATATCCTTTTTAGAAATGGTTGAGAAACTTTCAAATAATGGTATTCAAAGGCATTGGAGTGTTCCCATACAAGAAATAAAGAAAGTTAGTATGTAGATAAAGCATGCAATTAGGAAGGCAAATAGCACATTGGCCTTTACTGAAAGGAGGTTGGTGTACAAGAGGAAGGAAGTTATGCTACAACTGTACAGGTCTTTGGTGAGATCACAGTTGAGTACTGTGCACAGTTTTGGGCTCCATAACAAGAGGCGGTGCAGAGGAGACTTGTCCAAGAGGCGGTGCAGAGAAGTTCATTAGGTTGATTCTAAGGATGAGGATTTTTTTCCTTATGACAAGAGGCGGAGTAGAAGGGCCTCTACACTCTAGAGTTTAGAAAGAATGAGTGGTGATCTCATTGAAACTTAAATGACTAAAAGGTGGCTTTAGCAGATAGCTGCTGACGGTTGTTTCACGAACGAGATAGATAATGTTTTCCGCGTTGGGTAAAATCAGTTTTCAAATTTGAAGAGAGAGTTTTGTTATAATTTGCTTCTTGCTGTTAGACAGTCAATATCTAAGGGATCAAGGAATTTGGGGAATTGGAAGCAAAGTGGAGAGGAGGTCAAATATGTCATTAAGTAGGCTCAAGGGCTGTACGGGCTGACTTCTGCTCAAATTTCTTATGCTCATATGCTTATGCTATAAGGGAACTGGATTCTTCAACTAGCTACTGGCTTTCTAACAGCCAGAAGCAAATCAAAACAAAACTCTCCCTTCAAATTAAAAACCTGATTTTACCCAACGTGGAAAAACGTAGAGAAAAATGGAAGTTCAAATCTAATGCTCATTAGAAAATAGAGCAAAACGGACATGTGCTCTGCAAACTCAAAGCCCAATTCCAGAATTTCTTCTTGCTGCATTAAAAAGGTTATATTACTTTCAAAAAATATATTTTTTAATCTGTTTGTTCACCTTCAGGACAAATGGACCTCAACAAGGCAAGCATCGCTAAAATACCAGTTTCATTATACACATGCTTCTTTAGTACGCTGTGCAACATAGCCATTTACAGTGTCTTATCAATAGGACTGTCTCAGCTAATGTGTTTCAAGACTTTTGTAGCACATACTGCATATTAACAAATGACTTGATTAATTTGTAATTGCACCTAAAATTGGATTTTCTACGATAAGGATTGTGACATTACACACCTGTGGAGTGAATTAGAGCATAAATGAATATATGTGCAGAAAACCAGCTGCCAAACCCAATACTTAAAAGGAAGGTTCGCTATCTCTACAGAGATTGAACAATTTAAAATGTGACGGTTGGGGGAACTATTCTGATCGATGCTTTACAATACCTTTTGGCTCTAAACATGATATAGAACTATATAAGTATTCAAAGGTTCCTGTAAAAAATAAGAAGCTACTTGTATGTTTAAATTGGCTGATGTGCTGTTATTTGCATTAAGTAGACAAGCACAAGGTAGTGGACTGAGAAGGCTGCAGCACAGTATGGCCTGAACTGGAGTGAGTGCAGTCAACCACATTTGGCTTTAAGCTACCTTTTGGGTCATTGAATATAGGTTGTTAGTGGAATCCAACAGAGAACAACTTGCACGTTATGGATGTTTTTGGAACCTTGCGTGACCAAGACAGCCGCAAGTGCAAGTAGTATCTCAAAAGGTGGATTCAATCATGCTCAAAAGGTTACTGAATTTGAGACACATTTGGAGGTCCATTGCCCTGTGCAGTAGCAAAAAGGGGGCTTTAGAGCATGTTACAGGGTGGTCACCACAGTTAACAAGACAGTGAAAGAAAAGTGAATGGTCACTTGCTGAAATGAGAGACAGGCAAATACAATTGACATGGGTGCTTTGCAGCATATTTCTAGAGTCAGGAAGATATAGATTACTGGACACATACAATACAGACAAGAACAGTAACAGGTGAGTATTGCATCACAGCACATGTAGCAATGGATTACCCTGGAAGGAATGAAAAAAGTAACAAACGGCAGTTACAGAGGAGTGGGAAAGGACTATATCATTAGGCTGTGAGGAACAGTCTAAAGTTTCGGTTGATGTTGAAGCCAGGGATGAAGGAAAAATACAGGATGAGGTGTTGTAAGAAAATTTGAGGAATTTGCTTTATAAAGGTAGTCATTCAGGGTGTGGCATTGGAAGTAAAGGCAAAACGGATTAGGTACCAATAGCTCTTCAGATTTTTCAAGCAATGGAAGACATCTGCTATACAAAAGGACAGTCTAAATGGAATGGACTTCACTTAAACCACGCCAATTCCAATGTCCTTGTGGCGGAGAAGATTTTGACTATTATGCAAATAGAGAGAGGCACATCTTAAAACATAAAAGCCAAGGGTTGAGAATATCTTGGGGAGGAACAACTAGTTTGGAGCAGTTAAGAGAAATGTAGGAGAAAGACAGTGAACAACAAAAAAAATCGAAAGGTAAAAGGTCATAAGGATATAAATGATCCACGGTTGCAGTATCTATATGTAAAGTTCAAGAATTTATAACCAGATGTACTAATAGAATGGATTAAGAATGCTAGATTCATTTTCCAGAACTAATTAGATGCTGCAATGGGTAAACTTTAAGGTCATAAAAATGAACTACGGCAATAAATGGAATTGCTCATCAGAATTATCTTGAGATACCATCGGTTGAAGAGTTTGCACTATACAAACGCAAAACCTCCTCTTTGGTGCTGTTTCTTTTCTATAACCTCAAATTAATTTCAAAATTAAATCCTGCAAAGTGCAAATACCTATTTGACCTGAAGCTCAATCAACCTGTATATTTACGAACATGACCATCACTATTTTTAAATACTGGTAGCAATTACATAGATGATTATATAAACTTAGTCAAATACACTAGCGGCCCAGCAGCACAGGCATCACTTTTCTGAAGAGTAAAGTTGGGAGTACAGATAAAAGTTAAGTAAATACATAATCAGCAGTAAAAGGCTGCATACCACTATTTTGTAGATTAGAGGAACTGAAAGGCACTGATTTACTGAATAACATATTTCATTTCAGGAAATTGATAAAAATGAGAACTGCTCACCTCGCTGAATGTTTGTCCAAGTTTAGAAGATTTTCTAAAAATGCATTGCTGCCCATTTATTCAGTCTGGAATCTAAAATGTGGATTAACTGTAACATGTTGTACATTGGTGTGTGCAGTGATTAACAGAACACCCCTCCAACCAAACTTGCTCAGAGAAGATGGAGTTGGTTTTCTCAATAGTCAGAACGGTTGAACATAGGTTTGTAGCAAAAAGTTGAAGGAGGATGCAACATGCATCACATGTATTCCTATGATATATAAACTCACCTAAAATCGCTACTGACCAAGCTGGTCAAGTCCAAAAGGACATAACTACTAGACTGGGTCCACAGCAGGTGGTGAGGGAACCAATGAGGGGGAAAAACATACTTGACCTCATTCTCAGCAAACTGCCTGCTGCAGATGAATCTAGAGTATCAGGTGAAGTGATCAACGCACAGTTCTTGCGGAGACCAAGTCCCTTCTTCACATGCCAGACAGGTATCAATAAAGGGCTGAAGGCACTTGGTACTGCAAATGTAGTGGGTCCTGACAATAATCCAGAGACATGTTCCAGAACTTGCCGCTCCCCTAGCCAAGCTATTCCAGTACAGCTACAACACTGACATCTAACTGGCAATGTGGAAAATGGGTATGTCCTGTACAGAAGCAGGACAAATCCAAACTGGCCAATTAAGAACATAAGAACTAGGAGCAGGAGTAGGCCATCTGGCCCCTCGAGCCTGCTCCGCCATTCAATTAGATCATGGCTGATCTTTTGTGGACTCAGCTCCACTTTCCGGCCCGAACACCATAACCCTTAATCCCTTTATTCTTCAAAAAACTATCTTTACCTTAAAAACATTTAATGAAGGAGTCTCAACTGCTTCACTGGGCAAGGAATTCCATAGATTCACAACTCTTTGGGTGAAGAAGTTCCTCCTAAACTCAGTCCTAAATCTACTTCCCCTTATTTTGAGGCTATGCCCCCTAGTTCTGCTTTCACCCGCCAGTGGAAACAACCTGCCCGCATCTATCCTATCTATTCCCTTCATAATTTTAAATGTTTCCATAAGATCCCCCCTCATCCTTCTAAATTCCAACGAGTACAGTGCAATTGCTGGCCCATCTCTCTAAAGTGACGGAAGGGGTCATCAACAGTGCTACCAAGCTCACTTGCTTAGCAATAACCTGCTCACTGATGCTTAGTTTGGGTTCTAGGATCACTTAGCTCTGGCTTCATAACAGTCTTGGTTTAAACGTGAGCAGAATGCCAAAGGTGAGGTGAGAACAACTTGCTCTTGGCATTAAGGTCGCATCTGACAGAGTATGGCATCAAGGAGTCCTCGCAAACTGGAGTCAATGGGAATCGGGGGGGGAACTCCCCACTGGTTGAAGTCATACCTATCACAAAGGAATATGGTTGTGGTTGTTGGCGGTCAGTCACCTCAGCTCCAGGACAACACTGCAGGAGTTCCTCAGGGAAATGTCCTCGGCCCATCTTCTGCTGCTGCTTCAGCAATGACCTTCTTTTCTTCCATCATAAAGTCAGAAGTGGGGGTGTTCGCTGTTGACTGCACAATACCTGGAACTTGCTGCCGGAGGAGGTGGTGGAAGCAGGGATGATAGTGACGTTTAAGGGGCATCTTAACAAATACATGAATAGGATGGGAATAGAGGGATACGGACCCAGGAAGTGGAGATGATTTTAGTTTGGACAGGTAGCATGGTCGGCACAGGCTTGGAGGGCCTGTTCCTGTGCTGTACTTTTCCTTGTTCTTGGTTTGTAATACCATTCGTGATTTCTCAGAAACTGCAGCACGGTAGCACAAGTGTGGGCAGCACGGTAACACAAGTGGATAGCACTGTGACTTCACAGCGCCAGGGTCCCAGGTTCGATTCCCCGCAGGGACACTGTCTGTGCAGAGTTTGCACGTTCTCCCCGTGTCTGCGTGAGTTTCCTCCGGGTGCTCCGGTTTCCTCCCACAGTCCAAAGACGTGCAGGTTAGGTGGATTGGCCTTGATAAATTGCCCCTAGTGTCCAAAAAAGGTTAGATGGGGTTATTGGGTTAAGGGGATAGGGTGGAAGTGAGGGCTTAAGTGAGTCGGTGCAGACTCGATGGGCGAATGGCCTCCTTCTGCACCGTATGTTCTATGAAGCAGTCCATGTCCAAGTGCAGCAACACCTGTGTAATATCCAGGCTTGGTTTAACAAGTGGCAAGTGACATACGTGCCACAGAGGTGCCATGCAATGACCATCACCACCATCATCCCATGACATTCAGTGGCATTACCATTGCTGAATCCCTCACTGAAGTCCTATACATACTATACCTACAAGAACAGGTCAGAGGTTAAGAAACCTGCAGCGAGTAACCCACCTCCCGACTCCACAAAGCCTGTCCACAATCTACAAGATATAGTCAGCAGAGGTGGAAAGAAAGATTGGATAGGGAGCTCGGGGGCAAAGTTAAAAAAAAAATGTCATTAAAAATATGCTCAAACATATCACCAGTCAGCATAACAGGCGGCACACTGGTGGAATACACTCCACTTGTCTGGATGAGTGCGGCTCCAACAACACTTAAGAAGCTTAATACCATCCAGGACAAAGCAGCCTGCTTGATTGGCATCTCACCCACAAACATTCATTCCCTCTATGCCCGACCTAGAGTAACAGTGTGTACAATCTGCAAGATGCACTGCAGGAACTCACCAAGGCTCTTATACAGTATCTGCCAACCTACCATCACTAACATCAAGGGAAAGGACAGCAGACACATGGGAACCCACCTAGAGGCTTCCCTCCAAGCCACTTACGATTCAGACTTGGAAATACATTGCTGTTCATTCAATGGTGCTATGCCAACATTCTGGAACTCCATCCCTAACAGCACTGTGGGTGTACCTACACCATATGGACTGTAGTGGTTCAAGAAGTCAGCTCCCCATCACTTTCTCAAGGGCAATTAGAGATGGGCAATAAATGCTGGCCAGCGAAACCCACATCCCATGAATGATTTTTAAACATCAGCAGGGTGTTCTTACATCCAGTTTTGCTGTGTGAAGAGATATTCAAAATGATTGGGCAACACAACGGCCTTAAAAACCCTGGGAGTAATTTCCACACCTCCATGAACCTAGACTAACCTAAATTTCTGTTCTCAAGCTAGTTGATTCTCAAGTTCAACATCCCAGTCATAATTTATTTCTAACGTGCCCCAGAGTTTCAAAATTTCAAATGGATGTCAATTTCAGAACTTGAAAACAGAAATTTTCCTTTCATGAAACTTGCAGGATGTAACTGCAGGAGTGTGCTACTACATCACAGTCACAAATATAATTTTTGTTAGACACAATAAAAGCTATGTCCACACAAAAGCTAGTTGGAGCCACAATTGACTTAAGAATATACTGTAACAAGTGCATTTTTATGGTATTACAAAGGGCCAGATGTTGCTGGAATGGGACAGGAGTGTGTCTAATTGATTACACTTGTTCATGCATGTTCAGGTTCAAAAGATTTTCATTCAAAAGTTGCTAGAAGCTTGAGCTTGTGTCAGTGAGAACAGCAGACCTTGGTGAATCACGGGACAGTGCTTTTTCCTCAATCGTTGAGATTAAAGTATTGAAGAATGTACAGGAGGACTGAGAAGGGTGAATTAAAATTGGTGAATTCAAACAGCATATCAAGTACAACCAGAAATTCATGGTATGCATTTCAGGAAAGAATCGACATGCTCTCTTATTCTCCTGGAAAGAAATGGGATGACCTAATAGGTCTGTATCACAACCCTTCATAACTTCAGAGTGGATACAAAGGGAATGTTTTCCACTTATGGGAACTAACATAAACAAGACCTCAATATAAGATTGTCACCAAGAAATCCCATAATTCAGAGGAATGTGTCTTTACCCAAAGGAATGGCGAGAATGTGGAACTCACTACCACGGGAGTGGTTAAAGCAAATATAACAATAATCTTTATATAGTGTCACAAGTAGGCTTGCATTAACACCGCAATGAAGTTGCATATATGGGAAGCTCAAAAGGCAAAGAGAGAGGGAACAGAAGGTTATGATGGTAGGTTTAGATGAGGAAAAATGGAAGGAGGGTAAATAGACGCCATCATGGATTGAATGGGCTGAATGGCCTGCTCCTGTCTGTCTATTGTTTGTAATTCTATGTAAAAAGGGAAATAAAGAGGTGGAAAGAAAGATTGGAGCGGGGGGCTCAGGAGGTTAAGTTTTACAAAAAATGTAATTTAAAATATGCTCAAAATATCATCAGCCAGCATAACAGGCGGCACAGTGGTTACACTGCTGCCTCGCGGCTCTGAGGACCCGGATTTGATCCCGGCTCCGGGTCACTGTCCGTGTGGAGTTTGCACCTTCTCCACATTTTTGCATGGGTCTCACCCCCACAACCCAAAGATGTGCAGTCTAGGTGGATTGCCAACGCTAAATTGCCCCTTAATGGAGAAAAAAAGAATTGGGTACTCTAAATTCATATTTTAATATCAGCAGTCTATCAAGTGCTCCATCCTTAAGTTTAGCAAATATGAAATTAGTATTATATCAGCAATGGAGGATAACCTACAGCCTCCGGCTGCTATCATCAGCCTGCTACAGGGACCCAACTCCAATCACTGCATATAAACACATTCACTTGCACAACTGCAAATTCCATTTGAAACTCAGCAAATAAACCACGAAGTCCCTAGTCTAATTATCTTTGTCGCCCTTCCGATACAAGTTTTGAAAAGAGAAGGCTTAAAGTGCAACAAAACCAAGACATAGGAATATAATCTTGAGTGTTAATAGCCTTTATACAAATTATTAACAGAACACAAAGATGCAGTATATATTGTTGCATAAATCGGTCTGCAGTTTGTTGCACAATGGAATGCATCACCTGTTTTCAAATACTTATTACACAAGCAAGATGCTACACTATCACGCAAATATTTTAACAAGTTTAATTTCAAAAATGAAAATATTTCAAAGATTTAGGCATCCATAGATTTTCACTAAAGAGGCCAATACCAGGACAATTATTAACATGAAGCATGGCATCAGAGACAATTTTTTTCCTGTTCTTGCTGCCAGGAAACAAAGTACTGAGCTATTGACCTAATCATAATATGGCAAATTTCATCTATATCATGAGGCATAAAAAAAATGTTTTAAATCCATGATCCAAAGCTTCATATTGATGTCCAAAACGCTTTCAAGAGTAACCAAACCCACATTTAATACCAAACAGAAAGTGCTGGGAAAACTCGACAGGTCTGGCAGCATCTGTGGCGACTCTTCCTCAGAGCTACAAACATTTAATGCTTAATTTTATTAATGCTACTTACCAGAGTCATTCCTCAAATAGGACGACATGGCAGGAATAAGACAGGATTGGCTAAGCAGCTCCACAAGTACAGAGGGAAGGGCATTATTGTTGTGTCCTCTACTTTCACCAAAGCTGTACATCTCCAGATAAGAATGCTGCCCCCAGGATTGATATAACTGGCAAGGACCTAAAAACAATAGCAGATATAGAGAACAAAAATTCAATTTGAAAGTGAAGAATAGATTTTGCTTCCTAATTTTCTCCCACCTCACTAAAAACGTCAACCAAAGATTGCTAGGATATGTGCAGAGAATATTTTTGTTAGTTTGACGCTATCTAAATTTTTGAATATTGTCATTCAAACTAATGGCATCAAAGTCAATTAACTTATGGGCCAGTCACAAGGAAAACCAATGACATCCAAACTCACTTGTTGATGCTAAATCATTGAATATATTCAAGAGGCAGCCATGTATGGCACTTGGGGAGAATAGGATCAAAGGCTATGGGGAGAAAGCAAGATTAGGCTATTGAGTTGGATGATCAGCCAAAATCTTGATGAATGGCGGAGGCAGGCTTGAAGGGCCAAAAGGCCTCCTTCTGCTAATATTTTCTATGTATCTATGCATTAATATTACAATGGGCCATTAGAAGACAGGATGCAGAGGTTACTACCAAACCGATAGCATGGCCAAGGAGGAGTAAGGAGTTAGGGGACAAATGCCACCAAATAATGGGCTTCACTCTTCTCAATGCTCAGCTGAAGCAAGTTACAACTCATCAAGATTGCATCTCAGACATACACTGACAGAACAGGCAGTGAAGGGGCCACAATAAGTGAAGAAAATATTAACACAGCTGGAAGCTCATCTCATTTGTCTGTAATGATGCCACCAAGGAAATACATGTAGATGAGGGAAGCCTAGATGGTTAGATGCAAGAAATGCAAGAAGGGACCTTGGGATCTCTGGCATTGGCGATGCAAGGGTGGGAAGAGAGGTTATTGTAATGGTGCGGCTGGTTACAACTGGATAGGAAAAACGGAACAAAGGAAGGATACTCCCATGGAAATAGATCAGACTGAAGAGATATTGGAGAAAGTATATAATAGATTATTTCAAACACATTTGAAGCATTGCTGCCTCACAGCTCCAGAGACTGTGGTTCAATTCCGGCCTCAGGTGACCAGTCTGTGTGGAGTTTGCACTTTCTCCCGTGTCTGCGTGAGTTTCCTCTGGGTGCTCAGATTTCCTCCCACAGCCTAAAGATATGCAGGTCAGGTGGATTCGCCATGCTAATTTGCCCCTTAGTATCCAAAAGGTTAGGTGGGGTTACTGGGATAGGGTCGAGCCGTGGGTTTACGTAGGGTGCGATTTCCAATGGCAGGCACATACTTGATGGGTTGAATGGCCTTCTTCTGCACTATAAATTCTATGATTCTATGATTGGGAACATAGGACTAAGAAGAATAAATAATGAACAACAAATACAGTCAAAGAGAGCATTGCACTTTTCATTAGTTAGTTCATTAGTTTTCATTCCTGTACCAGCCTCCCAGAAAAGGCGCCAGAATGTGGCGACTAGGGCATTTCACAGTAACTTCATTTGAAGCCCACTTGTGACAATAAGCGATTATTATTATTATAGGGCTTTTTCTGATTTTGACGTCTGTTCAAGAGCCTTACATTGGGAAGCTAAACTAGAGGTTGGACAGTGTTTTGCAAGGACAAAGGACTAGTTGGCTTTTTATGGAGGGGGAGATTTCAGCAGAATTGAAAGATAGGAGCAATGCCAGAGGACAGGGAAGCACTTGCAACAATTAGGGTAAAAGAGCAATTCCCTAAACCAGGTCACCGTCACGTGACAAACTTGAAAATTAACCCCATGATTTCTGTTGTAGAGAGAATCACAGAATCCCTACAGCGCAGAAGGAAGCCACTTGGCCCATCGAGTCTGCACCTGCCCTTGCTCCATTAAAGCATCCTACCTAGGCCCAGTCCCTCGCCCCTATCCCCGTAACCCCATCTAACCTTTGGGCAATATTAGCATGGCCAATCCACCTAACCTGCAAAACCTTTGGGCAGTGGGAGGAAACCCATGCAGCCACAGGGAGAAAGTGCAAACACCACACAGACAGTCACCCAAAGTCAGAATTGAACCCGGGTCCCTGGTGCTGTGATGCAACAGTGCTAACGACTGTGCCATTCACAAGAAGTGCACAAGCCCCTTGCAGCTAGAGGTGCAGAGGGAGGAGAGGTTTAAGGAGGTGGTGACAGGAGAAAGAAAATGCATCTAGGGTAATCTTTGTCCTCCAGGAGAATCCTTTTATAATGGGCCATTTTTAGCAGAAGAGAATAAGGTCCAGTGGACCTTGATGTGGACAAGGGCAGCACGGTAGCATTGTAGGGCAGAACGGTAGCATTGTGGATAACACAATTGCTTCACAGCTCCAGGGTCCCAGGTTCGATTCCGGCTTGGGTCCCTGTCTGTGCGGAGTCTGCACATCCTCCCCGTGTGTGCGTGGGTTTCCTCCAGGTGCTCCGGTTTCCTCCCACAGTCCAAAGATGTGCAGGTTAGGTGGATTGGCCATGATAAATTGCCCTTAGTGACCAAAATTGCCCATAGTGTTGGGTGGGGTTATTGGGGTATGAGGATAGGGTGGAGGTGTTGACCTTGGGTAGGGTGCTCTTTCCAAGAGCCGGTGCAGACTCGATGGGCTGAATGGCCACCTTCTGCACTGTAAATGCTATGATCTATGATAAGTCAGATCTGGGGATGGCTGGGAAAACCTGTTCATCATCAGATATTTACAACGTTGCACCTTTTATCTTCAAGAAGCCAAATAGAAGGCTATGTAAGGAGGACTAATTAGGATAGGAGATGATACTTGGATAAAAAAGAATTGCATTTATGAAGTTAATTTAGAAAGTTAATTTCAATATTCAACCCTAAGTTTCATTCAACAATGCAAAACAAAGTAAGTCACCACTTACCTGCAGGAGACAGGTCACGTGCTCCTCCTCCAGCCTCTGCTTAGTTAGGGCTTGTTCCACATCCCAACCTGATGCCGTAGAACCCGTTCCAAAGCCTGTACCCTTGGCCCAATATAACTGTTGGTCTTCAGTGGAAGAGTTTGTGTGCGCACTGGGAACTTGTGGCTGTTTTAAAAAGAAAAAACGTAAAACAAAGTACATGCCAGTCACTAACTAAAATTACAATTTAGACTCCAAACCTTGTATGCGTAAAATAGGCATACTTTTGCATGCCAGCTGAAGATGTGGTCAGGGGAGTATAAATGCTGACAGACACACCTCTCTGATCCTGTTCCTGACACTTCCTCTTACCCCACCTCCCTGATTCAATAGGAATTCTTTCTTGGAAGTTCGGATGCAAACATCAGTTGGATCCAAATTTGTTTGCATACCAATGTGATAGTTAGCAACTGCCAAAATGCCCATTTTAAATGTAACCTATCAAAATGCCAATTTATTTTCACTTCCTATGGGGTTAAGTATATCCACAATCAACGTTGATCTGTATATAAATCCTCGTATACACAAATTCGCTAGGTGAAAACCAATACATGCATAACACCAAGGTGTAACCTAAAGGCAGAACACAACGAGTCATCAACCCAACAGTCACTGCATACTTCAAAACAATTTCATTTCGGCGCACACACACACACACACACACACCCCCCCCCCCCCCCCCCCCCACCAACCACCACCACCACCTCCCAAACCTATGGCCTCTTACCATCTAGACGAAAGGCAGCACATGCATGTGAACACCATCAAGTCACACACCATCCTGACTTGGTTATGTATCACTGCACCCAAGTACAAATCTTTGAACTTCCTCCCTAGCAAGCAATTGGGGAGGCAAATGGCATTCTAGCCTTTATTGTAAATGGAGAACAGGAAAAAAAGACTTGCTACAAATGAACAGTGCTTTGGAGAGGCCATATTTGAAATATCATGGACAGTTTAGGTCTCCAGATTTAAGGAAGGATATTGGATTGCACTGAAGACAATACAGTGAAGGTTCACTACAATGTTCCCTGGGTTGATGGAGTGTTCTATAATGAGAGGCCGAATTAACTGGGCCTATATACACTGCAACTTAGAAGAAATGAGAGGTGTTCTCATTGGAACATATATGATTATGAAGGGGCATGATTGATAGGGTAGAGTGTTTCCCCTGCTCAAGGAGTCTAAAGCACAAGGGCACAGTCTCAGGATAAGACACTGATCGTTTCAGATGGAGTTGCTAAAACCTTCAAGGCTACAGACCAGATGTGGAAAGTGGGATTAAAATGAGCATCTAGTTTCTTTTCTTTGGCCGTTCACATGATGGGCTGAATGGCCTCTTTTTGCACTGTAACCTTTCTGTGGCTCTATGAAGAGAAATTACTTCACTCAAGAGAGAATCTTTGGAATTCTCTACTTCAAAGGGATGTGGATGGTCCATTAATGAATACAACGATGGCTGGGATAAACAGATTTTTTGATCGCTCAGGGAATCAAGGGTTCTTTTTTCTTTAAATTTAGAGTACCCGATTTTTTTTTTAAAATCCAATTAAGGGGCAATTTAGTGTGGCCAAACCACCTAACCTGCACGTCTTTGGGTTGTGGGGGTGAAACCCACGCGGACACAGGGAGAATGTGCAAATATGCTGCCCTGGAATCAAGGGTTCTGAGCAGGTTGTTGAATTCCAAGATCAGCCATGATCATATTGACTGGCAGAGCAGCCTCGATGAGCTGCATGGTCTACTTGCTGCTGCTATTTCGTCTGTACTCTAACAGCACTATAGGTGTACCGACACCAGACTGGCTGCAGATGTTGAAGAATGGAATTCATTGCCACCTTCTCAAGGGCAATAAATGCTGATCTTGTCATGATGCCCACATAACATGAAGGAATAGGAAAATGGTGTGGATGCTGTTCAATTCAGATTTAGGCATGAACCCTTGGCACACTTCAATTTGTTTTTAAAATTACAATGTTCAGTTAAGAGCTACCGCTTTGTTTTAGGTCAGTTGAACTGATGTAGTTAAAACCTGCATTTGATATTTAACCCAAAGCTGGACTCACCTCTGTCTGATTAGCACCTGCATTGGGCACTCTTGGGGCATGGTGGCTTAGTGCAGAGAGGCAAGCCAGTATAAGATGAATTGCTCCAATCTCCAAAGCCATCCGCCGAAGGAGAACTCCATCATCAGTAGTCAAGGGTGTGGTACTGAATAAAGTGCACAAAACATGGAATGGAAGAGTAGGAAGAACATTTGCTGATGGGGACTGTAGGATGTGACCTGAAGCGAGAAAATGGGTATGATTTAAACTTACTTATACTGACTCAATGTCCAACAAAAAAATAAATACAAATTATTTTTATATGGTGCTATTTGTCACCAATATTCATACATAAAAGGGTGCAAGAACATTATACCAGAGTTTAATTTAGTCAAAAAGCTATCCAAACACAAATGTTTTCGTAAGACACTTACAAATTCTGATTACAACAGAAATTCTCTAAAAGTACAAATGCTGAATCTGTGAGATTACATTAATGATCGAAGAGTAAGTTAAAGGCTAAAAATTTGCATCCCATTCAGTGTGAGCAACAATGAATGAACCTCAAGCCATACGTACTGCCTTCACCATCATCAGTTACGCCGAGCACCAATCTTAGCAAGCACTGAGCATGTTTCCGTTCTTTGAGGAGTACTTCTGCATATCCTGGTAAACGGAGAAAGAGTCCAAAGGCAGCAAGAGAATGTGCTGGGATGGGAGACATTGCAGGGACAGTTGATTTGATTGGTGGTGGTTCTGCAGTTATCGTTTCAGGAGCCTCGTAGACCAATTCACCAGACTGTTCTATGGTAACCCATTCAAACTGTTCATTGTCCTTCGGCTTTTCTTGTGAAGTGGAGGTTACTACAGGAGCACTCACCTAAATGGACAAATAGAAGAGGTCAAATATTTACGTCAAAAACATGCAGCACTTGATGTGTTGAATTGTAGGTTGGCTCATATTGAATCCCCAAATTTCAGGCTGTGTGTCAGCAAGATCCTACAAATTGAGCTCCAGCTTATAATTGCTGGTTTAGCACTCTGGGCTAAATAGCTGGTTTGTAATGCAGAACAATGCCAGCAGCGCGGGTTCAATTCCTGTACCGGCCTCCCCGAACAGGCGCCGGAATGTGGCGACTAAGGGTTTTTCACAGTTACTTAATTGAAGCCTGCTTGTGACAATAAGCGATTATTATTATTATTATTATTATTAATTGTCGATCAACTAGTTGAGTCCATATTAACATTATTCATCTTTAAACTTGCCAACAAATTATATATGTTGTTTTGAAGATTTTTTTTTTCCACTTCTGGCTCTATGAAATTGGCTAAAAGCAACTTAACAGTATTAAAATATTAAAAGTCCTTCATTAAAAAGCAAGCCAGTAGTTATTTTCTCCAATCTTTCAGAACTGTAGTTCTTTAGTTTGTAATGCATTTCAGCAACAATGGATGAGTCATTCTAGGTTCAGAATAAGATTTTGATAGCCCAAGTTGTCCTTGAACAAACATTAAAGATAGAGGATGCTGGTGTTGGTTGTGCAGCACAGATCATTTAGGAACTGAAAACATGGCACAATGTCCTTAAACATGGGCAATATCCAGGCTTGGGCTGACAAGTGGCAAGTTACATTCGCGCCACACTAGTGGCAGGCAATGACAACACCCAACGAGAGGATCTAACCATCGCCTCTGAACATTCAATGGCATTACCATCTTCAATCCCCTACAATCAACATCCTGAGGTTTACCATTGATCAGAAACTGAACTAGACTAGCCGTATTAATACTGTGCCTACTGGAGCAGGTCAAAGGCTAGGAGTCGTACGGCGAGTAACTCACCCCCTGGCTCCCCCAAAGCCTGTCCACTATTTACAAGGCACAAGTAAGGAGTGTACTGGAATACTCTCCACTTGCCTGGATGAGTGCAGCTCCAACAACACTCAAGACGATCGGCACCATCCAGGACAAAGCAGCCCGCTGGATTGCTCCCCTTCCACAAACATTCGAACCCTTCACCACCGAACATGTCAGCCGTATGTTCCACCTACAAGATGCTCTGCAGTAACTCACCACGGTTTCTTAGACAGCACCTCCCAAACTCATGACCACTACCATCTAGAGGACAAGAGCAGCAGATACCTGGGAACCCCATCGCCTGCAGGTTTACCTCCAAGTCACTCACACCCAGACTTGCAAATATATCACCGTTCTTTCACCATTGCTGGGTCAAAATCCTGGAACTTCCCTCCCTTCCTAACAGCACAGTGGGTGTACTTATACCTCAAGGACGGCAGCGGTTCAAGAAGGCAACTCACCACCACCACCTTCTGAAGGGCAACTAGGGCTGGGCAATAAATGCTGGCCTAACCAGCTGCACCCACATCCCGCAAATGATTTTTTTAAAAGTTAAAAGTACATATAATAAAGTCGATAATATTTCAACACAAACAACAGCTCGACAGTGGGCAAGGATAAAATAATCTACCTGTGAATGTTGCCAAATTAAAGTTGCTGGAATGAGTGTCAAAAGAGTGGCTGTTAAAATAAGGGATCTGAAATGAAGTGGCATTTGAGCATAGGCAGCATATCACTGCTGTAGTGAAGCTGTTTTCCAGGTGGGGAAACAGTGAAGGCCCAATAGAGGGGGGAATCTCCAAAGCAAGAAACATCAAATTAACGATGGTATAATTAAATGAAGCACGACAGAGGTTTAAAAGCCTGCAGATTGTAACAGAAAGACAAAACTGATGGAGGTGAATAGTTTATCTGTTGAACAGATATTTAAAAAGCAGACCTACAGTGGACCATTAAAATTGTTTCTTTCAATATAGGTAATCATACAATGGAGAGAATAGCTTTAACAGTCATACAAATTTGAAGAGTACATGGATGACTGGAGGAACTAATTTAAATTGAGGGGTTCATGCACCACATGACTGATGAGGGCAGCAAAACTTCATTAGTTTCCAGATACCATCTGGATCCAATTAAAATTACTCCACTCAACATTTTTTAAATTTTGAAATCAATGCTGACAAATGTTGCATTGAAATTATATTCTCTGAAAACTACAAGGCCACAGGAAAGTCACATGACTCAGGAAGGCCCCAACTAGGGCAGCACGGTGGTGCAGTGGGTAGCACTGCTGTCTCACAGTGCCGAGGTCCCAGGTTCGATCCCGGCTCTGGGTCACTGTCCGTGTGGCACATTCTCCCCGTGTCTGCGTGGGTGTCACCCCCACAACCCAAAGATGTGCAGGGTAGGTGGATTGGCCACGCTAAATTGTCCCTTAATTGGAAAAAATTAATTGGGTACTCTAAATTCGTAACAAAAAAAGGACCCAAGTATACAATTTTATTAGTCTTTTGTGAATTTGTCTGGAAATCACACAGCCACCCCAATATTTATTCTATTTCAGGGCTACTAGAGCCCATAACTTTAAGTATGAAAATAACAGAGGCAGAAGGAGCAAGCAACCAGCAATAATTTGATCTCTGATACCATAATATCTGCTCTGGTAACACAATGTTGCACCTCTCCTTTCTAACACAGAATGTGGGCTTAGGGCAACACAAGCTCATAAATTGTAGACGACTTCTTTAGAAAAACTGAACAGAGGCAAAAGGCTTCTAAAGCTGGATCGAAATGGAGTCTGAAAATAACATTAGAATTACAACATTTGCACTGTAATACTTAACTTGATGTTTCTATGTACAAAATATCATTTGTTTTTTGTATCAATACATTACACAAATTGTGAAAACATTATTCCCCACAGTTACTCATCCATTACATAATTTATAAACATCCTTGGCTTTCCGCTATTTGCCCCATATCTGTTCATTCAACAAAATCTGAATACTTTCACTGTAAAAGCTGTAAGACCATTGCAGTTACACATTTGCTCATAAAAATGAATAAACTGACTACATTTATCAACAGAATGTACAACTGCAGCTGAACAGCAGCTTTGAAAGAATTTTTCTTTCCCTGTACAACCAAATTCAAATATTTAAATGATAGTGAATTCAGTCATGTAATTGACTTAATAATTGACACCATCAATCGAATCAGAGTCTCAAACAGGCAATGCTTTTTCGTGTTCATTTCTCAGGGAGATTCAACTGGTATCCCCCTCAAGATTCAAAATGTTCAGGCAATTACAAGCTTTATGAATTCTATTTCACTGGGAACTTAAATTTAAATCAAATGTTCAGATGAACAGATTTGCAAAATCCTGCTGTTGGTCACGATTATAGGATTCAGCAGCTTTTGCGCCAACCACAATGGGATAGCTCCTACATAGAAAGCTCCATTATTTAGAAAATTCATCTTTCATTGTTAATTCAACCATTTGCCATCTGAGTATTCCACATCATATCTCAAAAGCATTATTTTTTTTAAAGAATCAATCGCAACATAATTCGACTGATGCAAGGACTTTTATTACTGTTGAAATATAACACAAGCTTGAAAATATTAGACCTGCTTCATCGAGCAAAAGCAAAACTGAATGAGCATACGTCAGTCAGGACGGTATTAGTCAAGCATTTTAAGGCCAATGCAACATTCTGGGACAGAGAGCAAAAGGTACAGAGCTCCATCAATGTTAGGAAAGTTTAAAATGGGAGCACAGGTACTTCTTCAAATAAACTAGGACTGGTAAACTGGATATTAGCAAGATAGAGCTGCTTCCAGCAAATTCCCAAAAAAGGTTTTTACTATAAATTGGGAATTTTTGAGTGCTAGTTAGATCCAGTACTAGACAATCGAAAGGCAGCAATTTCAGTGGAAATGTTTAACTGTGCAAAGCATTGTGCTCATGTACTGGAAGTACCAGAATATGCAGAAAATTTAAAAAGCAGCTCTCATCTAGAATTCATCATATCAAGGATTTGTACCTTCTATTTTATGTCATCTTACATAAAGCTGTGCCACTCATCAGGGCCAATTTTCTCTCTCCTTTCTTGTTGCTTCTTGAGAGCAGCACTCAATTATTGAGTGCTCAGCAGCTCAACAAACATCAAGAATTTGATGGTTCAACACTATCATAACTGGAGCAGTGATATATGTCAGCATGTCAATCTTCAACTGGGGAAAAGTGAGGGCAGCATGGTGGTGCAGTGGATAGCACTGCTGCCTCACGGCGCTGAGGTCCCAGGTTCGAACCAGGCTCTGGGTCACTGTCCGTGTGGAGTTTGCACATTCTCCCAGTGTTTGCGTGGGGTTTGCCCCCACAACCCAAAGATGTGCAGGGTCGGTGGATTGGCCACGCTAAATTGCTCCTTAATTGGAAAAAATGAATTGGGTACTCTGAAATTTTATAAAAACGTATGAGAGCATGGCAAAATCTCAAGTGCCTTACATGTCAGGAGGGTGTGATGAATGATTGCAGAATGCATCAGCAAATATATCACTTACTTGTTGGATAACATCAGGATACAACATTGGCAGCCTTTCTGCTATGAGTGCTAGCCCACCCATGCCAGCAAACACCTGAAGTGGAGACTGGATCGGGTTAGTTTCCAGCAAAGACTCATCCAGGGCACTATCTATGCAGTCATCACTTGGTTGCAACGCTTCATCTTCAGGACAGCTGGTCAGGCCTTCTCCAAGTTCTACATAAAATAGTGGATATAAATTAGACCCCAATACATGAAAAATATAAAGCAATACTGCCACAGCAAGGGACAGTATTGAATCGATTCATTAAGAGTCATACAAGGGAATGTAAAGAAACTTGCACTGATAAAGGTTACAAAGAGGTCACATAACTGAGCAGCTGTTACAGAATTACATTTCAAATGTAATTAGGAGTCTGAAAACTTGATCAAACGTCTGAGGCTATGTTGTAATACTCCCAACATTATAACTACTAGTTGTTGAGGTTTGATTGGAAAGCTGTGTTTTAAATTTAGTTTTGATTATCCAGACAGTTCTGCAGAATGAATCAGATAGACAGACTCCATTCATTAAAATATGCTAAATTTAAAGAAGCAATTTAAAATTCGATACCAATTCAAGGAAACCCAGGTTTCAATTATTTTGAGATTTTAAGATACAAATAAACTTTTTCCATATTTATTTGGGCTTGGATCAGCTCAACCTATTCACATAGGATTTTCTGGGGTATACAGCACAGAAACAGGCCATTCAGCCCAACGTTTCCATGCCAGCACGTACTCCATCCAAGCCTTCTGCCATCTTACTTCATCTATCTTCTCTCTTCTAGAGGAAAGGATTGCAAAGATGATTCTGGATAGGAGCGAAAATAACAGGGTAGTTGTTATGGGGGACTTTAACTTTCCAAATATTGACTGGATACACTATAGTTCGAGTACTTTAGATGGATCCGTTTTTGTCCAATGTGTGCAGGAGGGTTTCCTGATGCAGTATGTAGATAGGCCAATAAGAGGCGAGGCCATATTGGATTTGGTACTGGGTAATAGAACATAGAACAGTACAGCACAGAACAGGCCCTTCGGCCCTCGATGTTGTGCCGAACAATGATCACCCTACTCAACCCCATGTATCCACCCTATACCTGTAACCCAACAACCCCCCCCCCCCCCCCCCCCACCTTACTTTTAAGGACACTACGGGCAATTTAGCATGGCCAATCCACCTAACCCGCACATCCTGGTAATGAACCAGGACAGGTGTTAGATTTGGAGGTAGGTGAGCATTTTGGTGATAGTGACCACAATTCGATTACGTTTACTTTAGCGATGGAAAGGGATAGGTATAAACCGCAGGGCAAGAGTTATTGCTGGGGGAAAGGCAATTATGTTGTGATGAGGCAAGACTTAGGATGCATCGCCTGGAGAGGAAAACTGCAGGGGATGGACACAATGGAAATGTGGAGCTTGTTCAAGGAACAGCTACTGAGTGT
This sequence comes from Scyliorhinus canicula, assembly GCF_902713615.1. NCBI lineage: Eukaryota > Metazoa > Chordata > Chondrichthyes > Carcharhiniformes > Scyliorhinidae > Scyliorhinus > Scyliorhinus canicula. Next base: position 287,350,184 of record NC_052146.1, on the reverse strand, counting down.
CCTTGATAAGTATGTACCTGTTAGGCAGGGAGGAAGTGGTCGAGAGAGGGAACCATGGGTTACTAAAGCAGTTGAATCACTTGTCAAGAGGAAGAAGGAGGCTTATGTGAAGATGAGACGTGATGGTTCAGTTGGGTCGCTTGAGAGTTACAAGTTAGCTAGGAAGGCTCTAAAGAGAGAGCTAAGAAGAGCCAAGCGAGGACATGAGACGTCTTTGGCAGGTAGGATCAAGGATAACCCTAAAGCTTTCTATAGGTATGTCAGGAATAAAAGAATGACTAAGGTAAGAGTAGGACCAGTCAAGGACAGTAGCGGGAAGTTGTGCGTGGAGTCCGAGGAGATAGGAGAGGTGCTAAATTAGTATTTTTCGTCAGTACTCACACAGGAAAAAGACAAAGTTGCAAAGGAGAATACTGAGATACAGGCTACTAGACTTGAAGAGCTTGAGGTTCATAAGGAGGAGGTGTTAGCAATTCTGGAAAGTGTGAAAATAGATAAGTCCCCTGGGCCGGATGGGATTTATCCTAGGATTCTCTGGGAAGCTAGGGAGGAGATTGCTGAGCCTTTGGCTTTGATCTTTAAGTCATCTTTGTCTACAGGAATAGTGTCAGAGGACTGGAGGATAGCAAATGTTGTCCCCTTGTACAAGAAGGGGAGTAGAGATAACCCCGGTAACTATAGGCCAGTGAGCCTTACTTCTGTTGTGGGAAAAGTCTTGGAAAGGTTTATAAAAGATAGGATGTATAATCATCTGGAAAGGAATAATTTGATTAGAGATAGTCAACATGGTTTTGTGAAGGGTAGGTCGTGTCTCACAAACCTCATTGAGTTCTTCGAGAAGGTGACCAAACAGGTGGATGAGGGTAAAGCAGTTGATGTGGTGTATATGGATTTCAGTAAAGCGTTTGATAAGGTTCCCCACGGTAGGCTATTGCAGAAAAAACAGAGGCATGGGATTCAGGGTGATTTAGCAGTTTGGATCAGAAATTGGCTAGCTGATAGAAGACAAAGAGTGGTGGTTGATGGGAAATGCTCTGACTGGTGTCCAGTTACTAGTGGTGTGCCACAAGGATCTGTTTTGGGGCCGTTGCTGTTTGTCATTTTTATAAATGACCTGGAGGAGAGCGTAGAAGGATGGGTGAGTAAATTTGCAAATGACACTAAAGTCGGTGGAGTTGTGGACAGTGCAGAAGGATGTTACAAGTTACAGAGGGACATAGATAAGCTGCAGAGCTGGGCTGACAGGTGGCAAATGGAGTTTAATGCAGAAAAGTGTACGGTGATTCATTTTGGAAGGAATAACAGAAAGGCAGAGTACTGGGCTATTGGTAAGATTCTTGGTAGTGTGGACAAGCAGAGAGATCTCGGTGTCCATGTCCATAGATCCCTGAAAGTTGCCACCCAGGTTGAGAGGGTTGTTAAGAAGGCGTACGGTGTGTTAGCTTTTATTGGTAGAGGAATTGAGTTTCGGAGCCATGAGGTCATGTTGCAGTTGTACAAAACTCTGGTGCAGCCGCATTTGGAGTATTGTGTGCAGTTCTGGTCGCCACATTATAGGAAGGATGTGGAAGCATTGGAAAGGGTACAGAGGAGATTTACAAGAATGTTGCCTGGTATGGAGGGACGATCATATGAGGAAAGGCTGAAGGACTTGAGGCTGTTTTCGTTAGAGAGAAGAAGGTTAAGAGGTGACTTAATTGAGGCATACAAGATGATCAGAGGATTAGATAGGGTGGACAGTGAGAGCCTTTTTCCTCGGATGGTGATGTCCAGCACGAGGGGACATAGCTTTAAATTGAGGGGAGATAGGTTCTTTACTCAGGGCGTGGAATGCCCTGCCTGCAACAGTAGTGGACTCGCCAACACTAAACGCATTCAAATGGTCATTGGATAGGCATATGGACGATAAGGGAATAGTGTAGAGGGACTTTAGAGGGGTTTCACAGGACGGCGCAACATTGTGGGCCGAAAGGCCTGTACTGCGCTGTAATGTTCTATGTTCTCCCTCAGATACTTGTCCAGCTTCCCCTTAAATTCATCTATACTTCTCACATTTTTAAAAAATTTGCTTTACGGGATGTGGGCGTCACTAATTAGATTAGCATCTATTGCCCATCCCTAGTTGCCATTCAGAATGTAGTGGTGAGCTGCCTTCTTTCACCGCTGCAGCCCGAGGTGTAGGTACACACTCATGCTGTTAGGGAGGGAGTTCCAGGATGTTACCCCAGCAACAGTGAAGGAACCTCCAGGTGGTGGCATTCCCAGGTATCTACTGCTTTTGTCCTTCTAGATGGTAGTGGTTGTGGGTTTGGAAGGTGCTGTCTAAGGAACATTGGTGAGTTACTGCAGTGCATTTTGTAGATGATACACATGGCTGCCACTGTTCATCGGTGGTGAAGGGTTTGAATGTTTGTGGAAGGGGTAGCAATCAAGCGCGCTTCTTTGTCCTGGACAGTGTCGAGCTTCTTGAGTGTTGTTGGAGTCGAACTCATGCAAGTAAATGGAGAGTATTCCATTACACTCCTGACTTGTGCCTTGTGGATGGTGGACAGGCTTTGTCACCTAACATGCACATCTTTGAAACCCACACAGACATGGGGAGAATGTGCAGACTCCACACGGACAGTGACCCAAGGCCGGGATTTGAACCCGGGTCCTCAGCGCCGCAGTCCCAGTGCTACCCACTGCGCCACATGCCGCCCCAGCCACAGTATTAATATGGCTAGTCCAGTTCAGTTTTTGATCAATGGTAACCTCCAGGATGTTGATTAGAACATTCAGGGGCAGAAGGAGGCCATTCGGCCCATCGAGTCTGCATCGACCCACTTAAGCCCTCACTTCCACCCTATCCCCGTAACCCAATAACCACTCCTGATCTTTTTGGACACCAAGGGCAATTTAGCATGGCCAATCCACCTAACCTGCACGTCTTTGGACTGTGGGAGGAAACCGGTAGAAACCCACGCAGACACAGGGAGAATGTGCAGACTCTGCACAGACCCAGCGGGGAATCGACCCTGTGAAGACAGCGCTAACCACTGTGCTACCATGCTGCCCATGATAGTGGGGGATTCAGGGATGGTAATGTCACTCAATGTCATGGGGTGATGGTTAGATCCTGTCTTGTGGGAGATAGTCATTGCCTGGCACGAATGTAACTTCAATGACTCCTGGTGATAATCAGTTCCACATTCACACCTCTCTGGGTAAAGACATTCTTGCCAAATTTCCTATTTGATTTCTTTGTGATATTCATCCCCACAAGAGGAAACATTCTCTCTGTAGCCACCAAATCAAAACCCTTCATGATTTTAAAGACTACTATTAGGTCATCCCTCAGGATTCTTTTGCCTCTCTCTCTCTCTCTCTCTTCCCCCCCCCAAACTTCACCCACCAAGAGAAAAGAGACACAGCCTGCCAATCCTTTCCCGATATGTATGCACATGTATTTCTGCCATCATCCTTGTAAGACTTCTTTGCTGCGTTCTCCTTTGCGCTGGGGAAGCCATTAATATTGTGTACCACAAGGAAATTTTTCATTTCATTCTGCCAAATATTTGCTCAAAGCATTAAGACTTGCCACATCAAAAAAATGATCAAATTAAGACATGCTACGGGAAAAATGCACAAGTATTTCCATACCACCACAGATTTGCATTTATTCAAGAACTTCAAAAAGGTGCGTGAAAAACAACCACCAAGCAAGAAAAGGGAGAGAATACGAAGGGGTCATCACAAATTGAGGAGATTCATTGTTTTTTTCAAAAGGTGGCAATTGACTTGGAGAATTTAGAGAGGGAATTCCAAGAAGCAGGACAAGCAGGCTGAAACCCCTTCCACCAGAGGTAGTGGTAAGGAACAGGGAATTGCAGAAAAGGCTGGAGGAATCACAGGGACATTTTTTGGAATTGGGAGGGACAACAGTTGCATGCTAAATTGCAGAGGCCATAAATGAATTAATAGATGAGAGTTTTGGTGGATGGAGAGCTCGTAACTGTAGGTTAAAATGACAAAGTGGGGCAGCACAGTGGCACACTGGTTAGCACTGCTGTCTCGCGTCACCGAGGCCCCGGCTCTGGGTCACTGTCCGTGTGGAGTTTGCACATTCTCCATGTGTTTGGGTGGGTTTCGCCCCCACAACCTAAAGATGTGCAGGCTAGGTGGATTGGCCACGCTAAATTGCCCCTTAATTGGAAAAAATTAATTGGGTACTCTAAAAAAAAAATTTTTTTTAAATGACAAAGGTAACTATTGAACAGCATTTACAACAGCACAGGCTGAGAGATAGCTTGTTTGCTAAGAAGACCGTGAGCTCCCCTTCCTGCTGGACCAGGTAGCTGCAGTCCCATCCTTAAATTCTATCGGTAGGTTTGCTGTCACGTTAAGTTTATTCTTGAACTTCTGCAGCAGCTCGTCATCTAATTAGCAGGAAATGAAATGAAAAATGTAATGAAAATCGCTTATTGTCACGAGTAGGCTTCAATGAAGTTACTGTGAAAAGCCCCTAGTCGCCACATTCCGGCGCCTGTCCGGGGAGGCTGGTACGGGAATCGAACCGTGCTGCTGGCCTGCTTTAAATGCCAGCGATTTAGCCCAGTGAGCTAAACCAGCCCCTGTGGGAGGAAACACACAAGAAGCCGTCACCAACCTTTGTGGACCGTGTTTCTTCATTATATCCTGAATATGGTCAGGAATTAGGATATCATTATTCCAGTGACAGACCCACCTGTCAAATTCCAGGCACTGTCATTTCTGAAATTGGAGCTAGATTGTTTTGCACCACTTCTCTGAGAAGTGCACTTCGCCATTGCTGTGAGAATTTGCACATTCTGGCTCCAACTTCGCTATCTACCAGTATTCTAGAACAGAATTCAAGTCAGCCAGTGGCCTTGGAATATCCCGAATAAGCCAGTGGTCATCGGAGTGGGTTTGACTGAGAATTATTCTACTTTGTCCTGGATCTAAGTAACCTCTCGAGTCCTTTCCCTGCTGTATATGCGGGCTGCCTGTTTTCTATGTTACGAGAAACAGAGAATACATAAAGACTGCTAATTCCATGAATTATGCACTTTCTAAGTCTACCAATGTATTTGCAAAGGATGTGCAAAACAAAATTGTGAAATGCACCATTTATGTACACTGCATAACCAGTGCACAGTCCTTGCATAACTGGCTTCAGTGGATTTTCATTAAAAGAAAAAAATGAGTCCAGTTGAGACTCAATCACAGTACTTAGCCACCTGGTTGAGACCAAATAATGTGGGGTGAGAGGGCAGGAGGAGTGAAAGAGAACAGGAACAGCAAATTATTACTCCACAATGACGGACTGCACCTTGAACATACAAAGTAGGAGTCAGCCATTCAGCCCTTCGAGTCTGCCCCTACCATTCACTGAACAAAGAAGCAGGACCTCAAAAGGTAGTAATTTTAGGATGCTACCAGTGCCACATTGGGGGGGGGGGGGGGGGGGCTGTAGCTCTGTGGTTAGCACAGTTGCTTCACAGCTCCAGAGTCCCAGGTTCGATTCCTGGCTTGAGTCACTGTTTGCACGTTCTCCCTGTGTCTGAGTGGGTTTCCTCCGGGTTCTCCGGTTTCCTCCCACATTCCAAAGATGTGCAGGTTAGGTAGATTGGCCATGCTAAATTGCCCTTTAGTGTCCCAAAAAAAAGATTGGGTGGGGGTGTGGGCTTGGGTAGGGTGTTCTTTCCAAGGGCCGGTACAGACTCATTGGGCTCAATGGCCTCCTTCTGCACTGTAAATTCTATGATTCCCGCCCCTGACGCCTTCATGTGCAGGAAGTGTGTCCAACTGCAGCTCCTGTCAAGACTGTTCGACAGCTCTGGAGGTAGGAGTTATAAAACGGGGGGGGGGGGGTTTCCAGTGCTGCTGGGAGGGTTTAAACTCATTTGGCAGGGGGATGGGAACCAATGCAGGAAGTCGGAGGAAAGTACGGTGAGGACATAAACAAAAGGCAGTAAAGGGAAAAGTGGAAGGCACAGAAACCAAAGACAAAAATCAAAAAGGGCCACATTACGTCAGAAGTCTAAATGGGGAATAAATGTTAAAAAAAACAAGCCTGAAGGCTGCGTCTCAATGCAATGAGCATTTGTAATAAGGTTGATAAATTAACTATTCTGACAATCATCAACAAATATGATGTAATTGGGATCACAGAGACCTGGCTCCAGGGTGACCAAGGATGGGAACTCAACATCCACGGGTATTCAATATTCAGGAACGGTAAAAGGAAAGGAAAGGGAGGTGGGGTAGCGTTGCGGGTTAAAGAGGAGATTAACGCAATAGGAAGGACAGACATTATCCTGGACAATGTGGAATCTGTATGGGCTGAGCTGCCACAGGGCAAAAAAATGTTAGTGGGAGTTGTGTACAGGGCACCAAACAGTAGTTGTGAATCACAGAATTTACAGAATCATAGAATTTACAGTGCAGAAGGAGGCCATTCAGCACATCGAGTCTGCACCGGCTCTTGGAAAGAGCACCCTACCCAAGGTCAACAACCCCACCCTATCCCCATAAACCCATAACCCAGTAACCCCATCCAACACCAAGGGCAATTTTGGACACTAAGGGCAATTTATCATGGCCAATCCACCTAACCTGCACATCTTTGGACTGTGTGAGGAAACCGGAGCATCCGGAGGAAACCCACGCAGACACGGGATGTGCAGACTCCGCACAGACAGTGACCCAAGCCAGAATCGAACCTGGGACCCTGGAGCTGTGAAGCGATTATGCTATCCACAATGCTACCGTGCTGAAGTTGGGGATGGCATCAAATAGGAAATTCGAAGGGCAGCACGGTGGCACAGTGGGTTACAGTGGCACAGAGGTCACAAGTTCGATCCCAGCTCTAATCAGGAATAGTGTTAAAGCCAAAGAGGAGGCATATAAATTGGCCACAAAAAGCAGCAAACCCGAGGACTGAGAGAAATTTTAAATTCAGCAGAGGACAAAGTGTTTAATTCGGAAGGGGGAAAATAGAATATGAGAGTAAGCTTACAGAAAACATAAAAACTGACTGCTAAAGCTTCTATAGATATGTGAAGAGAAAAAGATCAGTGAAGACAAATGTAGGACCCTTACATTTAGAATCAGGTGAATTCATAATGGGCAACAAAGAGATGGCAGACCAGCTGAACAAATACTTTGGATCTGTCTTCACTAAGGAGGACACAAATAACCTTCCGCAAATACTAAGGGAAAGGGGGTCTAGCATGAAGGTGGAACTGAAGGAAATCCATTAGTCAGGAAATTGTATTAAGGAAATTGAGGGGATTAAAACCCGATCAGTCCCCAGAGCCTGATGCTCTGCAACCCAGAGTACTTCAGGAAGTGGCCCTAGAAATAGTGGATGCATTGGTGATACTTTTCCAGCATTCTATTGAAGAGTTCCAAATGGATTGGAGGCTAGCTAATGTAACCCCACTTTTTCAAAAAGGAGGGAGAGAAAATGGGGAATTATAGACCAGTTTTTTTTCATAATCTTTACCGTCACAAGGAGGCTTACATTATCACTGCAATTAAGTTACTGTGAAAAGCCCCGAGTCGCCACACTCCGACGCCTGTTCGGATACACAGAGGGAGAATTCAGAATGTCCAAATTACCTAACAGCATGAGTTTCGGGACTTTTGGGAGGAAACCGGAACACCCAAAGGAAACCCACACAGACACGGGGAGAACATGCAGACTCCACACAGACAATGACCCAAGCCAGGAATCGAACCTCGGACCCTTCCAAATTTTCAGGAATGTTTTGAGGATGTGACCAGTAGAGTGGACAAGGGTGGATCAGTGGATGTTGTTTATCTGGACTTTCAAAAGGCTTTTGACAAGGTCCCACACAACAGATTAGTGAGTAAAACCAAAGCTCATGGCACTGGGGGCAAACATATTGATGTGGATCAAGAACTGGTTGGAAGACAGGAAGCAGAGAATGGGAATAAACGGTCCTTTTCAGAATGGCAGGCAGTGACTAGTGGGGTACCACAGGGTTCAGTGCTGGGACCCCAGCTGTTCACAATATACATTAATGATTTGGACGAAGGAATTGCATGCAATATCTCTAAATTTGCAAATGACGCTAAGCTGGGTGGCAGTGTGTGCTGTGAAGGATACAAAGGCTGCATGGTGACTTGGACAGGCTGACTGAGTGAGCAAATACTTGGCAAATGCAATATAATGTGGGTAAATGTGAGGTTATCCATTTGGTGGCAAAAACTTGAGGGCAGCTTATCTGAATGGTGGCAGTTTCGGAAAAGGAGAAGTGCAACGAGACCTGGGTGTCATGGTGGAACAGTCGCTGAAGGTTAGCATGTAGGTACAACAGGCAGTGAGGAAAGCTAATGGCATGCTGGCCTTCATAGATTGAGTATTTGAGTATAGGACTAGTAATGTCTTGCTGCAGTTATACAGGGCCTTGGTAAGGCCACACCTTGAGCAGTTTTGGTCTCCTAGTTAGAAGAAGGACATTCTTGCTATTGAGAGTGTCCAGCGAAGGATCACCAGACTAATTCCTGGGATGGTAGGACTGACAGATGAAGAAAGATAGGATCAACTGGGCTTGTACTCACTGGAGTTTAGAAGAATGAGAGGGGATCTCATAGAAATATATAAAATCCTGATGGGACTGGACAGGCTAGATACGGGAAGAATGTTCCTGACGTTGGGGCACCCAGAATTAGGGGGTCACATCAAAAGAATAAGGGGTAAGCCATTCAGGGCTGAGATAAATAAGAACCTCTCAGTTATAAATTTGTGAAATTCTCTACCACAGAAAGCTGTCGGGGCCAGTTCGTTGGATGTATTCAAGAGGGAGTTGGACGTGGCCCTTGCAGCTAAAGGGATCAGGGGGTGTGGAGAGAAAGTGGGAGTGAGATACTGAATTTGCATGATCAGCTATGACCATATTGAGTGGTGATGCAGACTCGAAGGGCTGAATGGCCTACTCCTGCACCTATTTTCTATGTTTCTACTTCAACACCATTTTCCTGTATTTTCCCCCTTATTTCTTAATATGTAGAAACCGAGGACAGCACGGTGGCACAGTGGGTTAGCCCTGCAGCCTCATGGCGCCGAGGTCCCGGGTTCGGTCCCGGCTCTGAGTCACTGTCCGTGTGGAGTTTGCACATTCTCCCTGTGTCTGCGTGGGTTTCGCCCCACAATCCAAAGTAGGTGGATTGGCCACGCTAAATTGCCCCTTAATTGAAAAAAATGAATTGGATACTCTAAATTTAGGAAACAAAATATGTAGAAACCGATCAATCTTATTCTTGGACATATTCATGACTGAACTACTCATAACTGAGCCTCCACAGCCCTCGGAGGAAGGGAATTCCTAAGATTCAGCACCCTCCGAGTGAAGAAATTCCACCTCATCTGCCCCTTATTCTGAGACTGTGTCCCCTGACTCAAGACACCCCAGCCATGGGAAAAATCATCCATCATTTACCCTGTAGGGCACTGTGGCAGGTTTGAAATGAGATCACCTATCTTTCTTCAAAACTCAAGAGAATAAAAGGTCCAGACTATGAAATTAGCACACAATCGTCCAGGTGAGATCACACTAAGGTAATTAAAGTGAGAAATCTCTCCTATACTCAATCCTCTTGCAATAAAGGTGAAGCTAGAAAGAATTTGGTAACAACAATATAAAGGATGCACAAAGACAATATTGGAAATAGTTGCACCATCAGAGGGTTGCACCAATCAGATGTGTAATGAAACTGCTAGAAGGGGCAGCACGGTGGCGCAGTGGTTAGCATTGCTGCCTCATGGCGCCGAGGTCCCAGGTTTGATCCTGACTCTGGGTCACTGTCCGTGTGGAGTTTGCACATTCTCCCCGTGTTTGCGCCGGTTTCAACCCCCCACAACCCAAAGATGTGCAGGGTAGGTGGATTGGCCGCGCTAAATTGTTCCTTAATTGGAATAAAAATTAATTGGGTACTCTTAAATATATAATTTAAAAAACAGAAATTGCTAGAGAAAGTCCTGCAGGCAGGGGAGATAGTGAATGACAGAAGGTGGAAGTGAGAAAATTGAAGTGAGAAAGAGAGCAGGAGCGGATGCTTCCTCTTGTGGGGCATTCTAGGACAAGAGGTCATAGTCTCAAGATAAGAGGTAGCAAATTTAAAACGGAATTGAGGAGAAACTACTTCTCCCAAAGGGCCATGAATCTGTGGAATTTGCCACCCCAGAGTGCGGTGGATGCTGGGACGGTGAGTTTATTTGAGGAGTTAGACAGATTTTTAATTAGTAACAGGTTGATGGGTTATGGAGAAGGGGCAATACGGTGAGGCCATGATGAGATCAGCCATGATCATATTGAATGGTGGAGCAGGCTCGAGGCTAAATTACCTACTCCTAGTTCTTATGTTCTTAGAAAGAACCATTCTGTCTAATTCCACCTTCCAGCTCTTGGTCTGTAGCCCGGTAAGTAACAGCACCTTGATTAATAAGGGGATTTACTGATTAATATGGGGGAGAAAGCATGAGAGTGGGGATGAGGAACAGCCATGATCGAAATGCGGGGCAGACTCCTTGGGCCGAATGGTTTGATTCTGCTCCTATAATCATAGAATCATAGATTTTACAGTGCAGGAGGCCGCCATTCAGCCCATCGAGTCTGCATCAGCCCTTGGAAAGAGCACCCTACCCAAGCTCACACCATCACTCTATCCCTTTATAATCTTATAAAGCTAATCAATTGTGCCAGGTAATGCTTACAGATAAAATGGAATATTATGTATAGAAAGGAACAAATTTAAGGTGTGCCTGTAAAATGCACAAAGCCCCTTTTTCCAGCTGCAGAAAATAGCTGCAAGTAAGGAGGGTAGATGTTGGAAAGTTAATTGCATCTTCACAGGGGCAGGGAACAGAATTGGGGAGGGGAATGTAAGGGGAGCACAGGGATCCCAAGTCCCAGTTTCAACTGGCTGGATTGGAAAACACCATTTTGCTCAATGTGACATAAATGTGGTTGGAGCTATTCTCCAACCAGAACTAATTTAGATTTTTTTCTCCCCCAATAAACAGCAGTATTACTGAAGTGATTAAATCTTCCCACAAATTCCTGAGACATCAAATTTCTTAAACTGTGAAATTACCTTAAACAACCATACATCAATTGCCCAAACTGCATGTACAAGTGAAACTAGCCATCTGTACAGAGATGTTAATATAAATGTGTAAAAAGACTGTTCAGTCTTTTTAAGTGAGCAATAAAAAATTAAGTCAGGCCTACAGTATTTCCATAGTTTTCCTGATCTAAACAATTGAAATTCTGTGCAAATGCAGTTCCATGAGTAGATAGGTTATATGCCAATGCCATATTATAGATCTATAGAAAACCGATCTGCCCACCATAACCGTGCCGATGCCAGACGAGAGCGGCCCGACTCCAATCTAATTTCCCTATGTTTTCTCCATACCCTCTCACATTCTTCTTCTTCTTAAATTGTTATAATGCTGCTTCAGTAGTCACTTATGAAATTTGAAGTCTAATTTTCAGTGATCATTCTGGCTGTATGCCCCTCCTTTCAATTTGACAACCACTTGAAATGTTTCACAAAGTCTTTATAATGTGAAAACCTCTACTAGATTTGCTTTTAACCTTCTCCATTGGAACACAAAAGTCCCACCGATTTGAGTTTTTCAAGGTATCATTCAGAAGAGTTGCTCTTTTGTATGCATACTTAATTACAAATTTGTTTGAAATTTTACCATTCTAAGTTTAAAAAAAAGAAATGATCAATTAATGTAACTAACTAGTTAAGAAATGGGCAGAGGTTTTGAAATCCATTTCAGAAATGGGATTCTACAAAGGTTGGATCCCGCGCTCGCTGTTAATTTGCATACCAGGGATAGACAACTGTGGGACAAGTTCCATGAATGCCATCTGTGGAATGTTAACCACCTTGAGCTTATGGAGGTGGCAATAGGTCATAGAATACAAGAATTAGCAGGAGGCCATTCAGCCCCACTAGCCTGCTTGACCATTCAAGAAGGTCGTGGCTCATCTGACTGTGGCTCCAACTTCAGTTTCCTGTCTGTTTGTCCCCATAATCCAGGTTGATCAAAAACAGCCATGAATATATTTAATGACCCAGCCTCCATTGCTCTCTGGGGAACAGAATTCCACAGAACAACAACACCCAGAAAATGTTCTCCTCATCTCAGCCTTAAAATGGAAGATTTTTAACCCGGGTCCCATAGTTTTAAACTCCTCCACAACGGGAAGCATCCTCTGACCATCCACCCGGTCAAATCCTCTTAGAATCTCATTCATTTCAATAAGGTCACCTCTCATTCTTCAAAATTCCAATGGGCAGGGGGCAGCAGGTTGGCTCAGTGGTTAGTACTGGGACCTAGGCGCTGAGGACCCGGGTTCGAATCCCGGCCCTCGGTCACTGTCCGTGTGGAGCTTGCACATTCTCCCAGTGTCTGCGTGGGTTTCATCCCCACAACCCAAAGATGTGCAGTTAGGTGGATTGGCCACGCTAAATTGCCCCTTAATTGGGGAAAAAAAATAATTGGGTACTCTAAAATTTATTTTTAAAAACTCCAATGGGCATACACCCAACATGCTCAACCTTTCCTCAGAAACCTTACATCCAGAAACTTCCAATTGTAGCTTTTGGATGACAAGAATTAAAAGCTTGGCCTAATGATATTCTCTCTGTAGCCTCAATAAACCCCAACTTCTGCACTTCACTGACACATATTTCTGCAGAGGTTCTCTCTGCTAAATTCTGCTGCAGGGATAGCGAAGCAAAAATATCTTCCAACTCCAAACCAGACCTCCTGCCAGCATTAAGGTTGATACTGACTGAGTTAACGTGTAGGCAGCAAACAAAGGGGAGAGGAGACTTTATTGCTGTGCAAAGACTATGCATGCATGTGGGCGATTATGAAAAAGAATCATACCTTTGTCTGTGCGAAGACGTTTAAATGAATCAGTTTTTGACAATCTTTGGTCACAGATTACTTTAGAGCCAAGTTTGACAGTCAAGTCTATTGACCTGTAGCCTTGGGGGAGTTTGCGGTCATACAAGAGAGTTAACAGCTGGGCTAGTGTCACCTCTGCCGGCAGTGGTTGACCTAGGAAACAACATCTGGTGGTTATTTTTAGACATCTAAACAATTATTAAATGATTTTAAAAGGACATTTTAAAAATTCTGTCACACACCTTGTGCTAAATTAATGTACAATACACTTACTAATCTATCAGCACGGAGTAAAAATAAACAAAATAGGCACCTGAACAGGCACACAGACATTGTTTTCACTGTCTTGTCTTACAGTTCTTAAGTTATTCACGGAAGTATTAACTCAAGAGTATGTGCTCAAATCCTGGCGAGTGGTTCAAACTCAATGTTTTGGCAAACGGTAAACCTCAATGGGTGTGCCGTAATAGCAGCAGTTATGCTATCTGATAATTCAGGGGCATGGACAACAATCCAGAAAACAGACTCAAATCTGAACATCACCTTTGGAGACTTGAGAAACAGTTTTTAAAGTATCTAGGAAATCTATGAAACCTGGTGTAAGACTTCTTACTAGGAAATAAAAGGCTGGCATTGATAAAAAATGATCATGGGAATGTCAGATTGTGAAAAACCCTAACTGGTTCACAGATGTCCCTTTGGGATGGAAATAGTCATCCTCACATGGTCTGACCTTTTTGTGACTCCAGTCCCACACCAGTGACTCTTAATTGCCTTCTGAAGTGACATAGTTCAGCTCTAAAGAATAACCAGAATCAACATCTGGTGCCAAAGCAGACAAACCTCAGGCATCCTGTTGGAATTCAGATTTGACCAAAGTCAGATACACAACCAACACACAAACTGCCATAATATGTCCGGACCTGCCCCGTCAACCACCCATCAAGGAGATCATTGCACCCTATTGATATGCACAGGTCTATTGTCAGTAGCCTGGATCAAGCCAGACTTTCCGTCACCCAGGGTTTCTACTGTTACCTTATGTGGGAACAGGTTATGTGCAGCCCACACCACCAGAGATGGGACACCTGAACAGGCTCAGGTGGCCTGTCAAATGGTTATCAACCGTATCATTGGCTGCTGAGACACCCTCCCGAGGCATCATTGGCAGAAAACCAGAGGAAATGGCAAAAGGGCGTGAAGGGAGGGGGATAAAAACAGGCACTCCGGACTCGAAAGCAATGACTGTGTATGAAGTGATCTTGACCAGACCAGACCAAACCAGAAGGAAGCAAGTGACAGCCAGCGAGAACCACCTTCATAAAGAAAGGGCCAGAGGAATTTCAGCTATCAGATCCATAGCCTACCAAGCCATCTTTATGGATGATGTATATTGATCTTGGGTACCTGTGGTATTTTGTGGGTCATAATAATTTTTAAACTTGTATTTGTGATTTGTTTCCTCGTTAATAAAGACATTCTAGGTAAAACCTTTGAGTAAGTAAACTGGTCTGAAGTATGAGAGGTTTTAAGGCAGCACGGTGGCAAGTAGTTAGCACTGCTGTCTCACGGCACCAAGGTCCCAGGTTCTATCCTGGCTCTGGTGTGGAGTTTGCATTCTCTCCGTGTCTGCATGGATTTCGCCCCCACAACCCAATGATGTGCAGGCTAGGTGGATTGGCCATGCTAAAATGCCCCTTAATTGGAAAAATATTGATTGGTAGCCTAAATTCAAAATATATATATCTGAGGTTTTACAGGTACAACAATGGGCACATCTTCCTTCATCACCTGTAATCAGTTTGGGATAAATGCGTTTGAGAGTGAAGGCTATAATCTACAGTGTGGAATAGGAGTATTAATCTTCCAGTAACGTTTACTCACCTGGTAAAAGTTTGTGGTACAGATGGAACACAGGGACACTAATTGTTTTGTTAGCAGATTCTGTAGATGAGGAGGCAGTTGCCAACTTGTCAGTCATCACTCTTCCTCTTCTTGATGGTGGCCTTGGAGGTGTAGTTGAAACAGCTCTCTTTGACTGGGACTTCAGCCCTGATAAAGCATGACAGCGTAAGCCCACATGACAAACACTCAGAGGAAATGTCTGTTACTTAGTTTTAAAGCACAAGAAGGAACTCCACTGTCTGATGAGATGATGGCATTAGTGAAGCTTGGTTCAAATCTACTGAAAACTTTCAAAGTTAATGAGATGGTGAGTTAATATTCATGAGCACACAAAAAGTAGTCAGTCGGAAGCAGCATAAAGTTGCCTATATATCTTCCAGGGCTTTTAAAAATTACTGTAATGGCCAAATTAAGATCCTATTTGCTTAGACAATGCCTTTTAACAGAGTCACTCATTCCCTGCATAATCACTGAACAACCTACCTGAGAGGGGATGTCAAGTTAATGGCATCTATAGAGATGAGAAATTGAAGATGTTATGCTTCCCAACTTAAAATGAAGGAATACTTTCAGCAAAAAAAATGTTCCCTTGGACTTTTGTTTTCTTAAGCCCAGCAACAGAAATTTATTACGGTATTCACACAAGTAATGAGAAGTCAATTTTTAGTTAGCCTTCAATGTGCCAGCATATTGTTACTGGGATATATTCAGGTGAGCAGGGATACTGCCGGAAGTTTAATTCAGGATGCAGCTTTTTAAAATCTAACTAGCAAGCTATGTTGCATGCAAGGAAAATCCCAGGTAAATTCGAGTATGTAATTGAGAAGTAAGACTTGCACTGGCTTTGAACACCATGAAAATATTAAGTGATATAATGTGCAGCATCCACCACATTTTTCAAGTGAATTGCAACATCTCTAACCTCATTGCATTTGGACAGTTTAACATAACACGTCAGAAACGGTTTTTAAAATAATCTGTACTTATTCTCCCACCATACAATTATTTCACAATGCATCAGCAATAAATATTCTGTATTCTGAAGTAGCAGCCTTTTTCGGCATGATTAAGTGAAGAGGCCACCAGGGGGTTCATAAAACAAAATTGCAGCACATACATAACTGGCTGTGCATAGATGTATTACAAGCATTAATTACCAGAGGCAACAACAACACTGTAGTTGTCTTGGAAGCCATTGTCACTCTTCAACTTGTCTTTCTCCTCTTGGTTCCTTTTCTCCTTTTCCTCTTTTTGCTCACTGATTAATTTAGCAGTGATACTTGGTGTATCTAATGTGCAAAAGTGCATAGGGCGAAAATACATACATGTCAAAGGACAGTCAATACTCCCAACATAAAACCTTAAAATAATCCTCCAATCAATTTCTGAAATTATTTTCCTTTATAATCAAACACACGAGTTACTGAGCCAGAAGACCATAAAACATAGGAGCAGAATTAGGCCACTCGGCCCATCGAGTCTGCTCATGGCTGATATTTTCTCATCCCCATTCTCCTGCCTTCTCCCATGTTTAATATTAGTATGTAAGCACACTCTTTATTAACCTTCATTCTGGTTTACCCACAAGACCAATGCATCATTATAGTATCTTTTCATGCACTAGGTTTGTGCAACTACTCACATATTTTGAAGGAAACAGCAATAACCGTTTATTTATTCAAGGTCTTGTAGGAAAGATAATTTATCAGAGAAATACTAGCTAACAAACTGTAAACAGATTTTGCTGAGTCTGACAGCCACAGTACCCGTAACTAAAATCTGTAATACTGTATGAACTATAGTGACTGACCTTGACAGCTGTATTAATAGACCCATAATCACATTTTCAAATAATTGTCTTTTAGAGATGGAATCTTTTATAATTCTCCACCACTTCGAACAACGTTGAAAATGTTAATTTTATTTTCCAATTTTAAAATGAGAAATGCTTACGGTTTTGAATGATAACTAAACTGGCCAAGTCTGTGATTTAAATGTGTTCAAACAGTATTCTGCTATAAACAATTGATTTGGATCTGAATGTTGGGGGTACAAAAAATGTACAGAGACAAAAAACTGGCCATGTAATGTTAAAGAAACTGTAGATTGCTAGAAGATATCAGTGGGGTAGTCAGGTGGACAGAACAGAGGTAAACAGAGTTTAATCCCAAGAGGTGTGAGATAATGGATTTGGGGAAGGCTAACCAAGGAAGGGAATACACAATAAATGGAGGAATACTGAGAAAAATAGCGGAATAGAGGAATTGTGGAGTGCACCCAGAAGGTGGCTGGATAGGAGGATTGGGTGGTCAAGAAGAGATATGAGATACTTGCTATAATGAGCTGAGGCACTGAATGTAAGAGCTAGGAGGTAATGCTTGGAACCACATAAAACACTGGTTAGGCTACCAAGGGAAGTACTGTGTGTAATGGGGAGCATAGTGCAATTCTGGTCAGCAAACCTTAGGACAGTGTGATTGCAATAACGAGGCGTCCTTCCAGGCTGGAACTATCTGTGATTCTACAGCTGTTGTCAGGTTGCCCACTGCCCCACCCACCCACCGCCCCACACCCACAAAGCATTATTTAACCCCAGTTTGCTGCAAAGTACCAAATGAAATACACAACATGAAGCACATAAAAACTTGGTCTTTTCTGAACAAAGCATCCCAGTATAATCTGGTCCTCCATTTTAATTCTAGAAAAATGTTTACATTAATCCTAAAGCTCTCGATCAACATTAGGACTTTAAATGCCACTGATAATTATACACGAATCCATATCGTACAACGTACAGGTTTTTGCCGCTCATATGCACATAAAATTAGTTAAAGTCCTGACTGGAGATACTTCCAATAAAACTTAATTTACAAAAGGGCAAGTTCGATTCTTCAAAGGTCTAAAGGTGTCAAAGTATTTGCATGAACACCATTACATCTGTGCAGACAACATGAAACGTTGAAAGGTTTATTGGATTATGTTTTAATACATACATGATTTTAAAATAATACCTGATACACGGTCCAAAACTTCAGCCAGCGTGGTTGAAATTGGCAAATGTAGGGTGCGATATTTATGTCCAGCTCCATACATTGGATGTTGGATCACATGGCTGGTCGCATTAATTCTGCCTTTATAGAGCTAAAAGAAAAAAAATTTGTGGGAGATGGATAAATAATTACGACTCACAGTAGAATGAACACATGTCGCAAGACAAAAACAATTTACACCCTGTTCCCATATTTAAATTGCTTTCTTCTTCCAATTGATCATCCCCCCCGTTTCTTCAACCATCCGCACCTCACCCATCCCCACCAACCCAACTTCAGAATTGCGCCCATTGGTTTATATTGCTTCTCCTTGCTCTTCCCTCATCACATTTCTCCGCTGCACATTTCATTTCATGCCCATTCCATCAACCTATGTCCTTTTGAAATCTATCACTATCCTACACCCAGTTCAACAATGTTTGTAAGTCTGTGTCATCTGCAAATATCAAAATTGTGCCCTATACACCCAAGTGTACATGACTTAACACAGTGCTCCAAGAACTGACCCTTGGGGAACATCACTGTATCAAGTCCTCAAGTCCAAAAAACAACCATTGACACTCTTCTTTCCTGTCACAGCCAACTTCATATCAATGTCGCCAGTGTGCCTTTTATTCCATGCACTTCAACATTCTTGAGAAGCCTATTATGTAGCATTTTATCAAATGCCTTTTGGAGGTCTATGTACGTCACATTTACTCTCATCAGTGCTTTTTGTTCCCGTAACAAAAAACTTAATTTGTTAGACATGAATTGATTTCAACAAATTGGAACTGGCTTTCCTTAATTCATTCACTCTTGCCCAAGTGACTGTTAATTTTGTCCTGGGTTGTCATTTCTACAAGTTTCCTCATCAAGGTTAAATTGACTGGCTTGTTTATTCTTGCACCCTTTCTTTGAAAAAGGTGTAGAATTTTCAATTTTCCAGATCTCTCGAGAATCCCTACGTCAAAGGAATATTGAAAGATTTTGGCCAGTGCATCCACAATTTATGCATTTACTTCCCTCAGCATCTTCGGGTGCATCCCATTTAGTCCTGGTGACATATCAATCTTATGTACAGCCAGCTTTTATAATTCCTCCTCCATCAATCTTTGGACCATCCAGTACCTTAACTATGACAGATCAGTCATGATCTTATTGAAAAGGTCAGAGTTAGTTAACGGTGCCCTATGGCTTATTCTTGCTTCTATTTCTTATGAACGGCACAGTAGCACAGTGGTTAGCACTGTTGCTCCACAGCGCCAGGGGCCCAGGTTAGATTCCCAGCTTGGATCATTTTCTGTGCGGAGTCTGGACATTCTCTCCGTGTCTATGTGGGTTGCCTCCGGGTGCTCCGGTTTCTCCCCCCCCCCCCCCCACACAAGTTCAAAAAGACATACTTGTAAGGTGAATTGGACATTCAGAATTCTCCCTCGGTGTACCCCTCAGAAAATTACATACGCAAATAATAAAGAACTTATTTGCTTTTTTTTTTTTGCTCACGGAGTGCAGCAGATCAGTCATAACCTCAATGCTTTCTTCGCGGAAAATTAATCATCAGCAGAAGGGGGGGGGGGGGCGGGTTAGTTTAGTTTAGAGTATTTTGCACTATGTTTATAGTTTCATGTACATTTATTGCGTTGTTGTTATAATACCAAAAAATACCTCAATAAAATGTTTATTAAAAAAAAATCTCATTGCTTGGTGGAGCAGACTCGATGGACTGAGTGGCCTACTTCTGCTCCTATGTCTTATGGCATATTTAATGCCTTTTCCTAATTGCCAGCAAAAAGATCGTAGGTGAGGCACCTTTTGAACTCTGCAGTACATGTGATATAGGTATTTGCATTATGACTTTTTCCATAGATTCTTAGGGGCAAGAATGTATTTGCTGCCTATATTTCAGCACATACATTCACAGTTTAGAGCTTACTGTGCATCAAGAAATTTTGAATTAAATAATAAGCTCAATTGAGCAGAAATAACAAAGTCGGAATATAATGTCTCAAACTGAATATTAGGTCATCTGCATCACCACCGTGCCACCCAGCGCATTAAATAATTTTGAAATGAAGATTTCTCTGGAAAATCAAATGCGACTAGAATCTATGGCAACTCCATCTTATGCTCGCTTGTAACATTGAATACAGAGTCCAAGGAAGCCATCTAGTGGGTGCGTCACTACATTGTAAACCAAGAAATAGATTCAGGTTTATTCACCTGGAATGTGGATTGCTGGTTTAAACTAACGCAGGACTACAAATTCTACTTTTATTGCACAAAATTCTTGAAAGCTTTATGAATTATGCTGTGGAATTACATTAATTTTTCATTAGAATCAGTAAGCCATGGGCCTCATCTATACTCTCTAAAATAACTTTTCCAATAATTATGGACATTAGTTTACAACCAAACCATTTCCATTTCACAGAATTACAGAATAATACAGTGCAGAAGAGGCTGTTTGGCCCATCGAATCTGCACTGATGCATGAAAGACACCTGATCTGCCTACCTAATACCCATTTGGCAGCATTTGGCCCATTACCTTGAATGTTATCACTTACCTAGTGCTTGTCCAAGCCGCCTCTACCACCATCCTAGGCAGTGCACGCCAGACCTTCACCACCCTCTCGGTAAAATAGCTTTTCCTCAAATCCCCCTAAACGTCCTGCCCCTTACCTCGAGCTTCTTGGGCGGGTCTCTGAGCCACCACGCCAAAATCGCGATCGGCAACGGGGGCAGAGAATGGCGTTGACAACCGAAAACCATTTTCGACACCCGCTACCCGCAGGTTTGGGTCCATTAACAGAGAGGCGCCGTGATTCACTGATGACAACTGGCAGAGTTCCCCGGCGGTGTGGTTCCAACCACGTTTGCCTGTCGGGAACGGTCGTCGGCAGCGGACCTCAGTCCGCGGCTGGTCCTGGTGTGGGGAGTGGGGAGGATTATCACTGGGGGGGGGCCTCAGCGACGGCCAGGCATACGACTCGGGGGGCACGATCAGCAGGCGGATGTGATCTCGGAAGGGCCTATATTATCGGGCTACTCCGCGTTGCGAGTCCGCCATGTTGCGGGGCAGGCCGCGGCCCCTGCCGTGCTTATGTGCAGACTCCCGACCGGAAGTGCAGGCCCCAAATTGGCAGGGAGAGCTGCAGGGAGTACTCCGGGACCCTGCTAGCCCCCTTCAGGTAGGAGAAGTCCAGAGTGAAACAACCGCATTTTGACGCTGGAGCGGGGGCCGAGACTCATTATTGGAGAATCCTGCCACTTGGATTCCAAGATTTTTTTTACTGAACTTTTTTTTATAAATAGAGTACCCAATTATTATTTTTTCCAATTAAGCGGCAATTAAGCATGGCCAATCCACCTAACCTGCACATCTTTGGGTTGTAGGAGTCAAACCCACGCAGGCATGGGAATTTACTGAACTCTTCATGAAGTACATAACCATTGTTGTTTCTAGATAATTAAGCACATTCTATCCCACACTATCCCCATAACTCTTTACGTTATTGTTCATGACAGTACAGCAGCTGCAAAACCGATACCTTGGTTTATTTTTTAAACTGTACTTGCGAATATCAGAATGCAATTTACAAGAGGCTGGACCAATTCAGTGACAAAACAAAAGCAAAACATTCCCTCCATTTGAATCCATCTTCAAACCAGTCGTGCTTCCTTTGTGAAGAAGTGGATATTTGTATCTGTTCACATTCACAACTTAAATTGAGCAACAAAAGAATACTGATTCCACAGTCCACGCTACACACTCAGGTTCACAACCGATTTAAAATTGTGATTTATGCATCATACTGAAGTGAGGCAGCTATGCTCAATGGATTAATATGTTTCGCGAGACATATTGTGAACATGATGAGGCACCTTCATGAATCGCAATGCACAACTGAGATGGCTAGTGATCGCCAGATCAATGAGCTCCTGCCACCTTCGCTCAATATTCTAAATATTACTTCCATGTCATTCAATGCAAAATGTGCATCTGACTAAAAGTTTCCCCAAAGAAACCATTCATTTCTTTTATCCTCTTGTTCTAAGGGAGCACTCAGAAAATCTTTTAGCTCTGCTGACAATGTCAATCAGTACTTACAGGGCAAGGAGAATGAAGAAGAAACAACAGTCACTACTTTCTCATCTTCAGCATTAGCTGTAAGAAAAGCCTCTGATAAAGCCCAGAAATATTTCCAGAAGTTGGGACGTTTGGTTCGCTGAGGTGTCGATTGGAATAATTCACACAGAACCTGAAAATATTTCAATTGAAAATTAAGTTCTCTTGTATTATTGCTTAATGGGAATCTGACAATGCTCCACACAGTATTTAAACCAATCCAGCAAAATACTAAAATCTAGTTATTTCTAACTTATTAACTACGCTGTAAAAGTGTCTAAATTAACTCTTTTTTTCTATTTGATTTGGTTATTAGAACTTTGGTGCTTATCATGACAGAACTTTTGAACCATTGAGGGTGGTTGTAGAGCTCATAAAACTGGAATGAATATCAGACAGTAGAAATGACCACTGCAGCTACTTAATGGCTCAGTGAATGTATCTGGAAAGTAGCTGACTCATAGGAATCAGGACGATGCAAATTTCAATTTCTTGTCTATGTTTAAGGGAGTTTATTTCAGAAGGGAAAGGGCGGAAGTTAAAAAAATAACCTCAGTAGCCCTAGACGATAGAGAAGTGAAACAAGCTAATAGCTCATTGCTATTCAATGAACTTGCTAATTGTGCTTATTCAGTGTTTTAGTGTGAGTTGAGGTTGGAAATTTGAAAGTAGACATTTGGGGAGCACTGAAGGCTGCTGGCAATTATAGAACCAGCAAGTGGGTCATGGGAGGGAGGTGAAGTGTAATAACTGACAGAGAATAAAGTCATCTCTGCAAAGCTTCCCCAGTAGTTTATCAAGTAAGTGAACACTATAAGTTGGATTTTTCACTTAGACGGGCAATCTGAAAACCTCAGCTGCTCTGTAATTTTTCACATACTCTCCTGAAGATGCTGCCAGTACCCCTCACTGAAAATACATACACCAAGTAAATGAGGATGGAGCTTATATAGAACCATTAACATTTCTAAAGATGGAAGTATGATTAAAGTAGCCGGGATACCAGAACTCATCAAAAGCATGAGTTTAACAGTTCCAAGATAGAAAAAGAACAAAAAAAATCTTTCCCAGGTAAAAAATATGAACACAGCTTAACAAGTGTAATTCTGATTATTTTTCTTACTTTTTTTTCAATAAAGTGGATAAAAACATAGTTGTAAATTAAAAAAAAGTTTGCTTCCAAACCCACGTGGGTCATATTCAATCCATGTGGTCAGCTACACACTGGATAAAGGCACTCCGCAATCAGAAATGCTAAAATTACCTGAGCCATTAATTTTTGATTGTTTGGATGACAAGAAATGCACTGCAAGAAGAATGCCACCGTGGAATTTTCAATTGCTGTTCTCTGTTGAGTGGTCAGTCCTACTCCTGCAGGTGAAGAGGCAGACGGAAGATATCTTGATCCAATATATTGGGACCCATTGTGATGGTGGTGTCCAGAGCTGCTGCTACTGGAATGGCACAGCAGAAACAAGAGAGCAGTCCACAAGGGGTTTACTTCTGGTCCCCCTAGCCAGTCCTTCATGGTGTGGCTGCTGCCTACTTCAGTTAGAAATCGCAGAACAGGAGCCACCAGATCTGCCGTGAGGGGAACCTTACTGATCACATTTTGCTGGGAATGATGCCGCTTGTTTCGGTCTGTGGCAACCTCTGCATAAGGCACTGCACAATCCAAACTGGAAATATGATTAAAGCAGAACCTGATTAAGCTCTTCACAAGCATTGACGGTAGACTTGACTCCAGAAGCTGTTTGATAGCTTCTGGAGATTGGGTTGCTGCTGCTAGAGTTACAAGGTGTGATTCATTTAGTGCAATGGGTGCTTGTGCATTTTTGGAGTCATCCGTTAAACCAGAATCCAAATCCTCTTTCTTGCTGTCATCTGTCATGGAAAGTCTGTGCTGCATTTGTAGAGAAGGCAGAGTGATGCCCATCCAACCCATTAGCAAAGAAAAGTAGCTTGGATGAATGTGACACATGGAACACAGCAAACTATCTACAGATTTCTTCAGAACCATGTTGCAAGGAAGTGACATGGACCAGTTGTACAGTAATCTGAAAAGATAAAATTTACAATTACCTTATAGTACAAGTTTGAAATTGCTCTGGTGATATAAATGTGTTTGTAGCAGCAAAACATAAAGGTGCAGATTTACAATCAGAATAACTATCGGGCAGCACGTTGGCACAGTGGTTATTCTAAATTGGATACTTTAAATTTATATTTTAAAAAAAGAACTACTGTATTTAAAGGCACATTAGCCCATGTTTATTGTATATTGCAACAAAACATAGAAGTAGAAAAGGCAGCACAGTGATTAGCACTGCTACCTCAGTTCCAGGGTCCCGGGTTCAATTCGGGCCTCAGGTGACTGTGTGGGGTTTGCACTTTCTCCCCATGTCTGCGTGGATTTCCTCCGGGTGCTCCGGTTTCCTCCCACAGTCCAAAGATGTGCAGGTTAGGTGGGTTGGCCATGCTAAATTTCCCCTTAGTATCCAAAAGGTTAGGTGGGTTTACAGGGCTGGAGGTGCGGCATAAGTGCTCTTTCCAAAGATCAGTGTGGACTCGATGGGCCTAATGGCCTCCTTCTGCACTGTAATTTCTATGTTCTATATAGCTACACAGTAAGATAGTGCTCAAGACTCAGTACAACACTTCAAAATCTCCATGGGAAGACATCTTAATTTGACAGTATTTCATCCCATCTTCCCCATTCTAGGCAAACCCATCATTTCATGTGCCCTCTAATCCCAATGGTGGATGTGTCTGGAAGCAGATAAATAATAAAAGGAAAATAGAAAGTTGGCCACTTTGGGAAGAGGAATAAACAAGCAGATTATTATTTAAATAGCGAGTACTACGGTTCAGAATGATCCGAGTGCCCTCATACACAAATCACAAAACGTTAGCATGCAAGCACAGCACGTTGGTTTTTATTGCAAGGGGGATGCAGTAGGGAAATCTTGTTTCAAGTGGACAGAGCACTGGTGAGACCACACTTGAGAGTTTTTGGTCTCCTTATTTAAGGAGGGATACACACTTTCATTAGAGCAGTTCAGAGGTTTTCTAGTTTGATTCCCGAGTCAAAGGAGTTATCGTGATGAGGAAAGATAGAGCAGGTTTGGCCTATATTGATTGAAGTTAAGAAGAATCAAAGGATTCTCTTACTGAAACATACAAATATTCTTGAGGGGAACTTTTTTTTTATAAATTTAGATTACCCAATTATTTTTTCCAATTAAGGGGGCAATTTGAGCATGGCCAATCCACCTACTCTGCACGTTTTGGGGATTGTGGGGGCGAAACCCACGCAGACACGGGGAGAATGTGCAAACTCCACACGGACAGTGACCCAGAGCCGGGATCGAACCTGGGACCTCAGCGCCGTGAGGCGGTTGTGCTAACCACTAGGCCACCGTGCTGCCCATTCTGAGGGAACTTGACAGGATCGATGCAAAGAGGATGTTTCGGCTCATTGTTGCAAGCTGGAGGGCAGTACGGTTGCGTATTGCTGCCTCACGGCGCTGAGGATCCGGGTTCAATTCCAGCCCCGGGTCACTGTCCGTGTGGAGTTTGCATAGTCTCCCCATGTCTGTGTGGTTTCGCCCCCGCAACCCAAAAAATGTGCAGGGTAGGTGAATTGGCCACGCTAAATCGCCCCTTAATGGACAGAAAGAATTGGGTACTCCAAATTTATTTTTTAGAACATGGCAATTTGGACTCCTGGGCATAGTTAAAACACATGGTTTTATATAATGCTTTTAACGCTCACCAGACATCTGAAAGCATTTTACAGACAATCAAGAACTTTGAACTGGAGTAGCTAATAATAATAATCTTTATTGTCACAAGTAGGCTTACAATAACACTGCAATGAAGTTACTGTGAAAATCCCCTAGTCGCCACATTCCGGCGCCTGTTCGGGTACACGGAGGGAGAATTCAGAATGTTCAAACCCACGCAGACACAGGGAGAATGTGCAGACTCCACACAGATAGTGACCCAAGCCGGGAACCGAACCTGGGACCCTGGAGCTGTGAAACAACAGTGCTAACCACTATGCTACCATGCCCGCTGTTGTAAGAAAAATCAGCAGCTAATTTGCAACTCTGCAAACTCCCACAAACAGCAGCACAATAATGAACAGATAATCTGTTTCTTTTGTTGTTGATTGAACCAGAAACTTTGCGCTTCACAGGCGAATGTGCTACCAACTCAGTTACGGCTGACACTGAGGTTTCAGGCTAAGGGCAGAGATGAGAAGGAATTTCTTCCAAGTGTCATTAAACTTTGATGTGGAGATGCCGGCGTTGGACTGGGGTGAGCACAGTAGAAGTCTTACAACACCAGGTTAAAGTCCAACAGGTTTGTTTCAAACACGAGCTTTCGGAGCACGGCTCCTTCTTCAGTGAATGGAAAGGCTTGTTCCAGAAATGTTTATATAGACACAGTCAGAGATGCCCCGGAATGCGAGCAACCTGCAGGCAATCAAATCATCAAAGACTGCAGAGAGAGAGGTAACTCCAGGTTCGATCACAGCCCCGGGTCACTGTCCATGTGGAGTTTGCACATTCTTCCAGTGTCTGAGTGGTTAGCATGGCCAATTCACCTACTTTAAACTTTGGATTAAGGGTTATGGGCAGCAGGCAGGAAAGTGGAACTGAGGCATCAACAGATCGACTACGGTCTTACTAAATGATTAGAGCAAGCGCAAAGGGCCAGATAGCCCACTCCTGCTCAATCTTTTTCTATGTTCATATAAGGAAACTGGAAATCAGAATTTGGGAGTGGTGTTGATGTCAAAGCAAGCCACTTTCATAGGACGTCTCCGCACAAGTCCTCTCATCACTCTTTCAGTCGTGAAAGCTTGGGATTAGTAGTAGGGTATTGGACCTACAATTCCTCGCTGATGGGGAACTTTCTGACATTGACCTTGCTGCTGGGACAGAGGTCCGTCATGGTTACAGGGAGATCTGGGCAAATTTGCCTAGGCACAACCTTAACCAGAAAATGATAAAGAAGAAAAAAAAATTGACACACTTTGCAGATTACAAATTTGATGGCTTTCCAATATTCTTCTTTAAAAACTGATTTTACCTCCATTTTATCCATCACCACATCACACCCTCTTGGTGACAGATTAACAGGATTTTCAAGGTTTAAAATTCCTAAAGTTCCTGATTTTGAATTATTTTCAATTAACCTAGAAATCCTGGGCGGTATGGCGGCGCAGTGGTTAGCACTGCTGCCTCACAGCGCTGAGGGCCCGGGTTCGATCACAGCCCCGGGTCACTGTCCATGTGGAGTTTGCACATTCTTCCAGTGTCTGAGTGGTTAGCATGGCCAATTCACCTACCCTGGAGGTCTTTTTGGGTCATGGGGGGTGACCCCATGACCCAAAAAGACGTACAGGGTAGGTGAATTGGCCATGCTAAATTACCACTTAATTGGAAAAAAAAGAATTGGGTACTCTAGATTGTTTTTAAATTCAGATAGAATAATACACTGAACAGAAATCACTCAAGGGCTGGAAGAAACAATGAAAGGTGATCTTAAAAAAGAAAAATACTTCGGAAGTACTTCTACTTACTCAAAAAGTTCTCTGTTTAACAAGCCTGGAAGATCATACTCGACTGGTAACTTCATAACTATGCCATAGGACAGCAGCTACACAATGCAAATGAGAAGGTGATGGCATAAGGAGGACCGTACTCGCGCGTAACGTTCTCCGAATTTACAGTGGCCATGTGACCACTTCTCTTTACTGCAGCCACTCCTGCAGAGTCATAAACCCATTTCAGCAAAGCCTGAATCCTGAAACAGAAAAAAAATTGTGCGTTAGCTCAGTGATCTTGAAAATGAAATGTCAATATATGCTTCTTCCTTCAAAGCTGGAAACGAAAGAACATAACAATTTCCACCATCAAAAAGTTACCCACATAGGAAATCCACATCATTCTTCTCATTGTTCAGTTGATAGAAACAGTATTAATTGTTGGGATTCAGATGAAGTTCCAACCTGATGCCAACCATTATAATTAGGACACTATTGGTATCAAAGCTATTGGACTAGGATGGGGAAGGACACAAACAGGCAGGATGCTCAGGTCATTACAATCCTTGTGCATGGAATTTGGAGAGCATAGTTGATCTTGCTGGTTCTCCCAGATGAATTTGTTTATCTAAACCACGTGAGCAATTATATAAGGACTAAAGGTGCAATGTACAGACATGAACTACTTCATTGGCAGCAGAGGATAGAGTCGGACGACGATTGTCCCAATTTTTCGTTTAGCATCTCAAAGCATTCCTGCTCCTCCACCCAGTTAACTTTATGAGCTTTTTCTGTTTAAAAATTCTGTCAGTAAAATTAGACATGGTTTGCATAACTCAGCCTGTTGTACCCAGGTAACCTGTGATTTGCATCAAGAAATAGCCTACCACTTATGGTAGGTGTGTGTTCTAGCCACCCAGGGGTAGCCCCTTGGTGATGTCAGTGGTTGAAGCTCAGGGGTAAATTGGGTGCCAGAATATTCAGTGCAAGTTAGAAACTATCCTTTTTTAAATAAATTTAGCATACCCAATTATTTTTTCAATTAAGGGGCAGTTTAGTGTGGCCAATTCACCTATCCTGCACATCTTTTGGGTTGTGGTGGCGAAACCCACGCAGACACGGGGAGAATGAGCAAACTCCACACGGACAGTGACCCAGGGCCGGGATGCAAACCGGGTCCTCAGCGCCGTAGTGCTGTCTAGTTAGAAACTATCCTGCAGTGCTTTCCAGTATTGGATTTTCAAAACAATATTTCAGAATGTCATATATGCACTGACTTTATCTGAAAATAATTTTGCTGACTCAATAGTGAGCACTGAGCCCGACAGTATGTCATGCAGTTAGTAATCACATACTATCTACAATTTAAAATGTCAGCAACGCAAGATGGGTTACAAAGTTATTTTACAAAGAAGCACTATAAAATCTCACCTGGGAAAGCTGCTGTGGAATGTTTACATAGCAGAAAAGTGATAATAAAAAGACATATCTACTGCAGGGCCATTTTGGTGAGACAAATTATCCTTAACACATTTTGCCTGTTGTAAAATTTATCTATAGAAAATCAAAGCAATCTTACCCATACAACACTGATACATTACCTGTCTTTAGTACCAGGATCCTGTGTTGTTCCAAGTTGATACAGGATATCGATTGTTGAATCAGAAGATAGGCCATTCAGTCGTCCAAAAAGCAACGGGCTGTTTAAATCTAGACAAACAAAAAGTTGTCAGAAGGATCAAAGTTATCTTCGGGAGGGTTAGCCGGTCTGTGATTTGGCGGTAGGGCCATTGAGAAGGAAGAGAGAAGCAAAGAAAGTGCTAACTTCTGTCTCTCAACGCAGGAGGTCATCTGACTAAACGCCTGCTTTGCATTCGTACAACCATAGAATTCCTACAGTGCAGAAGGTGGCCATTCGGCCCATCAAGTCTGCAGAGACCCTCCGAAAGAGCACCTTACCTAGGTCCACTCCTCCCACCATGTCCCTGTAACCTCACCTAAGTTGCACAAATTTTGAACAGTAAGGGGCAATTTAGCATGGCCAATCCACCTAACCTGCACATCTCTAGACTGTGGGAGGAAACCAGAGAACCAAAAGGAAACCTTCAGACACAGGGAGGAAGTGAAAACTCTACAGTCAGTCACCCAAGGCCAGGATTGAACCCTAGTTCCTGGCGCTATAAGGCAGCTGTGCTAACCATTGTGCCACATTCAATGGTGACCATTCTAAATTTCTCATTAAAACCAAATTCAGGAATAAAAGCAATTTTACTCATCAAGTCCATCTTTCCACCTCACTAACAGACCACAAGATGTGGAAGCAGAATTAGGCCATTTGGCCTGCCAGTCTGTTCTGCCCATTTGATCATGGCTGATATGTTTCTCATCCCCATCATCCTATCTTCTCCCCATAACCCCTGTTCCCCTTATTAATCAAGAAGCTATCTATTTGTCTTAAAGACACCCTGATTTGGCCTCCTCTGCCTTCCATGGCAGTGAGTTCCACAGATTCACCACCCTCTGGCTGAAGAAATTCCTCCTCATCTCAGTTCCCTCCTGGTTTAGCTCACTTGGCTAAATCGCTGGCTTTTGAAGCAGACCAAGCAGGCCAGCAGCACGGTTCGATTCCCGTACCAGCCTCCCCGGACAGGCACCGGAATGTGGCGACTAGGGGCTTTTCACAGTAACTTCACTGAAGCCTACTCGTGACAATAAGCGATTTTCATTTCATTTCATCCTTCTAAATTGCATCGAGTACAGACCAGAGTCCTCAACAACTCATGACAAACCTTAATTCCTGGGATCATTCTTGTGAACCTCCTCTGGACCCCCTCAAAGGCCAGGTGTCAAAGTCAATTCCAGATTGTTTCTTACAGCTGTTAAATTCATGAAGCGGGCAATTGGCTGCTAATTTTTGCTGGCATGGTGAAAAGAAGTTGCCCATCTCCTCAGCTGCAAGCTATGGTGTCATCTTCACTTATTTCATATATTATAACTGGATTAGTGAAGGAGCTCAATTAACCCTGCTTCCTACTTCAGTTTAAATAGCATAGATTAAAATATTTCTTACCTGTTGGGTCAGTGCCTGAAGCAGCACAATTCCTTAGGAGAATGTCTATCAGTTTTAGGCCGATCTTGGTCGACTGCAACCCAATTTTTACCAACACAGCTTCAATATTCGGTGAATGCATCCCGCAATAGGGTGACATCAGCAGCGCTGCACAGGTCTGCAGCAGGTTAGCAGTAGGAGCTGCTGCACTGGCCATCATAGCCTCAAGTTCACTTATGTGGGTCAAGCAATGGTGAAGCAGTCTCATCCAACCAATACTGAAAATAGAAGTAAATCATAGAATCATACAGAACAGAAGAAGGCTGTTCATCCCATTGTAACTGTTTCAAATTCAGTCCAAATACTTCAAAGTAGGATCTGGACTAAATAAAAGGTTCTTTCCCGCCTGGAGCAGTTTTCTGTGCTCTACTCCAACAGCCATTTACTCCTTGCATGAGTCTATTCCCATGAGTGGCAATAAATCAAATAAGAGGGCAGATTTAGAGTTAAGCTGACAACACAACTGTGGATGAGTATCACAGTTGAAGCCGATTCTGTTCTTACCTGATGTTCACATGTCTGCATAGGGTTTTTTGGGCAGAGACTCGAGGTAAAAACTCTAGTCCATTTTTCCCTCCTGAAGCTAATCGTAGCAACTCCACTGCTAATTGACTGAGATCAACTACCTAAGCATGGAATAAGGATTAAACCCAGAGCTTTCCGAGTTGACATGTGTCTGCCACTGATTTCCAAAACCAGCCGTGACTTCTGTTGATCTACCATCAATCGATGTGCTCTCATATAACTTAAGAAAATCAACATATTTTTGGTAAAGTATTAAACTCAATACGTAACATGGGCGGCACGGTGGCAGTGGTTAGTTCTGCTGCCTCCCAGCGCGAGGGACCCGATTCAGTTCCGACCTCGGGTGACTGTGTGGAGTTTGCACATTCTCCCCGTGTAGGTGTGGGTTTCCTCCCATAGTCCAAAAATATGCAGATTAAGAGAATTGCTAAATTAGTTAGGTGGGATTACAAGTCTAGGGTGGGGGATTGGGTGCTCTTTTGAAGAGTGCAGACTCAGTGGGCCGAATGGCCTCCTTCTGCATTGTAGGGATTCTATGTTAACATTTTGATACCTTGATGATGGAAAGATTATATTCCAAACATGCAAAATAATAGAATCGATGTATATTCTAAAAGCAGGCATTGGCAGATTTCACCCAAGACTTTCGACCATAGAATCACTACAGTGCAGAAGACGGCCATTCGGCCCATCAGGTCTGCACCGAGCCTTCAAAGGATCACCCTGCCTAGGCCCAATCTCCGCTCTATTCCTGCAACCCTACCCTAAGGAGCAATTTAGCATGGTCAATCCACTTAATCTGCACATCTTTGGACTTTGGGAGGAAACTGGAGCATCCAGAGGAAACCCACGCAGACACAGGCAAAATGTGCAATCTCCACACAGTCACCCGAGTTGGATACAAACTCGGGTCTCTGGTGCTGTGAGGTAACAGTGCAAACCACCGTGCCGTCCTATTATTATTCAACCTATTATGATTTCCACAGTCACTGCATATTTCTGAGTAACTTTGTTGGAAGACAGGCATTGTTATGAATATAAGACTTTATTAAATGTTTATGAATATAAGACTTTATAAATGGTTATCTTTAAAACTGTCTTCTTTAATTTAAGGAAAGGAATGGGGAATTTAAATTGTACTAAAATTTGCCACGAAACATGCCCATGTGATTTGGTTGTCATGGAGTAAAAAGCCAAGATCTATTGTGCCAATTTTCACAACTTGAGAGACAAGAGATGCAGCTGTGATAAGCAGAGAGAAAAGACTGTTATTGTGTTAACCCCAAGCAAAATGCTGGTAGGAAATGGCTCTCTATTCGAAGAGACGGAACGTGCGCAGAATTAATAACCAAGGTGTCGCCAAATGGTGCCTTGCTGCTCTAAGTGCTGGAGGACTGAGTGAAGCGACTTTTATATATATATATATTATATAACACCTCTGACCATTTTTTGTATGCCTGAACACCCACATTCCCATATCCCTTTTCAATTTTCTGCATCCAGTCCTGGGAAAAATGCTCCCCAGTATTACGGTGAACATAAAATAACTCCTTCTGGACATTTATTGAGCTTTGTTCAGGTATTTATTATTGGCATCATAGCTCCAGCATCTCACCTAGTTTTAGAAACCTGATCTTCAGAGGGCAGGAAAGGATTATTCACAGTTGCAGATGAGGTGCTGCCAAAAGCTGTTAGGCCCAGTAGTTTGATCTGCGATAGGCCCAGTGTGCTGGCGTCTCGTGGGCGGTGTAGGCGAAGGCAGACAGCTGATGCCACCTCAGCTTTGACCAGCTGTATTTTAATGTAGGTTAGTCCACTGGTAATAATTGGAGTAGAAAGGGGCAACATGTTCACTCCATCTGCACTAATCTCAACTGATACCGAAGAAGGACATGCTGCAAGAAAGAAAACGGGATAAATATAACATTCAAACGGTTGACCAGTCGCATTAACCTGAAAGATTACTTTTTTTTTTAAATGTGAACTCAGTCAGGCTGATTAGCATCATAATATCCCACGTCACCATGTATTCTCTAGTAAGAAATTATTAAAGGATCGGGGTTGCTGCAATTCCTAGTCCAGTAACGTAAATTCCTTTTATTTCTTTATTCAATCAAGGCTTGTGAACATCACTGGCAAGGTCAGCATTATTGCCCATCCCTAATTGCCCCAAGGTGGTGATGGTGGGACCCCGCCCTTGAAGTGCCACAGTCCAACCAGTATAGAACAGTGCTGTTAGAAAGGGACTTCCAGGTTTTTTCACCCAGAAACATTGAAGAATAGGATATAGTTTAGTATTCATGTACAACTTGGAACTTGCAATGTCTCTGCTGCCTTTGTCCTTCTAAATTGTTGAGATTGCAGCTTTGGAAAGTGCTGTCAACAGGAGGCTTTGCAAATTGGTGTTGTTGTCCTGAAGCTGGTATACACTACTGCCATCGTGGCATCGGTGGTGGAAGGAGTCAATGTTTACAGTGGTGTGTCTCAAGTGGGTTGCTTTGTCCTGGATGATGTCATGATTTTTATTGGAACTGTATTCATTCAGGCAAGTGGAGAGTATTCCATCACACTCCTGACTTGTACCTTGCAGACATGTTTCGGGGAGTCACAAGGGGAGTTTCTGCCTGTAGAATTCCCAGCCTCCAGCCTGCTCTTCATAGAATTTACAGTGCAGGAGGCCATTTGGCCCATCGAGTCTGCACCGGCCCTTGGAAAGAGCACAACATACCTCCACCCTATACCCATAACCCAGTAACCCCACCTGACCTTTTTGGAAACCAAGGGCAATTTATCATGGCCAATCCACCTAACCTGCACATCTTTGACTGTGGGAGGAAACCGTAGCACCCGGAGGAAACCCACGTAGACACGGGGAGAACATGCAGACTCTGCACAGACGGTTATCCAAACCGGGAATCGAACCTGGAGCTCTGGAGCAACTGTGCTACCGTGCTCTTGTTGACACTATTTATATTTACAGTGCAGATGCGGTCATTCGGCCCATCGAGTCCACAACGGCTCTTTTATCACCGACCTTATGATGAAGGGAAGGTCACTGGGGAAGCAGATGGACGATTGGGCAGAAGTCACCACCTGTATCACTTCTTTAATGTGAGAAAATAACTATTTTTTGTTACTCGTCTTTATGGCCTTTTTAAGCAGAGCCCAAATCACGCTACTAATTTCTACTGCAGTAGTTAGCTACAGATCTTAGGTCTGTAAAGCCATGTTCCATGGTTTAGCATACTGTCCACTCCTGTAGGCGAACTCCATCTTCCCTATGAACCATGGGACACCTTTAATGACCAGCTACTAAAAAGATGCCTTTGAGCTGAGAACCGCATAGTAGACAGGTGTCCTTCAATGCACTGGATTCCAATGTTTGGCAATCCACCATGCGCTGCTCTTGCAAGAAAAACGGTACTAACCATTTTGCCTTTCCCTCCAAGGACAGAACACTTTGGACAGCAACCGATAAATTAAGTGTTTACTTTAATCACCACAAAATGTCAATGCTGAACAGACTTACTAGCTAGTGATGCAAGGTGAGGCTGAATGTGAATCTCCTTTAGCAGCACTGCAGCTGGCAGATGAATAGTGAGGTCACACCATGCTTCTTCTGGTAAGAA
The DNA here is from genome assembly GCF_902713615.1 of Scyliorhinus canicula. Classification (NCBI taxonomy): domain Eukaryota; kingdom Metazoa; phylum Chordata; class Chondrichthyes; order Carcharhiniformes; family Scyliorhinidae; genus Scyliorhinus; species Scyliorhinus canicula. The sequence continues at coordinate 287,315,335 of NC_052146.1, read as the reverse complement.
GATATATGACCAGGCTGCAGATCTAGCTCTGCGATGAGGTGGTGTGGCCTGAAGCAGTACTTCGGCTGGCTGAGCTGTTGGGCTACTAGAATTTATTGTACCTGCAAAAAAGAACAAAATAAACTAATCAAAAAAGACAGATTTTCTTTGCATAGGTAACTGAAAAGCTTCTTCACATTTCACTGCAGCCCATTGAAACATGTAAAAACAAATTGTTTCAAAGACTGGCAACAATATTGGATACCTGCATGGTACAGTCCTCCAGTTTGTTCGTGCAACAAAGTTAAAATAAAAAATTATACAATGGATTAAATTGCATTTAATCAGAGAATTAGTGAAACACAAGCTGGGCATCACATACCCAATGGAGCGAAGTTATGAAGTCCTTCTGCATTATCTGGCTCGGAGGCTAAAACTCTAGCCTTCATGTTTCCGTCAATTGTCTTACCAGGCCCACAATCAAGAAACTTCATTATGGTAGATACCATACTCCGTGCTGTATTAACAATTGCTCGTGTGCTTGTTACCATGTTATTGCAGATTAGCTGGACGCCCCCTAAAAAAAAAGCAAAATATTGAATTCTTCAGAACCTACGCAGCAAAGTAATGCCATACGAAAAAGTAATAATGAATAGCTTAATATTTTAACATTATATTTTAAAAATAAAATTAGAGTACCCAATTCATTTTTTCCAATTAAGGGGAAAGTTAGCGTGGCCAATCCACCTAGCCTGCACATCTTTGGGTTGGGAAGACGAAACTCACACAAACATGAGGAGAATGTGCAAACTCCGCACGGACAGTTACCCAGGCCGGGATCGAACCTGGGACCTTGTTGGCGCGAGGCAGCAGTGCTAACCACTGCGCCACCTTGCTGCCCAATATGTTAATGTTATGTCTTTTATCAATGAATAAACAAGTTAGCACAGAACGGTTAGTAAAGTGGGTGAAAGAAATTCCATGCCCTTCTTTGAATATTGTACAACATTTTTAATGTCTACCTGAACAAGCAGCTGAACTTTCGTTAAATATCTTATCTGAAGGAAGGTGGCAATCAGCTGCTTGCTTGATACCAGGCGAGAGCGTCTATGAGCGTGTCGAGTTTGAGACTACAAACCTCTACTCAAAAATAACTGTGCTTAGACCACATCTGGTGTCACTGCATTCAGTTCTGGGCATCACACCATGACTTGCAGGTGATACGGTGCAGGTTCACTAGATTGATACTGGAGCTAAAGTGGTCAAATTAAGAAAAAGCATTTCCTCTTGAAGAAAATATCCTAAACAAGGGAGCAGAACCTTAAAATAGAGTTTGGTTGTTTTGGAGTTGCTGACAAAAAATGTATCAGAAATCTGGAACTCTCCCCTATAAAAAGCTCTTGAGAGTGCCAATTGAACATTTCAAAACTTGTCAAGAGTTCCAGGATGAAGGCTAGATACAGATGAGCCAAAGTGAATGGCAGATGTGTTCCAAGAAATTTAATGGCAGATTTCTGCTCTCAGAAGCAAAAGCCACTAAAATTTAATATTTTTCCAGACTGTTTCAAAACAATCTCAGGCACAGAGGATCAAATGGGAAAGAGCCTGGAGCCACATTTTGAACAATTGCCCATTATTTTCTACTGCAAAAAATTCAATTTTTACAATTCACCTACCCATGTCATGGAAAGCTTTTAGTGCTTCAGTTGAATCCAAGACTCGCAAAATGAACCACAATAACGGTTCCGATAACTGACAGGTTGAAAGTGAACCCTAAAAGATTAAAGGACATTACAAAGAAATTACTAAAAAGTGAAAAGCAGAATGTAATCCTCATTAACACATCACGATTTACGTGTATTGGTTCTCTCTGCTGAGAAAATGGAACGGTTCTCCTTCCCTACTGCTAGAGTTTGTTAATTTTCTGCCATTAATTAGTGGGGGAGGGGGGGCAATGCAGAATAACAAGGCAGAAACATGCTGCTTGGTATTAATTTTAAGACATTTAAAACAGAATGAGCATTCCCTGTGCCTGCAATAAACACTTGGAACAGTTTCATTTCGAAGGGGAACACGTGATGAAAAGCTGAAAGCCACCTTCAAAATACAATGATTACTTTCAAAAGTGAGCAGACGACAATCGCCTTCAGATCATGACAATCCCACTCCAATTTCCTCCCTCTCATCTTGATGGCTCTCATTTCTGCTGCAATGTGATTTCATCAATCCCATCAAGTGTGTTTAGCTGTTCACGTGGCAAATCAAAATATAATGAGCAACATAGTCCTCTACTCTCTCAACCCGTCAATATAAATTTTCACCAAGCATCTTAGAAAGTAAGATGCAGCGGCATATTTGATCAAGACTACAGCCATGACGATTAATCCAATTACCTGTCTTCCCATGTATCCACAGGCCATATAGGTGAGAATTGGTTGCAGCATGACCTGTACTGAAGTGGCTTTTTTGCTTAGTGTAGTCAGAATGCCGAAGAGACCATCACCAACAGAAATTGCATCTAAACCACTGTGGAAGTTCTCGTGCTTAGTAAGATGTAATCCACTTGCACCTGATTCGGGAATAAAAACCATAATCGTCACTGCTGGCTTCTGCAGTTTTTGAGGGAGCAGGATTTATGCAAATAAAATTAAAAACTTTTATTTCATCAATTCGATCACGATTTGTGCAACACGACAAAAATCTTTTCTCTTCATTTCAAGACATTCAAAATAAACCTGTGCATTAATCAACCTTGTAAAAAGGACCACCTACAACACTGTATTTAAAACCTGTTCCTTAATTAACTGTTTTTGGGGGGGGGGGGGGGGGGGGGGGGGGGGGGGGGGGGATTCTTCCATTTCCAGAGTAGCCGATAATTGGCTGAATTTAAACTCAAGAGTATTAAGTGGGAGCCGGCCCGTCATCGGCCAGCAGCGGGATCTACTTGTCCCGTCATTGTCAGCGGGGGTTTCCTGTTGAAGGCACCCCTCACCGCTAAACCTACAGCGAGGTGCATCGTCCGATGGGACCGGAAGATCCCGCCAGCGTGAAGAGTCTGAAAATCCCGCCCATGGTCTCGCCCTTTAGTCACTAAATTCTTCAACAGCCTGACAGGCTCATGCAAAAAGAATCTCCTACTCTGTTCTAAATCTCAGACTCTCAGTCTTATATCTTTGTTCCATTATGCTAGGTAATTCAGCCACTCTTCCTATCTACCTTGTAGAATCGGCTCTTAATTTAATTTTTAAACACAAATTACCCTACAACTTCCATTTTGGATTTCTGTCTTCGGCAATGTTCTTGCTTTTGACACCTGTAATCTCGTTTTTTTTTTTTTAAAACATGTAATTTTTCAATAGTTTCCATCATATTTGTATCTCCTCATTTCAAGCATCATCCCAGTGATTCAGTATTGTACCCTTGGGTTTCCTCAAAATCTTTCCTATTGTGTGCACTCCAAAACCACATGTGGTAACACCCAGCTGGAGCACTTGCTGTTTGATACAGATTTACCATTACATTCAACTATGTTTTGAACCTCAATATATAACGGATTCTTCCATTAACTTTTTTTAAAATGGCCGTATTCATCTGGAGTGCTGCTTTTAAAATCATGTGCCTCTGCTCTTCCACATCATTCAACCTCCAAAAGCTTTGATTTATTTTTTTAATCAAAATTCACCACCTCACATTTACTGAAATTCCATCAGTCACTTTATTGTTTACACCACCACCTTATCAATATCTCCTTAAAGTTTCTGAGGGTCAAGGGAAACTCTAATTTACATTCCCAGTATTGAATACCTCAATCTTCATAGTTTAAGGCCATACTAATTACTTCGAATGATCTCCGGTTCCACCTCAACAGAGACTTCCCATCAAAGTTCAACGCAATGAAAATATAAACACCTACCTATGATCATTGCCATAGCATTGCTATTGCACTGGCCCAAAGCTGAAAGAATCTGGCTCATGATTTGCTGATTTCCCAGTACCAGATCCGCAATGCAAGTTGTTGCTCCTTGTGTAAAAGAGGTGTTTGTGTTCCCATCTTTACTGCCGGAGACCTTTTCCTCATCAGACACGCTATCGGAGGCACTGCTGGCGACTGGCATTCTGGCACTATACTCTCGGTTACTTGAAAGGGGCAACTGCACCAAAATATTCACCAGCTTCAGCAGATCAAACATGAGTTGATCCCTTGTCGTCTCCCCACATACTGCTTTCGCATCACCTGGACGGATGATATTTGCAAACAATCCACCGAAACAGGCACGGGCACCAACTGAGCTGTCGGAGCCGCTTCGCGATATAACTTTGTCCGAGCAGGTGATGTAATGATGCACCAGAAAAGTCACTGACTCGATGACTGCAGAGATTGCGCTGACGGAAACAGATTCAAAGTTTTGCTCCAGTGTAAACTCCAGGAGTTTTACCTGTGCATCCAGTGGTCCTTGACCAGTTTGGAATGGGCCTCTGGAAGACATACGATTTGTAATTTTGTTTAATTAAATTATTAAAATGTATCACCATTTTTCATCCGACATGTGCGATCGTTATATACGGTACTAAAGATAACAAATAATATTTTAAATCAAGGTGGAAACATAAATAGGCGATATATATTTTCACATGAACTGTGCCAGACCTTTTAAACCAACATGGCACTTGCAGCACTTGTAGCTTGAGATTTTAAAATATATACATATATATTTTGATTATATATATTGAATCTTAACCATAACGTTCTGCATCCAAAAGCATCTACTTCGTCAGCTTGACCAAGTAAAAGCACTCCCTCCTCCTAGGCAGAAGATTGAGAATTCAAGGCTGATCCAGGGATTTCAGCTGGCACTTCAGTGTTATATTGTTGGACATGTCATCTTTTAGATCAGACATGAAAACTGAGGTCTAGTCTCTTCATGTGTAGCGTTATTCAAAATGCAAGATATTCTGGCCAAAACCTATTCTGCAACTAATGTTAATTGTCTCCCCTGCCCATCTCTCTCACCTCCCCTAGCCCTCCAACCTTCAGACCTCTCCACTTCTCCAATTCTGAGCTTTTGAGCATTCCCTAAATCTCTCATACTCTTATACTCTTATACTCTGTATTCTCCTCAACACTCCTTCAAACCCCCTCTTCAGCAATGTTTTCTGTCACCATGGTCTTATGCAATTTTTTGTCTGGCAATGCTCCTTTGAAGTGCTTTTGGATGGGTTACTACATTACAGACACATGAAAGCAATTTATTAATAATAATAATTTATTGTCACAAGTATGAAGTTACTGTGAAAAGCCCCTAGTTGCCACATTTCAGCATCTGTTCGGGTAAGCTGGTACAGGAATTGAACCCGCTCTGCTGGCCTTGCTCTGCATTACAAACTGGCTGACTAGCCCACTGAGCTAAACCAGCCCTTATTATTATATCATCTTAGTGATGTTGGTGGGACACTGCTCAGCACAAATTGCATTTGGCTACAACACACCAGTGACTCCACTTCAAATAATAACACATTGGCTGTGAAGCACTTTGAAATATCCCGAAGACGACGATACAATAATGTAAAAATACAGGTTCATTCTTTCTTCGGTTTGATGAGGAATAAAACTGTTGGGGAGCAGTAAAGAATTTAAATATTGTCCATAACTAATATTAACGACAAAAACTTACATTCATATAATGCTTTTAATGTGAAGTACTGGGAAAAAATCCTAAGGCACTTCACAGCAGCATTAAAAGCAAAATTGGGCATCAAGCTACAAAGTGCTGTCAGCACAGATAACATAGAACACAGTGCAGAAGGAAGCCATCCGGCCCATCGAGTTTGCACAAACCCACTTAAGCCCTCACTTCCACCCTATCCCCGTAACCGAATATCTCCTCCTAACCTTTTTTGGATACTAAGGGCACTTTTAGCATGGCCAACCACCTAACCTGCACGTCTTTGGACTGTGGGAGGAAACCGGAGCACCCGGAGGAAACCCACGCAGACACGGGGAGAATGTGCAGACTCCGCACAGACAGCGACCCAGCGTGGAATCGAACCTGGGTCCCTGGCGCTGTGACGCCAGAGTGCTAGCCACTTGTGCAACTGTGCTGCCCACAATAACCAAGATCTTGGTCAAAGGGGTTAAGTCTTAAGGTGGGTCTTGTAAGAAGCAGAGGTAGAGGGGTTTGGGTATGGTATTCCAGAGCTTAGGGCTCAGGAGGCTGAAGACTCAATACTAATAGGGCTCCAAATAAAGTCAACAATGCTCAAGAGTCCAGATTTGGAGGTGCACAGGTAACTTGGAGGGTTACATGGGAACAAGGAGAGTAGGCCATTCAGCCTCTCAAGTCTGCTCTGCCATTTAATAAGATCGTGGCTGATCTGATAGTAACCACAAATCAACATCTTGCCTCCCCCCTGATAACCTATCAAGAATCTATCCACCTCTACTTTAAAAATATTTAAAGACTCTGCTTCCACCATCTTTTCAGGAACAGAATCCCAAAAACACTCAAACCCTGAATGAAGAAATATTACCTCATCTGTTTTAATTGGACGACCCCTCATTTTTAAACTGTGACCTCTAGTTCTAGATTCTCCCACATCCTCTCCACTTCTACCCTGTCAAGGCCCTTTGGGATCTTATACATTTCAATCAAGTCACATCTTACTCTTCTGAACTCCAGCAGATACAAGCCTAGTCTGCCCAACCTTTCCTCACAAGGAAACCCACCCATTCCAAGTATTATTCTGGTAAACTAAATTTATATTCCACCAAATGCCGTAGCAGGATTTGAACCTATGTCCGCAGAACATTAGCTTGACCTCTAGACTACTAGCCCAATGAAATCACCACTATACCACCGTCTCATGTTGTGGAGCTACAAGAGATTATGGAGATGGGAATGGATGAAGCCATGGAGGGTTTTAAAAACAAGGATGGGAATTTTAAAAATTGCACCATTCAATGTAGGTCAGCGAGCGGAGCGGTGATGGGTGAATGGGGCTTGGTGTAAGTAAGGACAAGGGCAGAAGAGTTTTGATAACCTCAAGTTTACAGGGGATAGAATATGGGAGGCTGGCCAGGAGTGTATTACATAGAACATACAGTGCAGAAGGAGGCCATTCCGCCCATTGAGTCTGCACCGACCCACTTAAGATCGACTATCCACTGGAGCTACCGTGCTGCCCTATTGGAATAGTCTAATGTGGACACAACAAAGGCTTAGAGTTTCAGCAGTTGAGCTGAGACAGGGGCAGAGTCAGGTGTGAAATGGCACATATATCTTATGGAGGCTTATCTTTGGGTCAAATATGACATTTGAGAAGTGGATACAATATCACCTAGCAAAGCATTCCTTTTATTTTTTATCCTCAGTAGAAAACAGAGGAACTGACACCAGCAACAACTGGGGGACAACCTACTGGACAGCAAGGGAATAAATTATGCCTAAAATATGGTGAAAATAATGCAGTACAAATTGCAATAAAATGTTTCAATATCATACACAAAATTTCCTCACTGTAATGCAGCACAGAGAAAACATTTCAAATTACTAAATTGGCTATGAGGAGAGGTTGAATAAACTAGGATTGTTTTCACTGGAAAAACGGAGGCTGAGGGGAGACCTAATAGAGGTCTACAAAATTATAAGAGGCATGGACAGAGTGCATTGTCAGAGGCTTTTTCCAAGGGAAGTAGATGTGTCAATTAAAAGGGGGCACATGTTAAAGATGAGTGGGGGAAAGTTTAAGGGAGATGTGCGGGGCAAGTTTTTCCCCACAGAGTGGTGGGTGCCTGGAACACGCTGCCAGAGGATGAGGTGGTGCAGGCACATTAGCAACATTTAAGATGCATCTGGATGGGCACATGAATAGAGGGGAAATAGAGGGATACGGACCCAGTAAGGGCAGAAGGTTTTGTTTAGAGTTAGGGCATCATGATCGGCACAGGCGTGGCGGGCCGAAGGGCCTGTTCCTGTACTGTACTTTTCTTTGTTCTCAAATTCAATGACTAAACTAATTCTAACCAAACATTACCTTGGCTGCACTCTCACCTGAGTCATTATGTTATAGGTTTACCACACTACAGACTTGAGCACATAAACTAGCAGGCACTCACTGCAGTACTGAGGGAGCTAATGCCTTTTCAGAGATGTAAATAAAATGGTATTATTTGAAAAGCAGGGAGTGCTCGCACCCTGGTCAACCAAAATCACTAAAACAGATTATCTGATCGTTTATCTCATTGAGGCTTTGCAGTGCACAAATTGGCGGCTGCATTTTCTACATTATAAAAATGGCCATTGTTTAATTACATAATGAGCTGATTAGCACTTTGGGAAGTCATGAAAAGTGCACCATAAATGCAAGCTCTTTATCTGTTGCAGCTGAAATAAGAGACAGAGCCTTTTGAAAGTCAGCAGTAAAATTGGGTCTTAAAATCATCGCATCAAAGATTTTCAGCAAGAAGTTTTGTTACCTTTCAGTTGAAAGTATATGGATAAGCTTCAACAGGAATTCACTGAACATCTGAGGATTGGTTGAAGAGAGATGCACCTGGAGGCGAGTGAGAAACTCTTGCATTGCTTGAGTAGCTGTTGGTCCAACCTGAAAGGCAAAAGAGAGGCTAAACCTTTCTGTTAAATGTAATTTGAAATTTGAAATGTCACTTCATTTATATTCCAAAGCCACATCTACAAAAAGTCAAATTAAATTTCTGCCATAGATGAAGATCATAGTGTGAATGTGCCACCATGTTTGATATCGACAATTCATGGGTCCAATTTCCAGCCTGCAGATTCTCAGCCAAGGCGACTACAGAAATGCCAATAATAGCAAATGGTCATGGTACGATGAGGCGAGGTGAGATGAGGGTAGGAAATCAGCCACTGTTCCCTCCTCAGATTGTATCTAGCAGTCACTACGAGAAAGTGAGCTAGCTCCCCGGGGTGGTTGCAGAAGATCAAACAGGCTTCGTGAAGGGCAGGCAGCTCGTGAGTAATATAAGACAGCTGTTGAATGTGGTGATGAATCCGTCAAGACTCTGGTACCGGAGGTGGTGGTGTCCATGGACGTGGAAAAAGCATTTGATCGGGTGGAGTAGGGGTACTTGTTCGAAGTTTTGGGAAGCTTTGGGTTTGGGCCGAGATTTGTGGCATGGGTGCGGTTGCTGTATGTGGCGCCAAGAGCGAGGGCGAGGACAAATGATATGAGCACACGCAGCTTTGACTTACACAGGGGTACGAGGTAGGGGTGTCCGCTGTCGCCGCTGCTATTTGCGCTGGCCATAGAGCCATTGGCGATGGCTCTCAGGGGGTCGGCAGAGTGGTAGGGGATAATGAGGGGACAGAGGGAGCATCAGGTGTCGCTCTTTGCCGATGACCTCTTGCTGTATGTTTCAGATCCTTTGGAGAGTATGGGAAGGATTATGGGTCTGTTGGGGAGGTTTGGAGGGTTCTCGGGATACAAGGTGAATGTAGGGAAAAGCGAGGTGAATGAGCTGGCACAGCGGGCTAATTTAGGGGGGATGCCATTTACGCTAGCTAGGGATAGGTTTAGGTATTTGGGGATTCAGGTAGCAAGGGAATGGACGGGGCCCCATAAGTGGAACTTTTTTTTTTAATTTAGAGTACCCAATTATTTTTTCCAATTAAGGGGCAATTTAGCGTGGCCAATCCACCTATCCACGCAGACACGGGGAGAATGTGCAAACTCCTCACGGACAGTGACCCAGAGCCGGGATTCGAACCTGGGACCTCAGCGCCTTAGGCAGCAATGCTAACCACTGTGCCACCGTGCTGCCCTCCATAAGTGGAACTTAACGAAGCTGGTGGAGGAGGCCAGGGAGGATCTTAAGAGGTGGGATACACTGCACTTAACGTTGGCGGGGAGGGTCCAAGTGGTGAAAATGAATATTCTGCCGAGCTCTCCCGATCAGGCTCTCCCGATCTTTATACCACAGGCCTTTTTTCGGAAAGTGGACACAATCATCTCTGACTTTGTATGGCCGGGGAAGGTGCCGAGGACCATGCTACAGAGGCAGCAAGGGGAGGTTGGCGTTGCCAAACTTGCTTCATTATTATTGGGCAGCGAATGTGGACAAGATGCGGCGGTGGTGGGAAGGAGAGGGGTAGAGTGGGTTAGGATGGAGGAGGAATCTTGTAAGGGGTCTAGTTTGAGGGCTATGGTGACGGCAGCATTGCCAATGGCTCAGAGTAGGTATTCAGGGAGCCCAGTGATACAGTCCACGGTGAAGATATGGAATCAGCTGAGGAGGCATTTTAGGGTGGAAGGGATGTCGGTGCTAACGCCGCTGTGCGAGAATCATGGGTTTGAGCCGGGGGGGGGGGGGGGGAGGGGAGGAGGAGGAGGAGGAGGGGGAGGAGGAGGAGGAGGAGGAGGAGGAGATAGTGTATACAGGAGGTGGAGGGAAGTGGGGCTGGTCAAGGTGAGGGGTTTGTATTTGGAGGAAAGGTTCGCCAGTCTGGAGGAGCTAAGGGAGAGGATAGAGCTCCAAGGGGTAGAGAGTTCAGGTATCTACAGTGCACAAAAGATCTGGAAGGGGTTCTCTAGATTGCCGGGATACACCCTGCTGGAGTGACTGCCACTTCCGGATGTGGAAGGGGAGGGAAGAATTGGGGATATATACAAGTGGATGGGGTAGCAGGGAGGCGAGCGGGTGGTGAAGATCAAGGAGAAATGGGAAGCGGAGTTGGGAATGGAGATCAATTGGGCAGTATGGAGTGAGGCACTGCAACGGGTAAACATGACCTCCTCTTGTGCAAGGATGAGTCTGATACAGTTTAAGGTAGTGCATAGGGTGCATATGACTCGGGCGAGAATGAGTGGGTTCTTTCAAGGGGTAGCAGATGTGAGAGAGAGGTGTGGGCGGGGGCCAGCGAATCATGCACACATGTTTTGGGGGTGTGAAAAATTGGGACGATTCTGGGTGAGAGTGTCCGAGGTCTTAGCCAGGGCAGTGGAGGAGGAGGTGGACCCGGACCCTTTGGTGGCGATATTTGGGGTTTCAGAGAAGCCGGAGTTCATGGAGAGGAGGAAGGCCGATGTCTTGGCCTTCGCCTCTCTGATTGCACGGCGACGAATTTTGCTGGAGTGGCGGTCGGCATCGCCACCGGGGGTAGCAGCATGGTTGGGTGACCTGTACGACTTCCTGCGGTTAGAGAAGATAAAGTATGAGTTAAGGGGCTCAGCAGGGGAGTTTGAGAAAAGGTGGGGGATGTTTGTGACCGTGTTTGAGGAGCTGTTCGTCGCAGCGGGGTGGGTGATTTTGGGGGGGGGTGGGGGGGGGGGGCGTGGAGGGGGGGGGGGGGGGGGGTGGATGTGAAAAAGGAGTAAATCTGTACAACTGTATATGTAACCTACTTTGATACTTTGAAAGAAGAAAGTGAGCTAGTGCACGTTAGGATCAAGCTTGGTTGTGAAGTCTTCCACAAATAACCTGGTGACAATTACAATCTTCGCTCATTTAGTCTACCCATTAGACAACCTCAATAAGAAAGATGGGGGGGGAGGGGGCACAACCTCAATAAGAAAGATGGGTGGGGGGAGGGGGCAGAGAGAGAGAGAGAGAGAGGAGAGAAAAGAGAGAGAGAGAGAGAGAGAGAGAGAGAGAGAGAGAGAGAGAGGAGAGAGGAGAGAAAAGAGAGAGGAGAGAAAAGAGAGAGGAGAGAAAAGAGAGAGGAGAGAAAAGAGAGAGAGAGTAGAAAAGAGTGAGGAGAGAAAAGAGAGAGAGAGAGAGGAGAAAAGAAAAAGAGAGAGGTGCGAGAAAAGAGAGAGAGAGGCGCGAGAAAAGAGAGAGAATGAATGAATTAGAGAAATATCAGAGATAATGGTGAGTAAGTAAATTCCACCATTCATTTTTGGCCTACCCTGCTCTTGCTTCGGTGCTCTGTCCTGTAGTAAACACCATCTTCCAAAAGAGGGTGCTCTTCTCAAATTGTGTATTTTTAAAGAATGCCCATCATGAATTTTTTGATTATTTGCAAGTGAACAATTTGTGGCATCTAGATGTCAAGCTAATTTTGGGGATCTATGCAAAAATTATGACATATTTAATGTGTTGTGGCTGAAATCATTTGAACACTCAACACGCAGAGAGGTAAGATCTCCTTTGAAAGCAAGAAAACTCTGCAAGATTTACTGATTATACATTATAACGTGCTTAGAGTGAGGGAGATTGATTTAATGAAAAAAAACCCACTAATTTGGGGTTAAATATACACAGGACTTAAATTTAATATGTAGACCAAGTTAAAAAATCTAAGAAATATTAATCGTTGCCATAAAAGGCACTGCAAGAGAATGTCCTGGACCAACCAAGGAAATTAGGCAGTGAAAATATTTGTTAATTTGGAAGTTATCCTCTTTCTGCAACAGTGACAACTAAGAACTGTAGCAGGCATTTTCCCAAGTCTACACCCAGGTGTATTTGATCTTTTGGGTGGCAAATATCCCAAAACTGGATGATGTGCAGCACGCCATCTTCGAACATACAGTGCAGAAGGAGGCCATTCGGCCCATCAAGTCTGCACCGACCCACTTAAGCCTTCACTTCCACCCTATCCCCCTAACCCAATAACCCCTCCTTACCTTTTTGGTTGAGGGCAATTTTATCATGGCCAATCCACCTAACCTGTACGTCTTTGGACTGTGGGAGGAAACCGGAGCACCCGGAGGAAACCCACACAGACACGGGGAGAACGTGCAGACTCCGCACAGACAGTGACCTAGTGGGGAATCGAACCTGGGACCCTGTCGCTGTGAAGCCACAGTGCTATCCACTTGTGCTATTGTGCTGCCCTCTAACATCTGTAAAGGATAGCACCTGGTTTGACATCTGTAATTCAAATGGAAGGAACATGTCCCATTCCCAGTGTGCACTCTGACCCATGAGAGAGTCTGATAGCTTCTCCTGGGCAATATAGTGCACCTTGGCCCAGGGAAATCTTTCTTTGTCCCTTGCCAGCTGAACCAGTTGTTTTCAAGACTGGCAACTACAGCAATGCAGCTCTTTACAAACCACCAGTTTCTACTGTGTTACATAAAATCCTGCGGTCATTGCATTTTTAATTGTAACTTGGTACAACAACAGATGACCACAGGATTAATCAATGACAATCTGACTTCCTTGCTTGCTTCCCTTAGGATACTTAATCAGTACCTTGGTTTAAAAATTATAATTAAGCTGGCAATCATAGACTGAACTGTTAGGTGTAGCTAAATAAGAGCATTCCTACTCCAATTTCACTCATGTCTTCTTGATAAATCATCATTCTCACTGAAATTAGCAGTGTTACAGTTAACATCTCATAGCTCAAAAATGGCCAACTTGCTTTTCCCAATCTTCCACACCAACTACCTACCCCCAATAAGTTGAAGTATCAGGTGGCAATATTTCCATTCAGTTCGATAGGATTACAGTAATTTTACCTTGTAATTCTAGAGTTCTTCACACTGAGTATGCGGGACTTGTCCCAGCCTTGGTTACTTTAACTGGACAGGCTCAAACAATTAACTGTTGAATTGCACAATCCAGTATTGTGGCTCATCATACTACCTCTGCACACAGCAGAACCTACTGCCCCGTCATAAGATCTCAATCAAGCACCATCACCAACAGAAGAACAAGCGTTTCTCTTATTGAAACAACGCAGCCCAAATACATAATATAACAATGATTGTGGTGTACAGGTTAGCAACGCAGACTCAGTTTCAATTATAGGTTTTGGGTAACACGTTCACACATCTATGCTGCCCTGAAATGCCCCCAAGCAGAGGTTAGGAATTATCTTTCTGCTGGAGGAAGGAAAAAGTAGACAGCAGTCATCGCCAATTTATTCTAGTTTGCCTTTCAACAAACAATCTCAGAACAGCATTGAAGAAAGCCTGGAGTCAGCCCCTCTGCCCCAGCCACAGACCCACAAGTCAGGAAAGAGAAAAAATTTAATTTCACAAGGAAAAGTCCAAAACAAATGAACAAAGCCAAGTTAACAGAAATTCTAAGGTCAACTGGACAAACAGCGAGGCAGAAATTCAACAATATGGAAAATAAATAATTCAACAATTGTTGCATTGCCACTTGAATACTCAAGCAGATCACAGAGGTTTCGGGCAAAATAAAAGTAGGAACGATGCTTTGAAATATAGATTTTTTATTTTTTTTTGCAAATAAATTTCACAAACCATAAAAAATTAAGTACCTGAGGGCTGTGTTGACAAGTGCCATGAGGGCTGGTTCCTGAGAAGAATCTCACTAACACGTGAATCATATTTGGATCAGAGACCATCACCTGCGCTGTGTTTTCTTGCAATACCATACTATTGCTTGGAGCAACTGAAACAGAAATCTAGGCTCAAACAAAGTTGTTGGTGACATTGCCTTCTTTAAAAATAAGGTAAGCATCTCAATCCAATTTATGTACTCTAAAATGTTTTCCTTCAGGAACTGGAATTACATTTATTGAACTCGGAAGTTAAAATTAAAATAGAGTAAGAAGGCATTTACCTAATAAAATAATGGAAATATCTCCCACAGATTTAAATTTGAGGTTTATAAAAGTCCATTCTAATTTACCAATAAGTAAATAATCTATTGCAGATATTTGCAACCCAAATTGGATTAAAACCAACCGAAAACCCTGGAATGCAAAAATTTCCTATTTGAAAAGATCAAATTTAACTTAAGATAGATTTGGTATTTTTCTTTTGGCCCCAGTCTATCCACTCACCTGTACGTCATTCAACAGAACACCTCTTTCCACGAGGCAACATTTCTGCCACAATTCCTACCATCAACACTTCTGTTTCTTCATCTTGTACGTGTGTGTACTGGTCAACTGTCCTGTCACTCGTATGTACGTTTGACTTAACTAGTGCTGCCATTCTGGCACAGCACGTTTTGAATATTTATTAAGGCATGATTCACTTAACTGTCCTCCCACAGAAGGAGGTTTAGAAACAAAAATCCTCCCTGATCTCATTTCAGGCACGGCCTTTTAATTAGTTTCAACATGGCATTGGAGGTTACATTACCCGTTAACTGCTGAGTAGGAGGCGGTCGTGCAGTAGCATTGTCACTTGGCTGGTAATCCAGAGACCCAGGATAATGCTATCGGGACCCAGGTTCAAATCGCACCATGGCAGATGGCAAAATTTACTTCATAAAAAAATCTGGAATTAAAAGTCTAATGATGACCATGAATCCATTGTTGATTGTTCTAAACGCCCATCTGGTTCACTAATGTTCTTTCTGGAAGGAAACATGCTGTCATTATCCTAGTCGGGCCTACTTGTGATTCCAGATCCACAGCAATGTGGTTGACTCTTAATGACCTCTAAGTGGCTTACCAAGGCAATCAGTTCAAGGGCAATAAATGCTGGCCCAGCTAGTGGCGGCCACATTCCATGAGTGAATAATAAACAAATCTCTATTCTTTCTTTTATCTGTACAGAATTAGAGGTTAAGGAGAAGACTGAAAGAGCGGCACAGTGGCTAGAACTGCTGCCTCACATTGCCAGAGACCTGTGCTTGATTCTGGTCTTGGGTGACTGTCTGTGTGGAGTTTACACATCCTCCCTGTGGCTGCGTGGAGTTCCTCCAGGTGCTAGTTTCCTCCCACAGTCCAAAAATGTGATTAGGTGGATTGGCCATGATCAATGCATGGAATTATGGGGATAGGGCAGAGGAGTGGGCCTCGATAGAGTGCTCTTTCAGAGGGACGGCTCGATGGGCCAAATGGCCTCCTTCTGCACTGTATGGATTCTATCGATTGAGATACTCATCTGAAATCCTCCACTCTCCTTGTCTTAGCTTTCTATTTCTGTCTGCTCCACTTGTGCCCAGCCCATTTGAGCACCGTCTCAGTTTTCTTTTCAGCAATCATTCAAAAACTGAGGCCACAATTTTAATTTCACACTAACTTGCAGTTGTGTCAAAGCATAAAAATTCATAGTTCTTTACAGATTGCAAAATGTTTTCAAAAATATTCATTCTGAACTTGTAGGATTCCAGTCTCATATTCATAATTTTATTTTCCAATTGGAACACCTATTTATACAATGTAAATTAGGTAAAATAGATTAAATTATTCAATGAATCTTTGTGATTATGCTAAGTGCTTCTTGCCAGTGCTAACCGGGGGAATAATCCACCACATATCATAACCCTTCATGATGTTGAAGGCCTCCACCAGGTCACCTCTGAAGCTTCTTAGCACTAGCCTCCCAAGCCTCTTATCACAACTATAATGTTACCTAATTAACCTAAACTACACCTTTTTCATTGTTTTTACATCCTATATCTACAGCCCAACTACAAATGTTCATCATTACTGAGGGAGAAGGGTGGAACTCAGATTGTAGCATCTTGCGCCAGGATTAGAAACGTAGGATGAATAGCTGTACAGTGGACAAGAATACAATCAATTGGTGAGGCTATTATTTAGCTCAAATAGGATCTTCGAGAACAACAAATGGATTGGATTATTGTCACATGTACCAAGGTACAGTAAAAAGAATTTTTCTGCGAGCAGCTCAACAGATCACTGAAGTACATAAAAATACAATAAAAAGAAAATGCACAATGGGGTAACACAAGGTACACAGTGTAACTACATAAAGTGTAAAGTAGAGAAATGCCAAACTCAAGGGGACCACTTACCATTTAGCTGCATGTTTGTCATGAGAGTCAGACTATGCAACACAAGGCACCAAGTCCGCAGCGAGGTGTTTGGGTACCATGCCAACACTGTTAAGAGGCTAGATATTGAAGCTGCCGTTCAAATCAAAAGACATATTTTCAGAAAGGCATTCAAAATTTACTGCGCTCAAGTTTGCCAACAGACAAAGAATACTTTTTTACATTACCTCACTCAATTATATATCAGCAAACATAACTCAGCAATCTTTAGCTATTCGGGAATATAAACAATCTTTACTTTCTTATACAAGGCAGCTCACCTTGGTTTAATGGAATTGTTGGTACTCTGCTTGCATTAAATAAAAAAACATCAGCTCCAGCATCTTCATTTCCAACTGAACAAGCATTCATACTCAATGTAAGCCATAACTGCAATAATGATTCCAACTGAAATAAAATTAAACGCCAATTAAAAAAAGGTAACAGTGAAAAATCACAGTCCAAGAACAAAGTGAGATCATTTGGACCCTATACCTGAACATGATGAACCTGGAGCATTGAGAATAGTTTATTGAAGCATGCACTTAGCATTGGGATTGATGGTGGAGGAACAATCAGCTGACTGGGCGAATGCAATCCCCTCAGCATGGAGTCATCAGTTCCAGGAGGAGGTTGAGACACTAGAGCAAATAAATTAAACACGTGAAAACAAGTTATCCATTCAGTGATTTGTTTTGTCATGAAGAAATTGAGAGCATCCTAAGCTCGTGACCAGGGCTTCCTAAACTTTTTCTCACTGTGACCCCATTTTGAGGCTGAGCATTGCCATGAGGCAAGAGGAGAGTGGGTGTTGGAGAGCTTTTGGGCGGGGGGGGGCTGAAAGAGGGTTGTTTCAACTGCAGAGTCTTTAAATAGAAAGCGTCTACCTTTTCACTGGCTTTATTGGAGCAGGAAACAGGCCTCAAAGATCGCCTAGTTAGGTCATGCCCACCATTTTAAAAATGCGTGGATTTAAAGGGGCCTGAGCTCCTGGCAGACACTGCACCAAAATTCTGTGCCTCAGTTTAGGAAGCCCTGCTCAAGACAGTCCCCACCTCTCCACAATGAAACTCTACATCTACCACTGTACTCTGCGCTAGTTGTGCAGCTGGGTCACACTACAGGTCAGCAGTAATTACACTAGAATTAACAGCAGATTGCAATTCCACCACAAAACATTTACTACCCAAGTCCCATCATTCATTTAGTCTGAGGATTTATGGCATTCCAAAATAAATGTTACACAGCTTCCTGGATGGAATCTCACCCTTGCAAGACTTTAGTGCACACTGCAATCTCCTGAGTTAAAAAGCCACATTTCTGAAGTGCATCAGCATGCTCAAAAATATAATCTTCTGACAAAAAGGTGCTTCACAGTTTTCCCAAATGGCAATTGCCCCCCAAAAAATTGCAATTGTTTAAAGCAGTGTTTCATTGTTATATGGATTGTCTTCTCCACTTAAGCGATGAACCTGAAGAATCTTCTATGAGAAGCAATTATCATATGGTATGTAAATAAAATGCAGCTATACTGGCAACTTTGCATTGGTGCAAAAGTTTTCAGTGCACAGAAACACAAAATTGCCATGATAACTCAAGCCAGTTCCCGATCAGACTCCAAGACTTGAGCAGCATGCAACATACCAACTCACAATCATGTGATATGGTGATACCACAGTAATGTTTAAAATTTTACCTACAACCTTTTTAATGTTTAAAAGCTACCTATTCAGAAAGAAAATCGCTGTGCATGCATCCAAGCATACAGATTGGTGGTTAACCTCAGTGTAGGTTGTAGCAATAGGCAGCATTACCACCTCACACTTCAGAGTCAGACTGATGATAGCTGCAGCCTATGATGGGTACCAGGACAAAGGTATACTTAGAGCAAGCCACAAAGTTATTCCACTTTGTGTACCACTTTACCATCTGCAACAAAAGAAATGCAACACTGTTCATGCATCAGGCTGAGTTCTGAAAGTCTACAACTGTGGCAGAATTAGATAATGTAAATTAAAAACAAAAAATGGGTATGGAGGTTTGCAGTAGTTTCAACTGATGTCAGGAAGCACTGCCTTGTACAAAAGATAGTGAAAGTCTGAAACACACTCCCAAAAAGCTGTTGACATGACATCAATTGAAAAGTTTGAGACTGATGAATTTTGCAAGAGTATTAAGGGATTTGGAACCAAATGGGGTTGAAGTACAGATCAGCCATGATCTAACTGAATGGCAAATCAGGCTCAAGGAGCCAAATGCGTACTCCTTTTCTTAAGTTCCTACAAACATCTCTCCATCCATCTACCTGTAGGTGATGTATTAGTGAGAGCCTGAAGAATAGAATCAGCTTCCAGTGTAGCCATCATCTTCAACATAAGCTCAGCTTGCTGCTCCAAACCAACCTCCAGACGGGCATCCAGCGCTGCACCACAAACAGAACCAAGGAAAGTTACTTTCTTTTTCTGCTAGCTTGCAGCATCAAATTGTAAAAAGAATTACTTGTGGAGCATACAAACCTTGTGAGACAGAAACAGATACACTTTGAGATCCATTTTTCTCGCTGGTGGGAGGTGGTTTAGGCATCTGAATTCCAACGCCACCAACGTAAGGATTGTAACTGTATGTCCCGTAGTCAGTACCCCAATAGTCGTACCAAGTACTGCTAATCGGCTTTTGTGAATTAAAAAAAAACATTGAACAGCAATATTAATTTGTTTAATACGCATTTCACCACTTCCAACATTTTACTCAAAACGATAGCATAATTCACAAATCTACAGAATTTTTTTTAATTTAAAGAGTTAAAACTAAATGTGTGTGCTGGTATCCAATAGGATAATGAAAGCTGAAATAACGCAAACCCATACCTGTTATACCAATAGTCTAATTCAAATTACCCCTACTGTCTTTACTCTGCAGTTCCTTAAATTATGCTGTCTTGAGCTCCCAGATATAACTTGTCATCCAAGTTTATGAAACCCAACCATGTACACACTCCAATTAAAAATATTCTGAAGTGTAAGACAGGTGAAACAGAGAATTCATGCATTTACAAGGGCAAGTGTTCTAAAGGGCCAGACGATTCTGTATTAGTTAATTTTAGATTTTCTGTCCCACCAAGCCATTTTATAAAATATTTTCCACATCAGCAATATATTTTTAGAGCCGGGTTGATGGATAACAGTGTGACACATCTGAGTTTCAAATCTTTGGTTTGTTTTTACATGAAAAATAAAAGGCCCAGGGAGGACAGAGTTAGAAAAGAAACTCATCCTGCCCAATGCAACACAATAGAAGTTCATTCCGTCAACATTAACCAGGATAGAAGTTAGTTTTGCATGCAAAGATGAAATGTAATCGTGCGCACTATACCTTGAATACTTTGGCAGCAAGTGGATCTTCATCAAAGTCAACATCTAGGGGACCAATATCAACATCCATGAGGTCTTGTAGCATGTCAAAGTCTTTGTCTTTATCTTTTTCCAAAGATGATGCAGATGGAGCACCTTTGGATGATGAAAACAGCTTTAACATTGCCAAGTATGTTAACTAATGTATGGAAATGGACCACATAGACTCACCAGGCAATTTTAAGGCTGTGCTTTTTCTTTTAATTTAGAAAATAAAAAATAACAGTACAGTATGTTCTTTAAAATCAATGAACAGATGATCTATTCACTATTTTTCTCCTTTCAACTTACCTGTAATATCCGGGGTCAGAGGCTCATCTATAGACTCCACGAGTGGAATAACAGGCGGCTGGGGCAGGGAATCATCAGAGTCAGCTGCTGATGGTCCTGCATCTTCACCAACCGCTCCTTCTTCCATGGTCTCTACAGCTACTGGTGACAATAGCTCACCTGTTTTCAATTTTCAAAAACAAACTTTGCAGTAGGTTACAACTTGGAACAAAATCTTTTAATACTTGTTACCTACTAACACAGTGCACAAAAACGACCACCAAACCTGGACTATGTTAGTTGAAACTCAAATACTGGAAGTCTGAATGAAGAATAAATTTACAAGTTGATCAGCATCAAGAGAAAAAGGTTCAGCACTCTGACAAAGGTTTATTTCAATTTTGTATGCTGATCAACCTGTTTGATATAGATAATATGAAGAACCAAATTATCACAACAGTACACCATTACACCCATAGAATTAATTATAATTCGTCATCAAACTAATTCACTAACATACTTGCTTACAGAAAATGGTGGCAGAATTAGCAATGCAGACAGTTACTGTCACAAGTTCTCAGCTTACTTGTAAATAAGAGTTTAACAGGTGTACATAAAGGAAGAAACTAAGCTCAATAGGGTCCATGTTAGCACTATAAACCAAACCAACGACCTAGCATAACGACTACTTTCATAACTTGATCAACATGTTTACATTGACTACCATTGACAATGGACATTGTAAACTGGAATGATTGTTAGCAGATACTTTCAAATACACCCAAAAGTCGTCTTTGGATCATTCACTGAAAAATTACAAAATATTGGAAAAATCTGGTCATGCAGTATCTGTGAAGAGAAATAGAGAGCAAATGATGCGGATCAATAGCCAATCAGAACTGGATTGGCAATTCTGATGAAAGTTATTGAACTAATAAGCTCAAGTTTCCTCTCCATAGATGCTGCATGAAGTGAGTGTTCATAACCTTTTCTGCTTTGGTTTCATATTTGCAGTAATTTGCTTTTCCTGTTGAGAAAGATTGGAATTTGTTACAGAAAAGTGGAGAGACAGGGAGATAGAGACAGAACCAGAAAAAGGATATATATATATATATATATATATATATCATACATAATATAGGGAGGGAGCATGAAAGAGGGAGCATTGAGGCCAAGAGGGAGAAAGTGATGGAGGAAGCACAAGGGAGAGAGAAAGAGTTGCAGGAAGTACAAAATTGCATCACCAAGCAAGAGAGGGGAAGGAAAAAATATTTTAAAAGTGAATGCCGAGGGAGAAAAAGGCGTACATGACTGAAAAAAAGGTTTGCATTCAGTAGGTATGTCAGGCAATAGCAATTCTGATCATGACACGCCAAATGTTGATCTTGAGCATGAGAGAAACATACGCAATATGGGTGTGTCTACACACATCCCTTTACATGCATAGCAGTAACAGTACCTTTTGTGTCACATTTCAAACACAAATGCTTAGCACACAATAAGGGGACACAATTCTTGAGGAATAAACATTTATTGTATAATTTGCTTCCTACCTGCCAAGATATCTTGAATCATGCAGGTTAAAGAGTATTGTGCCCATGCTCCACCCCAGGAGATGTCTCCCCTGTTGAAGTCTGTCCCGACCAGTAGAAGGAGAAGTCTTTCTAGCTGCTGCTCATTAACAATTTCACAAAGGTGAATTGTTGGCCTTGTAGCATTTGCTATACGTGCCAGAACCTGCCAAAAAAATCAAGTTCACTCATTGCCACAGCTCCAATCCACGACAAAGAGGCTGGAGTCTTTAAGCCAGTCCATTCACAGTAAATTAACTCCCTTTAAATTGCAACACTCCTATGGAAAAACCATAGTGACTATTCCTGGTCTGATAGTCTTCAGTTCTTTGCTACAGCCCATATATAGACATTTCATCAAACAAAAACAACTATCACACCAGCCTTACAAACAATTTGCTGATTTCAAAACTTGGATGGAGATGGAAGACCTATTCATCAATCTACAGCATGATTCATTCCACTTATTGAACAGGGTACAATAGATAATACATTTTCTTTCTCCTGCACACACACAACTAACTGTAGAACTTGGGCACGGGTTTTAGGTTAACTAAAAAGAGGAAGAATTAAATAAGGTGCGCACATATGTACCAAAATTTTAAAGTCCTCATTTACATGCCAGCAGTCCACTTCCAAAGCAGAATGGGCAGCAAGCGGCTGCGCACTGGCCTCCTGTCATCATGAAGATAGGTATGGGAAGGGGCTTGCGAGTGGAGTTCAAGGCTGAACTTTCAAACATGGGCACAGAAAAGCACTCATTCTCTCCTAGTCATAGAAAGGAAATAAAAACGTTTGGGTGGATGACTAAGATGGACCAAGTGGCCTTCTTCATCTGCAATCACGATGGTGTGTAAATTTCACAAGGGAGCACAATTGTCTGGAAGGGTGGTAGAGGCGGGTTACCTCACATCCTTCAAAAAAGTACCTGAATGAGCACGTGGCACGTCATAACATTCAAGGCTTTGGTCCAAGTGCTGGGAAATGGGATTAGGCAGATCAGGTGTTTTTCATGCATCGGTGCAGACTCGATGGGCCGAAGGGCCTCTTCTGCACTGTAATATTCTGTGATTCGGCGATGCATTTTGCTTCACAATTATTGATGTGGCCCCAAGTCAAAAAAAACTCATTAAAGAGGATTTCTCACTTCCACAAAGTGTTCAACCTTATGTCATAAGCACTTTTCCACTGCAATTCACATTAAAATTTGTGTGATCCTTAAACTGCACTTGTAGTCTTGACCATTAAATAGCACGAAGCATTCAAAAGGTGAACTATTTAAGGGGTAAGGTTTTGTGTAAGATTTTCTCTCATCCCCTCCTCATACATGTATATAATTCCACTCAGCAGTACATTGTATATAATTCCACTCAGCAGTACATTGGATAAGCGTCCAAACAGGTAAGACCCACAAGACATCACATTCAGCTTAATTCTTGCATGATCTAGTAAGGGACAACAAGGTAACCAATTCTGGGACTTCCGGTGACGGCGGGCGGGAGGCAGCTCGGGAATAGGAATTTTGGAGTTTTAACGCCCGGTTCCGGGGGACAACGGAAGCTGAAAAGGCTGTAAGAAGTCCCAGGAAGGAAAAATATCCAAGTTTGGGAGTAAAACAGCTCTGAAAAAGGGGGTTAATGGAAGTCCGCCGGGGAGTGAAAAAGTCAGCACAGGAACCTTCAGGATAGCGGAGGCTGGAGCACCAGGGGAGGCCACATCGCTCACAGCAGAAGAAATGACCAAGGTGATGGCTGTGGAACTTGAAAAACAGTTCACAAAACACATGGAAGCGATGAAGGAGGAGATGGGTGTGATATTAAAAGTGCTGGTGGAGAAGGCGATTGCCCCGGTAAGGGCAGCGGTATCAAGCGCAGCGGCAGAGGTGCGGGAGCAACGCGAGACACTGAAGGAAGTGGAAGAGGCATTATCGTAGCAGTGTTCAACTCACCTTGATGGGGAAGGAGTTGTGGAGGGTGATGGAGACCAACAAGGGTCTATGAGCCAAAATGGAAGACCTGGAAAACAGATCCAGGCGACAGAATCGGAGGATTGTGGGTCTGCCCGAAGGGGTGGAAGGCCCGAGGCCGACGGAGTATTTTGCCATGATGTTGGCGAAGCTATTGGGGGAGGGGGAAATGATCCCTCCCGATATGAACTGGATCGGGCTCATCGGTCGTGGAGACCTATACCAAAGGCGAGTGAGCCACCAAGAGTAGTAACTATGTGTTTCCGTAGGTATAGCGTGAAGGAGAAAGTCCTGTGCTGGGCAAAGCAGAAGCAGGTGGTGCAGTGGGCTGGAGCTGGAATACCGTATACCAGGACTATACGGTGGAGTTGGCGAGGAGGCGGGCTGCCTTCAGCCGGGTGAAGGCGGCACTGTACAGCAGCAAGGTGCAATGCGGCATAGTATATCCAGCTAAGTTGAGGGTGACCTACAAATCCAAAGACTTTTATTTTGGCACAGCGGAAGCAGCGGAGGAGTTTGCGAAGGCAGAAGGACTGTGGCAGAATTGAGAAATGGTCGTGTACCGATGTAGCCTCGTGCAACTTTATTTTTTTCACTGCGTGTTGGTGTATGTACTACTGAGTCGACGCTGTATATATTTGGACAAGGGAAGATTGCAATGATGATTCTTTGGGGCTTGGGTGTGTATGTGGGGGATGTGAGCTAAAGGGGATTTCTTGGTTTTCCTGGGACCAGGAAAGGGGGAAGGTGACCCGGGCTGGGCCTCCACGCTGGCTGGTTTCAGCCGACCAGTGAACGGGAGTGAGGTGGGTGGAGGGGCTGCGTTACCGTTTACTGTTTGTTGGTGGGGTGTAAATTCTGAAGAAAATGTGAAAAAGGAGAATACAAATATTTATTTAAAAAAGGTAACCATTTCTGAACAGAACTCTTTCTTTTAATATAAATTTAGAGCACCCAATTATATTTTTCTAATTAAGGGGCAATTTCATGTGGCCAATCCACCTAACCTGCACATCTTTGGATTGGGGGGGGGGGGGGGACCTGATATTTCAAGAACAGCACAGCGACTCACACTGCTGTCTCACAGCACCAGGGACCTGGGTTCAATTCTGCCCTTGGGTGACTGTCTGTGTGGAATTTGCACGTTCTCCCAGTGCCTGTGTGGGTTTCCGCTGGGTGCTCTGGCTTCCTCCCACAAAGTTGTGCGGTTTAGATGGATTCACCATGTATGCGGGGACAGGCCTTGGTAGAGTTCTCGTTCTGAGGATCAGTGCAGACTTGATGGGCTGAATGGCCTCCAGTTGCACTGTAGGGATCCTATGGATATTTCCTTCTTCACAGATTAAAAACAAAACTGCACAACTTCACCCATCCAGTTATGGAGAAGCTCAATCAAACACTGCCTGGATGACGGGTGTCCTTCAATGTGCTGCATATATATTAGGAAAATTTGAACACCTTTGTCACTTTATTTATGCTAATTTCACCTTCATCCACTTAACGTTTGTTGCAACAACAAAACAATTAATTTCCTCCTGTTCATCAGTTATTGTACTACTTTGGGCTGTATGTATGAACAAAAAGGATTATGGGCTCAAGAAAGGAGGACCACAGTCTGTAGGTTTCCTACTTTCCATACATCTGTCTGATCAATCAGACAGAGATTACAGCCTTCAAAGTGTTTAACTGAGAGAGGTTCATGATAAAACCATCACCAGAAGATTTTAAAAAAAATACTATTTGAAAATTAAATATGGTGACACTTTCGCTGGAAACATATTGCACTCCCATAGGGAAGCCTTCAATAAGCCACCAGGTGGACTTTGTTTCTTTGTACTCTATTTGATCAATCATCCAACCGGGACTCCCAACCGTTCTTTGTATTTCTCCAACATTTTCCTCAACCTCCAAAAAGAAAAACACGCTCGGCATGTTCATTCAATTTTTTGAAATCCAAGTACCCAGTACTGGCATGCCAGCTAGTCTAAACTGGTCCATCAACTGCAAATTATAGTATCAATAACTATATCCTTAAATTTAACCAGTGAAATATCAGATTGCCACTTTACACTGCAAAAGTTCTCACAAGTTAAAAGTTTTTTTTCTTGAAAAGATTGTAGGGCTTCTTTTATCAGAACAAAATAACATGAGCGATTTGACGAGATGCTGAGAATTATTTATGATTTTGATAGAGATTAAACTATTTCCGCTGGTCAGTCAGATGCTAACTAGAGGGTATGAACTTCAAACCAGGAAAGAACCTGGAAGAGTTCAGGAGAATATTTTTGCTTAAATGGAGAAAGTTACTAGGAGGAAGTGGTAAACATTTGAAAAAGAAAAACTTTTTTTTTTTTTAAATTTAGATTAGCCAATTATTTTTTCCAATTAAGGGGCAATTTAGCGTGGCCAATCCACCTACTCTGCACATTTTTTGGGTTGTGGGGGCGAAACCCACGCAGACACGGGGAGAATGTGCAAACTCCACACGGGCAGTGACCCAGAGCCGGGATCGAACCTGGGACCTCAGCGCCGTGAGGCGGTTGTGCTAACCACTAGGCCACCGTGCTGCCCTGAAAAAGAAAAACTAAGGAGGAATGGGGTTAAAAAGTTAACTCTTTCAGGGAGCTGGCGCAAGGAGTCAAATAGCCTTATTTTCTGCTGTAAAGTATGACACTCCATTATATCCTAATTATGATTGATGCACTAAAGGTGAAAGTTATAAAATTACATTTGAGGGATGTAAAGTGAAGTATAGGTTCAACAGAGCTCATGAACCCAAGCACAAGTTATCTGAATACCAATTATGCAACTATGCTCCAGAAGCAACTCTTTAGTCATTTTCTTTATACATTTACCTTGCAGACAAAGAGCAGCAGATCTGCATGACAGGTAAAATCCATGGAGAGAAGAAATAGTGCAAGCTTCTGCACCACAGCAATGCAGCGATCATGGGATAAAGTAAACGGAAGTGGTTCCACCTCTGGCGAATCTTTTGTTGAGGACGATTCTGAATCTAAAGTAGTGCGAGGCCACTCTGCAGTCCGGCGCAAGCGAATAAGGTCTTTGAAGTGCTAGTGTGGGATTGAAATGGAGACAAAATTTTATTAACTTTGTCAACTAAATCCCACTAACTGAATTTATATGCATGCAGTTACGGTTCGGAAAGACTAAAATGAAAATCTGAATTTCCGTGGGCTGAAAGGATAAAAAACAAAACTATACAATTTCCATAACTAATGAAGGTCTGATGTATCCTGAGCAACATTTTAGTTAGCAGTACATACATTGGCAAATCAAAGCTCAAGCAATAATTAAATCACATGTTAAACTTTCTCTAATTTTTCACTCCTATGTGATCTTATCTGGTCCTGTATCCATGATCGACTCCCATTAAACTGCTGTTAATCCAACTTTTCTTCTTGGCCGACAGGAAAAGCAACATTTTAATTAGAAAGTACCTTTTCCTTCCATCAAACCACCATCACAAACCTCCTCAAAAACCTACGCTTGAACCTTCTGCCGTTGTAAACGACCAAGCACCCCATCCTTTCCAAGATCCCCAAGAATACTTGTTGCCTACTTTTTTTTTTGAGTACTCAGTGCTCATTTTCACTGGAACTGTGTGTTTCAATTTCACAGTCACATTTCCACCTCAATTACAGCACTGAAGTAGTGCTAGCCAAAGTTGCAATTGACATTTTATGATTTTGCTGTTTCACCCATCCTTGCCCCTCACTGCAGCCTTTTCACACAGTCAATCACACCATGCTCTCCAATACCTCTCCATTGTGCAGCTCAGTGGACTACCTAATTACTTAGGTTCCACTCTCACCTATCTATTCACCACCTCACCTATCACCAATAGGTCAAAGAGTACCCCAAGGATCTATCATTGACCCTTCCATCTCCCCAACCCCTGCTCACTACATGTCGACATGGCAAAATTACCAAAATACATGGGTTAGCTTCAAAAAGGCACACTGCCACGAGCCAGCTTTACCGATCTACCACCTTTCCTGCACTTCTGGAATGCTCATCAGATATCTAATCTTGGATAAATTGCAATAAAAACACTGCCAAAGACCAAACCCATCACCTTCAATCCGCACCACAAACTGACTGACTCCATACACCTACCAAACACCGTGTCAGACGGTTAGCAACCTTGGGATCCAATTCAATCCCAAAAATCTCTTCACCACTTCACTAATCCACCACTCACCCTACATCAGCCCATCTCCCACAGTCACCTCCAAACTCAATTATTGCAATGTTCTGACCTGCCTCTCATCCTCAGTCACTGTTCATTTCTCACAATTCCCACTCACCTCATCATCCGTGGCCTAGCTGACCTACATTGGCCAACAGTCCCTCAGCAGCTAAAATGCAAAATTCTTATCGTGTTTAATTCCCTTTCCAGATCTCAAGACCTCCCAATCTAATTTCTCAAGCCCAATGCCCCACCCTCCCCTTGAGCTGTCTATTCCTTTATCGCTTTGACTCCTTGCGCATCATCTTACTCACGATTGTCTGCCATGCCATGAGCAGATTAGGCCCCAGGCTCAGGAATGCCCTCCCTTAAAATTAACCTTACCACAACCCTCTCTGCCTTTAAAGGTTTCCTTAAAAGAGCCGCTTGACAAAGCTTTGGCTCACTCTGCCTAATCTCTTTCTTTGGCTCAGTTTCTATTTTTTGGATGACGCGTCTGTGAACCACATAGGCACAATTTTCTGTGCTATATAAATACAAAGTTGTTGCTGCAAAAAAAAAGTTGTCCCATGCAGGACCAATAATACAGCAACCATTTAAAACACTTAAGCTATAGAACAAAACAGACGTCATACCTTTGACGTAGCTTGCTTTAGTTTTGCCTGTTCTACCAATAGTTTATATGAAGATCCTTTGCTGCTCTGGATCTTCTCTTTCTCTATTTGCTCAACTAATGCCTTTTGTTTTGCTTTTAACAAATTGAGTTGCTGCAAAAAAGGTTAAGTCAAAAGTCAGTTTGATATGTACACACACCCAAAAACACAATCTAAAACTACAGAGCAAGTTCTTAAACACCCTGATCATTTTTTTTAAAGAGGCTCTGTATTCTCATCTTTCTCCCCTTCCTTTCCCTCAGAGGTTACTCACTGAAGTTTATTTTAACCCAGTAACACACACTAAAACCCAGTGAGAGTACTTACAGGCAATCTACTCAAAGATTTCTGCAAATGCAACCTCCTAACACAGCTATAAGGATGCCTGTAATAACTATCCTTCAGACTGTCTCAACCTGGGAATGAGTACAGCATCTGTTTACCAATCCAGTGAAAATCAGGAACTCACATGAGCAGTGACAGGTGGAAAACGATATCCCAACACTTAGCACAGCACACCAGAGAAACCCAATTGAAATCAAGTCTGGATTACACTGTATCTCACTGTCCAACTTGAAAGAGACAAACTGGCTGAGATGAGCATCTTCCTAAACCACACTAGCTTTCTATCACCCAAATATTGGTCTCATGCTGCAAGTAGTGTCAAAGCAATTCGTGTTTCACAATTTTCCAAAAAAAAAAACTCAATACAATAGCTTTAATGTTTGCCAAAGTACTGGATTACTACGCCAAATGCAAAATCTAAACAAAATTCAAACAAACAGCAACAGATGAGTTAATACCTGCTTATGGTGTATGAGTTGCTTTCGAATTTTTCTTGAATATAACCGGTCAAGACTGCTGCTGCCTTTGGTAGATTTGCCTGAACACTGTGACTGAAGATTATTATTGATGAAACTCCATTGGTTTCCTAGAGCAGAGAGGAAACTCCAGTCCTTTATTACACACTTAAGCCAAGCAATGTTTACCTCAGATTCAAATCATATAAGCTTTGGCCAAATAGATTACTTAACATTATTTAATATGACCTGTTGGCAGAGTGCATTTGTACACCGCTACTACCCTGCACCACATAAGGGCACAAAGCGGCTTTATCCTATCATTAACTACCATAAGTACTTGAGTTGTCCAGGGGCAAACCAAACGTTACAGTTTAATTAACTGACTGTTCACATCTCTGGCAAATGCAATGCACATCGTTTGCTATCAACTTGCAGGGTTGAGGAGAATTCCAGGAAGTGGAAGAAAATAAATTGACTTTCAAATAGTTTAGTGCCGCATGCACTAACGTATTCATAAATAAGCAAATGAAACTGAAAATAAAACCCATTGAAATGTTGTAATGAAGCATACCTGTCAGCATCCGCTCTCGGTCTTTACCATTTAATGGCTTTTTGGCTGAAGCTACTTCATCTTCAACACTTGCAACATAGTCCAACAGCCGAGATATGAGCATTACAACCCAACTGACCATTGGGATGTCCAGCACGCCTGAGGGATTAAAAATATAGGAAAATAATTTAGGCACAGCAGGACACCAAATTGTCTTGCTCCTGAAAAGCCTAAGAGCAAAATATTTATCAAATGTTCTGGTTCGAAGATCAACTTTTACTAAAAGGTTAGACCAGCAATGGATTTTTAACCACGTGGAATGGATTTATATAATACTCTATGTTTAATTGTAAAGCAGAGGAATTGTCGCTGGGTCAAAATTCTGGAATTTGTTTCTTAGCACCATCAACACAATGGCTGCAGTGTTTTAAGGAGGCAGCTTACCAACACTGCCTTCCCAAGGAACTTGGGGATGGGCAATAAATGTGGTTTTCTCAGCATTACCTACACCTCCAACAATTTTTCTAAAAATTGTTTAACAAGGATTTTACGCAAATAGTAGTTATAAATTGATATTGAAAAAGACACTTGGGCAGCACGGTGGCCTAGTGGTTAGCACAACCGCCTCACGGCGCTGAGGTCCCAGGTTCGATACCGGCTCTGGGTCACTGTCCGTGTGGAGTTTGCACATTCTCCCCGTGTCTGCGTGGGTTTCGCCCCCACAACCCAAAAATGTGCAGAGTAGGTGGATTGGCCACGCTAAATTGCCCCTTAATTGGAAAAAATAATTGGGTAATCTAAATTAAAAAAAAAAAGAAAAAGACACTTCATTCCAGGCTACTGCAATATTATGAATCATTGTACAGCTCACAGTCAAATGTATGTGTAGATGCCGGCGTTGGACTGGGGTGAGCACAGTAAGAAGTCTTACAACACCAGGTTAAAGTCCAACAGGTTTGATTCAAACACGAGCTTTCGGAACGCAGCTCCTTCCTCAGGTGAAGGGTAGCACAGGCTTACCTTCTGTACGTCTGTACGTCCCCATCTGTGGTTGCAGAGACGACAGTAGGTTATCCAAAAGGTTCAGTAGGCCTTCTAAGACCCCACTGTTACTAAGCGACCGTTGACCAAAGCAGGAAAGTAACATGAAAACCCTGAAACAAAGAGGCAGTCATGAAAAGTATAAATTATAAGCTCATGGAAGTAGCAAATATACAAGTTAGCTAAATTATTTATTGGTTTGGCCTGCAGTAATATTTTTAGATCTTTGCTTTGAAGAAACCCAAATTCTTTTGAACAGGAATTTTGACACATCTCCAGGTCACAATGCTGTCTCTATTACAAATGCAAGAAAGAAAAAAAAAAAACTTGCATTTTATTGACAAACACTGCTTTAAAAATATTGAATTTATCTAAGCTTTTACATAATTAAGTGATTATTTCAGTTACTTTTATTTTCATGTGATGCACACCACTCATGATGATGTCTAAACAGCATACCTACCTGTCTTGTGGGAAGATGAGATGTTGTTCTGAGTTATAAAGTTCTTGTAAGACATTAGACAAGAACTGTCCCCACCACCTCTCACCACCACAAAGCTGCACGAGCAGCAGTCCAGCATGCAATCGTATTTTTGGGGTACCACTGATGCACAGATGTTTGAATAGTTCTTCACAGGCCTGTGCATGGAACGTATTCTGAAGAACTGCTGGCACAGCGTGGCCTGCAAGTATTTTAAAAACACACAAGTGTACCATTAGCGCTACAGTTGGATAAAGCGCATCAACATCTTATTCCTACCATTATATGCACCAACATTATCGGAATTTCTATTGCAGCATATATGTGGGGAAGGGAGTAGTAGGTTACTTGAAATAACTCATGAGCCACCAATAATTGTTTTGTTTGTATTTTCACATTCTTGCAGTATTTTGTGGCAGATATACCACTAAAAATGCAATAAAAACAGAGTGCTGGAAAAACCTAGCAGGTCTGCCAACATCAGTGTAGAGAGAAACAGAATTAACGTTTCAAGTCAAACATGACTCTCCTTTGGAACTGAAGAGAGGTATAACGGTGATGGGTTTTATGCTGCTGGAAAAGGGTGGGTGGAGCCAGGTGGAACCAAAGAGGTCAGGGCTAGATCAACGGGTAGGGATGGATGGATGGATTTGTTTATTGTCACATGTACCGAGGTACAGTGAAAAGTATTTTTCTGCAAGCAGCTCAACAGATTATTCAGTACATGGAAAGAAAAGGGAATTAAACAAAATTCAAGAAAATACATAATAGGGCAACACAAGCTATACAATGTAACTACATAAGCATTGGCATCGGATGAGGTCAGTCAATAAGAGGGTCATTTAGGAGTCTGGTGACAGTGGGGAAGAAACTGTTCGAGTCTGTTCGTGCGTGTTCTCAGACTTCTGTATCTCCTGCCCGATGGAAGAAGTTGGAAAAGTGAGTCAGCCGGGTGAGAGGGATCCTTGATTATGCTGCCCGCTTTCCCCAGTCAGCAGGAGGTGTAGATGGAGCCCATGGATGGGAGGCAGGTTCGTGAGATGGACTGGGCGGTATTCACGACTCTGAAGTTCTTTGTGGTCCTGGGCCGAGCAGTTGCCATGCCAGGCTGTGATGCAGCCCGATAGGATGCTTTAAATGGTGCATTGTAAAAGTTGGTAAGGGTTAATGTGGACATGCCGAATTTCCTTAGTTTCCTGAGGAAGTATAAGCGCTGTTGCACTTTCTTGGTGATAGCGTCGACGTGAGTGGACCAGGACAGATTTTTGGTGATGTGCACCCCAAGGAATTTGAAACTGCTAACCATCTCCACCTCGGCCCCGTTGATGCTGACAGGGGTGTGTACAGTACTTTGCTTCCTGAAGTCAATGACAAGCTCTTTAGTTTTGCTGGTATTGAGGGAGAAAGATTAAATTGAAAGATTAAATAACAAAGAAGTCATGGAATAAAAGGCAAAAGGGAGTAGGCTGGTAGTAATAAAGGAAAACATTGATCAAGAGTAGCAGGGTAGCATGGTGGTTAGCATAAATGCTTCACAGCTCCAGGGTCCCAGGTTCGATTCCCGGCTGGGTCACTGTCTGTGTGGAGTCTGCACGTCCTCCCCCTGTGTGCGTGGGTTTCCTCCGGGTGCTCCGGTTTCCTCCCACAGTCCAAAGATGTGCGGGTTAGGTGGATTGGCCATGCTAAATTGCCCGTAGTGCCCTAATAAAAGTAAGGTAATGGGGGGGTTGTTGGGTTACGGGTATAGGGTGGATACGTGGGTTTGAGTGGGGTGATCATGGCTCGGCACAACATTGAGGGCCGAAGGGCCTGTTCTGTGCTGTACTGTTCTATGTTCTATGTTCTAGGTGTTAATAACAGAATAAAGATCAGCTTTGAAAGCAAAACCGGGGTGGGGGAGGAATTCATGGTCTGAAGTTGCTGAACTCAAGTGCTGAGTCAGGAAGGCTGTAACATGCCTAATTAGAAGAGAAGATGCTGTTCTTCGAGCTTGAGTTGGACTTCAGTGGACCATTGCACCAAGGACAGAAATATGAGCACGAGAGCAAAACGGTGAATTGAAAAGAGGGTACAAGGAAATGTAGTCAAAGTAGCTGTGGGAGTCAGTGAGATTGTTATGAATAGTTATAGACAGTCTATTATCAGCAATAGAGACAGAAAAGTTAAGGAACTGTAGTGCTGGATGTTAGAACATGTAACGGTGAGAAAAGGGTGAAAATTGGAAGCAAAACTTATCTTTTCAATTCCAGACAAGAACCGGAAGTGGCACTATTACAGTTATTGATGTACTGTAAAAAGTTTGTGGAAGGGGCCCGAATAGGTCTGGAACAAGGAAGGTTCCACATATCCCACCAAAAGACAGGCAAACTAGGGCTTATGCGGGTTTCCAGAGCCAGGCTTTATATTTGAAGGGAATGAGACAAGGAGAAATTGTTCAATGAGAAAACAAGTTTAACCAGGCGGAATCCAGCCACATGTCCAGCCACTAAGAAGGAAATTTAATGACATGGGAGTAGCCCAAAATTTTGAATTTCTACAGAAAGTCTCTTAATAAAAATCAACTTCACTCGATATGGGGGAAAAAGGTGATACATTTCAAATCATTCCCATCACGATTTTTAATTTATTCCCCACCCCACCTCGTGGCTCAGTGAAAGTATATCTCAAATGTAATCACTGATTTACACCTCTGCCAAATGTTCCAAACACTCACTCATTTGTCTTTTCTCTGACACTGCCAAATTATAGGAAACTATCAGTTTTTGAATAATGAAGTGTTAAGAACATGGCAAAATTGACGAATAGACCTTTTGGCAAAGTCATGTTACTTCTCCACTTATCGATTCACCAGCAGCACAGTTTTGTCTGAGACACCAAATATAGTTGACCTTTCCTGAACCAATTCACTGGCATCAAAGCTCCTATAAACTAACGTATAATCTCCAACCCTATAGTCAACCAAATTCAACGTCACAGCTGGGCACTTCTCAACTGCTTTCACACTGCATAAGGATAGAAAACCACAAATCTTCACCAATGGGGCCTTTCATGGCAAATAGAAATCATGTTCCATGCCATTAAATTATGTCCACTAACAAAACTATTTGGTGGCATACACGGTTTGTGTGCTGGTGCAAAGTTCTAAAATGGTTTGAATTATAAGCTGGGTCTGATTAATAAATGCAATTTTAATGCCACAAACTCCAGAACTCACCCAAACACTAATACAGATGGTAATGCCCCATCTATCTGAATCACTAACAATTTTAAAAAGACTACTCTTACAAGTATTACCATACATCAACATCAATCAGCATATCACCTCCTGTGTGCCAACTTTTTAAAGCTCATACATATTTATTTAGCAGATTCAAACAGTCTCACAACAAAATTCATTAATTAATCACAACAAAATCACAACAAAACTGAAATAATACTTGCAAGACTAAGGGGAATAGACAGCGGTTTTGATGAATTGGCAAACCATTCACACTTGGGTCTAAATTACAAATGATCAATTGTCATCTAACTCTGGTGTGTATCGTGTCTTTGCACCCCTCTAATCCCCCACATTACCTCTGTCTTCTCAGCCTCTGCGAAGCATTGAACGGCATTGAATTACAGACTAACAGGAGAACCATGTGCATTCTCCCAGCTGGTCATTTATTTTAACGTGATGCATGGCAATAATAATAATAAAGATTATTATTATGAACATTGTACAAGAACACATCGAAAAAGAGAATAAAAAGAGACACCAACCACTGGATGAATGTAATAGGCTCAGTAGTGTGTCCAGAAGATATCGGATAATTGTGCGCAGTTGCTCTGTAGAAGAATTCTGTATCAATTCTGTTGAATCATATGTTTCCGGCAGGGTCTTCCTGCTGGATCCAAGGGCCACTCTAAGGCGCTGCACGGCGTGATGGGCCAGGTTTAGCTGAAGCTGCAACTGAATGCAATCCTGATATGCTGAAAATACTTTACTATCCTCTTCAACTGCTTTGTCAGGCTTCCTCAAGAAGTACTGAGCATTATTAGCACTGTTCAATGGAGGAAGGTCAATATTCTGCAACAAAGTTTCCAGCCTATGGCAAGCCAGGTTATATCTGTCAATGCAAATTAAAATTGATAAATAGACTATACTTATTACCAAACAAAATCCATAAACATCTGAGTTTTATAAGTCCCATAATGGTTCGAGAAAAAAATATCTTTTAGTTCAAATTTTGGTCTCCTTTTCGTTTCCCTTCATTAATGTCATCTTCCTCATAGGCCACAGAAAGAAGCCACTTTCAATCAGACTCATTAACCAAGAAAGCTGCTGCAAATGTAGTGCAGTGAACAATTTTAATGGGATGATATTTTTTTAAATGCTGACTTTCTCCCCTTCAACCTTCATTCATTCCCCCGGAGCAGGGTTCCATAAATGCTGCCAACCCTCCAGTACCCAGGGGTGTGCACATGCTCAAAGATTTAAAAATTAAATAAATTTAGAAGTAGCCGATTATTTTTTCCCCCTCAATTAAGGGGCAACTTAGTGTGGCCGATCCACCTAACCTGCACATCTTTGGATTGTGGGGGTGATGAAACCCACACAGACACAGGGAGAGTGCAAACTCCACACGGACAGTGACCCAGGGCCGGGATTCGAACCCGGGTCCTCAGTGCCGCAGTCCCAGTGTTATCCATTGCGCCATATGCCGCTCTTCACATGATCAAACATGTACGCTAGAATGAACAACAGAGCTCAATCCAATCAGCCAACAACCCACTCATTATCTGACAGAACTCCCTGGATAGTGATCAAAGACGGCCATCTGCTTTTCC
Organism: Scyliorhinus canicula; assembly: GCF_902713615.1. Lineage (NCBI taxonomy): Eukaryota > Metazoa > Chordata > Chondrichthyes > Carcharhiniformes > Scyliorhinidae > Scyliorhinus > Scyliorhinus canicula. Next base: position 287,278,881 of record NC_052146.1, on the reverse strand, counting down.
CATTCCAATTACTGAATCAGTTGCAGCATCCTCGCTGCCATCACGTCACACAATGGACTTGGCGTTTTAGATGGCTGAACACAGGGTACTTTAAAGGTCTGTGCGCAACTTTAATAACTTTGGATGCACACGGCAGAAATTTAATTGCTAATCGAATTCCTGTGTTGCATTTTTCCTATAATGAGTGGTGAATTTTCCTCTCACAGCCATTATGGACTTCAAGTTGTGTTAGTCTTGAACATTTTAGCCATTGCCAAGTCTTCAAAAAGACTGTTTCAGTTTATTGAGAATGCTGCAATTTTAGTACCATTTTTCTATTTTGTGCTTTTTGTAGAGAGAGTTTGCAACCCTATGGAAAGAACAGCAGACTGGGGCCAATTGGATTCCATCCCCTAACTACACTAAGATTCTGCAATTTCTACATTTTGATTTCATACACGATTTCAGGGATCAAATCTAGGTATGGATTATACTGTAAGTGGCAGAACCCTTAGGAACATTAACATACAGAGGGGTCTGAGCGTGCAGGTCCACAGCTCCTGAAAAGTGGCCCTAATCAAGGCGGCATATGGCATGCTTTCCTTCATCAGGTGGGGCATTGAGTACAGGAGTTGGGAAATCATATTACAACTATATAAAACAAACCTTGGTTCGGCCGTATTTGGAGTGTTGAATGCAGTTCTGGTCACATTATCAGAAGGACGTGAAAGCTTTGGCGTGAGTGCAAAGAGAGTTCACTAGGGTGTTAGTTGGTCTCGAGGTTGTTGCCTATCAGGAGAGTTGAATAAACTAGGATTGTTTTCACTGGAAAGGGGGAGGCTGAGGGGAACGGTCTACAAAATTATGAGGCATAGACAGGGTGGATAGTCAGAGGCTTTTTCCAAGGGTGGAAGTGTCAATTATAAGGGGGCACGTGTTCAAGGCGAGAGGGGAGAAAGTTTAAGGGAGATGTGCGGGGTGTGTTTTTCATGCAGAGAGTGGTGTGACTGGAACGCACTGCCAGAGGATGTGTTGGAAGCAGACACATTAGCAACATTTTGGAGGAATCTGGATGGGTACGTGAGTAGGGAGGAAAGAGAGAGATACGGACCAAATAAAGGCAGATGGTTTTTTTTTAAAGTTAGGGCTTCGTGGTCACTACAGGCTTGGAGGGCTGAAGGACCTGTTCCAGTGCTGTACTTTTTTTGCTCTTGTTCTAGCCAAATCAATTAATGAATACATTTTACAATGACAACAGACATAACTTTAATACTCCACTAACCCACCATTAAATCATCAAAAGTTACCCATCAAGAATCACCATAGGGCAACCATTGCAAGTAGATGTACATCCCCCCCCCCCCCCCCCCCCCCCCCCACAGTGCGTCATTTTCCCCCAGCGCGTCATTTTCAAGAGCTGGGTAATGGAAGTAAAAGACCAGACTATATCTGCACCTTTCAAAATGATTAACTAACCGGCACTGTATATCTTCTTGAAGAGCTACCATCATTGTTAATTGCTGTTCCATTTCTGGCTGGCTTGCAGAATCACTTTCACCTTTTAGGGGATCATGTATTAACTTGATCTCACTTTCCCATGGTAAGATGTAGGTGTGCCCATAATACAGTCCCAGTGGTATTTTAGCTCTTGCATTTGTGCTACCATAACGCCCAATCACTGTGATCTGCAAAGCAAATGGGAGGATTTGGTTTAAAATAAAATTGATGAGGTATCTTAAGCTTGTTTATAGATTCTGTTTTACAGGAAACATTCAAAACATCAAGCAATTGCCCTCTCATTGATTCTAAAGTTATCTTTGGGCCCACCACACTCACCGTAACCTTGACACCGTTGCATTCCCCAGACATTTTCTCAGATTGCATCAGACTGTTCTGAACTTCGATGCCCTATGTCACTCTGAGCCGAGTTTCTGACAAAACCGCTTAAAAACCATCTACATCCCACCTCCATATCATGGCAGCTCTCCATCCCTTATTCAGTCCATTTGCTCATCCATATCTCTGTGACCTCCCTTCAATTTCTGCAATGTTCTCTTCAACCACTTCCTGTCCTCCATCCTTCATACACTTCGGCTCATCTCTGCTACCCATGTCCTATCCCATACCAAGTTCCCTACAGTCATCATTTTTGTGCTTTTTAAGTAATATTGGCTTCCGGTTCCACAACTTAAATTTGAATTCTCAAGTCTTCAAATCCCTTCATGGTCTTACCACATCCCATTTCAATAACCACCTTCAACCCTCTCCAAGAATTCTGGTCACATGCATGCTGAAACACCTTTCCTCTTCCATCGATAGCTGTGCCGTCCTTATCCAAGCTCTTAAATTTCTCTTCTTCAACCTATTTTCCTTCTTTAAGATCCTTCCCAAACCCCACTTCTGACTGGGCTATTAGTTACCCTTTGGCGCTGAGCCGACTTTTGTCAGAGCATACTTTCCTGAGGCACCTGGAGGTGTTAGTCTGGCTTTAAAAGGTACTGTACAAGCTAAAATTGTTGTTGTTCCATGTAGTTTAACAAGCTGCATACCTTCATGAACCTGCAAACAGGTGGAGGCAGCAAATCATGAAGAATTAATGAGTGTGTACTAATATCTGTGGCCACCACTAAACGTCTTCCATCCACTTCTTCTCCCAGAGTCCAAATATCAATTGATAAAGATGCCAAGTCTGCACAGGTTGGGATCAATATATCTGTCAAGAGTATTGGTCGACCAAAGTCCAGTGTCACAAACCTTCGTGCCCCTAAATTGGAAAAACAAAATCCAATTTAAATTGTCAAACAGGACAGGATTTTCTTTTGCAAAATGCTTACACGAACACCATACCAATGATTTAGATTTATTGTCACGTATACCAAGATATAGTGAAAACTATTGTTCTGCGTACAGTCCATCAGATCGTTCCATGCATGAAAAAACATAGGACAGTGGCCCAGCAGTTCGCACTGCTGTCTCACAGCACCAGGGACCCAGGTTCAATTCCAGCCTTGGGTCACTGTCTGTGTGGAGTTTGCATTTTCTCCCCATATCGGTGTGGGTTTCCTCCCACAGTCCAAAGGTGTGCAGGTTAGGTGGACTGCCCATGCTAAATTGCCCCGTAGTGTCCAAAAAGATGTGTAGGTTAGATTAAGAATGTTAATGGGTTCGGGTGGGGGAAATGAGCTTGGGTGGAGTGCTCCCAGGGGGTCAGAGAAGAGTTGATGGGCCGAGTGGCCTCCTTCTGCACTGTAGGGATTCTAGACAATAAATATGCAGTATGAGAAAATTTAAATATCAATATGAGCAATACAGAAATGTATATTTTATTCAATGTGTATCAAGGTTTTGTAGCAAGCAGAACCATCCTGGGAGTGCATAGAACAGTATCTAATAAAACTGAACTGTTATTAAAATTATTTCTCTTCCTGTCCCTCCCTTTCTCCAAACCCTCCCTTTCTCCAAATCTTCTCCCTTTCATTAAAATGCCCCAGAACCCAAAAAAAGGGCATACTTTAAAAGTTATAGCTGGGCACAGTAGTTCAACTGGGAATGGCAGCAAATACGTTTGTTACACAAAACAATATGCTCTGCTATCAGAGCACAACAGTCAACCTCCGTACCCCTAGCTAGGGAGGTGGGGGGGTGGCATACAATAATGGGTCAGATTTCACATATGTTGACAGCCAGCCTTGAATCCTGGCATCAAGTAAAGCTGCCAACACGCTCAGCTGTGAGGTGTTTCACAATTAAATAGTCTGCCTCCATTATCTGCTCTCAATTGAAAAATGACCATTTGGTTGATGTGACACAAAACCCAAAATTTGGGGTGAAAATGCAGGAGTCAATGTTTTCAAGGGAGGAAGGAAGAAAACTGACAAGAAAAATACTTTATACAGCTCTGAAATATTGCAGTCTGCAAAATGTTTATCTACCTGAGTGCATTCGTTCAATAATGATAGATTGATGCGGTGGAGGCTGAAGTAGGTGAGAAGCATGAGAAATTGCTAGTGCTAGACCAGTCCCCAGAGGACTCTGCAAAAAAAAAAATTTGTAGTTAACATCTAAAAATTGATAATTAAATAAAGTGTTGCATGATTAAAACTGGCACAATGACCTGTGGTTTACTTGTGAAGTCAACATGCAATCCCAAACATATTTCTGGCAGTGGGCTTCATGCCTGCCCATTGAGTGGTTTCATTCCATATATTGTGCAAACAATACAAGGAAACAAAACACACTGCACAACATGCATCATTCAGCAAATTACAATTCACAAATTATTAACCTTTTGTTTATAGATTGCAAGGTGACACATAAACATCACAGCCAAATAGCATTTTAGTGCTGCTCAAGATCATATCACACTGCAACAAAAAGTTCTAGAATACAGAACCCCAACATTATATATAATATATAACACAGGCCAGAGTTAGTGTAAATTGCCAAAGTTAGTGTAAGTTGATCATCTCTTTACTCATGTATTGCAGCCCCTACTTACAACACCCAAAATACGGTTGACCTTTTCAACTGACATACCTACTTCACTAAATTATGCACTTAAACCCCTTGGGCGGGATTCTCCATTTCTGAGACTAAGTGTTGACGCCAACGCAGAATTCGTGGACTTTCACGACAGTAAAAATGGTGCAGAACCTGGATTGATTCAGCAACTGTATAGGGGCTAGCACTGACACCATGTGGAACGCAATCGATTCCAATGAAAAACGGTATGGGATTCACCAGGCCCGTGATTGACACTCGGGAGGCTGACAAACTGCAGTCATTTATACACATTTACAAGCCCCACACACTCATCCCAGTCAATAAGGTGGCACTGGTTGTGCTGTAGCACGATACAGCTGATGGGCCGGCCGGGGCCAGGTGGCACCTTGGTAGGGGGGGCCTACATGGCCTAAAGTTCAGAATGGGCTGTCAGCGGTGTGCGCAGCTGCATGGCTGCCTTCCGGTTGCGGCAATGGCGTTCCGTGCCCGGCCACCCCCACCCCACAACCCACTTCCTGGCCACCACCCCGCTACTCCCCCCGGCTCTGTCAGAAGCCCCCCGGCCAGTGGCACAACTGTCAGAAAACTATGGCGATGTTGAACACTTTCCATATCCCCTCTCTCTCACTCAGCAGCCACCACGATGGTTTCACGATTTTTAACAGCACAAGTTCTTTTGTTCTTTGAACCGTGCCGTCGGGAACTTGGCCCATCGGAGGCGGAGCATCCAGGAGGCCCTGGAGAATACCGGGTTAGGCCCGCTAATGTTATGCAAACAGTGCCTACTGTACGTGTGTTCCAGACCACATTGACGCCGCTGCCAAGGTGACAGAGAACAGTGATTTGCCATCAATCAGTGGCCGCCACGATTTTAGAGTCAGAACCTATTCTTCACTCATTCGCATTTCGCGATTTTGGGGTCAGCCAATGGATTTCAGGGTCAGCCAATGGAGAATCCCGCCCCTTATGTATTTTAAAAAGGGGACTGCTAGATTTTTAGCATGTTGTTCAGAATAACGCCAAGAGGGGGTTCAATTCCCTTTCGACTGAAATAATCTTGGGATCAGCTTCCTCGCCCTGTGCAAGGCAATGGCAAACCACCACGGACAAAACCTGCCACGGAAACAACTCAGGATGACGCATCAGGAGACAAAGTCAAGAACCTGCCATTGGGCAGAGCACACATGAATGAGTGAATGAATGAACAAATAATTGTAAACTCCCAAATGTCTCTGCTCATCCACACCATACAATATCTTTCCATTGAGTTCATATTCCTAAGGAACAGCTGGAGTACTACGTGCAGTTCTGGTCACCACACTATGGAAAGATGTGATTTCACGACAGAGTACAGAGGTAATTTACGAGGGTATTGACTGAACTGCAAAATTTCGTTTATGAGGAAAGATTGGATAGACTCTGGGTTTTTTTACTTTGAAACAGAGGAGGCTGAAGGGAGGCCTATGGAAACGTATAAAATTATACGGCATCTAGACAAAGTGAATAAGAAGGTCCTATTCTGGGCGGCACGGTGGTGCAGTGGTTTGCACTGCTGCCTCACGGCACCGAGGACCTAGGTCACTCTCTGTGTGGAGTTTGCATATTCTTCCCGTGTCTGCGTGGGTCTCACCCCACAGCCCAATAAAATGTGCAGGGTAAGTGAATTGGTCACACTAAATTGCCCCTTAATTAGAAAAATAAGAATTTGGTCCTATTCTCCCTGGTTGAGAGGTCCATACCCTAAATCTGTCAGCAAATTTCCATATTATTCTTCGTACATCCAAATACAAATTTAAATAAATTAAAATACACAATGTGGGCCCAGCACTGCCCACAGGAATACACCACTAGCTATTGTTCTCCAACGGAAGTAACACCTGCTAACACTAATCACCCGTTTCCAATCAAACAAATTTCTACCTCTGCTACTACATTTCCACACACCAATGTTTGTGGCAAAACATCTTGGAATGCCTTGTAAAAATCCATGTCTGAATCTTGCTTACTGAGCTAATTTAACTGACTGCAAAGGGCAGGTTTTCTTTTTTTTTTTAAATGGTAATTGCAACTATATGCAATTGATTTAAAACGGATTTTAAACGCCCACTTATATTTAAATAGGCACAGCAATTTTTTTTAAAACCAAACATACCGTTTTGGACTTGCTGGTATTTTTTGAATGAATGGCCACAGTGACAGGATGAGGATCAATAACTGAGCCAGGAAAGAGCTGTGCTAACTCTGCGCTGATTGCTGCAGAGACTGCCTCGTTTGGTGGCGTTAATGGCGGAGTCATGAACAGTGGCGTTGTTTTAGGAGTGGGAGGAATCACATCGGCAGGATGTATGAAAAAACCGGGTGCTGTGGATGCACTAGAAGCCACCGAGTTGTGAATAGGTCCGACTCCAGGTGCTGCCGCTGCTACTGCCGCTGCCGTAGTCTGATGCAACTTGGCTTCCAGCTTGGCTTTCTGTTACATTTAAAAAAAAAGAGTGGTCCATTAAACTACCTTATTGCAGCTCACGTGATTGCCAATTATAAGTTAGGAAAAAAAACACAGAAAAACTCGATTTGGTGTTCAGGATCTGAGTTTGTAAAAAAACAACTATCCCTGCTATTATTATCCATCCTAACACTAGGTTTTCCCATGACCAACAGTCATGCAAACCTACATGCTCACATTTCAGCTGTGCATCAAAATGGTGCTAGACCTATTACTATTTGCATTTCAGGTTGACAGTAACTAATGGGCGGCACGATGGCACAGTGGTTAGCACTGTTGCCTCATGGCGCACTGTCCGTGTGAAGTTTGCATATTCTCCCCATGTCTGCGTGGGTCTCACCCCCACAACCCAAAGGTGTGCAGGGTGGGTGGATTGACCACATTAAATTGCCCTTTAAATGGAAAAAAGTAATTGGGTACTTCAAATTTATTTATTTATTTTAAAAGTTGTCAGTAACATGTTTAAACCCATAAAGAGCACCAGGTAAAATCAGGGCCACCAAATTTTAGTTAGGGTTTCCGTAATCGACAAGTAGAATGAAAACCTCCCTGCTCACCTGCTGCTGAAGTTTTAGCAACTGCTGTTGTTTCTCCTGCAGAACCTGTAGCTGCTGCTCTGCTGAGGCCATAGCATGGGAGAGGGACTGAAGGGCAACTTGAGCTGCTGAACTCAGTGCTGTTGAGGCTTCTCCTACTGTACCAGTTGTAAGCCCACCCACTGCTGTTGTAAGTCCAAAGCCAGTCACTAGACAGGAGGAAAGAAGAAACAATCACAGTTAAAATAAAATTCAATCTTTCACATGCAAGTTAGATTTCATATTTTAAAAGTGCTAGGTATTCATATTGTTTCATGCATCTGCTCAAATGCCCACGAGGGATACATATACCGTGGCCCACTGTGCACATTCTCAGCCATTGAAAACAAAGCACTTCAATTCTGTCAATTTCATGGCTGTTTATCCCAACAGAACCCATTTACATCTACACACATTCTGGGATATTTTACTGGCACATGGGAATGTAACAAGTTAACTTCATGTTCCGTTCGGCCACCCTTTTGGAGAATGGCGAGGCTTATCCAGGGCAACTGGTTTGCTAAAGTAAGTATCCAGGTACTGCATAAATGGCCATTCTCTCGCCAGCATTTGGCATTTCTCAACTTACTTGCATCATCTCGCTCCACTCTTGTGCCGTCACTTGTTGAAATGCAGCTGAAGTGCAGAGGTTCCACTTCCAGGAGGCCAGTCAGAGCTGTAAAACTTCCCTCTGCTGCAGCACAACTGCTCATTTTCCCATTCCCTGCAGAGGGAAACATATTTACATTTAACTCCCTCACCTTTAGTGCACTTACAGCACAGTGAAGAACAAACAAGTGGAGAAGAGGGGCAGGAAAAAAATAAAATAATCGGGCAGTGGGGGTGAAAGGAGCAACATCAGATAGAAACATTTTACAGTTAGAACGAAATATCGAATTTGACAAGGAGGTTTTATCCATCTAAAATTACAGCTATATCTTTGATAAAGAAAACTACCTGCCACAGTCTTTAACCAAATATTTGCAGGTAGTGATCAAAACTACTGAAATCTTTACCTCCATAATGCAAGTTCAAATTCTAAAATGGTAATGTTTTGAAAGGGATACTTGAATCAACACATGGCTGTCTGACCATGCCAGAACTTTGCAGTGCTCCTTCAGCAAACTTTAAAAGCATTAAGAACCTAGATCCAGTTAGTTTAATTTGAACATTTAAAATGGCACAATTAATATTTTCTGTCCACACAATTTTCTCCATAAGTATTGCTAGGTGCATGGCGCTGTGCACGCACAATGCTTATCATTGAATACAAATGAGCAACTAATGACAACACAAATTATGGGCGCTCGTATCTCTCCATATTACAAAATTATAACTTGAAGCAGTGTTGTAATATACTGGAGGTGCTGCTATGAAATCTGCCTCAAGACCATAAGACACAAGAGCGCAATTAGGCCACTCGGCCCATCGAATCTGTTCCGCCATTCAATCATGGCTGATATTTTTCTCATTCCCATACGCCTGCCTTCGCCCCATAACCTCTGATCCCCTTGTTTATACTGCAAGCCAGGTTTTGATAATATCAGCTCCATCACTCACACCACTGCAACTTCAACGTGAATGCACATAGAGAGAGAGGGGGGGAGAGAGAGAGAGAGAGAGAGGGAGAGAGAGAGAGAGAGGGAGGGAGGGGGGAGGGGGGAGGAGGGGAGAGAGGAGAGGGAGAGAGAGAGAGAGAGAGAGAGAGAGAGATCCATAGGTCCAAATCTTCCGATTTAAGGTCAGAAGCCCATTTTCTGACCCTGATCTGACAAAAAGCTGCCCATTTACCTTCCTATTATTTTTCTGGGTAATCTTCTGATTGAAGATCCTGCAAAACTAGGACACTGGTTAGCACTGTTGCTTCACAACACCAGGGACCCGGGTTCAATTCCCAGATTGGGTCACTGTCTGTGCAGAGCCAGCACGTTCTTCTCGTGTCTGCGTGGGTTTCCTCCGGGTGCTCCAGTTTCCACCCACAAGTCCCAAAAGACGTGCTTGCTAGGTGAATTGGACATTCTGAATTCTCCACCCAAGTACCCGAACAGGCGTCGGAGTGTGGCAACGAGGGGATTTTCACAGTAACTTCATTGCAGTGTTAATGTAAGCCTACTTGTCACACTAATAAAGGTAATTATTAAAATAACGTATTCAGCGCAGGAAACCTTGTAGGGAGAAGCAGAGAGAATCTACAGGTTAGGGGGAGATACCGGGTTGCTGCTGGAAAGACCAGGGACGAGAAGGGGAGAGCTGGGGGGGGGGGGGGGCATCGCTATGGGAAACGGGTCAGAAAGGGAGGGATGACCCGGGGCGAGCAAGGGACAGAACATGGCTAATCGACAGGGAGCAGGGACGGGTCGCCCAGCGATCCGATTGATTACATGGAATGTAAGGGGGCTGAATGGGCCGGTTAAAAGATCAAGGGTCTTCTCGCACCTGAAGGGACTGAAGGCTGATGTAGCGATGTTGCAGGAGACTCACTTGAGGGTAGCAGATCAGGTCCGCCTGAGAAGGGGGTGGGTGGGACAGGTGTTCCACTCAGGCTTGGATGTCAAGAACCGGGGGGTGGCGATTCTGGTGGGAAAGAGGGTGTCGTTCGTGGCGGCAGAAGTGGTGGCAGACAAGGAGGGCAGGTATGTGATGGTGAGGGGTAGGTTGCAGGGAGAGAATGTGGTGCTGGTGAATGTGTATGCCCCGAATTGGGACGACGCGGGCATTATGAGGCGCCTGCTGGGCCTCATCCCGGGACTGGAGGCAGGGGGCCTGATCATGGGAGGGGACTTTAATACGGTGTTGGACCCTGGGCTGGATAGATCGAGTTCCAGGACGAATAGGAGGCCGGCAGCGGCAGAGGTGTTAAGGGGGTTTATGGAACAGATGGGAGGGGTAGACCCATGGAGATTTGGTAGGCCTAGGGCGAGGGAGTATTCTTTTTTCTCCCACGTCCACAGAGTGTACTCCAGGATAGACTTTTTCGTATTGAACAGGGGGCTGATACCGAGAGTGCAGGACACGGAGTACTCGGCCATTGCGATATCGGACCATGCACCACATTGGGTGGACGTGGAATTGGGGGAGGCGCGGGATCAGCGCCCGTTGTGGCGCCTGGATGTGGGGCTGTTGGCGGACGAAGATGTGTGCAGAAGGGTTAGAACGGGCATTGAGAACTATCTGGGTACGAACGACACGGGTGAGGTGCAGGTGGGGACGGTCTGGGAGGCCCTGAAAGCAGTGATTAGAGGAGAGCTGATCTCCATAAGGGCACACAGAGAGAGGAAGGAGAGGCAGGAAAGGGAGAGGCTGGTGGGGGAGCTCCTAGAAGTAGATAGGAAATATGCGGCGGCACCAGAGGAGGGGCTATTGAGGGAGCGGCGCAGTTTACAGGCCAGGTTCGACCTACTGACCACTAGGAAGGCGGAGACGCAGTGGAGAAGGGCGCAGGGTGCGGCGTATGAGTACGGGGAAAAGGCGAGCAGGATGCTGGCACACCAGCTTCGTAAGCGAGATGCAGCCAGAAAGATTGGGGGAGTGAGAGAGAGGGGTGGGGACGTAGTGCAGAAAGGGCAAGAGGTGAATAGGGTCTTCAGGGACTTCTACAGGGAATTGTATAGGTCTGAACCGCCGAAGAGGAGAGGGGGAATGGAGAACTTTCTCGACAAATTGAGGTTCCCAAAGGTACAGGAGGAGCTGGTAGAAGGGTTGGGGGCGCCGATAGAGCTGCAGGAGCTAATTAAAGGGATAGGCCAGATGCAGGCGGGGAAGGCGCCGGGGCCGGATGGGTTCCCGGTGGAGTTTTACAGGAAATTTGTGGACTTGGTGGGCCCAGTGCTGGTGAGAGCCTTTAATGAGGCGCGCGAGGGGGGGGTTTTGCCCCCAACAATGTCGCAGGCCCTGATCTCCTTGATTTTGAAGCGGGACAAGGACCCGGTCCAGTGCGGGTCCTACAGGCCTATCTCCCTCTTAAATGTAGATGCCAAGCTGTTAGCAAAGGTCCTGGCAACCAGGATAGAGGATTGTGTGCCAGGGGTAATCCATGAAGACCAGACGGGGTTCGTGAAGGGACGCCAACTTAACACAAATGTCCGGAGATTGTTAAACGTGATCATGATGCCGGCAGTGGAGGGGGAGGCGGAGATAGTGGTAGCGCTAGACGCGGAGAAGGCATTCGATAGGGTGGAGTGGGAATACTTGTGGGAGACGTTGGAAAGGTTTGGGTTTGGGGAGGGATTTATCAAGTGGGTAAAGCTGCTCTATTCGGCCCCGATGGCGAGTGTGGTAACAAACGGGAGGAGGTCAGAATATTTTGGGCTCCATCAAGGTACTAGGCAGGGATGTCCCCTATCCCCCTTACTCTTTGCATTAGCGATTGAACCGTTAGCAATGGCACTGAGGGGTTCAGGGGGGTGGAGGGGACTGACAAGGGGAGGGGAGGAGCATCGGGTCTCGCTCTATGCGGATGACCTGTTGCTGTATGTGGCAGACCCGGAGGGGGGAATGCCGGAGGTTATGGAAATACTAGCGGAGTTCGGGGACTTTTCGGGATATAAATTAAATCTGGGGAAAAGTGAGGTCTTTGTAATACACTCGGGAGACCAGGGGGAGGGAATTGGGAGGCTCCCCTTCAAAAGAGCAGTAAAAAGTTTCAGGTACTTGGGGGTGCAGGTGGCAAAGAACTGGGGGACCCTCCACAAGCTGAACTTTTCTAGGCTGGTGGAACAGATGGAGGAGGAGTTTAAGAGGTGGGACATGGTGCCGCTGTCGCTGGCAGGGAGGGTGCAGTCAGTTAAAATGACGGTCCTCCCGAGGTTCTTGTTTTTGTTCCAGTGTCTGCCCATCTTCCTCCCTAGGGCCTTTTTCAAGAAGGTAACGAGTAGTATCATGGGGTACGTGTGGGCACATGGCACCCCTAGAGTTAGAAGGGTCTTTTTGGAGCGGAGTAGGGATAGTGGAGGGCTGGCGTTACCCAATCTTTCAGGATATTACTGGGTGGCAAATGCATCGATGGTACGAAAGTGGATGATGGAAGGGGAGGGGGCAGCTTGGAAGCGTATGGAGAGGGCGTCCTGTGGCAACATAAGCTTAGGGGCACTGGTAACGGCACCATGGCCGCTCCCTCCCGCGAGGTATACCACGAGCCCGGTGGTGGCGGCCACCCTCAAGATCTGGGGGCAGTGGAGGCGACACAGGGGGGAAGTGGGGGGTTTGATAAGGGCACCACTGAGAGGGAACCACAGATTTGCACCGGGAAATACAGGAGGGGGATTTCTGAGCTGGCAGAGGGTGGGCATTAGGCAACTGAAGGACTTGTTTATAGAGGGGAGGTTTGCGAGCTTGGGAGAGCTGGAGGAGAAATTCGGGCTCCCCCCGGGGAACACGTTCAGGTACCTCCAAGTGAAGGCATTTGCCAGACGACAGGTAGAGGGGTTTCCCGTGCTTCCCGACAGGGGGGCGAGTGATAGGGTGCTATCAGGGGTCTGGGTCGGGGAGGGGAAGATCTCGGACATCTATAAGATTATGCAGGAGGTGGAGGAGGTACCAGTAGTGGAGCTGAAAGACAAGTGGGAGGTAGAGCTGGGGGAACAGATAGAGGATGGGACATGGGCAGACGCCCTAGAGAGGGTCAACTCGTCGTCGTCATGTGCGAGACTGAGTCTTATTCAATTTAAGGTACTGCATAGAGCCCACATGACGGGGACAAGGATGAGTCGGTTTTTCGGGGGTGAAGACAGGTGTGTCAGATGTTCGGGAAGCCCTGCGAATCATGCACACATGTTTTGGGCATGTCCGGCACTGGAGGAGTTCTGGAAGGGGGTGGCAGGGACGGTGTCGAGAGTGGTGGGGTCCAGGGTCAAGCCAGGATGGGGACTTGCGATCTTCGGGGTTGGGGTGGAGCCGGGGGTACAGGAGGCGAGGGAGGCTGGAATATTAGCCTTTGCGTCCTTGGTGGCTCGGAGGAGGATCTTGATTCAGTGGAGGGACGCAAGGCCTCCAAGTGTTAACACCTGGTTAAACGACATGGCAAACTTTATCCAATTGGAAAGAATCAAATTCGCCCTGAGAGGGTCGGTGCAGGGGTTTTTCAGGCGATGGCAACCCTTCCTGGACCTCTTAGATCAGAGATAGAAACTGGGGTCGTGACAGCAGCAACCCGGGAACGGAAGGGGGGGGTGGGAGGGAGGGGGGGGGGGGGGAGGGGAGGGTGGGGGGGAGGGGAGGGAGGGGGGGGGAGGGGAGGGAGGGGAGGGGAGGGGGGGGGGGGGGGGAGGGGGGATAACAACGAAGGAAACACGGTATCGGTGGTGTCACGGGCAAGGCCTGCCCGAGGACACTGCCAGAAACGACAAGATCTTTGTTTTGATATAATTCAAATGTAGGGGGGGTTAAAATGTTTGTACTCTGAAAAATTTCTTCAATAAAAAGTATTTAAAAAAAAAAAGAAGTTCAAACTTCCTGCACAATTTCCACAGAGCTATTGTATTGGGACATAGTCCAATAATGCAAAAGCTCCATTGCTGATCTCTAAAACCAAGCATACCTGCATCACAGATAAATTGGTATACATTCCACTGATGTTCCTGCAACAGCAGCTGAGCAACTACTCTTGTAGAAAAGGTTGCCTTCAATGCTAGTGCCACCTCACAGTGCTGAATCAGAAAAGCAACAGTGGTGTAATATAAAGATGTCAGCACAACACACTAGGACATAAAATTTAATTGATCAAGCCAACAGACAGCACAATCTAATTTTTTTTGGTCCTCTGCATAAAGGAGGAGGGATATCATCATAGCATGGAACAACCTTGATGTTCCAGCTGATCTTTAATTTCCTCTCAATTTCATACATTTGGAATCTTAATCTAATCATTTTTTTTTTTAATTTTGAGTACCAAATTCTTTTTTTCCCCCAATTAAGGGGGCATTTAGCATGGACAATCCACCTATCCTGCACATCTTTTTGGGTTTTGGGAATGAGACCCATGCAGACATGTGGAGAATGTGCAAACTCCACACAGACAGTGACCCGGGGCCGGGATCAAACCCAGGTCTTCGGTGCAGTGAAGCAGCAGTGCTAAGCAGTATGCCACCATGCTGTCCCAAATCTTAATCTAATAAACCAAAGTTTGCATTCTGTTTCGATCCCAGCAGCCAAATAGGTTGAGGGAAGAGTATGGTCAAATGGAGCGTTAGAGTACATCAATACTTCTCTCTACATGCCAGCCAACAAGATGTTTCTGGAACAGCAGCTATTGTGAACTTCCCTGAACAGTGCATTGAGCAAATCATCAAATTCAACTGAACTTCAGCATTCCACATTAAAGCTCTATGATGTTTGGGGTATTGACTAATCACCAGGGTGTAGGAAAAACATTTCCATTGGAATCAAAGTAGCATTTAATGGCTTCAATAGACTACATCATCTGCACTCTTACCTGATAACACATCGGAAAGATCTATTTCATCAGACTGCACACATGTGCTACTATTATAGGCATTTTTGCAGGATGAACCACCCATTTCTAAATCGAACAGAACTGGGTCAAACGGTGAGCTGTACAAACCGTATCTGAAAATTCAAAACAGTATAAGTATCAAATATAAACAAGAGGGAGAAAAATGAAACTGAAAACACTTAAAAGATCAATGACTAAAAAAATTCCATAGTACTTTCATGTCCATTTAATTAAGCTAGCATCCAACAATCAAGACTACTTTAAAAATTATGGTGAACATTTGAAAATCAGTGAAACAGTGCATGTTTTCTTCCACTAACATCACATGTCCTTCTGAATGCTGAACACTAACATAGTTTGTTGGATTTGTAAATATAAAAACCTGGAAACATGTTTTGAAGAGTTTGAACTCTTCCCTTTCATTGCTCTGTACTATGTTAGCTGATTTTATGCAGAGCAGTGGTAAAGAACTAGAATTTGCCTCAGTGTCACAAGGCTAAAAGGGGAGACGGAATTTTAACCATTCAGGTTCCCATTCCTGACTGCTATCCAGTACCTGCTGTTTCCAGGTGTGCATATAAAGGTAGTTACACAATTACAGGGTTTATCTCCCATATGAGGCTGGTTTAGCACAGTGGGCTAAGACAGCTGGCTTGTAATGCAGAACAAGACCAGCAGCGCAGGTTCAATTCCCGTTCCAGCCTCCCCGAGCAGGCGCCGGAATGTGGTGATTAGGGGCTTTTCACAGTAACTACATTGAAGCCTACTTGTGACAATAAGCAGTTATTATTATTATGACATGTTGACAATGTTTAGGGACCTGATCAGCCATGACCGTACTGAATGGCAGAACAACCTCAACGGGCCAATGGTCTACTTCTGCTACTATTTCTTGTGTTTGTGTGACCCACAGTGCATGGAACCTTAAATGAAGAATGGGGGAAGATACCAAAGCACTACTGAATGTTACTACAAGAAAAGAAGGTTGGAAGAAGAGAAAACTGGCTGAACAAGTCTGCCATCAGTAGCGTTTGTCTAGATGAATAATATAGCAAAATATTTGGTACAATTTTTCAACAACAATGCATTGCATTAGCAAACCAAGTTAGTGCCCCAGTCGGTTGCACAAGAATTGTGTAGGTTACAAGCACTTGCCACATTTCGCCATATGACAAACACCGGCCAGGCACTTTACAGAGAAAGAAACACAGAAGTTGAGTACACACAGCGTGGAGAACGCGTGAGACAGCTAAATAGATCATATAGTCGACATCTACTGTATCTTAATCTCCAATAAATCTAGTCAATAATGGGAATGAGTGTCTATAATCAAGGATAAGTAAACTATGAAATTGGCACGTCATTGTATTGCGCCAATACTTATGATACCCAATTCATCTCACTACCTTCCTGCAATCACCATTACTTCAACCCGCTAACTTACAGCCTGCAACGCCCGTCTGCTTGAAAGGACAAAATCTAGAGAAAATGTCAACGTCCTAGCAAACAAAATAAAATAAAAATCACTTACCCACCAGTAAATTGAGTAAATTTTAGCTGTAAAATTATAACCTGTATTATTCCTTACTTTTGGGTTCCCTTTTCAATTGAGCAGTCGCACCATATACCAGAAAAATAAATAAAATTGAGTTTTGTTTTTTAAAGAAAGGTTATAGCCACAAATATCCAACCCCCAAGCTGAACTAAACATTGTAATAAGAGCACAAAAATTAGAGATTAGTAGGAGATGTTTTAGTGCTGCAATATTTTAGTTTTATGAGAATCTACAATTAGTCTGATGGATATTTAGCAAATCGAAACATTTAACAATGAAATATTGGGTAGGTATAAGTAGATGGCGACTGTTAATTAAACTATAAAAGCAAAGGAGCACGTGAAAAATAAGAGTTCTTAAAGAGACACAGGGTGGAAACAACACCAACAATATGGCACAGGAACAACTTCAGGTTTCCCTAAACACATTCTAATTTATTTTAAAAAGCTATGAAAGACTTTCAGAATTTTATGTAAGCCATTTTCAGTTCCTCCCTCAACTTTAAAAAAAATTCTTTCATAGACGTTATGCATCCTTAATTGTCCATTGAGTGGTTGTGGTGAGCTGCCTTCTTGAACCACTGCAGTCTATCTGTTGTAGGTACACCAGAAGTGCTATGAGGAGTTGGTTCCAGGATTTTGGCTCAGCGGCAATGAAGGAATAGCGGTATGTTTCAAGACATAACGGTGTGCATCTTGTAAAGGAACTTGCAGTTGATGGTGTCCCCCATCTGTCTACTGCCCCTGTCATTCTAAGTGGTGTAGAGGTCACAGGTTTGAAAAGAGCCTTTGGCAAATTGCTACAGTGCATCTTGAATATGGCACACTGTTGCCACAGTGCACTGGATGCCGGTCAAGGGGGTTGTTTTGTCCTGAATTGTGTTGGGCTTCTCGAGTGTTGTTAGAGATGAACTCATCCAGACAAGTGGCGAGTAGACTTTCAATTTGTTTCCGTCTTTCTTTCTAATGACTGCATCTCAACCTTACCCAACTTAACTGCATGCCAAAGATTTTTTTTCTGGATTAACTTCACGTACTTAAAATTTCAGTTTTTGCTCAGTGGAAAAATTAATTTGAGAATTGGGTCGGTAAACTTAGTTACCATTTAATGTTAACTTGTCTTTGCTGTATTATTTTTATGGCTAACCTGGTCTGAAGTAAAGCTTCCAGAGGGGTGAGCCGGTCTTGAAGTTGTTTGGAAACGGCAGTGAGAAGAGATGCACAAACTGTACTGCATCCAGCCAGATCTTCATCCTTAACATAGTTCAGCAGTACAAAGTACCAGAACACAGAACCTGTCAGCATCAAACATAAATAAGATTACTTCCCAAGCTAAAACACACTTTTTTAGCAAACACGAGTAGACCAGTTCAAGTGAATGGCCTGCTTTTGTGCTATACATTCAATGTTATTCCATAAAATGTAGATTTACTCATTGAGAATCTGACCATGGCATACATATTCAGCCTCTGTTCATTGCAATCTGCACTAAGCAGTCCAATTAGCAGACTGCAGAAGTGGAGTTCCTCAAGTTACAAGGCTGATTCTCCAGGGGCAGGGGTCAATTTGAGAATACTTTGCATACATCAATGCAATTTCTCCCCTTCCTTCCCCTTTCCAAAACAAGACTGCATACAATAAGGAAAATAGAATGATGACTCATGCTGTCACCTTTAAATTAGTCTCAGCATGCTACTTACGTCAAATGTACATTTAATTTGGAACATAGAACTTTACACTGTCAACCTAAAGCTAGACTGCAGCACATACCAAAAGCCTGTCTCAACTAAACTACAAATACAATAATCAAAGTCAAAAACATTTAGGTCACAAGAAACTGCTGGTGTAGGACACAAATGCTGCCAATACTCAGACGGGAAAGGACCACACAATGGCTTTCAAATTCAGCAAGGTAACACCCGTGCAACAAAATTGCATGTGTGCTGCAATGCTAAACAAACTCAATTCTGAGGGTATATACAGTAGAATCATAGAATTTACAGTGCAGGAGGCCATTCAGCCCATCGGGTCTTCACTGGCCCTTGGAAACAGCACCTTACTTAAGCCCACGCTTCCACCATATTCCCGTAACCCAACCTAACCTTTTGGCACTAAGGGGCAATTTAGCATGGCCAATCCACCTAACCTGCACATCGTTGGGGCTGTGGGAAGAAACCGGAACACCCGGAGGAAACCCATGCAGACACGGAGAGGAAGTGCAAACTCCACACAGAGTTACCCGAGGGCGGCAATGAACCCGTGACCCTGGAATTGTGAGGCAGCAATGCTAACCACTGTGCCATCTTGCTGCCCCCAAATAAATGGCATTATTGATGCTGAAATAAATTACACAGTGAAGCATCCCACAAGTTACTAAGAGCCAAGTTATCCCTATTAACAGTTCAAAAAAATCCATATTTTGTAATGCAAAAAACAAAAATACGGCAAAAAAATTGACATTAGAAAAGTTGTAGTCATGGGCAGCACAGGTGGCACAGTGGTTAGCACTGTTGCATCACGGCACTGAGGGCCCGGGTTCAATATCATCCTCAGGTCACTGTCCGCGAGGCGTTTACACATTCTCCCCTGTATGTGTGGGTCTCACTCCCACAACCCAAAAAGATATGCACGGTAGGTGGATTGGCCCCTTTCTTGAGAAAAAAAGAACTGGGTATTCTAAATTTATTTTAAAAAAAGAAAAGATGCAGCCAGCACTAATACTAAGGAACGGGATGAGGTTAATCAATACTATTCAATTACATGGTTAGACTGATACAGCCATTAGCCACCTCAAAGGATTAAATGATTATTTTACTGCACATCACAAGCTTTTCCCAGACTTACCCAAATTGTGTGAACATCTGCCCCTTAACCAAAGCCCTCCTTAGATATTTGATCAAACCCAAATAAGATAGCATCCCAGGCAGAAAACTGGGTTACGGGTCACAAAATCACTTTTACAGCACAAGGCAGCATTGATGTACCCTGACCCCCACTGTGCACTCTGAATAATTTCCATGTACAAAGAGCAAAATATAAATATAGGAGAGCAGGTGATTGTAGCTTTAGGTTTGATTCTCGCAAGTAGCATGCAAATCATGTTTAATATTTATTCAGAAAGAGAAGATATGCTCATGGTCTGTATAAATATAGTTCTTTTTGGTGGGTGAGGCAAAGAAAAACGGTAATGTCTTTTTCAGGCTCTTCCAACAATAATAAACTTAGCAGAGAGAGGATGAGTTATTTATATCAAACAAACGAGCAAAACAGGAAATGGTCATTATTCAAATTGTAAAATTACACTACTGAGTGCAAAAGGCAGACAACACTTTTCATGCAGGAGTATATAGTTACTAATAGGGACAGAGTTTAACCTACCACCAGTTGCTGCTGCAGGCAAGTATGGCAAATTATCTAGTAAAGCTTTCAATAGAGCTCCTCCAAATCCCAGTTGGCTTGGATCGGTTTTCCCATTACTGAAAAGGATAGGGAAAATGTTCATAATAAGTATAATATAAAACAAACGGCATAATGATAATAAATCCAGCTTGAAAAATGTATTCATTACAGCCTTAAGAAATGGTGGCTACCACTCAAACTAGTCACCTATTTGATGTTGAATTACAATTAGTGTTTCTTTAGAAGAAAGATTGCAGATGAATTATTTCATAGGATATTTCTTACCTGATGCAAAGTGCAAGGAACCGGGCACACTTGTGAGCTATACTTCGACCGGCTTCAAAGAAGCAAACTCGTACAATGTCAGAGAGTCTTTTCTTGGTTTTTGCGTGCAGACTTTCTTTACCATCTCGGAAACTGTATCCGAAAAGTTAATAGAACATAAACACATCAAACAAACATCCATGGATAGCAATATCTGATGTTACAGGTTTCTATTTTCAAAACAGCAGTCATGGACTCACTGTTAGAAAGAATTATGGAGCAAACAGCATAGCTGCAATTCAGGTCATAATTATCAGCATTGTGCAGGTGAAATAAAAATAAACTATTGCTTACGTGCAAGTATTAACAAAAAGCGTTGCAAGTTCCAATTTACACACTGTTGCACACTTCAGCCTACCTGCACAGTCCATTTGCATGAACTCCTGCCAACCAGCAGAGAATATCTAACACAAGGCTCTGAGCATGTTCTGTGACAGGACCATCATCTGATTTCTTGCAGAGTGTATTAAGCAGCTTTGCATGGAACTCAGAGAACTGCAACATAGCACACCGTTGTACCCTAAAAGACAAAATCAGCAATTACCCCAAGAAACCACACAGCAAACAGCGCCCGAGGCAGTTGTCATTGCCTTCATTTCTCACCACTTGCATTTTTTCTTTTCAAACTTTTCAAACATATATGGTCCTTATTCCTCAGTTTAAGGGAAAAGAGATGAATTACTTGCATGCATACCACAATATTGTATATTACAGCAAGATGTGCACATAGATTCTTTCCCTCCCTGTCCCTCCAACGTGTAATTTCTGTTCTCCAGTGGAAATCACCTCCAAGAATTCAATCTATATGAACCTGGTAAAAAGAATGCCCCCAGGGGGTTAAGCTGGACAAGATGGGAGTTATACTGCACTTGGTGCAAAACCAATCAGTGTGAAACCTCCTTGTTGACATATTGCTGCACGCATAGGATAGGATGGGAAGAGAGGGATACGGACCCCGGAAGTGTATAAGATTTTAGTTTTGACGGGCAGCATGGTCGGCGCAGGCTTGGAGGGCTGATGGACCTGTTCCTGTGCTGTACTTTTCTTTGCATAACTTTGGTACTCTTGATACTACATTGCTTTTTTGTTGACTGGGAGAAAAGATTTTTTGTATCATTGCTGATGTGCGTGGCATGTTACTAAAATCTCGCTTCAAAACCCAAGATCAAAAACTGTACATTCTACTGGTCCTAAAATAGAAAATATTGGTCGAGACTGTAGGAATTAGAGTTATATTTCAGCAAACAATGAACATCACAAATTGCAATTAGTGATTAACCAAAAACATCTGTCACATTGTTTGAGGTGGAGTGGTATACAATCAAGTTATTTTCTATGCCCATTTAAGCATTTCACCGTCATTTGAAAAATGTTATCCCTTCTCTCCTCTTCCATCCGCTCATCCTATAGCTAAGTAACCTGCTTATCTTTTGAGAGAAGCACCTGCAATAATGTAGAATTGAGCAGGCCGGGGTCAAGAAAGAAAGCAGGAAGATTGGATTGTCAAGCTCCATTCAAAAGGACAATGAAAATCCAGAAATCACCTTTCTTTTGGGATGCAAGTTTTCTTGAATCTCCGAATAGTGACAGAAACTTCTTGCAGCAGATCGCAGCCTCTAAGATTGTCAGGTTTCTTAGCGGAGCTGCCAGACTCGGAAGCCTTTGAGGTGGATGGTTTTTCCTGTTAAAATAAAAACATTAGCTTTACAAATACACCAACACAGAAGCTAACACAGAGTTTTCAACACTAAAGCAGGGCTTCCCAACTGATGTCATGGTTCCCAATGGGGTCACAGAACAAGCAATTGGAGCCGCGAGTCCCACGGCAGCATTGACGGCTGGGGAGCAAAGGCTCACATTTAAGAGTCCTGGGATAGTCAGTGTGTTTAGAGTGTGAATGTTTATTTGCGGGTGGGCACAGCCCAACCAAGTGAGCTGAGATGCCACCAACTGAGCCTGGAAAATGGTACATGTTTTTCACTATGTGGTCACACCAAGTGTGAAGTATTAAAATGAGGGTCAGAGGAAAAAGTTTAGGGATGACTGTACTAACGCCTGTCACATGATGTACAGGTTCAAATCAGTTCTCTTTACAGACCACTACTATACCTTTCCTGCTGTAACTTTAGCAAGTAACGAAGCAAGAGAGTGACTCTTGCTATTCTGTGGTTTCGAGGCTTGCATTCTCATGACTGGCCTTATTCCACTACCATTAGAATTCTCTTCATTTGACTTCTCATTAGCCGATCTAATGTGAACTAAAAATGATCGATATTTGCCACCAGCCATGCCTGCTGAGAAAGAAAAAAAAATACTGAGTTGAAATAGACAAAGCATAAATTTCACACACTCCCCAACCACTGACTGGAGGTTCAGTTTTAGGATATTTTGTCGTTTTTAGGGTATGTTCTAATTGCATTATCGTCTCACCACTTGATATCAATGGTATGAGAAAGAAAATGCTTCATTTTTGACCATATACTAACTTCTTCATTCTCGTTTCATTGATTTATAAATTCTAGAGCTCACATTTAATTAATCCTAAAAAGCAAGTGATACAAAAGATTTCTGGTCAAATAGACAAGGGGCCAAAGAAAATGGCACAACACTTGGATTTCCAAGC
Organism: Scyliorhinus canicula; assembly: GCF_902713615.1. Classification (NCBI taxonomy): domain Eukaryota; kingdom Metazoa; phylum Chordata; class Chondrichthyes; order Carcharhiniformes; family Scyliorhinidae; genus Scyliorhinus; species Scyliorhinus canicula. The sequence goes on along the minus strand of NC_052146.1, from coordinate 287,255,971 downwards.
AATCTTTCATTTTTTTTAAAAATTCACTTGTTGCTACTTGTCAGTTACAACCAAACTTTCATTGGGCTCAGTGCAAGTATATATATTTTTCTCTTTTTTTTTCCAATTAAGGGGAAATTTACAGTGGCCAATCCACCCACCCTGCACATCTATGGGTTGTGGGTTGAGACCCACGTAGACATGGGGAGAAATGTGCAAACATGTATGAGGAAGCAGTGGCATAGTGGTATTGTCACTGGGACTAGTAAACCAGAGACCCAGAGTAATGCTCTCGGGACCCAGGTTCAAATCCCGCCACTTCAGATGGTGAAATCTGAATTGTATAAAAATATGGAATTAAAAGTCTAATGATGACCATGAAACCATTGTCGATTGTCATAAAAATCTATCTGGTTCACTAATGTCCTTTGGGGAAGGAAATCTGTCGTTCTTACCTGGCCTGGCCAACATGTGACTCCAGACCCACAGCAATGTATATATATTTTTCTCTTTTTTCCCCCCCCCAATTAAGGGGAAATTTACAGTGGCCAATCCACCTACCCTGCACATCTACGTAACCTGCCAATTCTTAACTGCCCCTTAAAGGGCAAGTAAGGATGGGCAATAAATGCTGGCACAGCCTGCGACACCAATGTCCCATGAACGAATCAAAAAATAGAAAATTTTCACATGGACAGTTACCCGGAGCTGGGATCGAAACCGGGTCCTCACCACCATGAGGCAGCGGTGCTGACCACTGCGCCGCCATGCTGGCCCTTAGTGCAAGTATGTTAATGCAAAATCTTGTACGGAAGGTTTTGCAAAAATTAATTTTGGTTCTGCTCAATGTGACCATGTTTTTCCTTTTGCATGCTGGATATGCGATACGTAAGCAAATGTCAGTGTAAAACCTCAACCATGCTCCAAAAATATTCTATCAGCATAATCACAGAAAAATTGCCTATACATGTCTATGGGTACAATAGGACCCAAATCTGAACCATGCAAATAAATTAGATGAATTTAACACCAAATGATACGCAATTAGCACTGTCGCTGTTAGACCCCAGAACCAGGCAGAAACAGATACAATTAATTTTTATATATATATATTTTTTATTCTTCTCCTTTTTCACATTTTCTCCAAAATTTACACCCAACAATAAACAATAATCAGTAATGAATGTAACCTCAATCCCCATATCAATAACAACGATCCCATCCTCCCACCAAACCCCAGACATTGGCCCGCATGTTAACATAAACAAATGACAAAAAGGAATCAGGAATCACCCATAGTCACCATTAACACACAAGTCACCCTCCCCCCAACCACCCTACAGTCCCCCCCTCTCCCCAACCGCCCTAATGTTCGATGTGATCCAATTCTGGAAAGTGCATAATGAATAACGTCCATGAATTGTAGAACCGCTCCATCCTTCCCCTCAGTTCAAATTTGACCTTTTCAAACATGAAGAATTCCAGCAGGTCCCCCCACCACGCCAGGACACATGGTGAAGTGGTTGATCTCCACCCTAACAGGATCCGCCTCCGAGCGATCAACGAGGCGAAGGCTACAACATCTGCCTCCGTGCCCGTTTCCAACCCCGGCTGGTCTGACACCCCAAATATGGCCTCCCGAGGGCTCGGGTCCAGTTTCACATGCACGACTTTAGAGATTACCCTAAACACCTCCTTCCAGTAATCCTCTAGCTTTGGACAGGACCAAAACATATGAACGTGGTTTGCAGGGGCTCCCCCGCAATGTTCACACACATCTTCTACCCCCTCAAAGAGCCGGCTCATCCTCGCCCTTATAAGGTGCGCTCTATGCACCACCTTCAGCCATATTGGTCCCAACCTCGCACACGAGGTGGAGGCGTTCACTCTCCGGAGCACCTCACACCAGAACCCCTCCTCCACACCCTCTCCCAACTGTTCCTCCCACTTTGCTTTGATCCCTTCTAGCGGCGCCTTCTCCTCCTCCAAAATAGCCCTGTAAACCGCCGATACTACCACCTTCTCCAGTCCCCCTGTCGTCAGCACCTCCTCCAGCAATGTGGAAGCCGGCTCTACTGGGAAGCTCTGTATCTCCTTTTTGGCAAAGTCTCCAACCTGCATATATCTAAATATTTCCCACTGCTTCAGCGCATACTTCGCTCCTAGCTCCTTCAATCCTGCAAAACGACCCCCAAGAAATAAATCTTTTTTTTTTTTTTATAAATTTAGAGTACCCAATTCTTTTTCCAATTAAGGGGCAATTTAGCGTGGCCAATCCACCTACCCAGCACATCTTCGGGTTGTGGGGGTGAGACCCACGCAGACACGGGGAGAATGTGCAAACTCCACACGGACAGTGACCCAGGGCCGGGATCGAACCCGGGACCTCAGCGCCGTGAGGCAGCAGGGCTAACCCACTGCGCCACCGTGCTGCCCGAGAAATAAATCTTTTAGTGTCCTAATTCCTTTTCCCTCCCATCTTTGAAAATTTCCATCCCACTTCCCTGGCTCAAATCTATGGTTCCTCCGAATCAGCATTTCCCTTGAACCTGCCCCCAACCCAAAGTGCTGTCGAAACTGCCTCCAAATTCTCAATGACGCTATTACTACCGGACTCCCCGAGTATCTCCGCGGGGCCGTCGGGAGCGACGCCGTCACTAGCGCCTTCAGTCCCGAAACCCTACCCAAACTCTCCTCCATTCTGACCCAATCGGGTGTTAACCCCTCTGACCCAGCTCCGTACCTTCTCCACCCAGTAATAATACATCAGGTTCGGAAGAACCAAACCCCCTGCCTACCTTCCTCTCTGTAGTAGCGCCTTTTTAATTCTGGCCACCTTCCTCCCCATATGAGCGAGGTAATCATCCCTTCAATCTCTCTAAAAAATGCCTTTGGCAGGAAAATGGTCAGGCATTGAAAAATAAACAGGAATCGCGGCGGCACATTCATTTTAACCACTTGTACCCAACCCGCCAGTGACAGAGGGAGACCACCCCACCTTGCCAGATCAGCTTTCACCCTCCCCACCAAACTAGAAATGTTGTTCCTACGGAGCCCCCCCCCCAATTTCAGGCAACCTGCACCCCCAGGTATCTAAAGTGAGTCCCTGCCTTACAGAATGGCAGCCCCCACCCCTGGCAAAGGTACAATTCATTTAACACACTTTTGCAATTACTGCAATTTATTTGCGTTTAAAATAACACTTTTTCCATTGAAGTCACCGCTACGCAACTGATCTTACCTTTAATTAACTTAGGGCTAGTTAGTGTCAGCATCCCAGCATGCCCTGAAAGATCCAAGCCACTGGCCAACCACACAGGTCCACATAATATATCTTCTTTGTGTTCCTCCAGAAATTGACACAGCCTGGGACCTTCTCAGTGTATGGAATGGAAGAAAAATATTTAGTCAATTGAAACAATTCTCACTCAAAGAAGCTTACAACTTAAGTGGAAGTAAAGTGAACCGAACTCCCAACAATGCAATCTAATACCCATCATAATAATAATCTTTATTGTCACATGTAGGCTTACATTAACACTGCACTGAAGTTACTGTGAAAAGCCCCTCGTCGCCACATTCCGGCATCTGTTCAGGTACACGGAGGGAGAATTCGGAACATCCAAATTACCTAACAGCACGTCTTTAGGGACTCGTGGGAGGAAACCGGAGCACCAGAGGAAACCCACACAGACACACGGGAGGACATGCAGACTCCGCACAGAGTGTGCCGGGAATCGAACCTGGGACCCTGGCGCTGTGAAGCAACAGTGCCAACCACTGTGCTACCGTGCCACCCTCAAGTGAACCCCATCATCCTTGCGCAACTCAGACACAAACTCCCTCAAACCTTTCAAATTCTCAGCAATGAAAGAATTATACCATTTCTATAAAAAGCACTGCAGCCAGTCAGCATTGATTTGCACAACTTTCGCACTGGTATAAACAAAATTTGACAGGCCTTTGAAACATGAAGAGCAGCAATCTTGCTCAAATTCAATCTCTTATCATATTTCAGCTCTCATATCTGCCTGTCATTCATTTTTAGCTTTCCATAAATTTTCAGCATCGGGACACGAGAAAGAAGTCCGCAATTAATTCAGTTCCACTTCTCGAACAGTATTCAGAAGCAAAATAAATGGCCTTTTCAAATTTTTAATCAAAAAGAGTGATTGCACAAAACTCAGGGAGGTGACCCAAAGTTTGAGTGTTCAAATTCAATGTGTAAGGTCAGTCGCTGGAGTAACTCCTCTTGAGTTTTGAGTGGCAGCTGTAGAGAAATTGGTTACCTCAGAAGGAACAAAATCATCATACTAATTACCATGGGCAATTCCTGGAGGTACAAAACACAAGCCTACTCTCAAAGGATACTGCATGCCATGGATGTGGAAAAAAATATATAAGGAGGACACGTCAGAATTTTAAAAAAAAGATAATGATTTGTTTTGGGTGGGGTAACCAAAATTCTTAAATCAGCTCTTGTTCCACAAGAAAATTTCATTCAAGCATTCGCAAATATTTAGTGTGTCAATAAAAGTCCTATTAAACCGAAACACAAAATTGAGAGTAGTTACCAATCGACTGTTGAGCGCTGTTTGTTAAACCCTCACTAAAATGTAACATGTATTTGATCACATTCCCAAGTAGGCATTAACAAAATTCGCATTCCATCTACTATTTACTCAAACTGGGGCAGTACAGTGACACAGTGGTTAGCACTGATGCCTCACAGCGCCAGGGACCGGGCCTTGGGTGACTGTGTGGAGATTTGCATGTTCTCCCTATGTCTGCATGTCTGCCGGGTGCTCCGGTTTCCTCCCACAGTCCAAAGTTGAGAGGTTGCAGGGATAAGGTAGGGGAGTGGGCCTCGGTCAGGTGCTCTTTCAGATGGTCGGTGCAGACTCAATGGGCTGAATGGCTTCCTTCTGCACTGAATGTGTTCTATTGTTTATTTTCTTGAAAAATCAGTTGCATTGCACCTTTTGAAACTTTAAAACAAAAAAGACATGCAGCAACATCAGTAAATGGATTATCTGTATTATGGTCAGTGGAAAGGATGAAACTAATTCTAACTTCCTCCTCCTGTATGCAAATTAAAATGTCAAATGCGTCTGCACACGTTCACAGTCTCCCCAAACATCTATTTGATCTCAAAGTTAAATTCTTTAAAGATAATTTAAAGCACAAAACTTCAAATGTTAATGCAATTGCAAGTTTGTAGACAATGCACAATTTCTATATAAGAATGAAACCAGTCATCCAGGTGGCACGAGACTGGGGCAGGCTGCACAAGTTAAATTTGGCCAGGGTGGTGGAGCAAATGAAGGGAGAGTTTCGGAGATGGGATGCACTCCTGCTGTCGCTGGCAGGGAGGGTGCAGACTGTAAAGATGACAATCCTCCCTAGATTTCTGTTTGTTTTTCAGTGCCTCCCGATCTCTGTCCCACAGTCCTTCTTCAAAAGAGTTAACAGGATGATCATGAGCTTTGTCTGGGCGGGAAAATCCCCGCGGGTGAAGAAGGCGATGCTGGAGAGGAACCGCAGCGAGGGAGGGCTGGCTTTGCCGAGTCTGATTAATTATTACTGGGCGGCCAACATCGCTATGATAAGGAAGTGGATGGTGGGTACGGGGTCTATCTGGGAGCGGGTGGAGGCGACTTCGTGCAGGGGCTCCAGCTTGGCAGCCCAGGTCATGGCTCCTCTACCGCTGCCGCCGGCCAGGTACTCCACCAGCCCGGTAGTGGTGGCGACCCTGCGGATATGGGGTCAGTGGAGGAGGCATGTAGGGGAGACGGGGGCGTCAGTTTGGGCGCCAATCTGCGACAACCATCGGTTTGCCCCCGGGAGTATGGATGGGGGGTTTAGAGTATGGCGGCGGGCGGGGGTGGGAAGGGTGGGCGATATGTTCCTGGAAGGGAGCTTTGCGAGTTTGAGGAACTTGGAGGAGAAATTTGGGCTGGTGAGGGGAAATTATTTTAGGTACCTACAGTTGCGGGACTTTGTTCGTAGACAGGTCCCATCTTTCCCACGCCTCCCGCCAATGGAGATCCAAGACAGAATAGTCTCTAGGGGGGAAGAAGGGGAGGGTAGAGTCTCTGATATTTAGAAGGTGCTCATGAGGGAGGAAGGGTCCCAGACGGAAGAACTGAAACTTAAATGGGAGGAGCAGCCCAGGCGGGGAAATGGAGGACGGGCTGTGGGCAGAGGCCCTGAGTAGGGTAAATTCGACCGCGACATGTGCCAGGTTCGGGCTGATTCAATTTAAGGTCGTTCACCGGGCCCACATGACGGTGGCTCGGATGAGCAAATTCTTTGGGATAGAGGACAAATGCGCTAGGTGCGCGGGAGGACCAGCGAACCACGTTCACATGTTTTGGGCATGCCCTAAGCCTAGGGGGTACTGGGAGGGATTTGCGGGCGTCATGTTCCGGGTGCTAAAAACAAGGGTGGCGATGGGTCCAGGGGTGGCAATTTTTGGGGTTTCGGAAGACCCGGGAGTCCAGGGGGTGAAAGAGGCCGATGTTTTGGCCTTTGCTTCCCTGATAGCCCGGCGACGAATACTATTGGCGTGGAGGGACTCAAAGCCCCCGAAGACTGAGTTGTGGCTTGCGGACATGTTGTGTTTCCTGGGTATGGAAAAAATTAAGTTCGCCTTGAGGGGATCTGTACAGGGGTTCGCCCGGAGGTGGCAACCATTTATTGACTTCTTTGCGGGAGAATGAGCGTCAGCAGGGGGGGGGGGTAGAGTAGAGTAGAGTAGGAGGGATAAAATGGCGGGTAGTACCGGTGGGAGAGGAGCGGGCTTGTGCAGTATGTTACGTTTGAAGTATTGCAAGTACGTGGATGTTTGCACATTTTTGCCTATTTTGCTTTCTTTCTGTTGATGTCTGTAACTGTTCACAAAGCCAAAAACTACCTCAATAAAATTGTTTATTTAAAAAAAAGAATGAAACCAGGCAGTGCCAGTGCCATCGATTAAATTAAATGTTGGCTTTACTTCACAAACGGTACATATTTAGCTAACCTTGAGATTCATCCACATCCATTGAGTACTGCACATCTTCATTTAAATCAGTAAGTCCAGACCGTCCATTTCTCTCTACTTCCACATGAGAAGCTGGAGATAAAGGAAACAATATCTGCTTGTCTACTGCAGACTCTGCAAGAAGGAAAGAAAGACGTACCATTTATATAGGCAGCCTCGCACAACCTCAGGACAACCCCAAAGTGCTATTCTGCCATTGAAGTGAAGGGATGTTACTGCTGTAATAATGCAGGAAACACGGCAGCCAACTTGCATACAGCACATTCCCACAAAACAGCAGATAAGCCGTAAAAGAATTGATCTTTGAGGGATAAACATTCGCCAGGACAACTGGAAAGTGCACATGGATTTAAAAATAATACCATGGGATATTTTATGTTCATCTGAGGGGGCAGATGGAAACTGGGTTGAACTTACTACTAGACTTAAGCAAAATTTTATGCTCAAGTCTCTAGAGTGGACTTCCCGTGGCGACGATCAGAATGAGTGGTCACACACTTTGGCTCCCGCTAGTGGCGGTTTTTCTGACCTTTTCCCCAGTTAATAGGTGCAGGTGAGATGGAATGTAGGTGCAGGAGAATGAAGGGAAAAGATTGACACTCTGGTGTATGGAGCAGAGGGCCAGAATTGGTCAAAAAGAAAAAGAGGGAATCAGGTCGGTTGGAGCTGGTGCAGCGCCTATGACACACGTGGAGATGGTTTTGGGGCAGGGAGCGACCCTGCCGGCTCAATGGTCAACAAATCAGCTGGTCAATTTCTTGAACGAGAAATTCACCCAGCAAGAGAAGGAAAGTCTGGAGGACCTGGCCCGGGCGGTGGTTGACCTTGTGGAAACTAAGCTGGCTGCCCAGGGTCAGGCGATCCAGAAGATGGAGGAGGTGGCATAGGAACACTTTGCCTCGATGGCAGTGGAGATGGGGCTGATGTGCAATCAGCAGAAGCGGCTTCAGGAGAAGGTCGAGGACCTAGAGAACTGGTCATGCAGGCAGAATATAAGGATTGTGGGCCTGCCGGAGGGGAGTGAAGGAGCCTATGCTGGTGTGTATGTTGGGAGGATGCTGAAGAAGTTGCTCAGAGAAGGTGGGTGCGTTTGCACGGCAGTTGGAGGTGAATCGAGTGCACAGGGCGCTAATGAGAAAGCCCCAGGGGAACGAGCCACCGAGGGCGATGGCGGTGCGGCTGCACCGGTTCCTGGACAAGGGGCAAATTTATAAGGTGGGTCAGGCAGATGAGGCACTGTGGCTGGGAGGGCAATTAAATCACAGTGTACCAGGACCTGGGTGCAGAGTTGGCCAAGAAGAAAGCGAGCTTCAAAAGGATCAAGGCAGGCCTCTAGAAGTGGGTGAAGTTTGGGCTATTGTACCCAGCACGTCTGTGGGTGACCTTTGAGTTAGACGATCAGACTTGATCATAATGAATGGTGGAGCCAGCTCAAAGGGCCAAATAGCCTCCTCCTGCTCCTATTCTCTATGTTTCTACAACAGATGCCACATAGAATATAGACGGACCAGAAGGGAAGTGAAAAGATTAATAAGCAAAGTTAAGGAGAGAGCATGGAAAGAGACTGGCAACTAACACAAAAGGGGATCCAAGCTCTTTAATAAGCAGATAAATAATAAAAGGGTGGTTAAAAGTAAGAGTGGGGCCAATTAGGGTTATAAAAGGGGACTTGAATGAGGAGGCAGGATAGATGAGAGGTATTAAACGAGTACTTTGCATTGGTCATTGGGTTATGGAGTGAAACCCACGCAGACACTCCACACTGACAGTGACGCAACCCATTTACAAAGGAAGAAGATGCCACTTAGGCCAAGGTGGAGGTCATAACTGGTAAACTTGATGAATTTACAATTGAGAAGGAGAAGGTGTTAGAAAGACTAGTCTACTTAAAATTTGCACTGGATGAGATGCATCCAAGAGTGCTCAGGGAAGTGAGAGTTGTAATTGAAAATATGGAAAGCTGTGTCATTTGAAACATGGAAGTCTGGTAATACCGGATTGAAGAAACATGAGAGAATGTAGGGGAAAATCCCACGAAGGGTTAACAGCAGCTGCCAGGAGAGGATTGCAAAATACAGATAGCCTTGGTCAAGCAGGCTTAGCAAGCAAAACAAGCAGGTCTTTCAAGACACAATCAGTGAACTTTAGTATACAGCTAAAAGCAATGTTTCCCACCTCCTTTTGAAGTTAGGTAAGCAGATGGAAAAGAATGGATGAGGTTCAGCTGAATTAGGTGACAAATGTTTAAATGTGAGGCAAGTCTTTTAAACTCACCACCAATTGAATCTTTAGTATAAAGCTAAAAGCAATATTTCACACCTTCATTGAACTTAAGTAAGCAGATGGAAAAGAATGGATGAGGTTCAGTTGAATTAGGTGACACGTGTAAAGGTGTGAAGTTCTGCTGATATCAGGTAAATTAAAGGAAGCTGGAGATAACGTCTCTACAAGAACATAAATTAGACCCAAATCAAAGTCAAAATTATGAGCTGGGGACACAATTTGATAATAATAAAACTATAGAAATGACAGGAATCAAAAGTAACACCCCTTTGAAATCAAAGTATTTTTGAACATCACAAAGGAAACGATGTAATCAGAGATCTAGGAGATGAGGTCATGCTCAAAATGAATACTTAGTCGTGTTAGAAAAATTTAGATTAAAGGTACCTTTTACAATTCAAGTGAAATAAAAGTTACTTTACAATAAAGTCATAAAAACTTAATAACTGTTAGGAAGATATATAAACCCTGAGAAAGGGACAGAGAAGCAGAGAAGGAACAAGAGAAGCAAGCAGAGACAGTCAGCTTGGTCATGGGAAAGGGACAGAGCAAAGCAGCCGAGCTAAAATAGCTAATACATCTAAGGAAGGAGGCAGAGTCAGCTCAGAGACAGCCAGCAGAGCCAGCTCTCAGCTCGGTACATGGGAAAGATAGAGCATAGCAACCGAGCAGAACAGCGAATACATCTGAGGAAGACCAAAAGCTAAAGAAAAGTGATTGTCAAGGTGGGCCCGAAGGCCCCTTCAACCAACCAGGAGAATCCAGAAGCAAGATCTTTTTACTTTTCTGCAAAGACAGTGATTGCATTTTTTAAAAGAAAAAAATAGAATAAAATAAAAGTTTTAACCTGAAACAGTGGTTATTACAAAGCCTACTTTACTTACTTAGCAACGCAGGACCTAGGATATCGATGCGACTAATTGGTAAGTAGGTAAAATTCTTCTGTTATACCGGGGGATAACTTGAAAACACTAGTTTGACCCGAATAGCACCCACCTAAGCTTGTGTAGGAGTCAGGGAGTGAGAATCCCTGTTCACCATTTAGAATATCAACCCTTTTTGGTATAGGGGGAATTCTAAGAATAGCGGTGAGTTTTTAACTTCAGAGTACAAATTGGAGAGGCACCGGTGATAATCTTCCAGTCTTCCTTTGACATAGGGATGATGCCCGAGGACTGGAGAACTAAGAATGTCACATCTTAGTTCAAAATGGCATGCGAGAATAAAGCTGGCAACTAGGCCAGTCAGTTTGACTACAGTGGCAGGGAAACCTCTGGAAACTCACGAGTCACTTAAACTAGTGCAAGATAATTCAGGAAAGCCTGCACGGATTTATTCACGGAAAGCCATATGTAGTTAACTTGGGAGATTTTTGAAGCAGTAACAGAGAATGCTGTTAAACACAATGCTGCTGATGTGGTGTATATGGATTTTCAAAAGACATCTGTACAATGCCATATAACACTTATGAGCAAAATACCAGCTCATAGAATGAAAGGGAAAGTCAGCACTTGGTAAGAAATTGGCTGAGTGACAAGAAACAGAAAAGTGATCAACGACTTTTTTTTCCAGATTTTAGGTAGGTTTGTAGTGGAGTTCCCCAGGAGTCAGTGTTAAGACTTCCTAATATATAATAATAACCTAGACTGTGCTGTTCAGGGCATGATTTCAAAATTTGCAGATGAAATGAAGACTGGAAACACTGTCAACTGTGATGACAGTACCCTTGAATGTCAAAAGGATACATGCACGTTGTTTGATTGGGCAGACAAGAAGCAGATGAAGTTCCCCGCAGTGAAGTGTGTGGAGATTCATTTTGGCAGGAAGAATATGAAGCGGCAGTATAAAATAAAGGGAGAAACTCTAAAGAAGGTGCAGGAATAAAGGGACCCCAGCGTATATGTACACAAGTCATTGAAGGTGGCAGTGCATGTTGAGAGCAGTTAATAAAGCATACAGTAGTATCTTGGGCTTTATTAATCAGGGCACTGGGTACCAGAGTAAAGAGGTCATAATGAACTTGTATAAGACACTATTTAGGCCTCATCTGGAGTACAGAATCCAGTTCTAGGCACCATACTTGAAGGATGTGAAAACATTGGAGAGAGAATACAAGAGGTTCAGGATAACGAACTAGAGCGATTGGGATTGTTTTCCATGAAAAATAGGAGGAAGGGCGGCATGGTGACATAGTGGTCAGCACTGCTGCCTACAGCACTGAGGACCCGGGTTCGATCCTGGCCTTGGGTCACTGTGTGGAGCTTGCACGATCCCTAGTGTCTGCGTGGGTTTCACCCCCCACAACCCAAAGATGTGCAGGTTAGGTGGATTGGCGATGCTAAAATTTCCCCTTAATTGGGACAAAAAAATAAATGGGTACTCTTAAAGTAAAAAGAAAAGAAAAATAGAAGGCAAAGAGGAAACTTGAGAGAGATATTCAAGATCCCGAGGGATATAGACAGGGTAACCTTTCAATCTACCCCTCGCTGCCCTTTTAAACAAAGGTACAACTTTAGCAGACCTCCAATCCTCTGGCACCTCACCTGTGTCCAGTGAGGACTAGAAAATGATCAGCCTTTCCGCAATTACGTTTTTGGCTTCTTTTAACAACCTGGGGTACATTTCATCCAGTGTTGGTGATTTATCCACTTTCAAAGACGCTAATTCTCTAATACTTTCTTTCTCCCCATGTTTATCATATCTAATACTTCACTCTCCTCATTAACTACAATATCTGCATTGTACCCTTTTTTGGTGAGGGTGCATACAAAATAATAATTAAGAACCATGTCCACACCCTCTTTTTCCACATCTAGATTATTCTTTTAAACTTTTATGGGCCCTACTCTTTCCTTAAATCATCCTCTTACTCTTGATGTACTGATGAAACATCTTTGGGTTGTCCGTGACTTTGCTTGTCAATATTCTTTATGCCTCTCTTTGTTTTCCTAATTTTCCTTCTGATTTGACCCCTCCTCTTTCTATACTTCTCCCAGCTTTCTGTAGTACTGGGTTCTCAATGTCTGACATAAACTTTCCTTTTATGCCTCATCTTATCCTTCAAGCCCCTTGACATCCAGAAGACTCCAGATTTGGCCATCTCTCACTTTTTCTTTGTGGGAACATGTTTATTCTGAAACCTTTGAATCTCTTGTTTAAATGCCTCCCACTGCTCGAACACTGACTTATTTTCAAGTAAGAAGTCTTACAACACCAGGTTAAAGTCCGACAGGTTTGTTTCAAACACGAGCTTTCGGAGCGCAGCTCCTTCCTCAGGTGAATCGAAACTTAATGTCAGTGTCTATATGCGCGATCTTCCTGGAGATCCTCTCCACTTTGAGCCGGCAGTTTGCAGTGTCGATGGTAGCCATGATGTGGAGATGCCGGCGTTGGACTGGGGTGAGCACAGTAAGAAGTCTTACAACACCAGGTTAAAGTCCAACAGGTTTGTTTCACCTGAGGAAGGAGCTGCGCTCCGAAAGCTCGTGTTTGAAACAAACCTGTTGGACTTTAACCTGGTGTTGTAAGGCTTCTTACTGTGCTCACCCCAGTCCAACGCCGGCATCTCCACATCATTATTTTCAAGTAGCTGTTTCCGATCCATAATTGCAAAATCACCCCATAGCTTCGTAAAATTGGCCTTGCCCCAATTTAGAAGTTTTATCCTTGTTCTTTTCCATAATTATGTTAAACCTAACTAAATTAGGATCACTACCACAAAAATGCTCTCCTCCCACTGTCACTCCTTCAACATACCCAGTTTCATTTCCTAAAACTAAGTCCAGAACTGCGCCCGTTCTTGTTGGACTTGCTACAAACTGGCCAAAAGGTTCTCTTGAATACATCTTAAGAATTTTGCTCTCTCCATTCCTTTCACACTAAAACTATCCCAGTAAATATTGGGGTAGTTAAATTCCCTTACTCGTACTACCCTACTGCTATTGAATTTCTCAGAGATATGCCTACATATTTGCTCTTCTATCTCCCTTTGACTGTTTGAGGGTCGACAGTACACTCCCAGTAGTGTGATTACCACTTTTCTGTTCCTAAATTCAATCCATGTTGCTTCAATTGATGATCATTTGCTACAATTACAGCAAATTTAAATTTTTCTCAATACATGTCACCCCAATAACACATTTTGCAGATTATAATGGAAACAATAAACAGGATCCTGAAAGAAATAATGCAAGTAACCATTTAAAAGACTCCACACTTTCCCCGTTGCGTAGATAATTTATTTACTGATTAAAACACTGAGCTCGAACTTATTGGAACATATTTTCAATCAAGTTCAGAGAAAAATATGGTCGAAAGAAAATCCTTACCATTTACTTTACCCAAACCGGGTGCCTTGTTTTTCAATAAAGTGACTTGAATCTGTGGAATGTTTGTGATGTTTGAATTCAAGACAAATTTGAAGTCCACATGTCCGACCATGCAGGCTTTGGGCAACACCAGCTCAAAGACATGTTCCTCCCAGCTGGTGCTATTAAAATAAAAATCATGCAGAAATATATAAGTACACGGTGTTGCATAGAAGACTGCATTTTCCAAAATATCCCAGAAGCTGAAATCAACTCAATTATGTAAATAAGAAACATTGCTAATTTTATCCAGTACTTCAAAGCTCTAAGTTTCTGAAAACAAACACTGCTGGTGAAGCAATCTGGAAAATAATGTTCCAGTAAAAGTGAACAAAACCACCTTTTATTTAGCTTTGACAGATAAATAGGATGAGAATGAACAACTTGTCGTATGGGGAACGGTTGAGGACTCTGGGTCTGTACTCGTTGGGAGTTTAGAAGGATGAAGGGAGAGATCTTATTGAAACTTACAGGATACTGCGAGGCCTGGATAGAGTGGACGTGGCCTGGATAGAGTGGACGTGGAGAGGATGTTTCCACTTGTGGGAAAAACTAGAACCAAGGGACACAATCTCTTTAAAACAGAGATGAGGAGGAATTTCTTCAGCCATGAGTGGTGAATCTATGGAACTCTTTGCCGCAGAAGGCTGTGGAGGCCAAATCACTGTGTGTATTTAAGGACAGGGATAGATAGGTTCTTGATTAATAAGGGGATCAGGGGTTATGGGGAGAAGGCAGGAGAGTGGGGATGAGAAAATATCAGCCATGATTGAATGGCGGAGCAGACTCTTTGGGCCGAGTGGCCTAATTCTGCTCCTATGTCTTGTGGTCTTATGGAAGGGAGGACTCAACACTCAAGGGTGGGCTGAATTCTTTCAGAACTTCTTCCACAGAGCACGAGGAATATTCCTAAAAATCCCTCTTGCTGTGGTTCTGAACTGTTCAAAAAACCAAGTCACTATAGATTAATGTGTAAAGTAGAAACTAGAAATCAAAATTTCTTCCTCAGAGCTTCCATGTAAAACTGCAATCAAGGCTCAATGGAATTGAATTGAAGTGCTTGGTCTATTAATCAGTTTTAAATATGAATAATCCAAGGCGCATCCTCACTAAATACATAGCAAGACTTAGTGTGTGAGTCAATGTACAACGTGTATTCTTTGCAGTCAGAAAAAAGTTAGCCAGTTTTTAAACACAGTGCCCGCCTCGACCAGCTAGAAAGAACCCATCAGATAAACCATCAATTTAAAAGCCCTTCATATCGGTCACAGAAACAATACTACATTCATAGTGCCTTAAAATGCTGGAAAACGTCACAAAGCAGGTCAGAGGTGAAATTCAAAAATAGTAATTAACACAAGGGAGAAGAAATCAGATGAGGTGACCAAAAACTCAGACAAAGAGATGGCTTTCATGGAGGAGGGATGTGGTGTAGGAATTCTAATGCATGGGGATTAGGCAGCTGTACCAACGGAAGGACAAAGGGTGGAACATGAGGACACAGGACTTGGGAGTGGGAGAGGCCATTCAGCCCTTTCAGCCTGCTCGATCATTCAATACGATCATGGCTGATCCAGCTGTGGTCTCAATTTCACTTTCCTGTCTAGCCGTATAACCCTCGACTCCCTTTTCCATCTAAAATCAGTCCAACTCTGCCTTGAATAAATTCAATGATGCAGCCTTCACTGTTCCGTGGGAAGAGAATTCCACAGACGAACAACCCTCGAGAAAACAATTCTCCTCATCTCTGTCTCAAAAGGGAGACCTCTGACTCTTAAACTGTGTCCTCTACCCTGACTCTCCCCTACAATTGGAAACATCCTCCTGGTATCTACCCTATTAAGTCCCCTCAGGATCTTCTATGTTTCAATAAAACCACCTCTCATACTTCTAAATGCCAATGGGTACAGGCCCAACCGATTCAATCTTTCTTCATAAAGGTACGGCGTTCATCCCAAGAATGAGTCAAGTGAACCAGCTCCTGAACTGCTTCTAAAGCAATTATATATTTTTTCAAATAAGCAGACCAAAACTGCACATGGTATTCCAGATATGGTCTCACCAGTACCCTGAATGGCTGCAGTAAAACCTCTCCACTTTTATATTCCATTCCACTTGCAATAAAACCACATTCCATTTGTTTTCCGAATCACTTGCTATATCTGTATGCTAACTTTTTCCAACAGGTGGGAGAGATGGGCAGGATACACAAAAGGTAAGACTCTGAAGAATTCAATGGAGGATATAGTGCTGAAAGTTAGAGAATGATGATAGCAAAATACCACATATGGGCTTAAATACAAGGGTATGAATTTTAAATCTGAAACACTGAGAACCAGACACCAACCAAGGTCAGTGAAAACAGAAGATGTGCGAGGACAGGATTCCTACAGTAAACGTTTGGACAAGCTGAGGTTTTTGGAAGGTGGAGAATAGAAGATATTGGAGAACACTGGAATAGTCAAGGTAGGAGACAACACAATATATGGATAAGGGCTTCAATAACATATATGGGCAATATGAAGCAAGGATGATGGCTTCACTCTTTGATTTAAGGGAACGGCATTTCATCAAGTGTGAGTTTTATACATAGCGATATGCAGTCATTCACAATGGTTTAAATGAAACTGAACCAAATTCATCAAAATAATTGAAACTGCTGTAAATGAAGAAAAAGAGCGTGGCAGTCAATGTTTTTCAGCTTTGCAGATTAAAAACGCAAACTTGACCAATTTGTCTTGCTGCACCTGTCTGATTGCAGCTTCCAAGTGCGGGTATGCTGCGCTGCATCCCCGTGGTGTTGTTGGTGCAGATGTTGTGGATGTCGCCTCTGCTGCTGCTCTTGCTGAACCTCCACCCAACATGGAGGGACCGTAGCTGAAAATCGTGGGGTCAACGTCTCAAATCTAGTGAGTTCCACCAGTGATGTCAATACTTCTGCGGTGAAAGGCTGGTCCACCAACAAGTCAACCCCTACAATAAAGAATAAAACAGTCAAATATATTTAGCAATAACAACTCTCTTTCCCTCTCCACCACGGTGGAAGCTTTTTCAAAAATAATTCTTTCATGAGATGTGGGCAATGCTGGCAAGGCCAGCAGTTGTTGTCTATCCTTAATTGCACGAGACAGTGGCAGCAGGAGTAGGTCATTCAGCCCCTCAAGTCTGGCCTGCTATCCATTTAGATCAGATTTTGTTTTTTAAATTCCAATTAAGGAGCAATTTGGCATGGCCAATCCACCAACCCTGAACATTTTTTGGTTATGTGGGTGAGATCCACACAGACCCAGGGAGAATGTGCAAACGCCACATGGGGTGTGACCCGGGCCGGAATTGAACCCGGGTCCTCAGCAACGTGAGGCAGTAGTGCTAACCACCGTGCCGCCCCATAAGATCAGATATTAACCTCAAATCTGCATTCCACCCTACTCCCAGTAACCTACTATTCTTTTGCTGACCAAGAATCGATCCACCTCTGCCTTAAAATATTCAAGACTCTGCTTCCACAACCTTTTCAGGAAGAGAGTTTCAAAGACACTCAACCCTCTGGATGAAAACATTTCACATCATCTCTATTCTAAATGGACAACCCCGTATTTTTAAAACAGTGGCCCCTAGTTCTAGGTTCTCCCACAAGAAGAAGCATCCTCTCCACATCTACCCTGTCAAGGCCCCTCAGGATCCTATATATTTCAATGAAGTCACCTCTTACTCATCTGAAGCCAAGCGGATACAAGCCTAGCCTCTCAAACCTTTCCTCATAAGACAACCCACCCATTCCATGTATTGATCTAGTAAACCTTCTCAAAACTGTTTGCAATGTATTTACACCCTTCCTTAAATAAGGCGACCAATATTGTACACAGTACTCCAAGTATGATCTCAATCATACCCTAGATAACTGAAGCATAACCTTCCTACTTTTGTTTTCAATTTCCCTTGCAATAAATGATAACATTTTATTAGCTTTCTCATTACTTGCATACTCGCATTTTGTGATTCATTCAACCCAGATTCTTCTGCACCTCAAGAGCTCTGCAATCTCTCAGCATTTAGATAAACTTATTTTCTATTCTTCCTGCTAAAATGGACAATTTCACATTTGCCGATATTATACTCCATTTCCAGATCTTTTCTCACTTAACCAATCTATATCTATCTGTAGCTTCCTTGTGTCATCTTCACAACTTACTTTCCTACCTATTTTTCTGTCATCATAAATTTGGCAACCATCTATCCATCAGTCCCTTCACCATGTCATTTATATGAATTGTAAGCAGTTTGAGTTCCCTGCACTGAGATCTCTGCAGCACACCACTTGCCAAACTGAAAAATACTTTTTGATGCCTACTTTCTGCTTCCACTCAATCTTCTGTCCAATCCAATATGTTACTGCCTATAACATGAGTTTTTATTTTCTGCAATAACCTTTGATTTGGCACTTCATCCAATGCCTTCTGGAAATACAGTACACCTACTAGTTCTCCTTTATCCACAGCACATGCTACTTCCTCAAAGAACCCCAAGAGGTTTGTTAAACAATTATTTCACAAAACCACCAGTATCTGTAGCAATTTGAGTGGCTGTGGGTCTGGAGTTCCATGTGGGTCAGACCGGGATAGGATTGCAGATTCCCTTCCCTTTAAGGAACCAGATAACAATCAATGATAATTTTATGGCAGCGTTACGGAGACTAGCTTTCAATTCTAACTCAATTATTTGGGCTTAGATTTCACCAGCTGCCGTGGTGGTTCTGAAACCCATGTCCCCAGAGCAGTAGCTGAGCCCTCTGCTGGCAGTAACATAATACCAGCATCTTCCCAGAACATCTCACCAGAGCATAATACCACATTTACTCAGAATAATTTAGGATTGCCACAAGCAATGCCACAAAAACAGGATCTTACTTCTCTAGCCTATTTTCAAGAAAAATATAGGAAAGAAAATAATTTTTGTTTTTAAAAAGCCTCCCATCAAATACACACACACCACACACACAAATTGTCTTCATGGAGTCACAGTCCAGCTCAATACCAGCAACTCCTAATCTCATGTCCTGCGTTCTCTAACCCCACATGACAGTACAACTGGCTACAGAGGAACAAAATTAAAATCGGGATTTATAATCCCATGGTAAACATTTTAATTTCTGGCACACAGCAAATTTGCTGCCATAGTCAGGGATTTGAAATTAGTAATTATATACAACGGGAAAATGTTAATGATGATTCTTTGAGTAAAACCTAATTAAGTCTAATTTATGAAAGTCTCAAGAGCATGCGATTATGGATTCCAATTTTCTCACCTCACAAAATAAATTGTAGTCTACTCAAATTTAATGAAAAATGTGAGAGAAAAAATAAAGTTGCCCTGATATCCAATGACTTTTGAAAAATAAGCAAGAATCTTACTCTGACTCCATTAGTTTATCAAAAGGAATAAAGAGGATTATGAAGCTCGTTTACTTCACAGGAATGAGTTTTGTGAAGGCAAACTAAATGCGCACAGACAAACGAGGCATGGAATAATGCTGACATCCTTTTCCAAAATAATATTGTAAAATATTTAGAAACAGTTCCAAAATCTTTAATGAATTTTGAAGGGTCAGGGAAAAGCTAAGCTTCCTCTTTTTGGCTGAATGGTCAAAGTCCAAACATTCGGTTGTCTGCAGCTCCACCTTTCCCAGATTGAGTGTGGGTTCGCGCACGCACACGCATGCATTGCACACACACAAAAAGTTTACAGTTTCAAAAACTTCTTGATCATCCAATTCGTTCCTTTCTTGTGACCTCCCAAATACTGGATCCATTCCATTCACTTCTCCATTTGGTCACTTTTTTCAAGGTTAGAAATTTACCATAAAAAAAGAGCTGCATTCGGAAATTTGAACCTCATCCTCTGAACGCCAGAAAACAGTTCATATATAATGACATACTTTATGCACAGAGAATTCGACGGAAAAATGAAATTGCCATTTTAATGCGATTGCCATTTTAATGCAGCAAACTCCAATAACCATTTAAGAAGAATAACAAGTTAATCTGTCTTTGGTGGTGTTGGCCGAGAGGCAGTGGTGGACTGGCCAGGGTGTCAGCTTGCCCGATGACAAGTGGGCCTCTGGTGAAGTGGGCCCCCTATATCAAATAAAAATGCAATAAAGAAACAAACACAGACAACTGTTTTAGTAATAAAAAGGAAGAAGAAAAAAAACAGAACAGGACACAAATAAACTGTGCATGAAAAGGAACGAAGCAGGGGAGGTAGTGGAAGGATGTGGAATAGGGGGGCCCGAGTCGGGCATAATTAAGGAAATTCCATGTTTTCAGAAAGAGTGTGTGAATTTAAAGATAAAGTTACAATTCGTGATTTGAGATGGTCGGCAACTTCAAAGGATATCAAGCAGTAGTCTTGGTTCAGCCGGTACATCGGTCCGGGGCCCGGAGATCCAATAAGGGGCCCGTGAATCTCTGAAGGGCCCTTAAAAATTATAATTAATTAGATAAATAAATCTCCAACTTCTTTCCTGAGATTTGTATTCTAACTTAATAAAATATAATTGTTTTTAAAAAGAGCAATACCAAATAAAAATGCAATAAAGAAACAAACAAATAATCACTCAGTGTATGAAGGAACAAAGCAGTGTTAAACGGATGTGAAAAGGAGTGGGGAGGGGGGGGGGGGCTGGTTCACCCGGGTCGGACATAGTTGGAAATCCACGTTTTCAGCAAGAGTGTGTGAATTTAAAGATAAAGTTACAGTTCGTAATTTGAGATGGTCGGCAACTTGAAAGGATATGAAAATGATATCAAGCAGTACATAGGGTCGTGAGGTCACCGAAAAGGAGAAGCGGTACCTTTGACCGTGAATCATGAGGTCAAAGATATTGAAGTGATTAGCCATGATCGGTAAACTCAAAGGGTTACGTCTTGTAACACTACACTGGTATCAAACTGGACATGTTAACTTTGGTCGTGGGACCATTCTTAATGTCTTACTATAGTCGGATCAAACTTCTAAGTTTCAACAGTTGTCTCAGTTGCTTGCTGGTGTGAACACTGGACAGTGGATTGTGTCCTCTTCTGAAGCTGCATAGGCCACAGTAGTATTGACTAATGAACATAGCCTATTGAAGTGTAAGTAAGTTATTTTATATTTTTTATCAAGTAGGAGTTTATCTGGCGTTCCTTCAAGTTATTCTTGCAATCATCAATATTCATTTTTCCCAATGTGGGCTATTTTTAATTAAGTTTTTATTTCAGGAATATTACCCCTACCAGCATGGAAAAGAAAAAGCATAAATCTGGGTCACTAAAACGCAAAGAACAAAAAGAAGCAGAAAGGAAGGAATCAGCCAAGCGATGCAGGCCTATTACAGAATTTATAATACCACAAGCACAATCCACATCAATATCCAGTTCTGCAACAAATAATCAAGAAGCAAGAAACAATGTTCATGGTGATGATGCAATGACATGCGAGTTACAAGAACAGAGAAGAGCTACTTTGAATGGAGAGACAAATACAAGTGCATCCATTACTAATCGACCCAGGCCCAATATTTCTTCTGGCTTCCTTGTTCCGGTGTCTGTACTGCCTGTAGTTGCAAGATCTGAACACATAACTTCAACTAGTGACAGGGAATCAGATATTCCTTCAAGCATGAATGACTTAGTTTCTGAAGCACATCCTGTAAATGAACCTACGCAAGAAAATGAAAGATCAATTACTGGAATCTTCCAATATCCATCACGAGCAAAGCTAAAACAGTTTTTTGCTGAACATCCACTTCAGCCACTTGATGATCTGCCATTTGATGCTCGTTTGTATGAGGGGAAAATGATGAATGACTCAGTCCCAAGAAAATGGCTAACATATAACAAAGAAAATAGATGCTTATATTGTTCATACTGCTTAGCCTTTGAGTTTCCCAACACTTGTAATCCATCACCCTTTGTACGTGGCTTTAGTGACTACAGGCGTATTAGCCAGAGCTTGACTTTACATGGATCGACAACAACACATGTCAGAAATGCTCAGCAATATATCAGTGTGGTTAATGATGGCACCTTAGATACATTTTTTGGAGCATCGCTAATTAAAAGGAAAGAAGAAGTATTGAAGCAGAGAAGTATTGTCATGAGGATTATAGACATCATAAAGATGTTAGGCAAGCAAGCATTTCCTTTTCGAGGTCACAGAAATTAATCGGCCTACACTCTAGATAATGAGGTTCTGAATCATGGCAATTTTCTAGCTACAGTGCCGTTGATGGCAAAATATGACCCCATTATGGCAGCTCACGTTTCTGCAGTGCAAAACAAGTCTAAACAAAGAATCAAACGATTAGAGCAACAAGGAAAGGCTCAAAGTAAAGGCCGTGGTGGACTTGTTACATACCTGAGTAAAACAACTATAAACATGTTAATCAAAATTATGAAGAATATGATACAAGAAAGAATTAGTCATGAAGTTTCTCAAGCAAAATATTATTCGATTCAGGTTGATTCAACACAAGATAATTCATCCATCGATCAGTTTAGCATTATTATTCAGTATGTGCTTAAAGGTATTATCTGTGAGCGACTACTTTCAGTTGTGCCAAGTAATGATGGTACAGGACAGGGACTTTTTGATCTATTGATTGAAACATTACAGCATCTTAAAATTGACCCCCAAAAATGTTTATCTGATAGCACAGATGGCGCTGCAAGCTACCATGGCCAGTATAATGGTTTACAAAGTAAAATTGCTGATGTGGCTGATCAACGTGTTCATATATGGTGCTATGCCCATGTCTTGAATTTGGTGATAACTGAAACAACAAAATGTTGTGTGCCTGCAGTTTCTTTTTTCAATTTGCTCCAGAATATAGCAACTTTTGTGAAAGCATCATACAAGAGAATGGCTGTGTGGATAGAAGTTGTTGGAAAACATCTAGGACAAGAAAAAATGAAACGATTAAAGCTAATTGGTGAGACCAGATGGTCAGGAAAATCCAATGCAGCAACAACTATATTTGGACGTTTTCATGATGCCGCTGCCAGTACTTTCATAAATCTATTGACATGCTTATCAATGATACAAGATTCAGAAAAGTTTGATGCAAAAACAAAACATGAAGCAAATGTTTTACTTCAAAGTCTTCTAAAGTTTGAAACCATATTGACAGCATTTACTTACTTGTATATATTTGAAACTACAACCCCGTTATCAAGTTATCTACAGACAAGTGGTTTAGATATGTTTACTGCATGGAGTTTGGTAGATTCAGCTTCAACAAAGTTGAAGGAACAGACAAGAACATTTGATAACGTTCACAGCAAGGCTTTGGAATTTGTAAATAAATGTAATGAGAGGATTTCACAGATGAATATGGATGAAAATCAAACATTGGAAATTGATGCGTTGGAAACAGCATTGCCAGTTAAGAGGCAGAGGAAGAAGAAAAAAATGGCAGATGAGCTTATTGATGATGAAAGAAATTCCTCAGATTCTCTAGCTGATTTTCGAGTAAATGTGTTTAACCTAATAATGGATCGCATTGTCCAGTCACTAGAATCACGCTTTGTACAACACAAACAGTTGTATAAAGATTTGTCCAGCTTGGACCCAGCAAAGTTTAAAACTATTGCAGAGAAGGGCCTTGAAGATGAAGCATTGGAAGGTATTATTAAGCTGTTTCCACAAATCAGCAAAGATCAAGTAATATTGGAATTGTTTTCTTTTGCTTCAAACTTTGATGTATTAAAGCTATTGCTTAATGATGGCGAGAATATGGATTCCAGTTGCAACAATTGTAAAATTAGCAGCACTTGCCCATCGTGTGTACTAAAAATTCTGGCATCCGGACTTCCGGTGGCGCCGATGTCCGAGTGAGCCGCACATTCGGTGGGCTCTCACTCCGGCGGGCGTTTAGGGGCTGATTCCCCGCGATAGCGGGACCACGGAGCTGAAGGAAGGCGGCAGCGAAAGTGCTGAGGAGCGGGCTGCGGCACATGCAACAGCGGGAGTCCAGGAGGCAGAAGAAAAGAGAGAAAAAGGGACAGAGACAAGGACCTGAAGAAACTTACCTGGAACCTAAGATGGCGGACACACGGACCCCAGACTCAGCAATCCAGCAGGCACTGGATAACATGCTCCAGGTAATGGAAGTCCAGTTTTGAAGCGGGACAGCTTGGACCCAATCCAGAAAGCGGTGTATCAGCTGAACCAGAGGCTGGATGCGCAAGATGTTAAAGTTAAGGAGCTGGGAGAGGCGGTGGAGGAGCAGGCGGATGCGCAGACGGTTGCGGCGCTAGAAGTTGAGGGGCTGAAGGAGCGGCAGAGAAGGCTGCTAGACAGAGTGGAGGAGCTGGAGAATAGAGCCCGCAGGAACAACCTGAGGATAGTCGGCCTCCCGGAGGGGGCTGAGGGAGCTGATGCCGCAGCGTTTGTAGCAGACCTATTGATGCAGCTGATGGGGGCCGAAGCCTTTCCGCGACCACCGGAGCTGGAGGGGGCATACAGAGTGCAGGCGAGGCAGGGGTGTCTGTGCGCCCCCCCCCCCCCCCCCCCCCCCGATGATGATTAGGTTCCACAGGTTCGTGGACAAGGAGCAGGTGCTGCGGTGGGCAAAGAGCGCCAGGAGCAGCACGTGGAACAACAGTGTCCTCCGCATTTACCAGGACCTAAGCCAGGAGGTGGCTCGGCGGCAAGCAGCCTTTAAGAATGTCAAGGAGGTGCTGTTCAAGAAGCACGTGAAGTTTGGTCTGCTGTTCCCGGCTCGTCTATGGGTCACGCATCAGGGTCAACACCACTACTTCTCCGAGCCTGAAGAAGCGATGGACTTTGCAAGGGATCAGGGGCTGGTCCCGAAAAGAGGCCCCACGGAGGGGGGGGGGGGTTCTTTTGTTTTGTCCATGCCTTCCTGTGCCAGTGAGTTTGCTCCAGTGGGATGGGGCGCCGGGTAGTGAGGAGGAGGGCGGGGAAACAATGGTACTGAGACAGGAAGGCAGGAAGGCGCTGGAGTGTTGAGTCACCGGACTAGCAGATTGGCTAGTCAAGGGAGTCGGGGGGGGGATCGGATCACAGCCAGTGGATGGCAGGGGTGGGGGTATCGGGGGTTGTTCTGCTGACGTGGGAGGGACTTGAAATAGACACTGGAAAGGAGGTCAAAGGTGGAGGCAGCCAACAGGCGGGCCAGGAATGGCGCGACGCACGGGCCGGGTGCCGGCCCGAGAAAGGCTATGGCTGACCAGTGTGGTGGTGGTGGTGGTTGGGGGGTTGTGCCCCCCGACCAGACTGATTACCTGGAACGTCAGGGGACTGAATGGGCCGGTTAAGAGGGCGCGGGTGTTCGCGCACTTGCGGGCTCTGAGGGCGGACGTAATTATGTTGCAGGAGACACATCTGAAAGTGTCTGACCAGACCAGGCTAAGGAAGGGCTGGATTAGCCAGGTCTTCCACTCGGACCTGGACTCGAAGTCCAGAGGGGTGGCAATCATGATCAACAAGCGGGTGCAATTTGAGGCGTAGGGCATAGCCGCAGACAGGGGGGGGGGGCAGATACCTGATGGTACTGGGCAGACTGGAGGGGAGAAGAGTGGTGCTGGTGAATATATATGCCCCAAACTGGGATGACGTGGACTTCATTAACAGAGTGCTGGGGAAGATCCCGGACCTGGACTCTCGCAGGCTAATAATGGGGTGGGGACTTTAACATGGTCCTTGACCCGGCTTTGGATCGGTCGTGTCCCAGAACGGGGAGACTTCCAGCAATGGCAAGGGAGCGGAAAGTATTTATGGAGCAAATGGGGGCAGTGGACCCCTGGAGAGCCAGACAGCCGACAGGAAGGGGCTACTCGTTTTACTCGCACGTCCATAAAGTATATTCCAGGATAGATTTCTTCGTACTAAGCAGGGATTGTATAGGGGAGGTAAAGAACACGGAATATTCGGCAATTACTATCTCAGACCATGCCCCGCACTGGGTAGACCTGCAGATCGGGGGGGCGAGCTACCAACACCCGCAATGGAGGCTAGACGTGGAACTTCTGTCGGAGGAGGGGATCTGAGAGAGGCTTCGGAGGTGTATGCAAAATTACCTGCAGGTGAATGACACGGGGGAGGTCTCAGCGGCGACCCTGTGGGAGGCGCTAAAGGCAGTAGTGCAGGGGGAGCTGATTTCAATTGGGGCCCACAGAGCCAAGGCAGACAGGGCAGAGATGGATAGATTGGTCAGGGAAATGGGTCGAATAGATGAAGAGCATGCGGAGTCCCCGGGGGAGGTTTTACTCAGGGAGAGGCAGAGACTACAGGCGGAACTGGGGGCACTATCCACGAGTAGGGCCGTGGAACAGCTTAGGAAGGCGAGGGGCGTGGTGTATGAGCATGGGGAAAAGGCTAGCAGACTGTTAGCGCAGCAACTCAGGAGGGGGGAGGCGGCCAGGGAAATAGGTACAGTGATGGATGGGGAGGGGCGCAAAGTGGAGGACCCAGCAGGATTGAATAGGGTATTCAGGGACTTCTATCGCAAGCTGTATACTTCGGAGCCGTCGGAAGAACCGGAGGAGATGAAAAGGTTTCTGGACGGGTTAACATTCCCAACAGTAGGTGGGGGCGAGTGGATGAGCTGGGGGCCCCGATTAGAGTAGAGGAGGTATTGGGGGGCCTAAAGGCCATGCAGTCGGGGAAGTCCCCGGGGCCGGATGGATACCCAGTAGAGTTTTATAGGAAGTTTTCTGAGCTGGTGGGCCCGGTCTTGGCGAGGGTTTTCAATGAGGCAAGGGACAGAGGGACCCTGCCGCTGACAATGTCGCAAGCCACTATATCACTGATATTGAAGCGGGGTAAAGACCCGGAGGCGTGCGGGTCCGACAGGCCAATCTCCCTGATTAATGTTGACGCCAAGCTCCTGGCAAAGGTACTGACGGTTAGAATGGAGGACTACGTACCGGAGGTGATTGGGGAGGACCAAACTGGTTCGTGAAAGTTAGGCAGCTGGCGGCCAACCTGAGAAGATTACTTAATGTGATAATGATGCCCCCGGCGGGCAGGGATGTGGAGGTAGTGGTGGCGATGGACGCCGAGAAGGCCTTTGACCGGGTGGAGTGAGACTATCTATGGGAGGTGCTCGGACGGTTTGGGTTCGGGGAGGGACTGGTGGATTGGATCAAATTATTATATCAGGCCCTGAGGGCCAGCGTCAGGACTAACAGAAGTGTCGGAGTACTTTAGGCTGTACCGAGGGACCAGACAGGTCTGCCCGCTCTCCCCGCTGCTGTTTGCGCTGGCCATAGAGCCGCTGGCAATTGCGCTGAGAGCCGCAGAGGGATGGAAGGGGCAGGGTAGAACATAGGGTCTCTCTTTACGCAGACGACCTGCTCCTGTACGTGTCGGACCCAGTGGCCGGGATGGGAAGCATACTGGGAATGTTGAGAAAGTTCGGCCAGTTTTCAGGATACAAATTAAATACGGCCAAGAGTGAAATGTTTGTGGTACAGGCAAGTGGCCAGGAGAACAGATTGAGAGGGCTACCGTTTAGGCTGGTTGAGGAAAATTTCCGGTATTTGGGAATCCAGGTGGCACGAGACTGGGGCAGGCTGCACAAGTTAAATTTGGCCAGGGTGGTGGAGCAAATGAAGGGAGTTTCGGAGATGGGATGCACTCCCGCTGTCGCTGGCAGGGAGGGTGCAGACTATAATGATGACAATCCTCCCTAGATTTCTGTTTGTTTTTCAGTGCCTCCCGATCTTTGTCCCACAGTCCTTCTTCAAAAGAGTTAACAGGATGATCATGAGCTTTGTCTGGGCGGGAAAATCCCCGCGGGTGAAGAAGGCGATGCTGTAGAGGAACCGCAGCGAGGGAGGGCTGGCTTTGCAGAGTCTGATTAATTATTACTGGGCGGCCAACATCGCTATGATAAGGAAGTGGATGGTGGTATGGGGTCTATCTGGGAGCGGGTGGAGGCGGCTTCGTGCAGGGGCTCCAGCTTGGCAACCCTGGTCACAGCTCCTCTACCGCTGCCGCCAGCCAGGTACTCCACCAGCCCAGTAGTGGTGGCGACCCTGCGGATATGGGGCCAGTGGAGGATGCATGTAGGGGAGACGGGGGCGTCGGTTTGGACGCCAATCTGCGACAACCATCGGTTTGCCCCCGGGAGTATGGATGGGGGGTTTCGAGTATGGCGGCGGGCGGGGGTGGGAAGGGTGGGCGATATGTTCCTGGAAGGGAGCTTTGAGAGTTTCAGGAGCTTGGAGGAGAAATTTGGGCTGGTAAGGGGAAATGGTTTTAGGTACCTACAGTTGCGGGACTTTGTTCATAGACAGGTCCCATCTTTCCCACGCCTCCCGCCAATGGGGATCCAAGACAGAATAGTCTCTAGGGGGGAAGGAGGGGAGGGTAGAGTCTCTGATATTTAGAAGGTGCTCATGAGGGAGGAAGGGTCCCAGACGGAGGAACTGAAACTTAAATGGGAGGAGCAGCTAGGCGGGGAAATGGAGGACGGGCTGTGGGCAGAGGCCCTGAGTAGGGTAAATTCGACCGCGACATGTGCCAGGCTCAGGCTGATCCAATTTAAGGTCGTTCACCGGGCCCACATGACGGTGGCTCGGATGAGCAAATTCTTTGGGATAGAGGACAAATGCGGTAGGTGCGCGTGAGGACTAGCGAACCACGTTCACATGAACTTTATAAAGTCATCTGCACACGATCAGTTACTCAAGTCATAAAGACAAGGTTAAGAAATTCGCTGTCTGAGGAGAATTTGGAATCATACATGTTGCTATCCATTGAAAAGGAATTGTTAGATGAATTGGATGCAGAAGCAATTATTGGCAGATTCGCACAATCATCTAGCGAACACAAACGATTGCTCTGAATATAGTGGACTGCATGCAATGCTCTATTGTGCTTTTGAACTATCTGTTAGTATGTAAATTGTGCAGTAAACTATTTAAAAATATCAACCAATTACTTAAAAAAAATTTTAAATAAATAAAAAATTCAATTATAACATTCTGTATTTACATTTGGTATCTACTGCCAGTAATATGTACAGTACATGTACACTGTAATTACTAAGAAATACACATTTTTTCCACAAAGATTTTAATTGTATCCATTTTTCCATATGTATTTTTTGAAAATTTTATTTATTCGTTATGAAAATTAAATGATAGCATTGTAGTTGTGGGTGGGCCCCCTTTGTCTCCTGGCAACCAATATTTTTAGACCCAGTCCGCCACTGCCATGGGGAAAATGTTGGTCTAGGCTCTAACATTCCACAGTGAATTCCCTTTTTCCTCCTCTACTTTATAACTTCATCTTATCTGAATAACTAAGCAAAAGACAAGTTTCTCCCTGAACAGAAACAAAGGAATAAAAATATTCCAGCGCAGGACTTAACACTGCATTACCCCACATGAGAAGCAAGGTCCTGCTGACTTGCCAGATATCAAAATTCTTACCTGCAATTCCAGGACTAGATGGGTTAGATGTGTATCTACTTCCTTCAGACAATTGATCGGCCCCTTTCAAAAGGTTGCCATCCACAAATATATCTGTTTCATCTGCATCTTCACCAGTCCCTCCAATCTGAAGGAAATGAAGTTCTCCACCTTGGATAAAAAGAATTTAATCACATTCCTCAGTTAAAACTCCCAATTGAGATACAAATTAGTTCAGCCTGTAGGCAACTTCATAGATGCATTCAATGCCCTCCTCAGTTGGACTATTTAAACACATTCAAAAGATTATACTGCAAATTTGTTATCAAGGATTAATATCTTATAACAATAGTAATAATCTTTATTGTCACAAGTAGGTTTACATTAACACAACAATGAAGTTACTGTGAAAAGCCCGGAGTTGCCACATTCCGGCGCCTGTTCGGGTACACAGAGGGAGAATTCAGAATGTCCAATTCACCTAACAAGCACATCTTTCGGGATATTTGGGAAGAAACCGGAGCACCCGGAGGAAATCCACGCAAACAAGGGGAGAATGTGCAGACTCCACATACAGTGACCCAAGCGGGAATCGAACCTGGGACCCTGGCATTGTGAAGCAACAGTGCTAACCACTGTGCTACCGTGCATTTGTCCAGTATACTCACTATCCCACCTTATGGATCATCAGTACGTAGTTGATGACAATATAATCAATTTTCA
The DNA here is from genome assembly GCF_902713615.1 of Scyliorhinus canicula. Lineage (NCBI taxonomy): Eukaryota > Metazoa > Chordata > Chondrichthyes > Carcharhiniformes > Scyliorhinidae > Scyliorhinus > Scyliorhinus canicula. The sequence goes on along the minus strand of NC_052146.1, from coordinate 287,226,149 downwards.
AAAGGCCCTTCAATACAATCCTTCAGATGGTAGCCAGATTATTTTTTGATCTGTTAAGTGAATAGCGTGTGCTGTACTAATCAAATTGCAACCACAAAAATTACAGATTACTTTCTGTGCTCATTTTAAGAACTGACGCGCCATACCATTTCATTAGCACCATAATTCGATTCCAGATACTGTTGAAAGGTGCCTAACCTCCCTACATTTTTTCCCAATTACAGTTAATTTAATAAGAAGTCTTACAACACCAGGTTAAAGTCCAACAGGTTTGATTCAAACACGAGCTTTCGGAGCGCAGCTCCTTCCTTCACCTGAGGAAGGAGCTGCGCTCCGAAAGCTCGTGTTTGAATCAAACCTGTTGGACTTTAATCTGGTGTTGTTAGACTTCTTACTGTGCTCACCCCAGTCCAACGCCGGCATCTCCACATCATAGTTAATTTAATGTCCAGGCAAACCAATTTTCTCACTGACTATAAATTGGCAAAACATGCCTCATCTTTACTGCATTTAACAATATTGTTTAACAGATTGCCCAAACTGCCTTTTGTAAGTGAACCACAAATAGGTTCCAGCCACCCCTTCCCTCACTCAACCCAGATTAAATCCAAAACCATAGCCATCATATTCTAATTTGTAACTCCTAGAGCAATAGATAGACAGTTTTTCCAACGACATACTACTACACAGCATGACACTGTGGTCATTTAAACTTTGGACTGTGGGAGGAAACCGGAGCACCCAGAGGAAACCCACGCAGACATGAGGAGAAAGTGCAAACTTCACACAGACAGTCACTGAGGCCGGAATTGAACTTGGGTCCTTCGGGCTGTGAGGGAGTAGTGCTAACCACCGTGGCACCGTGCCGCCCCATGCGACAATAAATTATCATGCATCAATAAACTGCGGGTGCCTCAACAATCTACCAAATCTTGGCTTGGAAAAGGTGGTGGAGGAAATTATCAACTCAAACTGATGCAGTGGAATAGTTCCTCAACGTGTTTGTCATATTGTCCAACATGGACATCCTCCCCCTCTAACCCAATCACCACCTGCCCTCCTCCCCACACTAGTAAAACACCCATCCCACCCACAAACACCCACTTCTCCAACTCACATTGAAAGGAATCGAATCAATTGCACCAAAATATTTTAAATTAAATTATTTATGAGCTTCCCTCCCTCATCAGATTATGGATCAAATTATGTCCATCATTATTACTTCCAGCTCCATCGGAATCTCTGCTCTGGAAGATTGTGTTGAATGATGAAGAGCAGGAATTCCTGATCTTGAAAAATAAGATAAGAAGTTCTAACATGCAGCATGCAGAAGTGTTTTATTTTCTGGAACTACAACAGCACCAAAATCATGAGTGACAGTGAATGACCAGCTGTTGTGCAATTCTAGACTATTTCCAGAGGGCAATACAATTGTCATAAATTTTGCAATAAACGCAGAGTTCTAATTTTCCAGGGTTCAACATGGGTCTTTCAGCAAAATGGTCACACTTCATTTGAAGCCTACTTGTGACAATAAGCGATTTTCATTTCATTTCATTGCACAAATCTAACAGAATTTATTGTAAAGCAGACTTCTTGGAGATTGGAAACTTTATAAATAAAATCAAACTGGGCAGCACGGTGGCCTAGTGGTTAGCACAACCGCCTCACGGCGCTGAGGTCCCAGGTTCGATCCCGGCTCTGGGTCACTGTCTGTGTGGAGTTTGCACATTCTCCCCGTGTCTGCGTGGGTTTCGCCCCCACAACCCAAAAATGTGCAGAGTAGGTGGATTGGTCACGCTAAATTGCCCCTTAATTGGAAAAAATAATTGGCTAATCTAAATTTATTTAAAAAAAATTTTAAAAAATAAATAAAATCAAACTGAGCAACATTTTAAGGAGATCTTGGATTACATCCTGCATAATGCGTAGAAAAAATATTAAGGCAAACAGAATGGATTGGAAACTAGCTAAATGGATTCAAAACCAGCATAGGAGAATGTAAGTGGCAAAATAAACAGAAAAGATTTGGTTTTGAAGGGTGAGCACAGCTTCTCTTTAGACTTCCTACACGCTCTGTGGTCATTGTTGCTCCAATAAATCAAACTAACCGAATACTATCTGAAGCAAGACAGTATGCTGTTGGCATTAAGCAAAGTAACCAGGTCAATAGTAAAACAGTTTAAAGGGATCTGGAATTTTTAGATTGATGGCTTAAGCATGGGTTTTCATGTGGAAAAACACAAGATTATTAGATAAAAGTCTGTGGCCCAGAAGCAAAACTGATTGTCGAACACAAATTTCAATTATGACCCGAGCTTCCCTTCTCAGCCATGGAGGAGAAATTAGATATTGAATGGGGAATGGAGAAATTTAGGTGGGGGACACACAGGATGTTGCTTTTTCAGCAAAGGCAAGCTTTCCCAGTTCATTGTGGAGAAATTGGAAGCAAGCAAACAATCTTGACAATAGGTGTGAAATTTTGCATCCAGTTGAGGATCAAAATGGGTATTGAAGCTTTGTAGCCTGAGCAAACAACTGAGGAAGGAATATAGTCAGGGGTAAATTGAAGCAGCTCTACAATCTTTCTCTCTTCCCTTTCTGACTTTGGAAGTAAAGACTAGGTAGGGAAACAAAAATTGCAGCAAGTAAAGATTAATGGTATAAGCAAAAACAAATTGAAATTCTAAATTAAATAAACTCAAATTAAATTAAATTGGGGTACAGGGCCAGGTGATGTGTTGCAGTTGCAACATGTGGGAGTTGGCCATTGTGGTTCATAGCGACCATATCTGTAGCAAATGTTGGTTGCTCAAGGAACTTTGGCTCAGGGTTAGTGAGCTGGAGGCGGAGCTGCAGACGTTACAATACATCAGGGAGGGGGAGGGTTACCTGGGTACAGTTTTAAGGAGGCCTTAAATTATCAATGGTCAGGGACAGGGGAGTGTGACTGCAAGTGAGGCCAGTAGAGTGATCCTCAGCCCTTCAACAGGTATGAAATTCTTGCTCCTGTGCAGATGAAAGAGGGGATGGTGGGACGGGTGAGAAAACGGACCACGGCTCAGGGAACCGTTCAACAAAAGACAAACGTAGTCATAGTTGGGAATAGTATAGTCAAGGGAATAAACACTGTACTCTGTAACCAGGACCAAGAGCCTCGAAGGCTGTGTTGCCGGCCCGGTGCCAGGGTTCGGGGCCTCTGATGATGCCACTTTCCAAAATGGTGCTTCGAAAATGTGTTCCTTCTTCCTCAACCGTGATTTCCCACCTATAGTTGTGGACAGGGCCCTCAACAGTGTGCGGTCCATCTCCTGCGCCACTACCCTCGCCCCCTCCACTCCCTCCCAGAACAAGGATAGAGTCCCCCTCGTTCTCACATTTCATCCCGCCAGCCTCCATATGCAAAGCATAATCCTCTGCCATTTTCGCCAACTCCAGCATGATGCCACCACCAAACATATCTTCCCTTCACTCCCTCTGTCAGCATTCCGCAGAGACCGTTCCCTCCGGGACAATCTAGTCCATTCCTCCACCATACCCAGTACCTCTCCCATCACCCATGGCACTTTCCCATGCAATCGCAGAAGGTGTAACACCTGCCCCTTTTCCTCTTCCATGCTTAACATTCCAGGCCCAAAACACTCATTCCAGGTTAAGCAGCATTTCACTTGCATCTCTTCCAATGTGGTCTATTGCAGTCGCTGCTCCCAAATGTGGTCTCCTCTATATCGGAGAGACCAAACGCAGACTGGGTGATCGCTTTGCTGAGCATCTTCGGTCTGTGCGCATTCAGGACCCTGACCTTCCCGTTGCTTGCCATTTTAACAAAAGACCCTGCTCCCATGCCCACATGTCTGTTCTTGGTCTGCTGCAATGTTCCAGTGAAGAGCAACGCAAAGTGGAGGAACAACACCTCATCTTCCGGTTAGGCACGCTACAGCCTTCCGGCTTTAACATCGAATTCAACAACTTCAGATGATCAGCTCTACCCCACCTCGAACCATTTGTTTTCATTTCATTTTAACTACCTTTTACCATTTCTTTCTTTATATATATTTAATTCCACCCCCCCCCCCCCCCAAATCTTATCCATTTTTCTCCTCTTTGCTTCCCCTTCCCCTCCCCCCACATCTACAGTTCATCCTCTGAGGTTAGTTTCCCTGCTGTTTGACCTTTCACATCTTTTGTCCTCTCTGGGGACTGCCATTAGCACTCTTTCCACTTGGTTTCTGTGGCCATTAGCACCCGGTTTCCCTGGGTTTCTGTGGCCATGACTCATCTTTCATTCTCACTCCACAGTATAAATATTTCCCACTTTCTCTGTCTGTTAGCTTTGACAAAGAGTCATCGGACTCGAAATGTCAGCTCTTTTCTCTCCCTACAGATGCTGCCAGACTTCCTGAGATTTTCCACCATTTTCTCTTTCGTTCGGAACTTCTACTCTGCACTGGAGAGGAACTTTCAGTGGGAGGGGGAGGATCCAGTGGCCGTGGTCCTTGCAGGCGCCAATAACATAGGTAGGACAGGAAAGGAGGTTCTGAGTAGGCACTTTGAGGATTTCGGCACCAAATTAAAGTTTAGAACCTTCAAGGTTATAATCGCTGGATATTACCTGAGCCACCTGCAAATTGGTGTATGTAAAATTAGAGAGATGAATACATAGCTCAAATATTGGTGTGGGAGAAGTGGGTATTGATTCGTGGATCATTGGCATCAGTACTGCGGAAGTGGGGGGCTGTACCATCCTGGATGATTGGCATTAGTATCGGGGAAGTGGGGGGGCTGTACCGTTGGGACGGCCTACATCTGAACCATGCTGGGACTAGTGTTCTTGCGGACCATATAACTAGGGACATCAAGAAGGCTTTAAACTAAAAAGTGGAGTGGGCGTGAGGGTCCAGTTGCTTGGAAAATTAGGAGGTCAAAGTTAACGGTAGGAGTGCAGGTTAGTGACATGTCAGAGTGTCAACAGAAAACAAACTGTTCATCCACACAACCCAAAGATGTGCAGGGTAGGTGGATTGGCCACACTAAATTGCCCCATAATTGGGTACTCAATTTTACAAAAAACAAAGGAGGTCAAGGATAGTGTTAAATTGAAAAGCAGGATATACCAGGTGGCATGGGATAATGATAGACCAGAGGAATGGGAGATTTTTAGGATTCAGCTGCAAGGGCAGCACGGTGGCGCAAGTGGTTAGCACAGTTGCCTCATGGTGCCGATGTCCCCGGTTCGATCCTGGCTCTGGGTCACTGTCCATGTGGAGTTTGCACATTCTCCCTGTGTTTGCGTGGGTTTCACCCCCACAACCCGTAACAGCCTCCCCGAACAGGCGCCAGAATGTGGCGACTAGGGGCTTTTCACAGTAACTTCATTTGAAGCCTACTCGTGACAATAAGCGATTTTCATTCATTTCATTTCACAACCCAAAAGATGTGCAGTGTAGGGGGATTGGCCAAGGTAAATTGCCCCTTAATTGGAACAAATAAATTGGATGCTCTAAATTTATTTTTTAAAAAGGATTCAGCAGCAAAAGACTTTTTATGGGAGAAATGAATTTTGAGAGAAAACTTGAATGCAGTATTAGAACAAACACTTTTCTTTGGAAATATAAATAGGAAGCAGGTGGCTACGGTAAATGTGGGATCTCTACTCAACAAGGCTGGTGAATTAATATCAGCAAACAAAGAAATGGTGGATATGCTGAATATATTTTTTGCATCAATATTCACCATGAAAGGCATTGCAAATATCCCCGAGATATCAGATGGATTGATTTCAAATACCATGGTAGAACTTTACATTAATGACCCGGAGGAAGGAACAGAATGAAAGGTTTCCAAATTTGCCAACGATACGAAAATAAGTTGTGATGAGAAAATCATGATTCTGCAGTGAGGTATAGATAGATTGAATGACTGGGTAAAAACCTGGCAAGTGGAGCTTAATGTGGGAAGTGCGAGGCCATGCACTTCGGTAGGAGGAACCAAAAGGCAGATTATCATCTAAATGGAAAGAGACTACAGGTGAGTGAAGTGCAGACGATCTAGGTGTTCTAGCGCATGAATCACAAAAGGCTAGCAGGCAGTACAACTAGTTAAGGCGGCAAATTAGACTTCCGATGGCTGCCATGGAGTGAGTTGTTGCACAATTGGTGGCTCCAGTTCAAGGTGGATTTTTTCAGGCCTTCCCCACCCATGAGGGCAAACGGTCTGCGAGTGCCCAGGGAAGGTAATACTCCTCTGGTGAGGCTGAGATATGGATCAGCAGACGCGAAGTGCCACAAGAAAGGGAGCACAGCTGGAGCAAGAAGGTGTTTGTGGTGCGCCACAAGTGCAGATGGCAGAGGGTAAGGGGGCAGCACTGCCCGCCCAGTGGCCGACAGAGCAGCTGGTGGAGTATTTGAACAACAAATTCAAGAGGAAAGAGGCTGTGGAGGATTTGGCCACGGTGATGGAGCTGCTCAGAGCTGAGATTGAGAGAGTGGAGCAGAGGCAGGGGGCTCAGGACTTGGCGATCCAGAAGATGGAAGAGGTGTTGGGGAAGCACACGGTTGGCCTTGCTGGAGACAGAGTTAGGGATGGTGCTGGACAGCAATACGGTCCTGGATCCAGGTGCAGACTGGTTGAGTCCTAAGTCGTTGAGGGTGTCGGCGATGGCTAGGGATTGGAGGGGGTTCATGGAGCACATTGGGATTGGGATTGTTGGGGGGGGGGGGGGGGGGGGGGGGGGGTCGTCCCAGGGGAAAGGAGTTTTCATATTTCTCCCAGCCGTACTCCCAGATTGATTTTTTGTGAGGAAATGTCATTCCCCCCCTTACCCCCACCCCACCCCCTCAACTGATCTGGGCCCAGCTACATAGATTGAATTTGGCTCGACTGGTGGAGGGAATGAAAGCAGATTTGAAGAGGTGGGATGTGCTGCCGCTATTGCTGGTTGGACATGGGCAGACAGTGAAAATGACGGGACTGCCCAGGTTCCTGTTCAGAACCTCCCTATCTTTGTCGAAATGTCTTTTTTTGGAAGGCCAATGGGATAATTTTGGGGTGTGTGTGGATGGGGACAGTGGGCATTTCTGGTGCAGCCCTGCTGGCACTGCCAAATTTGATGAATTATTGTGTTGATGAGGAAATGGGCTGTGGAGGAGAGGTCGCTCCGGGGGTGGGGGGGTGCTGCTGCTGACCAGGGGAACAAGTTTGAAGGTTTGCTCGGTTGGAGGCACATGGCCAGCCAGGTACTGTGTGAGCCCAGTGGTGGTGACGGCATTAAAGGTGTGGGGCAGTGTAGATAATGCTTTGGGCTGGAGGGCATGTCACTCTGGGTGCAGATTTGTGACAACCATAGGTCTGTGCCTGCGGGGCTAGCCGCGGGGTTTTGGGGGTGGCGGTAGGTGAGGATCGTGTATTTCAGGGACTTGTTTCTTGGCGGCACGTTTGCAGAGTTGAGGGAGTTGGAGGAATTGTACGAGTTGTCCAAGGGAAAGGCTCAAGTTACCTGCAGGTCCGGGATTTCATGAGGAGAGAGGTGCCGTCCTTTCCAGGGCTGCACCTCCTGTTTTGGAGGACGGAATAAAGGAGTATTGGGTATTTCTAAGGAATTGGTAGAGTGGGAGGGCGTCCCAGTGGAGGATATAGGTGCAAGGGGGAGGAGAAGCTAGGTGGAGAGGTGCGGGGCGTGAGCGGAGGCCTTGTGGAGGGTGAATGCATCCTCATCATGCATGAAGTTAAACCAGCTTAAAGTGCTGCATAGGGCCCACATGACGGTGGCGAAGATGAGCAGGTTCTTTGCGGGGGTGAAAGATAAGTGTGGGCGGTGCACGGGGGCCACAAATCACATCCACATGTTCTGGGCATGTCCAAGACTAAGGGGGTTGTGGCAGAGGTGCTTGGACTTGAGGTGCTGGATGTGGGGGTGGTGCAGAGTCTGGAGGTGGTGATATTTGGTGCGTGGGGAAGGGCCGATATATTGACCTTTGCCTCCTTGATAGCCCAGAGACAGATTTTGTTGGGTTGGCAGGACTTGGAGCCGAAGGCAGAGGTGTGGGTGTGCATCCTGGCAGAATTCCTGAGGTTTGAGAAGGTAAAGTTCGCTCTGTGGGGGATCAGTAGAGGGGCTCACCCGAAGGTGAAAATCATTCATTGATTTCTTCAAGGAGAATTGAGGGGTCAACAAAGGAGAGGGAGTAAGGGGGTTAAAATGGGGAAGGCGAGATATTGTGGGGTGTTGGTATCGGGGGTTTGGAGGTCTGTGATTGTTTGTTGGGATGACGAGTTGTTCTTTTGATATTCTGTGTGTACATGTAAAAAAAACTTGAATAAAAATGTTTTGCTTTTTTTAAAAACAGCAACTGGCACTTTAGCCTTTATTGCAAAGGTGTTGGAGTTTAAAAATAGAGATGTTTTGTTGCAATTGTACAAGGTGTTTGTGAGGCCTCACCTGGAATTCTGCTCACAGTTTTGATCTCCTTACCCAAAAAAGGATGTAGTAACGTTGGGGGCAGTCGAAAGGAGATTCCGCAGGCTAATTCCTGGATGAGAGGGTTGTCCTATCAAAAGAGACTAAATAGTCTGGGTCTGTAATCCTTGCAGTTTGGAAGGGTGCGGGGTGACCTTATGCAAACATAAGCTCCTGAGGGGGCTTGACAGGGTAGATAATGAAATGTTTTCACTAGTGGGAATGTCTCAGAAAAGGGGACATAGCTCCAAGATGAAGGTTTGGCTATTTAAAACTGAGGTGGGGAGAAATTTCTTAGAGGGTGGTGCATAAGATGGCTTCAGTCTTCATAACATTTAATTAAGAGGAAGTATTGGCGAATCCACAGTCTGACAATATAGCAGAAAGGGACTGAGCAGTTGAGGACATGCTGAGCAGAGGTAGATATGATCAACATATACATGAACTGATTCCGTGCCTAGGGATTTCATCCAGAGTTGTGGTGAGAGCAGAGAGATGGGATGGGAGGCATAATGTGAATGAGGAAAAGATGGGGATAAAACTTTGGGGATAAAACTGAAGCCATCTTATGCGGCACTTGCCCAAAAAAAGTATTCACAAGAATTAGAATCGGGACTAGGCCACCAGGCCTTTGAAGACTGCCCCGCCATTCAATATGATCATAGTTGATCTATGCTGGCCTCCACTCCTTTCCTGTACCATTTCCCTGTTGGCCTCCATTCCTCGATCTATCAAATATTTATCCACATCTTTAAGTACTTCTAATGATGCAGCCTCCAGAGATTCACCACCCTCCGAGAAGAAATTTCTCCCCACCTCAGTTTTAAATAGCCAAACCTTCATCTTGGAGCTATATCCCCTTTTCTGAGATATTCCCACTAGTGAAAACATTTCATCATCTATATGGCTGTAACTGCAAAGGAGAGATATGCTGGCTGTGCACAATGCACAATCAAATAGGGACAACGAAGGAAAACACATTACGGACACGATCAGAAAGTGTTTCGGTGACTTTGATCATCACAAATTCCAGAGCAGGAAGCAGGCAGACCAAATAGACATGAGCAGAAAATTGCAGCTCAAGTGAACATGGAGCTAAACGATTAATGGGAAAAAAAATTTGAAGGATTGTGAACAATCTGTGCAGAGAGGAATTAACAAAGACAGTGAACATTAAGCTACTGAACAGTAGTCACTAAGGCTTCCAACATGCGTTAGCAGTCACATTACCAACTAGATGCTTAGTTTTGCACAAGCCATAATTTTTTAAAATTCATTCATGGGATGTGGGCATTACTGGCTGGACCAGCATTTGTTGCCCATTCCTAATTGCCCTTGAACGGAGTGGCTTGCTAGGTCATTTAAAGGGCATTTAAGAGTCAACCAGATTGCTGTGGATCTGGAGTTACATATAGAGCCGATAAGTAGAGCAGATTTCCTTCCCAAAAGATTATTAGTGAACCAGATGGGTTTTTATGACAATCAACAATGGTTTTTGTGGTCATCATTAGAATTTCACATTTCACCATCTGCTGTGGTGGGATTTGAAACTGGGTCCTCAAGCATTGTCCTGCGTCTCTGGAATACGAGTTCAATGGCAATACCACTAGCCACCTCCTCGCCCAAAACATAAACTGTATGCAACCACAGCCCAAGTTTGTTATAAATACAAGTCGCTCAGGCGGCGACCGTTCAGCATGTCTCTTTGTACTGCCCTTCAAACAATAATGGATTCCAAAGGAAGCAAATGGAACAAATGGTGACTCACTCATTCCAGATACACTGTGGATGGTGCTGAATTTACCCATACATAGTGGTGATGAGCTTTCAAAGAAACTGTAGACAGCAACATTCAAAGTTTTCCTCTCTAGCTGTTGATACATATGCAGCCCTCCTCACCCAGAGGAGGTAGAGTTGGTCAGTGGCCAGTCATGACTTTTCTTGAACCTTTTTTGATTTTCTCCCCCCACCCCAACTCCCATATATTTGAGAGGATGGGCTATCACTAGCAATATCATAGTGTTATCTGGTGTGTCTGATGATCCAAAGTAACACGCCTAATAATTCCATTGCAAGAGATTGCGTCTAGTGAAGAAAGAGGCAGAGATGTGGTAAGCAAATAAATCGGGCATGTTCATACAACTCCAGTTTGAGTAGTACAGGCCTGGTTATAGGTTTGCACCATCAAAAAGATCGCCTGGCACTCTTCTTGATTCCAGAGAACATAGGCCCAATTTATTTAGCCTCTCATCATAAGATGACTCTAACACAGGGACCAAGCCAATGACGCTACACTGTACCATCTCCAATGCAAGCATATCCTTCCTTAAATATGAAGGCTGCACACAATCTTCCAGATGTGGTCTCACCAAAACCCTGCACAATGCAGCAAGACTTCCTTCCTCCTACTCCAATCCCTTTGCAATAAAAGTTCAACATGCCATTTGCCTTCCGCCTTCCTAATTACTTGCTGAACCTGTATGCCAACTTCCTGCATTCCTTGTCCAAGCATACATAAATCTCTTTGGGTATCGATATTTACACGTTTCACACCTTTTTAAAATATTCTGTTCTTTTATTCTTACAACCAAAATGAATAACGCCACTCTCTCCCCGTTCAGTACACCCCCCCCCCCCTCCACCCCGTCACTGTACTCCATCTTCATCTTGCTGCCTGTCAATTAACCTGTCTATATGTCTTTGCAGCCTCTGTTCTTCCCACATTTTACCTTTCCATCTAACTTTCTTTCATCAGTAAACTTCGATAAATTACTGTCTCTTTACCAAAGTAATTGACAGAATGTAAATAGCTGAGATTCCAGCACTGCACACATTGGGGCACGCCACTAGTTACAGCCTGCCAATTTGAAAATGCTCCGCTTATGCCCACTATCTGTTTCCTGCTCGTTGACTAATTCGCTGTCTATACGACTGTAATTTTTTTAAATATAAATTTAGAGGACCCAATTCATTTTTTTCCAATTAAGGGGCAATTTAGCGTGGCCAATTCACCTACCCTGTACATCTTTGGGTTGTGGGGGCAAAACCCACGCAAACACGGGGAGAATGTGCAAATTCCACACAGACAGTGACCCAGAGCCGGAATCGAACCTGGGATATCGGTGCCGTGAGACAGCAGTGCTAACCACTGCACCACCGTGCTGCCCTATACTACTGTATTACCCATCTCCACAAACCCTTACATCATAACCTTTAATGTGACACCTTATCGAATGCTTTTTGGTAATTCAAGCATATTACATTTACTGATTCACCTTTATTTACCCTATGGAAAAACTCTAATAAATTTGTAAAACAGGATTTCCTTTGAGCAAAACCATGATGACTTGTTCCAAATTATTCTATACTCTTCCAAATATCTTGTTAAGGCTTCCTTAATAGATTCCAGCATCTTCCCCATGACTAAAGTTAGGCTAACGGGCCTGCAGTTCCAAGTTTCCTCTTTCCCTCCTTTCTTGAAAAGCGGTGTTAGATTCGACAACTTCCAACTGATGGGGCCGTTCCCCAATCCAAGGGATTTTAGAAAATCATAGCCAGCACATCCACCATCACTGCAGCTATTCCTTTTGTAAACCTAGGGTGTAGGCCACCTTTCCCCAGGGATTTGTTGGATTTGAGTCCCCTGGGTTTTACCAATGATTTTATCCCCTAAAGTCTCTCCAACACAATGAGATTTACTGATTCCAGGCAGTCTGATTCAAAGGGTTCTGCTCCGCACAAAGAGGCAGCGAGCGGATATGGAGGAGGGGTTCTGGTGTGAGGTGCTCCGGAGAGCGAATGCCTCCACCTCGTGTGCGAGGTTGGGGCTGATACAGGTCAAGGTGGTATACAGAGCACACCTCACGAGGATGAGCCAATTCTTTGAAGGACTAGAAGATGTGTGTGAACGTTAGAACATAGAACATAGAACAATACAGCACAGAACAGGCCCTTCAGCCCTCGATGTTGTGCCGAGCAATGATCACCCTACTCAAACCCACGTATCCACCCTATACCCGTAACCCAACAACCCCCCCCCCCCCTAACCTTACTTTTTTAGGACACTACGGGCAATTTAGCATGGCCAATCCACCTAACCCGCACATCTTTGGACTGTGGGAGGAAACCGGAGCACCCGGTAAACATGCGGGCTGATGTTTGGGGTATGGTGGGAGGATGGGATCGTTGTTATTGATATGGGGATTGACATATTTGTTACTGATTATTGTTTATTGTTGGTGGGTGTAAGAAAATGTGAAAAACAAGGAGAATAAAGAAATATTTTTTAAGAAAGAGACAGCGAGCAAGAGGATAGCAGCTGCTGCAGTCTACAGAGGGAAAGGCTGTTTTCTTTGTTAGCTATCAGCCGGAATACTGGAGAAGGAACCCAAGACAATTGATGAACACTGGAATCTTTACCCTGGTGAGGCCAGGAGAAAATATTAGAATGGGTCTTACTACTGAAAGTTGGTTAGAAGATTCTCAGGAGGAATAACGGAAAGTTATGACTCAGCGAAACAGGGAGACATGAACCCATCGGATGCGGAGTGTGACTTTAGACTGGCATTAAGTTAGCAATACGGGAAATTATTTTCTGTAGTATTAGTTGTCTACCAAGTAATACTAAGTTGATGCTGATTTTTCTTTGTTCCAGTCACTGTCCTAAACTTGAAATCTTGTGTGAATTACTCACTAGTAATTCAATTTTTTTTTTTTTTTAAATAAGTTATCCGTCTCTACAAGGAAAGGAGAAATAATAAATAAATAATTTCTTTATTTTTTTTCTTACTTTTTTATATTTTTCCAATTGAGGGGCAATTTAGCATGGTCAATCCACCTATCCTGCACATCTTTGGATTGTGGGGGTGAAACCCACGCAGATATAGGGAGAATGTGCAAACTCCACACGGACAATGACCCGGGGGCCGGGATCGAATCCGGGTCCTCAGTGCCGTGAGGCAGTAGTGCTAACCACTGCGCCACCGTTCTGTTATTACAGAAAATGTATGGCACTGGTCAGCTTCCAAGAAATGTAAAATCTCATTTCAATCCCATTTGTCTTTGTATCAATGACAGTATGTCCTGGCAAGCTTGTGCAACAAATTTTCCGCTGCTTCGAAAACAGTCTGACCCAATCATGGAAAAGAGTGCACTTGCAAACATTCGTAAAATTCCACCGGATGGGTAAAAATGCACAGAGCACCATTAAGGAAACATTACAAATCAAGAGAAGAAAATTTCGCAGAAAGCCTTGGCTTTTAAAGAATTACACTTTTCTAAAAGACAATAGTTGTGAATGAAGTTTTCTTACCATCGGTGCAAGCACAAAGTCTGTCTGTTCCAGAGCAGTACACTACTGAGATAAAAGGATCTAGATCATTACTGCTCTCTTTTCTAGGCGGCTCCACATTAGCAAGAGTTTCAAAGTTTGAGAGATCTAAAATTTTTATAAATCCTCCCTGAGTCGTGACTACTAAGTGCCCCAGATTAGATGCGTTAGATTTCTTTTCTCTCACAATCCCATTTTTTGAAGTCAAAGGCGTATCATCTATTACTTCCTCGCAGTCATCATCTCTATTTTCCAGTACATCCGGCGGAAGTAGTATTAGTGAGGTAACTGCATCCTGTGGATCCTTGATATGCTGGACTTTAACAGGCTGTTCTTCTAACGTTACTATCCTCGAGCTGTAATTCATCTTATAAAGCAGAAGATAGCCACCACTCAGAGTTCTTTGCTCAGGTTGGATTATGAGTGGAGTTTTTGTTTCAGTGGGTGACTCTTCCTGAAGAAAACCAATATCGGCATTAATCCCTATGGTAAGGTTGGATTCTAAATCTCCTTTACTTCTATTACACAGTGCAGAGTTCAACTTATTTAAATTATTCAAGGCCTCTACTTGACTTATTGCACTCAGGGGTGTAACAGGACAAGTCCGCAGTCCTATCAGAAGATGAATTCCGTCAGCACAGGGCGTGATAGAATCAACATGGAGGTTTTCCTCTTCAGCAAACTTTGGCAGCCGCAGGCAATGGACAAGGGCACCAGGTTTCGGAACCAGTGAGCTCCATTTTTCAGAGTCTACAGAGGCAAGGTTGGCTGCAGCATCAGCAAACTGTTGAATGTATGTCATAGGCGGGTCCTGCAACAAGAGTTGTTCCTGGCTATCCAATTCCATTTCTATTATCTGTGGAACAGTAAAACCTTCATCATGTAAACTTTTACTCACAAGATTGTTCATTTGTGCAAAAACTTTACTTGCCTTTTCGTCAGATTCTTTAATGCTATAAAGCAACAATAAAGGCAAGGTCCTTCTTACTAATGGTGAACTCAGCTCTGAGAAACTGCAAGATTCATTGTCCACGGTCACTTGCTCAGACATACTTTCACTTTGAGTCCTGCTTAAAGAGTCCAGAGACCTCCGTGACTGACTACTAATAGGAGAGGCAGCAGCAGATTTGTAAGATAATAAAACTCCTGCTAATAAACATGGAAAGGGAATGTTGTGCTGATCAGCATGCTTTTCCTTTGCTTTTTCGCTCTTGTTGTTGACAGAAGTGTTGCCACCCAATTCCTCCAGGTCCTTAACAGTGTCCTCAAGCACATTTGCCACTATTTCCCACTGGCGCTTTTCAGGCTGTTGGAGAATGCTCAGCGTGGTCACATCTATGCTGACGTCCATGTTGCATTCCTTCTGAGAAGTATGCCCTAATAAAAATAAGATTTTCATGTTAATATTCTAAAGCATCAGTTAACGCGAATATATTTCTTCATGTTTAGTTTTGTTTTTTTTTTTATTCTTTTTATTCAAAATTTTTGTCAAAAACATAATTCTTGCACAACCGTGGGCAACCATTAATATAATAAACTGAAATAAAAGTTGACCATATATACAAAGAAAAGAACAATACAATGTAACAACCCCCCCCCCCCCTCGGGATACTGCTGGACATTACTGCTCTCCTAGAAAGTCGAGGAACGGCTGCCACCTCCGAGTGAACCCCGCCATGGACCCTCTTACGGCAAACTTTATTTTCTTGACACGGAGAAACTCAGCCATGTCACTAACCCAGATCTTTACACTCGGGGGCTTAGAGTCCCTCCACATTAGAAGGATCCGTCTCCGGGCTACCAGGGAGGCAAAGGCCAATACATGGGCCTCTTTCGCTTCCTGAACTCCCGGATCGTTTGACACACCAAAGATCGCCATCTCTGGACTCAGCACCACCCGCGGCCTAAGATCTTGGACATTGCCTTAGCAAAACCCTGCCACAATCCCTTAAGAGCCGGGCATGCCCAGAACATGGTCTGCAGGGCTTCCCGCACACCTCGCACATTCATCCTCAACCCCAAAGAGCTTGCTCATCCTGGTTGCCGTCATGTGCGCCCGGTGGACCACCTTAAACTGGATTAAGCTAAGCCTGGCACATGATGAGGAGAAATTGACCCTGTTTAGGGCATCTGCCTACAGGCCCGCATCTAGCACCCTACCTAGCTCCTCCTCCCATTTGCCCTTAAGTTCCTCCACTGGGGCTTCCTCTGCTTGGCCAGCAGTTTGGCATCTACGTTCAGGAGCGATATCGGCCTATAAGATCCACACTGTGGCGGGTCTTTCTCTCGCTCGAGGATGAGTGAAATCGAAGCCTGTGACATTGTTGGGGGGAGGGTCCTCCTCTCTTTGGCCTCATTAAAGGTCCTTAGTAGGAGTGGGCACAGCAGTTCAGCAAATTTCTTGTAGAATTCTACAGGGTAGCCACCCGGCCCCGGGGCCTTGCCGACTGCAAGTTCCCTACCCGCTTTCCCATCTCCTCCAGCTCTATCGGGGCCCACAGTCCCTCCACCAGATCTTCTTCCACCTTTGGAAACCTCAGTTGATCCATGAATTGCTTCATCCCCTCCCCTCCCAGCAGGGGCTCTGACTCATACAATTTACCATAGATCACCCTAAAACTCTGTTCACCCCCTCTGGGTCTATGACCATTTTGCCCTCCTTATCCCGTATTTCCCCAATTTCCTTGGCCACCTCTCTTACGAAGTTGGTGTGCCAGCATTCGACTCGCTTTCTCCCCGTACTCGTAGACAGCCCCTTTGGCCTTCCTCCGCAGTGCTACCGCCTTCCCGTGATCAGCAGGTCGAATTCCGCCTGCAGCCTCCGGCATTCTTTCAGTAGCCCCGTCATGGGGGTCTCCGCTTAGCTCCCATCTACTCTGAGTATCTCCCTGACTAGCCTTCCTCTCTCCGCTCTTTCTTTCTTCTCTGTGAGATCTGATAGAGATCAACTCCCCTCTGATAACTGCCTTCAGGGCCTCCCACACAGTGGACCCCGCTACACCCCCGTATCATTCATTTCTAGGTAGTTTTTAATGTTCCTCCTTATCCGCCCACAAACCTCGTCGTCTGCCAGCAGCCCCACATCCAGCCTCCATAGTGGGGGCTTACCTCTCTCCACCCCAAGACGCAAATCTACCCAGTGTGGAGCATGATCGGAGACTGCAATGGCCGAATATTCTGTCCCCTCCACCCTAGGGATTATCGCCCTGCTCATCACAAAGAAATCTACACGGGAGTAAACCTTGTGGACATGGGAGAAGAGAGAGAACTCCTTCGCCCTCAGGCGAATTTCCACGGGTCTGCACCCCCCACCTGTTCCAAGAATCCCCTCAGTTCTTTTAGCCGCCGCTGGTCGCTTCCCCGACCTGGGGTTTGACCGGTCCAGTACAGGGTCTATGACTATGTTGAAATCATCCCCATAATCAGATTGTGCGAGTCTAAGTCCGGAATTTTACCCAGCGTGCGTCTCATAAATTCCACGTCGGCCCAGTTCAGGGCGTAAATGTTCACTAGCAACACCAGAGTTCCCTGCAGCTTCCCACTAACCATTATGTATCTGACCCCCCTTGTCAGCCACAATATTTCCTGCCTCAAAAGCCACCCGTTTGCTGACCAGGATTGTGCTCCTCTGGTCTTTGAATCCAGCCCTGAATGGAACACCTGGCCCACCCACACTTTTCTCAATCTTGTTTGGTCAGCAGGTTTTAGGTGCGTCCCATGGAGCATGGCTAATCTGCCTATAACCCCTTTAGGTGCGAGAACACGCAAGCCCTCTTGACCGGCCCATTTAGGCCCCGCACATTCCACGTGATCAGCCTGGATGGGGGGGCTAACCCCCTCCGCCGATTAGCCATCCCCCTTTTCCAGCCAGGCACGAGCCTGTGTCTCCCACCATTGCGCTTCCGTGAGTCAGCTGACCTATGCTGACCCCGGCCGCTCCCGCCTCTGTCTCCGATTATTCAGATGCATCGTTTTCTCGGGTCCCTCCCTCCCTGTGGAAAGCCCAGCTTATCTGCTTCAACGGCCCCCAAAGAACATTTCCCGCCCCCCCCTCACCACAAAACAAACAACAAAACCCGGGCTCAAACCCGATCCCACACAAGAAACGGCTCCAGCCGCCAGGAGAGCAGCCCCAAGTCTCAGGCCCCTCTCCTCCCTCTGCGGCCGAGCTCTACAAAAGCCGAAAACATGGCCGAAGAAACAGGGAACAAACAAAAATATGGGGGAACAACATAAAGTCGTTCCCTCCGGCTACTCGGCAATTACCATCCCCACCAGAGTAACGTCCCAGTGTGGCAGTCCTTTAGGTTGACTCCAACTTTTCCTGCTTGATAAAGTTCCATGTCTCGTCCAGTGTATCAAAGTAATTGTGGCGATCTTGATACTTGACCCACAGCCTCACCGGATGCAACAGCCCGAACTTCACCCCTTTGCTGTGGGGGGCTACCTTAGCCCGGTTGAATCCGACGCGCCTCTTGGCCAGTTCTCCCAGGTCCTGGTAGATGCGGATTACGCTGTTCTCCCACCTGCTGCTCCGCTCCTTTTTAGCCCATCGCAGGACTCGTTCCTTATCCGAGAAGCGGTGGAACCGTACCACCATGGCCCTCAGCGTTTCATTCATTTTGGGCCTCCTTGCAAGGATTCTGTGCGCCCCATCCAGTTCCAGAGGCCGAGGGAATGCTCCTGACCCCATCAGGGTCCCCAGTAATGTGGTCACAACTGCACTCACGTCCAACCCCTCTGCACCCTCAGGTAGGCCCAGAATGCGCAGGTTTTGCCTCCTGGACCTGTTTTCAAGGTCTTCCAGCCTCTCCTACCATCTCTTATGTATGACGTCGTGAGCCTCCACCCTGACGGCCTCATTATCCAAGACCTTTTTCTCAATCTCCTTGATCGCCTTCTGCATTTTCTGGGTCTCAACCATTTTCTCCATTGAGGCCTTCATTGGAGCCAGCATCTCCGTTTTCAGGTCAGCACAGCAACTTCTAAGGAACTCCTGCTGTTCCCGTGACCACTGGGCCCACGCTGCCTGATCCAAGCCGGCTGCCATTTTCTGTTCTCGCGCCCATTCTTGCTGCTTCTCATTGCTCGTTTGTTTGGCCGTCCTGCTCCCCTCCATAAACTACTGTGGGGAGCCTTCTTGCGCAGTTTGCCTGCCAATTTGTGCTGAAAAGGGGCCGTCAAAGCTCGTAGAAAGGGCCCATTGGTCTGTTAGCGGCGGGAGCTGCCGAAAACGCAACCTACCCGCACATGGCCACCACCGGAAGTCCTTCATGTTTAGTTTAATAATGCAGCACGATCGTAACATTTCCCAAAGACGGGAAGAGATTACTTCATCCTTCAAATTTAGTGTTAATAAGTTCTCTGACGACATTTGCCTCCCTGAGAAAATCATGCAATTACACCAATTGAAGCAGTTTGCAATACATATCCTATTGCTCTGTAGAACATCCATCTTCACTACCTCCCATCAAATGTACCAAATATAACTTCATGACAAATTGCTGATTATTCATTCCTCCTCCTGCCACCCCCCCCCCCCTCCTGCCACACCCACACCCCCCCCCCCCCCCCCCCCGGGCCAAACACCCAGGGAGGAAGAGTTGGGAGAGGGTATGGAGGAGGGGTTCTGGTGTGAGGTGCTCTTGAGAGTGAACGCCTACACTCGTGCACGAGGTTGGGCCTGATACAGCTGAATATGGAATATAGAGCGCACCTCACAAGGGAGAGGATGAGCCGGCTCTTTGAAGGGGTAGAAGATGTGTCTGAAAGTTTTTTTTGGGGGAGGAACTACTGGAATTCTTAACTCTTGAAAAGATTAAGTTTGATCTGAGGGGAAGGATGGAGGGGTTCTACAATTCATGGGCGTTATTCATTATGCACTTTCAAGAATCGGAGTACACCGAACATTTGGGGGGAGAGGAGTTAACATGCAGGCTACTGTTTGGGGGTTTGGTGGGAGGATGGGGTGATTGTTGTTGATAAGGGGTTGGCAATGTATTTGCTACTGTTCATTGTTTGTTGGTGGGTATAAATTTGGAAGAAAATGTGAAAAAGGAGGACAATAAAAATATATATTTTTTAAATAATTTCATTTCCCCCAATGTTGTTCTCTGTGGAAAGAGGTGGCAGGGTTGATGTTCCTGACCATTAATTTTGAACACAAAGAGAGAACATGCAGCAGCTAATTTTCACATTACAAGCTCTCGCAAATAGCAACGCGATAAATATGCCGATAATGCTTCCACCTGAGGGGCAAGTTGAGCCCCCTGTTAAAATGTCTCATCCAAAAGGTGGCACTGAGGGCAAACAGAGCATTCCTTCAGTGTGATACTGTCAGCCCAAATTGTGCACCCAGGTCTATGACAGGAGGCTCGAACCCACAACCTAGTCTTAGACTTTGGAGCAGGAGTGTTACCAGTGAGTCATGTCTGACACTTTAGCTCAGAGGTAAATTCAGCTGTAAATTCTTTCTATGGAGAGCAAAATGCATTTAAATCGGTCCTATTGGCAACTACTAATATTGAGATGATCACGTGCTGTGATGACAGTTGATGTTATTTGGCTTTCCACTCTACATCAGAGATAATTAAAATTATTTAATTAATTGTAATCCCTAATAATTTGTTTACTTTGCTTCTGCCTGTTAAGAAAGTCAATTCTCAGCTCAGGTCCATCATGTTCTCAGCAACTAGTGCAGAAACTGTTAACTTCTAAACAATTAGCTCTGATATACTGAAATGAGCCAGCCTACAATCAACATTGTTCCCGCATAGTCAGCACTGAGTGCTGGTTTGTTGAGTGAGTGCGGAGTTGGGTGGAAACAGGGAGTTAGGTGGAACTGGGAGAAGAGACTACAAGAGAGCTGATTGGTAAGTAGTTGGCAAGGTCAGTAAGTCTTTACAACTTTTATAGTTTGAACATCTGTTTTGTGGTTCATAATCTGCAAGGGCTATAATTGGTAGTTACGAGAACAAGGACAGAGGGGCCCCAGAGAATTGGATATAATCTGATTTTAAGCATCTTCTAAAGGTTTAATTTAAAAGGTTACGTTGTGGCAGCAGGTCTCAGGTCTTGGTTTGATCCTCTTGCTGCATGTGGGAGGCCGGGAACATGTCCAGTGCCCGGGACCAGCATGTGTGCAAGAAGTGGCTCCAGCTGCTGTTCCGGTGCCTGGTTTTCAGAGCTGGAGAGGCAGCTGGGGATACTGTGGAGCATCCGCGAAGCTGGGTGCATCGTGGATAGCACGTACAGAGAGGTGGTCACACTGCAGGCTCAGACTCCACAGACAGGAAGGGAATGGGTGACCACCAGGCAACACAAGAGAGCTAGACAGGCACTGCAGGAATCTCCTGTGGCCATTCCCCTGCAACACAGATGTAGCACTTTGGATACTGTTGAGGGAAATGATCTCTCCAGGGAAAGCAGCAGCAGCCAAACTTGTTGCACCACGGTTGGTTCTGCTGCAGAGGGGGAGTAAAAAGTGTGAAAATGCAATAGTTATAAGGGATTCAATTGTATGGGGAATAGATAGGATGGCCGCAAACAAGATTCCAGGATGGTATGTTGCCTCCCTGGTGCTAGGGATGTTTCGGGAGCGGTTACAGGGCATTCTGGAAGGGGAAGGTGAACAGCCAGCGGTCGTGGTACACATCTGGACCAACACTAGAAGTAAAAAAAAGGGATGAGGTCATAAAAGCAGAATATAGGGAGTTAGGAAGAAAGTTGAGAATTCGGACTTTCTTCTAAGGTAGTGATCTCAGGAATACAACCTAGAAATAGCAGGATACATTGGATAAATACGTGGCTGAAGAGATGGTGTGAAAGGGAGGGTTTCAGATTCCTGGGACATTCGGACCAGTACAAGCTGGATGGGTTACTCCTGGGCAGGACAGGAACTGATGTCCTAGCGGGAGTATTTGCTAGAGTGGTTGGGGAGGGTTTAAACTAATATGGCAAGGGGATGGGAACCTATGCAAGGAGTCAGAGGAGGAAATAAGGACAAAAACAAAAGACAAAAAAGGGAAGAAGAAAAGTGATAGGCAGATAAACCAAAAGCCATATTTAAACAGGGCACAGTGAAAAATATTGTGTTAAAAAGACAAGCTTCAAGGCTGTGTGTCTTAACACGTGGAGCATTTGCCAAAAAGTGGATGAACTAATCGCACAAATAGATGTGAATGGGTATGATATAGTCAGGATTACGGAGACATGGCACAGGGTGATCAGAGACGGGAAATTAATCTCCAGGAGTACTCGGTGGTTAGGAAAGACAGGCAAAAAGGAAACGGCGGTGAGGTTGCATTGCTGGTTAAGGAGGAAATGAACACAATAGTGAGGGAGGATATTAGCTCCGACAATACGGAATCTGTATGGATAGAGCTGAGAAACTGCAAGGGATAAAAAACAGTAGTGGCTGTCATATATGGACCCCCAAACTGCAGTGATATTGCTGGGAATGGAATTGTAAACAGGAAATTAGAGGTGCACGTGATAAAGGAACAACTGTCATTATGGGTGATTTTAATCTGCATATAGATTGGGAAAATCAAGTTAGCCATAATACCATAGAAAAGGAATTTCTGGAGTCGGATGGGTTTCTGGATCATATGTTGAGGAGCCAAGTAGAGAACAGGCCATCCTAGATTGGGTACTGCGTAATGGGAAAGGAATCATTGGCAATCTAGTTGTACGCGAACATAATATGATAGAATTTTTCATCAAAATGGAGAGTGAAGTACTTGATTCTAAGACTAGGGTCCTGAATCTTAAAGGAAACTACGATGAAATGAAGCGTAAGTTGGCTATAATCGAGTGGGGAATGAAACTCAAAGGGATGACAGTGGAGAGGCAATGGCAAACAATCATAGAGCGCATGGAGGAACTGCAACAATTGTTTATTCCTGTCTGGCACAAAAACAAACAGGAAAGGTGGTCATTCCATGAGTTACAAGGAAAATTAGATATAGTATTCGATCCAAAAAAAACCTTATAAATTTGCCAAGAAAAACAGGTCTGAGGATTGGCAGCTATTTAGAATTCAACAAAGAAGGACCAAGGGAATAATTAAGAAGGGGAAAATAAAGTACGAAAGTAAGCTTGCATGGAACATAAAAACTGACTAGAGGTTTCTATAGGTACATGAGGAGAAAAAGATTGGAGAAGGCAAATGTAGGGTCCCTTACCGTCAGAAACAGGGGAATGTATATAGGAGATAAAATAAAATGGCTGAGCAACTAAATACATACTTTGGTTCTGTCTTCACAAATGAAGACACCAATAAGAAGCACACAGCTAAATCGCTGGCTTTGAAAGCAGACACGGGCAGGCCAGCAGCATGGTTCAATTCCCATACCAGCCGCCCCGAACAGGTGCCGGAGTGTGGCGACTAGGGGCTTTTCACAGTAACTTCATTTGAAGCCTACTTGTGACAATAAGCGATTTTCATTTTTAAGATACCAGAAATGTTGGGGAATGCAGAGTTTAGAAGGAGAAACTGAAGTTGATCAATATCAGTAGAGGAATGGTGTTGGGGAAATTGATGGGATTGAAGACTGATAAATCCCCAGGGCCTGATAACTGAAGGAGGTGGCTCGATCCAGGATTCTATTGGCTGCGGAACAGTTCCTGCAGATTGGAGGGTGGCTAATGTAACTCCATTATTTAAAAAGGGAGGTGCGAGAAAGCAGGGAATTATAGACCAGTAAGCCTGACGTCAGTAGTGGGGAAAATTCTAGAAACCATTATCAAAGATTTTATAAAATCAAATTACTGCGGATGCTCAAATCTGAAACAAAAGAGAAAATGCTGGAAAATCTCAGCTGGTCTGACAGCATCTGTAGAGAGCAAAGAGCTAACATTTTGAGTCCGATGACTCTTTGTCAAAGCTAGCAGACAGAGAAAGAGGGAAATATTTATACTGTGGAGTGAGAATGAAAGATGAGTCATGGCCACAGAAACCCAGGGAAACCAGGTGCTAATGGCCACAGAAATCAAGTGGAAAGAGTGCGAATGGCAGTCCCCAGAGAGGACAAAGATGTGAAAGGTCAAACAGCAGGGAAACTAACATCAGAGGATGAACTGTAGATGTGGGGGGAGGGGAAGGAAAGAGGAGAAAGGTGAAGGACAGGCGGATAAGATTGGTGGGGTGGGGGGAATTAAATATATATTAAGAAAGAAAGAAATAAATGGTAAAAGACAATTAAAATGAAATGAAAACAAATGAGTCGAGGTGAGGTAGAGCTGATCATCTGAAGTTGGTGAATTCAATGTTTAGGCCGGAAGGCTGTAGCGTGCCTAACCGGAAGAGGAGACGTTCTTCCTTCAGTTTGCGTTGCACTTCACTGGAACATTGCAGCAGGCCACGAACAGATATGTGGGCATGGGAGCACGGTCTTTTGATAAAATGGCAAGCAACAGGAAGGTCAGGGTCCTGAACGCGCACAGACCGAAGATGCTCAGCAAAGCGATCACCCAGTCTGCGTTTGGTCTCTCCGATATAGAGGAGACCACATTTGGGAGCAGCGAATGCAGTAGCCCAAATTGGAAGAGATGCAAGTGAAACGCTGCTTAACCTGGAATGAGTGTTTTGGGCCTGGAATGTTAAGCATGGAAGAGGAAAAGGGGCAGGTGTTACACCTTCTGCGATTGCATGGGAAGGTGCCATGGGTGATGGGATAGGTACTGGGTATGGTGGAGGAATGGACTAGATTGCCCCGGAGGGAACGGTCTCTGCGGAATGCTGACAGAGGGAGTGAAGGGAAGATATGTTTGGTGGTGGCATCACGCTGGAGTTGGCGAAAATGGCAGAGGATTATGCTTTGCATATGGAGGCTGGTGGGATGAAATGTGAGAACGAGGGGGACTCTATCCTTGTTCTGGGAGGGAGTGGAGGGGGCGAGGGTAGTGGCGCAGGAGATGGACCGCACACTGTTGAGGGCCCTGTCCACAACTGTAGGTGGGAAATCACTGTTGAGGAATAAGGAACAAATTTTCAAAGCACCATTTTGGAAAGTGGCATCATCGGAACAAATGCGACGGAGGCGAAGGAGTTGAGAGAAAGGGATGGAGTCCTTACAGGGTACATAGATAGAACAGTACAGCACAGAACAGGCCCTTCGGCCCTCGATGTTGTGCCGAGCCATGATCACCCTGCTCAAACCCACGTAACAACCCTCTACCCGTAACCCAATAACCCCCCCTTAACCTTACTTTATTAGGACACCACGGGCAATTTAGCATGGCCAATCCACCTAACCCGCACATCTTTGGACTGTGGGAGGAAACCGGAGCACCCGGAGGAAACCCACGCACACACGGGGAGGACGTGCAGACTCCGCACAGTGACCCAGCCGGGAATCGATCCTGGGACCCTGGAGCTGTGAAGCATTTATGCTAACCACCATGCTACCGTGCTGCCCACGCACGGTACCGTACCGTGTATGGTGCGGTATGGCACGGTACCACCATACCGTGTATGGTGCGAAGAGCTGTAATCCAGATAAAATCAAATTTTATAGCAGAGCACATAGAAAATAGTGACAGGGTTGGACAAAGTCAGCATGGATTTATGAAGGGGAAATCGTTCTTGACAAATCTACTGGAATTATTTGAGGATGTAACTAGTAGAATAAATAGGGCGGCACGGTGGTTAGCACTGCTGCCTACAGCACCGAGGACCCAGGTTCAATCCCAGCCCGGATCACTGTCTGTGTGGAATTTGCACATTCACCTCATGTCTGCGTGGGTTTCATCCACACATCCAAAAGATGTACAGGGTAGGTACGCCATGCTAAATTTCCCCTTAATTGGAAAAAAAGAAAAAAAGAATAATTGGGTACTCTTTTTAAAAAAAAATGTTTTAACTAGTTGAATTGATGAAGTGGGGGCCACGAGATGTGGTGTATTTGGACTTACAGAAGGCTTTTGACAAAGTCCAGCATGAAAGATTAGCAGGTAAAAGCACATTGGGGCAGTGTATTGAGACAGATAGAAAACTGGTTGGCAGACTGGAAACAGAGAGTAGGAATTCACAGGTCTTATTCAAATTGGCAACCAGTGACTAGAGGGGTAACGCAGGGATCAGTGCTAGGGCCCCAGCTATTTACAATATATATTAGGAGGGAGCGCTGTGAGGAGAATGCAGAGATCCTTCAGTGTGGTTTGGACAAGTTAAGTGAGTGGGCAACCGAAAGGCAGATGCAGTATAATTTGTATAAATGAGAGGTTATCCACTTTGGAAGCATAAACAAGAAGGCAGACTATTATCTGAATGGCCATAACTTAGGAGGGGGAAATGTTCAACGAGACCTGGGTGTCCTGGTACACCAGTCACTGAAGGTAAGCGTGCAGGTGGTAAAGAAGGCAAATGGTAAGCTGGCCTTCATTGCGAGAGGATATGCGTTAAGAAGCAAGGATGTCTTGCTGCAATTATACGAGGCCTTGGTGAGGCCACACCTGGCATATTGCATGCACTAGCTATAGAGGGGGTGCAGCGAAGGTTTACCCAGACTGATTCCTGGGATGGCAGGATTGACGTACGAGGAGAGATTAAATCGGTTAGTATTATATTCGCTGGAGTTCAGAAAAATGATGGGATGGGAATCTCATAGAATCCTATAAAATTCTAACAGGGCTGGACAGCTTGGATGCAGGAAGGATGTTCCCGATGGTGGGTGTGTCCAGAACCAGGAGGCACAGTCTGGGGATAAGGGGGTAGACCATTTAGGACACAGATGAGGAGAAATTTCTTCACGCATAGAGTGGTGAGCCTGTGGAATTCGTAACTACAGGATGTAGTTGAGTCCAAAGCATTTTATGGTTTCAAGAAGCAGTTAGCTTAGTACTTAGGGTGAAGGGGATCAAAGGATATGAGGGAAAACGGAATTAGGCTATTGAGTTGGATGATCAGCCCTGATCATAATGAATGGCCTCCTTCTGCTCCTATTTTTTCTATGTTTCCATATACCAATGTTATAGAAAGTTAAGGCGTAGAGGGGAGTTCCCATTTTGCTCATACCTGTTGCTGAGTCTGTTCTGGAATGCTCTTCGCTATCGGAATCTTCCAGCTGATCATCGCTGTATTAAAAACAAAACAGTTCTATGAAGCATTTGCAACGTGAGTCAAAAATATGACATTTTCCGGCAGCTGGATTATGTCAACCTGAAGTAATTGAGAAAATTCTAACTTTTACTATAATTAGCTCATTACCTGTCACCTTCTAATTTTGGTATATCAGAACAACTGGAAGAGTCTTCCAACCATGACAGTGTTGGCCTCCGGGTTTCGCTACTTGGCCCATGTTCTACCTCGGGTATAGATATCTGCCTCAAAATTGCTGCATCATATGGATTGACGTCAAATTTCAAATGAACCTGGATTTAAAGGAGAAAATAAAAGTTTAAAAATCTGGATGACAAGATTTTTTTTTTTTAATTCTTTTACGTTGGGCAGCATTTATTGCCCATCCCTAAATGTCATTGAGGGGGCATTTAAGAGTCAACCACATTGCTGTAGGCCTGGAGTCACATGTCGGCCACCAAATTTCCTTCTGTAAAGGACATTAGTGAACCAGATGGGTTTAACGACAATGGTTTCATGGCCATCATTAGACTTTGGATTGTAGATTTTTATTCAAATTTCACCATCTGTCAAGGTGGGATTCAAACCTGGGTCCCCAGAGCATTACCCTGGATCTCTGGATTACTAGTCCAGTGACAGTACCACTGCCTCCCCAGGCACTGCAGATGAAGACCCCAGTCCACAACACCACAAGAGTGGTAGAAAAAAAAGGAACACAACCTATTATTGGAATGGGCGTAAATTGAGAGAGGTGGACACTCAGCGAGACCTTGATGTCCTAGTGCATTAGTCGCTGAAAGTAAGCATGCAGGTACAATCAGCAGTAAAGAAGGCAAATAGTATGTTGGCCTTTATAGCAAGAGGATTGAGTATAGGAATAGGAATGTTTGACTAATTGTATAGGGCATTGGTGAGGCCACATCTATTGTGTGCAGTTTCAGCGTCCTTATCCGAGCGTTCTTGCTATAGAGGGTGTGCAGTGAAGGGTTAGCAGGCTGATTCCTGGGATAGCGGACTGTCATATGAGGAGAAGTTTTGGAGGGCCAAAGGGCCTGTTCCTGTGCTATACTGTCCTTTGGGGTTTTGGCCAGGTGATATCATGACATGTACAGGTTTGGAGGACTGAAAGGCCTGTTCCTGTGCTGTATTGTCCTTTGTTCGTTTGAGAGACTAAATTGGTTAGGATTATATTCATTGGAGTTTAGAAGAGTGAGGGGGGATCTCAGAAACCTCTGACAGAATTAGAACATAGAACATAGAACAGTACAGCACAGAACAGGCCCTTCGGCCCTCAATGTTGTGCCGAGCCATGATCACCCTACTCAAACCCACGTATCCACCCTATACCCGTAACCCAACAACCCCCCCCCCCCTTAACCTTACTTTTATTAGGACACTACGGGCAATTTATCATGGCCAATCCACCTAACCTGCACATCTTTGGACTGTGGGAGGAAACCGGAGCACCCGGAGGAAACCCACGCACACAGGGGGAGGACGTGCAGACTCCACACAGACAGTGACCCAGCCGGGAATCGAACCTGGGACCCTGGAGCTGTGACTCATTTATGCTAACCACCATGCTACCCTGCTGCCCAGGGTAGACAGGGTAGAATCAGAAAGAATGTTCCTAATACTGGGGAGTGCAGAATCATAGTTTGAGTATAAGGGGTAAACCTTGAAGGACTGAGGAATGTGGTGAATCCGTGGAATTCACTACCACAGAAAGTAGTTGATGCCAAAATGTTGTGTCATTTCAAGTAGGAATTAGATATAGCTCTTGGGGCTAAAGGCATCAAAGAATATTTGGGCAGGATCAGGGTATTGAACTTGATGATCAGCCATGATCATGATGAATAGCGAAGCAAGCTCAAAGAAATAAATGGCCTCCTCCTGCTTCTATTTTCGACACATTTTTCCAACACGGGCTCCTGGAAACAGTTCTCCCCTGTTGTGGAAGCATGGAAAGGTATAAGCAATGCCAGAATTTCCCCAAAACAACTCAGTCTTGGAGAGCGATATGGGCAGAGGCCTGAGAGTAGGCCACTCCTCCTCAGTCAAAGATGATCAACATCAACTTGAAAATGCCAAGAAAGCACCTTTTAATAAGTCTTTAACAATGTAATACATACACTTCTCTTGGTACTTTATGGTTTGCTTTGGCATTCTTTCAAAAATGCACTGGATGACTCCTCTTTCACATCAATCGGCCAGTACAATTTGACTTTCTTTACAAATTATTTATTTGTCATTGGGTCAAACAACATAATTCTGCAAATGCCATTTTGTTGCTCCCAATTACACCAGTTGCATCAAGTAACTAATTGAGGACAGATAGCAGCTTGATGTTTGTAGACCTAACTGTTTTTTAATTTTCCAATTAAGCGGCAATTTAGCGTGGCCAATCTACATAGCCCGCACATCTTTGGATTGTGGGGGTGAGACTCACACACATGGGAAGAATGTGCAAACTCCACACGGACAATGACCCAGGGGCGAAATCGAATTTGGGTCTTCAGTGCCATGAGGTAGCAGTGCTAACCGCTGCACCACCGCACGGTCCCTAACATTTTCTTAAGTAGAATGTCATGAAACGGTAATTAAAACAGAATTATTAAAACATTTAATGGCCAAAAACTGGGCAAATGACAGTAGCATTTGAAGACATCTCTAAATGATACAGACAGAATCAGAGAGCAAGCAATCTAAAGAACAAGCAAGGCAGATAGAGAAACATTTATACAGCGCCCTCAATGACCTCAAAACAACTTTGAACACTGCCGCAATGTAGGGATAATTGGGATAATGACCAAATCAAAGATCCATTGTAAGTGTTTCTTGGGTGGTAAATATCGTCAGGGAGAATATTCCCTTCTCCTCTCTCACAAATTTTGAATATTGTTGCAGATCCAACCGAGATGACCTCAGGGGAAGAGAGCGGGGGGGGGGGGGGGGGGAGCGAGGGGGGGGGGGGGGGGGGGGGGGGGGGGGGACGCGAGGGGGGGGAGAGACAGCGAGGGGGGGGGGAGAGACAGCGAGGGGGGGGGGAGACAGCGAGGGGGGGGGGGGAGACAGCGAGGGGGGGGGGGGGGACAGCGAGGGGGGGGGGGGACAGGGGAGGGGGGGGGGGGGGAGACAGCGAGGGGGGGGGGGAGACAGCGAGGGGGGGGGAGACAGCGAGGGGGGGGGGAGACAGCGAGGGGGGGGACACAGCGAGGGGGGGGGACACAGCGAGGGGGGGGACACAGCGAGGGGGGGGACACAGCGAGGGGGGGGACACAGCGAGGGGGGGGACACAGCGAGGGGGGGACACAGCGAGGGGGGGGACACAGCGAGGGGGGGGACACAGCGAGGGGGGGGGACACAGCGAGGGGGGGGGACACAGCGAGGGGGGGGACACAGCGAGGGGGGGGACACAGCGAGGGGGGGGGACACAGCGAGGGGGGGGACACAGCGAGGGGGGGGGACACAGCGAGGGGGGGGACACAGCGAGGGGGGGGACACAGCGGGGGGGGGGACACAGCGAGGGGGGGGACACAGCGAGGGGGGGGACACAGCGAGGGGGGGGACACAGCGAGGGGGGGAACAGCGAGGGGGGGGGGACACAGCGAGGGGGGGACACAGCGAGGGGGGGGGACAGCGAGGGGGGGACACAGCGAGGGGGGGGGGACACAGCGAGGGGGGGGACACAGAGAGGGGGGGACACAGCGGGGGGGGGGGACAAGCGAGGGGGGGGGGGACACAGCGAGGGGGGGGGACACAGCGAGGGGGGGACACAGCGAGGGGGGGGACACAGCGAGGGGGGGACAGCGAGGGGGGGGACACAGCGAGGGGGGGGGACACAGCGAGGGGGGGGACACAGCGGGGGGGGGACACAGCGAGGGGGGGGACACAGCGAGGGGGGGACACAGCGAGGGGGGGACACAGCGAGGGGGGGGGACACAGCGAGGGGGGGGACACAGAGGGGGGGGGACACAGCGAGGGGGGGGACACAGCGAGGGGGGGGACACAGCGAGGGGGGGACACAGCGAGGGGGGGGGGGACACAGCGGGGGGGGGACACGCGGGGGGGGGGCAACAGCTGAGGGTGTGGGAGAGGGCACAGCGAGGGGGGGGGGGAGAGACACAGCGAGGGGGGGGACACAGCGATGGGGGGTGACACAGGAAATGGGGGGGGGACACAGCGAGGGGGGGGGGAACACCAGAGAGGGGGGGGACACAGCGAGGGGGGGGACCAGCGAGGGGGGGGGACACAGCGAGGTGGGGACACAGCGAGGGGGGGGACACAGGAGGGGGGGGGGACACAGCGAGGGGGGGGGGGACACCGCGAGGGGGGGACACACAGCGAGGGGGGGGGGACACAGACTCTTCCGATGGGGGGGGGGGAGAGACACAGCGAGGGGGGGGAGAGGAGAGCCAAGCGGGGCGAGACACAGCGAGGGGGGGGAGAGACACAGCAGCACGGGGAGGGGGGAGAGATACACAGCCGAGGGGGTGTGAGAGACACATGCGAGGGGGGGGGGGAGAGACACAGCGAGGGGGGGGAGAGGACACAGCGAGGGGGGGGAGAGACACAGCGAGGGGGGGGAGAGAACGAGGGGGGGAGAGAACGAGGGGGGGGAGAGACACGGGGGGGGGAGGGAGAACGGGGGGGGAGGAGAACGAGGGGGGGAGAGAACGAGGGGGGGAGAGAACGAGGGGGGGAGAGAACGAGGGGGGGAGAGAACGAGGGGGGGGAGAGAACGAGGGGGGGGAGAAGGGGGGGAGAGAACGAGGGGGGGAGAGAACGAGGGGGGGAGAGAACGAGGGGGGGAGAGAACGAGGGGGGGAGAGAACGAGGGGGGGAGAGAACGAGAGATGAGAGAGAGGAGAGATGAGAGAGAGGAGGGAAGAGAGAGAGGAGGGAAGAGAGAGAGGAGGGAAGAGAGAGAGGAGGGAAGAGAGAGAGGAGGGAAGAGAGAGAGGAGGGAAGAGAGAGAGGAGGGAAGAGAGAGAGGAGGGAAGAGAGAGAGGAGGGAAGAGAGAGAGGAGGGAAGAGAGAGAGGAGGGAAGAGAGAGAGGAGGGAAGAGAGAGAGGAGGGAAGAGGGGTGGGGAGACAGAGGGGGAGACAGAGGGGGAGACAGAGGGGGAGACAGAGAGACAGACAGAGAGACAGACAGAGAGACAGACAGAGAGACAGACAGAGAGAAGACAGAGAGACAGAGAGAGAGACAGAGAGAGAGACAGAGAGAGAGACAGAGAGAGAGACAGAGAGAGAGACAGAGAGAGAGACAGAGAGAGAGACAGAGAGAGAGACAGAGAGAGAGACAGAGAGAGATGGGGGGAGGAAGAGAGAGGGAGGTGGGGAAGAGAGAGAGCGAGAGAGAGGGAGGTGGGGAAGAGAGAGAGGCGGGGAAGAGAGAGAGGTGGGGAGGAAGAGAGGGGAAGATGGGGGGGCGGGAGAAAAGGGAAATGAGATTGATAAATTCTGCATATGAATTACTGAACGTTTCTTTGGCAGTTTTTCAGGGTTGAGGATGATTTGCTTCCACTCAGCAGGGTTGGGTTCTGCAGTGACTGACTAGACCAATCTTGGTGCCGCTGACTCTGCCACAGGTGGGGCAGGTGATGATAGATGAGGCGGGTGGGTAGGCGCTCTGGATTCTACGTCCTCTTTCCGCTGCTTACACTTGACTGCCGTGTGCTCCACTCGGTGGTGCTCAAGGTGGGTTGGCGCCTTCTCGTATGCTTTTTCTCCAGTTTGTGCATTCGAGGGCAAACAATTCCCACGTGTCGGTGAGAATGTTGTTTGTATTTCGGAAGGCTTTTAGAGTGTCTTTGCAGCATTTCCTCTATCCTCCTAGTGATCGTTTGACATTGCAGGGCACAAGAATAGAGCACTGGTTCAGGGAGTCTTGTGTCGGACACGAGGACACTGCAGTAGAAACTGATGAGGGTTAAGAATGAGAGGACATAAAAGGAAAGCATGCATCTCCAGCAAAAAGAAAATGGAACTTAGTGAACTGCAGTCCACTTCAGCCCCGACCTCGAAGAATTCCCAGAGATGAATGCTCAAGGACAGATTTCACAAACAGGAACAGTACACCATGCAGTATAAATGTTGTGCATGAAAACTAATCCCCTGTGCTGAGTTTTCATCTCGATATCAGCAATCACTCATACACACCTTTTTCAACAACCGGTTTCATTTTACCAGCCAGCTTGAGAAGTCCTTCAGAAGGAGGATACTTGCAGTGATAATTAAAAATCAGACATTCACCAATTAAAATAATTGTGATACCTTCATCATTTTAGATACATCCCATATACAGATCTTTCCACGCCTTGTTGATGCAGCCAAGAAATGGGGACAACTTCCAAAGCCAATACATGCTATTCGATCAGGGACATCTACACTGGGAAATTGTGCTGGACTTGTTGCCAATGTTATTGATAGCGGCACATTTTGAGTGTGTTCACCTTTCACAAATGGACAGTTAGGAGAATGCCGTTCGTGTTCTGACCTATGTTGTATAAAAAAATATTCAAAATTGTCAAAACCACAAACATGGTCGGCAAAGCCTTCATAATCTCACAATCATTTTTTGGAACTTGACTGAACTGCTGCAAAGTCGAAGGCTCAATAAAAGGATTCTATTTATTGATATTTCAGCAGTATAGTCACCTGCCTGAAAATCGTGAGGTTACTGACTGAAATTCTGCAACAGACAGTTTTTAATGTGCAATGTTACTGTAGATTTGAGATGCAAATCTATTTTCTTTTGTTTTATGCAAGTTAAAGTTCCAACCATTACAGAGAGGGTATGTATTTTTCTTTTAGAAGGAATTTGGCGACTAGGGGCTTTTCACAGTAACTTCATTGAAGCCTACTCGTGACAATAAGCGATTTTCATTTCATTTCAAATACCTATAGCAAAGAAAATGTCCATAAAATAGCTGCAAAATCCTACATGTTTGGTCATAACTTAATTATGCCATCATGTTGTCAAATTAATAGCACAGAACAAATTTAAATCAGTTACTGGTTTCTGCCTATTTTTCTTTGACAATAGATTGTGTAAGTGCCATTACAGGGGCATCAACTTCAACCTTGTTGAATAGAAAGAGCTTACTTACCAAGGTTCATCGGTGGGCTCCCAGCACACCAGGCAAACACTACATGTAAAGCACATGGCCCGGTCATCCCCAGAGGAGGCTGGCTGAATAAAAAAAAACAAAGCAAAATTCAGTCAGCTTATTTGATAATGTCTGCTTCAATTTTCGAAAGTTTGAGACAAAGTTAAAGAATGTTTTACAAGTGCGCTGGATAGTAGTCAGGAGTAGGAGCTCAAATCAATTTATTTCCCATCCACTGGTGAAAAGACACAGAATATACAAAGATGATTGATGAAGGTAGGGCAGTGGATCTCGTCCACATGGGACTTCAGTAAGGCCTTTCACAAGGTCCCTCATGGCAGACTGGGTACAGAATGTGAAGTCACACAGGATCAGATGTGAGCTCGCAAGATGGATACACTTGGCTCAGCTGACTCAGTCATAGGAGACATAGGGTAGCAGTAGAAGGGTGCATTTCTGAATGGAGGGTTGTGACCAGCAGAGCTCCGCAGGGATCAGTGCCGGGACCTTTGCGGTTTGTCGTATATACAAATGGTTTGGAGGAAAAAGTAACCAGTCTGATTAGTGAGTTTGCGGATGACACAAAGGTTGGTGAAACTGGATAGTGTTGAGGATTGTCAGAGGATACGGATCGGTTGGAGACTTAGGTAGAGAGATGACAAATGGAGTTAATCCAGACAAATGAGGTAATGCATTTTGGAAAGTCCTATACAGGTGGGAAATTTACAGTAAATGGCAGAACTCTTAAGACTATTGACAGGTAGAGGGGTCTGGGTGTACAGGTCCACAGGTCACTGTGGCAAAGCAGGTGGAGAAGGTAGTCAAGAAGGCAGACGGCATGCTTGCCTTTATCGGCCAGTGTGTGAAGTATAAAAATTGGCAAGTCATGCTGCAGCTGCATAGAACCTTAGTTGGGCCACATTTGGAATTAGAGTGTTCAATTCTGATCGCCACACTACCAGAAGGATGCGAAGGCTTTGGCGAGGGTACAGAAGAGGTTTACCAGGATGTTGCCTGGTATGGAGGGCATTAGCTATGAGGAGAGGTTGGATAAACTCGGTTTGTCCTCACTGGAACGAGGACGGTTGCAGGCGGCGTGACAGAAGTCTGCAAAATTATGAGGAGCATGGACAGAGTGGACATCAGAAGCTTTTTTCCAGGGTGGAAGAGTCAATTACTAGGGGACATCTGGTTAAGGTGCGAGGGCAAGGTTTAGAGGAGATGGACGTGGCAGGGGGGGGGGGGGGGGGGGGGGAAGAGAGAGAGAGTTTGGAGGCAATGTGAGAGGGAAGGTTCTTTTTTTTTTAAACACAGAGGGTAATGGGTGCCTGGAACTCGCTGCCAAAAGAGGTGGTGGAAGAAGGTGCGACATTTAAAGGGGCGTCTAAACAAATACATGATTAGGATGGAATAGAGGGATAAGGACCTCGGAAACGTAGAAGCTTTTAGGCTAGATGGGCAGCATGGTTGACATAGGATTGTAGGGTCGAAGGGCCTGAACTTCACGTTTCTTTGTTCTAACTATTTTTTAAACAAATTTAGAGTGTCCAATTCTTTTTTCCCCCAAATAAGGGACAATTTAGTGTTACCAATTCACCTACCACGTACATCTTTGGGTTGTGGGGGTGAGACCCACGCAAACAGGGAGAGATGGTGCAAACTCCACACAGACAGTGACCTGGGCCAGGATCGAACCCAGGACCTCAACATCATGAGGCAACTGTGATAACCACTGCGTCACTGTGCTGCCCTTGTTCTAATCATTTAACTCAGCACAAACCAGAGAAGGATTAATGGCAAAGTGAACTGTAATTCACAATCAAATGTTGAAATACAATGAGTTCTTACACGGTGTCACCTGTACCAGCCTCCCCAAACAGGCGCCGGAATGTGGCGACTAGAGGCTTTTCACAGTGACTTCATTTAAAGCCTACTTGTGACAATAAGTGATTTTCATTTCATTTCAAATCCCAGAGTACGTATATTTATACAACTTTAATTTCACGAGAATTCAATGGATAATAAAAACAACAAAAGCTGGTTAACTTTACAATACTAGGAACAACTAATTGCCAACTTACTTGGTGATAGAATCCTGCTTGTGCCATAGGATCAGGCTGAGCCCATCTGTAGCCTACATGTGGCCAAGAAGTGAAGGTTTCTCGTCTGTTGGCCTCACTATACATTAGTGACCTAAATAGAGAGCTGGAATTGTTTATACTGCAAAGTCTTACGGATAACATGCACTTTGCTTGACTTGCTTTAATGTCAATTTATGACAGACACAAACCTTTGTTACACGTTGGGGTTGAAGGCACAAGGGAAACAGGGATCCAAGACTTGCAATACACAAGGCCACACTCAGCTAGTAGCTTTCACATTCAGGAACAAATATTTCACAAATTGGTTTACTCTCTATCTCCTAGCCGCACAGGTGCCCAGTCAGAATGGCTACCTGAAGGATTCCTTCGGGAGACAGGTATGTTTTTCCAATTCCAGTTTTATCTGAAGAATCCCACAGATGTGGGAAGGAGGATTTAAAAAGGGAAAGTGATGTGTAGGGGAGGGTGGAAGAGAAATATCAAGAGTAGAGGGAACTAATTTACTTTCTCCCACAATTATTACTCTTTTTACTCAAGTTTCCATATTAGTGTGTTGCTACAGTACACTACATCATTCTATGGACATTGTTTTCATCGTTCAACTGAGTGAACATTCAGAACAGATGCAATTAAGTAGGCAGTAATAAATAATGGGAACAAAGACAGCATTTTTGGACCTGATTATAATCCTATGGCGAATATGATTGCACCAACTAACATTTTGGGCATGGCAAAAAGGCCAAATCAACTTGAGCAGGAAAAGGAGCTGAACATGAAAACCAGCAAATAAAATTTGACAAGTAAACACTTTATTTGCAACACAAATCCTTGCCAAGCACTAGTAACTGCACAAATAATTTGAAACGCCTGTGTACAATGGCACTTTATAAATAGTATGTAGTCTGCAGCACTTGGGTCTGAATGGATAATTTCATCTCTGTCCTTTGTGTCTGAGATAAAAGATGAAGTTAGTAGAGTTTTTAATCCACATTTAAAAAGCCAAGTCTTTACGAGATTAGTAAGGATACTCACTGAGGGATTCTATAATGGTGAATTGACCCACTGTGCTTCCACTATGTTGATATATGAATCCAAATTTCCATACTCAATGCAATCATTACATTAAAGAACTCCAAAGTTGATCATCAATCGTGTTTTTAACAAAAGAAAATCAGAAGCCAATCCCAAATATAGTTGCACTGCTTTGTTGAGGGAAGGAGTGCAACAACGACAAAGTAATTACTTCAATACTCAATCTACCAAAGGACGATGTGACAAAATGACAAAACTACTAATAGGCGTTTCATTAAAAGCAGATCAGTAGATCAATCATGTCTCGGCCTCTCCTAACTCTCCCTTAAGTTGAAAGAGTCACCATAGAGATAATTTATTAAAGAGCTAAGCATTAACTCCAACTGTTCAATAGCTGGCTAACTGGTTAACCAACATAGCATTTCATTAGGCATTATGCTAAACTGAAATGGAATGATGGCAAATTTAACATTGTAACAAAGTTTTATTCTAAGAATACTCTCACATACCTGTCCACTGAGCGGCCAGGGCCCACACCAAGTTCAGGTCGAGCACTTGGCAAGAGGTAGGATAGCCTATCCATTACAGATGAGGCTACGGACAGGGCAGAAATATTATGATTGGTCTTTTTCAACTCATTTACAATGGCATTAGAAACTGACTTCAGGACATGATGAGGAAGATGAAAAGTGACTGTTGCCCACTGCAAAAAAAAGAGACATGTATTACTGCAAACCCAGGGAAATAAAAAGATACATAACATATGGCACAGAAACCAAGATTTATTGAAATCTACACACTGAGTCCATTCTCTACCAAAGTTCCTGACCTTGCCCAGGTTGCTTTTCAGGAGGCCAGGGATTGGGTTGGGAGAGAAGAGCGACAACAGGATTGGGCAGATGGTCACAGGCTAGCTGCCTTAACAAAGTAGAACCAGTTAGGCAGTGCCAATTTTGGGTTTGACCAAATCACTGTGGGAGGAAGGAATGCAGCAGCTCAAGTCCCATCATTACATCTTCGTCAAGTAAATATGAATCAACAATAAATGCCGTCTTGCTTTATCGCGCATATTGCAAGGAAAGCAGGAATAGTAATAGGTACAATGTCTGAATAGCATTGCTGGTCCCCCCAATCTTGGTGCAGGAGCTGCAATAGGATAGTGTTATTGTTATAAGGCAGGGCAGTTGTTTCTTAAGCTTTTCATACTTTGACCAAATTGCTTGGGACACATCACTTCCTGCATTACAGGACCTTCAACTTTACTGGCTAGACTGCCTTCACACAATGTCATTAAATTCTCACAACTGGTTGAAGGAACTGCTCAGGGTTATCTCCATCTACAGATCAGAGTATTTGTGTGCAATGTCATCCTTCAATAAAATTACTGCAGTTTCTACTAACCTTTGCAACTTTGTGATTTGCAGCTGTCTCGTGTGATGTATTTTGCAGCCCATCTTTCAATTGAGAGATAAACTGATCGTATCCTTCTATATATGATACCTCCACCTTCTCCATACAAGCAGAGAGCAATTGCTGGGCCTGTAGATGAAAAAAAACAAGAGTACACACATAAGCACTCAACTTTAGTTTTGCGAACAAAAAAGACTTATGCGGATTACAGGAAAAATAAATACTGAATTTCATATTGAAATAAGCAGCTAGATAAAGTACCCAGACACTGCAGATATACCAATGACATGTCAACATAGAATCATAGAGTACAGAAGAGGCCCTTTGGCCCATCAGGTCTGCACCAACAAAACCACAGTAAATCTACATGATTCCCACTTTCTAGCACTTGATCCACAGCCTTTGAATGTTATGACATTTCTAGTGCTCATCCACATACTTTTTTTTTTAAAAAGGTTGGAGGTTTCCCACCTCTACTATGCTCCCAGGTAGTGCATTCCAGACTTCTACCACCCTCTAGGTGACAACTAATTCCTTAAATCCCCTCTAAACTGCCTGTCCCTCAACTTAAAATTATGCCCCCTCGTTATTGACCTTTCAAGCAAGGGGAACAGCTGCTTCCTATCCACCCTGTCCATACCACTCAATCTTTTACACCTCAATCAGGTCCTCCCTCAGATTTTTATGCTCTAAAGAAAACAACCCGAGCTTATCCAGCCTCTCTTCATAATTGTCCTGCAACAATAATCCTAAAGGCAGTAGTCTGCAAATTGTTTGTTACCATGTCAACAGTAAACAAAATGCTCCTTTATTTCAAAAAAACACCATGCAATTTCTTGCCAGAGACAGAGCATATTCCCTTCTTTAATTTGTATATTTATATAGCATCTTTAATGGAATGAAACATCCTAAAGCACTCCACACAAACAATAGAAATAAAATGACACCAAGTCATAGAAGGAAATATTAAGTCAAGCTAAAAAAAACTTTGTCAGAGATAGGTTTTAGGGCGTCACAGTGGTTAGCACTGCTGTCTACAGCGCGAAGGACCCGTGTTCAATCCCAGCCCTGGGTCATTGTCTGTGTTTTAGAGTTTGCACAGTCTCTTCATGTCTGCGTCGGTCTCACCCCCACAACCCAAAGATGTGCAGGTTAGCTACACTAAATTACCCAATTGAAAAAAAAAGAATAATTGGGTATTCTAAATTTATTTTTATTTTTTAAAAAGAGGTAGGTTTTAATAAGAGGAAAGTAAATAGCATAATGGTTAGTACTGTTGCTTCACAGCGCCAGGGACCCAGGTTCAATTCCCAGATTGGGTCACTGTCTGTGCGGAGTCTGCACGTTCTTCCCATGTCTGCGTGAGTTTCCTCCGAGTGCTCCGGTTTCCTCCCACAAGTCCTGAAAGACGTGCTTATTCGGTGAAGTGGATATTTTGAATTCCCCCTCAGTGTACCCGAACAGGTGCCGGTGTGTGGCGACTAGGGGATTTTCACAGTAACTTCAGTGTTAACACTAATGACACTACTTGTGACACTAATAAAGATTACTGTAAAGTAGAGAAGTGCAGAGAGGGAATTCCAGAGCTTCGGGGCCTTGGCAACTGAAGGCACAGCCACCAGTAATAGGGCAACTAAAATCAGGGAATGCTCGAAAGGCCAGAATTAGATGTACACTGGTATCTGAAAGTTTGGGGCTGGCAGAGATAGAAGGGGTGAAGAGCAATATGGGACTTCAAACGTTTCAGTTTTTCTCCCTGCAGATGCTGCGAGACCGGCTGAAGTTTTCCAGCATTGCTCCAACATCTGCGGTATTTTATTTAAGTTTAAGGTTTAATCTTAGACTGTTGAATGAAGAAGAGGGGGGTGTAGTCACTAGCTAAAGAATGGAGTTTGGAGGGGATGGCAGAAACAAAAGCTTCAGTCTTCTTAACACTTAGCTGGAAGAAATTGCAGCTTGGATTGGTCGGATAAGCAGTCCAATTAGTTAGCAACACCAAAGGAGTCAAAAGAGCCAGTGGTGAGGTAGAGCTCAGAGGGGCGAGCGTAAATATAAAAATGGGTTTCAGATGATGCTGCAGATGGACAGGATGGAGATAAGAAATAGGAGGACGGCAAGGACAGATTCTACCATGTGGGAAGAGAAGCCATTGCAAGAGATACCCTTGGACGTCATTGGTGGCTTTGACAAGAGCTGTTTTGGTACCGTGGTGTGGACTTAATGGAGCGGAGATGAGGGCCATACAAAGGGAAACGGACAGGGAAGTAATGGGCATACCTTGGGAAACAAAAATCCCAGGAATGACAATTAAAAATAAAACTACGTTTTAGCAATTACAATATTGCTTTGTGTGGTCCAGCCGTGTGGTAGACGACTAAACTTGCCATATTGGATTGGCAGTGATGCTGAAAGAGTTCAAAACTTTCATGATCAAACTCTCCTGATGGACAACAATATACAGCTAATGAAGAAAAACAAAGGGACATTACAAGATTTGTAAAATTGCGCATACCATTTCCTTTCCTCATCCTCATCAGTTCCCCAAATTGATTTGAAAATATTAAAATCGCACTAGGAAAGGTATGAGTGAAATCTGTAAACACTGTCAGCTGAATGAATAATGGGTTCTTGAACGAATTGTTCCTGCATAAGTTCATAAGATATAGGAGGAGAATTAGGCCATTTGGCCCATCAAGTCTGCTCCACCATTCGATCGTGGTTGATCTCATCCTGGCCTTAACTCCACCATCCTGTCCATTCTCCATAACCCTTCAACCCCATACCAATTAAAAATCTGTCCAATTCCTCAAATTTACTCACTGTCCCAACATCCACCGCATTCTGGGGTAGCGAATTCCACAGATTCACAACCCTTTGGGGAAGTAGTTTCTTATCAATTCTCTTTTACATTTGCTACCTCTTATCTAAAGCCTAACCTCTCATTTTAGAATACCCCAGAAGAGGAAGTATCCTCTCCACGTCTACTTTATCAATACCTTTTATCATCTTACATACCTCAATTTGATCTCCCCTCCTTCATCTAAACATTAGAGACTATAATAATCTTTATTGTTGTCACACAAGTAGGCTTACATCAACACTGCAACGAAGTTACTGCGAAAAGCCCCTAGTCGCCACATTCCGCCGCCTGTCCAGGTACACACAGAGGGAGAATTCAGATTGTCCAATTCACCAATCAAGCACCAATTTCGGGACTTGAGAGGGGAAAGCCGAGCACATGGAGGAAACCCACGCAGACACGGGGAGGATGTGCAGACTCCACACAGACAGTGACCCAAGCCGGAATCCAATCTCAGACCCTGATGCTTTGAAACATCAGTGCTAACCACTGCTACCATGCTGCTCAATAGGCCCAAACTGTTCAATCCCTTCATACGACAAACCCCATACGACAAACCCCATATTTCGGCAATAAATCTAGTGAACTTCCTCTGAACTGCCTCCAACGCCACTACACCTTTCCTCAAATGAGGGGACCAAAACTGTGCACAATACTCCGGTGTGATCTCACCAAAGCCTTGTACAGTTGCAACACTTCCTTACCATTACACGCTATTCCTTTAGCTATAAATGCTAACATTCCATTTGCTTTCTTTATTATCTGCTGTACCTGCATGCTAATTTTCTGTGAATCATGAATGAGGACCCCCCCCCCCCCCCCCCCCCCCCCCCACAGATCCCTCTGCAACGGTGCAACCTGAAGTCTCTCCTGATTTAGATAAGGTGCCGTCCCATTTTTTCGATCAAAATGCATGGCCTCACTTATCCGTGTTAAACTCCATCTGCCACATTTTGGTCCACTCTTCTAACCTGTCTATATCCATTTGTAAGGTTCTTATTTCCTCATTGCAACTTGCAGTCCCACCTACTTTCACACATGTTCAACTAAATTTACTGTCCTGCAATTTACAGCATAAGCGATTTCCCACAAATATTGTACATCTAGGAGTAAATTGTTACTTTTGACAAACATTGAAGCTGGAAGATTGTTTTGATAAGTAAAACCATACCTGTCTTGCACAGTTGTTGGGACAGTGAGTAAATTTGATGAGTTGGACAGATTTTTAATTGGTATGGGGTTGAAGGGTTATGGAGAATGGACAGGACGGTGGAGTTAAGGTCAGGATGAGATCAGCCATGATCGAATGGTGGAGCAGATCCGATGGGCCAAGTGGCCTAATTCTGCTCCTATATCTTATGAACTTATGCAGGAACAATTTGTTCAAGAACCCATTATCCATTCAGCTGACAGTGTTTACAGATTTCACTCATCCCTTTCCTAGTGCAATTTTAATATTTTCAAATCAATTCAGGTCACTTCCATGCTCATAATCTTGCCCTCAACACCACACCAATCCCATTGAATATACAGTACAGCAGTACTCCTCACAGTATAAGGAAATTCACTGTTGTTAGCACTTAGTGAATAAGATTGGTTAGAAAAATACATTCCTGCACAGTTGAGAGAAAGCAGAAAGAATTTGCTTTCAAATAACACTTTTCCTGACCTCGCGGGACCCCAAGGCACTTCACAATCAGTGATATGCTTTCAAATAGTAATATAAATGTTGCCACAGTCCCAGAGGACCATAGGCTGCTCTCCCCTTTAGAGAGAGAGCTGACTGGTGGTGATTTAACTTGAGGGTCACCACATCTCAGGTGAGGGGCAAGGTTGAGAAGGCGGGGCATTCATGACTTTTTTTTTATAAATTTAGATTACCCAATTATTTCTTCCAATTAAGGGGCAATTTAGTGTGGCCAATCCACCTACTCTGCACATTTTTGGGT
This sequence comes from Scyliorhinus canicula, assembly GCF_902713615.1. Taxonomy (NCBI): domain Eukaryota; kingdom Metazoa; phylum Chordata; class Chondrichthyes; order Carcharhiniformes; family Scyliorhinidae; genus Scyliorhinus; species Scyliorhinus canicula. The sequence continues at coordinate 287,182,815 of NC_052146.1, read as the reverse complement.
TGTGGGGGCGAAACCCACGCAGACACGGGGAGAATGTGCAAACTCCACACGACAGTGACCCAGAGCTGGGATCAAACCTGGAACCTCAGCGCCATGAGGCAGCTGTGCTAACCACTAGGCCACCATGCTGCCCTAGGGGCCTTCATGAATAACCTCAGCTAATGCGAGAATTGAACCCACGCTATTGCCGTTTCTCCACATCACTGTTCTAACATAGGGAAATGGAGAGGTCAAATTGGTGCACAGCCAGACCCCACAAGCAACAAGAGGTCTTGGCAACTTTAGTTGAACGATAAATATTGACCAGACCACCAGGAGAATTCCTTTGCTCTTCTTAACAGTGGATGTTTTATATGCTCAGTTTAACTTCTGTCAAGATGACACTCTTAATGTTGCAGCATTGCCTCCGTACTGCACTGAGACTGGAAGGTTATAAATATAGAAGAGTAATAAGCATTTGACAGAGTTATAAAAGGAATTGGTGCAATCGGAGGTATTTTGTAAAAGCCCAATGGTATTTAGAGGGATGAAAGTCCACAGATCTCCTCAACTGATAACATTTGTTACAGTGGAGAGTTATTAGATTTATAATTTATTAGAGTTTAGTATTGGATCATGTGCTAATTTTTTTTAAAATATTTTTATTAATGGCATTTTGCAATTATACATGAAAATATCAGAAGACATCAACATGAACAGAAATCACCTGCCCTCCCACACACACAGGCCACTCTGTGAATTTGTTGACTTGTGCCAGGTCATCTGCCCTAATTTGCAGCAGGTAAGTCAGGGCTGGCAGTGAGATGATATACCGCCAAGTGAGGCTGATTAACCATGACACCATAAATCATGGGAGCAGAATTCGGCCCACCAAGTCTGCTCCACCATGGCTGAATATGTTTTTCATCCCCATTCTCCTGCCTTCTCACCATAACCCTAAATCCCCTTATTAGTCAATACCCTATCTATCTCTGTCTTAAAGACACTCGGTGACTTGGCCTCCACAGCCCTCTGTGGCAATGAGTTCCACAGATTCACCACCCTCTGGCTGAAGAAATTCCTCCTCATCTCCGTTTTAAAGGATCGTCCCTTCAGTCTGAAGAGACTGTGCTCTCGGGTTCTAGTTCTCCTACTGGGGAAACATCCTCTCCATGTTCACTCAATTTAGGCCTCAGTACGCAAACATTAATTTTACCTTTAATATTTAACGGTAATTTATCGTCCTTCACACATATCAGGCTTATTCTTTGCTTAGGTCCAATCGTAGCAATACACAAACTAATCATTTGAATTTCAAGAAAGAAAAAATAGGAAGGAGAAACACACATCTTTAGAAAATTAGATTCCGTCCAGGCACAAGATACATTCTTACCTCTGTAACTGGCAATTCAAGCTGAACCACATCATCCTGCTTTGAAACAGGGGTCTGTAGTGCTGTATCAAGCAACAAGATGCCATTCAAGTCTTTTCTACATCCAACTGCATAGTCATCCACAAAGACAACTTTATCCACTGCTGGAAAGTACTGACACCTCACCTGACCTCCTGGCTTGGCTGGAAAAGACAAAATTTAATCAATATCCTTGAAGTGTCATTTTCACAATAAACGCAAGAGTAAAATTACAGTTATTACCATACCGCGATTGGATTGGATTTGTTTATTGTCACGTGGACCAAGGTACACGTAAAAGTATTTTTCTGCGTGCAGCTCAAACGGATCATTAAGTACATGAAAAGAAAATACATAATAGGGCAACACAAGGTACATAATATACATAGACATCGGCATTGGGTGAAGCATACAGGAGTGTAGTATTAATCAGATCAGTCCATAAGAGGGTCGTTTAGGTGTCTGATAACAACGGGGAAGAAGCCGTTTTGAATCTGTTCATGCGTGTTCTCAGACTTTTGTATCTCCTGCCCGATGGAAGGAGTTGGAAGAGTGAGTAAGCCGGGTGGGACGGATTGCTGCTGAGTCGATGTTGCAAACAAATGTACAGATCATTCTAAAAAGGTGAAAATACATGAAAAGGTCATTCATTCTACGTAGCTGCTTAACCCACACACTGCCACCCTCCATTTGAGTAAATCTTCTCAACAGACAGTTCAAACATCAAACTTCCATCATGTTGGCACAAATCTGCCACCTGATGAAAGTGGAGATTCCTATAGGAATGGTACCAGTGTCCTCCACCATGAAAATGAGGCAAAGTATTGATTTAGCATCTTTGCCATTTCGTGTTCCCCACTATTAACTCTCCGCTGCATATGCAATCTGTTTTCATCATTTGACTCGACTAGTTTAGATTTTAACTACTCTCCCAAGAGGTGCATTAACTCAATTCTGCACTACTGCACACTTCCACAGAGTTCTTCATTTTGGTTCAATGGACAGCCAAGCACAGTAACAAGACCTACCAGGCCATACTTAGATAATCACCCCCTATTAGGAAGCCAGAAATACTTGAGCATGCAGCTGATCAGGATTGGGTAGCTACAAAGAAAAACAAGGATGATGGGCTGTAAAAGCACAAGCATTCATTGTTTGGGAGGTCAGACCCCATCTGGAGAACTGAGTGTGGACCTAGATAGGGGGCCCTTTTGGAGGGTCGGTGCAGATTTGATGGGCTGAATGGCCTCTTTCTGCACTGTAGGGATTCTCTGGGTGATAGGGTTGTCAAGGGATTAGGAGCAAGTGGGTAAATTGCACTTTTTTGTGTTAATTCACAGAATGTGTTTTTTTTTGTTCATTCTTAAGATGTGGGTATCATAAGCCAGCAAGGCCAGCATTTATTTTCCCTCAATAATTGTTCAAGATGAGCTGTTGTCTTGAACTGTTGTCTTGAACCGCAAAAATCCAATCGTGCTGAGATTGCCAGGATTTGAACCGAGGAACAAAGAATAAACGTTATCATATTCATAGAAATTACAGTGCAGAAGGAGGCCATTCGGCCCATCGAGTCTGCACCGGCTCTTGGAAAGAGCACCCTATCCAAGGTCAACACCTCCACCCTATCCCCATAACCCAGTAACCCCACCCAACATTAAGGGCAATTTTGGACACCAAGGGCAATTTATCATGGCCAATCCACCTAACCTAAGTCATGTCTATGGGCAGCACGGTAGCACAAGTGGATAGCACTGTGACTTCACAACGCCAGGGACCCAGGTTCAATTCCCCGCAGGGTCACTGTCTGTGCAGAGTCTACACGTTCTCCCCGTGTCTGCGTGGGTTTCCTCCCACAGTCCAAACATGTGCTGGTTAGGTGGATTGGCCATGATAAAATTCCCCTTAGTGACCAAAAAGGTTAGGAGGGATTATTGGGTTACGGGGATAGGGTGGAAGTGAGGGCTTAAGTGGGTCGGTGCAGACTCGATGGGCCGAATGGCCTCCTTCTGCACTGTATGTTCTATGTTTCCAAGCCAGGATGGTGCACGAGTTGGGGGGTTCCTATGGATCTGCGGTTCTGGTCCTTCTAGATGGTAGAGGTCACCTCAGGGATGTTAGCACCTCCTTCTTCAAAAAAGGAGACAAAGCAGACTGTGGGAACTACCAAGGAATTGCCCTATTCTCCATTGCCGGGAGGATCATCGCCCGAATCCCCGCTGGCCACTTTTTCTGAGAATATGAAGAAGTCCTTCCAGAAAGCCAGTGTGGCTTCCACCCAAACAATGGAACAGCGGACATGATTTTCACTGCTCGGCAACTTTAAGACAAATACATTAGCAACATCAACCACTTGACATGGCCTTCACCGATCTGAGCAAGGCTTTCGACTCTGTCAATCGAAAAGTGCTATGGATGAACTTGTCAAACGCCGGCTGTCCAGAGAAATTAATTTAACATCCTCCGGCTCCTCTATGACAAGTTGTCGGTGACAATCTTCATCGACAGAAATAAAAACAGAAACCTTAGAGGTCAAGATAGGGATGTGACTTCAACCACACCCATTTCTTCATCACCATCATTCTTCACTCTATTGAGAGCAAGCTTCCCAGTGGAGCGGATATAGTCTATAGCAGGGTCGTGGCCTGTGGGCGTGTCAAATGGGTCGCAGAGTTACAGGTCACAGTATTCCCATCAGCCGCTAATACAGTGTTTCCCAATGGCAGCATTCTAAGCCTGCAGGGAAAATCCTGCCTACAATGTCAGTTCAGTCCTTATCTGACACTGGGAAAGCACTGCGTTTAAATAGCATATTACTTGCATGCTATAAGACAACTTGAGAGCTGCAGACCGTCTGCTCTTCCACATGCAGTTAAGGAGCGTCTGCAGCGCCCTCCCAGGTGTTTTTTGTGTGATCTCCTGGTATCTGACAAGCTGCATACCCAGTGTTTCACAAGATGGACAGCTATGGGATGGAAGAGTTGTTGTGGAGGAAAAGGAGAGAGCAAGTTTAGGCTTAAAGTGTTCATCAAAATGTTATTTAAGAGTGAAGAGAGTTGGAAATCAGCAAGAAATGATAGTTGAGTAATATACCGATTCCCAAAGCATATGCCAAACAAAAGGACTGGCTAACATTGAGGGTGCAGTTTTTTGTCCTTTTGTATGTCCGTGGAGAAACTAAAAGTTGGGAAAGACACTGTCTGTTTTTTGTTCCATGTTGTCTACCCTCTTGAATTAATGTAAAGTCCCAGGTCCGTAATTCATTTGAGATTTTAAAGCGTAGAATAATTTTTCTTGCTTTCAGACAAGGACTACTTTGAGCAAACGTTTACAAGCTGATAGATAAATACAAGATGCATTGTGGAACAGGGGAAATTCCTGCAAACATTCTCTCCCTCTCCCCACCCACGTAATTGAATTGCATTTAAGCCGACTATAAATCAAGATTTTAATGTCACTATCTCGAGTTTATGGCTGTTCTATTTCCAAGAACCACATATGTCTCTCTCAGTGATATCTATTCTTTGTTCTCATCTTCTCGGTCTTCTTCCTTCACTTCTTTGTTTCATCAAGGCAATGTCCAATGATGAATGCAGTTTCACAATTGTTGGTGATCCTCCAGTATCACTCACAAGTAACTATTGTTATGGGCGTCCCCGGACAGTGAATTGTCATAAAAAGGAGGACATCGCAGACATATCTGATCCTGTCCTCATTCAAAATGAATATTATTAAACTCGAAAGAGTGCAGAAAAGATTTACTGGGATGCTACCAGGACTTGATGGTTTGAGTTAGAAGGAGAGACTTTTTCCCCCTGGAGCACAGGAGGCTTTGGGGTGATCTTATAGAGGTCTATAAAATAACGAGGAGCATAGATAAGGTAGATAGTCAACATATTTTCCCAAAGGTAGGGAGGTCTAAAACTAGAGGGTATAGGTTTTAAGGTGAGAGGGGAGAGATACAAATGGGTCCAGAGGGGCAATTTTTTCACACAGAGGGTGATGAGTGTCTCGATCGAGCTGCCATAGGCAATAGTAGAGGCGGGTACAATTTTGTCTTTTAAAAAGCATTTAGACAGTTGTATGGGTAAGATGGGTATAGAGGAATACGGGCCAAATGCGGGCAATTGGGACTAGCTTAGTGGTAAAAACTGGGCGGCATGGACAAGTTGGGCCAAAGGGCCTGTTTCCATGCTGCAAACCTTTGTGACTCTATGGCCGACATTAATTCAATGCCTACTGGATAGTGATTAAGAACAGGAATGTTACATGATTTTCTTTCCCTCCCCTGCCTGAGGCAAGAAAACTTTAGTGTCCAAAACACTGCCTTGATTCAGGATAGACTGAGTAAGCGAACATGCCGTGGGTCCCAAAGGTCGATTGGCGTAGGTCCTGAAGGATGGCCAGTTGGCACGCTTGGGTCCCGGGAAATAAAGTTTGAAAAACATTGGTCAACAGGATGCACAGAAAACTTTTCGACCTCAACTGGCTGAAATTCACGAAGAAAACGACAGACATCACTCGTGAAACTTTAGTATGCGGATGACATCTCCATTCTCGCTAAGCCATGCTTGACACCTTTGTGGAAGCACACCGAAGATTTGGTCTCAGCCTCAAGAAGACTCAAGTGCTTCACCAACCCATCCCAGGGCAAGATCCAGTCTCTCCCTCCACAAAGATCAATGGAGACGACCTTACCAAATGTGGAACACTTCCCCAACCTGGGGAGCCATCTCTCAATTAAGGCTGACATCGATGTGGTGATCCAGCATCAGATCCAATCCACAAGAGCCTCCTTAAGACGCCTAAGGATCTGTGTCTTTGACAACCACAACATCCTTGCTGACACCAAGATCCTCATGTACAAGACAGTCGTCCTCCCAATTCTTCTATACGGCTCAGAAACCTGGACTACATACAGATGCCACCTTAAGGTCCTGGAGAGGCACCATCAACGATGTCTGAGGTGGATTTTCCACATCACTTGAGAGGGCATGCGTCCTAACTTCAGCATCCTTGAAGGAACCAAAAGCACTAGCATCAAGGCTATAATCATCCAAAACCAACTCCACTGGGCTAGTTGTGTGCTTACGGTGTCAAAGTCCCGTCTTCCAAAGCAAATATTCTTTTCCCAGCTCAAGGAAGGCGCCTGAACAAGAGGAGGACAAAGGAAGAGCTTCAAAGGCACCATGAAGGCTTACCTGAACAAATGCAACATAGACGTCAAGGAGACCCTTGCTCAGAACAGACCTACTTGGAGGAACCTCCTGATTGAAAGGGCACAATTCTTCAAGGACACCCGATGGCAAGTAGAGGTCTGGAAAAAGATCCTGAGAAAGGAATACCAGTGACCTAGAATCCAAGGACCGATCCCACCTCCTGGAAATACCTCCCACGTGTGCGGTCGTAGATGCAGCTCTAGGGTCGGCCACACAAGGCCCCACAGAACCCATGACCAGTAAGTAACACAGGTTTTTTAGGTGGACAATCATACTCATTAGAGAGTGATCGCCGAAGAGGAGAAAGATACTCCCAATCATGCAGTTGGACGAAGGGTTCCAGGATTTGAACCCAGCAACAAAGAAATGGTGGAATATTATCAAGTCAGGAAGTGTGCGAGTTGGAGGTTCAATTCCAGCCTTGGGTGGCTATCTGTGTGAAGTTTGCACATTCTCTCCATGTCGGCGAGGGATTCCTCCGAGTGCCCCTGTTTCCTTCCCATAGTCCAAACATGTGCAAGTTGGGTTTTTTTTAACAATAATTTTTATTGAAATTTTCACATTTTCACAAAAAAAGAAAACAACAACAGAAAATTCTAAGAACAAAAAAAACACATAATCCCCCCCCCGTAAATACAAAAGAGAAACAATAAATGAACGCCCGTCATTGGCAAAAAACAGATATTCAACCCAAAACAAAAACAGAGACGACCCCCCCCCCCCCCCCCCCCCCCCCCCCGGGTTGCTGCTGCTGCTGACCTTTTGTTTTTACCGATCTGCCAGGAGATCTAGGTTGCCATCTCCTGAAAAACCCCTGCACTGACCTCCTTAGGGCAAATTTCACCCTCTCCAATTTAATAAACCCCGCCATATCGTTGACCCAGGCCTCCACACTTGGGGGCCTCGCATCCTTCCACTGAAGAAGAATCCTCCGCCGGGCTACTAGGGACGCATAGGCCAGAACACCGGCCTCTTTCGCCTCCTGCACTCCCGGCTCCACTGCAACCCCAAATATTGCGAGTTCCCAGCCTGGATTGACCCTGGATCCTACCACCCTCGATACCGTCCTTGCTACACCCTTCCAAAATTCCCCCAACGCTGGGCATGCCCAGAACATGTGGACATGGTTTGCTGGGCTCCCTGAGCACCTAATACACCTGTCCTCAGTCCCAAAAAACCGGCTCATCCTTGTCCCGGTCATATGAGCCCTATGCAGTACCTTAAACTGTATGAGGCTAAGCCTCGCACACGAAGAGGAGGAGTTCACCCTTTCTAGGGCATCCGCCCACGTCCCCTCCTCAATCTCCTCACCCAGCTCCTCCTCCCATTTATCTTTCAGCTCCTCCACCGAGGCTTCGTCTACCTCCTGCATCACCTGGTACACTTCCGAGATCCTCCCCTCTCCAACCCATACCTCCGAGAGCACCCTGTCCTGGACCCCACACGGCGGCATCAGGGGGAACCCTGCCACCTGCCGCCTGACAAACACCCTTACTTGCATGTACCTAAAGGTGTTCCCCGGGGGGAGCCTGAACTTCCCTTCCAGCTCACCCAGGCTCGCAAACTTCCCGTCTATGAACAGGTCCCCCAGTCTCCTGCCACCTGCCCTGTGCCAACTCAGGAACCCGCCATCAATTCTCCCGTGCAAGTTAGGTTAAAGGACAGGGATGTAGGCTTTGGACAGCATGGTAGCACTGTGGTAAGCACAGTTGCTTCACAGCTCCAGGGTCCCATGTTCGATTCCATGCAGACTCAATGGGCCGAATGGCCCCCTTCTGCACTGTAAATTCTATGATTCTATGAGTTCTCTTTTAGAGGTCGGTGCAGACTCAATGGGCTGAATGGCCTCCGAGTGGTTGGTGTTCTATGGTAGAGGCCACAGGTTGGAAGGTGCTGTCAACGCTTTGGCAGGTTACTGCAATGTATCTTGTAAATAATACACATTATAACTACACAGCACCGCTGGTGGAGGGAGAGAATGGTTAATGTGGTAGATAGGGCTGCGTTGTCAGGATAGTATTCAGCATCTTGAGTGATGTTGGAGCTTCACCGATTTTGGCAAGTCGGGAGTATTGTATCCTGGCTCATGCCTTGGCATTGGTGAAAGGCTTTGGAGTCCAGACGGGAGCACAAGTCAGAGAACACCCATCCTCTGAAGTAAAGATCAGCCGTGACCTGAACAAGCTGAATAGCCCATTCTTTTTAACTTCAAATTTGGCCCGAAGACTTGTTAAATTATACTAACAATACTCTGAATATTTACTTGTAATTTCTTGGGAAACACAAATTTCACTTTCAATCACCCTTACAGGAATTACCAGAACCCCAAAAACATTATTTAGCAAGGCTGGAGTCCATCAGGCTCACAATTCTCCAGATCACCATGGACACAATCCTACTTAAAGTATTACTGCTTTGTAAGGTATTAGCAGTTGTGTATTTTTGTATATTTTCCTTCTCGAGCCCAATACTAAAGTCCCATGGGCATGGAACTGACAGATTAAATATGAAACTGAAACTTGGGCCACACATCAGTTTCACAAGGGCAGCTAATCAGGAACACAGACAGCCACACCCTTTTTACACAATCATAAAGATATTCACATTCCTGATCTTGAAGGCACCATTTCAATACAGTCCAAACAGCAGAGAAAGAGAAAACAATCACCTTAGCTGACTGCCTTGCAATAACAGCTGTTTATAATCGGAGAGGTTGATGGCAATTGCTCCACTCCATTATTCCTCCCCCTCACCCCCAGAGAACAAACAATTATTGGAAGTAGTAAAATTTGATTACTGCAGGAAAGAGAGCATGTTTTGGTCAATATTTGCTTCTTCTCGTGTACTACACACACTCACTCTTCCAAACAGTAAGTCATTTATCCACATACATCTTTGTAATATAATTGGAGCCTGTCAAGCTCGTCAACTTCCTTCCCTCTCAGCGTTTTAAGTTATTCTTTGTTTATTGGCACATAACCAAATCACATACAACCCAAATTATTCTATCAAACCACCACAATTGCAGCAAGGGCACACAGGTGCCTTTACCCTCCATTCGCAGTTGGTCCTTCAAAAATAAATGTGAAAACAAGAGATTTGGGCAAAAAGCAGGTTAGACACTGCTCTGGAAACTAGGTTCAAATGCAGTCTGGGCCAATGGGATTAAAACTGATCTCCTGGTTGTAAGACTAGGGCAGCACGGTAGCACTGTTGCTTCACAACTCCAGGGTCCCAGGTTCGATTCCAGGCTTGGGTCACTGTCTGTGCGGAGTCTGCACGTTCCCCCCATGTCTGCATGGGTTTCCTCCGGGTGCTCCGGTTTCCTCCAAGAAGTCCCGAAAGACGTGCTGTTAGGTAATTTGGACATTCTGAATTCTCCGCGTGTGTGTGCCTGAACAGGCGCCAGAGTGCGGCGATAGGGGATTTTCACAGTAACTTCATTGCAGTGTTAATGTAAGCCTACTTGTGACAATAAAGATTATTATTATTTATAAAGCCTGCCAATCGACAAGTTTGGGTCAGTACAAGCCAGTTCTTGATGTGCACGGGTTTACAGCACTAAAACTGACACCAACTAATATTCCCAGGGGGCAGCAAATGGATTTCCACACTTGTGTCATCGAGCATGGTGGCAGTTTGTTCTGAATCTGCTGTGCTAATGGGGGCCGGTTTAGCTCACCAGGCTAGACAGCTGCTTCATGTCGATGAGCAAGGCCAGCAGCCAATTCCCAAACCGGCTGAGGTTATTCATGAAGGTTCGCTGCGGCAGCAATTTGGCCTGAACAAAATGTCGGACAAGGCTCCCATCTGCAACAACCATAGGTTCAAACCAGCACTGACTGACGCCACCTTCAAAAGGTGGAGACAGGGCGGAGGGACACTGACAGTCAGGGACCTATACACGGACGACAGGATCGCAACACTGGACGAACTGACAGAGAAATTTCAGCTAGCTGGAGGGGAACGAGCTACGGTACCTGCAGCTCAAAAACTTCCTACGAAAGGAGACAAGGGCGTACCCACAACCGCCATGACAGACACTACTGGAAGACCTACTGGACGCAAGTATCCTAGAGAAAGGGAACTGTAGTGACATGTATGGCCGACTGGTAGATAGGGACGACACCGTACTGGACGCAACAAGAAGGAAATGGGAGGACGACCTGGGGGTGGAGATAGGGTGGGGACTCTGGAGCGAAGCACTGCATAGGGTCAACTCCACCTCCACGTGCGCAAGGCTCAGCCTGACGCAACTAAAAGTGGTACATAGAGCCCACTTAACGAGAAACCGTATGAGTAGGTTCTTCCCGGAGGTGGAGGACAGATGTGAGCGGTGCCAAAGAGGCCCGGCCAACCACGCCCACATGTTCTGGTCTTGCCCCAGACTTGTGGAGTACTGGACAGCCTTCTTCGAGGCTATGTCCAAAGTGTTGGGGGTGAGGGTGGAGCCATGCCCGATAGTGGCGGTCTTCGGGGTTTCAGACCAGCCAGATCTATTCCTGGGGAGGAGGGCGGACGCCCTTGCCTTTGCCTCCCTGATCGCCCGCCGTAGAATCCTGTTTGGCTGGCGGTCAACAGCACCGCCCAGAGCTGCAGACTGGCTGTCCGACCTCTCGGATTCTCTCCAAATGGAGAAAATCAAATTCGCCATCCGAGGGTCGGACGACGGCTTCCATAAAACGTGGGAGCCATTCATGCAATTGTTCCGGGACCTGTTTGTGGCCAACGTACAAGAGGAAGAATAGTCGGGGGAAGGTAGCCGGCGGGGAGTGGGGGGGGGCTACGGGCTCGTTACGGGGGTTTGATGGCTAGCTAAGGCCCAAAACCAAACTAAATAAATGCCAATAAACATGTTGGGGAATGTAAAATATGTATGCCGGCAAAGAGGGGGAGGCCACAGTTATTACTACGAAGATGCTCACCTGTAAATATATATGTTAAATTTTTGCGTGTTTTTTTTTTCTCTCTCTAACAATTTGTAATTTGTTCAATATAAAACATGAAAACTGAATAAAAAACATTTTTTTAAAAAAAAATGAAGGTTCGCCTTCTCAACCTTGACCCTCATGTTAAATCACCACCAGTCAGCTCTCCCCTCTCAAATGGCAAAGCAGCCTATGGTCATCTGGGACTATGGCGACTTTACCTTACTTGTGCTATTCATGACCGGAGGGGCACTTAAATCTGCCTCTTGCTCCTATTTTCCAAGGATGACACAATACTCATCATTTTTGCTCATTGGATGTAGACATCACTGGAAGCCCAGCATGTATTACCCATCCCTAATTACCCTCAGGAATATGGTGGAGAATCACCTTGAACTGCTGCAGTCTGAGAGGTGCAAGCACAGCTGCAGTGCTAAGAGCCACGGCCTTCCAGATTTTTAACCCAGCAACAGATGAATGAAAGCCAATATAGTTCCAAGTCAGGATGGTGAATGTCTTGGGAGGTGAACATAGGTGGTTCCCATGTAAGTGCTGCTCTTGTCCCAGTTGGTGATAGAGGTTGTCATAGAATTTTAAAGTGCAGAAAGAGGCCATTCGGCCCATAGAGTGTGCAGTCCTTGGAAAGAGCACCCTACTTAAGCCCACACCTCCACCCTAACCCCATAACCCAGTAACCCCAGCTAACCTTTTTTGGACACTGAGGGCAATTTAGCATGGCCAATCCACCTAACCTGCATATCTTTGGACTGTGGGAGGAAACCGGAGCACCCGGAGGAAATCCACGCAGACACGGGGAGAACGTGCAGACTCCGCACAGACAGTGACCAAGCCATGAATTGAACCTGGGACCCTGGAGCTGTGAAGCAACAGTGCTAAGCACTGTGCTACTGTGCCACCCGGTTGTGGGTTTGGAAGGTGCACCTTGTGAACCCAGGATGCTTAAAATGTATTCCTGAAAATGCTGCATCAGTTTCAGAGTGCAATCATCCACAGTACAACTCTCTGGAGCCCATTGCATTGACTTGGACTGACCAACCCCTTCTTTCCCATTTTGCAGCAGTCGTAATTACACATGAAGACAAGACTGGAAAGCAAGCAAACCAAAATTACCAAGGACATCTATATAAAATATATATTTTGGTGAAATATTTTAACTGTCTTTGGTCTGTGAGCAATCCACGGGTTAAACTTAAAGGTAATCTGCTTTTCTTCTATTGCAATAACTGTAGTCGAAAGGACAGAATCAGAATCAACGATTTTCAAGTTTTAGTGCTATCCTGTGATTTGGTTGCAATGTAGGTCAAGGAACAATTGAAAGGGAATTTCCAAAACATGTTCTAACATCAGAGAGCTAAGAGAACTAGGGCAATGTTAGATAAAACATTATCAAGGCATCATTCTGTATCCTGTCTACTAACTTGCATCAACTTACGACCTGTGTGTGTCTGCGTGGGTCTCACCCACAGCCCAAAGCTGTGTAGGTAGGTGAATTGGCCATGCTAAATTGCCTCTCAATTGAAAAAAGAAGAATTAGGCACTTTAAACATTTTTTAAACTTTCAACTTTTATCAATTCAAAAGCTCTGATCTGAAGCTGTGCAATTGGAAACATTTCTAAACAAGGCAATTAACAGAATAAATTTTCATCCCACTATTAAGTATCAGAAAAAGGGCAGCATGGTGGCACAGTGGTTAGCACTGCAGCCTCACAGCGCCGAGACCCAGATTCGATCCCGGCCCTGGGTCACTATCCATGTGGAGTTTGCACATTCTCCCCGTTGTTTGCGTGCGGTTTCGCCCCTACAACACAAAGATGTGCAGGATAGGTGGATTGGACACGCTAAATTGCCCCTTAATTGAAAAAAATATATTTTTTTTTTAAAGTATGCGAATATACACCACAGGTGGGACCTTCTATTACTGTAGATTGTTAGCTAGTCCTTTACACATTGGGTTACGAGGAGAGGTTGAATAGACTGGGACTGTACTCGTTGGAATTTAGAAGGAGGGGAGATCTTATAGAAACATATAAAATTATGAAGGGAATAGACAGGATAGATGTGGGCAGGTTGTTTCCACTGGTAGGTGAAAGCAGAACTAGAGGGCATAGTCACAAAATAAGGGGAAGCAGATTTAGGACTGCGCTTTAGAGGAACTTATTCACCCAAAGGGTTGCGAATCTATGGAATTCCCTGCCCCGTGAAGCAGTAGAGGCTCCTTCATTAAATGTTTTCAAGATACCTTAGTCAGGCCACACTTGGAGTATAGTGTTCAGTTCTGGTTGCCACACTACCAGAAGAATGTGGAGGCTATAGGGAGGGTGCAGAAGAGATTAACCAGGATGTTGCCTGGTATGGAGGGCATTAGCTATGGGGATCGGTTGAATAAACTCAGTTTGTTCTCACTGGAACGACGGAGGTTGAGGGGCGACCTGATAGAGGTCTACAAAATTACGAGGGGCATTGACAGTGGATAGTCAGTGGCTTTTTCCCAGGGTAGAGGGGTCAATTACTAGGGGGCATAGGTTTAAGGTGCGAGGGGCAAGGTTTAGAGGAGATGTACGAGGCAGGTTTTTTGAAGAATAAAGGAATAAAGGATTATGGTGTTCGGACCGTAAACTGGAGCTGAGTCCACAAAAGATCATCCATGATCTCATTGAATGGTGGAGCAGGCCCGAAGAGCCAGATGGCCTACTCCTGCTCCTAGTTCTTATGTTCTTATACAATTCTCAGATCACTAGAAAAATCACAAGAGTCCATCTATTCAAAGCAAAACTTTGGATGAAATTTCGACATTGGCGGTGGCGTAAAGCAAGTGGTATTGAAAAGGCTATTATACTCTGCCATTTTCTATTCATTAACTCTGATGAAGCAGAAAACCAGTGGTTGATCCAATACCCCCCCCATTTTTTGCCCTCGGGTGAAAGTTTATCTATCACATGGATTTATCGCTTTATGGTCAACAACCAACTTCTTATTCTGAACAAAATGCTTTTAAAATAAACATTTTTCTCTAGGGTATTGCAATTACATTATGCTGGTCACCCTCTAGTACCTCATCAACTAACCATTGTTAATACTTCAACTCATCTGGCAGTGTAGTATTCCCTCAGTTCTGCACTGATTATGTGCTCAAGTCCATGGAGTGTAGGGGCGGCATGGTGGCACAGTGGTTAGCACTGCTGCCTCACGGCACCGAGGACCCGGGTTCAATCCCGGCCCCAGAGTCCATGTGGAGTTTGCACATTCTCCCAGTGCCTGCGTGGGTCTCACCCCACACCCCAAAGATGTGCAGGGTAGTGAATTGGCCATGCCAAATTGTCCCTTAATTGGAAAAAAAAGAGAATTGGGTACTCTAAATTTAGGGGGAAAAAGTCTATGGAGTGTGATTTGAAGCTTCTTGCTCAGAGGCAAGAGTTCCATCGTCGAGCCAAAGTTGGCATCTTGACTTGAGATGCTTTGTAAATAAATACACACTATAAATATAACACTGTGACATCTGCACAAACTAACATTTAAACAACCATACATTTATGGGAGATGCATGCCTTACAGTTTGACTCCGTTTTTAGAGAAAATTAATATCAAGTATTAGCTCCTTCAAAGCACGAGGGAATCTTTGTCTCGGCTTTATTGAAATACTCCTTGCATATGTACAGTGCTATAGCAATAATTCTCTGGGATGTAACCATCTCAAATATTTTCAACCATAGCTCAGTTAGTAGCACTCTTGTTTCTGAGTCAGAAAGTTTGTGGGTGTAGGCTCCACTCCAATATTGAGCACAAAAATCAAGGCCAACACTTAATGCTGAAGGAATGCTGCATTGTCAGAACAAGTAGTAACTTTCGGATGACCCATTAAATCAAGGCCCATTTTGCCCTCTCAAGGTGTATGTAAAACATTCCGTGATACTATTCAGAAGAGAAGTATGCCTAGTGCCCTGGCCAATATGTAGCCCTCAACCTAAATCAAAAAACAGCTTTACTTGTCACTCAACTTGCTTTGTGAAAATTGGCTGTCATGTTTCCTACATTACAACAGAGAACACAATTCAGAATTACTTCATAATTTGATAATTCAGGACAAAATGTAATAACCACCGGAGCAAATGGGGCTTAATTAAAAGGCACGAGTCAGGAGTGTGATGGAATAGTCTCCAATTGTCCAGATGAGTGCAGCTCCAACACTCAAGAGGCTCTACACCAGGGGTGGGCAAACTACGGCCCGCGGGCCGCATGGTCTTTATGCGGCCCACCAAGATCAAGTCATAAAAAAAAAAATTTTTTTTTGATAAGGTTAATGGGGGGGGGGGGGGGGGGGGGGGGGGGGGGGGGGGGGGGGGGCTGTTGGGTTACTGGTATAGGGTGGATACGTTGACTTGAGTAGGGTGATCATTGCTCGGCACAACATCGAGGGCCGAAGGGCCTGTTCTGTGCTGTACTGTTCTATGTTCTATATGAGGCGCCCAGAATCATAACCGGGTGAAGCGCCATTTTTGAAAAGTAGAGAAAAAGAGGGCTAAAGGCAGGATGCCGCCGGGGAAAGCGCTGAGGTATATGCCGCACGCTAATTGGTTACAACCGGGACTATTAATTAATATACTATGCGGCCCTTTATAATTGTGAATTTCTGAATGTGGCCCTTGCACGGAAAAGTTTGCCCACCCCTGCTCTACACCATCCAGGACAAAGCAGCCTGCTTGATTGGCCCCCCACATACAAACATTAACTCCTTCCACTGCCAATGCACAGTAGCAACAGTGTGCCATTTATGAGATGCACTACAGGGACTCACCAAGACTCTTCATAAAGCACCTCCCAAACCCACAACCACTACCACCTACAAGGGCAAGGACAGCAGACATATGGGGACACCACCTGAAAGTTTCCCTCCAAGCCATACACCATCCTGACTTAGAAATGTATTGCTGTTCCTTCACTGTCAAGAGTCAAAATCCTAGAACTCCCTCCTAAGAGCACTTGTGGGTGTACTTACACCACATGGACTGCAGTGGTTCAAGGCAGCAGCTCACCACAACTTTCTCAAGGGCAATTAGGGATGGGACTGCAAGGGCGGCACCGTGGTGCAGTGGTTAGCACTGGGACGACAGCACTGAGGAACCAGGTTCGAATCCCGGCCCTGGGTCACTGTCCATGTGGAGTTTGCACATTCTCTCCGTGTCTACGTCGGTTTCACCCCCGGAACCCAAAGATGTGCAGGTTAGGTGGATTGGCCACGCCAAAATTGCCCCTTAATTGGAAAAAAATAATTGGGTACTCTAAATGTATTTTTAAAAAGGGGTGGGACTGCAGGAACTCACAAAGGCTCTTAGACAATATCTTCCAAACCTACAATCACTAACATCAAGAAGGGCAAGGATAGTAGACACGTGAGAACACCACCACCTGCAGGTTCCCCTCTATGCCACACGCCAACCGGAGACTTGGAAATATATCGCCATTCCTTCAAAGGCGCACGGCCAAAATTCTGGAAATCCATCCCTAAAAGCACTGTAGGTGTACCTACACCACATGGACTGCAGCGGTTCAAGAAGACAGCTCACCAGCACCTTCCAAAGGGTAATTAGGGATAGGCAACAAATGCTGGCCTAGCCAACAATGTCCATATTCCCTTCCCATATTTTTTAAAACGCCAAGGAAAAACTTCCTCTCCAGTGGATTGCCACTCTCGGTGGACTTATCCACACGAGGAATTCAAAGTCCCCGCCTTGCCGAAGTTTCCTCACTAGGCTGGGTGAGACAGGAGCAGGGAAGTGTGACACGGGCTACATCAGCATGGTATAGCGCAGAGAAGAATGAGGTGTTTAGTGATTTATATCGCTTCTGTCGGATGGTTCCCAGCCCAGTGCAAATGTCCAGAGGAAGTTTGCACATTTGGGCAATTGCCAGGTAAACCCTTATGTGGGAAATTCCTTGAGGGATTCCCTAGCGCATCACTGGGGTTCCTGTAAATGTGATGCTGGGGAACCAGGAAGTTATAGGCCAAAGATTTGCATAATTACAGGGAGTGGCAAAAGGTGAATTGTTCCTTCTGAGGGCCAGCAAAGACATGATGGACCAAATAGTCTCCTTCTGTGGTGTAACCATTGTAAGATTTTATGAAGCACTTTGGAATGTGAAAGGAGCTTATAAGAACGCAAGCCAGGGCGGCACGATGGTACAGTAGTTAACGCTGTTGCCTCAGCACTGACGACCCAGGTTCAATCCTGGCCCCGGGTCATTGTGCAACCTTCTTACGGACATTCTTCCAGTGTCTGTGTGGGTCTCACCTCCCAGCCCAAAGATGTGCAGGGTAGATGGATTGGCCATGCTAAACTGTCCCTTCCTTGTAAAATAAAAAAATAAAAATGCAAGCCCTTCTTTCATTTGTTTATTTCAATAGTCTGCTCATTTCCACGAAACAGGAATGCAGCATCTCAGTTTTTTTAAATAAATTTAGAGTACCCAATCCTGTTTTTCCAATTTAGTGTGGCCAATTCACCTACCTGCACATCATTTTGGATTGTGGGGATACATCTCAGTTGCAGGCAGGATCAGCTGCCCGTAGAATTACCACTAAATATTCAATTTGGATCCTATGGCAATGAAGTGTAGCTTCAAGACATGACATATATACGAGATCCCTTAAATTCTGTCCTTCAGAGTATAGTCAAGCGATACATATCCAAAGCATTTGGTGTCACAACAGGAGGATTTTAAACTAAGAGCAGGCTAAGTAATTTCAATGCACAGACAGGTTTCAGATGTCAGACTAGATATTCTGTGTCACAATAAAAACAAAATGCTGGAAATACTCAAATCTGGCAGCATCTGTTGAGAAACAATTACCGTAGATCGTGGTGTGCAAGTCTCCACGGTGCACAAATCATGTTTTTCCAAATATTCGCTATATAAGCCAAGACTTCTTTCAGCTACGACATGCTCTACACACATCAGTCAGCTTCAATTTTTCATCCCACAAATGGATGTTTCACTTAACAGTACCTTGTTAACTGGGTGCACGAGATCAAGTATATACAGGCAAGATGTTCAGGGGTTTCAGACATACACACACAGTGAAGGTCCCACATGGTGAATGACAAAGCTAGCAATTCACTTTTATACTCCGTGTACAAGTCAACGCCCATTTTTCACACCGACATCTGCGACAATATTAAATATGACACCTCTACAGACCTTTTGAGCATTTTGTTTTTATTTCAGATTTCCAGCATACGTTGTATTTCACTTCTATAACCTGTTCAGCTTCCAGTTTTAAATGGGTAAAAGGATGGTTTGGTTGTGTCATGCCGCACCCATGACAGTATTTATACTTTTGGGTCTGGAGTGTGTTTTTTTTAAAAATCAGATCCAAAGGCTTGACAGTCAATTCTTTGAATGAGTCTTGTGTCTGAAATGATACTAGGAATCACAAGGCACAGTAGTTAGCACGGCTGCCTCATGGCGCTGAGGAACCGGGTTCGATCCCGGCCCCGCGTGGAGTTTGCACATTCTCCCCCATGTCTGCGTGGGTCTCATCCCTACAACCCAAAAGGTGTGCAGGGTAGGTGAATTGGCCACACTAAATTGTCCCTTAACTGGAAAAAAAATAATTGGGTATTCTAAATTTATTTTTAAAAAAGGAAAACAAGGGAACCACGAGGCACACTAAAAAAAAGACATACTGTTAACGCACCGTAGCTCTCAAACCAATACAAGATCAAAAGAAACCTGATGGTGAGGGGGAAGCTGGAAGAAATCAGTGTATTTTATGAGCAAAAGTTTACCATGTTAGTAAATTAGCAAATTATGATACTAAACAAAACAAAGAACAAGAAAAGTACAGCACAGGAACAGGCCCTTCGGCCCTCCCAGCCTGCGCCGATCCAGATCCTTTATCTAAACCTGTCGCCTATTTTCCAAGGATCTACTTCCCTCTGTTCCCCGCCCGTTCATATATCTGTCTAGATGCATCTTAAATGATGCTATCGTGCCCGCCTCTACCACCTCCGCTGGCAAAGCGTTCCAGGCACCCACCACCCTCTGCATAAAATACTTTCCACGCATATCTCCCTTAAACTTTCCCCCTCTCACCTTGAAATCGTGATCCCTTGTAATTGACACCCCCACTCTTGGAAAAAGCTTGTTGCTATCCACCCTGTCCATACCTCTCCTAATTTTGTAGACCTCAATCAGGTCCCCCCTCAATCTCTGTCATTCCAACGAAAACAATCCTAATCTACTCAACTTTTCTTCATAGCTAGCACCCTCCATACCAGGCAACATCCTGGTGAACCTCCTCTGCACCCTCTCTAAAGCATCCACACCCTGTACAGCAATTCCAAACATTTGAGCAATTTGATTAATGATGAATAATAATTTATTTTAGCCTTAAACAGCACAATGCAAACTTGCTTTAAATTGATCATGTAAAGGGGTCAGGAGCCTCCTGCATCTTCCAGCACTAAATGGGGTAAATATCTCCTCCTTCTTGAGGCACTAGGGAAAATTTAATTCATGCAAATGTTTAATTCATAAATCTGGAAAAATAAGATCTCAATTGAGGTTGAGCAAAGACAGGGCAGCACGGTGGCACAGTGGTTAGCATTGTTGCATATGGCGCTGAGGACCCTGGTTCGAATCCCGGCCCTGGATCACTGTCCATGTGGAGTTTGCATATTCTCCCCGTGTCTGCATGGGTTTTGCCCCCACAACCCAAAAGATGTGCAGGATAGATGGATTGGCCACGCTAAATTGCCCCTTAATTGGAAAAAATAATTGGGTACTCTAAATTTACTTTTAAAAAGCGAAGAACGGGATTGCTGACTATTTAACATGCTGAAAACTTAACCCTGTCTTAATTTTTCCAGAGATTCTATCTAGCTTGTTGCCTATTTCAAGTATTTTCTGTTGCAGTATCCACACAATTTTGTCTTATTGTTGAATTCACTGACACTTTTCTTCTGGAGTGCCCATCTTCTGTTCTCCTTTCCAATGTGATTTTAGTGTTTTTTTTTACCCTGCTCAACATACTGTTCAATCATTTCCCTTAAACCCGCTTTCGTGATTATGAGCCCAGCTGGGGAGGGGACACCAGAAGATCATCTCCCTAAACACAGAGAAGGCCTTCGACTGAGTCGAATGGAGGTATTTCATGAGGTACTGGAATGGTTTGGGCCAGGGTTCACTTCGTGGGTGAAACAACTGCACAGCTCTCTCATGGCAAGTGTACGGACAAACACCACCAGCTCTGAATACTTCCAGCTGCCAGAGGCACAAGGCAGGGAGGGATACCCATTGTCGCCACTGCTATTTGCCCAGGCAATCAAGCTACTGGCTATTGCCCTTGAGAGCAACGACTGGATGGAAACACATCCAGAGGGGAGGCGGGGAGCATAGAATCTCACACAATGTGGATGACCTGCTCCTCTACAATTCAAACCCCCTAGCCAGCATGGGTGAATAATGGAACTCCGAAGGGAGTTCGGAGCCTTCTCAGGTTACAAACTCAACCTGAGCAAGAGCAAAATCTTTGATACCTGGGGATCCGATAGCCTTCGACTGGACAGGGATCCACAAGTGAATCTGGGGGAAGAGGTTAAGAGCGACCTGCGGAGATGGGACCCGCTCCCGCTCTCCCTGGTGGGGAGAGTCCAGACAATCAAAACAAACATGCTGCCAAGATTCCTCTTCAGATCACTCTTGATCTTCATCCCCAAGGCCTTCTTCACCAAAGTAGACAAACAGACGAACTAGGGGATGGTAGCTGCGTCGACATGTACAGAAGTACTACTAGTGGAGGTAAAGGCACCGCTAGATGAGAGTCGGAGCAAGTGCTCGGCACAAAGATAGGGGGAGGACTCTGGATCGTAGCGCTGCATAGGGCAAAGACCACCTCCTCATGCACATGGTTGAGCCTAGCATTGCTAAAGGGAGTGCACAGGGCGCACTTGACAGGTATGAGCGGGTTCTTCCCGGAGAACAAATGTGAACAGTGCCAGGTCAACCACACCCACATGTTCTGGTCCTGTCCCAGACTTGTCGGGTACTGAACCGCCTTCCTCAAGGCCATGTCCAAGGTGTGGGAGTGAGAATGGAGCCATGTCCACTAGTGGTGATCTTTGGGGTATCGGAACAGCCAGAGATCTTTGCAGGGATAGGGGTAGACATCCTAGCCTTTGCCTCCCCGATCACCCGCTGGAGATTCCTGCTCAGCTGGAAATCAGCAGTGCAGTCAAGGCCGCAGGCTGGCTGCCTGACCTAGAAAATTTCTCAAATTGGAAAAGATAAAATTCACCATTAGAGGATCAGAGGGGCAGCACGGTAGCGCAAGTGTTTTTTTTCGCAATGTTGTCGGAATCAAATGCAAAAACCAATTTAAAAAAAATTTTTTTTTTTATATAAGTATCACATTCTGAAACACCCAACCAAAATCTTGTTGTCCTTAATAATGTGTTCAAAACCTAGCATTATAACTATGCCTTCATCCAACTTTAATTACTCTGTTGCTCAGTCCATCTCTCCACGCAAAGCATCGAGGGACTGTTATACATTAACAGAATAGAAATGCACATTGAAACGTCAGCCTGGGATCATTAGTAGCATACTCACTGCAGCCAGGTCACAGGTTCAACCCCAGAAACTGGAGCTTTAAGCACAAAGCCTAGAGCTGCACTTCATTTGAGTGCTGGGAAAATGCACTATCTATTGACTGAGTCAATAAACATGAGGTCATGTCAGCCCACTCAGGTAGATGTAAAAGATCCTACTGTACTTATTGAAGACAAGGAGGAGCATTCTCTCAAGTGTCCTGATCAAGATTCATTTATACGCCTGAAGATGAATTTTGGATGTCACATTATTAATCGCCAGTTTTTTCTCATACTCTCTCTTTGCCCCTCATTTCCTTTTTTACGTTGTCTCTGAACTTTCTTTAGACAGGCCAATTCTTTCAGATGAACAACCTGATATCTATCAAACACCCTCAGTCAGCTGCATCTTATTCTCCATCTCTTTTATCGTCCACATAGCCCTGGCTTTAGTTGTCCTATCTTTCCTCCTCAGCAGTACCCAAATCATCTCTTCAAAAGCATCCCAATGTTCAATTAAAGTTTTGCCTACCAATCTTTGATTTCAATTTATCTGGGACGGATCCCTTCTTAACCTGCTGAAATCGGCTGTCCTCCAATTTACTATGGATTTTTACTCTGGATTGCTCATTGACCTCTTTCAGAGTTCATCTAAATCTTTTGAGACAATGATCGCTGTTCATAAACATTCCCCTAGTGGTACCTGATCCAATTAAACCATGTCAGTCCCTAGAACCAGATCTAAAAATATTCAATAATAAAAACAAAATACTGTGGATGCTGGAAATCTGAAATTAAAGAAAATACTGGGAAATCTCTGCAGAAAAGCTCAAAGAAGGGTCATAAGGATTAGAAAAATTAACACTTTTCTCTCTCCAGATGTTGCCGGATCGGAGTTTTTTCAGCATGTTCTGTTTCCCAAAAAGTCCCCTTCCTCATTGACCCCGAAATGTACTGATCAAGAAAATTCTCCCATACTCAATCCAGAAGTATCTTCTCTTCAATTCCTCAGTCTACAGGATATTTGAAACCTCCCATTTGTGAGGTTTCAATCATGCATGCGCCTCTTCGCAATTCCCCTGCAAATTTGCCCCTCCGCATCTTAACCAAACCGGAAATAGGTATTATAGTATTTCCTTTTAGTCTTAACGCCACAGAATACCTCACTACTTCTTAATCTATTGTTATCCGTCTCTCACAATCCTTTGGGTCCCTTATTTCTCACTGCTTTTTATAGGACCCTGCTGTTTGAAATTTGGCCATATTACAGCATAAGCTACACTGTGCAGTGTTTTCGGATGTCCCAAATCAATATAAATTCAAGCTCCATTTCTCATTATTTATGACACCGCAGCGTCAAAAGCCCACCAACATTCTCATTATTCTATCCTCACATTCCCTTCTCATTCCCTCTCACAGCGTAATATTTTTTGAAAATAATTTCCATGGCCCAAAAGCAAACCTCAACTTAACCTAGCCTTCCAAAAATGTTAAAACATATTTCCTGTAGAAGAAACTTTGCATCTTTTTGTCCGCTCCACTAATTAAACAGCAATTTATGATCCTCCCAAAAGGAATGTCCAAATGCGACTTAGGAATGACAATACTGTATTCACTTTTCAATCCTACATTTCTACAGATGAATGAAATGAAATGAAAATCGCTTATTGTCACGAGTAGGCTTCAATGAAGTTACTGTGAAAAGCCCCTAGTCGCCACATTCCGTCGCCTGTCCGGGGAGGCTGGTACGGGAATCGAACCGTGCTGCTGGCCTGCTTTAAAAGCCAGCGATTTAGCCGAGTGAGCTAAACCAGCCCCACAACCAAAAGATGTGGCTTTTGCAATTTTAAAGCTTGTTCATGAAAGCTAGGAGGTACACTTTTAAACACACGCACAACATATTACATCAACAGTCCTAAAAAGATGAACACTTGAACAGAAAGAATAGCGCAGAAGGAGCCCATAATAAATCTAGTGATGGTACTAGCTCTTCAAATCTAGCTATGTGCTCTGGTCCCATTTCCCAGCCCTTTCCCTAAACCAATCTATATTCGCCCTAAGCTAGCACTTTTCCAGGAGACACATCCGGAGTGAGACTCATCCAGAGTGGGGATTGAAACTTGGTAATTTGGTGCAGTGAGGTAAATCGGTGCAGAGTGTGAGGAGGAGCTTTTTAACCCTGGTAAGTGACTGGTAAGTAGTCTCTCTTTTTCTTTCCATTGTCTAATTTATTTATTTTTATTTTGAAATTCTAGTTGTTTAAGTTTACCAAGGGTTTAAGACATGGCAGGAGATCCCAGACCCGTGTCATGCTCCTCGTGTGCGATGTGGGAGCTCAGGGACACGTCCACTGTCCCTGGCTCCTTCAGTGCAAGAAGTGTGTTCAGTTGCAGCTCTTGTTAGACCGCTTGACGGCTCTGGAGCTGCGGATGGACTCACTTTGGAGCATCCGCGATGCTGAGGAGGTCGTGGATAGCACGTTTAGCGAGTTGGTCACACCGCAGGTGAAGGTTACTGAGGGAGATAGAAAATGGGTGATCAAAAGAAAGAGCAAGAGTAGGAAGGCAGTGCAGGTGTCCCCTGCGGTCATCTCCCTGCAAAACAGATATACCGCTTTGGATACTGTTGAGGGAGATGGCTCACCAGGGGAAGGCAGCAGCAGCCAGGTTCATGGCACCGTGGCTGGGTCTGCTGCACAGCAGGGCAGGAAGAATAATGGCAGGGCTATAGTGATAGGGGACTCGATCGTAAGGGGAATAGACAGGCGGTTCTGTGGATGCAATCGAGACTCCAGGATGGTATGTTGCCTCCCTGGTGCAAGGGTCAAGGATGTCTCAGAGCGGCTGCAGGGCATTCTGGGGGGGGGGGGGGGGGGGGGGGGGGGGGGGGGGGGGTGAACAGCCAGCTGTCGTGGAGCACATAGGCACCAACGATATAGGTAAAAAATGGGATGAGGTCCTACAAGCGGAATTCAGGGAGTTAGGAGTTAAACTAAAAAGTAGGACCTCAAAAGGTAGTCATCTCAGGATTGCTACCAGTGCCACGAGCTAGTCAGAGTAGGAATGTCAGGATAGATAGGATGAATGCGTGGCTCGAGAGATGGTGCAAGAGGGAGGGATTCAAATTCCTGGGGCATTGGGACCGGTTCTGAGGGAGGTGGGACCAGTACAAACCGGACGGTCTGCACCTGGGCAGGACTGGAACCGATGTCCTAGGGGGGGTGTTTTCTAGAGCTGTTGGGGAGGGTTTAAACTAATGTGGCAGGGGGATGGGAACCGATGCAGGAAGTTGGAAGGTAGTAAAACAGGGACAGAAGCAAAAGGAAGTAAGGGGAAAAGTGTAAGGCAGAGAAGACATAGTCAAAAATCTAAACGGGCGACAGTACAAGGTACAGTGACTGAGGGGAGCTCAGTGAATAGGCCCAGTAATAACAAAAGGAATAAAACTGGAGATGTTAAGATTCAAAACAGAGGTAAAAAAACCAACATAAGTGTACTTTACCTGAATGCTCGCAGTATTCGGAATAAAGTAAATGAGTTGATGGCACAAATCATCGTAAATGACTATGATTTAGTGGCCATTACTGAAACATGGTTAAAGGATGGTCACGACTGGGAGTTAAATATCCACGGGTATCAAACTATTCGGAAGGACAGAGTGGATGGTAAGGGAGGTGGTGTTGCTCTGTTATTTAAGGATCACATCCGGGCAATAGTAAGGGATAACATCGGTGCTATGGAGGATAAGATCGAATCCATTTGGGTGGAAATCAGGAATAGTAAGGCGAAAAAGTCACTGATAGGAGTAGTCTATCGGCCACCAAATAGTAACGATATGGTGGGGCAGGCAATAAAGAAAGAAATAACTGATGCATGTAGAAATGGTACAGCAGTTATCTTGGGGGATTTTAATCTACATGTCGATTGGTTTAACCAGGTCGGTCAAGGCAACCTTGAGGAGGAGTTTATAGAATGTATCCGCGATAGTTTCCTAGAACAGTATGTAATGGAACCTACGAGGGAACAAGCGGTCCTAGATCTTGTCTTGTGTAATGAGACAGGATTGATTCATGATCTCATAGTTAGGGATCCTCTCGGAAGGAGCGATCACAATATGGTGGAATTTAAAATACAGATGATGGGGGAGAAAGTAAAATCAAATACTAGTGTTTTGTGTTTAAACAAAGGAGATTACAAGGGAATGAGAGAAGAACTAGCTACGGTAGACTGGGAGCTAAGACTTTATGGTGGAACAGTTGAGGAACAGTGGAGAACCTTCCAAGTGATTTTTCACAGTGCTCAGCAAAGGTTTATACCAACAAAAAGGAAGGACGGAAGAAAGAGGGAAAATCGACCGTGGATATCTAAGGAAATAAGGGAGAGTATCAAATTGAAGGAAAAAGCATATAAAGTGGCAAAGATTGCTGGGAGATTAGAGGACTGGGAAATCTTTAGGGGGCAACAGAAAGCTACTAAAAAAGCTATAAAGAAGAGTAAGATAGAGTATGAGAGTAAACTTGCTCAGAATATAAAAACAGACAGTAAAAGTTTTTACAAATATATAAGACAAAAAAAGAGTGGCTAAGGTAAATATTGGTCCTTTAGAGGATGAGAAGGGAGTTTTAATAATGGGAAATGAGGAAATGGCTGAGGAACTGAAAAGGTTTTTTGGGTCGGTCTTCACAGTGGAAGACACAAATAACATGCCAGCGACTGATAGAAATGAGGCTATGACAGGTGAGGACCTTGAGAGGATTGTTATCACTAAGGAGGGAGTGATGGGCAAGCTAATGGGGCTAAAGGTAGACAAGTCTCCTGGCCCTGATGGAATGCATCCCAGAGTGCTAAAAGAGATGGCTTGGGAAATTGCAGATGCACTAGTGATAATTTACCGAAATTCACTAGGCTCTGGGGTGGTCCCGGTGGATTGGAAATTAGCAAACGTGACGCCACTGTTTAAAAAAGGAGGTAGGCAGAAAGCAGGAAATTATAGGCCAGTGAGCTTAACTTCAGTAGTAGGGAAGATGCTGGAATCTATCATCAAGGAAGAAATTGCGAGGCACCTGGATAGAAATTGTCCCATTGGGCAGACGCAGCATGGGTTCGTAAAGGGCAGGTCATGCCTAACTAATTTAGTGCAATTTTTTGAGGACATTACCAGTGCAGTAGATAACGGGGAGCCGATGGATGTGGTATATCTGGATTTCCAGAAAGCCTTTGACAAGGTGCCACACAAAAGGTTGCTGCATAAGATAAAGATGCATGGCATTAAGGGTAAAGTAGTAGCATGGATAGAGGATTGGTTAATTAATAGAAAGCAAAGAGTTGGGATAAATGGGTGTTTCTCCGGTTGGCAATCAGTAGCTAGTGGTGTCCCTCAGGGGTCCGTGTTGGGCCCACAATTGTTCACAATTTACATAGATGATTTGGAGTTGGGGACCAAGGGCAATGTGTCCAAGTTTGCAGATGACACTAAGATGAGTGGTAAAGCGAAAAGTGCAGAGGATACTGGAAGTCTGCAGAGGGATTTGGATAGGTTAAGTGAATGGGCTAGGGTCTGGCAGATGGAATACAATGTTGACAAATGTGAGGTTATCCATTTTGGTAGGAATAACAGCAAACGGGATTATTATTTAAACGATAAAATATTAAAGCATGCCGCTGTTCAGAGAGACTTGGGTGTGCTAGTGCAGGAGTCACAGAAGGTTGGTTTACAAGTGCAACAGGTGATTAAGAAGGCAAATGGAATTTTGTCCTTCATTGCTAGAGGGATGGAGTTTAAGACTAGGGAGGTTATGTTGCAATTGTACACGGTGTTAGTGCGGCCACACCTGGAGTATTGTGTTCAGTTTTGGTCTCCTTACTTGAGAAAGGACGTACTGGCGCTGGAGGGTGTGCAGAGGAGATTCACTAGGTTAATCCCAGAGCTGAAGGGGTTGGATTATGAGGAGAGGTTGAGTAGACTGGGACTGTACTCGCTGGAATTTAGAAGGATGAGGGGGGGATCTTATAGAAACATTTTAAATTATGAAGGGAATAGATAGGATAGATGTGGGCAGGTTGTTTCCACTGGCGGGTGACAGCAGAACTATGGGACATCGCCTCAAAATAAGGGGAAGTAGATTTAGGACTGAGTTTAGGAGGAACTTCTTCACCCAAAGGGTTGTGAATCTATGGAATTCCTTGCCCAGTGAAGCAGTTGAGGCTCCTTCATTACATGTTTTTAAGGTAAAGATAGATAGTTTTTTGAAGAATAAAGGGATTAAGGGTTATGGTGTTCGGGCCGGAAAGTGGAGCTGAGTCCACAAAAGATCAGCCATGATCTAATTGAATGGCGGAGCAGGCTCGAGGGGCCAGATGGCCTATTCCTGCTCCTAGTTCTTATGTTCTTTACAAATGGCTGTTCAAATTTCCTTTAAAGTTATGTTTAGCCCCTGCTTCAGTAAGCACCCAAGATAAAAGCATTCTATTTTATATTAACCTTCTGTATGAAAATACTGACTAGCTTCTCCCATTTGCAACTTCTTCCGCTATGGTCACAGTCTGTCTGGAGTTTGCACATTCCCCCAGTGTGCGTGCAAAGTCCCTAACCTGTAGATACCCAAACTCACTACCCGTCAGCAGCTCTACCCTCCCCCTTTGCTCCTCCAGACTGGCAAACCCCTCCTCCAAATACAAATCCCTCACCTTGACCAGTGTGCGTGGGTCTCGCCCCCACAAACCAAAAAGATGCTACGGCTACATGTATTGGCCACGCTAAATTGCCCCTTAATTGGGGAAAAAAGGAAATGGGTGTACTAAATTTATTATTTTTTTATTTTATTTTTTTTAAAAGGGGAATAAAAGCACTACTAATTTCAACATAACGATTTTAAAGCTTAGCACTGTTGCTTCACAGAGTCCAGGTCTTAGGTTTGATTCCTGCCTTGGGTCACTGTCTGTGTGGAGTCCGCACGTTCTCCCAGTGTCTGTGTGGGTTTCCTCCGGGTGCTCCGGTTTCCTCCAACAAGTCTCGAAAGACGTGCTGTTAGGGAATTTCGACATTCTGAATTCTCCCTCTGTGTTCCCGAACAGGCGCCGTGTAGTGACTAGGGGATTTTCACAGTAACTTCATTGCAGTGTTAATGTAAGCCTACTTAGGAAAATAATAGAGATTAATAAAGATTAAGATTAAATTAAAGACCAAAATTGACTGCCGTATGTGACCATCACCACCACATGCCCCTACAGTCCTGAGCCCCCAAGATACCCCACCATATACCCCCTACAACAAAGCAACACCCCCCCCAAGAGTGCTGCCCAACACGCCCCCCCCCCCTTCCCGCAACCTGATCCCCTGATACAAACAACCAAAATGTCCGATCCCGTCCCCTCGAAGGTACGAACCGCACCCCCTCAACCCCCACCCCGCCCAATGTCCACCCCTCCCCCACCCCGCCCAACGTCCACCCCTCCCCACCCCGCCCAATGTCCACCCCTCCCCCACCCCACATCCACCCCTCCCCCACCCCGCCCAACGTCCACACCTCCCCCACCCCGCCCAACGTCCACACCTCCCCCACCCCGCCCAACGTCCACACCTCCCCCACCCACCCCGCCCAACGTCCACACCTCCCCCACCCACCCCGCCCAACGTCCACACCTCCCCCACTCCGCCCAACGTCCACACCTCCCCCACTCCGCCCAACTCCCTAAATGTCCAATAGCCCCACACAACCCTCCCAACAGAACAAGGCCGGGAGCGGGGGTTCAATTCCCGTACCGTCCTCCCCGAACAGGCGCCGGAATGTGGCAACTTGGGGCTTTTCACAGCAACCTCATTGAAGCCTACTTGTGACAACAAGCAATTATTATTATTAATGTCCTGAAAGCCCCACACAACTCTCCCAATGTCCTGAAGCCCTACACAACTCTCCCAATGTCCTAAAGCCCTACCCAACTCTCCCAATGTCCTAAAGCCCTACACAACTCACCCAATGCCCTAAAGCCCTACACAACTCTCCCAATGTCCTAAAGCCCTACCCAACTCTCCCAATGTCCTAAAGCCCTACACAACTCTCCCAATGTCCTAAAGCCCTACACAACTCACCCAATGTCCGAAGGCCTTACACAACTTTCCCAATGTCCTAAAGCAGCACACCGCCCTGATGTCTGACACCCACCAGCCCCCCCCCCCATGTCTGAACCCCCACCTCCACACTCACCTTCTCCCTTTGAATGAGACCTTGAAACTCACATGCTTTATGCTAACTAGTACCATAAAAAGGCGACATCCTCCTTCGCTCCACTCCTTTTATACTTTTCAGCCAGATCATGGACCTTCTGCGCTGCCCGAGTCTCACCCAGCTTGAGTCAGGAAGGTCAGGCAAGATAGGCACTTTAGAATGGAAGTGCATACAAGTCGTTAACAGAGCAGCAATATGTTGTTCATTGCCACGAGGAAGTTATGGCCCAAAATGAATATGAAGGCTGTTCCATAATTACCAACTGAGGTTGTAAGATAAGTTGCTAAACCACAGATATGGAAGCTCCCAAGTTCAACACTAGTCCCTGCAGACTGGTCTTAGCCCTGAGGTAGTAGTTTTACAATCGGGATGGTACGGGGAGGGCAGGAGGTTACTTACTGGGGGTTATCATACCGATCATCTGAAACTTGCAATTGATTCCCTTGCAATAGCCTGTCAACTCGCATCACCAGGGACCACGTGAACAACAGATATGTGGGCACACATAGTAAAAGCAGTGACAGGTTTGGCAGCTTCAGGAGTAGCAACGAAGGAGAGAGAAATAATTGGCAGAAAAACATTGCAAAAATATGAAACAAGATTTTCACTGCCTCTGCTCTTCTCTGTAACCCAATGGTAGTTTCAAGGAGATATCGAGTCAAACAGAGAAAACTATACCCAGAACAGTGCAGCCTTCATAAATTTAAGTACCATTCACCACCGATACTAGAGAAAATTTCCTATTTTCCGCAAATTCATTTGGGAAAACTAAGGCACAGGGAGGCCAAAAAAAAAACTAGCACTTCCAAAGTGTCCTGGTAAATAATTGACAAAAGACTGGATCTAAATTTAAAAAAACATATATTTGTAAAGTAGGTATTTCTCTCATCAACATGATTCCCTGGTCTGTCAGGCTTTGTCTAGTGTACATGAGGAAGTTATTCCTTGATTGTCACTACTATGGTATCACGAAGGGAAGCAGCAAATGAGCAATTGCCAGGATCTCAAGCAGCTAGTCACGTGCAAGTACAAATGGCAGCTGCACTGTCCTTGTAACAGTTGCTGAATCCATGAAGCAGGCTGCTGAGCCATTCTGTACAGCATCTCCAAAATAATCCAAACCTACAGATAGATTACCAATCAAAGAACAAAGAAAAGTACAACACATGAACAGGCCCTTCGGCCCTCCAAGCCTGCGCCGACCATTCTGCCCGTCTAAACTAAAATCTTCTACACTTCCGGGGTCCGTATCCCTCTATTCCCATCCTATTCATGTGTTTGTCAAGGCGCCCCTTAAGCGTAACTATCGTCCCTGCTTCCACCACCTCCTCTGGCAGCGAGTTCTAGGCACGCACTACCCTGTTTAAAAAAAGACTTGCCTCGTACATGGCCTCTAAACCTTGCCCCTCGCACCTTAAACCTATGCCGCTAGTAATTGACCCCTCTACCCTGGGAAAAAGCCTCTGATTATCCACTCTGTCTATGCCTCTCATAATTTTGTAGACCTCTATCAGGTCATGCCTCAACCTCCGTCGTTCCAGTGAGAGTAAACAGAGTTTATTCAACCTCTCCTCATAGCTAATGCCCTTTTTTGCAGACAATATCCTGGTAAATCTCTTCTGCACCATCTCCAAAGCCTCCACATCCTTCTGATAGTGTGGCAACCAGAATTGAATACTATACTCCAAGTGTGGCCTAACTACGGTTCCATACAGAATGCTGGTGCAAAATTGGTAAGTTCGTGTAAAGCATAGAAATGCAACATGGTGGCAGTGATGTGAATTTGAAGATCACAGGAAACAATTTGGTACAATAGAGGCTGTATATACATTGAAACCCCAGGAGCGTGCTTTGCAGAACAGTGAGCACCCAATCTGTGAACTAGCTGGATTGCTGGTTAATGGGAGGAAATCAGTTTTGATCAGGCATGTAAAGTTGCAGGGCAATTTCCATGTCCTCAGGTGCTATCCCTGCACAAATGACAAAAAAAAAATGAACAAAACAGAAAAAGAACTTGAACTGCAGCCACAAAAAAAAAAGAGAACTGAACAAAACAAAGCAGCTGCATTGGCACATCAGGAAGACGACCACCAAATTCCGCAGCATGAATTGGAAGGCCATAGATATTCTAAACTTAGGTTTTTCAAACAAAGGAAGAAACTATGCTTTTTAGATTTAACTATGAGAGAGCAGTGAAAATAAAGATAACCAATGGAAATGAGGGGTTGCATCAAGTCAACACTTTGGACCTATCCAAGGAGGATCAGAAGAACCATGTGGAGCCATGGAACATGCTGGAATATCAGCTTTTGCAAAAATTACCACTTCATTGCAGTGTTAATGTAAGCCTACTTGTGACACTAATAAAGATTATTATGAAACAAAAGCCACATGAATAAATTGATCAGTTCATCAGCAGGTGCTGTGATAAGGGCAAGGACTGCAACTTTCCAGAAGCTGAACTGTCTGAACAGATAATTGAGTTGACTATAACTTCAATGCCAATCAAAGCCTTCCAAAAAGATATTGAGAACACTGGGCACAGTGCTCAAAAGATGGCAGAAAATACAGCGCCAACATGGCTGGACAACACCACCAGAAAGCATTAGGTGCAGCTACTAGTATTGGCATGATGATCACAATATTGTACACAAACTGGTGAAAGGTCTATCACAGGTGGACTGAAAAAAAGGTGGCACAATCAGGGCATGCTTGGACCCAAGGCATCCAAACTTTATCTGAAGAGATGCCACACATAAGATTCTAACTTTAGATTAATTGAAGTTTTCATCCAAGTTGGATGCCAAACGCAGGTATTCATCATAGATGTGCAGAAGAGGCCAAATTGTTGACTGACTCTTAGAAAGTGCACATACAGGAGAAGCTCAAGAGCGAGTTGGATGACCTGGAGCATACCAGCGTTTTGCTGTGTGCATTAGTACACTACCTGGTGCAGATCTATCACAGGTACACTGAAAAAAAGGTGGCACAATCAGGGCATGCTTAGACCCAAGGCATCCAAACTTTATCTGAAGAGATGCCACACATAAGATTCCAACTTTAGATTAATTGAAGTTTTCCTCCAAGTTGATTGTCAAACGCAGGTATTGGTCAGTTTATTTGCCAGAGGAATCTCAATAAGTCATTATGTTCAGGACACTAGTCAGAAGATATTGCTTCCGGAGATTGCCTTTTGGTTTATCTGTTCCAGCTGAAGATAGAAATACTCCTGGATGCAGAAATATTCCTGGATGCATATGAATTGCCGATGATATTTCAGTGATGGGCAAAACCAAAGAAGAGCATGGCCGAAATCCAAACTCACTGATGGCAGCAACTCATCATGATGGATTCTCAACAGCTAGAAATGCCAGGTGAATGTAGAAATGCCCAGCAAATGTCGGATAGATTAACTTTTTTGGCTCGATTGATTCAAGTTCCAGGATCCGTTCGGGTCTACGTCACATACAATCCCCAGGACAAACTCCCCAGGACAAAGATAACATGCAGAGATACCTCGGATTTTTCAAATTCTTCACGCCATACAAACCAAACTTTTCCAATGAAGCATCATCACGAATAGGGGTCTTAATTAGGGGCTGGTTTAGCACACTGGGCTAAATCGCTGGCTTTTAAAAAGCAGACCGAGGCAGGCCAGCAGCACGGTTCAATTCCCGTACCAACCTCCCTGAACAGGCGCCGGAATGTGGCGACTTAGGTGCTTTTCACAGTAACTTCATTGAAGCCTACGTGACAATAAGCGATTTTCATTTCATTTTCATTTCATTAATGATGTTCCATACTTATGGCAGAAAGTGCATCAACATACAAGAGACTACAATACTATGACCCAAGGAAGGAGACAGTCTTGAAGGTCAACGTATCTCAAAAAGTGTTAGGGTGGTGCATCATGCAAGATGGCAAACTAGTTAACATTTGGCTTCAAACGTCTATCACAAGCACAATGCAATTATTCAAATATAGATTGCGATACACTTGCTCTGGCATTTGATATCACAAGGTTCCACACATACCTATTTGGTAAATGATTCGCTGTGCAAACTGATGTTGTTGGCCGTACAGAGATGAACGAGGTATTTCACAGTGTGATTTTCAGAGCAACAGGTACTTGCACCTGAACTCAAACATACTCTTACAGTTACAAGAAGGGCAAATGGGTATAGAGCGAACAGGACACCGGACAAAGAAACTGTCATGGCCAGGGATCAATAAAGATACCGAGAAGGCAATGAGTATGTGCGAAGCATTTAAATGTCATCAACCACATTAACTCAAAGAACCTCTACACCATCATAAAATTCAATCGTATTCTTAGTCTAAAATTGCAACAGATTTTATTCACTATCCATGGTGATGACTTTCTCCTAGTCACTGATTACTTCTCCAAGTTTCCAACTATCTGACAACTGAAGGATGCCTCAAATGCATCAGTTGCATAAACAACGAATGCAATATTCAGTTTGTCTGGAACGCCTGAAGAAGCAGGTCGACCAACAGACCACAATACATTGGCAGACCTTTTTGGGACTTGTACGAAATGAGACACAAGACACGTGACAGCCTCGCCACACAACCCAGATCCAACGATCTTACCGAGCAATGGTTCACTCCATTAAGGCATTAATCATGAAGTACTGGGAAACAACATCTCTCAAGTTGCCATGTTATTCTTAAGAGCAACTGCTTTAGATACGAGCTTATAGTCAACAGCAGAAATCTTCTTTCAGAAGGCAAATTAGGAAAACCTTGCCACGCTATCACCTTTCCCAGTTCTCAGAAATACAGGAAAGTCTATTCGAAAAATGAGGGGAGAGAATGGCACATGGCCAGCATGCAGGTGAGGAACTGCCTCGTCTGCGTACAGGACAGAAGGTTTTGATCATGCATCCTTCTCAGGGAAACTTGTCACTCATAAATATCCTAAGTGTGCAGTCAGCCTAGATAGCTCAGGGAATTGTACAACTGTGCAACACCCAGCACTCCAATTGCATATAAAACACATTCAAAGACAATTATGTGAAACTGTGGAAAACCACCAAGATGACCAATCAGCACTCCAATAATACATGGAAACATACATAGAAAATAGAAGCAGAAGGTGGGCATTCGCCCTCACACACAGGATGCCAACACACTGACAAGTGAAGACCCCTTCTGGGTCTCGGGAAGGAAATGTTATCACAAGATCCAGGAAGATTAGCAGCTACCCTTATATTATTCAGACTCTTGGACTCTCAATTCTTAAACTCTCTTCCGTGTAAATAGTTTTAGGAAACACTCTACTGTGCATGTATTTTCATTCAATATATGTAATGTTTTCTTGAGAACCAAAACAGGGGTGTTGTTCTATCACTTTAAGAAATAAGGACTGCTGGAAGGGATCAAGGCAAAGTGGGACGAAGAATTGGAGAGGGTATAGAGGAGTTCTGGTGTGTGGTGCTCCGGAGGGAACACCTCCACCTTGTGTGCAAGGTTGGGGACCACGTGCGTATGTTTTGGTCCTGTCCAAAGCTGGAGGATTACTGGAAGGAGGTTTTTAGGGTAATCTCTAAAGTGGTGCACATGAAACTAGACCCGGGCCCTCGGGAGGCCATATTCGGGGGGGTCGGATCAGCCGGGGTTGGAAACGGGCATGGAGGCAGATGTTGCAGCCTTCGCCTCGTTGATCGCCCAAAGGCGGATCCTGTTAGGGTGGAGATCAACAGCTCCACCCTGTGCCCTGGAGTGGTGGGTGGGTTGGGGGGGCCTGCTGGAATTCTTGACTCTTGTGATGGCGACTATGGGTGATTCCTGATTCCTTTTTGTTATTTGTTTATTTTTTTTTTATATAATTTTTATTGGAATTTTTTACAGAAAATATAAAACATAACGACAAACAATGAAATGCAACAAAATAACCCATAATAACTGTGACACCCCCAGACCGTATCGGCGCATGTATCACATCCCCCCACCCCCCCAACCCTAATGAACAACAAAAGAACTTAAAAAATATTAAAATTAAATAAACAAACATAGTCATTGTCGGCCCCCCCCCTTTTCCCTCCCCGGGTTGCTGCTGCTGCTGTCCCCGTATGTTAACATGCGGGCTAATGTTTGGCATTTGCTGGGAGAATCGGATCATTGTTATTGATATGGGGATTGACATTACATTTGTTACTGATTATTGTTTATTGTTGGGTGTAAATTTGAGAGAAAATGTGAAAAAAGAGAATAAAAATACATTTTTAAAAAATAAATAAGGAAATTCGCAAATAAACGAACACCATGCTGTCAGGCCTACTGAGCAGCATGTGACGAACAGCTACGGGTGTGTGCGTATGTTTGTGTGCGCGCTTGTGCCATCCGATACTGTATTTTCAAATAAACCAAATCTATGTGTGGTTTACAAGACCTAGTGTGAGATTTTTTTTTTTTTTTATATAAATTTAGAGTACCCAATACATTTTTTTTCCAATTAAGGGGCAATTTAGTGTGTTCAATCCACCTACCCTGCACATCTTTGGGTTGTGGGGGCGAAACCCACGCAAACACGGGGAGAATGTGCAAACTCCACACGGACAGTGACCCAGAGCCGGGATTGAACCTGGGACCTCGACGCTGTGAGGCTGCAGGGCTAACCCACTGCGCCACCGTGCTGCCCCCCTAGTGTGAGATTGAGGAGTTTGTGCAATGCAGACATAGAAACACAACAGTCACCACTCAGTCACCAATGGGAAGAGCTCAAGAATGTCAAGTTAATTCACCATCTCAAAGTGCAAGAATGCCGCTCACTCTTAAGAATTTTCCTTTGGGCAGCACGGTGGCGCAGTGGGTTAGCCCTGCAGCCTCACGGCGCCGAGGTCCCAGGTTCGATCCCGGCTCTGGGTCACTGTTCGTGTAGAGTTTGCACATTCTCCCCGTGTTTGCGTGGGTTTCACCCCCACAACCCAAAGATGTGCAGGGTAGGTGGATCGGCCATGCTAAATTGCCCCTATAAATTTATATATTTTTTTAAATTTCTTTTGTAGTCAGTAAATGACATCCTCCTGAGGTCCCCACAATCACAAATGCCAGATTTCAGCCAGCCAATTAGACTCACTCCACATAGAATCAAAGCTACAACACAGAAGGAGGCCATTCAGCCCATCTTGACCATGATGTGAAGTGCCGGCATTGGACTGAGGTGAACACAGTAAGAAGTCTTACAACACCACCCGAGGAAGGAGCAATGCTCCGAAAGCTAGTGATTTGAAACAAACTCGTTGGACTTTAACCTGGTGCTGTAAGACTTCTTACCATCTTGACCATGCCAGACCTAGGACACCCAGATGCCCTTTCTACTCCCACATTCCTGCATCCGATCCAATGCCCTGTAGCTTAGAGCACTTAAGGTGCAGATCCAGGTACATTTCAAAAGACTTTAGGGTCTCTGCCTCCACCACCAACTCAGGCAGCGAATTCCAGACTCCCACTACCTACTGTGTAAAAGGGTTTTTCCTCATGTCCCCTGGTTCTGGAATTCTCCATCAGGGGAAACAATTGTATCCTGTACACCCTATATCTTCCCCTCATAATTTTGTACACTAATATATTTGACAGTAACTTCATTGCACTGTTAATGTAAGCCGACTTGTGACAATAAAGATTATTATGATATTCAGTGGTTGAGCTCATTGGATTCAGCAAAGGCTGTTCGTGGAGGCCGGTACAGGAATTGAACCCAAGCTGCTGGCATTGTTCTGCATTACAAGCCAGCTAATTAGCCCACTGTGCTAAACCAACCATGTACTCCAGGACTAGCTTTGCTTATATTCCAGGACAACTGCAACCCTGGTGCCTACGGGATTAAGTGGGAAAATTGCCCAGTTATATCCTGCCTTATAACTTAAAACAAAAGCAGAAAATACTGGACAATAAACAGGTCTCACAGCATCACAGTGGGCTAAACAGCTGGCCTGTAATGCAGAACAAGGCCAGTAACGCGGGTTCAATTCCCATACCGGCCTCCTCGAACAGGCGCCAGAATGTGGCGACTAGGGCCTTTTCACCCTAGTCGCCACATTCCGGTAACTTCATTGAAGCCTACTTGTAACAATAAGCGATTATTATTATTATCTGTGGAGAGAGAAGGGAGCTAACATTTTGAGTCTGGATGACTCTTTGTCAAAGCCAAAGAGAACTGGAAATAGGGTCAGATTTATACTGATGTGGGGTGGGGGCATGGATGGTGGATAGGGGACCAGCCATAGGTGGAGATAGACAAAGATGTTGTGGACAGAAAGACAAAAGGAATGTAAATGAAGTGATTATGGCTACGAACGTGCTGATAGTGGCACATAAAGATTAAAATGTGTGAATGGCAGAACTAATTTGAGAAGTGTGTCAATGGGCAACTCGGAACAGGGAACAGATGGCCCAAGTGGGGGTCTAATGCAATGGTCTCCAGTTGGCTGATGAGTGTAGCTTCAACAACATTCAAAATGCTCAATACCATCCATGTCAAAGCTGCCTGCTTAACTGGCACCCCGTCCACTACCTTAAACCTCTTCCACAACAGGGCATACTGACTGCAGTGCATCGACAAGATGCACTTCAGTAACGCCCCAAGGTACCTTTGACAGCACCTTACAAACCTGCAATTTTTACTACCTAGAAGAATGAGGGCCTTAGGTGCAGCACGGTCCCGCAGTGGCAGCACTGCTGCCTCATGGCACAGAGGTTCCAGGTTCAATCCCAGCTCTAGGTCACTGTCCGCGTAGAGTTTGCACATTCTCCCTGTGGTTGCGTGGTTTTCGCCCCCACAACCCAAAGAGGTGCAGGGTAGGTGGATTGGCCACGCTAAATTGCCCGTTAATTGGATAAAATGAATTGGGTGCTCTAAATTTATTTACAGTAAGAAGTCTTACAACACCAGGTTAAAGTCCAACAGGTTTGAAACAAACTTGTTGGACTTTAACCGGGTGTTGTAAGACTTCTTACTGTGCTTACCCCAGTCCAACGCCGGCATCTCCACATCATAAATTTATTTTAAAAGAGAATGAAGGCATTAGGGGCATGGGAACTCCATCAACTGCAAGTTCTCCGCCAAGTGACACATCATCTCAGCTTGGAACTGTAGCACTATTCTGTCATCATCACTAGGTCAAAATCTTGAACTCTCTACCTAACAGCATGTGGGTGTGTCCACACCACGCCTACTGCAGCAGTTCAAGAGGGCTGCTCATCACCATCTCCTCAAAGGTATAAAGGGATGGGCAATAATTGCTGGCCTTGTCGGCAATGCCCACATTCTACGAATGAATAAAAAATTAATAATGTCAAGAACAATTCACATCCTCTGTTCAGTTCGTTTATAAAAGACAGTAAGTGCAGATTTGCTAGAGACCTGAGAAAGAGCACAATTATTTCAAATATATAATACTCTCTTCTTGGGGAGGTGCAGATGTGGAATAAAGATATTTTCCACTTAAACGTACTCCCTCACAAGCATACAAGAATTAGGGGAAAGAGGTCGTGTAATCCCTCGAGCCAGCTCCACCATTCAATAAGGTTATGGCTCATCTGATTGTGACCTCAACTCCACCCACCTGATTGCCCCCCGATGACCCTCGACTCAGCCTCGAATATATTCAATGACACGCGCCTCCACAAGATTTCCACGAATGATTCACTGAGAAAACAAATTCTAATCTCAGTCTTTAATGGAAGATCCCTAATTTTTAAACTGCGTCCTTCATAAAAAGTTGAAAAATGTCGC
The DNA here is from genome assembly GCF_902713615.1 of Scyliorhinus canicula. NCBI lineage: Eukaryota > Metazoa > Chordata > Chondrichthyes > Carcharhiniformes > Scyliorhinidae > Scyliorhinus > Scyliorhinus canicula. The sequence continues at coordinate 287,142,689 of NC_052146.1, read as the reverse complement.
TCTTCCAAGTTCCAAAAGCATCATGTGGAAAAGGGTAATTTTGGGTCTCATTGATAGGCACCCAGTCAGTTGCCTGCTATTAAGAGCTCGGATGAAAATAAACATTCCTGCAGCTCCTGAATGCTGGCCCCAGTACTGTAGTACACTTTAAATGGTTGGGAAACTATCCAAACAGCATCATGCTTCAAAAGTGCATTTCAACAGCAGTCATTTTAAAAACAGCAGCAATACACAAGAACTAATTTTAAAACGGAGTTAGAGCAGCAACAATAGTAGAGTTCTTGGGACAAGATATTTGGCAATTCTCCCTACCCAAAATTTTCTCCCGACTCTTCGCTGGTGAAGTACAATTCTGTTCTAGGAGTTTACAGCTCCATCTTTCTGATGATTAATTCATGGTCAATCCTCACATGTTGGCTTGGACAAATACCAGGTTATTCCATCACTGAAGACTTTCTCGCTGAAACAGTTCCATCCGCACATGAAAATGTACAGCAGGTGAGTAGTGACAATCACCCACATCTTTCGCCAACAGGTGTTGCAGCAGTCCAGAAGGGGCAACCTTTTCCAAAAGATGTTTGGAGAGGTGGATGGAGCGGGTAGAGTTTAAGTGAAATTATGTTCAGAATATGAATTTCAATAGTTTTCTTTGAAAATTCGTGTAACATTAGCACAATTCAAGAAGCTTCCAGTCGTGTCATGTCAGACACTTTCCCACCCCACACAAAATCGTTTATTGAGCAGCAGGTAAGAAAGCATAACTGCCCAGGTAAAATACTGGGCTAATTCAAGATTTCTACATGGATACCACCATGATTAATGGTATGTGCTGAACTAAGTCGGCTAAACACAACGGCTAAAAAGAAAGCATTATACTGATTTTCTGCTGAGCCTTTAGTGCTGTCAAAATAAGGCAGTGAAGAATTCTAATCAATGTCATCACTTCTTGCTCACTGATAATAGCGCATACATAATCAGACAACATCACAGCCAAGGTTGTCACTTGAGGTACAGGTCAAGCTCCCAATAAACTATAAGTTCTCAAACTGAATGCACCTGGTAGTCAGTGGACAAGCTAACCACAAACCCAAAAGGATAATAGTGTAGCATCATCCAAAATACTTTGTCTTTATTAACCTGCTCTAGGAATAAATCAAGTCTGGGATAAACAAAGTCTAAGTTTAGCTCAAAATTGCCACAAATCTGATCATATTGCAAAAAATACACAAAAATGTATATCAGAATTGGACTTTAAAGCATAGTTATTTCATGCACCTGACATTACTTTATCAACAGGTTTTTCCAAATTCACCACAGTTTTTTCAAATTGGCATGCCATTTTGATTTCACTTCTCGTTTAATTCATTTCTCATTTTGCCTGCCTAACCCTTCTCCAATCCACCATAACACAGGGAATATGAAAGAAAAGGCTTCTGTATTTTAGCTCTGATCCAGAAAAATAAAAATTCAATTAGTGGTCCATTCGGTTTCAAACTCCGGGTCAGACCAAACAAGCACGAGCTCTGCTCTTAACCTCCAAGTCAAACATCACAGCTGCCAAACTCAAATACATTCAGATTAAAAAGTCAACTGTCAATGTTCTTTAACTTAAGAGAAAAATATAGACAATGGTTCAGAAGCTGTTAAAGTACAATCAATTTAATCAAACTTTTCCCGCAGCTAAACAATTCACAAACAAAGATATTGGCAATAAATAGCTCTATCAACATACATGAAAAGTGCAGGCTTACTTTTCAGGTATAGCCAACCAATCACCACAAACATTTCACAAATCGTGAAATAGTAGTGAAATAGTAGTGAAATAGTGAACAGTCTGGAGTGCATCTCCAGCATTTTGTGGTTTCACTTTGTGTTGGTTTTCGTTTCCTTTTTTGTGCCAAATTTCTTGCTGTATCTATAACCTCACATTTTCAAGCACATTGCATTATGCCTTGACTATTTATTTGGAACAAACTAAAACTTACAACAGCAAGACACCTATCACCACAAGATTATGAATTATTCAGTCACATAACATAACTACCTTCATTATTTCCTAATAAATAGTTTATAGGTTACTCACAACCACATGACAAGAACTATTTGAAATCATGCTCTATGTTTTGGATCACAAATACAATGCAAAAGGTCCCATCCTTCCCACGCCTCCCGCCAATGGGGATCCAAGACAGAATAGTCTCTAGGGGGGAAGGAGGGGAGGGTAGAGTCTCCGATATTTATACGGTGCTCATGAGGAGGGTGAAGGGTCCCAGACGGAGGAACTAAAACTCAAATGGGAGGAGGAGCTAGGCGGGGAAATGGAGGACAGGCTCTGGGCAGAAGCCCCGAGTAGGGTAAATTCGACCGCAACATGCGCCAGGCTCGGCTTGATTCAGTTTAAGGTCGGTCACCGGGCCCACATGACTGTGGCTCGGATGAGCAAATTCTTTGTGGTAGAGGACAAATGCGCTAGGTGCGCAGGAGGACCAGCGAACCACGTACACATGTTTTGGGCATGTCCGATGCTTAGGGGGTACTGGGAGGGATTTGCGGGGATCATGTCCCAGGTGCTAAAAACAAGGGTGGCGATGGGTCCAGGGGTGGCAATTTTTGAGGTTTCGGAGGACCCGGGAGTCCAGGGTGAGAAAGAGGCTGATGTTTTGGCCTTTGCTTCCCTGATAGCCCGGCGACGAATATTCTGGCATGGAGGGACTCAAAGCCCCCGAAGACTGAGCTGTGGCTTTCGGACATGTCGAGTTTTCTGGGTATGGAAAAAATTAAGTTCGCCTTGAGGGGATCTGTACAGGGGTTCGCCCGAAGGTGGCAACCATTCATTGACTTCTTTGCGGGAGAGTGAGCATCAGCAGGGGGGGGGGTTTAAGAGTAGAGTAGGAGGGATAAATTGGCGGATAGTGCCGATGGGAGAGGAGCAGGCATGTGCAGTATGGTACGATTGAAGTATTGAATGTACATGGATGTTTGCACATTTTTGCCTTTTTTGCTTTCTTTTCGTTGATGTCTGTAACTGTTTACAATGCTGAAAAACTACCTCAATAAAATTGTTTGTTAAAAAAAACAAACAATACAAAGAGGAGGGGTGGCACAGTGGTTAGCACTGCTGCCTCACGGAGCCAAGGTCCCAGGTTCAATCCCGGTCCTGGGTCACTGTCCGTATGGAGTTTACACATTCGCCCAGTGTCTGCGTGGATCTCCCCCTCCCCCCCTCCAACCCAAAGATGTGCAAGGATACGTGGATTGGCCACACTAAATTGCCCCTTAATTGGAAAAAATGAATTGGGTACTCTAAATTAATATTTTTAAAAACAATGCAAAGAGGAGTGAAGATAAGTTTCGGCTGAATAATAGTTGGGTTGAAAAGATCACCTTGATCTTAAAAGAAACTAACTGTGGCAATGAACTGACCGACTGAGACAAGGTGAGGGCAGAAAACCTCAGTTCAAAGTAACAAGATGGGGAAAGAAATGTATAACTGCATTTTAGCACACAAATGTAAGATGGTATTTCACCAATGTTTATGAACACTTTTTTTGAAGCCGAAGTAAGTAGGATCAGCTAAGCATTGTAATGGATTTGCATCTAAAAGGTTTTTCAAACTAAGAATACAGTTATATAATTTTGTTGTAACTATATCTTTATACTGCACTATCCTACAAGTAATGTCAGTCAGTAAAGTCACCATTGTCCAAAAGCTGCTTTGCCCTTTGAGGGGGAGAGCTAACTGGTGGTGACTAACCTGAGGATCACCACACCTCAGGCGCGGGACAAGGTTGAAAAGGCGGGGCCTTCATGAATAATTTCAGCTAGTACAGGAATTGAATCCGCACTGTTGGCCTCGCTCTGCATCACAAACCAGCTGCCCAGCCAACAGAGCCAAACCAGCCCCACAACAGTCTGCATCGCAACAATTTTTAAGTCTCCACAACTGATCTAACAATTAACCACAGACTGCTCCGAAAAACAGTTCTACCTTTATAAATACTGAGTTGACTTGGATAATGAAAAGTAACCTAAATCAAACATGGTCTATTATTCTCAATTAAATGAATCAACCCTCCTGAAGATGTGATGACCTGCTTTTAATTTGATGCGATTCTGTTTGAAAACACCAGAACTATTACCATCTAATGTTACATTTCATTTAGTACAGCTGTGCTGAATTTAAAGAGTAAGTCAGTGTATCTGAGCAATTCATCGCCTTTGCAGCCCTTTGAGATGTGACTAAATTATATAAAGTTTACTTTACAGTAATTTATAGCTTACAATTAATTTAGACATTTTTTGAACTTTGCATTTGTCTATCAGGCTTTTCATAAACCATTAAATTACAGGACAGCACAGAAACAGACCATTCGACCCAACCAGTTCAAGTCGACGTCCATGTTCCACTCGAACCTCCTCCCATTTATCCTCATCTAAAACTTCATCATTATCGTAATCCTGTTTCCTTCTCCCCCATATGCTTACCCAGCTTCCCCTTAAAAGCATCTATATTAAAGCTTCACAGCAATATGAGTTCACACACACTCCTCTCTTTGGGTATAGAAGTTTCTTACAAATTCCTTATTGGATTTATTGGTGATTATCTTATACTCATGATCTCTATTTACGCTCTTCCCCACAACAAAAAAATTATATAGAAACCATGTTGAAACAAACTACAAAAGGGATATTTTAAATATGAAAGCTGATTTTCAAATTCTCAATTTAAGACTGTCTTCAGATTGTCTTTCAGTAAGGTTTCTAACTACCAGAGGTCATTCAATTCATTAAAATTATGTACATTAGTTCAAAGTGCATCCCTAAAATTTAGTAGCTCTAGAAATGGTATACCAAATACTGAACAAAACAATATGCTCCAATTAGCTTGTGTCGAATTTCATAAATCACAGAAAGCAAAATAGATTTTCAGGATAGCAAAAGTTGAATTGAAATCCATGACTGAACATGACACTACCTATAAAGTATTACTACATCAAGGAACCAGAACAGCAATCTTATTGTGACACATTTTATTCAGTGAACAATATAATTCTGGCATAAATAGAAACCACAGGCTCCCCGAACAGACAAATGTCATCCTTATTTGTTAACTTTCCCCTCCTTGTCTGATCTGGTGACAATTATGCAGATACCTATTAAAGCTGGTCCACTTTTAGATCAGGTCAATGTTTACTATCATAGATTGATATAATTTACAGCGCAGGGGGCCATTCGGCCCATCGAGTCTGCACTGGCCCTTGGGACAAAGCACCCTACCCAAGCCCACACCTCCACCCTATTCCCGTAACCCCACCTACTAGTTAACAAAAGACAGTAAAATTAAAACATACGGCTGCATTTACAGACACAAATGCAGAGTATAAATGACAAATATTAGTTATATTCTACCTGCATAAAATAGGCAAAGTTATGGATATATATATATGTAATTTATTAATACAGTGCATGTATGTATAAGTTATGTGCAATGCACATTATCACAATGGATGTGTAAATATTTTAAATGCACACTGGCAATCGCGTACATATATCAGCACATTTCACATTCAGGATGCTTATGCTAATTATGTCCACATTTGTAAACGTGTACGGATTTATACATGCAGCACATTTTCTGACAGATGTCCTAATACATTGTTTCCCAGACAGGGCACTATGACAAGAGAAAACACGCTATTTTTGGGCCATTTTAAACAGCAAGAATGGAGGAGGCAGAGAAATAGAAAGAGAAAGGCAGAGGGAGGCGAACGGAGCGGTTCCGGGTGTGAGAGGAGGAAAACCGAGCCGACATGTGAAGGCTGATAGGGGAAGAGGGTGAAAATAAGGGGCGCGGTGGGTCCGTGTGGCTTCACATCTCGCCTCCCAAACCTCCCCACACTATCCCCAGTCTCCTCCGCCGGAGCAGCCTCTGGCCAAAGCTGCGAACAGGCCGGTTTCCGGCCCATCCTGCTTCAAATTGGCCGGTGAACGAGTTCAATCTTCCCACGCCGCGCCCGGCCTCTTCAGTGAGGCGAAGGGCCCCACCTCCTCCTCCTCCCTCCACCCTTCTCCCAACCCGGCCTCCAGTCAACTGCCAGGCCGGGGATTCTGAGCGGCCTTTCCACTCCTCCCACCGCCCGCTCGGTGATCACTCGGTGGGCCGCCCGAGGCCGCGGTGAGCCGGCTCCCCTCCACCCAATCCCGGCCCGGCCCGGCCCGGCCCGGCCCTCACTGACTCACCGTTTAACCGGGACACCTGCAGCACGGTGCCCGAGGTGCCGTCGATGACTTTGACGGTGGAGCGGTTGGTGACGGCCAGGATGGCGTTAAGGGACGGGTGGTAGGCCAGGCTGCGCAGGCCTTCCTCGCAGCTCAGGCAGCCGTCGCGGGTGAGGAGCCAGTCGGACTCGGCCCCGGCCCCTGCCGCCGCCGCCATATTGGAAGCAGCTGTGAGACAGGAAGGAGCCGCCGCTGCCGCCGCCGCCGCCAACTTTCACCCCGGAGCCGCTCGTCACAAGGAGCCTGGCAACCGCACAGGAAGCGATAGCCCAACGTCACCCGGGGAGGAGGCTCTTCGCAGGACAGCCTTAATGAACCGGGGGGTGGAGGGAGGGTTGGCAGGTAATAGTGGAGGGGGGGGGGGTGTGAGAGTAAGGACTAAGGGAGGGGAAAGGAAAAGAGGACGGGGGGGGGAGGAGATCGGTGGTGATGGGGGAGGTGGGGTGATCTGGGGGGGAGGGGTGATGGTTGGGGGAGGGTTGGGGGAGGGGTGACGGGTTGGGGGTGATGGGTGGGGTTGGGGAGGGGTGACAGGTAGGGTTAGGGGGTGAGGTGGGATTAGGGGAGGGGTGACAGGTAGGGTTAGGGGGTGAGGTGGGGTTAGCGGAGGGGTGACAGGTGGGGGAGTGGTGACAGGTGGGGTTAGGGGAGGGGTGACAGGTGGGGGAGGGGTGACAGGTGGGGTTAGGGGAGGGGTGACAGGTGGGGTTAGGGGAGGGGTGACGGGGGGAGGGGTGACGGGACGGGTGGGGGGGAGGGAGGGGTGACGGGTGGGGGGGAGGGAGGGGTGACGGGTGGGGGGGAGGGAGGGGTGACGGGTGGGGGGGAGGGAGGGGTGACGGGTGGGGGGGAGGGAGGGGTGACGGGTGGGAGGGAGGGAGGGGTGACGGGTGGGGGGGGAGGGAGGGGTGACGGGGGGGGGGGAGGGAGGGAGGGGTGACGGGTGGGGGGGAGGGAGGGGTGACGGGTGGGGGAGGAGGGATGACGGGTGGGGGGGAGGGAGGGGTGACGGTGGGGGGGAGGGAGGGGTGACGGGTGGGAGGGAGGGAGGGGTGACGGGTGGGGGGGGGAGGGAGGGGTGACGGGTGGGGGGAGGGAGGAGTGACGGGTGGGGGGGAGGGAGGGGGTGACGGGTGGGGGGGGAGGGAGGGGTGACGGGTGGGGGGGGAGGGAGGGGTGACGGGTGGGAGGGAGGGAGGGGGTGACGGGTGGGAGGGAGGGGTGACGGGTGGGAGGGAGGGGTGACGGGTGGGAGGGAGGGAGGGGTGACGGGTGGGGGGGAGGGAGGGGGTGACGGGTGGGGGGGAGGGAGGGGTGACGGGTGGGGGGGAGGGAGGGTGACGGGTGGGGGGGAGGGAGGGGTGACGGGTGGGGGGGAGGGAGGGGTGACGGGTGGGGGGGAGGGAGGGGTGACGGGTGGGGGGGGAGGGAGGGGGACGGGTGGGGAGGAGGGAGGGGTGACGGGTGGGGGGGAGGGAGGGGTGACGGGTGGGGGGGAGGGAGGGGTGACGGGTGGGGGGGAGGGAGGGGTGACGGGTGTGGGGGAGGGAGGGGTGACGGGTGGGAGGGAGGGAGGGGTGACGGGAGGGAGGGGTGACGGGGGGGAGGGAGGGTGACGGGTGGGGGGGAGGGAGGGGTGACGGGGGGGGGGGAGGGGTGACGGGGGGGGGGGGAGGGAGGGGTGACGGGTGGGGGGGGGAGGGAGGGGTGACGGGTGGGGGGGGAGGGAGGGGTGACGGGTGGGAGGGAGGGAGGGGTGACGGGTGGGAGGGAGGGAGGGGTGACGGGTGGGGGGGAGGGAGGGTGACGGGTGGGGGGGAGGGAGGGGTGACGGGTGGGGGGGAGGGAGGGTGACGGGTGGGGGGGAGGGAGGGTGACGGGTGGGGGGGAGGGAGGGGTGACGGGTGGGGGGGAGGGAGGGAGGGGTGACGGGGGGGAGGGAGGGAGGGGTGACGGGGGGGAGGGAGGGAGGGGTGACGGGGGGGGGGGAGGGAGGGGTGACGGGGGGGAGGGAGGGAGGGGTGACGGGTGGGGGGGAGGGAGGGAGGGGTGACGGGTGGGGGGGAGGGAGGGTGACGGGTGGGAGGGAGGGGTGACGGGTGGGAGGGAGGGGTGACGGGTGGGGGGAGGGAGGGGTGACGGTGGGAGGGGTGACGGGTGTGGGGGAGGGGTGATGGGTGGAGGGGAGGGGTGACAGAGGGGAGGGGTGACGGGTGGAGGGGAGGGGTGACGGGTGGGGAGGGAGGGGTGACGAGGGGAGGGCTGACGGGTGGGGGGGAGGGGTGAGGTGATGGGACGGAAGAATGGGGTGAGGAATGATGTAGGGGTGGGGTGATGGAGGGAGTGGGGGCGAGGGGGAGAGAGTGGAGTGATGGTGGGGGGTGGGGTGATGGTGGGGTTGGGGGATAGAGGAGGGGGTGGGCGGGAATCGAGAATAGGGTGGGGGGAATAGAGGAGAGGTTGGGCAGGAAAAGAGGAGGGGTTGGGCAGGAAAAGGGGGTGGGCGGGAATAGAGGTGGGGTTGGGTGGGAATAGAGGATAGGGTGGGGGGAATAGAGGATGGGGTTGGGTGGGAATAGAGGAGGGGTTGGGCGGGAATAGAGGAGGGGTTGGGCGGGATTAGAGGAGGGGGTGGGCGGGAATAGAGGAGGGGGTGGGCGGGAATAGTGGAGGGGTTGGGGGAAAATAGAGGAGGGATAGGTGTGGGAATAGAGGATGGGGAAGGGGTGTTGAGAGACGGGGTGGGAATGGGGAACTGGGGGGGGGGTGGTTGGGGAAGTGGGGGGGTTTCTATAAGTGGAAGGTGAGGTGGAGGACGGGGAGGGTGGGATGGGAAACGGGGGTGGTTGGGTGTCGGGAATTGGAGATGGGGAAGTGCAGGGGAGAGGGTGGTGGACGAGGAGGGGGTACGGGGAAGGGGTGGGGACGAGGCAGCGGGAGGAGAAGGGTGGGAATGAGGGAGCGGAGGGGTGCGGATGAGGGATGGAGAGGGGGTGGGGGACAGGGCTGGGAGGGAGGAGGACAAGGGAGGTGTGGCGAGGAGGGTAAGTAGAGGGGTGGGAACCGGGTGGGTATGAGATATAGTATGGGGAGGAACAAGGGAGGGAGGGGGACGATGGAGAGGTACGGATATAAAGTGAAGAGGAAGAATACAGGGAAACAGTTACCAAAATATGGAGAAAAAAAGTATTTCCATACACAGTAATCATATTGAAATACAATATATTGAACTCATTAGATGATAAGATGGTTTATGATAAAACCTAAACAGGAGTTTAAAAAATCTTTTTATTCCATTCTTCCAATTTTATACATGACAATTACAACTCACAACTTTTAAAGTGCTTTAATTAACCATTTTTTTAATATAAATTTTAGAGTACCCAATTCAATTTTCCAATTATGGGCAATTTAGCGTGGCCAATCCACGTACCCCGCACATCTTTGGGTTGTGGGTACAAAACCCACGCAAACACAGGAAGAATGTGCAAACTCCAGACGGACAGTGACCCAGAGCCAGGATCGAACCTGGGACCTCAACGCCGTGAGGCCGCCGTGCTAACCCACTGTGCCACCGTGCTGCCCTTAATTAAGCATTTTTAAGTTTTACATGACAAAGACAATTGTGTATAAATTTAGAGTACCCAATTATTTTTTCCAATTAAGGGGCAATTTAGCATGGCCAATCCGCCTATCCTGCGCATCTTTGGGTTGTGGGGGTGAAACCCACACAGACACGGGGAGAACTTGCAAACTCCACAAGGACAGTGACCCAGAGCCGGTCAAACCCAGGTCCTCAGCGTCGTAGGCAGCAATGCTAACCACTTTGCCACCGTGCTGCCCTAGACAAAGACAATTGTGAACATACATTGAAAAATAACGAGTGAAATAATATAAGGGCCGGTGCAGACTTGATGGGCCGAATGGCCTCCTGTTCTGTAAATGTTATGAAAACGGCAAACATCAGACCTATTAGTCTGCCATCAATAGTTGAGAAAGTATCAGAATCTATTATAATGGCATCACGGTAGCATGGTGGTTAGCACAGTTGCTACACAGGTCCAGGGTCCCAGGTTCAATTCCCACTTGGATCACTGTCTGTGTGGATTCTGCACGTTCTCCCCATGTGTGCGTGGGTTTCTTTCAGCTGCTCCGGTTTCCTCCCACAGTCCAAAGATGTGTAGGTTAGGTGGATTGGACTTGCGAAATTATCCTTAGTGTCCAAAAAGGTTGGGTAGGGTTATAGGGATAGGGTGGATGTGTTGGCTTGGGTAGGGTACCCTTTCCAAGGGCTGGTACAGACTCGATGGGCTGAATGGCCTCCTTCTGCATTGTAGATTAAAGGATGTGATAACTGGACACATTGAAAATAATGTTCTGATTAGGCAGTCAACGTTGGATTTATGAAAGGAAAAGCATGTTTGACAAACCTGTTGGAGTTCTTTGAGGATGTTACCAGCAGTATTGATGAAGGGAATCAACAGATGTGGTGTATTGGATTTTCTGAAGAAGTCTCACACAAGTTAGCAAACAAAATTGGAGCACATGGTATGGGAGTAATATTCTGGCCTGGATTGAGGATTGGTTAACGGACAGAAAACAGAGTAAGAATAAATGGGTTATTCTCATGATTTGCAGGCTGTGACTAATGATGTACCACAAGGATCAGTACTTGGGGACCCAGCTGTTCACAATCTACATCAATGATTTGAATGCGGGGACCAAATGTAATTTTTCCAGGTCTTGCAGATGACACAAAACTACATGGAAATATGAGTTGTGAGGAGGACGCAAAGAGGCTGCAAGGGGATTTGGGCAGGTTTAATGAGTGGGAAAGAACATGGCAGATGGAACATAATGTGGATAAGTGTTAGGTCATGCACTTTGGTTGAAGGAATGGAGGTGTAAAGTATTTTTTAAATAGTGAGACATTGCTGTCCATAGATAGCCGGATGCCGTTGTTCAGAAATGACTGAGAGCTCACATACAGGTGCAGTAAACAATTAGAAAGCCGAATGGTATGTTTCCATTATTGAAAGAGGATTTGAGAGCAGGAATAAGATTTTTTGCTTCAATTGTATAGATCCTTGGTTATATACAATATCTGGAGTATTGTGTGCAGTTTGTGGTCCGCTTACCTAAGGAAGGACATACTTGCTTTAAGGACAGGAGGTGTTTTAATTTAAAGCAGCTGTGATTTCCCCCCTCACCACCCATCCATAAACAGAAAGGTGCTTTTGATTTATGATTTCCCCCTTTAAAAGTGGATGTTTATTTTCCCCAATTCTTCAGTTTTGGAGTGAACCAATCCTCTACTGATAACCCCACAGCAAACTCAAGATAGCGTTGACTTCCAGTGGAATAATGTAGGGAGAATATATGCACAAAGTGGCTCCTGCTGGAGAACTGGACTTTTTGCCCTTTATCGTGGCAGCCAGGTTGTTTATGCCTGGGCAACTTATGTTAGTTATTGGGGTGGAGTACCCTCTTTACTGAAATAGCCAGAAAGATCAAAGACAAGAAAGCTTCAAAGAGAAACTCATTGACGGAGTCTGAAGTTTCTCGGGGCTCAACGGCAAGTAAAATGGCGGATTCTCTCCAACCACTCCACTAACAGCCAAAGTCCTCACCAATATCTCGGCAAGAAAGTTTGAGAACCACCGACGAATCGTGTCAGAGGAGCTCAGAGGATCAATCAATGAGGCCTTGGCCCCTATTTGTGTGGCTCTCAGAAAAACTAACAAGACCGTCGAAGTCCAGGGAGTCAGGATCAAGGATATGTAGGTGGCTTTATTGGCCCACAGTGATCAGATTGCCGCTGGACACCGATCTGACTTCGATAGCTGTTAGAAACAACTTGCTGAAAACCAAGTTGAATAACCTGGAAGACAGGTCCAGGAGGCAGAACATCCAGATTGTAGGGTTGCCGGAGGGGTTTGAGGCTGTATCCCCACAGAACAATTCTTTAACTTGATATTTAAGGTGGTGGGTCCCTACATCCCTATCTGAATTGGACTAGAGCTCATCGCTCACTTTGGCCGAAGCCTCGATTTGTAGATCCACCATGTGCAGTGCTTGTGAGATTTCACAGTTACAAGGAGAAGGTTCTGCAATGGGCAAGGGAGCACCAGGATTTCAAATGGGAAGGCCACCCCATTAGGTGATATCAGGACATGGACGCGATGTTGGCGAAAAAATAGATGCATCCAACGGAATGAAGGCCACCCTGTAGAAAAGGGGAGTCAGGTCCAGTATGGTGTTTCCAGCTCATCTTAGAATAAAATTCAGGGGCAGCACTGTGGCGCAGTGGGTTAGCCCTGCTGCCTCACGGCGCTGAGGTTCCAGGTTCAATCCCAGCCCTGGGTCACTGTCCATGTGGAGTTTGCACATCCTCCCCGTGTTTGCGTGGGATTTGCCCCCACGTCCCAAAGATGTGCAGGGTTAGGTGGATTGGCCATGCTAAATTGCTCCTTAATTGGAAAAAATGAATTGGGCACTCTAAATTTATGAAAAAATAGAATAACATTCGAGAACAGAGACTATATTTCTGATATGTCGGGATGATGTGGACATTTTTTGTTAAAAGGCGTAAGTTGGGAACAGTGTAGTAAGAAGGTGCAGAGCTTTCGGATTGCACCGGCCCCCACATGTTGGAAGAGATATTGACGGCGGGAGGATTGGAAAAAGAGGTGGTGTCGACGATTTATGGGGTTATTCTGGGAGAAAATAAAGTATCACTGGATGGGATTAAGGCAAAGTGGGAGGAAGAGTTGGGAGAGGGCATGGAGGAGGGTTGTGTGAGGTGTTACGGAGGGTGAATGCGTCAATTTCATGCGCGAGGTTGGGACTAAAGGTGGTGTATAGGGCGCACCTCACCGAGGGTGAGGATGAGCCGACTCTTTGAAGGAGTGGAGGATGCATGCGAGCGCTGTGGGAGGAGCCCCGTACACCATGTATGTATGTTTTGGTCCTGTCCGCAACTGGAGAAGTATTGGATGAAGGTTTGCATGTCATCTTGGGGGTACTGTGTGTGAACTTGGAACCAGGGCCCCTAGAAGCCATTTTCAGGGTGTCGGACCAGCTAGGGCTGCAAACGGGTGTGGGGACAGATGTTTTAGCCATCGCCTTGCTGATTGCCCCGAGGCAGGTCCTGTTCGAGTGGAGGTCAGCTTCTCCGCCCTGTGTCGTGGCGTGGCGGGGGGACCTACTGGAATTTCTGACTCAAGAAGGTAAAGTTTGAGCTGAGGGGGCTCGTTTAGCTCACTTGGCTAAATCGCTGGCTTTTCAAGCAGGCCAGCAGCATGGTTCAATTCCCGTACCAGCCTCCCCGGACAGGCACCAGAATGTGGCGACTAGGGGCTTTTCACAGTAACTTCATTGAAGCCTACTCATGACAATAAGCGATTTTAATTTCATGAAGGAAGGGTTCTACAATTCATGGGCACTGTATTATGCACTTTCAAGAATTGGTTGCCATCCTGCAGAAGCTAAAGAAATTTGGCATGTCTGCATCGATTCTCACAAACTTCTACAGATGTGCGATAGAGAGCATTCTATCTGGCTGCATCACAGCCTAGTATGGCAACTGCTCAGTCCAAGATCGCAAGAAACCGAAAGACTGTGGTGAACTCAGCCCAAAGCATCACACAAACGTGCCACCTCCACATTGATTCTGTATTCACCTCTCGCTGCCTCAGGAAGGCAGACAGCAATATCAGAGACCCCTCCCACCCAGACATTGCCTTCTTCCAGACCCTTCCATCAGGCGGAAGGTACAGAAATCTGAAGACTCGCACATCCAGACATAGGAACAGCTTCTTCCCCACAGCTACAAGACTCCTCAACGGCTCCCCCCAGGACTGATCTGTTCCCTGTAAGAACACTATTCATGACGCCCTATGCTGCTCTTGCTCATGTATTTGCTTTGTTTGGCCCCTTGTTCCACACTGTAACCAATCACTGTTTTGTCGATGTACCATTTGTCGATGTTCCCTGTTGATTATTCTTGTGTCTTCTATGTACGTACTGTGTACGTTCCTCGGCCGCAGACAATACTTTTCACTGTACTTTGGTACATGTGACAATAAAATCAAATCGAAAAGTAGGAGAGGAAGTGGGTGTTGAGGTTATTGTTGTTCTTGAGTACATTGTTTACGGACTGATTGTTAATTCTCTTTCTTTTTTTACTTGGAATGTATGGTGATGTTTGGGTCTGTGTATTGAAGGGGATACTGTTTGGAGGATTGGTACTGTATTTGTTTTTATTTGTATTCTTTTGTTTATTTGATGAAAATGAGGAGAATAAGAAGATTTTTTAAGGAGTTTTTGTTTGGTTTTATTAAATGTCGGGTTTTTGTTTTGGGTTGGGGGGGTTTGCCTTCCTCTTGAGGCACAGTGCACATTGGTTAGCACTGCTGCCTCACAGCTCCAGGGTGCGAGGTTCAATATGGCCCCGGGTGACTGTGGAGTTTGTACTTTCTCCCCATGTCTGCATGGGTTTCCTCCGGGTGCTCCGGTTTCCTCCCACAGTCCAAAGATGTGTAGATTAGGTGGATTGGCCACGCTAAAGTGCCCCTTAGTGAGCAAAAGGTTAGGTCGGTTACAGGGATAGGATGGAGTCGAGGGCTGATGTAGGGTGCTCTTTCCACGGGTTGGTGCAGACGCGATGGGCTGTATGGCCTCCTGCACCGTAAATTCTATGATTGTTTGCTTTTGGGTGTGGTCACATTCAATGGCGAATGCGTTGTTTGGGGGGGGGTTAGTTTACTGATGGTGTCTGTTGGTCTTTCTTTGCCCAGTCTTTTGACTTCGTGGCCAACTTGGGTGGATCTTTTTGCTTCACCTTTTGAGCGGCCCTTGGTTAATCTCACGGTGGAAATGGCTGACTCCGGATTAAGGAGGTGGGAGACTTCCAAACCTCTTGGCCACCTGAAACGTAAAGGGCTTGAATGGCCCAGTGAAGAGGTCAAGTGCATTTGACCTCAAAATGGATGCTTTGTGCACCTGAACTATCAGGACTTCTCATTTTTTTCAGAGGTCCAGATATATTTCCCGGATTGATTTCTTTGTTTTCGATAAGGTTCTCCTCCCTCCGGTGGTGGTGGCTGAGTATTTAGCAATTGTTATTTCAGACCATGTTCTGCACTCGATTGCACTTGATTCTAGAGTCTGACCCCACCCAGCATCCACCCTGGAGGTTAGACAGACACTACACTCTTGGATGATGAGAAATTTTGTGAACGTATGTCCACAGCCATAGACGGTTATAATTTCACCTTCCTCTTTATGGGAGGCTCTCAAGATGGTCCTCCGGTCGAGGAGGGGGGTGGGGAGGGAGTGGGTCCTCCAGGAGGGCGGGGGGAGAAAGTTGGTCCTCGGGGGAGGGCGGGGGGGAGAGTTGGTCCTCCGGGGGAGGGCGGGGGGGGAGAGTTGGTCCTCCGCGGGCAGAGGGGAGAATTGAGAGTTGGTCCTCCTGGGGAGGGGGGGGATGAGTTGGTCCTCAGGGGGCAGGGGGGAGAGTTGGTCCTCCGGGGGGGAGAGAGTTGGTCCTCCGGTTGGGGGGGGAGAGAGTTGGTCCTCCGGGGGCGGGGGGGGAGAGTTGGTCCTCCGGGGGCGGGGGGGGGGGGAGAGTTGGTCCTCCGGGGGAGGGCGGGGGGGAGAGTTGTTGGAGCAGCAGAGGCTGGTGGATTCCATTCTAGAGGTGGATCACCAATACTCATTTGATCCTACTCCGGAGCTAATGGCAAATAGGAAAAAGTATAGACCCAGTTTGAGCTGTTGTCTACTGGCAGGGCAGTACATCAGTTACAAAGCTCCAGGAGCACGTTCTATGTGTACGAGAAAATGGCCAGCTGACTTTTGGCTCACCAACTCCAATGGCAGATGGCGTCCCGGGCGATTTGTCAGATACTTAATTCAGGCATCAACTTCATTTCCACCCCTCCCCAGGTCAATGCGGGAAATCCTTTTACCGCGATCTTTATAGATTGGAGCCCCCTACAGATAAATCAGTCATGTCCGACTTTCTAGACGGTCAAGCCGTCCCAATGGTTTAGGTGGATGTGAGCAATGAGTTGGGCTCACCTCTATGCCCAGATGAGAGTTTAAAATGTATTGGGCTGATGAAGTCTGGTAAGGCCCCTGGTCCGGATGGTTTTCCAATTGAATTCTACAATAAGTTATCAGAACAGCTTATGCTATTGTTATTGGACATGTTTAATGATTCCCTATCCCGGGGACATGGCCTCTGACCCTCGCTGAAGCTTCCATTTCCCTGCTTCTTAAGAAAGACAAATAACCAACAGTGTGGTTCGTACCGCCCTATGTCGCTATTTTTTTTAAAAATGTTTTTATGAAGGCATTTATATTTATAAGTCGATAAATGGTTTCCATCTCTGGGCAAACCCCTCCACAGATCCTCTCAAAGCGAACTTGATTTATTCCAACCTAAGAAATTCCACGAGGTCAGTCACCTACACTCCCGGTTTCGGCGGCCCGGAGTCTCCCCATTCCAACAAGATGCATCTCCAAGCTACCAGAGAGGTAACGGCCAAGATGTCAGCCTCTCTCACCCCATGGACTCTTCCAAAACTCCAAAAATTGCCACTTTGGACTTGGGACCACCTTCACCCTCAGCACCTCAGACATCACGACAGCGAACCCCTGCCATATTCCATCCAGTTTCGGACAGGCCCAAAATGTGTGGACATGGTTCGTGGGGTCCCCACGCGCATCGCCCACGCCTATCTTCCACCCCCTCAAAAATCCTGCTCATTGTGGCCCCCGTCATACATGCCATGTGAACTACTTTAATGAGGATAAGCCTAACGCACGAGGATGCATTCACCCTGCTCAGAGCTTCTTATCGCCCGGTCTCCAGCACCCTCCCCAGCCCTTACTCCCACTTCTGCTTAATTTCTCCTATTTGGGCGCCCTCCCAGTCCATTAATTCTTTGTAAATCTCCGACACCCTGTCCTCATCAACCCCTGTTTTCAAAACCACCTTGTCCTACAACCCCAGGGGTGGCAGGTCAGGAGAGGACAGCATCTGTTTCCTCACATAGTCCCTAACCTGTAAGAACCGGAACCCATTCCTGCTGGGCAGTTCATGCTTCTCTACCAGTCCCTCCAAGCTCGAAAAGCTGCCCCCCACAAGCAGGTCCCCAAACCGCCCAATCACACCCTGAATTCCACCGTCCACGCCCCCAGAACAAACCTGTGGTTCCCAGAAATCGGAGCCCAAACCGAGGCCCCCTCCAGGTTCAGGTGCTGCCCCACTGTCCCCCACACCCCCATGGCCGCCAACACTACCGGACCTGTGGATTTCCTGGCTGGCGGGAACGGCAGAGGCCCAATCAATAATGGCCCTAAACTAGTGTCCTTACAAGAGGCTGCCTCCAACCACTCCCATACCGACCCCTCCCCCACTACCCACTTCCTGACCATGGCTATATTTGCTGCCGAGTAATAGTTCATCAAATTTCGCTAGGCCAGCCCGCACCACCCCATGTCCCCGCTCCAGCAGCACCTTCTTCACCCGTGGGGCTTTCCCCACCCACACAAACCCTGAGATCAATGCATTAATCTTTCTAAAGAAGACCATTGGAATAAAAATCGGAAGGCTCTGGAGCACAAACAGAAACCTCGGGAATACTGTCATCTTCACGGACTGCACCCACCACGCCAACAACAAAGGGAGCACACCCACCTGTTAAAATCCCCCTTCATCTACTTCACTACCGGGCCAAATTCAGTTAATGTAATTGTCCCCATTCCCATGCCACCTGGATGCCCAGATACCTGAAATCCTCTCCCATTATCTTAAACAACAGCTCGCCCAACCTCCTCTCCTGCCCCCTTGCCTGGATCAAAAAGACCTCACGCTACCCCATGTTCAACTTGTAGTTTTAACTCAGAGAACCTGCAAAATTCCACCAAAATGTTCATGATACCCCCAATACCTTCCAATGAGTCCGATATGTAGGGCAAAAGAGCTTTCGCATATAGCGAGACCCTGTGCTCCTCCAACCCCCACACATTCCCTTTCCAAACCCTTGACACTCTAAGCGCCATTGCCAGTAGTTCTATTGCCAAAGCAAAGAACAATGGGGAGAGTGGGCATCCCTGCCTCGTCCCACGATGCAGCCTAAAATACCGCAAACTCACCTGGTTCATCCTTACACACGCTGTCGGTGCCTGATAGAACAACCGGACCCAATCCATAAACCCCTATTCGAACCCAAACCACTTCAGTACCTCCCACAGATATTCCCATTCTACCCGATCAAAGGCCTTCTCCGTGTCCATAGCGACCGCCACCTCCACATTCTTTCCCTCCGAGGGCATCATTATAACATTCAACAAATGCCTAACGTTAGCCGACAGATGCCTCCTTTGCAAACCTGTCTAGTCTTTCCCTATCACCCCCGGCACACAGTCCTCAATCCGTAAGGCCAGGATCTTTGCCAACAGCAAAGGAATATAGACTTGGGTGTCTATATTCAGCAGTGATATCGGGCAGTAGGGCCCACACTGCTCCGGGTCCTTATCTTTCTTCTATATTAAAGATATCGTGGCCTGTGATAATGTGGGTCGGGAGATCCCCCTTCTCCCTGCCTCATTACCAGCAGGGGCACCAGGTCTCCCAAAATCCTTTTATATAAAATTCTACTGGGAAGCCATCTGGGCCCAGGGCCTTCCCCTACCTGCATCACCCAATACCCTCCATCACGTCCACTAGTCAAATGGGTGCTCCCGACCCTCTACCAGGTCCTCCTCCACCTTGGGAACTATAGCCCGTACAGGAATCCGTATTCCCTCCCCTCCGGTTGGGGGTTCTGATTCATAAAGCCTTCTGTAAAATCCTTAAATACCTTGTTCATCCCCACCAGGTCCAGTACCACTCAACCCCTTACGTCCACCCTTCCAATCACCCTTGTCGCCGCCTACTTTCTGAGTTGGTGGGCCTTATCCCCGTACTCATACTCGCCTTATCCCCGTACTCATACACTGCCCCTCTTGCCCTCCACAACTGCCCTACTGCCTTGCCCATGGACACCAGCCCGAGCTCCATCTGAAGCTTCTGCCTCTCCAACAATCCTGCCTCTGGGGCCTCCAAGTACCTTCTGTCCACCCGCAGAATCTCGTCCACCAACCTTGCCATCTCTGCTCGCTCCTCCTTCCCCTCATGCGTCCAGATCGATGTGAACACCCCCCTAACCACTGCCTTGAGCACCTCACCTCACCTGTATTATTTAGTTACACATATCCCCAGATGGCGGCTCTCACCCGCTCACACACCACCTCATCCTCTAACAGCCCTACGTTCAGCCTCCACTGTGGGCGCTGCCCCCACCCCGATCCACTTGAAAGTCCACCCAATGCAGCACGTGGTCTGAAACCATGGTCGTTGAGTACCCTGAGTCGACCACCCCCACCAATAACGCCTTGCCCACCACAAAAATATCAATCCGGGAGTACACCCTGTGCACATGGGAGAAGTACGAAAACTCCTTCGGCCTCCAAAACCTCCACGGGTCCAACCCTCCGCATACGCTCCATGAACCCCTTCAGCTCTGCCTCCGCCGACACCCTGGCCGACCTTGGACGCAACTGGTCCAACCCTGGATTAATGACCACGTTAAAGTCCCCCCCTCCCCGCCACCCATAATAAACCGGTGTGAGTCCAGGCCTGGGATCGTCCCCAGCACTTACCTCATGAACTCCTCATTGTCCCATTGAAGGGAATAAACATTTACCAGAACCACTGGCATCCCCTCAGTTTTGCACTCACCATCACAAACCTTCCCCTGAATCTGCTACTATATTCCCCACCTCAAACGCCACCCGTTTATTTGCCAGCACTCCCCCCCGGTCTTCATGTCTAATCTTGAATGGAAGTCTTGCCCTACTCACCCTTTCCTTAGCCTTGTCTGATCCCCGATCTTCAAGTGTGTTTCTTGTAAAAAGGCCATGTCCGCCTTCAAGCTCCTCAGGTGCGTGAAAATCCGTGACTGTTGAACAAGCCTATTCAGCCCCCTCACATTCCATGTGACCAACCTGCTCAGATTAACCATACCCCTTCTTAGGCCAGCCCCGGCCCATGCCACGCGATCCTCCAGGCCCACCCTTCGATGTCCACCGTCACCACTCCCTCACATTTACATAGATTTACATAGAATTTACAGTGCAGAAGGAGGCCATTCAGCCCATCGAGTCTGCACCGGCTCTTGGAAAGAGCACCCTACCCAAGGTCAACACATCCACCCTATCCCCATAACCCAGTTACCCCACCCAACACTAAGGGCAATTTTGGACACTAAGGGCAATTTATCATGGCCAATCCACCTAACCTGCACATCTTTGGACTGTGGGAGGAAACCGGAGCACCCGGAGGAAACCCACGCACACACGGGGAGGATATGCAGACTCCACACAGACTACGCCACATGCTACGCCGCAGCAACAACACCTTTGTCAGCAGCCCCCCCCCCCCATCCCCCTCTGCTTCACTAACCACCTGATCACCCCTCACTGCGCTCCCGTCAACTAGCCCACCCAGCTAGCCTGGCACCCCGCCCAAGACGCCTGAGCCTCCGAACCCCCACTGATTCCCCCGGAATGGACAGAGAAAGAGCCCATCTCCTCCCACCTCCACAGTTCAATGTCCTCCTTCTCCTGCCAGTCCATTGTCACTTAAAAACTCCATCACCTCTGGTGTTCCGAAATAATGTTCTCGGCTATTGAGAGTCACCCAGAGATGGGCCGTGTACAACATCCCAAACTTAAGGGCAGCACGGTAGCATTGTGGATAGCACAATCGCTTCACAGCTCCAGGGTCCCAGGTTCGATTCCGGCTTGGGTCACTGTCTGTGAGGAGTCTGCATATCCTCCCCGTGTGTGCGTGGGTTTCCTCCGGGTGCTCCGGTCTCCTCCCACAGTCCAAAGATGTGCAGGTTAGGTGGATTGGCCATGATAAATTGCCCTTAGAGTCCAAAATTGCCCTTAGGGCAATTACTAGGGTGGGGTTACTGGGTTATGGGGATAGGGTGGAGTTGTTGGCCTTGGGTAGGGTGCTCTTTCCAAGAGCCGGTGCAGACTCGATGGGCTGAATGGCCTCCTTCTGCACTGTAAATTCTATGATTCACCCCCTTTTTAAAGAGGGCAGCCTTCACCCGATTAAACCCGGCTCTCCTCTTAGCCAGGTCTGCACCCAAGTCCTGGTGCACCCGAACTCGCTCCTCTCCCAGATGCAGCTCCTCGTCTGCCTCGCCCATCTCAATATCTTCTCCTTGTCCAGGAACCGGTGAAGACAGACCACCATCGCCCTCAGGGCTCATTCGCCAGCGGCTTCTTCATCAGTGTCCTGTGTGCTCGGTCAACATCCAGGGGCAGGCCAAAGGCCCCTTCCCCACTCAACGTCTCCAGTATCTTGGGGGGCATGGTAGCATAGTGGTTAGCACAGTTGCTTCACAGCTCCAGGGTCCCAGCCCTGTTCGATTCCCGGCTTAGGTCACTGTCTGCACGTTCTCCCTGTGTCTGCGTGGGTTTCCTCCGGGTGCTCCGGTTTCCTCACACAGTCCAAAGACGTGCAGGTTAGGTGGATTGGCCAAGATAAATTGCCCCTAGTGTCCAAAAAGGTTGGGTTGGGTGGGGTTACTGGGTTACAGGGATAGGATGGGGGTGTGAGCTAAGGTAGGGTGCTCTTTCCAAGAGATGGTGCAGGTTAGGTTCTCCTGGGCCTCCCTCCTCTGTTGGCTAAACTTCTCATTCAAGAGGTCCACCAGTTGCTCCATCAACCACTGGGCAGGCAAGACTGACCCTTTACCCTCTGCCATCCTGACCTGTGGCGCACAAATATTCTCCTGTTCCAACTGCTCTTTTCTTCTCGACCCACTTCTGGTCCATGGATCCATCCACTAGCCCCAACAGTGGAGTTAAACTCTTCTCCAGTCACCCCTCACCTTTTTTCCACAAGACATCCACTCGACAAACGGGGAAAAGGTCTGAAAAAACAGACTCGGGCGGGAGCTGCCAAAAGTGTGACCACCCGCACAGAAGTCACTGGAAGTCTCTAGATCGCTCTTGAATGGGAACATCAAGCTACTCGCTAAGGTGTTGGCGCTGAGGTTGGAGGCTTGCCTCCCAAATATAAATTTGAACGATCAAAGAGGATTGGTGAAGGGCGACAGTTTTTTTTTAAATTTAGAGACCCCAATTCTTGTTTTTCCAATTAAGGTGCAATTTAGCATAGTCAATCCACCTAAGCAGCACATCTTTTTGAGTTGTGGGAGTGAGACCCATGCAGAAATGGGGAGAATATGCAAACTCCACACGGACAGCGAGCCGGGGCCGGGATCGAACCCGGGTCCTTGGCGCCGTGAAGCAGCAGTGCTAACCACAGCGCCGCCATGCTGCTCCATGAAGGGCGACAGTTGTCGGCCAATATACATCACCTGTCACATTCTCCCCGTGTCTGCGTGGGTTTCACCCCCACAACCCAAAGATGTGCAGGATAGGTAGATTGGCCACGCTAAATTGCCCCTTAATTGGAAAAAATAATTGGGTACACTAAATTTATTTTTAAAAAATATACATCACCTGTTAAATGTTAGCCTTTCCCGTTCTTCCGGTGGCAGCTATGTGGTGAGCAGTTGCGCACACGATAGCTCCCGATAGGACACTTTGATTTTGGCTCTTTTTGCCCAGTTTATGTGCGATGTTTGGGGGGAAAGTAATTTTGTGAGGGGATAGGGACCCCTCACAAAGGTAATGCACAGCAGGAACAATACAAGGTAGAAGTTGGGTATGGGATTGTTGTCAAACTGAGAAGCCCCTCAAACATTGATGGGGGGGAAACATGGCAGAGGCTTCTGCTCCGTCGTTGGCCTCTCTGTGGTTGACTGAGACATTGGCAAGCTTCTTGGCGGAAGAATTTAAGAAGCAGCAGCAAGAGGTCGCTGAGGACCTGGAGAAGGCAATGGAGAGGTTCTTGGCTCCTATTCAGGTGGACCTGGAGAAGATGGACCGGTGGATAGAGGAGCAAGGTGTGGCAATACAGAAGGTGAAGGTGACGCTCTCAGAGCATAGTGACCAGATTGTCTCCCTGGAGGCTGAGATGGCGTTGCTAGCTGAAGAGCGTTGGCCAAGGTGGATGATCGGGAGAAGTGTTCCAGATGGCAAAATTTAAGAATTATTGAGCTGCCAGAAGGTGTAGAGGGTTCAATCGCTACAAAATGTATGTCCAAGATGTTTGGAAAGTTGGTGGGGGATGGCCACCAAACGGTGTGAACGGTGCTCTGGGCCGGGGAGGGGGGGGGGGGGGGGGGGGGTGGGGGTGGTCAGAGGGGGCCAAATCACACACGTATGTTTTGGTCTTGCCCCAAGCTTGTGGGTCTCCTTTTTCAATACTTGGAGATTTGGGGTATTCAGCTGGAGCAGTGCCCGCTGGTGGCCAATTTTTGAGTTTCGGACTCAACGGTGCTGCAGACGGGGATGAAGGCAGATATCCGAGCCTTCGGCTGGTTACTAGCCCGGAGGCGAGTTCTGCTTGGGTATAGCTCAGTGGGTTAAACAGTTGGCTTGTAATGCAGAACAAGGCCAGCAGCACGGTTCGATTCCCGTACCAGCCTCCCCGGACAGGCGCCGGAATGTGGCGGCACGGGGCTTTTCACAGTAACTTCATTGAAGCCTACTTATGACAGTAAGCTATTATTATTATTATTATTCTTTCAGATAGGTTAGCAGGTTGAAACCGTGCAGGATAGCCACTTCTCCAGTAGCGCTGACTTCCACAATTGGAGAAACGCATAGAGTTGAATTACTCTGGTCGTCAGCACTGGTACAGAAGTCCAGACGTTCCAGTGCAAACAGTGTAGATGAGGGTCAGGCAATTTTGTAACTTTCCCAAATTTAGAGTACCCAATTCATTTTTTCCAATTAAAGGGCAATTTAGCGTGGCCAATCCATCTACTCTGCACAACTTTGGGTTGTGGGGGCGAAACCCACGTAAACACGGGGAGAATAGAACATAGAAAAATACAGCACAGAACAGGCCCTTCGGCCCACGATGTTGTGCCGAACCTTTGTCCTAGATTAATCATAGATTATCATAGAATTTACAGTGCAGAAGGAGGCCATTCGGCCCATCGAGTCTGCACCGGCTCTTGGAAAGAGCACCCCACCCAAGGTCAACACCTCCACCCTATCCCCATAACCCAGTAACCCCACCCAACACTAAGGGGAATTTTGGACACTAAGGGCACTTTATCATGGCCAATCCACCTAACCTGCACATCTTTGGACTGTGGGAGGAAACCGGAGCACTCGGAGGAAACCCACACACAGGGAGTGAATGTGCAAACTCCACACGGACCGTGGGACGTTAGCGCCGTGAGGCAGCAGTGCTAACCACTGCACCACCGTGCTGCCCAGGCAATTTTTAACTTGGACAAAGCTCTGGTTCTGCAGCTGTTTTGTGGATGACAAATGGCAGACTGTCTCCTTTTAGCTTCACAAGGCATTATTACAGGTTCTAGCAGCTTGTGGGGGGGTGGGGGGATCATGTGACATAACTCCTATTTCTTTTGCTTGGTTTGGATAAAGGATGTATGTTCCTGGTCTGGATTCTTAGGATGGTTAATGGTTAATCCATTAATGAATTTACCAGAGGAGTCAAGGTCCTTTTGTCTTTGTAGGCGGATTGTTTCCATCGGCCAGGGCTTTACATCAGAAATGTAAAGGGGCCTTTGTACATTTCCATGGAATTTGATTTCTGCAGTCACTGGGGCATTAGCGCATCTTTAAAGATAACAAGGTTGCTGTAGTTTGCTTGAGGCTAGAAATTCCTTTTGTGTAAGTCTTAGCCAGTCAGTGTAAAGCCGTTGTCCATTTTCCTAAAGTAATTTAGTAGCCAGGATCATATAGATATATATTTTCTTTCATATTTTCTTGGCATGACACTTGTCAAAGAGGGAGTACACCAGACTAATTTCTGGAATGGCAGGTCTGCCTATGAGGATAGATTAAGGAGACCACAAGACCATAAGACATGGAGCAAAATTAGGCCACCCGGCCCATCGGGTCTGCTCTGCCATTCAATCCTGGCTGATATGTTTCTCATCTCCATTCCCCTGCTTTCTCCCCATAACCCCTGATACCCTTATTAATCGAGAACCTATCTATCTCTGTCTTGAAGACACTCAGTGATTTGGCCTCCACAGCCTTCTGCGGCCAAGAGTTCCACAGATTCACCGCCCTCTGGCTGAAGAAATTCCTCCTCATCTCTGTTTTAAAGGGCACAGTAAGTTTTACAACGCCAGGTTAAAGTACAACAGGTTTGTTTCAAATCATTAGTTTTTGGAGCTCTGCTCCTTCCTCTGGTGAATGAAGAGGTAGGTTCCAGAAACATTTATATAGACAAAGTCAAGGAAGCAAGATGATACTTTGATTGCGAGCTTTTGCAGGTATTTAAGTATTTCCAGAGCCAGAGAGAGGGGTAACCCGAGGTTAAAGAGGTGTGAATTGTCTCAAGCCAGGACAATTGGTAGGATTTTGCAAGCCCAGGCCAGATGGTGGGGATGAATGTAATGTGACGTGAATCCAAGGTCCCGGTTGAGGCCGTACCCATGTGTGCAGAACTTGGCTATAAATTTCTGCTCGGCGATTTTGCGTTGTCGCGCGTCCTGAAGGCTGCCTTGGAGAACTCTTACCCGAACATCAGAGGCTGAATGTCCTGTCCTGCTGAAGTGTTCCCTGACAGGAACATCCTGTTTTAAAGGATCATCCCTTTAGTCTGAGATTCCTCTGGTTCTAGTTTTTCCTACAAGTGGAAACATCTTCTCCATGTCCACTCTATCCAGGCCTCGCAGTATCAGTATCAATAAGATCCTCCCTCATCCTTCTAAACTCCAACAAGTACAGACCCAGAGTCCTCAACCATTCCTCATATGACAAGTTCTTTATTCCAGGGTTAGTTCTTGTGAACCTCCTCTCAACCCTTTCCAAGGCCAGCACATCCTTTCTTAGAGTTGGGGCCCATTACTCCTCACAATACTCCAAATGGGGTCTGACCAGAGCCTTATACAGCCTCAAAAGTACATCCTGTAATCTCTGCAGTTTTGGAGAACGAGAAATGAAAAAAATGAAAATCGCTTATTGTCACAAGTAGGCTTCAAATGAAGTTACTGTGAAAAGCCCCTAGTCGCCACATTCCAGCGCCTGTTCGGGGAGGCTGTTACGGGAATTGAACTGTGCTGCTGGCCTGCTTTCAAAGCCGGCGATTTAGCCCTGGGCTAAACAGCCCCTTAAAGCTGATCTCATTGAAACTTACAAAATAATAAAAAGAGCTAGACAGGGTAGATGGAGAAGAAGTGCAGGTTAGGTGGATTGGCCATGCTGAATTGCCCCTTAGTGTCCAAAACATTAGGGGTTACGGGGATAGGATGGAAGCAAGGGCCAGTGCAGACTTGATGGGACGAATGGCCTCCTACACTGTAAATTCTATGTTTCCCCTAGCTGGTTGTTCAGGAAATGGTCTCATAATAAGGCCATGCCATTTAGAACTGAAATGAGGAGGAAGTTATTTTCGCGGGGATAGTGAATCTTTGGAATTCTCTACCCCAGAGGGTTATGTCATTTAGTACATTCAATAGATTCTGAAATATCATGATGCCGTGGGATATGGGGATAACATGGGAAAGTGACATTGAAATAGATGAACAGCCAAAATCTAGTTGAATGGAGAAACAGGTTATAGGGGCCGAATGGCCTACTTGTGCTCCTGTGTTCCTTGTCATTAAAAAAAAACATTAAAGTTTGTTTATACCGTTTGATTAAAAATGTCCAGATAAAAAAATATGGAACAAATAATGGCACTGGTTATGGCTAAAAAGCATTTGTAACAAGATCCAACATTCCTTTATTTATTGTTCAATAAATAATAATGATCTTTATTCATGTCACAAGTAGGCTTACATTAACACTGCAATGAAGTGAAAAGCCCCTAGTCACCACATTCCGGCGCCTGTTCAGATACACAGAGGGAGAATTCAGAATGTCCAATTCACCTAACAAGCACGTCTTTTGGGGCTTGTGAGAGGAAACCAAAGCACCCGGAGGAACTCACGCAGACACAGGGAGAACATGCAGACTCCACCCAGACAGTGACCCAAACCAGGAATCAAACCCAGGTCCCTAGCACTGTGAAGCAATGGTGCTAATCACTGTGCTACCGTGCCACACAAAAGCTGTGTGGTCAAAACTTTTCATCTTGCATTCATCAGGGCAGATGCATGAATGCAAAATTTCAAAGGGTGCAATGATTTATACTGCATGAGAAAAGGGTTCGTTGGTGAGATTACTCTGATTGGTCAAGGCGTTGCCATGGAGAATTTACCAGGGAACTATTGTCCCCATGCTTTTGTTTAATTCAAACAAAGGCGCAGTACCTGGACATTATTTTTTTGTCGGCAGTGGCTAGGTCCCTGTGTTTGAATATATGTAGCTTCTAGCAAGCATAAGTGAGCCTTTATTGTGGCAGGGGGTTTGAATCTTGAGTTAGGGGAACTTCCATTACCTGCCATCGTAAATGTTGCAATGCCATCATCGGTAACTTACACTGACGAACAGACTCAAAAACAGCTTCTTCCCCACTGTCACCAGACTCCTAAATGACCCTTTTATGGACTGTCCTCATTAACACTGCACCCTGTCTGCTTCATCCGATGCCAATGCTTATGTAGTTGCATTGTATATCTTGTGTTGCCCTATTATGTATTCTCATGTATTTTCTTGAATTCTGTTCAATTCCCTTTTCTTCCCATGTACTGAATGATCTGTTGAGCTGCTTGCAGAAAAATACTTTTCACTGTACCTCGGTACACGTGACAATAAACAAATCCAATCCAATCCAATCCTGTATTTTGCTAGTTTTCGAATAAGATTCATGGGACATCATGCGCAAGGCAGCCGATACTCATTGTGTTAAGTGTTATTTTGCAACTATTTGAAAACATTTAAACTATCCAAAAGATCATTGGCTTTTGTTTAACATGGCAATGAAATGTGAAATCTGAGTAATTACAGTGTAAGACTACAATCCTTTCCCCAAATTCAAAACCTGACTGCTCCTGCCTCAAATGTATTCCCTTGCAGTCAGCTCATTCCATGCCCACATTAATTTAATTGTGGATTGCTGAAAAATACATTTGTCAAAGCTTTTCATCTTGCGCTCAACAGAACATTTGCAAGACTACCAGTGTCACGGGAAACAACAACTTCATGCTGTATGAGAAGAGACTTGTGATTGGCTGGTAAGTGTAATCTGATTGGTCGAACTGTTACCATGAAAAATGCACCAGTTAATGGTGACTGACTGTTAACTGTGAAACATTGCTGGAGTAGCATTGGTGGTTCAATGGTAGAACTGTGAAGCATTGTTTTCAAATTTAAACCAGGCAGATTGACACTGATTGGTCAACGTTGCCCCCAAGAATAATCCAGTGATTGGTCACTTGTTTAGCTGAAACAGGCGCAATGTGTACACATGTTCTTTCTGTACACACATTGCACCTGTTTCAGCTAAACTAAGTGACAGCATTTCACAGGTTCAATCCACAGGGCAATGCTTTGACCAATCAATAATATCAATCATGAATTTGACAATACCTGCCAAATTCACATTCAAATAAACGTTGAAAATCCTTTACACAGCAAAACTGAAAATCTCACCAAAACACTGTGCCAGTCCATAGTTTTCCAGAATTACCAACTTCCTCTTCCATTATCCTGAGTTAGTGCAAATTCAGGTCAGTATCTCATCTGGATGAAACAGTAATACATATTTATTCATTGGTTATAAGTGGAGTATTGTTAAGGAGACAGCTGAGTTTTCAATCATCTCTGATTTCTAGATGTGAAACATTTTGTAAGTCCCAAGTGAAAAGCAGGTATCCTGAGACCATGCTCACCAAACTGGTAGCAAGGGACAGCCTGTTCACGATTTAATTCTGCTACATTGAAAATATAGCATTCTTCATTTTCTTTCTTCTTTCTTCTCCCTTTTTGTTTGATCTTATTTTACACTTCTTTTTTTGTTTCTTCCCTCTTCATATTCCGATGGCTCCTATAATCTTTTGGTTTAATTTACAGAAAGACAAGAATGTGAAAAGTGGAAAGTTTGACAAAGTATGAGTTTGGTTATCCCCAATGTAGCCATTTGGATCCCTCGTTCACATGACGCCGTGCTCCTGAAGTAAGAGAACCTTGCCACATGTAGTGCTGTTGACCAACACAGGGTTTTTCAAAGTGCGGATCGTCATGGGCAGGTGTTGGGAGGGTCGTGGAGCGATGCTTGATCGATGACGTGGCTCTGATCGTGGGAGAAATGGCCAACGACCGCCACCATAATTTTTATTAAGAACGGTGGCCGCTGCTGCCTTTTAAATGTGAACAAAATGAGGCTGGGTGCAGTCCTCTGACCGTAAGCAGCAGCAGCGAGAAGGCCTGCGAGCCCTGCACGGACACTTGACATCAAGCACTCTATAGGTACATGCTTTTGGTGCCAAATCATCGAGGGCAGCTTCTTCCATTTCCTCGCTGCTAGCAAGCAACGCAAAAGGACTGTGAAGATGAATCATTTTATTACAAGAGACGGCCAGAGACACAAATAGAGTGCCTACTGACCAAGATCTCACATCTGAATCTGCTGGAGAGAGCTGATCAGGAGTGCCCCGTGTAGGACAGAGCAGTATTAGTGTTAGCTCAGAACAAAGCTCCACAGCCTCTGGTCAGCAGCCCACAAAGAAGAGACTTAACTTGGGAACAAAGCAGTTGAGGTATGGTTTTGACAATTGTGCCAATGCAAATAAGGATGCAAAGACAATGTGTGTTATATGTAGGGAATTACTGGCAAATGAGAGAAGGTGTTTCAGATTTTGAAAGAGAAGAGGCGGGTGAAAAACTCCTTTTGAGGTTCAGACCCATGGTGACAGCACATTACAAACACGGCAAAAGTCTATGTGGCTGTCAGCATTCTGGCATAGCATCTCCCTGAGGTATCCAATGGTGAGTAAAACAAACATTTTGTTGCTATTACTCTTCACGACGACCTACATGCATGAAGTTGGATTTTCCGTTCTCACAAACATGAAGACGGCACAAAAGAACTGGCTGAAGTTTGCACCAGATATGCACATTGCCCCCTCTTGTGAACCCTTTTTCTTTTTTTAAAAAATAATTTTTATTGGAATTTTTTACAGAAAATATAAAACATAACGACAAACAATGAAATGCAACAAAATAACCCATAATAACTGTAACACCCCCCAGACCTTATCGACGCATGTATCACATCCCCCCATCCCCCCCAACCCCAATGAACAACAAAAGAATTAAAAAATAAATTAAAATTAAATAAACAAACATAGTCATCGTACCCCCCCTCCCTTTTCCCTCCCCCTTCCCCCCCTCCCCCCCGGGTTGCTGCTGCTACTGTCCCCGTACCCTATCGTTGAGCCAGAAAGTCGAGGAAAGGTTGCCACCGCCTAAAGAACCCTTGTACCGACCCTCTCAGGGCGCATTTTACCTTCTCTAGCTTAATGAAACCTGCCATGTCATTGATCCAGGTCTCCACGCTTGGGGGCCTCGCATCCTTCCATTGTAGCAAGATCCTTCGCTGGGCTACCAGGGATGCAAAGGCCAGCACACCGGTCTCTTTCGCCTCCTGCACTCCCGGCTCCACCCCAACCCCAAAAATCGCGAGTCCCCATCCTGGCTTGACCCTGGATCCCACCACCCTCGACACCGTCCTCGCCACCCCCTTTCAGAACTCCTCCAGTGCCGGGCATGCCCAGAACATATGGGCATGGTTTGCTGGACTCCCCGAGCACCTGACACACCGTCTTCACCCCCAAAGAACCTACTCATCCTCGTCCCAGTCATGTGGGCCCGGTGCAGCACCTTGAATTGGATGAGGCTAAGTCGTGCACACGAGGAGGAAGAATTAACCCTCTCCAGGGCATCAGCCCATGTCCCGTCTTCGATCTGTTCCCCCAGTTCCCCCTCCCACTTAGCTTTCAGCTCCTCTACTGATGCCTCCTCTGCCTCATGCATAACCTTGTAGATATCAGATATCTTCCCCTCTCCGACCCAGACCCTGAAAGCACCCTGTCACTCACCCCCCTCGTGGGAAGCGAAGGGAATCCCTCCACCTGCCATCTAGCAAATGCCTTTACCTGCAGATACCTGAACATGTTTCCCGGGGGGAGCCCAAATTTCTCCTCCAAATCCCCCAGGCTCGCAAACCTCCCATCAATAAACAGGTCCCTCAGCTGTCTGATGCCCACTCTGTGCCAACCCTGAAATCCCCCATCAATGTTCCCCGGGACGAACCTATGGTTCCCCCTTAAAGGAGCCTCCATCGAGCCCCCCACTTCTCCCCTATGTCGCCTCCACTGCCCCCAAATCTTGAGGGTAGCCGCCACCACCGGACTCGTGGTATACCTCGTAGGAGGGAGCGGCCACGGCGCCGTTACCAGGGCCCCCAGGCTTGTATCTCCACAGGACGCCCTCTCCATCCGTTTCCATGCTGCCCCTCCCCCTCCATCACCCACTTGCGCACCATCGACACATTGGCCGCCCAGTAGTACCCCGAGAGATTGGGTAACGCCAGCCCCCCCCATCTCTACCCCGCTCCAAGAAGACCCTCTTCACCCTCGGTGTACCATGCACCCAAGCAAAGCACATGATGCTGCTAGTCACCCTTCTAAAAAAGGCACTAGGGATAAAGATGGGTAAACACTGAAAAAGGAACAAGAACCTCGGGAGAACCGTCATTTTGACGGACTGCACTCTACCCGCCAACGATAGCGGCACCATGTCCCACCTTTTAAATTCCTCCTCCATCTGCTCCACCAGCCTGGTAAAATTAAGCTTATGGAGAGTCCCCCAACTCCTGGCCACCTGCACCCCCAGGTATCTGAAACTCTTCACTGCCCTCTTAAATGGGAGTCTCCCAATTCCCTCCTCCTGATCACCCGGGTGCACTACAAATACCTCGCTCTTGCCTAAATTTAACTTAAAACCCGAGAAGCCCCCAAATTCCGCTAACAGCTCCATCACCCCCGGAATTCCCCCTTCTGGATCCGCCACATACAACAGCAGGTCGTCCGCATACAGCGATACACGATGTTCCTCCCCACCCCGCACCAGACACTTCCATCTCCCTGACTCCCTCAACGCCATAGCCAGAGGTTCAATCGCCAGTGCAAAGAGCAAGGGGGACAGGGGGCACCCCTGCCTGGTCCCACGGTAGAGCCTAAAGTACTCCGATCTCCTTCCATTGGTAACTACGCTTGCCATCAGAGCCGCGTAGAGCAGCCTCACCCATTTGATGAATCCCTCCCCAAATCCGAACCGCTCCAGCACCTCCCACAGGTACCCCCACTCAACTCTATCAAACGCTTTCTCCGCATCCAGCGCCACCACTATCTCCCCCTCCCCCTCCACTGCCGGCATCATAATAACATTTAGCAGTCTCCGCACATTCGTGTTGAGCTGCCGTCCCTTGACAAATCCTGTCTGATCCTTGTGTATCACCCCTGGCACACAGTCCTCTATCCTGGTGGCCAGGATCTTCGCCAGCAACTTAGCGTCAACATTGAGGAGCGAGATAGGCCTGTATGATCCACACTGCAAGGGGTCCTTATCCCGCTTCAGGATCAGAGCGATCAGTGCCCGCGACATTGTCGGGGGCAAAGCCCCCCCCCTCCCATGCCTCATTGAAGGCTCGCACCAACAGGGGGCCCACCAGATCCGCATACTTTTTATAAAAGTCCACCGGGAACCTGTCCGGCCCCAGCACCTTACCTGACTGCATTTGTCCAATCCCCCTGACTAGCTCCTCCAACTCTATCAGCACCCCCAGCCCCTCTACCAGCTCCTCTTGAACCCTTGGGAAACATAGCCTGTTCATGAAGCTCTCCATCCCCCCTCTCCCCATCGGAGGTTCCGACCGGTACAGTTCCTCGTAGAAGTCCCTAAAGACCCCATTTACTTCTGTCCCCTTCTGCACTACATTCCCACCCCTATCCGTCACTCCACCAATTTCCCTAGCCGCATCTCGCCTGCGGAGCTGATGCGCCAACATCCTGCTCGCCTTCTCCCCATACTCATATACCGCGCCCTGCGCCCTCCTCCACTGTGTCTCCGCCTTTCTGGTGATCAACAAGTCAAATTTGGCCTGCAAACTACGCCGCTCCCCCAGCAACCCCTCCTCTGGTGCCTCCGCGTATCTCCTGTCCACATCCAGGAGCTCCCCCCACCAGTCTCTCCTTCTCCTTCCTCTCCCTCCTTTCCCTATGGGCCCAGATGGAGATCAGCTCCCCCCGGATCACTGCTTTCAGAGCCTCCCAGACCATCCCCACCCGGACCTCCCCCGTGTCGTTGGTATCAAGATACCCCTCAATACTTCCCCGGACCCTCCTACACACCTCCTCATCAGCCAGCATCCCCACATCCAGGCACCAGAGCGGGCACTGGTCCCACGCCTCCACCATCTCCAGATCAACCCAGTGCGGAGCATGGTCTGAAATCGCTATGGCCGAATACTCGGCATCCTGCACCTTCGGGATCAATCCCCTGCTCAGGACGAAAAAATCTATTCGGGAATAGACCCTATGGACATGGGAGAAAAAGGAATACTCCTGCGCTCTCGGCCTCCCAAACCTCCAGGGATCCACCCCTCCCATCTGGTCCATAAACTCCCTCAGCACTTTGGCCGCCGCCGGTCTCCTACCCGTCCTTGATCTGGACCAGTCCAGTGGGGGAATCTAGCACTGTGTTAAAGTCTCCCCCCATGATCAGGCCCCCTGCCTCCAGGTCCGGAATGCGGCCCAACAAGTGCCTCATGAAGCCGGCATCATCCCAATTCGGGGCATATACATTAACCAGCACCACCTTCTCTCCCTGCAGCCTACCCTTCACCATAATATATCTGCCCTCCTTGTCCGACACCACCTCAGCCGCCTCGAACGCCACCCTCTTCCCCACCAGAATCGCCACCCCCCAGTTCTTCGCGTCCAATCCTGAGTGAAAAACCTGCCCCACCCACCCCTTCCTCAGACGAACCTGGTCCACCACCTTAAAGTGGGTCTCCTGGAGCATAGCCACGTCTGCCTTCGGCCCCTTCAGATGAGAAAATACCCTAGTTCTCTTAACCGGCCCATTCAGCCCCCTCACGTTCCAGGTAATCAGCCGGATCAGAGGGCAACCCGCCCCTCTCCCCCACCGGCTAGCCATAGCTTATCGACTGCTCGCCCCAGGCCAGCTCGCCCCGCCTGACCCGTTCCCCATGGCGATAACGCCTCTCCTCTGCCCCCCCGGCCCACACCAGCTCCTTCCTGGCCATTCCAGCAGCAACCTGGTCCCCCCCCCCCCCCCCCCCACCCCCCCTACCCCCCCAGGCTAGGACCCCTCCTAGCCGCGACGCACCCTCCATGGTACTTCCGTGAGTCAGCTGACTTCTGCTGACCCGGCAGCTCCCGCCAAAACCCATCCCCTCCCGGCATGGGGTCATCCCCCTCTTGCCACACCTCCTAGGCACCGCTTCAGCGCGGGAAAGAAAACCAGTAGAGGCCACGCCCCCAACTCCAGCTCCGCCCCCCCTGCCCCACAGCGCGGGAAACCAGAGGAAAGCCCGCGCTTTCGCACTGCCACACCCCACCCTTCTGACGCAGCTCCCCAAAATCCAGTTTCACCCCAACCCCCAGCCACGTACAGAAGAGAACATATAAAGCACATACCCCCAACGTTCCCACATACCCCACACCCATACCCAACAGACAAACCCACCCGGAAACAGAGCAAAAAGAAAACCAGCATAAAAAAAACACGTGTCAAAATTGAAGAACAGTAACAGCGAAAACAGCAACGGCCATAGTGTGTCCCCAGACCCTAGTTCGAGTCCAGCTTCTCCGCCTGTACAAAGGCCCACGCCTCCTCCGGGGACTCGGAGTAGTGGTGCCGGTCCTTATATGTCACCCACAGACGCGCAGGCTGCAGCATTCCAAATCTGACCTGCTTGGTATGCAGCACCGCCTTCGTCCGGTTGAACCACCTCCGCACTCCAGTCCTGGTAGATTCTCACTACCGAATTCTCCCACTTGTTGCTCCTCTCTTTCTTGGCTCAGCGCAGCACACACTCCTGGTCACTAAATCGATGGAACCGCACCAGCACCGCCCGCGGGGGTTCATTTGCCTTAGGCCTCCTGGCCAGCACTCTGTGAGCTCCCTCAAGCTCCAGGGGCAAATGGAAGGACCCCGCTCCCATCAACGAGCTCAACATCGTGGTCACGTACGACGGGAGATCCGACCCCTTCAGCCCCTCTGCCTGGCCCAGGATCCTCAAATTCTTTCGCCTCGTGTGAACGTCCAGCTCCTCCAAGCGGTCTTGCCACTTTTTGTGAAGTGCCTCGTGCAACTCCACTTTCCCCACGAGGACCACGGCCTCCTCCTCCCGCTCAGCGGCCTGCTGCTGCAACTCCCGAATGGACACCTCCTGGGCCGCCTGGGTCCCAAGCAGCTTGTTGGTAGTCGCATTCAGGGAGTCCAGCAACTCAGCCTTCAGCTCCGCAAAACAGCGCAGAAGAGAGGCCTGCTGCTCCTGCGCCCACTTCCACCAGTCCTCGGGTGTTCCGCCAGCCGCCATTTTGTCCTTCTTCCCCCGCTTTTCTTGGGGAGCTGCTGCAGCTTTTTCCTTTGCCCCACTCCGGGTGAGCACCATAAATTATGGGGAATGCTCCTCTAGACACCTTCCCCCTCTGGGATTCGTCGAGACAGCGCCGTTTGGGGCCCTCAAATCGGCCCAAAAGTCCTTAAGTAGCGGGAGCTGCGGTGCGGCTTAGCTCCGCATAGCCACATCCGGAAGTTTCCAAAGCCGATTTTCTGACCGCTCCACTCAGGTCCAGGCCATCCACCGGTGGAGAATCTGAGGAGTGTTCCCACACGGGGAAACGTCCAAACAGCACCACTTCGAGCCCTTAAAAGAGCCCCAAAGTCCGAAAATAGCGGGAGCCACTGAACGTGCGGCTTAGCTCCGCATCACCGCTACCGGAAGTCCGTCCCCGCTTCTTCAATGGCCTTGGTGAGATCTTTTCACAGTTCTTCCCTCTGCTGTTAGAATTCAGCTTTCATAAGAGGGCCTCACGGTAGCATGGTGGTTAGCATCAATGCTTCACAGCTCCAGGGTCCCAGGTTCGATTCCCGGCTGGGTCACTGTCTGTGTGGAGTCTGCACGTCCTCCCCGTGTGTGCGTGGGTTTCCTCCGGGTGCTCCGGTTTCCTCCCACAGTCCAAAGATGTGCAGGTTAGGTGGATTGGCCATGCTAAATTGCCCGTAGTGTAAGGTTAATGGGGGGGATTGTTGGGTTACGGGGTTACGGGTATACAGGTTACGTGGGTTTAAGTAGGGTGATCATTGCTCGGCACAACATCGAGGGCCGAAGGGCCTGTTCTGTGCTGTACTGTTCTATGTTCTATGTTCTATGTTCTATAAAGGCCCGCAAGCCAGCTTGAGGCCTCTAAGCTGGCCCTTCCCCCGCCTGCATGCTTGCAGAGGCTTTTGTCTGCTGCTGCTGCTTCAGCCCAATCTTGCACTGTTTCTGAGGGTCTGATAACCAAGAAACATACTATTCCTGGGGGAAAGTACTCCTCGAACATTGATCTACGCCTTTTCATCAAAATGCCAGCCCGTGCCGCCCAATAAAGAGCTCTTTTCTGTAACCTTGGGCAGGAGCTGCCTCTGTGTGATCACTCACTCCATGGTGCACACCGGAAGTCTCCTTGTGAACCCTTTTTCATTATTCATTATTCTCTCATTATTTTCTCCAATTCATTATTTTCTCCAATTAAGGGGCAATTTAGTGTAACAAATCCACTTAACCCACACACCGAGTTGCAGAGGTGAAATCCACGCAGACACAGGAGAATGTGCAACTCCACACAAACATCTTTCTTGTGAACCTGATTGGAGTGAGATCATAAAGATCAAGCAGGTGCGCCCCTTTCGTTTTAAAGGTAAGCGAACATGGCGTGTGTTGCGAAGGTCGGCCAGCGTGGGTCCTGAAGGTTGGCTGGTTGG
The DNA here is from genome assembly GCF_902713615.1 of Scyliorhinus canicula. Taxonomy (NCBI): domain Eukaryota; kingdom Metazoa; phylum Chordata; class Chondrichthyes; order Carcharhiniformes; family Scyliorhinidae; genus Scyliorhinus; species Scyliorhinus canicula. The sequence continues at coordinate 287,105,276 of NC_052146.1, read as the reverse complement.
CAAAAGTGGGTCCTGGGAAAAAATGTTCCACGCTTTCATTAAAAAAAACAGTCGTCATTCAGGAATAGTATGTTGAAGCTCTATACAAAAATCAACAAATTCTGCTTCACTTTCAAAGGAGTAGCAATTTCTCTCCATTCATATTATAACCCCACTATTATGTTCAGCTACAGACTTTTTGAAACTATGACCCATTAGGGATTTTGTAAGGCTTTTCTGCAATGTAAATGCAGCAGTTTATTGTGACAAAGTGGGAAATTTACTTAGTTTAAATTGGTTTCTGTCCCTTAAAATCTAATCACAATTATATGAGGTTTAAGAAAAGCTAAAATTTTGATCCAATCTTAACTCTGTAACGCCACAAGTTTTGTTACTTTCAGCTGGATAGACAGAATACTTCAAACATGGTAGATACAGGAAGGATGTTCCCGATGGTTGATGCATCCAGAACCAGGGGTCACAGTTTGAGGATACGGAGCAGACCATTTAGGACAGAGATGAGGAGAAATTTCTTCACCCAGAGAGTGAGGAAGTAGTTGAGGCCAAAACATTGGATATTTTCAAGAAGCAGTTGGATATAACATAGGGCAAAGGTAATTAATGGATATGGGGGGAAAGCGGGATCAGGCTATTGAATTGGATGATCAGCCACGATTATAATGAATGGTGGAGCGCGCTCGAAGGGCCGAATGGCCTCCTGTAGCTCCTACTTTCTATGTCTCTATATGTGATTAGTTAAATTCCATGTGAATGCCAGTTCCATTTCAAATCTTATGGTCAAATATACAAAGTCTAGGAAGTCCCAGTGACTCTCTTCTGGGATATAGAGTATGATTTTGAAGTATAGAATCAGAAAGCTACTTGGAAATTCCTAAAAGAGAAAAAGGTTTCTAAAGGGAAGTTTGTATAAATAATCCAGTTGTGGTAAACTGCACAGGGAGGAAAATAAATATTGTAAAAGTTATTTACAAAAGATTAGCATAGTTCTTGGAGTTGTAGTATTTTTACTATTTTGCCATTTATGGACTTAGTACAACAGAGACTACGTTTCTAAATACCTCCTTAACTATACAATGCTTTAGGATGACCGGAGGTCCTGAAAAGTGTGAGATAAATGTAAGTTCTTTCTTTTCCTCAGTCAATGTTTTACTGTGGACATGTATCACTGTTAGATTATTAATTTGCTCACCACTTAATTCATTTACCAAATATTTGTTAAACTGAAAACAAAATCTGATGTGGTATCAAAACAGAAAACGCTGGGGCAGCACGATGGCACAGTGGTCAGCATTGCTGCCTACGGCGCTGAGGACCCGGGTTCAAATCCCGGCCCTGGGTCACTGTCCGTGTGGAGTTTGCACATTCTCCCCGTGTCTGCGTGGGTTTCGCCCCCACAACCCAAAAGATGTGCAGGATAGGTGGATTGGACACGCTAAATTACCCCTTAATTGGAAAAAATAATTGGGTACTCTAAATTTAAAAAAAAACAGAAAATGCTGGAGACACTCAACAGGTCTGGCAGCATCTATGGAGAGTAAATAGAGTTAACCTTTCAGGTTTGTGACCTTTCATCAGAATGTGATATGGTGCTTTCTGTCACAGACCTCTTGTGCGGTGGGTGGCACTGTGGCGCAGTGGTTAGCACTGCTGCCTCACAACGCCGAGGTCCCAGGCCCTCGATCCCGGCCCTGCGTCACTGTCCGTGTGGAGATTCTCTCCATGTCTGCATGGGTCTCACCGCCCGCAATGCATAGACGTGCAGGGTAGGTGAATTGGCCACGCTAAATTACTCCTTTATCGAAAAGAATAATTAGATACCCTAAAAAAATTTTTAAATGTCCCTCATGCCATTGCTTTACTAATCCAGTTCACCTCACTGTGCTGGAATACTGGAAAATTCTTATTTATGTCAGTTCTTTTGCTGATCTCATCAATAGATGGCATTGTAGCATCTCTCTTTACTTGTATTCTTGCTGGTCCTTAATTACAGTGTATCTTATGTGGACCTCCAAATCCTTTGTTCAACCCTGCAGTGGAGCAAAAGCAAGCAATTAGGAAGACAAATGGAAGACAATCTCCAACATGATGCTACCACAAAGAACAAAGAAAAGTACAGCACAGGAACAGGCCCTTCGGCCCTCCAAGCCTGCACTGGCCATGCTGCCCGTCTAAACTATAATCTTCTACACTTCCGGGGTCCATATCCCTCTATTCCCATCCTACTCATGTATTTGTCAAGATGCCCCTTAAACATCACTATCATCCCTGCTTCCACCACCTCCTCCGGCAGCGAGTTCCAGGCACCCACTACCCTCTGTGTAAAAAAACTTACCTCGTACATCTCCTCGAAACCTTGCCCCTCGCACCTTAAACCTATACCCCTGAGTAATTGACCCTTCTACCCTGGGAAAAAGCCTCTGACTATCCACTCAGTCTATGTCCCTCATCATTTTGTAGATCTCTATCAGGTCGCCCCCTCAACCTCCTTCGTTCCAGTGAGAACAAACCAAGTTTATTCAACCTCTCCTCCTAGCTAATGCCCTCCATACAGGTAACACCCTGGTAAATCTCTTCTGCACTCGCTCTAAAGCCTCCACATCCTTCTGGTAGTGTGGCGACCAGAATTGAACACTATACTCCAAGTGTGGCCTAACTAAGGTTCTATACAGCTGCAATATGACTGGCCAATTTTTATACTCAATGCCCCGGCCAATGAAGGCAAGTATGCCGTATGCCCTCTTGACTACCTGCTCCACCTGTGTTGTCCCCTTCAGTGACCTGTGGACCTGTACCTCAATCTCTCTGACTGTCAATACTCTTGAGGGTTCTACCATTCACTGTATATTCCCTACCTGCATTAGACCTTCCAAAAGGCATTCCCTCACATTTGTCCAGATTAAACTCTGCCATCTCGCCGCCCAAGTCTCCAAACGATCTAAATCCTGCTGTATCCTCTGACAGTCCTCATCGCTATCCGCAATTCCACCAACCTTTGTGTCGTCCGCAAACTTACTAATCAAACCAGTTACATTTTCCTCCAAATCATTTATATATACAATGAACAGCAAAGGTCCCAGCACTGATCCCTGCGGAACACCACTAGTCACAGCCCTCCAATTCGAAAAGCACCCTTCCATTGCTACTCTCTGCCTTCTATGACCTAGACAGTTCTGTATCCACCTTGCCAGCTCAACTCTGATCCCCTTTTGTACGAGACTGCCATGAGGGACCTTGTCAAAGGCCTTACTGAAATCCATATAGACAATTTCCACTGCCCTACCTGCAACAATCATCTTTGTGACCTCCTCGAACAACTCTACCAAGTTAGTGAGACACGACCTCCCCTTCACAAAACCGTGCTGCCTCTTGCTAATACCACAAAACGCATCTTCTCCTCATCCCCTCCTGCCAGCTTTCTGCAGGGGTAGCTTTCTGCAGGGGTAGCTTCTTCTGTGGCACCCTTGTCCATTCCTGCATAGTGCCCAACTCCCCATCCCCTTCCAACGGCACTGTCCCTTGGAATTGCAGATGGTGCAACACTTCAACATAAGGGACGGCACGGTAGCACAGTGGTTAGCACTATTGCTTCACAGCGCCACTGTTCGATTCCTGGCTTGGGTCACTGTCTGTGCAGAGTCTGCACGTTCTCCCTGTGTCTGCGTGGGTTTCCTCCGGGTGCTCCGGTTTCCTCCCACAAGCTCGGTGCTTGTTAGGTGAATTGGACATTCTGAATTCTCCCTCTGTGTATCCGAACAAGCGGCAGAATGTGGCGACTAGGACATTTTCACAGTAACTTCATTGCAGTGTTAATGTAAGCTGACTTGTGACAATAAAGATTATTATTATTATGATGATTACCTGCCTCCTCCCTACTCACCATTCAAAGCCCCAAACAGTCCTTTCAGGTTAAGCAGCATTCTATTTGCACTTCCTTTAATTTGGTCTGCTCCCAATGAGATCTCCTCTATATTGGGGAGACTAAATGAGACCGGGTGACTGCTTTGTGGAACGCATTCGCTCAGTTCGCAAGCATGACCCCAACCTTCTTGTTGCTTGTCATTTTAACTCAGCAGCTTGCTCTCATGTCCACATGTTCATCCTTGGCCTGATGCTGGAGGAGCAGAATCTCATCTTCTAATCAGAACTCAATACTGATGTGGTATTTTTAAAAGATAGGCTTGCCGACCATGAAGGTACAAACAAATAAATTAGCTTTATTGGAAAGGTGTTTACAGGCTATTAGAAAAGACTGCCCGTTTGTTCATGCAAATGGCTGATAACATCATAAATATGTCAGATGATCGGACTCTTAAAGTGACTTTGTTCCAACAAGAAACAAACATGAATACACAACATTTTCCTCTTCCTTTACATTAGGGGTTCCTACAATGAAGCAAAAATAACATTAACAATCAAAATTTGCAATATTAACAATTAATAGGCACGACAGTCGATTCGTTAGACGTTTTGGAGGACGTTAGTTTCTGTGTGGTTGTCCATGAACCTCAGGCGCCTTTTAAAAAATAAATTATGAGTACCCAATTCATTTTTTTTTCCAATTAAGGGGCAATTTAGCATGGCCAATTCACCTACCCTGCACATCTTTGGGTTGTGGGGCAAAACCCACGGAAATTTTGTCAGTATTCACGCAGGAAAAACACAATGTTGTCAAGGAGAATACTGAGATACAGACTACTAGACTAGGAGGGCTTGAGGTTCATAAGGAGGAGGTGTTAGCAATTCTGGAAAGTGTGAAAATAGATAAGTCCCCTGGGCCAGATGGGATTTATCCTAGGATTCTCTGGGAAGCTAGGGAGGAGATTGCTGAGCCTTTGGCTTTGATCTTTATGTCGTCATTGTCTACAGGAATAGTGCCAGAAGACTGGAGGATAGCAAATGTTGTCTCCTTGTTCAAGTAGGGGAGTAGAGACAACCCCAGTAACTATAGACCAGTGAGCCTTCCGTTGTGGGCAAAGTCTTGGAAAGGTATTTAAGAGATAGGATTTATAATCATCTAGAAAGGAATAATTTGATTAGGGATAGTCAACACGGTTTTGTGACGGGTAGGTCGTGCCTCACAAACCTTATTGAGTTATTTGAGAAGATGACCAAACAGGTGGACGAGGGTAAAGCAGTTGATGTGGTGTATATGGATTTCAGTAAAGCGTTTGATAAGGTTCCCCACGGTAGCCTACTGCAGAAAATACGGAGGCATGGGATTCAGGGTGATTTAGCAGTTTGGATCAGAAATTGGCTAGCTGTAAGAAGACAGAGGGTGGTGGTTGATGGGAAATGTTCAGCATGGAGTTCAGTCACTAGTGGTGTACCACAAGAATCTGTTTTGGGGCCACTGCTGTTTGTCATTTTTATAAATGACCTGGAGGAGGGCGTAGAAGGATGGGTGGGTCAATTTGCAGATGACACTAAAGTCAGTGGAGTTGTGGACAGTGGGGAAGGATGTTGCAGGTTACAGAGGGACATAGATAAGCTGCAGAGCTGGGCTGAGAGGTGGCAAATGGAGTTTAATGCAGAAAAGTGTGAGGTGATTCATTTTGAAAGGAGTAACAGGAATACAGAGTACAGGGCTAATGGTAAGATTCATGGTAGTGCGGATGAGCAGAGATCTCGGTATCCATGTACATAGATCCCTGAAAGTTGCCACGCAGGTTGATAGGGTTGTTAAGAAGGCGTACGGTGTGTTAGCTTTTATTGGTAGAGGAATTGAGTTTCGGAGCCATGAAGTCATGTTGCAGCTGTACAAAACTCTGGTGCGGCCGTATTTGGAGTATTGCGCGCAGTTCTGGTCGCCGCATTATAGGAAGGATGTGGAAGCATTGGAAAGGGTGCAGAGGAGATTTACCAGGATGTTGCCTGGTATGGAGGGAAGATCTAATGAGAAAAGGCTGAGGGACTTAAGTAACCCAGAGCTGGGATCAAACCTGGGACCTCGGCGCCGTGAGGCAGCAGGGCTAACCACTGCGCCACCGTGCTGCCCGTTTAAATTTCCTTTCATATCAGAATTTGTAAAAACATTTGATTCCGAAAATGATGCCTGGAACCTCCTTCTCCATCTGTGCATAGTTAATTTCTGCTTTGTTCAAGCATCTTGATGCAAACGCTATTGACCTCTCTTCATCACTGGGCATGAGTTGAGAAACCACATATCCCACCCTATAAGGTGATGCATCACAAGCCAACAAGCAAAGATAACTTTGGATCAAAGTGTGTCAGAATTTCTGATTTTAGTAGTACCTCTTTAGCTTCTGATCCACCCATTTCCATTTCCTGTTTTGACACAATAAATTGTGTACAGGCTTGAGATTAATTGCTAGATTAGGGACAAACCTTCCACAATAACTTCTTTTTGAAATGAAATGGAAATCGCTTATTGTCACGAGTAGGCTTCAATGAAGTTACTGTGAAAAGCCCCTAGTCGCCACATTCCGGCGCCTGTCCGGGGAGGCTGGTACGGGAATCGAACCGTGCTGCTGGCCTGCTCTAAAAGCCAGCGATTTAGCGCAGTGAGCTAAACCAGCCCCTGAGCTAAACCATATAAATTTAGTGTACCCAATTCATTTTTTCCAATTAAGGGGCAATTTAGCGTGATCAATCCACCTACCCGGCACATCTTTGGGTTGTGGGGGCGAAACCCATGCAGACATGTGGAGAATGTGCAAACTCCACACGGACAATGACCCAGAATCGTGATCGAACCTGGGACCTCGGCGCCATGAGGCAGCAGTGCTAACCACTGTGCCACCGTGCTGCCTGACCAGCCTTTAATTCTGCTTTGACCTTAGGGCTGATGGTGCAGCTTGACAGAGATTAATTTCATGCTTCCCAGCTCTCTATTAAAAACAATGGCATGTGTCTTTGAAATCTACTGTAGAACTGCTTTGGACTCTGACATGAGATTCACCTCAGCCCAGTTTAGCTTGACTGTTTTCAGCTGGTTTCTCCCCATTAGAACTGGATAGTTGTGAAATGGGAGGGGTGGACCCTTGGAACGCAAGGCAGCGGGAGAACTCGTTTTTCTCGGCGGTCCATAAGGTGTACTCGCAGATCGACTTTTTCGTGGTGGGGAAGGCTTTTCTGGCTGGGGTTAAGGGGTAGGAGTACTCGACAATTGCAATATCAGATCATTGGGTGGATTTGGTACTGGAGAAGTGCAGAGGCCGGGGTGGAAATTAGATGTGGGACTGTTGGGGGACCAAGGGTTCCGTGACAAAATTGAAAAAGTAATTGAAGAATATGTCAGTTTCAATGGTACGGGTGAGGTGTCGAAGGAAGTTGCTGGGAGGCTCCAAGGGTGGTGCTGACTGGTGAGGTGATCCTTTTTTAAAAAAATTTAGTTTACCCAATTCATTTTTTTTCAATTAAGGGGGAATTTAGCGTGTTCAATCCACCTGCCTTGCACGTCTTTGGGTTGTGGGGGCGAAACCCACGCAAACACGGGGAGAATGTGCAAAGTCCACACGGACAGTGATCCCGAGCCAGGATCGAACCTGGGACCTCGGCACCATGAGGCAACAGGGCTAACCCACTGCGCCACCATGCTGCCCATGAGGTGATCTCGTTTAAGGCTAGGGTGGACATAGAGGAGAGGTTGGAGCGGCAGAGGGTAATAGATGAGACGTTGGAGGTAGATAGGAGTTATGCAGAAGATGGGGACCCAGCGAAGTTGGAAAAGAGGAAGGAACTACAGGCGAGCTTTGACCGACTATCTTTCAGGAAGGCGGTGTGCCAACTGAGGCGAGCAAAGGGTGCAGTTTACCAGCATGGAGAGAATGTTAGCGGGTCAGCTTCGGAGGGAGATGGTGGCAAGGGAAATTGTTCAGGTGCGGAACTGGGCAGAGAAGTTGGTGGTGGCTCCGGATCAGATTAACAAGGTCTTTGAGGAATTCTATGAGAGGTTGTACAGGTCAGAGCCACCTGGGGAGACCAGGAGAAACAGCAATTTCTAGATGGGCTGGAGCACCCGAGGTTAGGGGAGGGGTTCAGGGCTACATTAGAAGGAGCGATAGTGGAGCAGGAGATAAAAGATGCGATTGGAAGGATGCAGTCGGGGAAAGTGGCAGGCCGGATGGGTTTCCGGTGGTATATTATAAAAAATTCAAGGATAAGCTGGCGCCCCTGATGGGTCACGATGTTTGAGGAGGCAATAGGGAAGTGGGTGTTACCACAAACTTTGTGGCAGGCATCGATTTCGCTGCTGCTTAAAAAAGACAAGGAGCACTGAGGTCCTAGGTTTGATCCCGGCTCTGGGTCACTGTCCGTGTGGAGTTTGCACATTCTCCCTGTGTTTGCGTGGGTTTCGCCCCCACAACCCAAAGATGTAGGTGGATTGAACACACTAAATTGCCCCTTAATTGGAAAAAATAAATTGGGTACTCTAAATTTAAAAAAAAAGACAAGGATCCAATGGAGTGTTTGTCGTGTCGGCCCATATCACTTTTAAACGTGGACACAAAGGTATTGCCGAAGGTACTGGCACGAAGGCTTGAGGAGTGCCTCCTGAAGGTAATAGGTGAAGATCAGACGGGGTTCGTGAGAGAGAGGCAGCTCTTTTCGAACATTAGGAGGGTATTGAACGTCGTTATGGCACCGGCGGAGGGGAAGGAAACAGAGGTGGTTGTGGCATTGGACACTGAGAAAACGTTTGACCGGGTAGAATGGGGGTACTTGATGGCAGTTCTGGAGTGGTTTGGGATTGGTCCACAATTTGTGGACTGGGTAAAGTTACTATATGAGGAGACGAGGGCGAAAGTCCACACAAATAACATCAGCTCGAGAAACTTTTCTCTCCACAGTGAGCCTAGGCAGGGATTTCCTATGACCCCTGCTGTTTGCACTCACGATTGAGTCGTTTGCCATCGCGTTAAGAAGTTGGGGGGTATGGAAAGGAATAGTGCAGGGAGGGGGGTATAGAGCATAGGGTGTCCTTATATGCCGATATGACTTGTTATACGTGTCAGAACCAAGTATGTCAATAGGGGGAATATTGGAGCTGCTTCGGGCGTTTGGGTCTTTCTCGGGGTACAAATTAAATCTGGACAAGAGTGAATATTTTGTGGTGTCTCGGCCGGGGGTGGGGGCAGGGCTGGGGGGGCTGCCATCCCGTAAGGCAGGGACTCACTTTAGATACCTGGGGATGCAGGTTGCTCGGGAGTGCGGGGCTCTGTTGGTACAACATTTCTAGTTTGGTGGGGAAAGTGAAAGCTGATCTGGCAAGGTGGGATGGTCTCTCTCTGTCACTGGAGAGGGGTTAGGGGGAGGGTAACTAGATGTGTTAATGGTGATTATGGGCGATTCCTGATTCCTTTTTGTTATTTGTTTATGTGGACATGTGGGCTGCTGTTTGGGGGTTTGGTGGGAGGATGGGATTGCTGTTGTTGATATGGGGATTGACATTGGATTCGTTACTGATTATTGTTGGTGGGTGTAAATTTGGGAGAAAATATGAAAAAGAATTAAAATATTTAAAAAAAAGAACTGGATAGTTGTCTTTAATTTTTTTCTTGAAAATACTTTTATTCATGATTTTGGTATTTTAACATTTGAAACACATAATAAGGGGCGTCACGGTGGCACAGTGGTTAGTGCTGGTACTGTATCTGACGGCGCCGAGGACCCGGGTTTGATCCCGGCCCTGCACATCTTTTGGATTGTGGTGGCGAAACCCACACAGACATGGGAAGAATGTGCAAACTCCACCCGGGCAGTGACCCGGTGCTGGGATCAAACCTAGGTCCTCGGCTTCATCAGGCACCAGTGCTAAACACTGCACCACCTGATGTGTTAGGCACTCTGGTTCGATGTGGACTGCACTTGATGCAGGTAAGCTAGAAACGGACGTCTAACTCTGGAGAAAATCCAACACTGTTTTACTCAACGATAGAACTGATATACATGTTCAGCTGTGGGTCGACACTATACTGAACTGACTGGAGACCTTGTATTAGCCTGACCAGACTTACTAGCTACCGCATGGTGTTTGCACTGCTAGCTCATGGACTCGGACTGTCTCAGTGGCTGGGTCCAGAGAGAGCGGGAAACTTAGTGCCCTCTGGCTTTATAGTGGTGGTGTCCTGTCTGGTGATTGGCTGCACTGTGTTGTGTGCTTACTGGTCATCCTGTGTGTCAATCACTGCCTGTCTGCACCTCATTATATACATGAGTGGATACTGTGACACCACCGTGCTGCCCTAGTTTCACTTCCGTGAAAGGTTGCAGTGCTAACAACCATCGTGCTGCCCCTTGATTCACTATCTTGTTAGTTACATTTATGGAACTTGAACCCCTTGGTGATGACCAAACGTTTAGGAGACAAGTGGCCCTAAAATATCTCCACAATCTCATCAAGGGCTTTCCAGCCTGTTTTTTTTTCTGGCTGCATGCGATTTCGTAGAAGGTCGAATGTTTTCCCCATTTGTACTCAGGAAAATTGGGACTACGATATCTGCCGCCATTTTATTCGCTTGGACAAAATAATTAAATATTTCAGTATATGAGCTCCACCACCCGGTGTTCTCATCATATGGTCCCACAGCGCCAAACGTTTCCTCCATTTTTACAATGATGAGGGAGTGCATATGCATAATGTGACACAAAGGTTTTAGCACTACCTCTCTTCTTTTTTTCAAACAAGGTACCCTGAGCTCAGCTTGTTTCTTTCTGGGTTTCGGAACACCACCAGTTCTATTGTTGCAGGGCACTCTACTTAGTGCTTGCTGTACTGTTCCAGATTTTTCTGCGCAGAGCACATGGCAAGTTTCTTTTTGATGTTGTTTCCTCCGAAATCTATGTTTGCATTTTGGGCCCTTTGAAGGCTGCTACCAATATTTTTTTTTTGTTAAATATTTTTATTAAGGTTTTGCAGAACTTTTCATAATAAAACAAAATAGAGTGAACATTAACATAGTGCAAAAAGAGAATATACAATAACAATTAAATAGACATTACCCCACGCGACTCAGTCTTCCGACACCATCCCAAATGGATTGCTGCTGCTGACATTTTAATTTTCCCTGAGAAAGTCGACGAACGGCTGCCACCTCCGAGAGAACCCTAGCGTAGACCCTCTTCAGGCAAACTTTATTTTCGCGAGGCTGAGAACCCAAGCCACTTGGGGGGCTTCGAGTCACGCCACAGTAATAAAATCCGTCTCCGGGTTACTAGAGAAGCAAAGGCAAGACGTCGGCCTCTTTCGCACCCTGAACTCCCGGGTCTTCTGACACTCCAAAGATCGCTATCTCTGGACTCGGCCCCACCCGTGTGTTAAGCACCTTGGACATTATCCTCGCGAACCCCTGCCAGAACACTCTAATCTCCGGGATGCCCAAAACATGTGGACATGGTTTGCTGGGCTGCCCTTGCACCTTGTGCACTTGTCTTCTACCCCAAAAAACATGCTCATTCTCGCTGCCATCATGTGTCCGGTGGACCACCTTAAATTGAATTAGACTGAGCCTGGCACATGAGGAGGAGGAATTAACCCTGCCCAGGATCTCTGCCCACAGACCCGTTTCCAACTCCTCACCTAGCTCCTCCTCTCTCTCTTACCCTTGAGCTCCTCCACTGGGGTTTCCTCCGCCTCCTGTAGTTCCTGGTATATATCCGACACCTTCCCCTCCCCCACACAGGGGCCGGAGACCACCATGTCCTGTATCCTCAGTGATGGCAGCGTTGGGAAGGCCACCACCTGTTTTTTCAGGAAGGCTCGTACTTGCAGACATTTAAAGGCATTTCCTGGCGGCAGATTAAATTTGTCCTCTTGCGCCTTCAAACTGGGAAAGCTTCCGTCTATCCCCATCCTTCTGACGCCTGCCCTCTGCCAGCTCTGGAACCCACCATCCATCTTACCCGGAACAAACCAGTGGTGGTTACATATCGGGGTCCAGACCGACGCTCCCTCCACCTTCTTGTACCTGCTCCACTGCCCCCAGATCCTCAGGGTCGCCACCACCGGACTTGTGGAGTAGCGGGTCGGCGAGAAAGGTAAAGGAGCAGTTATCAAAGCTCCCAGACGAGTACCTTTACATGACGCTGCCTCCAGCTGCTCCCACGCTGACCCCCCCCCCCCCCACTTCCTAATTATGGCTATATTGGCCGCCCAGTAGTAGTTGCAAAAGTTCGGCAGTGCCAACCGCGCCCCCTCCCCCCGACTGCACTCCAAAAGCAATCTCTTTACTCGTGGGGTCTTATTCGCCCACACAAAGCCTGAAGTGATCCTACTGGCTGCTACCAATATTAGGCATCCCTCCACCGCCACATATGATGTACTGAGGTTTTTAGCCTCTTAATCCTTTTTGGATGTCTGTGCGTGGATTGACGATTTTTCTATTTTGTTTTACTTCACCGGCGATCTGCCACTTGGTTACTACGTCCTCGTCGCCAATTTTCGCTGTGGAATTTATAAAGGGTAGGCTTGCAGTCCACAAAGGTACATAAAAACCCAAGAGTGTTACTGGAAAAGTGTATACTGTACATGCTGCTTGGATAGACTACGCAAACGGACAATGATGCCATCAATACAACACATTGAACTGTGAAAGTGATCTCGTTCAAATTAGTGACAAACATTAATACACAACTGAGTTCCACAACTTTAGACTGGGGGTGGCACAAATCCCATCCCACCGCCGGCTGCCGTTTTCTCTGGCGCCATTTTTCGGGCGGTGGCGGGATTCACGCCAAGCCGGTCAGGGGCCGTTGGCAATTCTCCGGGCCCCAATGGGCCGAGCGGCCATCTGTTTGTGGCCAGTCCTGCCAGCATGAATCACTCAACTCGCATACCAGCGGGACCTGGCAGGTACGTCGGCGGGGGCTGGCCTCAGGGGGATCCAACCCCAGGGGGGAGGGGCCCCCACGGTGGCCTGGCCCACCGATCTGTGGGCGGGCCTGTTCCCTAGGGGCACTTCTTCCTTCCGCGCCAGCCCCTGTAGGGCTCCGCCATGGCTGGTGCAGAGAACAGAACGCATGTGCCAAAATATGCTGGCCGGTCTGCGCATGCGCGAAACCACAGCGGCGGTTCCACACAAGATCACGTCAGCCCTTCGGTGCATGAACGAACTTGCACCGTCCCGAAGGGCACCAACCCCTCTGGCGTCCACCTAGCCTCTGAAAGTGCGGAGAATTCCGCACTTTCGGGGGCTGTTGATGCCAGTGGTTGGCGCCGGTTCTCCCACCGGCGTGGGGACTTAGTCCCCAGAAGGGAGAATCCCGACCCATGTCTTGTGTTCTCAAGGTTGCTATATCTTGTTGCAATCTCTCACAGCTAGTTTAACATCAACATATTTCTTCCTCTTTAGTTCTGATGAAGTCAGACGGACTCAAAACATTAACTGGCTTTCTGCCTACAGATGCTGCCAGACCGGCTGAGGTTTTTACAGCGTTCTGTTCGTTTCAGGTTTCAGCATCTGCAGTATTTTGCTTATCTTAGTGTTTAGTTCTCTGCCATTTCTCTTTCAGGAATGCTTACCTTGATGAAATACTGCTTTTCTCTCCAACAGGATTTCCATTTGTCTCTTTTACTATGTTCACCTTCATTGCTTTCCACTTCTCTCTTGGTGTGTGACAAGGTGTTTATTAAAACTAGCTACTGCAACCACATTCCTTTCCTCAAATAGTTTATCGGCTTTTTAAAAAGTCATTACAGGATGTGGGCATTGCAGGTTAGGCGAGCATTTATTGCCCATCCCTAGTTTCCCATCAGAACGTGGTGGTGAGTTTTTAAAAATAAATTTAGAGCACCCAATTCATTTTTTCGAATTAAGGGGCAATTTAGCATGTTCAATTCACCTACCTTGCACATCTTTGATTTGTGGGAGCAAACACAAGGAGAATGTGCAACCTCCACACGGACAGTGACCCAGAGCCAGGATTGAACCTGGGACCTCTGCGCCGTGAGACTGCAGTGCTAACCACTGCACCACCGTGCTGCCCTAGGTGGTGGTGAGTTGACTTGTTGAACCGCTGCAGTCCCCGAGGTGTAGGTACTGTTAGCAAGTTCCAGGATTTTGCCCCAACGACAGTAAAGAAAGGGCGATATATTTCCAAGTTGGGGTCGTGAGTGACTTAGAGGGGAACCTCCAGGTGGTGGGGTTTCCAGGTATCTGCTGCTCTTGTCCTTCTAGATGGTTGTGGGTGTGGATTTGGGAGGTGCTGCCTGAAGAATGTTGGCGAGTTACTGCAGTGCATCTTGTAGATGGTGCATCATGCGGCTGCCACTGTTGGTCGTGGAGGGATTGAATGTTTGTGGAAACATTCCCTTACTTTTGTGCTAGACCCGAATAAACAATTGTTGCAGTTTCCTCATGCGCTCATTGAATGATTGCCATCGCCAAACCTCAATCATCCCTTTAAGTAATGTTTTCCAATCGATCATAGACAACTCACACCTCATATCATTGTTGTTTCCTTTATCAAGATTCAGGATCCTAGTCTCAGTATCAACTACTTCACGCTCCATAAGGCATAGGTGCAGAATTAGCCCAGAAGTTTGCTCCACCATTCAATCACGGCTGATATTTTTCTCATCGCCATTCCCTGCCTTCTCCCCATAACCCCTGATCCCCTTATTAATCAAGAACCTATCCACCTCTGTCTTAAAGACACTCAGTGATTTGACCTCCACAGCCTTCTGCGGCAAGAGTTTCACAGATTCACTCACCCTCTGGCTGAAGAGTCCTCCTCTTCTGTTTCAAAGGATTGTCCCTTTAGTCTGAGATCGCGTCCTGTGGTTCCAGTTTTTCCTACAAGTGGAAACATCCTCTCCATGTCCACTTGATCCAGGCCTCGCAGTATCGTTTTTTAAAAATCAATTTAGAGTACCCAATTATTTTATTCCAATTAAGGGGCAATTTAGCATGGCCAATCCACCTACTCTGCACATCTTTGGGTTGTGGGGGTGAAACCCTTGCAGACACGGACAGTGACCATGGGCCGGGATTCAAACCAGAGTCCTCAGCGCCGTGAGGCAGCAGTGCTAACCACTGAGCCACCGTGCCGCCCAGGCCTCGCAGTGTCCTGTAAGTTTCATTACGATCCCCCCTCATCCTTCTAAACTCCAACGAGTACAGACCCAGAGTCCTCAACTGTTCCTCATACAACAAGCCGTTCATTCCAGGGATCATACTTGTGAATCTCCTCTGAACCCTCTCCAAGGCCAGCATATCCTTCCTTAGATACGGGGCCCAAAACTGTTCACAATACTCCAAATGGGGTCTGACCAGAGTCTTATACAGCTTCAGAAGTACATCCCTGGTCTTGTATTCTAGCCCTCTTGAAATGAATGCTAACATTGCATTTGCCTTAACTGCCGACTGAACTTGCACGTTAATCTTGAGAATCATGAACAAGGACTCCCAAATCCCTTTGTGCTTCTGATTTCCGAAGCATTTCCCCCATTTACAAAAAATAGTCTATTCCTAAATTCCTTCATCCAAAGTGCATAACCTCACACTTTTGCACATATTTCATTTGCCACTTCATTGCCCACTCTCCTAGCCTGTCCAAATCCTTCTGCAGCCCCCTTGCTTGCTCAATATAGAACTTGCAGAACTTTGTATCATCTGCAAACTTAGCAACAGTGCCTTCTGTTCCTTCTTCCAGATCATTAATGTAATGACCTGATATAATCCTCAACTCCACTTTTCTACCTTATCCCCATATCCCGTGATTCCGTTACTAATTAAAAACCTGTCCATCTCAGCCTTGAACCTAAGCTAGCTGGTTCAGATAAATGTTTTGTGATACTAGTAGAATTGAGTTTAACCACATAATTCAGCATCTATTTGTCCACTTTTACATTGGTTATAGGTTAGATATCTTGTATCCATTCTTATGGAATATGCACTTCATTCCATCACCCAAGCTACTTAAGCTTATTGTTTTTTTCAAAAAGGAAAATTTAACATGATGGGTGAAATCATGCATGTGGTTTAAACCCAATACATTTAGAGGAAAAAGTCAAACGTACCTTTAAATCCAAATCTGAATAAAAGGAACATAAGCAGGTAACACAGTATGAATATTCTTTTTTAAAAAGGCAACCACTTGACACCTTATTTGCAGTTTATTTTACAAATGCGTATGTTATTAATTCTTGTATACAACAGCCAGAGAGCAGCTAAAAAAATCCAAGCAAAAGGCACCCAACTTAAATTTGAACTCATCTACACAGATTGAACTTTTAAAACGCTTGGAATAAATCGGTTTGCAGGATTGCATTGCCTTAAATAAAGATATCTACAAAATCAATTCCACTTATTAGAATCGCATAAAAAGGTACAATGATCTCAAAACACCATGCTTTAACATTTATTTTTTTCTTTCAGGTTGTTTCAAAATCCAAAATGCTTTGGACATAAATGCCCATCCTTGGCTACGTCATTCTTGATGCTTTGGCACAGGGCAGTTAGCACTGTTCCACCATCTACTTCCAGTCAAACTGGTCACAGCCTTCGTCTGTGTTGTTTTCGCAAAACCCAAAACAGCTTAAAAATATGAATTAAAGTAAAATGTATCAAGCTTCTTTCTAGTGTTTAAAACCTTAAGAACTATGCTTTAGACCTGAAAATAACCACTTGAAGTCTGGAGTGCAGAGAAGAACCCCATTTTCTTCAACACGTGGAGTCAATAGCACTTTTCTTCAACAATTTCCTTTCAACAGACCTCGCCAAACAGAGTCCAAAAAGTACTTCAATTTTTGGGTCTCTTGACATCAGACACCAGTGTACAAGGATAAAAAGTAAATATACAGAAGAAATATTGGATATATCAGAAGAGGCTTCTTTGTTTTGAATTCTTCTCCAACCAGCAGGGAAGCAGCACTGTAAGCAGCCCAGAAAACACCCAATAGCTGAAAAACAAGAGTTGTCAGTGCAATTTGTTACCATTTTTGAACATCTTCAATACATTATACCAAAGTAAACAAAGAGATTTGCATCCTCTATTCTACTTGCAGCAAATTCCAAGCCTCAAAAGTCATGTTCTGGGAAAGACACAGAAGCCACACACCGTAGATGGAGTATCAACACTGATATTAACTTTTAAAGCGCACTTAACACTACAAGTTTAGCATTGGTGCATAAATCTGCTCCAATGATGGTGGTAGTTAAAGCATGTACCTCTTAATTGTACCACAATATACTAATGATCCAGTGAAAATCTTCATGCCACATTTAAAAATAATGATTTGGAACATTTTGAAGGAGGGACAAGAAGCTAGCTGGCATACAAAAAATGGCTCATGAAGTCACTGACATTGACCAAGGAAGCAGTAAAATTAAACATGTACTTTGTGGTATACAGCATTTTCTGTACATGCATCATGATGGTGATATGATGACAGCTGCATTTGCACGAAATGGCCATGTGCAAAAAAAGAACGACCAAAGTGAATAAAATCTTTCCATAAGATATATAAAAAGCATTGTCCCTGTGAAGTATAACACGGGTTTTTGCATACTCTAATGCAGTAACGTATGCAAACGAAGATCATTCCTGCACAATAAATATCTAATAAATAGCACAGATGTTGATATTAGTATGGTAAGAACCTGCAGACATATAAACAAGCTGACAAGACCTAGGTTTGATATCTCATTCATAGATGTCACCTCTCATTCCACAACACATTCTCTGCATTATACTGAAGCATTAGAACTATGTGGAAGCCTCGAGTAAGGTTTAAACTAATTGCTTTGACTTCAAGGTGAGAGGCCGACTAATCGAATCAAACTGATCCAAGTGCTGAGAAGATTTATGAAAATAATATTGTTAGGATACTATTGTAAAACCCTTTTTGTCTGCCCTGTGTTTTCCTTTTTATCCCCACCCTGCTGCCTGTCTTTTGGTTAAGCCAGTACAATGTTGCTACACCATCTGGGAATTCTGTTTAAACTACAGATTTTAGACAGAGTTGGAATCCCTATTGTGATGGACCAAGCCAAGACATCTCCTTTAGGTTCTGTGGTAGAACAGGTGATGATGATTTGATAAAGTTGGAAAGCAGCCAATCGAGAAAAATTCACATTGCAGCCTTTTCCTGTTGGGACCCGTGATTCGTGGGGCTCGATGGAAAGTTCCAGAAGGAGGGCATGTCTTGGGAAGTGTGCCATATAGTTTTGGTGTGTATGCAGTGAAGAGAGCAGGGCAAGAGGCAGCTTTAAATCGCGCTCTCTCTGCCTGCTGATTTGGAAAGCTGTCAAAAACCTAGAGTTTCAGATTTGATACATCATTAGGGATCGCTGGCTATAAAGACCTACGTCGGCAGCAAACAACAATCTCATAATTATTAATCCCTTTTGCAGTTTAAACTCTCTCCTCCATTCCCACCGCGTGTGTCTGTCTTTTATTAAAATTAATTTACAGTAGCCAATTATTTTACTTTTTCCAATTAAGGGGCAATTTAGCATGGCCAAGTCACCTAACCAGCACATCTTTGGGTTGTGGGGGTGAAACCCATGCGGACATGGGGAGAATGTGCAAACTCCACATGGACAGTGACCCAGGGCCACTTTTACTTATAAATCTGATGTCTGCATCTCATTGCATCGGTCTAGGGCCAAAATCATCGTTAAGTTTTTAAAAATAAATTTAGACTACGCAATTCATTTTTTCCAATTAAGGGGCAATTTAGTGTGGCCAATCCACCTACCTTGCACATCTTTGGGTTGTGGGGGGGGGGCAAAACCCACGCAAACACGGGGAGAATATGCAAACACCACATGGACAATGCGCAAAGCCGGGATCGAACATCGGCGGAGTAAGGCAGCAGTGCTAACCACTGCTCCACCATGCTGCCCAAAAATCATCGACAAGTTAATCAGAATTATTTGTTAATTCACTCATGTTGCGACCCCAGGTCGAGGGGGGTGTGGGGTTTGGAACTCGCCCAGGGTGTCGTGACAACATCAGTAGTCATAAATAGTTGCCAACCTACTGAATGCTTGACCAGTTAAATCTAAAATGGGCTGCATGTTTCCAATGGACCGGACGAGGTTTAAGTCTAACAAGGATATTGTTCTGGAGGAAGAGAGGTGTGGAGTATATGAATGTCGCAGGGCAAACTATTGAAATAACTAACTTGGGAAAAAAAACAGATCAGTTTTCAGTTGAAATCAATATTTTTACTGATTTAAAAAAAATTGTACCAACAGCAGAGATGCAAGGGCGTTTTTGGCCATCAAAATGGTTACCTGAATTCAAACTTCAAAGACAATAGGCATTAAAAAATGCATCATTTGTAAGAATATACACAGTGTGGTCATAATCTAGACAGTGTATCACAGCTAAAAGCAAGATTTTACACTCTCACAGTAACTATCACTTAAGACTAATATTTTCACAGATGAGATACTCACCTTTATCACTGTAGATAAAAGCTCAAAAGATTGAACAACCAAAAGGACTGGAACAATTACAATCAAAGGGAGTAGAGAATACCCAATCACGCCAAGAACCTGACCATATGCAACCTGTAAATTAGGATAGCCAAGTTATATGACTTAGATTTGCAAAAATACCATATCTGTACAAGTTACCTAGACTGAGTGAAAGCATACAATAGGAATTAAGCAGTACCTACCTCCCCACCAAGAACCCGAGCCAACAAGAAGATAGTTAGCGATCCAAATATCCAGATTGTTATAATCCAGGAAACAACCTAAACAATTAACAAAACAAGATATGACATTTTGTTAAAAACAAAAGACTGGAAATCTGAAATAAAAACAGAGTGCTAGAGACACTTAGCATCTATGGAGAGCAAAACAGAGTTGGTCAAGACTGTGACCTTTAATAGGAACAGAAATAAGCTGTTTTCACTTTCTGGGAAAGAACAGGTAAAGAAGAAAAGGTAACACAGCAGATGTTCAACAAGACAAATTGTAATTTATTTCATTAAATTCAGTACAACTAGATACATGATGTGGGCATTGTTGGAAAGGCCAGCATTTATTAACCACCTCTTCTTTCTTTGAGGTGACTTGAACCTTCTTAAACCGCTGAAGTTTGCATGGTGATGTTACAAACAACAATGCTGTTTTGAAGGGAGTTCCAGGATGCTGACATAGTAATATTGAAGGAATGACAATATATTTCGAAGGAGACTGGTGGATGATAAAATTCCGTGGGCCACAGTTAGAGTCGACAGGAAGAGATGTTTCCCCTTGGTGGTAGGATCAATGATCGAGGGCATAGATTTAAGGTAAGGGCAGGAGAATTAGAGGGGAGGTGAGGGAAAATGTTTTCACCAGAGCATAGTGGGAATCTGGAACTCACTGCTTGAAAGGGTGGTGGAGGCAGAGACCCTCATAACATTCAAGAGGTACTTAGATATGCATACAAGGCTATGGACCAAGTGCTGGAAAATGGGATTAGAATAGTTAGGTGGTTGCTTTTGACCAGCGCAGACGCCATGGGCCTAAGGGCCTTTTCTGTGCTGTAGACCTCATGACTCGTTCTCTTCATCTTCAAAGGCCAAATGTTGAAAATAATCTGAACTGGATTAAGAATCCTTTGGCACAATGCATTTTATGCAGCACATTGGGACTCACTGCATTGAATAACTGAATAATGCCTCAGGAACTTCAGACTACATGGCAACTTCAGAAGATCCCGTGAATAGTTTACATGATAGGAACAGACCATTCAGTTCCTTCAACCCATTTCCCTTTACAATTAGGCCATGGATAATCTGTACCACAACACAATTTTCCAGCTTCTGCTCCCCATCCCTTGAGTTATTTACTGAACAAAATGCTAAACATCTCAGTATTGAATATTTGAATTCAGGGCGGGAGGGTGGCGCAGTGGTTAGCACTGCTGCCTCATGGCACCGAGGACCCAGGTTTGATCCCACTCCCTGGTCACTGTCCGTCTGGAGTTTGCACCTTCCCTCCCGTGCCTGTGTGGGTCTCATCCCCACAATCCAAAGATGTGCAGGGTCGGCGGATTGGCCATGCTAAATGCCCATTAATTGGAAAAATAAAGATAAATGGGTGCTCTAAATTTAAAAAAAAAATTTGAATTCAGCCAGCTTCTGCGGTTTTGGAGCAAGAATTCCTAATTTTCACTCCCGCTGGTATGAAAAATTGCGTCCGGATTTCACTCCTAAATGACTGTGACCGTGTTGTAATTTTAAAACATCTTCTACTTGTTTTGACTTCCCTGTCAGAGAAAATAGAGCAGGAAATACAGAGAAATTATCAAATCCATTTATTATTTTGCTGGTGCATCTTCTCAGTTATTGTAACCAATGGTAATACTTTCCTCTAAATGGCAGGAAAAGTACTCCATGGTGCACTTTTTAAACTTATAGTTGACATCAGTCTTATCTGTTGCTCCTTCACCAATACACTTACTCGGAATTGTCCATATAGCGAGATCATTGAAAACAAGAGGACCACTGCCAGTGGCCCCCAGAAGTCAGGATTATCTCTCACGACCTGTCTATTGAATCCCAGTGATGGCATTGGCATCAACACGCATCGGATTTTGTAGTAAATATCCTTTAGATCAATGTCCAACTCCTCCCTGTAACATTAAAAGAATTAAAATAATTGAAATGACAGTTCAACTATGAAACAGTATACATCTTAAAAACAAGAAGCAGACCCAAGTCTCTAAAACACCAGGAACATGGATTCCAATGTCACTGAGCATCAGCCTACAAGGGAATCCCTTTGCTTTTGAAAAATGAAAATCGCTTATTGTCACGAGTAGGCTTCAATGAAGTTACTGTGAAAAGCCCCTAGTCGCCACATTCCGGCGCCTGTCCGGGGAGGCTGATACGGGAATCGAACCGTGCTGCTGGCCTGCTTTAAAAGCCATGATGTGGAGATGCCGGCGTTGGACTGGGGTGAGCACAGTAAGAAGTCTTACAACACCAGGTTAAAGTCCAACAGGTTTGATTCAAACACGAGCTTTCGGAGCGCAGCTCCTTCCTCAGGCGAGAAAGGAGCTGTGCTCCGAAAGCTCGTGTTGTAAGACTTCTTACTGTGCTTTAAAAGCCAGTGACTTAGCCCAATGAGCTAAATCAGCTTTTCTAATGGTTCAGTTGGTTAAGGCACATGTAATTGAACCATACTCATCATTTGTTCCCAGATTCAGCACAGGGCAGCAGCAAGTTTGGTGCATGGGTAAACATTAAATGAGGAGGCAAGCTCTGCTGTAATATCAATTACCACCTCAACTTCTCATAGCCTAGAATGTGAATAGTAACAGGCAAAGAAATGGAGATGACAGGCTGTTAGGCAGATGGCCAAAGTATGACAGTAATGAAAGCATTCACCAGAATCAGTGCCTTTAGCAAGGAAGAGGAAGTAAACCGACCTACACGGTAAGCCTAAGCAGGTTTGCTATTAAGAACTTACTCACAGGACTACCATCTAATTTAGCAAAGAGCACATGGAGTTCGGTCTCCAAATGGATAACTTTACTATCATTCATCACTGAAAATTAATTTAAAAGAAAATACCAGATACATCTCTAATTTGTCAACTAAAATCGAATTTCAAACCTGCCACCACCTCCATTATCAAGGCTGTTGTACGTAAAAATTTATAGCAGATTTTTCTTGCATTGCTTTGAAATTTGAAGTTACTCTGACCATTTTTAAAATTGATTAGCCACATTATTTTAATTGTGTCTTTATTCTCAAAGAACCGAAGAAAAAATAATCTAAGTATTTGACATTAACACGGTTAGAAGGGCAGCACGGTGGCACAGTGGTTAGCATTGCTAACTATGGCGCTGAGGACCTGGGTTCGAATCTCGTCCCTGTCCATGTGGAGTTTGCACGTTCTCCCCGTGTCTACATGGGTTTCACCCCCACAACCCAAAGGTGTGCAGGATAGGTGGATTGGCCACGCTAAATTGCCCCTTAATTGGAAAAAATAATTGGGTACTCTAAATTTTTTTTTTGTTTTTAATTCAGAGTACCCAATTATTTATTTATTTTTCTTATTTTCCAATTAAGGGGCAATTTAGCGTGGCCAATCCACCTAACCTGCACATCTTTGGGTTGCGGGGGCGAAACCCACGCAGACACGGGGAGAATGTGCAAACTCCACACAGACAGTGACCCAGGGCCGGGATTCGAACCCGGGTCCTCAGCGCCGTAGGCAGCAATGCTAACCACTGTGCCACCGTGCTGCCCTGGGTACTCTAAATTTAAGAAAAAAAGTTTTTTAAAATTCAAGCTGGGTTAAGTAATTTCAGAGTAATTAAGTAATTAAGGGGAGGCATTTAGAAACTGGATCTCAAGCTGCCTCCAGCTTCATAATACTGTAGTCACGATCTCCATTAGTTAATACTCAATTTACGGAAACATTTGCTAAGTTGTATTAAATGGGCTGTGACTTTCAACGCAAGATCACACATTCAAGTGCCACAACAATGAAGCAATGATCTTGGCAACCTACGACAATTTACATGACCAGGACAACCGTCAAGCAGTATGAAATTTACTCAAATCGACCTACGCCAGAAAGAACTTCAGAGGATCGCAAATTGAAGCACAAACAAATCTGATCTGGTTAGACAGCACTCCTCCTCCCTTTCAGCCACCTTGTCAACAAAACCAAGGAAGATAACGGTTGCTTGTGGACAGGTGTAAGGGAAAGTGCAACATTTTTTTGAAGTAAAAAGTAATCAGCACATTAAATATATGCCTATATCCCCTGTTAATGGCTTGAGACAAGTCTTCACCTTGTGCCTAATTTCTACTTTGAACTTCTGTATATCTTTCAGAGGTCCATTTCAATATTATTTAATAAGTAATGCTAATACTTGGACTGCATTGGGTTAGTAAACCCCTGTTTCAACCCAAATAGGTGATAGTTACAAATTTATTAATGGAATTTACAAAAGTTAATTCTTGGGATGTGAACATTTGATTACTCATCCCTATTTGCCATTGAGTAAATGGCAGTGAACCCCTTCAGTATATATGGTGAATGCACCCCCACAATGCAGATCTCCTTAATATCCAGATTTAAATATTTATCTCATGAACACATTCATTATATTAAACATACACCACCAAAAGGAATTAAACATACAGGAGTGGTTTTGAATCCTCAGAATCCTCATCCTCCACTTCCAGAAGCCATCCATATCCTCTCTTCCGGAGGAATGCAGTTGCTGAGGCATCTTTTGCAGAATCAGTATCCATATTAAGTTTAACCTCTGGGGCAGCCATAGAACCACTGAGGTCTACAGAAAGGTTAAACATTAAGGAGATGTCAAAACAGCTAAAATTCAAGAAGTCGTCCGTGGAACTTTAATGTTAAGTTCCACAGAAAACTGCACATACAATATATTTAAACAGATGGCACCCACATTTTCTTCTGGTCAAAGATAGGTTGCACTGGTGGATAAACACAACCCAAATACTACAGAGAAATCTTTTAATGAACACTCAATAGATTATTTCCACAAAAAGGAATCTTTATTAGTGAACCGACTCACCGACAAGGAATACAGGTTAAAAAGCCAATGTTAGCTGAAAGACACTATGATCTTTGTGTTCTGTAGAATCACACCTAATTCCCTCAAACACTGTGCTCTCTCCCCTTTTTTACCTCTGGAAAATAGCCTTTGTAAACACAATCTGAAGAATATGCATCAACATTTTACATCGATCATTGCATTATACAGCCAATTTTCAAAATGTATTGTGTTAATCTAAATTTTATACATTCATGTTGTCTTCAAGGTATGCCAACTTCATAATTCTCCAAATTCATTCACTCCATAAACCTGTTTATTTAGCTTTCTGTTTTTTTCTGAATGCGTGAGCGTTCCCAGTTTCATATTCTTCAGGAAAACAAAGAAGTCTACAACTTCTATCAATGCACTTTGAAAATTTGCCATAGCTAAAAAAATGAAAGCTCTGCTTCATCCAACTACGAAATGTAAGTAAAATATTACAGAAAATAAGGTACTTTTGTTTCCTGATCTTGCTCAAGATGTAAGTGGAAGACTAGGTAATTTTCTATAGATAATTGAAAAAATTGCTTATTTCCTATATCGCCCAAGTACATTTGACTCTGCATGCATATTTGATCTGACAAACAAGATTAACCGCATATTATAACTACTTGCATTTACAAAATCACAGAGAGGTGGCTCAGTGGTTAACACTGCTGCCTCACATGGCCTCACAGCACCTGGAACCCATGTTCAATTCTGACCTTGGGTGACTGGGCAGCACGGTAGCATTGTGGATAGCACAATCGCTTCACAGCTCCAGAGTCCCAGGTTCAATTCCGGCTTGGGTCAATGTCTGTGCGGAGTCTGCACATCCTCCCCGGTGTGCGTGGGTTTCCTCCGGGTGCTCCGGTTTCCTCCCACAGTCCAAAGATGTGCAGGTTAGGTGGATTGGCCATGATAAATTGCCCTTAGTGTTGGGTGGGTTTACTGGGTTACGGGGATAGGGTGGAGGTGTTGACCTTGGGTAGGGTGCTCTTTCCAAGAGCCGGTGCAGACTCGATGGGCTGAATGGCCTCCTTCTGCACTGTAAATTCTATGAAGACTGTCCACGTGGGTTTCCTCCGGGTGCTCTGGTTTCGTCCCACAGTCCAAAGATGTGTAGGCTAGGTGGATTGACCATGCTAAATTTCCCCTTAGTGTCCAAAGGTTGGGTGGGATCAAGGGGATGGGGCAGGAGAGTGAGCATACGTGGGGTGCTCTTTCTGAGGGTTGCTGCAGACTCAATGGGCCAAATGGCCCCCTTCTGAACTGTAGGGATTCTATGAATCATCACAGCACCTGTTTTCCAAATGCACATTTCCCTTAATTGCGTACCATTCACTTCTTCCCATAACATTGTATATTCTTCTTTTTCAGATAATTAATTCACAAGTCTCATCAATGTAGTGAGACATCCCAAAGTATTTTACAGGAATGTAATAAGACAAAACTTTACATCAAGCTAAAGGGGATATTAGGATAGGTGACTAAAAGGTTGGTAAAAGAGGTAGATTTTAAGGAGCATCTTAAATGAGAGATTTGAAGAGGTGGAAAGATGCAGGGGAAAATTTTGAGAGAGTAGTGGCTCAATGACAGAAGCCATGACCGCCAATAGTAGAGCAAAGGAGGATGCACAACAGCCCAGACTTATCATTAAAGGTACATTTGGAAGATGGCACCTATATATATATCATGTTGCTGCGGGGCAATATGTAGATAAGAATAAGAAAAGGGTCCAGGATAGTCCTTGGGTAACTTCAGAGGTTATGGTTTGGGGTAGAAGAGAAGCCATTCCATGAGATTCCCTGGACGTGACTGGGTAGACAAGAACAGAACCAGATGTGGGAAGTCCACGAAGTTGGGCAACAGAGAGGCCTGTTGGAAAGGGGAAACGTCAATTGTCTCAAAGGTTGCAGATGGGTGAAGAATTCCAAGGAAGGACAATGAATGCATCGTGCTCATTTGTGACTTTAATTTGGGCTGTTTCAGTGCTGGGAAAGAAAAACTGACACACGACAATTCTTTGGATAGAAACCAAAGTTATAGCTTTTAACTAAGTAGGCAGTACTTAGGACCAAGCCTTTGAATTTAAGATTTATTGAAGCAATACGCAAATGTTCAAGATTGCTCTCAAAATCTCAATCTGAAATTCAATAGTTAAAGATATTCTTCAAAAGCATGCTTTCCTTTCCTGCATAACTGCAATTGTCATGGAGGAAGAACAATTTGGACAACGCGCCAAGAATACAAATTTCTTACACTGTGTAATTTGTGAAGGTGATGCAAAAATGGCAGATTCTGTATTGGAAGTAATAATTCTAACTGGCCAATAATTTATCATTTATCTAGTTCAGTGCTGTCCAATAGAAAGTACTGACTAGCCACAGCACGTAGCCTCAATGACACCAGATGTGCTAGTTCTGGAGGAAAATGGTTTAATGCCACGAGAGGTCAGTGTATTTCATATAAATATATATATTTACTTAAGTACCTATCCCCATTTTTACAAAAGATGTAAAACACTCACACTGATCAGTAAAGACATGTGCATTTTACTTTTGTCTTCCCAATAACAAAGCGTCCGTGCATGCATACATAATGCCAATACGAGTATTACAACCACATTCCCAATGACCATTACTTTTTCTTTTTACTAAATTCAATTAGTTACATCTGATTTCCAGCTAGCAACAGATGGCCAATGGCGTACAAATTGGACAACACAGTTAGATTAATTGGAACCGTTAAAGCTGAAGCAACAAAGTGTATTAAGTATAAAAACTAGGGGCAGCACGGTGGCCTAGTGGTTAGCACAACCGCCTCACGGCGCTGAGGTCCCAGGTTCGATCCCGGCTCTGGGTCACTGTCCGTGTGGAGTTTGCACGTTCTCCCCGTGTCTGCGTGGGTTTCGCCCCCACAACCCAAAAATGTGCAGAGTAGGTGGATTGGCCACGCTAAATTGCCCCTTAATTGGAAAAAATAATTGGCTAATCTAAATTTATAAGAAAAAAAAAACAAGAAAAAAAAAGTATAAAAACTTTGTCTTCACTACGGAAATGACAAAACTGCAGTAAATAACAGTAATGGAAACATTAACTCCCTACTCTATTCACATTCCAACTTTTAGACTGGCCACAATAACTGCACCTAATTTTTAAAAATGTATTCTTTCATGGGATGCACTTCTTGCCTATCCCTAATCGCCCCTGAACTATGTGGCCTGCGAGGCCATTGTAGGGACAGTTAAGATTGTTCTGACCCTGGAGCCACACGTTGGCCAGACCAGTGAAGACTGCAGATTTACTTCCCTCAAGAGACATTAGTGAACTACATGGGTTTTTACAAAAATCAATCAATGATAGTTTCATGGTCACCATTACTGAGGATGAGGGGAGAGAAAATATGGTAGCTGGATTGGTTGTTGACTTCAAGGTAGGTGGGGTATTGTAAGTTGTTGAGAGAAAATAGAGTCAACAAAGGGGTTATAGATAGGTTTGGTGAGTGGGCAAAAACTTGGCAGGTGGAGTACAATGTGGCAAAAATGTGAACTTGTTCACATTGGCAGGAAGAATAGAAAAGCAGTATACTATTTAAATTGAGAGTGCTGAACTCGGAGGTAAGAGGGATCGGGTGTCCTGGTACATGAATCACAAAACGTCAGTATGCAGATACAGCAAATGATTAGAAAGACAAATGGAATGTTGGTGTTTATTGCAAAGGGAATGGCAATTAAAAGTAGGAAAGTTTTACCGCAACTTAATAGGGCATTGGTGAGACCACCTCTAGAGTTCTGTGTATGGTTTTGGGTCTCCTTATTGGAAAAAGGATATAAATGCACCAGTGAGAATGTTCACTTGACTCATTCCTGGGAAGAGGGACTTATCTTTTGAAGAAAGGTTGAAGAGGTTGGGCATTAAGCCATGGGAGTTTAGAAGAATGAGAGGTGATTTTAGATCCTGAGGGATAAAAGCAAATTACTGCGGATGCTGGAATCTGAAAAAAAAAGCAGAAAATACTGGACAATCTCAGCAGGTCTGACAGCATCTATGGAGTCAATCAATCAAAAGGGAGCTAATGTTTCGAGTCTGGATGACTCTTTGTCAAGGGTGCTCCCAAGGGGGATTGATACCAGGAGGATGTTTCCTCTTGTCGTGGAGATTAGAACTAGGGGACACTATTTAAAAATAAGAAGCCTTCCCTTTAAGAAAGAGATTTAAAAAAAAAATTAAAGTACCTAATTCTTTTCTCCCCCCCCCCCCCCCAATTAAGGGGCAATTTAGCATGGCCAATTCACCTACCCTGCACATCTTTGGATTGAGGGGGTGAGACCCACACAGACATGGGGAGAATGTGTAAACTCCACACGGACAGTGACCCGGAGTTGGGATCAAACCCAGGTCCTTGGTGCTTTGAGGCTGCAGTGCTCACAAATGCGCCACCATGCTGCCCTTTAAGACAGAGATCTTTTCTCTCAGAGGGTCATTAGTCTGTAGAATTCACTTCCTTAGAAAGCAATGGAATCCATTCAAGGCGAGTTCCATAGTTTTTGGATCTACAAAGGTGAGGTGGGTGTGAGAGGGGCAAAATGAAAGTGGAGCCTAGATAAGAATCAGATTAACCATTAATGCTGGAGTAGGCCCGAAGCGCCAAATTACCTACTCCTGCTCCCAAATCCTATGTTCCTATGTACATCATAGTTAAGCTTCAGTAAAGAGTAATGGCAAGCATGTGCACTTTTCACAGCAGTACATAAGGATGTTTTCTTACCCAAGAACCCAGTGATATCTCTATATATGAAAAGAGTTTCTATTTTTCCTCGCAAATCATGGAAGATGCCCATCTGTACAATTGTTTATTCTATCTTCCAAACTTTGTAGGGCACTTTAAGCTTCTACAATAATTATGATTCCTTAAGTCATAAATGACATTATTTGTAACTTTGGAAACTGTGCATTCTCCATCCTCAATTCTTTTCAGCCTCACTATGGCCTTGGTTGAAGACACAGGAACACATAATCATCATCCTCCTCCTCCTCCAACACCTTTTCTATTGTCACCTCACCTCCATTTATCCATCCAACCATAACCAGGGTATCACAATGGCTGCTCTTCCCATTCACTGCCGAGATCCCACCACAGATCTATCAGTAATCCCATCATCTACATGCAATTCCATGATAATATCATTCAAAGACGCAGGGTCACAAGCATGCCACCTAGCTGTACCTCCACCATTTATCCCACACCTTCAACCCTGTCTTGTCAGCCTCCTTGCTTGGTCCCCAATGTTTTGACCGGAAGAAATTGCAACTCATAGGATAGACCAAAACTATGACCATCAGGCTCAGCCCTAAACCATCTCCCTCCTCAAAACCCATCTCATTGACCAAACGGCTAAAGCACATGCAGATTCTGTTTTCTTTGGCTTGACATCCTTTTTTATCTGGACTACACTTCTGTGAAACACCTTGGGGTACTTCCTTGCATTAAAGGTGCTACTAAAATGCAAGTAATCGCTGAATTATCACTATCCCTGAGAGCAATTTCAGAATGTCATCAACGCACTGAATACCATTAACACAAAAATGTGGTGGTGGAGTTTCGGTGAAGCAGTGAGTAGGCTTTTGGGACCTTCGCTCAAATCCTGCCTCAGCTGACAGCTAGGAAGCCTAATCTGCCTGTTAACTATAATAACCCTGCAGCAAATGGTATTTGAGCCTCCTAAAACTATTTGGGGATGGGCCTGTCACACAAGACTGCGCCTGATTTAATAGGCAGTCAGGGAGCACACAATCCAAATATCACTGGCATCAATCATGATATACAGAGGAAACTTTCCCAGGTTGTTAGGGTAGCATTTCTTCCAAAGCAGCCTCGGGCTCCACATCCCCCACCCCCTTCCTAAACATCCCACCCAACCCCCCCCTCCCTTCCTAAACATCCCACCCAACCCCCCCCCCTCCCTTCCTAAACATCCCACCCAACCCCCTCCCTTCCTAAACATCCCACCCAACCCCCTCCCTTCCTAAACATCCCACCCAACCCCCTCCCTTCCTAAACATCCCACCCAACCCCCTCCCTTCCTAAACATCCCACCCAACCCCCTCCCTTCCTAAACATCCCACCCCACCCCCTCCCTTCCTAAACATCCCACCCAACCCCCTCCCTTCCTAAACATCCCACCCAACCCCCTCCCTTCCTAAACATCCCACCCACCCCCCTCCCTTCCTAAACATCCCACCCAACCCCCTCCCTTCCTAAACATCCCACCCAACCCCCTCCCTTCCTAAACATCCCACCCAACCCCCTCCCTTCCTAAACATCTCCCCTCCTCCTAAACATCCCACACCCCCCTTCCTAAACATCCCACACCCCCCCTTCCCCCCCCCCTTCCTAAACATCCCACACCCCCCCCCTCCTAAACATCCCACACCCCCCCCCTCCTAAACATCCCACACCCCCCCTCCTAAACATCCCACACCCCCCCCCCTCCTAAACATCTCCCCTCCTCCTAAACATCCCACACCCCCCCTTCCTAAACATCCCACACCCCCCCTCCCCCCCTTCCTAAACATCCCACACCCCCCCTCCCCCCCCCCTTCCTAAACATCCCAACCCCTCCTCCTAAACATCTACACAACAACAAACTTTGGGCCTACCTTCACCGTCAGCCGACGAGACGAAGGTGAAGTCCCCATTGCCGGGGGTGAAATGCTGCCGCGGCAGGCCGCTGCTGTGCGAGCTCATGGCGCCGGTACAGCTGGCGGGGGGGAGAGAGGGGGAAGCGGGCCGGGACTCCAGAGCCCGCGCGACCTTCCGCCGTTTACCGTCCGATCGCCTCGCGCACCACCGCCGCCACCCTGGCTTCCCCGACAACGTCACAGAGAGAAGCCGAGCGTCTCCCTGGCTTAGCGCGCACGCGCAGAACCCCCCCAGCCAGCGGCCGGGTCAGGTGACCCTCCCCTCACCCGGACCCACCCCACGTCCCAACACCACGCTCTCCCATTGGACCTCGCGAACGGCCAATCGTAATCCGCCTTGGTCATCTAAAGTTTTGGCGGGGAACCATCGAAGCGTTTTTAAATGTGTCCGTCTGTGTCCCGGAGGTAAGTTTTGATACCTGACAGTGTGAGGGATGATGACGGGGGTTGATGTTTACATAAGAAAAAGTGGGTATCCCCACCCCCCCAAAAAAAAAACAGAGCCGATGGAATGAAACGGTTTACAATAAGATCGATTTAAACGACCCCGCTCGGGGACATCGCCGTCTGCTGATGTGAGCCGGCGCCAGCTGGGATCAATGGCGGCAGTGTGTGTGTGTGTGTGGGATGTATATTTTTAATGTGACCGCATGATAACACTGCTCCTCCGGCTGAGTTCCATCCGGCCTCTTACCCTTAACCATGGGTTTGAGTCAACCCAGCAGCAACCCTGGCTGCTGTTCCAATCGTCGCCAATAACAACTTGTATTTAAATAGCGACTTGAACACAGTAACCTTCCTCCTACCAGGCCGCTTCAGGGGAGCGTTTTGTGTCAACGAAAATCTGGGATGCTCAAATGGCCGGAGTTACTTGAGCGCAGATGGTTCTGGTTGTGTCAGACTGGCCTTGTACCTCTTGTGGTGTATTTTTCCCCTTATTCCCACAAGGGCGGCCACGGTAGTACAGTGGTTATCACTGTTGCTTCTCAGCACCAGGGACCCGGGTTCGTTCCTCCGGGTGCTCCGGTTTCCTCCCACAAGTCCTGAAAGATGTGCTGTACGGTAATTTGGACAGTCTGAATTCTCCCTCTGTGTTCCCGAACAGGCGCCGGAACGTGGCGACTGGGGGATTTTCATAGCAACTTCATTGCAGTGTTAATGTAAGCCGACTTGAGACACTAATAATTATTATTTTTTAAAAATTATAAATAAATTTAGATTAACCAATTATTTTTTCCAATTAAGGGGCAATTTAGTGTGGCCAATCCACCTACTTTGCACATTTTTGGGTTGGGCGAAACCCACGCAGACACGGGGTGAATGTGCAAACTCCACACGGACAGTGACCCAGAGCCGGGATAGAACCTGGGACCCCAGTGCCGTGAAGCAGCTGTGCTAACCACTAGGCCACCGTGCTGCCCTCATAATGATTATTATTAATGTATCATTGCACGCCCACTTTTATTGTGCATTACTTGACCAATGTGCCAGCATATGCAGAGTCATAGTAAAATAATTAACATAAGAATTAAACGGATTGTTGCTATGTACCAGTGGGTATAAGAATATGTTACCCATTGGCTTGAACGATTGACGTATTGAAATAAGATGGTTGTGTTTACTGAACACAGTAAGAAGTCTTACAACACCAGGTTAAAGTCCAACAGGTTTGTTTCAAACACGAGCTTTCGGAGCACGGCTCCTTCTTCAGGTGAATGGAAAGGCTTGTTCCAGAAATGTTTATATAGACACAGTCAGAGATGCCCCGGAATGCAACTACGACATCTTCTTCGCAGCCTCCAACACATCATCAGCGAGGATGGACATCTTGCCAAGGTCATCCCCACACCCCCACTACTGGCCTTCAAACAACCGCGCAACCTCAAACAAACCATTGTTTGCAGCAAATTACCCAGCCTTCAGAACAGCAACCACAACACCACAAAACCCTGCCAGGGTAATCTCTGCAAGACATGCCAGATCATCGACATGGACACCACCATTACACGTGGAAACACCACCCACCAGGTACGCGGCGCATACTCGTGCGACTCGACCAATGTAGTCTACCTCATACGCTGCAGGAAAGGATGTCCCGAAGCGTGGTACATTGGCGAGACCATGCAGACACTGCGACAACGAATAAACGGGCATCGTGCGACTATCAACAGGCAGGACTGTTCCCTTCCAGTTGGGGAACACTTCAGCAGTCAAGGACATTCAGCCTCTGATCTCCGGGTCAGCATTCTACAAGGAGGCCTTCAGGAGACGCGACAACGCAAAATTGCTGAGCAAAAACTTATAGCTAAGTTCCGCACGCATGAATGCGGACTCAACCGGGATCTGGGATTCATGTCGCATTACATTCGGCCCCCACCAACAAGCCTGGACTTGCAGAGGCCTACCGACTGAACTGGCTTGGGACAATTCACACCTCTTTAACCTGGAGTTACCTCTCTCTCTGCATCTTTGATGATTTGATTGCCTGCAGGTGCTCGCATTCCGGGGCATCTCTGACTGTGTCTATATAAACATTTCTGGAACAAGCCTTTCCATTCACCTGAAGAAGGAGCCGTGCTCCGAAAGCTCGTGTTTGAAACAAACCTGTTGGACTTTAACCTGGTGTTGTAAGACTTCTTACTGTGCTCACCCCAGTCCAACGCCGGCATCTCCACATCGTGTTTACTGAAGGCTTTCGATTTAGAGGGCAATGTAAATTTTAGTGTGAAACTTCTGTTGAAAAGCATGCCAAGTTTAATTGGTACCCAATCAGATAACAAGTAGTTATGAAATGAGAATTGTAAGAAAACCAGAGAATGCTGGAAATATTAAGCAGACCAGACAGCATCGGTGCAGAGAAACAGAGTTAGCTTTTCAAATGAAATGAAAATCGCTATTGTCACGAGTAGGCTTCAATGAAGTTACTGTGAAAAGCCCCTAGTCGCCACATTCCGGCGCCTGTCCGGGGAGGCTGGTACGGGAATCGAACCGTGCTGCTGGCCTGCTTGAAAAACCAGCGATTTAGCCAAGTGAGCTAAACCAGATTGATTACCCTTTAAAGTCATGGGGTGTTAGAAATAGCTGTTATATTTTAATTTATTTAGTGAATGCAAAGTCCCCAAGTCAAACAGATTCTTCTGGTCATGCTGCGTGGGTAGGCCTCCGTTGAGTCTTGTAGGTTGGGCATTCTTCTATGATGTGGTGCATAGTTTGCTCTCCCACAGGCCCATGGGGGGGAGGGGGGATGCTAATGCCTCATCTTTGGAGGTTGGCCAAGCATGTGCATGCCTATCCTGAACCTGTTGACGGTGGACCACCCTTTTTCCTTGGAAGGTTGAAACCAGGCAGCTGTTGGATTGGGTTTGAGACCAGGTACTTGTTTGTCCTGTCCCATGATTTCCAGGAGAGATTTTGTGCACTGCAACTGACTTAAAAGTTGGCCAGACTGCCAATGAGTTGTAATAGTGGAAGCGATTATCTTAGAATCATGTGTACCAATGTTTACACAGGAGTCTGTTTTCACTTCAATTGATTCATCCCATTCTGCCTCATACCCTTTATCTTTCTCCTTTATCTGCATCAAGACTTTCCTTAAATGTGTCAATGTTATGTGCTTTTTAAAAATAAATTTAGAGTACCCAATTCATTTATTCCAATTAAGGGGCAATTTAGCATGGCCATTTCACCTACCCTGCACATCTTTGGGTTGCGGGGGTGAGACCCACGCAAACACAGTGAGAATGTGCAAACTCCACACACAGTGACCCAGGCTGGGAATTGACCTGGGTGCCTCGTGCTGTGAGGCAGCAGTACTTTTCTTTTTATAAATTTAGAGTACCCAATTATTTTTTTTTCCAATTAAGGGTCAATTTAGAATGGCTAATCCACTTAACCAGCACATCTTTGGGTTGTGGGGGTTAAACCCATGCAGACACTGGGAGAATGTGCACACTCCACTCGGACAGGGGCAGCACGGTGGCACAGTGGTTAGCATTGCTGCCTATGGCGCTGAGGACCCGGGTTCGAATCCCGGCTCTGGGTCACTGTCCGTGTGGAGTTTGTACATTCTCCCCGTGTCTGCGTGGGTTTCGCCCCCACAACCCAAATATGTGCAGGTTAGGTGAATTGGCCAGGCTAAATTGCCCCTTAATTGGAAAAAATAATTGGATATTCTAAATTTATTTTTTTTTAAACTCCACTCGGACGGTGATCCAGGGCCAGGACTCGATCCTGGATCCTCAGCACTGTAGTCCCAGTGTTAACCACTGTGCCACCATGCGTGAGGCAGCAGTACTAACCACTGCACCACTGCTGCCCGAAATGTTATGTGCTTTTCAACTATTTTGTCTGAAAGTGAGAGTTTTCTATTGCTACCACTTTCTGTGCAAGACAATCCCTCCCTCTAAATCCCTCATTTGATCACTTAGTGGCTATCTTAAATGTATCCCCTTGATCTGGACTTGCCTTCAAGTGGAACAATTTCCCCACATCCATCTTATTGAAATCCTTTGTGATTTTCAGGATTTCTATCGGGATTTTTGTTAGCCTTCTCTTCCAGAGAAAAATCCTCAGGCTATTCAACTTTTTCTGATGGTTGCATCCCCATAATATTGATAGCATCTTCTCTTTTCTGCATCTTCTCCAATGTTTCACTATCCTTCAAGTAATGTGGGTACTAGATTTGGACACCATAATCCATGATTGTAAATTTGAAGTGACACCGTAGTGTAATGGGAAAAGAGATCACGCTGAGGATTTGAGTGGAATTGACACAAAGAATGCCTATTGAACTCTTGTGTTGCAATGTTGTTTTTATTTTTATCTAAAATGTTCCTCTGACAGTGTTTTTAAATTTTTTAAATAATCTTTATTGTCACAAGTAGGCTTACATTAACACTGCAATGAAGTTACTGTGAAAAGCCCCTAGTTGTCACATTCCGGTGCAGGAGTGGGTTTATTTTATTGTTAATTGGGGCAGGTTCTATTTTTCAACTTTTTTGGAGTCTCGTTGCATTACCGCTAGTCAGCTGTTTAAGTTGCAACCACCTTTCTTTCTCGAATAAAATCCTCCACTTAACTGTATCGAATTTTGAAATATTTATTAGGACTTTAGATTTGACTTGGTTACAGGCATTTTGACTTCAAATGCTATTCAAACTAC
This sequence comes from Scyliorhinus canicula, assembly GCF_902713615.1. Lineage (NCBI taxonomy): Eukaryota > Metazoa > Chordata > Chondrichthyes > Carcharhiniformes > Scyliorhinidae > Scyliorhinus > Scyliorhinus canicula. The sequence continues at coordinate 287,068,934 of NC_052146.1, read as the reverse complement.
AACTTATCTATTTTAGCCTGGGAGTACTTATGAAAACTTTAATCCTTCAACAGGAGTATAGATGAACCATGGGGATTCAAGGATTGTTGCAGTTTGTTAAGGACGCTTCAGAACCAATCCATATCAAGAAATACAAAGGACAGACTGTCGCATTAGATATGTATTGCTGGCTTCATAAAGGAGCTTTTGCGTGTGCTGATAAATTAGCAAAAGGAGAACCGACTGATCAGTAAGTCCTTTTTGCCTTCTTTGAACTTGTGTTTACTTCCCCATGAAATGCTAAGAATAAAGATGGGTTTTTCTATTTTGCATAATTTTTATTGATTAAATAATAGCATCCATGTGATTAAAAAAATAGCTAGACTATGATAGATTTAATCCACATGCAAGATTTTTAATTGGAGAAGCCATCTTTTAAAATTATTTTGTCTTGAAATGCTGACCTCTCGTAGAGATGCAAGAATCCAAAATAGCAATTTCAAGATTAATGGGATGGGGAGATATGGAAGCTATAAACACTCAATTAAGTAAAATATTTCATTTTGATACTAAATGTGGTTTCAAGGTATGAGACTCCTGAGTGCAATACTTTTTTTATAGTAGTCTCGTTCCAGTTCCGAGTGAGTCCGCAGCACAAAAGTGCCTGTGCTCCTAAAATTGGCAATATCACCGACTGAAGCAATAAAAATAGTTGACTTGAGTATTGTCAGTTCTTGTATGCTGCACCTGACCATGGAATGCTTTACTTCCAGCATTCTCCGCTTTTATTAATCAGCAGGTCAGGCAGCATCTATATAGAGAGATCCAAAAGTTGATGTTTCGAGTCGATGACCTTTCATCAAATTGGCATGGTTTAGGCTGATTGCAGTATAAGACTTTATCAGAACGTTTTTCATTTCCGCCGCTTAATTGTATTTGTGAATCATTCTAATGCTACCCACATGTGTTTTGTTTCAGATATGTTGGTTATTGTATGAAATTTGTTGAAATGTTGGTCTCATTTGGAATCAAGCCAGTCCTGGTTTTTGATGGATGCACTTTACCTTCTAAAAAAGAGGTTGAAAAGGCTCGAAGATTGTAAGTAGTAAATTTACTAACGTCTACTGCAAGTTTTAAGGCTCATGTGATTTATTTTATTTAAGCTGAGAAACATAATCATAGAATAGAATCCCTACAGTGCAGAAGGAGACCATTTGGCCCATCGAGTCGGTACCGACCCTTGGAAAGCGCACCCTACCTAGCCCCATCCTACCCCAGTAACCCCCACTGAACCTTTTGGATACTAAGGAGCAATTTAGCATGGCCAATCCACCTAACCTGCACATCATTGATCTGGGGGAGGAAACTGGTGCACCCGGAGGGAACCCACACAGACTCTGGGAGAAAGTACAAACTCCGCAAAGTCACCCGAGGCTGGAATTGAACCCGGGTCCCTGGCCCTGTGAGGCAACTGTGTTAATTGCTGTGACCCCGTGCAGCCCTGCCTAATGTTTTTTTTTCCTGTTATTACAAATGATATTTTTCTTTATTGAAATATCAAATTGATCTGTGTGCAAATTACTTTTAACATTCCTTTTTTTTTTTTTTTTTTTTAAATTTAGTGTACCCAATCATTTTTCCAATTAAGGGGCAATTTAGAGTGGCCAATCCACCTAGCTGGCACATTTTTGGGTTGTGGGGGTGAAACCCACGCAAACACGGGGAGAATGTGCAAACTCCACACGGACAGTGACCCAGAGCCGGGATCGAACCTGGGACCTCAGCGCCGTGAGGTCGCAGTGCTAACCCACTGCGCCACCGTGCTGCCCACTTTTAACATTCCTGAGGAGTCATATTATTGAACATGAAATCTAGTTATTTCATGCAATATGATGTTGATTTCTTTTTCTTAGCAGCAGTCATCTGCCGTCATGTGTTACTGTACTAATTTGTGCCACTTATCTGCACAGCTGTTCATGCATGTGGTTTAGAAACATTATGCTTGGGTGGTTTTCTGCATTACAGACGTAGGCAAGCAAATTTGCAGAAAGGCAAGCAACTCCTTCGTGAAGGGAAGTCGGCAGAAGCCAGAGAATGTTTTACTCGTTGTGTCAACATAACACCTGCCATGGCTCATGAAGTCATAAAAGCAAGTGATTTCAGGTTTACTTTCCACTTCTCTAACTTGTGCATAGAGCTCTATATATAGATTCTGCATTTCATTCTGTCTCAGTGATTTTTCAGACCGTAATTTGGACTATTCAAAACTATTGTGCGCATACCAGTTTTTTGGCAATTGCGTAGAATGTACATCACAGACATAGGACATTCACCCCAAATGGCTCATGCCAGTTACAGGTTTCACACCAACCCCCTCCCACTAATTGACCTGATTCTTTCTGAACACCCTAGTAATCCTTCTCCCCCTCATGGACTTATCTAGCTTCCACTTAAAGGCATTAATGCTTTTTACCACAACTATTCCACGTTGTAGCATTTATCACATTCTCACCACTGTGGGAAAAGATCTTTTTCCTGATGTCTTTATTGGATTTATTAGATCGTAAGAATATTTATTTAAATAAAAGAATAGTCCATCTGGCCCTTAAAGTCTGATCTGCTATTCAATAAAATAATTGAACGAAGATCAGTGAGCGGCTCATATATTTATGGCCGTCTGTCATCAAACCTCTGAATAATATCAGACCGTGAAAGCTCTTTTTTCTCAAAGAAAGAACCCCAGCCTGCTTGTTATAACCCCTCAGCTTTGGTATCAGCATTGGTAATTTTTTTAACTCCATCTCTAGTGCCTTTATATTCTTTTTGTTTTTGTAATATAGCAACCAGAATTATGCATGGCATTTTATATTGATGTATTTTTATTTGTATCAATGTATAAAATTTATCTCTTCCTCTCTTCCTGCCGTTACCAGCTTAAAAATTATGGAGATCCATGAAAGGATTTTCAATTCAGCAATGTGTAAAATAGATTAGTAGAAGTGTATTTGTAAGGAGGGAAGAGTAACACTTTATTAAAAAAAAGAATGAATTACGTGGAGGGCAAGATATGGCTTGAGGGAGAAATTACATACAGGTACTGACGTATTATACGAACAGCATTTTTAATGAACCCTTGTAAAGGCATGCAATTTTATAAATTTATTTAAACAATTTTAAAATTGATTGCAAAGTTTGCGTGCAGTTTGGCATGATGCTTTCACTTTATTCAAAGAATTCCTACAGTGCAGAAGGAGGTCATTTGGCCCATCGAGTCTGCACTGACCCTCTGAAAGAGCACCCTACCTAAGCCCACACCCCATCCTATCCCCATAACCCAGTAACCCCAATCTACACTTTTGGACATTAGGGGCGATTTAGCATGACCATCCTACCTAACCTGCACATCTTTGGACTGTGGGAGAAAACCAGAGCACCCGGAGGAAGCCCACGCAGACATGGGGAGAACATGCAAACTCCACATAGACAGTGACCCAAGGCCAGAATTGAACTGGGTCTGGGCGCTGTGAGGCAGCTGTGCTAACCACTGTGCCACCCTTTTCCCTTGGTAAATTCCTGGCCTTTAGCTGCCTAATTTCACAAAGTTGCGATGTGTAGACAAATTCGTACTGCTGTTCTGGCACAGCAGGTATTCTATACTAATTAAGGCATTATTCGATTAATTGTAGGTACCACTGAGGGTTTCGAAGTTTCTACACAGGAACAGGGGAGAAATCCTCCCTCGTCTCCTTTCAGGCATTACCTTTCAATTCATTTCAACATGGCATTAGAGATTGCATTACCCATTATCCATAACTAATGGCAACGAGGAAGAACAAAGACAAATTGCTTTAAAAGGGAGGTTTAGACATGACAATTTAAAAAAAAACACTTTTGTATCAATACAGGCGGCAAGAGCAAAGGGTATGGATTGTATTGTAGCACCTTACGAGGCAGATGCTCAATTGGCTTACTTAAACAAGATTCATATAGCTCAAGCGGTAATAACAGAAGATTCCGATCTGTTGGCATTTGGATGTAAAAAGGTAAAAAGGAAGTGCTTTAAGCAATTTTTGTTCTTTCTATTTTCTATTTTTGTCAGTTTAAGTTTTTGTGTCGTGCAGGTTTAAGTAATTTGACGGTCCCACCATGTTGGGCAGGAAACGGTTTGTTATTTTTACGGGGAAGAAAGGTCTTGGATCTGTATTTAATGGACCAAGTTATTCAATCTTTTTAAAACCCTTCTGAGCCCGCGCACACGCAGACTTTTTCTCTTTCCTAACTGAGATTGCCTATTTTAACACCGATATGGGATCAAACCCGGCATCTGCCTGGTCTGTATGGCTTAGGTCACCATCTGGCAGATAATTAAGGTGACCCATTTTAACTTCTTGTCTGATTGAGATTGTCAAATTCTTTGCAATTTAATGTGGGATTTTACCCACCATGGGCTAATTTATGGATGCCTCAATTCATTTGTAAAAGCCCATTGCCACCATGAGAGTAAGCCAATAGGATAGGCACTATTTGAATACTGGAGTCAAAATAAAAATAAAATAATTTTGTGATACTTTTCACTGCACTTTTAGGTTGTACTGAAAGTGGACAAGAATGGAAATGGCATCGAAATTGACCAGGCTCGGTTTGGCAAATGCAAGCAGCTGGGTGATGTTTTCACTGAAGAAAAGTTCAGATATATGTGTATTTTATCAGGATGTGATTATTTGGCATCTATTCATGGAATTGGTTTGGCTAAAGCATGCAAGCTGCTTCGCATTGCCAACAATCCAGATATCATTACGGTGGGTCATTGAGCTTGTGCTGATTGTACAACTGGGAAAAATAATCCTAAAGAGGGTGTGCATGTATGAAGTACTTATGAAAAATAATCTAATAATGCTGAAGTCTTTAGGAAGTTTTGCTGAACTAAAACTGAATATTTGTTTAGAATACTTGCACTGTATAAAAGAAGAAAACAAAAATGAATAGGTGAAGCCAATTAGTCAACCAATCTGGCAGTAATCTCCATGGAGATCATTGTGACTTTGGAAGAAAAATAAAAAGAAATGGCCTTTCATGTAGATTTGCTGGGGTTATAGCAAGAGGTTGGGATCCCTTGTGGAGCTTCTTACCTATCCTCCCTCTTGGACAGTTTGCACTTTTTAATGGTGTACACGTGACTTATTATAGAGTTTTGTTTGATATTCTTATTTCATGCTGTTTTTAGTGAAACCTTAAGTGTCACTATTTCTTATTATTTTCACTGAATAATAAAATCTAGAATTTTACATTTTTTTTTATTAAGAGGCAATTTAGCGTGGCCAATCCACCTACCTGGCACATCTTTGGATTGCGGGGGTGAGACCCAACCAGTCACGGGGAGAATATGCAAACTCCACACGGACAGTAACCTGGGGCCAAGATCGAACCGGGGTCCTTGGCACTGTGAAGCAGCAGTGCTAACTACTGCGTCACTGTGCCACCCCAGAATTTGACATTGTATTCCAAAGCCATTTGTAGAAGTGTTTTCTCTGGTTTTCTTTTCGGCAATTTAAAAAAAAAATGAATTCAGAGTACCCAATTATTTTTTTCTCCATTTAAGGGGCAATTTAGCGTGGCCAATCAACCTAACCTGCACATTTTTGAGTTGTGGGGGTGAAACCCTTACAGACATGGGGAGAATGTGCAAATTCCACACGGACAGTGACCCAGGGCCGGGATTCAAACCCGTGTCCTCAGCGCTGCAGTCCCAGTGCTAACCACTGTGCCACATGCCACCCCTTTTCAGCAATGTTAGTGCTTCATCTGACTGTCACTGAGTAACCTGTTGCAGACTTGGTGAATGTCCAATCTCATTTTTACCAGCACTGATCTATTGATCTAGCTTAATATTCCAACATTAAATTGGCCTTCCTTCACCTCCTTTGCCATCTGGACAGTGACAAGTTTGCTATTACTTCCTGGCCCCTATTCTCCAAATTTCCTTGTGATCATTCAATTTCTATTTGTAGGCAGCACGGTGGCGCAATGATTATCACTGCTGCCTCACAACGCCGAGGTCCCAAGTTTGATCTGGCTATGGGTCACTCTCCGTGTGGAGTTTGCACATTCTCTCCATGTTTGCTTGGGTTTCGCCCCCACAACCCAAAGATGTGCAGGGTAGGTAATTCCCGTACCGGCCTCCCCGAACAGGCGCCGGAATGTGGCGACTAGGTGCTTTTCACAGTAACTTCACTGAAGCCTACTTGTGACAGTAAGCGATTATTATTATTATTGGGTTGATTGGCCACGCTAAATTGTGCCTTCATTGGAAAGAATTAATTGGGTACTCGAAAATTTTTTTAAATGGGCAGCACGGTGGCGCAGTGGGGTAGCCCTGCTGCCTCACGACACCGAGGTCCCAGGTTCGATCCTGGCTCTGGGTCACTGTCCGTGTGGAGTTTGCACATTCTCCCCGTGTTTGCGTGGGTTTCGTCTCTACAACTAATTTGGTACTCCAAATTTAAAAAAATAAATAAATCACTTTTTCAAAACAAAACAAATTATCATCTATTTGTAATCCAATCTAACATGTAGTAATTTGTTTTGTCACTGGATTTAATTTGCCTGCTCAATCGCACAAGCAATGTAAAATCTTTCTGTTAATATTTTGTTGCATCCTTTTTCGCTGCTGCTCTTATTTTTAGTTCCCCCCACCCCCCCCCCCCCAATAATCAGTGCCATCCAATCCCCGAAAGAGTACCGTGAATGGCACCCATGAATTGTAGACACCCCCTCCCAGACTCCTCACCTCCACTTCCTCTTGTCGACTCTTCCCCCCCCCCCCCCCCCCCCAACTTTTCACCCCGGCTAGACTCACCGAAACCTGTTCTACCAGGCTCAGATGGCCGTAGCCCCCCCCCAACCTCACTCCCATTCATTGGCCGGCTTACACCGGCCAGCGAGAAGGCCCCCGCCCGGCTCTCCTTCCCCGTCCGGTCCCAGGAAAACCAAGAAATCCCCTTTAGCACACAACCCCCGCATACACACACAAGCCCCAAAGAACCATCATTGCAAATGAAAGTCCCATCACTTGCCTTGTCCAAATATACAGCGTCAACTCATTTAGTACGTACACCAACGCAGTGAAAAAATAAAGTTACACTACATCGGTACACGACCCGCTCTCAGTCCCATTTCTCAATTCTGCCACACTCCTGCCTTCGCAAACTCCTCCGCTGTTCCAAAATAAAATCCTTGGATTTGTAGGTCACCCTCAACTTAGCTGGATATACTATGCCGCACTGCACCATGCTGATGTACAGTGCCTTCTTCACCCGGCTGAAGGCAGCCCGTCTCCTCGCCAGCTCCATCGTAAAGTCCTGGTATATGTGTATATCAGCTCCAGCCCACTGCACCACCGGCTTCTGCTTTGCCCAGCACAGGACCTTCTCCTTCACGCTGTACCTACGGAAACACACAGTTACTCTTGGCGGCTCACTCGCCTTTCGTATAGGCCTCCACGACCGATGAGCCCAATCCAGTTCGTATCGAGAGGGATCGTTCCCCTCCCCCAATAGTTCCCCCAACATCGTGGCAAAATACTCCGGCCTCGGGTCTTCCACCCCTTCGGGCAGACCCATGGTCCTCAGATTCTGCCGCCTGGATCTGTTTATCAGATCTTCCATTTTGACTCGCAGATCCCTGTTGGTCTCTGTCACCTTCCGCAACTCCTTCCCTATCGAGGTGAGTTGATCACTGTGCTGCGATAATACCTGTTCCACTTCGTTCAGTGTCTCGCCTTGCTCCGGACCTCCGGCGCTGCTCTTGATACCGCCGCCCTCACCGGGGCAATCGCCTCCTCCACCAGCACTTTCAATACCGCCCCATCGCTGCCTTCGTCGCTTCCATGTGCTTTGTGAACTGTTTTTCAAGGTCCACAACCATCACTTTACTGTGAGCAATGTGGCCTCCCCTGGTGCTCCAGCCTCCGCTTTCCTTACAGTTCCTGCGCTGACTTTTCCACTCACCGGCGGACTTTCATTAACCCCGTTTCTCCTCCCAGTGCCTTCTTACAGCTTTTCAGCCTCCGTTGCCCCTGGGACTGGGCGTTAAAACCCTAAAATTTCTATTCCCAAGCGGGAGCCCTCCAGTATGTGGCTGCCTCCTGCCTGCCGTCACCGGAAGTCGTGTGTGTATATATGTGTGGATATATAGAAACAACAGCACTCTGATCCTCCTGCAGACTACATAATGATAGCTTCCTATCCAGTAGCAGTAAAATTAATCTTTAATTCTGCTGTTTAATTGAGGTATAATTTTATTTGAGGTTTGAATGTTTCTTGAAGGTATAGAAAGTATTTTGAACAAGCTTTGTATCCAACCCTAACTTCTGGTTTCCCCCATTCATTCTTTTCATCACATATAGGTCATCAAGAAAATGGGACAGTATTTGAAGACCAGCTTGACCATAACAGACGAATACATAGATGGATTCATTCGGGCAAATAACACATTTCTGTATCAATTGGTGTTTGATCCATTGAAACGGAAACTTATTCCTTTAAATGCTTACTCTGATGGAGTCGATCCAGGAACACTCGACTATGCTGGGCAGTATCCTTCACATACTTCCATATTTGTTCGTTAGCCACCACCAATCAGCTTTTTAAAAATCTTTTCATGGCGTAGAAAAAACTGGCTGCTCGCTGTATGGTATGTTGTGTGTAGAATGACCAAGGAGAGCAGGTGTTGTTCACAGGACAACAGAAATTGGCAAGTTTGTCCAGTCTGTGTGATCACCCCACCCTCTCCCCAATATGCATAATATAGAATTCCCATAGTGCAGAAGGAGGCCATTTGGCCCTTTGAATTTGCACCGACCCTCTTGAAAGGGCAACAAACCGAGGCCCACTCCCCTATAACCCCACTTAACTCTCTTCATTGGACTGTGGGAGGAAACCGGAGCACCCAGAGGAAACCCACGCAAACATGGGGAGAAAGTTCAAACTCCACACACGATCACTCAAGCCTATAATTGAACCCGGTTCCTGGCACTGTGTGGCAGCAGTGCTAACCACTGAGTCGCCACATAATCAGAACGTGTTGCACCATTTGCCATCTGGTTTTGCAAAATGTTCTGACAATCAAATGAAAAGAAACAAGTTTGAACTCAAAGCTGACATCTAGTTACAAATTTATTTGCAAATGTTTATGTGCAGCCTAATTTTCTGCTGTTGTTGACTTCACTAGTTTTTAAGTAATTTGTTTCAAAAATGTAATTTGCAGTGTGCTGCAACTGCCTGGGTTGTATTAGCCATAATGTGTGATGTTGGATAAGCAATATTACGCTATAGTTTTTTTTTCAATTTGTGTCTGTTATTTGTATTTTGTGCCTTAACTTGGCTACTTTTAGTCACTTTGGTGATGAGAAAGCTCTTCAGGTAGCTCTTGGAAATATAGATGTCAATACTTTGGAAACTGTAGGTGACTACAACCCATGTACTTTCCAGGTAATGTGCAAGCTACCCAAACATTCCAAGCTGCCAGTAACAATTTTTAACACAGTCAACTAAATCCCGTTTAAAGTTTATTACATACAATATTATATAATATCTTTTATAATTCATATCTGATGAGCAAGAGAGCAAATAAAGTTAATTGTACAAAATGCCCATTTTAATGAGCTTTTATCACCATTTTCCCCCCTGTTATGTTAGAGACCATCTCCCAAGTATACATTTTTACTCCTATCCTGAAGCAGTTCTGTGTATATAATCCTGTCAATTAGAGTTGAAGGGCAGGATCTTTCAGCCCCTTCACGGTGGGTTTTCTAGTCCTGTTGATTGGCAGTGGAGTACTTTAAGTCATAAAATGCACTATGTAAATGTAATTTGCTTGTTTTTTTTCACTTTTTCAAAAAATTCTGATGCATAAAATTTGCCTTGCGTTTTGTTTTCTGTCAGCTTCCAGCAAAAAGGTCCTGTGGGTGGAATGACACCAAAATCAATCAGCAGAAAGTGCCTCATAAACTCAGCATATGGAGCAAAGATTATAAACCAAATGAAAATCAGCTATCAGTCCCAAGGGCACAAATATCACCAGAAAAACCCTGCACCAGAGGTATCGAGAAAGTGATTCACATCAAAAGATTAAAACTTCCCAATCGGGAGATGATGGCTAAAAGACCAAGAGACGGTAATAAAGATCTGACTTATTTCTTTTCCATTTACTCCATTCTGAAAATTAGCCCCTCAAGGAAAATAAATTAAATATTCTGGAATAAGTACTAATTTAGGAAACTGCAACATCACTGTTCCTTTGTATGCATTTGTACAAATGGGGCAGGAAATTCTCCCGTACCCGGCGGGGCGGGGGTCCCGGCGGGACGGAGTGGCGTGAACCACTCTGGTGTCGGCCCGCCCCAAAGGTGCGGAATCCTCCGCACCTTCAAGGGCTAGGCCGGCAGCGGAGTGGTTTGCGCCCCGGCGGCCGGCTTGGAAGGCCTTTGGCGCCACGCCACCCGGGGCCAAAGGGACTCAGCCAGCCGGCGTGGGTCTGTGCATGCGCGGGAGTGTCAGCGGCTGCTGATGTCATCCCCGCGCATGCGCAGGAGGGGTTCACCTACGTGTCGGCCTTTGCGGAGGCTGACATGGCGAGTGCGTAGGAAAAGAGTGCCCCCACGGCACAGGCCAGCCTGCATATTGGTGGGCCCTGATCGCGGGCCTGGCCACCGTGGGGGCACCCCCGGGGCCAGAGCCCGCCCACGCCTTCCGGTCCCACCGGTAAGGGACCTAGTCTAATTTATGCCAGCGGGGCTTTGGCCCATCGCAGGCCGGAGAATCGCGTGGGGGGGGCGCTGCGAGTGACCGCGCGGCGCAATTCCTGCCCCCGCCGAATCTCCGGTGCCGGACAATTCGGCGGCCTGCTGGGGCGGGATTCACACCGAGCCCCCGGCGGTTCTCTGACCCGGCGGGGGGTCGGAGAATCCCGTCCATGATATCTAATCATGTGACAGCCGGGAGCAAATCTTAGCAACCTCCTCCCCATCCCAATTACCCATTCATGGCTGGGAATCCCATAGAATGGGTCAAGAATACCTGCCCAGCTCTCCGTCTCCCTCTAATATCTGTTTACTCATGACTAAGACTCGCATCCTCATTCTGAATGGATTCATTGATATTGTTGCTTTGAAAATGTGGTTCACAGCGGGTGCTATCTTGCCCTGTACTAAATTATCCACTAAAACCACCGCAGTGGTGGCATGACCTTTTTATCACCAGAGCACACCTGGATGTCTGCTGCTCTGCACCTAATCTTCGGAGCACTTCAAGTAATGCCACCTCTCTTGCCTCAGTTTTTGTTCTCTACTGCATCTCTCTCTCTCTCTCTCTCTCCTCTCTCTCTCTCTCTCTCTCTCTCTCTCTCTCTCTCTCTCTCCTCTTTCTCTCTCTCTCTCACTCACTCACACACTCACTCACTCACTCACTCACTCACTCACACTCACTCACTCACTCACTCACTCACTCACTCTCTCTCTCTCTCTCTCTCACTCACTCACTCACTCACTCACTCACTCACACGCTCTCTCTCTCACTCACTCACTCACACGCTCTCTCTCTCACTCACTCACTCACACGCTCTCTCTCTCACTCACTCACTCACACGCTCTCTCTCTCACTCACTCACTCACACGCTCTCTCTCTCACTCACACGCTCTCTCTCTCACTCACACGCTCTCTCTCTCACTCACACGCTCTCTCTCTCACTCTCTCTCTCTCACTCTCTCTTTCCCCCCCCCCCCAAATAAATTTCTCACCGGGGTAAATTTCCTCCTCTCTCTCTCTCTCTCTCTCTCTCTCTCTCTCTCTCTCTCTCTCTCTCTCTCTCTCTCTCTCTCTCTCTCTCTCTTTGCAGTCTGCATTGAATGACATCGCATGGTTGTTCATTTCAGTTTTCATCTCCACTCACTGTCCCGCTTCATCTGGCCTCTCTACTCCTATTGCCTTGATCACCGACAAGGCTATCTTGGAACATTTCCCTGTGTTGCTCAGCACCCACTTCTCCCTTAGCCTTCCATTTTGTATCTGCTCTTGCAGCAAAGTTTCCTGGAGTCACTTTCAGCTACAAGCACTCACTAGCTTAATCTCTAGGTCCTTCATTTGCCATGAATATTTATGAAACTGTTAATCTTAACTTCCCCATCACCCAGAGGCGGCACGGCGGCACAATGGTTAGCACTGCTTGCTCAAGGCACCGAGGACCTGGGTTCGATCCCGGCCCCGGGTCACTGAAATTAAAATCGCTTATTGTCACAATAGGCTTCAAATGAAGTTATTGCGAAAAGCCCCTAGTCGCCACATTCTGCCGCCTGTTCGGGGAGGCTGTCCTTGTGGAATTTGCACATTCTCCCTGTGTCTGGGTGGGTCTCATCCCCACAACCCAAATATGTGCAGGATAGGTGGATAGGCCACGCTAAATTGTCCCTTAATTGGAATTTTCTTTTTAAAACTTCCCCATCGCCCTTTGATACCTTTCCCCAAGCAAAACATGGTGCTTATTCCAAGACAACGAACCATGGTTTTTGCATTCTTAGGGAGCAGAGACTTGAACATATCTGGTTTTAATCAGCTATCACCTGAATACAGCAAACCACATCAATCAGCATCGGACCTTGCCCTCTGTTCTTCTACCGAAACCACATACTACTTCGGGATCGACCCTGGAATGCAAAGATAACAGCTGGCTTTTATCCACTATCGGCTATCTTCTTTAATCCCAATTCTCATCACCACCCTCATCTCCAACAATGTGAGGATCTTAGTTGATTTTTTGGTCACTTCTCTTGAGACCATTCATTCAGCTGCCTCTCCCACATTTCCACCGCCCACCCCAATATCTTCCACCAAGCTAAACCTCCAAGTCCTGCTTTGTTGGGTGATGGGGTGTTGGCTCTACGCCGGTGTGTGTTATTTATTCAGATGATTTAACAAAATCATTTTTTTTCCCCTAGCCTTTATTAAATTGTAGAATAGATACTACTACCTTATGTATGATAATGTTTGAGGTTCTCCTAAATCTTTTAATGTGGTAACATTTGATTAGTTTTTTGCTTGAAGATTTTATTTAATGTTTTCAATTTTTAAATTAAAACCTTGATTAATATATAATGTAAAAACCAGATTCATTGTTTTCTGTTGAAGTTTACAACATGAGTACTTAGTCTCTTGTGTTATTGCATTGAAACAGTAATCCTAACCCCATGATGCAGAATAACGTTATGGTAGATTGTGAATAACCTGCGGTATCCCTGACACTGGGTGCAAAAAGAATTTTCCACAACTCTCATTGACAAAGTCTCTTGTGAATCCAAACAATTCTTCTTTTTCTTATTACTTCTCTAAGAAGCAAAATGAATAACTGACCATCGCATTTAGAGTGTTTTAATATATCCCTCATCTAAAACAAAACCACAAGAAACCTCAGTATAAATTATATTTCAGCCAGTAATCGCTTCTCGGCCTTTTGGCTAAGATCAAGCGTAAATTGAGCCTTTTGGCTCAGATCTGGTATGTCTCTCTTGTGGGGACCATGAATTGGATTCAATTTGAATTGCTTTTTGAAGCAGGCAAGGAGCTAGATTAGGGGTTTGCACCTGATCCACACTCTGAGCCCTGGCTTTGTAACTCAGATAAAGTAATAAAAAAATATATATTTCAGCCAGTAAACTAAATGTAGTAGAGTCGGCTAACTTTCTATAAAAATTTAATGCTAACTGAGACATCTCTTAAAAACAGAAACTTCTTATTTTACTATCCATATAACTTTATTAAACTTAGTTAATTAGAAAGCTATTTTTGCTTCAGATCCATCCTCCAAAGAGGAGGAGCCTTTGTGTGAAATATTATTTCTTTTTTTTTTAAATTTAGAGTACCCAATTCTTTTTTTTTCAAATTAAGGGGCAATTTAGCGTGGCCAGTTCACCTAGCCTGCACATATTTTTGGGTTGTGCGGATGGGACCCATGCCGACGTTGGGAGAATGTCCATGTGGAGTTTGCACAATGGGCTGGGGTTGAACACGAGTCATCAACGCAATGGCAGCGGTGCTAACCACTGAACCATCGTGGCGCCCTGTGACATATTATTTCTGATGAATATTTGCTTTATTCTGCATTTGATTTTTTTTGTACAAAAAATGTAATATTTTTTGACTGAAAAGATTTCTATAAGCTAGATGAAGCACTCTCTTATATTGACTGGTTATAGTAGCAGTAGTATTGTTTCATTGGCTAAATGGAAAGATCAGTTGCTAGTTTAGAACATAGAACAGTACAGCACAGAACAGGCCCTTCGGCCCTCAATGTTGTGCCGAGCCATGATCACCCTACTCAAACCCACGTATCCACCCTATACCCGTAACCCAACAACCCCCCCCCCCCCCTTAACCTTACTTTTTATTAGGACACTACGGGCAATTTAGCATGGCCAATCCACCTAACCCGCACATCTTTGGACTGTGGGAGGAAACCGGAGCACCCGGAGGAAACCCACGCACACAGGGGGAGGACGTGCAGACTCCACACAGACAGTGACCCAGCCGGGAATCGAACCTGGGACCCTGGAGCTGTGAAGCATTTATGCTTTGATTAATACTCTGATTTGCAAACATACCAGTTAGGAGCAGGAGTAGGCCACTCGGCCCCTCTAGCCTGCTCTGCCATTCAATACAAATATGTCTGATATGATTATTACCTCAACCCCACATTCCTGCCTGCCCCTGATGCCCTTTCACCCCCATGTTAATCAAGAATCTATCTAACTGTGCCATAAAAATATTCACAGACTCTGCTTCAAAATTATTCACAAACACTTCTTCCACTGCAGAGTCACTGAAGAGAGTTCCAGAGACTCATGATCATCTCAGACAATAAATTGCTCCTCATCTCCATCTTAAATGTGCAACCCCGTATTTAGTGACCTCTGGTTCTAGATTCTCCAACAGTAGGAAGCATCCTCTCCACATCCATTCTGTCAATACCTCTCAGGATCTTTTGATCAAGTCCCCTCTTACTCTTCTCAACTCTAGTGGATACATACCTAACCTCTTCAACTTTTCCTCGTATGACAACCTGCTTGTCCTGGTATTGGTCTGGTAACCCTTCTCTGAATTGTTTCAAATGAATTGCTTCACAGCGCCAGGGTCCCAGGCTCGATTCCTGGCTTGGGTCACTGTGCGGAATCTGTGTTCTCCCTGTCTCTGCGTGGGTTTCCTCCGGGTGCTCCGGTTTCCTCCCACAAATCTCCAATGACGTGCTGTTGGGTAATTTGGACATTCTGAATTCTCCCTCTGTACCCAAACAGGCGGCGGAATGTGGCGACTTGGAGCTTTTCACAGTAACTTCATTGCAGCGTTAATGTAAGCCTACTTGTGACAATAAAGATTATTCAAAAAATTTAATTTAAATGTAAAATCTAGGTAGCTCTAGTGCAGTACACAAATTAATCCTGATGTAAACATGGTTTTATTTCTACCCATCAGATGAAGGGCTTTCAGATGGAGACTTGTTAAGTCAGTACTCGTTTCCAAATAGTAAAAGACACAAAGAAGCTGCTGAAAAATGCCTATCTCCACAATCTCGTTCAGAAGGGGAGGAATCCTCATCAGTGGACCACTCAGTCAGGAATGAAAGTCCAAGGCCTCGCTCCAAGGCCCGGAATCGGTTTGCCACCCTTTTGCAAAGGAAAAATGAAGATTCTGGAGCTGTTGTTGTTCCTGGAACCAGAAGCCGGTACAGTTTGATTTGTTTTTTTAATTGAAAGCTGCTTAGGTGACATTAACCCAACTGGGCTTTGCATATTCAACACATTGTCGTTAGAGCGGCTGTGTAACAAGGCGAGTAAAATAATTGAAAAGTATGCTTCAGGACAAAACAGAGTTCCAGTCTATTTTTTCCATAAAGTCTATTTTGTTGAGTGAAATCTTTGCTTGTTACTAGACATTCTGAAAGATGTAATCAGAGGGGAATAAAAGTCAGTCTCTACTCTAGACTACCGTCCCAGGTCACTTCTCCATTCCATGGTTTCAACAGCCTGAAAGGTTCAAGTACTGGTGAGATTATCGAACACGTGACCCCTTTAATTAGAAGACCTTCCTTTGACCCAATGGATGTGTCATCCTGCCTTCCCTCCATGATGTTCAGGGAGCCTGAGGCTTGATCACAATTGGTTTGCTTTGGTAAAAAGGAATATTGACTGGAAAAGATATAGTTCGAGTACATTAGATGGGTCGTTCTTTGTACAATGTGTGCAGGAGAGTTTCCTGACACAATATGTTGACAGGCCAACAAGAGGCGAGGCCACATTGGATTTGGTTTTGGGTAATGAACCAGGCAAGGTGTTAGATCTGGAGGTAGGTGAGCACTTTGGAAACAGTGACCACAATTCGGTGACCTTTACGTTAGTGATGGAAAGGGATAAGTATACCCCGCAGGGCAAGAGTTATAGCTGGGGGAAGGACAATTATGATGCCATTAGACATGACTTAGGATGTGTAGGTTGGAGAAGTAGGCTGCAAGGGTTGGGCACACTGGATATGTGGAGCTTGTTCAAGGAACAACTATTGCGTGTTCTTGATAAGTACGTACCAGTCAGGCAGGGAGGAAGGGGTAGAGCAAGGGAACCGTGGTTTACCAAAGAAGTGGAATTTCTTGTTAAGAGGAAGAAGGAGGCCTATGTGAAGATGAGGCGTGAAGTTTCAGTTGGGGCGCTTGATAGTTACAAGGAAGCGAGGAAGGATCTAAAGAGAGAACTAAGACGAGCAAGGAGTGGACATGAGAAGTCTTTGGCAGGTAGGATCAAGGAAAACCCAAAAGCTTTCTATAGGTATGTCAGGAATAAAAGAATGACTAGGGTAAGAGTAGGGCCAGTCAAGGACAGTGGTGGGAAGTTGTGTCTGGAGGCTGAGGAGATAAGCGAGTTACTAAATGAATACTTTTCGTCAGTATTCACTCAGGAAAAAGATAATGTTGTGGAGGAGAATGCTGAGACCCAGGCTATTAGAATAGATGGCATTGAGGTGCGTAGGGAAGAAGTGTTGGCAATTCTGGACAAGGTGAAAATAGATAAGTCCCCGGGGCCTGATGGGATTTATCCTAGGATTCTCTGGGAAGCCAGGGAAGAGATTGCTGAGCCTTTGGCTTTGATCTTTATGTCATCATTGGCTACAGGAATAGTGCCAGAGGACTGGAAGGTAGCAAATGTGGTCCCTTTGTTCAAGAAGGGGAGTAGAGATAACCCCGGTAACTATAGGCCGGTGAGCCTCACGTCTGTTGTGGGTAAAGTCTTGGAGAGGATTATAAGAGATACGATTTATAATCATCTAGATAGGAATAATATGATTAGGGATAGTCAGCATGGTTTTGTGAAGGGTAGGTCATGCCTCACAAACCTTATCGAGTTCTTTGAGAAGGTGACTGAACAGGTAGACGAGGGTAGAGCAGTTGATGTGGTGTATATGGATTTCAGTAAAGCGTTTGATAAGGTTCCCCACGGTCGTCTATTGCAGAAAATACGGAGGCTGGGGATTGAGGGTGATTTAGAGATGTGGATCAGAAATTGGCTAGTTGAAAGAAGACAGAGGGTGGTGGTTGATGGCAAATGTTCAGAATGGAGTTCAGTTACGAGTGGCGTACCACAAGGATCTGTTGCTGTGGGGCCGTTGCTGTTTGTCATTTTTATAAATGACCTAGAGGAGGGCACAGAAGGTTGGGTGAGTAAATTTGCAGATGACACTAAAGTCGGTGGAGTTGTAGACAGTATGGAAGGATGTTGCAGGTTACAGAGGGACATAGATAAGCTGCAGAGCTGGGCTGAGAGGTGGCAAATGGAGTTTAATGTAGAGAAGTGTGAGGTGATTCACTTTGGAAAGAATAACAGGAATGCGGAATATTTGGCTAATGGTAAAATTCTCGGCAGTGTGGATGAGCAGAGGGATCTCGGTGTCCATGTACATAGATCCCTGAAAGTTGCCGCCCAGGTTGATAGGGTTGTGAAGAAGGCCTACGGTGTGTTGGCCTTTATTGGTAGAGGGATTGAGTTCCGGAGCCATGAGGTCATGTTGCAGCTGTACAAAACTCTGGTACGGCCGCATTTGGAGTATTGCGTACAGTTCTGGTCGCCTCATTATAGGAAGGACGTGGAAGCTTTGGAACGGGTGCAGAGGAGATTTACCAGGATGTTGCCTGGTATGGAGGGAAAATCTTATGAGGAAAGGCTGATGGACTTGAGGTTGTTTTCGTTAGAGAGAAGAAGGTTAAGAGGTGACTTAATAGAGGCATACAAAATGATCAGAAGGTTAGATAGGGTGGACAGTGAGAGCCTTCTCCCGCGGATGGAGGTGGCTAGCACGAGGGGACATAGCCTTAAATTGAGGGGTAATAGATATAGGACAGACGTCAGAGGTAGGTTTTTTACGCAAAGAGTGGTGAGGCCGTGGAATGCCCTACCTGCAACAGTAGTGAACTCGCCAACATTGAGGGCATTTAAAAGTTTATTGGATAAGCATATGGATGATAATGGCATAGTGTAGGTTAGATGGCCTTTAGTTTTTGACTTCCCATGTCGGTGCAACATCGTGGGCCGAAGGGCCTGTACTGCGCTGTATCGTTCTATGTTCTATGTTCTAACTGTTGGGTGCACTGTTCACCCATTATTGCTCACTGACATTAACCCTAACCCCATAATACAGCACATTAATCCTAACCCATGATGCAGAGTACAGTTAAGGTAACCTGTGAATAACCTGACACTGTGCGCAAAAAGTGCACACTTTCCAAAACTCTCACTAACAGCATCTCTTGCTAATCCAAATAATTATTCTTCTTTTTTTGTTGCACCTCTAAGAAACAAAATAAATGCCTAACCACCTTTATTTTGTGTATTTTAATATATCCCTAATATAATTCTAAACAACAGGAAACCTTAATATTAAGTATTGTACTTTAGTCGCTAAACTAAATGTAGCGAAGTAAGCTAACTGAAAAAAAAAAATTTTTTGAGGGCGGCATGGTGGCGGAGTGGTTAACACTGCTGCCTCACAGCGCCTGGGTTCAATTCCGGCTTTGGGTCGCTATCTGTGCAGACTTTGCACTTTCTCCCCCTGTCTGTGTGGGTTTCCTCCGGGTGCTGCAGTTTCCTCCCACAGTCCAAAGATATGAAGGTTGGCTGGATTGGCCATGATAAAATTACTCTTAAGTGTCCAGGGTGTGCAGATTAGGTGGGGCTATGGGGATAGGGTGGAGGAGTGGGCTGCTCTTTCAGAGGGCCGGTGCAGACTCGATGGGCCGAATGGCCTCCCTCTGCACTGAAGGATTGTATGAAAATAAATTGAGTACCCGAGTTTTCTTTTCCAATTAAGGGGAAATTTAGCGTGGCCAATTCACCTCCCTGCACATCTTTGGGCTGTGAGGACGAGACCCACGTAAACACTGGGAGAATGTACAAACTCCACCTGGACAGTGACCCGGGGCCAGAATCGAACCTGGGACCTCGGTGCCTTGAGGCAGCAGTGCTAACTACTGTGTCGACCTTAACTGAAAATTAAATGCTAAATTACACCGCTGTTTAAAAACAGAAGATTCTAATCGTATAACTTCATTAAAACTTAATCTGGAAGATTTTTTGCTTAAGATCTATGCCTTCCTCTTTGCGGACGTTATTTCTGGTGGATATTCACTTTATTCTGCATTTTTAAAAATTTCTTTCCATATTTCTTCTGTAGGTTCTTCTGTAGTCCCAATGAAGCTTGTGTATCAAATCAAAGAGTTGGAGCATCTGATGAAAAGATTGGAGACAATGCAATATCTAACGCAACAAAGAGATGCACGGATTTGAACCCAATTAGTTCTTGCAATGGTGAGAATAATGACTTCTTAGTGACAAATATAAGCAGAAATGAATGTGAACAGGATGGACGGTCACCTGAACCTTTAAACGCCAGCCCTAATACCAATACAAGCTTCAGAGATTTTCATTTGGTGGCCAGGAAAAGTTTAAGTGCTTTCAGTTGGTCTGGAGGCATGAGGGAAATATTGAGGACACCTAATTCTGCTGCAGGTTTATCTGTATTGCAGCAATTCTGCAGAAAGGTGGCGCCCTCCACTGTAGTGAAACATAATGACAGTAAATCAGTGGCAAAACATGATCAGAGTGCAATCCAGTACCAGCAAGACCTGGAACAATCTGAGGAACCCACAAATGAAGACAGCGATGTGATGACCTCCCCACACTCTCCTCTTGGCATTACCTCTTCTCTGGGTAGTTCATGCAGTGGTTTTGAATGCTCAGACTCTTCTCAAAAGTCCAGGAGTTCCGATTTGGATGTAAGATGCTTTATGCTTACATTAGAATGATTTTTAAAATTTTGATTGAAGTGATAAATGGCTTCAGTTTGTTAATTAATCCGTTTCTCTTTTCTTTGCTTGAAAGGAAGCCAGTGACAATGCAACATCACATAATCAAATGTCTTCTCCTGGCACTTTAACTGAATTATCTGAGAAAACTATTGTAATTGTAAAGCACAGGGTAAGTGTACTAACTGTTTGTATACTTTCCAGAACCATATCAACTTTATTTCAAACGGATGTTTATCTCCAATTGTATAAAAATTCACTAACGCATGATCACAAGTGGGATGGGAATTGGCTGCATAGCTAAAATCAATGTGTGTCACACCCTGGGTTAGTAGGTGGTCAATTCAGGCCCCACTTGACTGGAATTCACAACACAAGTGAATCAAGATTTTATTTAAAATACCCATGGTCCTTGCTTGAGCCCAATAAAAGTGCAGTTATCAGTTTTGCAACTTTAACACCAGTAACCTTTTTATTATGTACAGTGCTATAATTAAACAGGCAGGAAATATATGGCTATCTAATACTCCTTTCCCAACACTCCCTTCCGAACTACCCACACTCTATATAAAGGGTGATCGAAAGGGAAACAAAATATCAAAAGGATAAAGATCTTTGATGCATTGGGATGGCTTCAAATTAGTGGTTTTTTTTGAAGTTCAGCTTTTGTTTTGATACTACTTCCTTTTAAGCTTGAAATGGTTTTCTCCGGCAAGGTTGTCTACCTTCTGTGCAGACTCCGCATCCTTCCCTGTTCACAGCGAAGGATGTGCCAGGTGGTTACTGCTTTCAGAACAATACAACAACTCTTTCACTTAAGCAAGCAGGGGAGGGTCACTATCCATGTGGAGTTTGCACATTCTCCCCTTGTTTGCGTGGGTTTCACCCCCACAACCCAAAGATGTGCAGGGTAGGTGGATTGACCGTGCTAAATTGCCCCTTAATTGGAAAAAATATACTCTAAATTTACCAAAAAAACAAGCAGGGGAGCGCGAGAGCTTTCCTTTCATTTACAAAATCTAAACACTTCTGCCCAGTATTCTTGGAAGGCATCACACAGGAGCCAATCACTTATCATTATCGAGCAGAACACTGTCCCTGGCTAATCCACCGGTTGCCAGCCACCCAATCGATCTGACTCCATCCTGACAAGCAGGCTGTTCCAACCTGGACATAAAGCCAAGTTTAATGCAAGTTCCCTCTCCTTTCCCTGCCCCATTTTAGCTGAGTATACTAGTGCGATGTGATTGATTTGATTATTCTTATTGGTAACAAATGTGACCTGAAGGGCATTTCTTTACTTCAGTTCTAGGTGGTGTTGTGGAAATTTGGGACAGAAGATATATGGCTTTCCTGGTTTTAAAATTTTTTTAAATTCTTCTGGAAATAAGTTAATTTATTAGGTAGCTGATGCTTAATCAGATAAAATTTGCCCTTTTTAATGTTGACCTGTAGTATTTTTTAAATGCAAAACTATGACCAAAATAGATTTGACTATAATGCTACTGCAGATTTACCAAATGTGCTCTTTGTTCAGGTTCCTGGCTTACACAAGCTGAGCCCTGGATCTTTAAGAAAGTCTGCTAAACTGCGTCTTCCAGGACCTGCCAAAGCCAGCGGGTTAAACAAAATGTCACTCTTGCTGCAGAAAATAAAATCTGCCCCAAATAACGAGAATAAGCCTGAACTGCAGGCTACTATCCGTGACTTGTGGCAGAAATTTGGGTTTGTGGGGTAAGTACTGTTGACTGAAATGGTGCTTGTTTTAGGTCATGATCTGTTTGGTACCTGCCTCCCCTGTCTGTCCTTAACCGTTGTGAGTCATGACGTTTTGACATTTTAAGCTTGCTGGCACAGCCAAAAATTGTGTGCATTCATAAAAACTTATAGATGCTTGAAAATGGAATGAATGAAAGGGGCACTTATAGAACAAAGGAGACAAGAAAGAGATTTGCTTTCAAATGACAAAAGCTGCTTCTGTTGAGTGCATTCCATGCATTCTGGTGGTCTGTGACTGAGGTTGGTGACTGGTGTTGCTTCTCCTGTCTTTATCCCACTAAACAAAACTATGAATCTGGGGTTTGGCCTCTTGCTTTGTCTGTGGATTGGATGTTGTGAAAACCCCCTCCAAGGTTTGGGTCATGTGATTTGTGTGTCAGTTTTGTCTCATGAACCAGGTCACCAGTAACCAATCCTCACTCCTCTGTTGTGCAGCCACCCTCCACTCCATGGCAACTCCGTAGTTTTCATGTTCAATCTGGCTCCCAGGTAATGAGCATCAAATAAACCTGACTTCCTCCTTCCTGAACTGACGATCAATTAATGTGCATGATCTATACTTGTCTGACCTAATGTAGAAATGTACAGAGTCCCCATTTTGCTTTATTTGAGTTAGTCTTCTTTGTAGATGACTGGTTTACCCCTGCATTTCTTTTTTTCTCCCCATAACTTTAAGGTATCCAATTGAGGGACAATTTAGCGTGGCCAATCAACCTACTCTGCACATCTTTGGGCTGTGGGGGTGAAACCCACACAGACAAGGGGAGAATGTACAAGCTCCACACAGTCAGTGACCCGGGGCCGGGATCGAACCCGGGTCCTCGGTGCAGTGAGGCAACAGTGCTAAACACTGTGCCACCCTTGTGTAGACCAATTCTTTTTTTTTAACAAACAATTTTATTGAGGTATTTTGGGCATATAGAAAAGTGGCATTGCTGACGCTTACTCCTCTGCAAAGAAGTCAATAAATGGCTGCCAGCTTGGGGCGAACCCTAGTAGCGAACCTCTCAAGGCGAATTTGACTTTCTCTAGGCCAACAAAGCTCGCCATATCCGATAGCCATACCTCGGGGGGACTTTGAGTCCCTCCATGCTAACAGTATTCATCGCCGGGCTACCAGGGAAGCAAAGGCCAGAACGTCGGCCTCTCTCTCTTCCTGGACTCCCGGGTCCTCCGAAACCCCAAAGATTGCCACCGCCGGGCTCATTACCATCCCAGTTTTAAATACCCGGGACATGACATCTGTGAATCCCTGCCAATACCCCCTGAGTTTAGGTCACAACCAGAACATGCGTACATGGTTAGCTGGCCCTCCGGCGCATCTAGCACACTTGTCCTCCAGCCTGAAGAATCTGCTCATCTGGGCCACCGGCATGTGGGCCCGGGCCCGCCCCTCCTGAGCTCCTCCTCCCACTTAAGCTTCAGGTCCTTGGTCTGCGTATCCTCAGCTCCCATTAGTTCCTTGTAGACGTCTGAAACTCTACCCTCTCCCCTAGAAACTACCCTGTCCTGCCTCCCCTTCGGCGGGAGACGTGGGAAGGACGGCACCAGTCTGCGTACAAAATCCCTCACCTGCAAGTATTTAAAGTCGTTCCCTCTCGCTAGCCCAAACATCTCCTCCAGCGCCCACATGCTCAGATAAATCCCTTCCAGGAATAGATCCCCCATCCTCACAATCCCCGCTCTCCTCCACAGTCGATACTTCCCGCCCCCCCCCCCCCCCCCCCCCCCCCCCGTCCATGTTCCCCGGGGCAAATCGGTGGTTGCCACAGATTGGGGTCCACACCGATGCTCTTGCCTCCCCTACGTGCCTCCTCCACTGGCCCCAGATCCGAAGAGCCGCCACCACTATCGGGCTGGTGGAATACCGCGCCGGTGGAAGCGGCAGAGGCGCCGTTACCAGGGTTGCTAAGCTAGTGCCCCTGCACGAAGCAGCCTCCATCCGCTCCCAAATCGACACTGTTGGACCATCATCCATTTCCTTATCATCGCTATGTTGGCTGCCCAATAATAGTTGCTGAAGTTCGGCAACGCTAGCCCTCCTCCTCTGCTCCTTTCAAGCATCACCCTCTTCACCCACGGGGACTTCTCTGCCCATACAAATCCCAAAATATTTTTATTCAGCCTCTTAAAGAAGGACCGCGGGAAAAAGATGGGGAGACACTGAAAAACAAACAAGAACCGTGGGAGAATCATCATCTTAACAGTCTGCACCCTCCCCACCAATGACATCGGGAGCGCATCCCACCTCCGGACCTCCTCCCTCACTCATTCCACCAGTCGGGACAGGTTGAGTTTATGCAACCTGCCCCAGTCCTGTGCCGCCTGAATCCCCAAATATCGGAAACTCCACCACTAGCCTGAACGGCAACCCCTTCAGCCTACTCTCCTGCCCCCTCGCTTGAATTACAAACAACTCGCTCTTAGCCATATTCTGTTTTGTATCCGGAGAACCGGCCAAATTCCCTCAGGGTTGCCATAATACCGTCCATCCCCACCATTGGGTCCGATACATATAACAGCAGATCATCCGCGTATAACGAGACTCTATGTTCCACTCCCCCGGTTTTGTCCTCCACAATTACATCCGGTACACAGTCCTCAATTCTGGTCGCCAAAATCTTGGCCAGTAACTTGGCGTCTACGTTGATCAAGGAGATCGGCATGTATGCCCTACACGCCTCCAGGTCCTTATCCCGTTTCAGAATGAGCAAGATGGTGGCCTGCGACATCGTCGGGGGTAAACTCCCTCTGTCTCTTGCCTCGTTAAAGACCCTGACTAGCACCGGCCCCACTGTCCCGGCAAATGTTTTGTAAAACTCCACTGGATACCCGTCCACCCCGACTGCATGACCTTCAGGCCCCCCAATACCTCTTCAATCCTGCCAGGGCCCCCAGTCCATCCACCAACCCCCTCCCCACTCTTGGGAAGATCAGTCCATCCAGGAATCGCCTCATCCCCCCCCCCTGTTCCCCCGGGTGGTTCCGAAGTGTACAGCTTCCTATAAAAGTTCCTAAAGACCTTGTTCAGCCCTGCTGGATCACCCACTAGATTACCTTCCCCATCCGCTACCCTCCCTATTTCCCTAGCCGCTTCCCTCTTCCTCAGTTGCTGTGCAAGCATTCTACTGGCCTTCTCCCCATGCTGATAAATCGCGCCTTTTACCTTTCCAAGCTGCTCTACAGCCTTGCCTGTAGTCAGCACCCCAAACTCGGCCTGCAGCCTCTGTCGTTTCCTGAGTAACTCTGGCCTCGAGGGATTCCGCACAACTCCTGTCCGTCCGTAGAATTTCCTTTATCAGTCGGTCCGTCTCTGCCCTATCCGTCCTGTCCCTGTACGCCCGGATTGAAATGAGCTCCTCTCTCACCGTTGCCTTCAGTGCCTCCCAGAGCACCGCTGCCGAGACTTCTCCAGTATCGTTCACCTGCAGGTAATTCTGCATGCATTTCCTCAGCCTCTCACACACCGCCTCGTCCACGAGTAATCCAACTTCCAGCCTCCATGGTGGACGCTGAAAGCTGTCCTTACAAAACTGCAGGTCTACCCAGTGCCGAATATTCTGCCCCACCATTCCGGCCAGCAGGTCCCTACTCACCACAAAGTACTCAATTCGGGAATACACCTTGTGGGCGTGGGAGAAGTACGAGAACTCCCTCGCCGTCGGCCGGCTAAATCTCCATGGATCTGCTCCCCCCATTTGCTCCACGAACCCTCTCAGTTCCTTTGCCATCGCTGGCAACCTGCCCGTTCTTGAGCATGACTGGTCCAGGCTCGGGTCCAGGACTGTATTAAAGTCCCCGCCCATGATCAACTTGCGCGAGTCCAAGTCTGGGATCTTCCCTAGCATCCTCCTAATAAAATCCACCTTGTCCCAATTAGGGGCATACACACTGACCAGGACTACTCTCACCCCTTCGAGCTTACCCCTCACTATAACGAAACTGCCACCCCCATCCACGACTGTGCCCTCCGCCTCAAATTGTACCCTTTTATTAATCAGGATCGCAACCCCCCTTGCAAGCAACACCATCCTATCACCTAACCCCTGCTCTAATCTAACAATATGGACACCCCCAACCTCGGCTCCTGTTGACTAGCTGCACTCAGCTAGCCTGGAGCGCCCAGCCCGTCTCCCACCCATTGTTCCCAGTCACCCCTCCCCCCGACCCCTCCACACCACTTCCCCAGATCAGCCCTACTTAAGCAAACACTCTACACAAGTCATAAACAAACCCCACAATAGCACAATTCAAGTTAAACAAGGAAAAAAAGAGATAAAAAATAACAGGCACTCTTCAGTCCTTCCCATACAGACACAGAAAAAGATGGCACAAAGTTCCCCTGAAGCATCCATTTTAACCCAACCCTTTTAAATGTTTTCTTTATTAATTCCCCCCCCCCCCCCCCCCCCAAGCCAAACTCCAACTAAGCAAAGAGCCCAAACAGGAAACATTCAGGAAAACCACACAAAAAGCACGAAAAAAGAAGATACATCCCAAAACGGGAGAGACACCACATATACTTAAAAGTTCTAACAGGAGTCCAAACATCCTCAGCTCAGGGTCAGCCCTTGCTTCTTAACGAAGTCCATCGCCTCTTCGGGTTCCTCGAAATAGTGGTGCTGACCCTTGTACGTAACCCACAATCGCGCCGGAAAACGCAGCCCGAATTTCACTTTGTTTTTATACAGTATCTCCTTTACCTGCCTGTAGCCTCCCCTCCTCCTGGCCACCTCCGCACTCAAACCTTGGTATACACGCAGGGTCGTATTGTCCCAAATACAGCTTTGTGGGCTCTTTGCCCATTGCAGCACCTGTTCCTTGTCCAGGTACCTGTGAAAGCGTACCACCATTGCTCATGGGGGACGCCCTTCTCGCGGCTACCTCACCTGCACTCTGTGTGGGCTGTCCACCACCGGCGGACGCGGGAACACCTCGTTCCCCAGCAACTTCTGAACCATACCCTCCACATATGGGGCAGCGTCCGGCCCCTCTGCCCCCTCCGGGAGGCCCACGATTCTCACGTTCTGCCGGCGAGATCTGTTGTCCAGGTCCTCCAGCCTATCCAGAAGCACTTTTTGCTGGCCCCTCAGCCTCCGAATCTCCACATCTGCCACCGTTTGAAAGTCAGCCTGCTCCTCCACTGATTTCTCCAACTGCTGGAGCTTCTCAGCCTGATCATCCAGCCTTTTTGCCATCCGGTCAATCGACTTCTGTAGCGGCTCCAAATTGTCACGCTTCAGAGCCAAAAAGCCCTCCTGCATAGTCTGCAGCAGCTGCTTCATTGTGGGCTGGGCTGTTGGCTCCTTGCTCTGAACACCAGCCATGCTGGTCTCTCTCACAGCCTCCACTGTGCCCTTACTCGACCACCTCTTCTGCTGTTTACGGTCCCTCCGGCATCTTAGGTCCATACAATTTTGTATGGGTCCTGTGCCTGAGTACTATTGCTTTCCAGTTCCGCGCTCAAAAGCGCAAAAAAGTCCAACCGAAACAGGAGCCGCCAAATGTGCGACCTACTCCCTCATAGCTGCCACCGGAAGTCCTGTATAGACCAATTCTGAAGATAAAGTTTTATGTACACTTTTTGAAGTTTTAGCTCCTAACAAAATATTTTGATCTCCACAGGGAATCCAGGAAACTTCAATCTAGTCAGAAACCTGATCCAATGACCCCTGTTGAGGACAACTTGCAAATATTGACTCCAGAGACTGATCAAAGTATTTTGAGGTCCGAATGTAGTTCTGTGCAAAGGGCCATACAGTGGTGAGGAAGCCCATGAAGATGTGTAAACTCGATTCCATGTAGGTGGGGATATGCAACCATAACTGGCCTCTCTATTTTAACCTTGTTGAAAATATAAAGTTGGTGCAGACTGCAAGGTGGCAATCTATAGAACTTGGCTTGAGATGTGCAATGGCAATGACTAGTATTAAATCTTTTACTTTTTAAATAACTGATCTAATTTATTTGAGAACTGAATTTATTTTGAACAAAGCAGTTTAAATGTAGTTCTGCCCAGCCCCCCACCCCACCCAACCCAGCAAATGTGGATTCATAAACTTAAAAACATTGTTCCCATTTACTCTCAAAGTTGGGGATAAAGATGCCTTGCGTGTCACAGGAAGGTTTAAATTATGTCTTCCCTAAATCCAGATAGGTTCTATAACAGGGCAGCGATCCATATCGGTAAATTAGTAACAAGGCAGCAAAGTTGGAAAATTACCCTACAGAAATATATAGAATTTATATAGGGCCATATTGTGTAGGTATATAAAATGTTTCCGATAAATTGAACCATTTTTAGTATCAACCTAGAAGATTGTTTCAAGGATGCTGGGAATTCCTGACACATGGGTTGGTCATTACAATTTACAAGTATTAACTAGCAAAAAAAAAAAAAATCACGTTTTTAAAAAATGTTGCTTCATGGTGGTGGAGTGCGGGAACAGATGAATTTGATACAATCTCAGAATCAAATGGATTAACATTTGATGGCATCAGCAAAGGAAAGGATCTGTAATTCATTATTAACATGCCACAAACTGTCAATATGTGAAGCAAATTGAAATATTAATAAAATAAAACGTACTTCTTTTCTTCCCCATGCCAATCCTACCTTTAACTCCAGAATGCGTTGACGAAGTAATAAACACATTTTTTTTGTTTTGTTACCGGCTATTAGTCGAGCAGAGCTATTGAGAATTTATTTGCAGAGGTGGCTTAGTTAATGAGTTATTGTGGTATGGGAAAAAGATAATTTTATCTTGCGTCTGTTTGTACTGCAGCTAAAGACGCACTGGCTCAGTGGTAGCATTCTCCTCTTGAGTCAGCAGGTCATGAGTTCAAATTGTATAACAGAAAATCCCTGTTGGTGGGTTTGCAAGTAGAGGAGCCACTAAGTTACCCAGGTGGTTTTCCATCCTCTCCAACCTGTCCTCAATTTCACTGGGAGCAGGCAAGGTCTGTGGTGGCTCACTGACCACCCATGGCTCAACTGAGCCCTAAAAGGGCGGCACGGCAGCACACTGCTGCCTCACGGTGCTGAGGACCCGGGTTTGATCCCGACCCTGGGTCACTCTGTGCGGAGTTTGCACATACTCCCCGTGTTTGCGTGGGTCTCACCCCCCACAACCCAAAGATGTGCAGGGAAGGTGGGTTGGTCGCATCAGCCTAAATTTTCCCTTGATTAAAAAAAAAAATAATTGGGTACTCTAAAATAAAAATAAAAAACTGAGCCCTAAAAATGGGCAATGAATGGCTATACTGCCTGGGCTCCATTGAGGCCAGCATGAGGATACCAAGCCTAGCAGGTCATCATCCTGTTCTTGCCTCTGGAGGAAAATGGGAGGTGTTCCTCTCAAAAGCCCCCATTTCATATTGGGCGGCACCTCCCACCCTGACTTTGCTGTCAAGATCCCCAACCCTTCCAGACCTCCAGTCTCCTCCCTGTGTGAGACCAGCATGCAAATACCTGGTCCTGGACTTCAGGAGTTAGAATCTATAGACCGCTTGAAGCCTCAGCGGTGGCCTCTGCTCCAGGTGGTACTGCTGGGACTGTGGAGCCACCAGCAAATCTGCCCAAGTGAGGGCATGGAATATGAAATGGCTGAGTGGCACCCTGCTTTGACAGTGATGCATTCCCACTGCCTTTTCAGGTGGTGGTGTGGAAAATCCTGCCATCTGTCAAATTCTGCTCTCAATCTGGGGTGGCATTTCCAGGTGCCATCTTTTTGGATGAAATGTTAAATCAAGACCATGTCTGCCCTCTAGTGTCGACATCAAACACCCTAAGGCTGCCCTGTGACCTGGCCAATATTTATTCCTCACTCGACATTGCCTCGGAGTATATCTGGTCATTGTCATTGCTGTTTGCGGAACCTTGCTGTGCATCACTTGGGGCCATATTACCTGCATTACAACACTAACTTCCAAAAATATGTTTCTGAAAAGGCACCCTGAGGTTGCAAAATCCATTATATTACGCAAGTCTTTGTTCCTTTGACAGGAACAAGGCAGCTTAGAAACCCAGAGCAGGAAGTGTCTTTTTGGAGTACAACCAGAGGGCAAATACTGCCGGTATTAACATAGATTATCCAAATGATTGCCCAGACTTGTGGATTTTGCATGGCCGTATTCCACATTGCTACTAATGCTTTAAAATCTTTCTCAGAAAGTAAATAAGTTACATTTCTCACCACGGGCAGCGTGACTGCATTGCTTCAGTAGGAAATGTGCTAGAAGCTGAAAAAGTTTTTTTAATCAAGTTAGTGGAAGTGACCATGTAAAATAAATCTCGCTATTTTCCATCACAGTAATGAATGTGCATCTGTTTATCTTAAGTTGACTTTTTTTGTATTTTCGCACAAGTCTGTCTTTCAAACCCACAGTAGCTAATTTTTCTGTAAAACATTCTGAAAATAAAACCCTGAAACATATTTCATTTGTTTTATTGCACAAATTATGAGCGTCCAACGTTGCACAAGATGCTGGAAGGAAGAACTGAAAATACTATTGATAGTCATGGTCACTGATTCACAGTTTGCACAAAAGAAAATAATTCACAAGACTTGAGTAGTAAAAGTAGAATTTGACATTTGTTGTCATAAAATGTGACTGGGGCAGCACGGTGGCGCTGTGGTTAGCATTGCTGCCTCACGGCACTGAGGTCGCAGGTTCGATCCTGGCTCTGGGTCACTAGCCGTGTGGAGTTTGCACATTCTCCCCGTGTTTGCGTGGGTCTCACCCCAACATCAAAGATGTGCAGGGTGGGTGTATTGGCCACGCTAAATTGCCCCTTAATTGGAAAAAAATGAATTGAGTATCTAAATTCATAAATAGAAAGTGACAGCTAAGTACCCAATGATGTAGATAATGGGGTCAGGAGAGGAAATTTGTGGTGGGAGTAGTGTTTGTATGGCTGGAAGCTATTGGGACACCAGCAGACAGTACAATGAATGGCTTCCATCTCTGGGCAAACCCATCAACTCACCCTCTTAAGCAATTGTAATTTTCTCCAACCGCCAGGTTGCTCGCCCACACCCCTGGCCTCGGTGGCTCTGAGTCCCTTCACTCCAGCAAAATCCACCTTTGGGCTAATCCATCTCTGGGCTACCAGGGAGGCAAAGGCCAAAACGTCGGCCTCTCTCGCCACCTGGATTCCTGGGTCTTCTGACACACCAAATATTGCCACTTCTAGACTCTGGCCACTTTCACCTTCAGCACCTCTGACCCTGCCCAGACCCTTTCTGCTTCGGACATGCCCAAAACTGTGACCATGGTTCGCGGGCCTCCCTGCGGACCACCCATATCTGTCCTCCACCCCCTTGAATAACCTCCTCATCCTGGTCACCATCATATGCCCATCTCATGAACTACCTTAAACCTTGCGCATGATGAAGATGTATTCACCCTCCTCCGAGCCTCCTCCCACAACCCAGCCTCGCTTCCCCCCCCCCCGCCACCACCATCCGCCCAGTTGCTCCTCCCATTTCCGCTTGACTTCTACCGAGACTCCCTCCCAGTCCATTAACTCCTTGTAAATCTCGACACCTTGTCCTTCCCCACGCTCTCTTTCGACACCACCTTATCGTGTAGTCCTGGGGGCGGCAGATCGGAAAAGGACGATAACTTGCTTCCTCACATAATCCTGTACCTGTAAATATTGGAACCCATTTCCACTGGGCAGCTCAAAAGCCTCCAATTCCTCTAAACTCAAAGCTGCTGTCCACAAACAGGTCCCTGCACCGGTTGATTCCTGCCCCACCCCCTCCCCCAGTGCAAATCTATGATTACCGCAAATTGTTGACCACACCGAGGCATCTTCCAACCTCAGACGTTGCCACCACTGTCCCCACACCCACAGGGCTGCCACCATGGAGTATGTGGCCGGCGAGAATGGCAGAGGTGCCATCAACAATGCCCCTAAGCTTGTGATCTTACAAGAGGCTGCCTCATCAACTCCCACACCGACCCCTCCCCCAACACCCACTTCCTAACCATGGCTATATTTGCTGCCCAATAATATCTCTCAATGTTTGGCACCCCCCCCCCCCCCAACGCATCCCTGTTCCCACAGCACCTCCTTTAACCGTGGCGATTTCCCCACCCACAAATCCTGAGATCAAAGCATTAACTTTCCTAAAGAATGATTTTGGGATGAAGATTTGGAGGTTCTGAAAAACAAATAAAAGCTTCGGCAGCACCATCATTTTCACTGTCTGCACCCGCCCTGCCACTGATCCAACCTCTTGAAATACCCCTCATCTGTCCACCAACTGTGCCAGATTCCATTTGTGAAGTTGTTCCCATGCCTGTGCCACCTGGATGCCCAAATATCTGAAGCTCACCCCCCCCCACCATCTTAAACGGCAGCTGACCCAACCTCCTCTCCTGGCCACGATCGGGAAGACCTCACTCTTCCCTATGTTTAGCTTGTATCCGGGAAACCAACCAAACTCTAAAATACTCATAATTTCCCCCAATGCCTCCCAGTGGGTCCGAGATATAAAGCAACAGGTGGCCCACATATAGCGAGACCCTGTGCTCAACCCACCCCCGCACAATCCCACTCTATTCTAAGCACTGTTGCCGAGGCCAAAAGCAATGGGGAGAGTGGGCCTGTCTTGTCCCATGGTGCAGCCCGAAGTACTCCGGGCTCACCTGATTCATCCGTACGCTCGCTACTGACGCCATGTACAACAATCGGACCCAGTCCCCAAACCCCTGCCCGAACCTGAACCACTATCCCAACACTTTCTACACAAACTCCCATTCCACCTGATTGAAGGTCTTCTCTGCTTCCATTACAATCGCCACATCCTCATTATTACATTCAGTGATCTCCTGACTTTCACCGACAATTGTCTCTCCTTCTAGTCTTCCCCATCACCCCGGCGCACAGTCCTCAATTCACGAGGAAACCCACGCACACACGGGGAGGATGTGCAGACTCCGCACAGACAGTGACCCAAGCTGGAATCGAACCTGGGACCCTGGAGCTGTGAAGCCATTGTGCTATCCACAATGCTACCGTGCTGCCCTTATGCTACCGTGCTGCCCTTGCCTCGCCTCGATATATGCCCTTACCAGCAAGGGCTCCAGATACCCAGCAAACGTCTTCTAAAGTTTGCAGGAAACCCATTTGTGTCCTTCCCTGCCTGCATCCTCCCCCACACCCCCCAGGCCGGGGGCTCCGATTCGTAGAGCTTCTTATAAAACTGAAAAAAAACATTCTCCCCCACCTGGTTCAGTACCACCCTTCCCCTCCCGTCCTTCATCCTTCCGATCTCCCTCGCAACCTCCTGCTTACCAGCGGGCCAGTAACCTGCTTGCATTCTCCCCGTACTCTTACAACACTCCTCCACTGCCTTCCCCATGGACACCAACCCAAACTCCATCTGGAGCTTCTGCCTGTCCTTCAACATTCCCGCCGAATATCTCCCATCCACCTGCAGAATCTCGTCCACCAGCTTTGCTATCTCTGCTTGTTCCACCTTTTCCCTCTGCACCTGGATCAATATGAACTCTTCCCCCGCCCCCTAACCACTGCCTTGAGCGCCTCCCATAGTGTAGTGGTTGAAACCTCACCCATATCATTCCGTTCCACATCCTCCTGGATAGCGGCCCTCACCCGCTTGCACCCCACCTCATCCGCTCACAGCCCGACATCCAGTCTCCACTGCGGGTGTTGTCCCCCCCCCCCCCCTCCCCCCGGTCCACCTGCAAGCCCACCCAGTGCTGTGCGTGGTCTGAAAACACGATCGCTGAGTACCCCGAGCCAACGACCCCCAGCAGCAGCGGCTTGTCCACCACACAATAATCCGAGAGTGCACCCCCCCCCCATGTGCTCCATGAACTCCTTCACAACCAACGACACTCCCCCCGATCTCGGGCTCGACTGGTCTAACCCTGGATCAATGACTCTGTTAAAATCCTCTCCCATGATCAACCAGTGCGAGTTGTAAAGTAAAAATGGGAAAATATGACATTTGAAACATAGAAGTCTGGCTAAAACTGACCTGAGGATTCACAAGAAAAATCCCACAAAGGTTTAACAGCAGCTGCAAAAGAAGGTTTTGAAATGCAGATAGCCTTTATCAAACAGGTGTTAAGAAAACAGCTTGTGACTATTCATGCTGTAAAACTGATGCCTATCTTTCAAATCAAGGCAGTTTAAACTTTTAGTTACATGAAAAAAAACAATATTTTGCACCTTCTTTGAAGTTAATTATTTTAATAAGCAGCTAAAAAAGAATTGTCAGGATCTTCAGTTGAATTGGGTGACAAATGTTTTGGTGTGAAATCCTGCTGACACCAGTTGAATATGCGAAGCTGGAGACAGCATGTCCACGAGAACACAAGTTAACCCCAAATTGGAGTCAAGAGTTCTGACATGCTAAGTGCACTATTTGGTAATACAGCAACTTTAGAAGTGACAGGAACCAGATGTAACACCCTTCTAGGATCAAAGCACTTTTGAACATCACAAGGGAAAAAATGTAATCCGAGTTCGATGAGCTAAAGTCATGCTCAACATGAATACATAGTCGTGTTAGAAATAATTCAGATTAGAGTACCTTGAACAATCGAGTCAAATAAAGTTACTTTACGATAATGTTATATAAACTTAATAACTGCTAGAAGAAGAATATAAACCCTAAAATTGGGGACCGTCAGCTTATAGCTGCCCTCGGTCATGGGATGGATAGAACACCGAAACGGAGCAGCGAATCCATCTGAGGAAGACCAAAAGTTAAAGAAAAGAGATTGTCAAGGTAGACCTGAAGGTCTTTTCAACCAACCAGGAAAATCCAAAAGCAAGATCTTTTTACTTTTCTGTAAAGACAAGTGATTGCATCTTTTAAAAGAAAAAAATAATAATAAAATAACTTAAAAGTTTTAACCTGAAACAGTGGTTATTACAAAGTCTACTTTACTTACTTAGCAATGCGGTACCCAGGATTGATGCTACTAAGTGGTAAGTAGATGAAATCTCCTATGAAGATATGGCTTATACCGGGGATAACGAACATATAGATTGACCCGAATAGCACCCACCTGAGTCAGCACAGGAGTCAGGGAGTGAGAATCCATGTTCACCATTTAGAATGTTATTGACCTTTTTTTGTATATGGGGAATTCTAAGAATAGTGGTGAGTTTTTTTACTTCAGAGCCCAGGTCCGGGATCTACCCCAGCACCCGCCTTATGAACTCCACATCATCCCAGTTTTTTTTAAATTTAGAGTACCCAATTCTTTTTTTCCAATTAAGGGGCAATTTAGCGTAGCCAATCCACCTACCCTGCACATTTACGGGTTGGGACGAAACCCACGCAAACATGGGGAGAATGTGCAAACTCCACACGGACAGTGACCCAGAGCCGGGATCAAACCGAGGACCACAGCGCCGTGAGACAGCAGTGCTGACCACTGCACCGCTGTGCTTCCCTACATCACCCCAGTTTGGGGCATAGACATTCACCAAGACCACTGGCATCCCCTCCACATTCCCACTCACCATCCCGAATTTTCCTCCCGAATCTGCCACAATATTCCCCAGCTCAAACGCGTCCCCCCCCCCCTCCGTGTCTTCATTTCTAATTCCAAATGGATGACTTGCCCTACCCACCCTTTCCTTAGCTTAGTCTTGTCCCAGACCTTCAAGTGCGTTTCTTGCAAAAAGGCCATGTCCGCCCTCAAGCTCCTCAAGTGCACGGACACACGTGACCGTTTGACTGGCCCATTCAGGCCTCTCGTGTTCCATGTGACCAGCCTGGTCAAGAGGTGCCCCCCTACCCTGCTGATCAACCACATCTGTTCTTGGCCCAGCTGGTGTCACTTGACCCTACAGGCCCACCCTCGGATGTCCACCGTCACCACCTCCTTGCTGTGCCACAGCAGCCACATCTTTCTCAGCAGCCCCCGGCCTCTTAAACAAAACAGCAATCTCTTCCCTTCGACTACACTAACTACCTTGTTTCTCCACCCCCCCCCCCCCCCCCCCCCCCCACCCACTGATCTCCCATTAACCAGCCTGCCCAGTTAGTCTGACAGCCTCCGCACATGGCGCCTAAACCTAAGAGTCTTAAATGAGCTGAAGTTTATCTGGGTGGAGGAATGTAGACCAATTAGGAAAGCATAGGCTAGAGATGACAACAATATTCAGCTGAGGTAAAGGCAGTGGCTGAGAGTGTTGTGAAGGTCGAAGTCAGTAGTCTTTTTTAGGAGTGTATATGGAGTTGGCTCCTCAGTTTAGGGTTGAAAAACATTGCAAAATTGAACAGTGATTCACCCTGAAGCAAAGTCTGGAAAGGAGTTGGACTTGGTGGAAAGGGTGCAGAGTTTGGGGTGAGGGGTTGAAGATGATGGCTTTGACTTCCGGTTGTGACCATGGAGTCACGTACAGGGCTGTTCCTGCTTAAAGTCACAGAAAAGGGCTCTTTTCACGCAGATCCGGGTGGGATTTTGATGACAAGGCGCAGGTGAATGTTAGCGGAGTAGTTTGCCCCTGGAATGGTATGTCTTCTGATCGCAAGACCCGGCAGAAAACAGTGAGAGGTTTGGCTGGAAAGTTGAAACAGTCGTGTGCTTCACAGCCAGTTTCTTCCAGCATGCAGGCGGGGGAGGGGCAAGCTGTAAGGCCCCAGATACCGGAACTGCTGACTTTTATCAAGGAGGAATTCCATAAACAGAGGAAAGAAATGCATGAGGATCATGCAAAGCCCATTGCAGAAGCTGGCACCCCTGAAGAGTACTTTGGAGCGGATGGAGAGGTGTTTGGAGGTGCAGGGGTCGCAGGTTCGGAAGATCGAACCTGGTGCGATCTTGGACCACAGCGATCGTGTGGTGGCTCTGGAGGCAGAGGTGGGGCTCCTCTGTAAAACGCTGAGGGCAAAGGTTGAGGAGCAGGAGTATACCTCTAAAAGACAGAACCTGTGAATAGTGGGTCTGCCTGCAGGAGTGGAAGGTGTGAGTGCCACAAGGTATGTCTCGAGGATGCTGGCGGGACTGGTGGCAGAAGGGGTGCGAGATAAGGCTCCTGAAGTGAACCGAGCGCATAGGTCCCTGAGGCAGAGGCCTAGAGCTGGGGAGCCGCCGCGGGCGGTGATCGTGAGACTCCATAAATTTGTGGAGAAAGAAAATTCTACGGTGGGCCAGGGAGAAGCGTAGCTGCGACTGGGAGGGAAATAACGTCCGGATTTATCAGAACATCGGAGCCGAGTTGGCAAAACGGCGGGCAGGTTTCAACAAGGCCAAGGCGGTGCTGTACCGACGGCAGATCAGGTTTGGGGTGCTCTACCCGGCGAAATTATGGGTGATGTTCGGAGGCCGGGAGTATTATTTCGAGACCCAGAAGTGGCCACAGACTTCATTGAGGAGCATAAACTGGGGGAGAACTGAGTTGACAATGCTTGGGAACCGGGGTCCTGGCACTATGCAATGGTCGGGAGCATGTTTGAAGTGGGTGTAGGGATTGGGGGATTTTCGCCTTTTTTTGTGGAGGGGGGTGGTTTCTGTTCAATGTTGAGATTGTAAGGAGTTGTAGGGGTGAAAGGTTTATGTGGGGATGGATGTTCTTCCCCCCTCCTGTTTCATGGGACTTTTTGTGTTTAACATCTGTTTGTTTGCTTTTGGAGAAGGCTACCTAGAGTTCAGGAGAAGTCCTTGTTTGGGTGGGGGAGGGTAAGGCCAGCAGGAGGCCGTCTTTGAGCTGAGGAATGGGGGGGAAGGGGGAGGTCATTGGGATGTGCCTTTGGGCAGGGGCAGCCGCGTAGCAGCTTATGCTGGTGAACAGAAGTGAGGTGGTGGGGGAGAAGGCCAAGAGGGGTGGCTGGGGTAGGGGGGGAAAGAGGAAGTGGGGGGGGAAGAAGGGGAAAGGGAAAAGCGGGGGAGGGGGGGGGGGTTTCTGCGACGCAGCAGGGGGTGAGGGATGACATGGTCAAGGGCGAAGAAAGGGACCATCTGGGATGGGCTAGGTACAGAGTGGAATTAAAGGGGCAGGTGTTAAGTGGGGAAGATGACGGACGGTAGAGTGGATTGGAGACGTCCGGGGACTGAATGGGCCGGTTAAAAGGTCGCGGGTGTTCACGCACCTCAGGAGCTTGAAAGCGGGAGTGGCCTTTTTGCAGGAGACACACCTCCGTGTGAAGGACCAGGTTAGGTTAAGGAAGGGATGGGTCGGGCAGGTTTTTTCAGTCGGGGTTTGATTTGAAATCAAAGGGTGTGGCGATTTTAATGAGCAAAAAAATGGGATTTGAGAGTGCGAAGGAGGTGAGGGCTCCGGGTGGGAGATATGTGATTGTGAGTGGGGTATTGGAAGGGGCACCGGTAGTGTTGGTAAACGTGTATGCCCCAAATTGGGATGATGTGGGTTTTATGAGGGGGTTTCTGGCAGCAATCCCGTATTTGGCCATGCACCTGTTGATCATGGGAGGAGATTGTAACTGTGTCCTGGAGCCGAGGGTGGATAGATCGAGCCCCAGGATCCTGATCGTCTAGTGAGCGAGATAGTGGAGGGAATATTCGAGGGTGCCAACCATGGAGGGATTGGCGAGGAGGAAAAGGTTGCAGTGGCAATTTGATAGGCTGACAACCGGGAGGGTGGTAGGGCAATTGCGTAGGGCAAGAGGGGTGCAATACGAATATGGGGAGAAGGCGAGCCGCATGCTGGTGCACCAGCTGTGGAGGCAGGCTGCGTCCAGGGAAATATTGAAGATCCGGACTGGGGCTGGGGATGTGGTGTCAGAGCCGGGGAAGATAAATGAGGCATTTAGAGAGTATTATCAGGGACTTTATGAGGCAGACCCAGGAGGAGAGGAGGGGGACATTGGGCGGTTTCTGGACGAGCTGGAATTTCCCCAGGTGGAGGAAGCAAAGAGGGAGGCGTTGGCGGAGTCCCTGAGGCTGAGAGAGGTGCTGCAAGTATCAGGGGTATGAAGTGGGGGAGGCCCCTCGGCCAGATGGGTATCCGGCAGAATTTTATAAGGAATTTGCAGCGGATCTAGCACCACATCTGTTGGGGGCGTTTAATGAAGCACTGGAGAAGGGGGAGTTGCCGGAGACGATGAAGCAGACAGTAATCACACTAATCCCAATAAAAGGGAAGGATCCAGTGGAATGTGGGTCGTATAGACTCATATCACTATTGAATATGGATGTGAAAGTATTGGCTAAATTGTTGGCGGGGAGGATAGAGGATTGTGTCCCGGGGGTGGTTGCAGAAGATCAAACAGGCTTCGTGAAGGGCAGGCAGCTCGTGAGTAATATAAGGCGGCTGTTGAATGTGGTGATGAATCCGTCGAGAGCTCTGGTACCGGAGGTGGTGGTGTCTATGGACACGGAGAAAGCATTTGATCGGGTGGAGTGGTGGTACTTGTTTGAGGTTTTGGGAATGTTTGGATTTGGGCCGAGATTTGTGGCATGGGTGCAGTTGCTGTACGTGGCGCCAAGGGCGAGGGTGAGGACGAATGATATGAGCTCACAAAGCTTTGACTTACACAGGGGTACGAGGCAGGGGTACCCACTGTCGCCGCTGCTGTTTGCGCTGGCCATAGAGCCATTGGCGATGGCTCTCAGGGGGTCGGCAGAGTGGCAGAGGATAATGAGGGGACAGAGGGAGCATTGGGTGTCGCTCTATGTCGATGACCTCTTGCTGTATGTTTTGGATCCGTTGGAGAGTATGGGAAGGATTATGGGCCTGTTGGGGAGGTTTGGAGGGTTCTCGGGATGCAAGCTGAATGTAGGGAAAAGCGAGGTATTCCCGGTGAATGAGCTGGCACAGCGGGCTAATTTAGGGGGGATGCCATTTACGGTAGCGAGGGATAGGTTGAGGCACTTGGGGATTCAGGTAGTGAGGAAATGGACGGGGCTCCATAAGTGGAACTTAACAAAGCTGGTGGAGGAGGCCAGGGAGGATCTTAAGAGGTGGGATATACTGCACTTCACGTTGGTGGAGAGGGTCCAAGTGGTGAAAATGAATATTCTGCCGCGGTTCTTGTTTATCTTTCACGCTCTCCCAATCTTTATACCAAAGGCCTTTTTTGGAAAGTAGACACAATCATCTCTGACTTTGTATGGGCGGGGAAGGTGCTGAGGGTGGGGAGGACCCTGCTACAGAGGCAGAGGCAGCAGGGGGGGTTGGCGTTGCCAAACTTGCATCATTATTATTGGGCAGCGAATGTGGACAAGGTGCGGAGGTAGTGGGAAGGAGAAGGGGTAGAGTGGGTTAGGATGGAGGAGAAATCTTGTAAGGGGTCTAGCTTGAGGACTATGGTGATGGCAGCATTGCCAATGGCTCCGAGTAGGTATTCAGGGAGCCCAGTGATGCAGTCCACGGTGAAGATATGGAATCAGCTGAGGAGGCATTTTAGGGTGGAAGGGATGTCGGTGCTAATGCCGCTGTGCGAGAATCATGGGTTTGAGCCGGGGGGATGGATTACGGAGATTTGATGTCTCACCCGGGTGTGGAGCAGTCGCACCTTGAGAATCTCTGTGGGAGGCGTTGTGGAGGAATCGAGGTAGGCCTTGAAGCATCGGCGCCAATGTTCGAATATTTCATTGGCTTCGGACGCGCGGGCGTCGAGTTCGAGCCTGCCTGGCTTCAGAGCGGCTTCCATAGAGCTGTCTATGACGAATAAATTGATATACCTTCAATTCACAGTGAGGCAGAGAGAGCAAGTGAAAAGAAGGCTTTATTAGTCATGAACTTGCCTAGCCAGAGTCAGTAGTACAGATGAATGCCGCCCACAAGAGGCCGGCCTATATATGCCCTGGTGTGGGCAGAGCCAGAGGCGGAGCCATACCGGGGTTACAGTATAGTCCCTGGAAGCAGTTCATATCACCACTTCCAGGTCACAGGTTATGGTATCATGCATACATTATGGTGAATACATTCACCACAGGTACTCTCAAATTTATTTTTAAAAAGCATTGCTGCCTCACGGTGCCGAGGTCGCAGGATCGATCCCGGACCCGGGTCACTGTGTGGAGTTTGCACATTCTCCCCGTGTCTGCGTGGGTCTCACCCCCACAACAAAACATGTGCAGGCTAGGTGGATTGGCCACGATAAATTGCCCTGGATTGGAAAAAATTAATTGTGTACTCTAAATTTATTTTAAAAAAAGAAAAAAAAACATATCATCCTCTTGGTTCTTCTCTCACCTGTACAAATTAGAATCAGAACATCGAGCAATGGCTTCTCTCCCCACCCGTGGACCATTACCCCCAAACCCCTTCCCCATCTATATGCAACCCCTTGGTGATATTACCTAAAACCAGAGCCAGCTACCACATGTACACCAGTTGCGCCTCTTCACCACCTCTATACATGGGACTGTTTGTCCATCACCTGGTCTTGAATGAGGCACAATTGCTTCCAGTGAAACACAGTGAATAGCAAAGCCATCGTCTTCTAAACGCATTTTATTCAAACTTGTATCAAAGTAGGTTACAGCAAATAAACACCACGGGAAGCATTCTTCCCAACAATCAACTATACAGTTTGTACAGATTTTCCTCCTTTTTCAACACCCGCCTCCCCATCACCCCCCCCCCCCCCTTGTTCGCCATCTTCGTCCCAGCCCGACATGTGCGACTCATGGGGGCCGCCATCTTGTGACTCCACCGACCACACAGACTACTCGCAGCTGGGCGCAGTCACCCTCGACCTGTCGCAGCCAAAACAGCTGAGGAACTCCATGATGGTCGTCAGGGTCAACGGGCACGAGACCACCTGCCTTTTCGACTCCGGGAGCACAGAGAGTTTTGTCCACCCCAACACGGTAAGGCGCTGCTCCCTCCACCCCTACCCAGCCTCCCAAACAATCTCCCTTGCCTCCGGGTTCCATTCGGTTCAGATCCAGGGGTACTGTATCGCCAATGTCGTGATTCAGGGAGCAGAGTATGCTCGTTTTATGCTCCACGTCCTCCCCCACCTCTGCGCCCCCCCTACTGCTCGGATTGGACTTTCAATGTAACCACCGAAGCCTGACACTACAGTTCGGCGGACCCTTGACCCCCTCACGGTATGCAGCCTCGCAACCTTCAAGGTCTCCCCCCCCTTCATTCTTTGTGAACCTCACTCCTGACTGTAAGCCCATTGCCACCAGGAGCAGACGGTACAGATTGCTGGACATGACGTTTATCAAGTTGGAGGTCCAGCGACTGTTGAGTGAAGGGATCATCGAGGCCAGCAACAGCCCCTGGAGAGCGCAAGTGGTGGTCATCCGGAC
Source organism: Scyliorhinus canicula (assembly GCF_902713615.1). Lineage (NCBI taxonomy): Eukaryota > Metazoa > Chordata > Chondrichthyes > Carcharhiniformes > Scyliorhinidae > Scyliorhinus > Scyliorhinus canicula. The sequence goes on along the minus strand of NC_052146.1, from coordinate 287,026,562 downwards.
CGGGGAAAAGAATCGGATGGTTGTGGACTACAGCCAGACAATTAACCGATTCACGCAATTGGATGCGTACCCCCTCCCCCGCATAGCGGCGATGGTCAACCAGATCGCGCAGTACCGTGTGTTCTCCACGGTCAATCTGAAGTCGGTCTACCACCAGCTCCCAATCCGCCCGGAAGAGCGCCAGTGCACTGCTTTCGAGGCAGCCGGCTGGCTCTTCCACTTCCTCAAAGTCCCCCTTCGGCATCACTAACGGGGTCTCGGTCTATCAGAGAACGATGGACCGAATGGTGGACCAGTACGGTTTGCGGGCTACATACCCGTACTTGGACAATGTGACCATCTGCGACCATGACCAGCAGGACCATGACGCCAACCTTCAGAGGTTCCTCCAGGCCGCCCAATCACTCAATCTCACATACAACAAAGAAAAATGTGTCTTCCGTACTACCCGACTAGCCATTCTCGGTTATGTCGTAGAGAACGGAGTCCTAGGGCCCGACTGCGACCTTATGCACCCCCGCACATCCCTGACGGATGAGGCCCGCGTGGCCTTCAGCCGCATCAAGACCGATATCACCAAGGCCGCAATGCACGCGGTGGATGAGTCCATCCCTTTTCAGGTAGAGAGCGACGCGTCAGATGTCGCACTGGCCGCCACACTCAACCAGGTGGGCAGGCCAGTAGCATTTTTCTCTCGGACCCTCCACGCATCCGAAATTCAACACCCCTCGGTCGAGGAGGAAGCACAAGCCATAATGGAATCCCGTGCTGCACTGGAGGCACTACCTAGCCAGTAGGAGGTTCACCCTCATCACCGACCAACGATCGGTAGCCGTCATGTTCGCCAACGCACAACGGGGCAAAATAAAAAATGATAAAATCTTGAGGTGGAGGATCGAACTCTCCACCTACAACTACGATATTAAGTATCGTCCTGGGAAGCTCAACAAGCCCCTAGATGCCCTGTCCCGCGGCACATGCGCCAGCGTGCATGATGACTGACTTTGGGCTATCCACAATGACCTCTGTCACCCGGGGGTCACCCGGCTGACCCACTTCATTAAGGCCCGCAATCTGCCCTTCTCCTCCGAGGAGGTCAAGGCCATGACCAGGGACTGCCAAGTTTGCGCAGAGTGCAAACCGCACTTCTACCGGCCAGACAAGGCCCACCTGGTAAAGACCTCCCGGCCCTTTGAGCACCTAAGCATTGACTTCAAAGGGTCCCTCCCCTCCACCAAGCGGAATATATACTTTCTCACCATCATCAATGAGTACTCCCGCTTCCCCTTCACCGTCCCCTGCCCCGACATGACCTCAGCCACCGTAATAAAGACACTGCACAGCATCTTCACACTGTTTGGTTTCCCTTCCTATGTCCACAGTGACCGAGGCACATCGTTCATGAGCGGTGAGCAGGACTGCGAGCTTTAACCCGCAGGGAAACGGGCAGGTGGAGAGGGAGAACGCGACGGTCTGGAAGGCCGTCCTTCTGGCCCTTAGGTCTAGAAGTCTCCCAATCCTCCGCTGTAGGAGGTCCTCCCTGATGCCCTCCACTCCATCAGATGACTCCTCTGCACAGCCACAAACGAGACCCCTCACGATCGTTTGTTTATCTTCCCCAGGAAGTCCATCTCCGGGGCCTCGCTTCCATCTTGGCTGAAAACTCCGGGACCAGTACTTCTCCGGAGGCACATGAGGACCAATAAGACCGACCCCCTGGTCGAGAGTGTCCAGCTGCTCCATGGTAACCCCCAGTACGCTTACATCGTGCACCAGGACGGACGGCAAGATACAGTCTCCCTACGGGACCTGGTGCCAGCTGGTTCCCCCGCTAACGCGCCCCCCCGCCTACATCACCCCCTCCCCGCTGCCCGCTGCCAATCACAGCGCCCCATATGCCCCCCTGGGCCTCCTGTATTGTCCCGCAGCGACACTGCCGCCACCCATCACCCCCCACCCTTCCCCCGCACCCCAACCGTCTACGACACCCCGGACTGAGTCTCAAGCTCCAGACACAACGCCCCTGGAGTCACCACCTGCGACAACTGTGCCCGCCGCACCGGAAACTCAAGTGGCAACTTTGGGTGATGTTGCCGAGGGACAGCATGTAGATGGGAAATAGTGGGGGGCTAGTCTACATTCACATCATCCAAAATCTTTCTTCCCATTTCAGTTTTGTTCCCATCTTTTCCAGCAAAAGAAAAGTGACAATTGCCAGCATGGGAGCACAGTGGTTAGCACTGTTGCTTCACAGCTCCAGGGTCCCAGGTTCAATTCCCGGCTTAGGTCACTTTCTGTGCGGAGTCTGCACGTTCTCCCCGTGTGTGCGTGGGTTTCCTCCGGGTGCTCCAGTTTCCTCCCACAGTCCAAAGATGTGCAGGTGGATTGGCCATGATAAATTCCCTTAGTGTCCAAAAGTGCCCTTAGTGTTGGGTGGGGTTACTGGGTTATGGGAATAGGGTGGAGGCTTTGACCTTGGGTAGGGTGCTCTTTCCAAGAGCCAGTGCAGATTCGATGGGCCGAATGGCCTTCTTCTGCACTGTAAATTCTATGATCTATGGTCTGGTTTCCTCCCACAAGTCCCGAAAGATGTGCTGGTGGGTAATTTGCACTTTCTGAATTCTCCTCTGTGTACCTGAATAGGCACCGGAATGTGGCGATTAGGGGCTTTTCACAGTAACTTCATTGCAGTGTTGATGTAAGCCTTGTGACAATAAAGATTATTATAGTAACCCCTCCACATTTCTATATTATCCAGTTCCCTTGTATGTTTTCTCCTACCATGCCAGCAGGCGGCGCTGCAATAGTTTAATTTTTGTAACATCAGTACACGGATTGCTGATCCTGAAGCTCCTGCTCTGCAGCACCACCTGCTGCTGGGAGTGTGTTTTTGATTTTAAATTTCCAAAGTTCAATTTTAATTTTTATATTCACTTCCTCCACCCCAGAAGTCAACCATTGGGGTGTTTAGTTTGTGAAGATGCCAATCTAGACACCACCACTATGTCACAATGACTGAGAGCAGGGATGCTAGAACATCGACTTCCGAAAGGGCTACCATATGTTCCGATGTGAGGCGACATGGTGGCACATCAGTGGTTAAACACTGTTACCTCACACTGCCAGGGACCCGGGTTTGATTCTGACCTCGGGTAACTGTCTACGTGGAGTTTGCATATTCTCCCTGTGTCTGCCTGGGTTTCCTCCGGGTGCTCCGGTTTCCTCCCATAGTCCAAGGATGTGCAGGTTAGGTGGATTGGCCATGATAAATTGCCCCTTAGTGTCCAAAGGTTAGGTGGGGTTACTGGGATAGGGTGGGGATTGGATTTGTGTTGGGTGGTATTTCAAATGGTCAGTGCAGACTCAATGGGCTGAATGGCCTCCTTCTGCAGTGTAGGGACTCTATAATGTTCAGAGACTAATAGGCAACTGCTAGAGTTGAATAAGCAGCAGAAAAACTGGTGAGGGGAAATTTGCTGATGCTGTGTTTTTAGGTTGCGCACAGACACCACTCGTGTAAACAAGTACTTGTTCTTGAATTGTAGCTATGTAAAGAAGTGTGCCTTGATCAGTATCCATGTAAATATAACAAGTCCAGGGTTAATCAGACAGCTCTTGTCAACATATTTTGAACACACCTCAAGCCCCACATTGTTACGTCAACTTCTATAGACTGAAGAATCAATGTTCCTCCAGACTGTCGCTGGTGATATAAACTGACATGCAAATTCATGAAATGTAACTGTTTTGCCCAGAGGCTTTGGTCTTTCCAATATTGGATTGGATTGGATTGGATTTGTTTATTGTCACGTGTACCAAGGTACAGTGAAAAATAGTTTTCTGCGAGCAGCTCAACTGATTATTAAGTACATGAAAAGAAAGTAAAATAAAAAGAAAATACATAACAGGGCAACACAAGTTACACAATGTAAATACATAGACACCGGCATCGGGTGAAGCATACAGGGGTGTAGTGTCAATGAGGTCAGTCCATAAGAGGGTCTTTTAAGAGTCTGGTAACAGTGGGGAAGAAGCTGTTTTTGAGTCTGTTCATGCGTGTTCTCAGACTTTTGTATCTCCTGCCCGATGGGAGAAGTTAGAAGAGTGAGTAAGCCGGGTGGGAGGGGTCTTTGATTATGCTGCCCACTTTCCCCAGGCAGCGGGAGTTGTCGATGTAGTCAATGGATGGGAGGCAGGTTCGTGTGATGGACTGGGCTGTGTTCACGACTCTCTGACGTTTCTTGTGGTCTTGGGCTGAGCAGTTGCCATACCAGGCTATGATGCAGCCCGATAGGATGCTTTCGATAGTGCATCTGTAAAAGTTGGTAAGAGTTAATGTGGACATGCCAAATTTCCTTAGTTTCCTGAGAAGGTATAGGCGCTGTTGTGCTTTCTTGGTGGTAGCGTCGACGTGGGAGGACCAGGACAGATTTTTGGAGATGTGTACCCCAAGGAATTTGAAACTGCTAACCATCTCCACCTCGATGCTGACAGGGGTGTGTACAGTACTTTACTGTCCGAAGTCAATGACCAGCTCTTTAGTTTTTCTGGCATTGAGGAATAGATTGTTGTTGCTGCACCACTCCAATAGATTCTCAATCTCCCTCCTGTATTCTGACTCTTCGCTATTCAAGATCCAACCCACTATGGTCATATCGTGAGCTGGGTGTTGTCAGTGTACTTGTGGAGGATGTGCAGACTCCGCACAGACAGTGACTCAAGCCGGAATCGAACCTGGGACCCTGGAGCTGTGAAGCAATTGTGCTATCCGCAATGCTACCGTGCTGCCCTGCTGTGTGGGTGTTCAGAATGCCACCATCAGTGCGTGATCTCTGCCTAACTGCCGCAAGAAGAACCGCAAACGTGTCCGGACTCCAAGCACAGTAGTGACAAATCCCAGACATTGTTTCAGATGGCTGATTCCGTACAAGACAGTTTAAGTTATGCCTCCAACGACACGGTATAGGGTATCAAACACAAAGGGTGTTAGTGATTCAGAGCACTCTTCGAAACTTTTATCTATGGATGCTACGTATCTTTGCCTACATCCCGACAGCTATCAAGGATGGTGCTGCAGTTGACAAATATCAGCACGTTAAACCATCTTTTATTCCATTGTAGTAATCTTCAGAATCTGTGCAAAATAGACATATACTGGGCAATTCCTTCAACCAAATTTCCTTTAACTGAAGTTGGCACAATCTCGAAATTGGAAGAGGCAGGATGAAAGGATGATTTAAACAAATTGGTTTGTGCAGAGGATAGTGAATATATTGACTAGGCTGCTGAGGCAGGACAGGTGGGCGAATCAGGAAAGATGCTATCACTAAATTCAAGAGATTGTTGGATAATATGAATTAAAAATTTGTAGAAGTGAAGGGCAGCTGTTTCCTTAACACTGAGATTGGCCCGACACTGAGGACCCGGGTTCAATCCTAGCCCCGGGTCACTGTCCATGTGGAGTTTGCACATTCTCCCTGTGTCTGCGTGGGTCTCACTCCCACAACCCAAAGATGTGCTGGGTAGGTGGATTGGCCATGCTAAATTGCCCCTTAATTGGAAAAATAAGAATTGGGTACTCTAAAAAGAGATTGGTCAGAAGGACTATAATGGTTGGAGTTGATCCTTTACTTCAGAACCCTAAAACTACCACAACTGGTGTTAGGAAAACAAAGGTAGTTTTAAGGCAGTGTTCTTCAAAGTCGGGGGCACGACCTGCGGGTGGGTCGGGGGCGCGACCCGCGGGTGGGTCACAGGCGTGTGTCGGGAGGGTCGCGGAGCCGTTGTCCGCGGCGCTCCCGATCTCGCAAATCCCCGCGCAGCACCCGGCTTTTCATAACGCCGGCTGCAAGCAGCCGCGAACTTGTTGAAAAAAAATTCGGCCGCATTGCACATGTGCAAATGTGCATGCGCGCCGATAATCGGGCACGCATGCGCAGTGCGGCCGCTATTTTTTTAAACGGTTGCAGCTTTTTGTTTTACAAGTTCTGCAGTGGTTTTTATTCATTTATTCATTTATTTTATTCATTTAATTTTTTTTTTCATTTATTTTATTCTTTTTTTTTACAAGTTCGGAGGCAGGGGGTTTATTTGACAAAATTTTACAGGAAAAAAATTCAGAACTTTGGACAGATGGAGACTCCATACTTTCCGACACCAGAAGGCTTCACCTTCATCCAACAGGTTCCATTGGAGGAGCGTGTACGAGGGCCAAAGGGACTCAAAATCATTTCCTCCATTTTTGTCAGCAGCAAACAAGGTAAGAGAAAATGGTGGGTCGCGCAGGTTGGCCGGCGTGGGACGCGAAGGCCGGCAGACGTGGGTCACGAAGATCGGCTGGGTTGGGTCCCAAAGGTTGGCTGGTTGGTAAAAATGGGTCCCCGGACAAAACGTTTGAAGAACACTGTTTTAAGGGATGTGTATTGGTAAACATTAGAAATAAGGTATAGCTTTAAGTGTGTTTAATGCTTCTGTGCCTGGAAGGGTAAAACCTACAGTTAGATTCATGCAGGGAAAAGGTGTTTGTATGTGTGGAAGTTGAAAATAAACCAGTAGTGCTTGCCTAGCAACTGGGGCCTTGTAAGGTAGAGAAGCTTTCAAGTTTTAGTTTGGTTAATTTGATTGCAGTTGGAGATAGGTAGTGAGAGAGAAGGCAGCTCTGCTAGAAGCAGTTGGTTTTAAAAGGCTAAGGAGGGACCATGCCTCTCATTCTTGCTATAATAAGAAGTCTTACAACACCAGATTAAAGTCCAACAGGTTTGTTTTGAATCACTAGCTTTCGGAGCACTGCTCCTTCCTCAGGTGAATGAGTTCTGGTGACTGAATGAAGGTGTGGGCAGCACGGTAGCATGGTGGTTAGCATAAATGCTTCACAGCTCCAGGGTCCCAGGTTCGATTCCCGGCTGGGTCACTGTCTGTGCGGAGTCTGCACGTCCTCCCCGTGTGTGCGTGGGTTTCCTCCGGGTGCTCCGGTTTCCTCCCACAGTCCAAAGATGTGCGGGTTAGGTGGATTGGCCATGCTAAATTGCCCGTAGTGTCCTAAAAAAAGTCAGATTAAGCGGGGGTGGTTGTTGGGTTACGGGTATAGGGTGGATACGTGGGTTGGAGTAGGGTGATCATTGCTCGGCACAACATCGAGGGCCGAAGGGCCTGTTCTGTGCTGTACTGTTCTATATTCTATGTACTCTATAAGAGGTAGGTTCCAGAAACATATATATAGACAAAGTCAAAGATGCAATACGATACTTTGAATGCGAGTCTTTGCAGGTAATTAAGTCTTTACAGGTCCAAACGGAGTTGGAGAGAGGGATATATGGAGTTAATGGAACAGAAGAATCAGAACAGATTACTGTTCATTAAAGTCACAGAGTGTTGAAAAGGCAATGGATCGTGAGAGGCCAGAACAATACCTGCAGTAGTGCTGAGGTTTGTGAGAAATTACTACAATTTGGGAGCCATTATTTGAAATAATTGTGGAAAATGGTGGCTGTACTTCAGAGTTTGTGTAAAAGCCTTAAGGCAAAGGAAACTTGAAAGCAAAACCTTGATGGATTAGCAGAGGGAAAGCATAATTTAAAAGAGGTTCACTCTAGTTTGTTTTGTTATTATGGTTACTACTGTTTTATTATGAAAAATACTGCAAGACCTTAATAAAAATACTTTTAAAAAATAATTTAAAAGAGGATTTCAAAGTGTGACTTTTGAAAGGGAATTTTAAATCACTGGTGTGGAAGCCGGAGTTCAGCGAGACATAGTGGCTCACGGTATAAGATTCATCCGGGGGGGATTTTGAGGAGAAATCCACAGATATTCACTTGGGTTCAGAGAGGAGTGTGTCTTACTACAGTCATCCAGTGTGCTTAACAGGGACTGTGTGTTAATGAGACCAGCGTGGTTTAAATTGTACTTTCTAATCCGTGTTAATCTTAAAATCTGTGTAGTTCGAAAGGCCGAATAGCCTACTCCTGCTCCTATTTCTATTTTTCTATATTCCTTCATATCTCCACTGCACCTTTCCAATGCTATGGCGGTTACTTCTCAATGGCTAGGTCTTCCCCTCATGCAAGCTATTTTTTTGCCAACAAATCGTCCTAGAATGCATGGTAAAGGGGAAATTCCCAACTTTAAACTTCTTAGCCCACTTAAAGCCAAGGCATTGAGCTTGTGGAAGCTCATGTCATACAAGGTAACAATGTCTGTGGCATCTTATCATCATGAAGATATTGACACTTACATTGTTACTATGCCAACCCAGTGAACCTCCATAGAGACACAACCTCCCAAACCCAAGGAAATTCATGACCTTTCATTCTTGGATTCCAACCTCCTTTGCCACAAACCACAACAAGATGGCTGGATTGATGACAATAAAGGAGGCGGTGGTAGTAGTGATAATAAAATCACAAATCATTGGGTTGTTGCTTCAGGAGAATTTCAGCATTTCCCTTCAATATATTTTTCTTATTTATTCTTTCATTGTATGTCGGCGTCAGTGGCTAGACCAGCATTTATTGCCCATCCCCTTGCCCTTGAGAATGTGGTGGTGAGTTGCCTTCTCAAACCATTGCAGTCTGTCCAGTGTAGGTACACTCACAGTGCTATTAGGAAGGAAGTTCCAGGTTTTGGACCCAGCAACAGTGAAGGATTAGAGGTATAATTCCCTGTCAGGATGGTGTGTGGCTTGGAGGGGAACTTCAAGGTGGTTGTGTTCCCATGCATCTAGTAAAGGTTGCAGGTTTAGGAAGTGATGCTCGGGCAATGACTCCAGAAGCGAGATTGGACGACAATTGAAGGCTTTATTGTACTCTGTTTCCCCCAGCAGCGCAGGTACAGAATGCAGCAGCTGGGGAGACACAGGCTCTTATACTCCGCCTTACTGGGCGGAACCAGCAGGCAGGCTTCACCAATGATCTTGCTGTCTCAGGTACCTCCCACACCAATGGTCTTACAGCAGCGACCTGGGTACCGTAGTACTCCTAATACAGACTACCACATTCACCCCCTGTTAAAAAGAGAGTCCAGCGGGGGTGGTGGTCTCACATTATACAGTGGTAGAGGTTGAGGTTATGGTGGTACCTGGTATTCATTAGTACAGTGTTTTGCCTCGTTACATGTCGTAACTATTTACAGTATTTATTTACATTCATGTGTCAAAATGAAGCAATTAGTCGATTGGGGGCCCTGGTCATCCTCTGCGATCGTCACAGTTTCGGCGGTGATGCAGGCGCCGGCTCGGGCATCCGTGGCTCCGGGAGTGTGGCTTTGGCTTCTTCGGCAGCTTTATCACCCCTGGATGGGACCGGTGGGAGGACCGATCCACCTGGGAAGGGGACGGCTGTGGGATGCGCCAGTGGGAGGGAGGGTGGGGTTGGTGGGGGGAGTGTGGGTGGGGATCCAGCGGGCGCCAGGTCCCGTAGGGAGACCATATCCTGTCGGCCATCGGGGTACGCCAAGTAGGCGTACTGAGGGTTAGCGTGAAGGAGGTGGACCCTCTCGACCAATGGGTCCGACTTGTGCGCCCGCATGTGTTTGCGGAGCAGGATGGGTCCAGGAGCTGCCAGCCAGGTTGGGAGCGAAGGTCCCGGAGGAGGACTTCCTAGGGAAGACGAGGAGACATTCATGAGGTGTTTCGTTTGTCGTGGTACACAGCAGCGATCGGATGGAATGGAGAGCATCAGGAAGAACTTCCTGCCAGCGGGAGACTGGGAAGTTCATGGAGCGTAGGGCCAGTAGGACGGTCTTTCAGGCCGTTCCGTTCTCCCTCTCTATCAGTCCATTTCCCTGGGAGTTGTAACTGGTCGTCCTGCTCGAGGCAATGCCCTTGTTGAGCAGGAATTGACGCAGTTTGTCGCTCATAAAGGAGGACCCCCATCGCTGTGTATGTAGGCGGGGAAACTGAACAGTGTAAAGATACTGTGAAGGGCTTTTATGTCGGTGGCTGCGGTCATGTCGGGGCAGGGGATGGCGAATGGGAACTGGGAGTACTCGTCTGTTTGTGCGGAACACGCATTTCTCCTTGTTATATGTAAGGTTTAATTTTTGGGCCGTCTGGAGAAAACGGTGGAGGTTGGCGTCGTGGTCCTGCTGGTCATGGCCGCAGATGATAACATTATCCAGATACGGAAACGTGGCCCGCAGCCCGTACTGGTCTACCATTCGGTCCATTGCTCGTTGGAACACCGAAACCCCGTTAGTGCCGCCGAAGGGAACCCGGAGGAAATGGAAGAGGCGGCCATCGGCCTCGAACACCGTGTAGTGGCGGTCCTCCGGGCGGATTGGGAGCTGGTGGTATGCAGACTTCAGATCCACCGTGGGAAATACCCGATATTGGGCGATCTGGTTTACCATGTCTGCGATTCCGGGGAGCAGATACGCGTCTAGGAGCGTAAAGCGATTGATGGTCTGGCTATAATCGATGACCATGCGGAATTTTTCCCTGGTCTTGACGACCACCACCTGAGCTCTCCAGGGACTGTTACTGGTCTCTATGATCCCCTCACTGAGCAGCCTTCGGACCTCCGTTCTTATAAATACCCTATCCTGCAGGCTGTACCGCCTGCTGCGGGTGGCTACCGGTTTGCAATCCGGGGTGAGGTTGGCGAAGAGAGGAGGGGGGGCGATTGCGCAGCATGGCGAGGCTGCAGATAGTGAGTGGGGGCAGGGGCCCGCCGAAGCTGAGGGTGAGACTCTTGAGATTACATTGGAAGTCCAAGCCTAAGAGGAGTGGCGCGCAGAGGTCGGGCAAGACATACAGTTTAAATTTGGAATAGCTAGCGCCTCGAATCGTTAGCGTTGCTGTAGTGCGGCCTTGGATTTGGATGGAATGGGAGCCCGAAGCGAGAGCGATAGTTTGGTTGACGGGATAAATAGGGAGGGAACAGCATCTTACCAGCTCTGGGTGTATGAAGCTCTCTGTGCTCCTGGAGTCGAAGAGGCACGACGTGTTGTACCCGTTGATCTAGACCTCCGTCATCGAATTTCTCAGATGCTTGGGGCGAGATTGGTCGAGGGTGACCGTGTTGAGTTGCGGGCCGCGTGGTGGGTGGCCGGGGGAGTCGACTTCTTCCGATCGGGCGTCCTGTCGAGTAGATGCCGCTGCACTCTGGCGAGCTTGATGCAGGAACACTGCGCTGAGTTGCGGGCCATGTGGTGACTGCCCGGGGAGGTCGTACTCCTCCGATGAGCTGTTTGAGTATGGGGATGCAGCGAGGGCCCGTGGATTGCACGTGGAGGGTGGTGATGAAGATGGCGTCCAAGATGGCGGTCCCCATGAATCGCACGTGGTCGGACGCATGGTTGAGGTTTGCCAAGATGGCGGCCCCCATGGATCGCACGTGGCGGGAGGGGGCGGAGCCTGAGCGTAGGCCGCAGCGTTTCGGGCCCTGCGGGCCTGCTGGTGCTGGGGGCGATGTTTTTGGACTGTTGGGGTGTTGAGGGCTGGGGCCCTTCTGCCGAGGCACTCTTTAGCATAGTGGCCTTTCTTCCCGCAGCTGCTGCAGGTCGCGGATCGGGCTGAGCAGTGCTGCCGCGGGTTCTGGCTTTGTCCACAGAAGTGGCAGGCTGGAGCAGTTGAATAACTGGTTTGGGGAGCTGGATAGTGGCAGGCTGGAGCAGTTGAATAACTGGTTTGGAGAGCTGAGTAGCTGGCTGGGGGAGCTGAGTAATTAGCTGGAGCAGCTGGATAGTTTGAGTAGTTGACTGGGACAGTAGGACCGGCTGTGGCAGCGCAATAGCTGGGGGGCCTTGCGGCACAGGCTTGGGGGGTCCTCAGGTTGGGGGCCCATGCGGGGTTAGCGGGGTCCGCGGGAAACGAGTTGAGGCTGCGGAAGGAAACTTCCATCGTGATAGCAGCCTCTACGGTAGTCTCTAAGCCCTGGGCCCCATTTTCTAATAGTCTCTGGCGTACATAGCTAGATCGAAGGCCCGCTACAAAAACATCCCGCACAGCAAGCTCCCTATGTTCGGCCACGGTTACGATCTGGTAATTGCAGTCATTTGAGAGATTGGTCAACTCGCGTGCAAATTTAGCTAAAGTTTCAGTAGACCGTTGTCGGTGAGTCGTGAGCACATGGCGGACAAAGACCTCGTTCATGGGCCTGATATACATTTTATCCAAAATCGCCAGCGCAGCGGTGTAGGAACCGACTGGATTTAATTGTGTAGAAATTCTGTGGCTTACCCTCGCGTGCAGTAGGCTGAGCTTTTGTTCCTCCGCAGTTTCAGCGGTGCTGATTTTGGCCAAGTAGGCCTTAAAACATTTCAGCCAGTGGCAGAAGGTTTCTTTCGCCGCTGCATCCTGCGGATCGAGTTCTAGACGTCCTGGTTTTAGAGCGGATTCCATGCGTTACTTCGGCAGCTTTTTAAGTGTATTAAATTGATGGAACCATCAATTCAGCGAACACGTGTAGTTGGATCTGAACAGAGGCTTTCATACACTTACAATAGAGCCAGCCTATTCGTCGTTGAACTTCAGGTGAAATGGCAAGCTGGCTCTAAGGCACTGATCTTTATACATCGGTCCCAGGGGGAGGAGTCCTGGGCGGAGCCAAGGGAGGAGCCCAGTACAAACTCTCACGTACTCCCAGAGTGACTTCCCCCTGGTGGTCGGATAGTGCAACTGCACTTACAATGGGTAGATAACGAACATATATACATGGAGTGATATTGGCAACTATATATAGTGTGAATCACATTCACCACACCTCCCACACGAATGGTCTTACAGCATTGACCTGGGTACCGTAATACCCCTAATACCGACTACCACAGGAAGGTGCTGTTGAAGAAAGCTTGACAAATTGCCAGTGCCTCTTGTAGATGGTACACACTGCTGCCATTGAAGGTGGAATGAAAGTTTAAGGCGCTCAATGGGGGACTAATCAAGGGAGCTGCTTCATTCTGGATGGTGTCAAGCTTCTTGAGCTTTGTTGGAGCTGCAGTCATCCAGGAAATTGGAGAGTATTCCAAAGGTCTTGGACCTTTTAGATGGTGGACAGGCTTTGGAAAGTTTAGAAGTGAGTTACCATAATTCCCAGCTTCTGGCCTGCTCTTGTCACCACAGTATTTATATGGCTGATACAGTTAAGTGTTCAGTCAATCCCAGGATGTTAATAGTGGGGAATTCAGTGATGATAATGCCATTAAATGTCATGGGGAGATGATTAGATTCTCTCTTGTTGGCACAAATATTATTTCCCACTTATCAGCCCAAGCCTGAATGCTGTCTATCTCTTGCTACATTTGGGTACAGACTGCTTCAGTATCTGAGGAGTTGTATCTGGTACAGAACATTGTGTAATCATCAGTGAATATTCTTACTTCTGACCGTATGATGCACGGAAAGTCATTGGCGAAGCAGCTGAAGATGGTTAGGCCTAGAACACTACTGTGAGGAACTCCCACAGCGATGACCTGGAACAGAGATGACTGACAACCAACAATTAGAACTGTCTTCCTTTGTGTTAGGTCAACCAAAGGCAAGTTTTCCACCTGCCTCTCATTGGTGTCTGTTTTGCCAGGGCATTTGGTCAAATGCCGCCTTAATGTCGAAGGCAGTCATGCTCTCCTCACCTCCATTATCTAACTAGTTCCATCTGTGTTATTCTCCTCAACTATTGCATGTGGTAAGGAAGTCAATTGTTATTGGGTGGGGGGGGGGGACGACAAGAAAGGGGAGTTCACGTCACAATCAGAATAGCCATGGGGTGGAATGTTTCGCCCTAGGTCAACAGACCTTTTAATGGTCCATCAGATTGTTGTCCCGCCCGCAGCAATTCCCAGTGATCTTACCGAATGGTGGAGCAAGCTTGAGGGGCTGAACGGTATGCCCCTGCTCCGAATTCCTGTGTCCTTGAAGCAAGTTCCACATTCTAGCTCAGACAGTGGGGGATCAGGAGTCTGCCAGTCCACCGGTGGTCCAACCTTGTGATTCAAGGCTTCAGCGTTCTGTGTCAACAGAGCTGTCTCGGTTCGCCTTCCTCTGGACTTTGGGAGCCGGTAAGCATATGGAGTTGTGCTTTCGCACGGGGATCATAGAAAACATTACACAACTATGTTTGCAGGATTATAACCAGCTTCTAATTCCAAAGGCAGAATATTTGGTTCACAGAGTAACCTGGACTCGTTTCCTCTATAGAGTGGAGTCAATAGAAGATGTTTCCTGTGCCTGCAGTCAGCTGCACATCATAATTTAAAGATACCGACAAGTTACCATTAATTTTAATAACCAATTTATGTTTTGGCAAATTTGCTGAGTTTGCAAATAAAATTCTAGGAAACAGTGGACATGGTACAGCATATGGCATATTGTAATTGTGAGCTTTGTTAAGTGGTTGGAGTTGAAACCATATCTATTCCTCAATGGACCTGAACATTATTAAGCTTACGGGCAACTGAAGCATATTGGGGGACTAACCCCTCCCCTAGACAACAGAGACACTCTGTCACTTGGGTTCAGTTGAGTGCTTGGTACACTTATGCATTTTGTCATGCAGCTTTTCTTTACATGTTCAATCTCTGTTCCTATTTTCTCATTTGTCTTTATATTTATTGCAATTCTATTGCAGTTTTTTCTGTGTCTGCCCCCTCAACAACGGACAAATTGACCTAACTTGGGCAATTAAATAAAGTTGAAAGAAGATCCCAGGATTTCAATACACAACGTCTCTACTTCCTACGGAAACTAAAGAAATTTGGCATGCCTGCATCGACTCTCACAAACTTCTACAGATGTGCGATAGAGAGCATCCTATCCGGCTGCATCACAGCCTGGTATGGCAACTGCTCGGTCCAAGATCACAAGAAACTGCAGACTGTGGTGAACTCAGCCCAAAGCATCACACAAACTTGCCACCCCCACATTGATTCTGTATTCACCTCTCGCTGCCTCAGGAAGGCAGACAGCATTATCAGAGACCCCTCCTACCCAGGCATTGCCTTCTTCCAGACCCTTCCATCAGGCGGAAGGTACAGAAGTCTGAAGACCCGCACATCCAGACATAGGAACAGCTTCCTCCCCACAGCTACAAGACTCCTCAACGGCTCCCCCCCGGACTGATCTGTTCCCTGGAAGAACACTATTCATGACGCCCTATGCTGCTCTTGCTCATGTATTTGCTTTGTTTGGCCCCTTGTTCCACACTGTAAACAATCACTGTTTTGTCGCTGTACCTTTTGTCAATGTTCCCTGTTGATTATTCTTGTGTCTACTATGTACGTACTGTGTACATTCCACTGCCGCAGAAAAATACTTTTCACTGTTCTTCGGTACATGTGACAATAAATCAAATCAATCAATCAACTTCTAGTTTCTGAGCTGACCAAATTCAGGGCAAAAAATCTACTGTGCAGAAACATTCTACCTGTAACTCTCTGCAATAACAGCATTAGTTCACCATGGTGGCAACATTTAATCTTTACCTGCCTTCAGACTTTAACTTATTTTGCATTGCAAGAAATAACATGCAAAGGCTTTAGCACCCAAGATTATGCCAAGTATTTCTCAACGGAAACACATCAGTTCAAAGATCCAGGCGGTCTAACTGCTGGACTGAGAATGTTTCTGGTGCCAATACACTGAGATGGCTAAGGTGCAAACTTACCTAATTAACCATTCAGCCGCTAAGATCCTGCATTGTCAAAGGTGGGCAATCGTTTAATTTTCATGGATATCTGTTAATTTCAATGTAATTAATTAGACATGGAGCTGTTGACTGCCTTTTATTTCTGAATAACCTTGAAGGAGTTGAACCATATTCCTGTGGAATTCGAACCATAAACCGATCAGCCATGATCTTATTGAATGACGGAGCAGACTCGGGCAGTGAATGGCTTACTCCTGGTCCTATTTTGTTTGTTTGTTCTTTAGGAGATGGTTTACAGGCAGCTAGGCAGCAAGGAGCTCTAAATTGTGCTGACTCAGGAGGAATACAGTGCCAGACTGAAGCTACACCCTACAAACCTTTGTTTAAAGTAAAGTTTGGAGGGAAATCAGCAGGTGGCTTTATTATTTTATACATGGAAGGGTAGAAAAATGTATGTTGCATTGTTTTGTATGACTCATTCTCCTGGTTTAATGACATAAAATCATTTATTGCTTCAGAGCCCAAGCATCATCTGGGAAGAATGTACTTGCAGCTTCAATGAGAGGAGAAGCAAGTGGCTGCATGTGACACATCCGGTCGCTGATTTACACAGTAAAGGTTTCCTGTCACAATCGCTCAGTCTTACCTTTATGTGCCAAGATATTAGACTGAGAAACAGATATTAGAGGGCAGCACGGTGGCGCAGTGAGTTAGCCCTATTGCCTCAAGGCGCCAAAGTCCCAGGTTCGATGCCGGCTCTGGGTCACTGTCCGTGTGGAGTTTGCACATTCTCCCCGTGTTTGCGTGGGTTCCGCCCCACAGCCCAAAGATGTGCAGGCTAGGTGGATTGGCCACGCTAAATTGCCCCTTAATTGGAAAAAATGAATTGGGTACTCGAAATTTATTTTAAAAAACAGATATTAGACAGAGAAATGTGCATCCTAAATTGAACCGGCTCTAATTATGGGAATATCTGGTGATGTTGGCACCAAGAAAATAACCAATGCAGATTTTCATTTGCTTATTTTTCCTGCAACTTGTCTAGCTTGTTTGACTTGTTTTAGTAAAAATGCAAATGCCTAGAATTAAAATCCTCTGACATAACTCCCTGTTTGTACCTGATCATGACATTGAGACTACGATCAGAATCATGTAGAACACCAAACCTGTTTAAATGATGCGCTGCAGCAAGAATGCGAGATTCACGTAAATCAAGAGCTACTGGGTTCAGAGAGTCTAACATGCATCAAGCAGAAACGGCCCAGTTTAGCTCACGCCTTTTATTCAATCATCAGAAATTGACTCAGTAATAGAGTGGATGGAATGCAAAAACTATTTTGCAACTGGCTGCCCACCAAATGGCTGGAAAGCATTTTCCCCTGCCCATTGCAGTTTTACCGGAGTAGAATCCATCGAATCCTTACAGTGCAGAAGGAGGCCATTCAGCCCATTGAGTCTGAAAGAGCACCCTACCCCGTCCTAATCCCCCGCTCTATCTCCGTAACCGCACTTAACCTTCAGAGAGAGGTTTAGGAGCGGAATGGTGGCACTGTGGTTAGCAGAGCTGCCTCACAGTGCCAGAGACCCGGGTTCAATTCCAGTCTTGGGTAATTGTCTGTGTGGAGTCTGCACGTTCTCCCCGTGTCTGCGTGGCTTTCCTCCGGGTTCTCCGGTTTCCTCCCACAGTCCAACGATGTGCAGGTTAGGTGGATCGGCCATGAACCCGTGAGGAGCTGCAAAGGGCATTTAGCCATTGAGGTGTTAATGATTGTTCTTGTCAAAACATAAAGGAGATATTGCAATGTAGGAAGGCGCAGGTCATTCAACCCTTCAAGCTTGTTGTTCCATTCAATTAGATCATTGCTGATCTGTCTCATTAACCTGTCTTGGTTCCATAACTTTGCCAAGGCCAAAATCTTTCCTGTTTTCTGGGTGCCCAGAGCTTAAAGCAGTACTCCAGAAGGAGGTTGACCATGCAAGACTCTGTACAGTTGGAGCATAACTTACCATCTTTGTACTCCAGTCCCTTTGAGACAAAGGCTAACATTTCATTAGCCTTTTGTATTGCCTTTTATACTGGTCACTACCTTTTTTCCCCAGAGATTTGTGTATATGAACATCCAAACCTCTTTGCTCCTCCACAATTTCTAGTTTCTCACCATCTAGAAAATACTGTGATTTATCTTTCACAAATCCAAAGTGGATTACCCCCTGTTTGGTTGCATTGAACTCAATTTGTCTCACTTAATTTGTCTCTATTAATTTGTATCTTTCTGCTCCCAGCAGCACCACCAATACAGTTTTTCCCAACTTAGTACGATCTGCAAACATGGATATCCAATTCTCTATTCCTTCATCTAAGTCACAATGATGAAAACCTGAGGTCCCAGCACAGAACCATATGGAAAACCACTTACTTATCACATCCCGCCAATTGTAGTGCATTTCCTTTCTCTCTATTCGGTCTCCTATCTCTAAATAGATTGCCAACTCATGTCGGAAGATTGCATCCAATTCCATGCACTTTTACTTTTTGCTAATCTCTTCTGCAGAAATTTAACAAATATCTTCAAATGGCCATGTAGTTTAAATGCATTGACATGATCTAATCCACCATGCTAGTGACCACCTCAAACGTGTGACTAGATTAGTCCGACATAATCTACTCATCACAGATGACTCTGACTCTCTCTCTCTGATTAACTCAGTTTTCCGTGTATTCAGCCACTCTATGCCTAATGATGGATTCTGGTAGCTTCCCCACAGCTGATAATAGATTGACAGGCTTGTAGTTACCTGGTTTCTCTCACCCACCCATCTTAAAAAATAAATCATACAAAATTACAAACAATTTACAATTCCTGAAACAAGAGAATGTTGAAAGATTATGATTAATGCATCAGTAATGTCAACAATTACTTCTTTAAAACCCTGGAGTGGAATCCGTTAGGTACAAAGTGTTCATTTATCTGAAGTCTCACTATTTTGGCCTTTGCTATTTTACAAATATTATATTAAATCCATTATTTCCCCATTGTTTGCTTCTGGTTTCCTTTGCTGTTGTTTTGTGGTCCCAATTAAGTATGGAGGTGACCAGATTACAAAGTTGTTGTAAATATTGAAAACATGTGCATGCATGTACTGAGATGTTGGTGCAATGATTGAGCACAGTGCACTTTCAGTAACATGGCACCAAGAATAAACCCATTTTGTAGAAAACGTTGAAGGCACGGGGAACAGGAACGAGGTTACACATTTATCCGCCGCTGTGATTAGATCATCATTTGGCAAAATATGTAGGCGGCATTATTATGGGCTGAGGGAATATATGTGTTGAAGGAGACTTCAGGTGGAGGCCATGAGCTGATCAGTCCCACACAAGGTGGCTCCTGCTTGGAGGAGTTGGTCTTGGCCCTATTCTACCCAGTTAATGGGTGATTTTTGTGCACAAAGTGCAAAGTGAGTGGAGGATGTTAGTTTCTCCCCCAGAGTGGAATGTCGCCGGGGTGTCACACCCAGTAAGTGTCGGTAAAAGCTCTATCTCAGTAGCTGGAGGACACGCGTGGTACAGCACTAACAGAGAACATGGCGGAGGAGGAAGGGTCGTCGAGTAGTCTGCTACACTGCCTGTGGAGCAGTTGATGGACTTTATCAAGGGGGACTATCAGCAACAGCGAAAAGAGATGCAGGAGGACTAGTCCAGGGGGGTTAAGGGAATAGTAGTCCCTCTTCATGGGACTCTGGATCAGATGGGGAAGTGCCTGGATTCGCAAGGTGCGATGATCCATGAGGTGGAAAGGGTGGTGTGGAACCATAGCGACCGGATCGTGTTACTGGAGGCAGAGATGGTGATGCTGGGATGTCCTGTGAGGTGCTGAGGGCGAAGGTGGATGACAAGGAAAACCAGTCCAGGCAGCAGTATTTAAGAATTGTAAGTCTGCTGGAGGGTGTGGATGGAACGGCTGCCAAGGACTACGTTTCAAAGGTGTTCAAGAAGTTGGTCGAGGTGGGGGTCCTTGTGAAGGCCCTGGAGGTGGAACGTGCCCATTGGTCACCATGACAGAGGTTGAGAGCTGGGGAGCCATCGCGGGTGGTGATTGTGCATACTCACAAGTTCCAGGAGAAGGAGAAGATTCTAAGGTGGGTAAAGGCAAGTTGAGACTGTAGCTGGGAGGGGAATCAGATCCAAATTTACCAAGGCATTGGTGCCGACATGGCCAAATGGCGGGCAGTGTTTAATAAGGCTAAGGCAGAACTCTTTCCGAGCAAGTTCCGGTTTGGGGTGTTGTACCCAGCCAAACTTTGGGTGACTTTCAAGGGCAGGGAACATTTTTTTTTTTTAAATTTAGATTAGCCAATTATTTTTTCCAATTAAGGGGCAATTTAGCGTGGCCAATCCACCTACTCTGCACATTTTTGGGTTGTGGGGGCGAAACCCACGCAGACACGGGGAGAACGTGCAAACTCCACACGGACAGTGACCCAGAGCCGGGATTGAACCTGGGACCTCAGCGCCGTGAGGCGGTTGTGCTAACCACTAGGCCACCGTGCTGAAGGGCAGGGAACATGACGTTACGATGCCGGAGGAGGCAGGCAACTTTGTCAAGGACCATGGGTTGAGGGAGGGCCAATACTGGGAATTTTTGTTTCATGACTTTGTACGTATATACTAGTTTTGTAATTGATATGTTGTTTTTCCTTTGCACGGCTGGTTTTTTGTATTGGTTTTATGGAGTGATATTATATGCAATATTTGTAAGTGTTTGGTTGTTTTGTTGCACATGTTAGTTTGGCTTTGATGGGGTTGATGAAGGAATGTTACAGAGCTTTGGGTTGTGAGTTCCTGCTGTAGCTGGGGGGGGGGGGGGGGGGGGGGGCTCTGGTGGGGGGGGGGGGCCTGAGGAGGGACATTTTGAAAGAGTAAGGCAGTGGAAGCATAATGGGGGTAGGATCATTTGGGCGATTTGGGTGGGTCCTTTGCGTGGATCTCCAGATGGGAGTTGCCATGCCAGCAGGGAATGCTAGTAAATGGAAACAGTGTGGGGGAGGGAGCTGTGGCGGGTAGTCAGAGAGTGAGGGTGGGGGTGGTAATGAAGCAATTTTGCATCCGGTAAGAACATTCGTTCTGATCCCATTTTCCAAAGCCTGCCTGAGTAACAACTTTCCTGACCTTCTCCCTACAACTGTTCAAAACAGCACTCCTCCTCTCTTTCTCTCTCTCTCTAAGCTCCTCCCAGCCCCTCAAACAAATGTTCTCTGGGTTTTCAGACATGAATCGTTATCTTGGCTGATACCTCTGTGGCAAGGTTGCGCAGCGGTTAGCACTGCTGCCTCATGGCGCCGATGACCCGGGTTCGATCCTGGCCCTTGGTCACTGTCCGTGTGGAGTTTGCACATTCTCCCCAAGTCTGTGTGGGTCTCACCCCCACAACCCAAAGATGTGCAGTGTAGGTGGACTGGTCACACTAAATTGCCCCTTAATTGGAAGAAAAAATAATTAGGCACTTAAAATGTAAAAATATCTTGGCTGATTGCCCGCTCCCATTTATACAAAAGATATTGATGAGCAACTAACCTCCTATTGACAGACAAAGAGACCATTCGACTCTGTAATGGGCTAATAGCTGATCAGACGGAGTGCCTCAAAGAACAATGGATCTGGGGGCATCCTGTGTATTTCCCACTAACGAGTTTAAGTCTGACTGGGAAAATGTAACGCAGCCAGGTGTGAGCGCATCCCTCTGACTCTGTGCCAGCAAGATTTATTTTTCCTTCGTCACTTTAAGCCCTTAATTGCCTGCTACATTGGGGTCTCATTTCTAGACCCAATTTCCTAATATCTCCCTGACGTAACACCTCCCTGTATTACGATTGGGAACAATTTGTATTTCTTTTGGTTCTTGGCCCCATGATATCCTGTTCTATTGAGGGCAGTACTGGTGCTGCTGGTCTAGTGGTCCCGGTCCCGGGTCACTGTCCGTATGGAGTTTAAACTTTCTCCCTGTGTCTGTGGGTCTCACTCCCACAACCCAAAGATGTGCAAGGTGGATTGGCCATGCCAAATTGCCCCTTAATTGGGAAAACAAAATAATTGGATATTCTAAATTTAATTTTTTAAAATCCAGTCTCATTTGTTCCCAATTATGAATTGACTATTGTTTTGTGCTGTACCTGTTGTGCAATTCATATCTATAGCTATCTTTCTACTTTTGTTTGATGCAATTATTTTGTGAAACATTGAAAAATCCTCAATAAATAGACATTTTTAAAAAATGGAAGCAGGCAGCCCCAGGAGTTAGTCCCACCCAGCTGGATGACAGCGGGAAGGTTTTGGAGGAGGGTATTGTCAACTGTGTCAAAGGTTGCAGACAGGGTTGAGACGGATGAGTAAGGATAGTTTACGTTGTCGCACAATATTGACAATTGATCATTCACAATTAACATTGAGAAACATTAATAAAAATCCGGAGCACCCAGAAAAACCCAAGCAGGCACTGAGAGAATGTGCAATTTTTTTTTCAAATTTAGATGACCCAATTCTTTTTTTCCAATTAAGGGGCAATTTAATGTGCAAACTCCACACAGACAGTGACCCGGGGTCCTGGTGAGAATGTGCAAACTTGACACAGACAGTCACCCAAGGTTGGAACAGAACCAGAGTTCCAGGTTGCTGGGGGACAGCAGTGTTAACCACTGTGCAACTGTCTCATAGATATTAGCTTTACATTCTGCTGGTACCAAAACTCTCTAATGTCAGTACTTGAGTTGCATAATAGCTCTCTTCAGCAGCGTAGGGGCACCTGATTTTGGTAAGGTGTATTTTCTGCCTTGGTAACCCTTAGAAAACTCCTTTTTGGCAGTAATTTTTTTTATTGCAATCTACCCGGTTTCCAAGTGGAATGTCACTCTTTGTGGACTCGGGTTTGGGGTGATTTCAATGGCCTGTTAGCCAATCATGTCATGGCCGATTTGCTATCAACAAACTGTCTAACCCACACATGTAAAATTCATACAAAAATAGTCTCATGTGCCATCAGGATGATCTCAGGACACTATAATAGCCATCTTACACGCTGAGTTTATTTAACTCTCCAGTTGCTGAAGGACAGGTTCTGTTGGAGACGGGACAATAAAGCAGATTCCAGCAAGGCTGAAGGCTTGTCAATTATTTTCCTTACACAGTGTGCCAGGAGCTAGTAATTATTGAGGGGGTTGGGAACTGGGTAAAGTTGCTGAAGATTACGTCCCCTGCAGTCTTGCCTCTCTTACAATTTACAGGTTTTTGAAAGCCAAACTGAACACGTGTGGCGTTACACCCAGCCCACATGACAAGGACTTGCACTCCTGGGCATTTTAGGAATTAAATAACACTTTGAATATCTTTCACACTTGAGGCAAAAGGAATAATGAAGAGCATCAGAGCCGTTGGGAACTATGTGACTGAATATGTTGGGTTCAAAAACAATTAAAATAAAGAATAATCCTGGCTCCATTGCTGAAAGAGAACAGGGACTGAATAGAACACATTCAGGAACAGTAACTTGGACTACATTCTTTTGTTTTAATTTTTGTTCCTAACACAATAGCCCTTGCAACACTCATATTATTGAATTATCTCATAATACAATGAAAATAAAGTTTGGTACATGTTCAAGAAGTTCATTTTTAGGTTAAACTTTTACTTTGTGAGGGAGTGAACTGCAAAAATATAAGAATATTATAAACCAGACTTATAATAGCTTTCGGGCTTGAAATTTGTGTCAGGTGGTGATGCTGAATGAGTGATATTAGATTGTTCATTGTGGAGCTAAATCTCAGGCACTTATTTTCTGGGCGACCAACCTGAGATCACTTGTTGTTCATCGCTGCACAAGGTGAATTTCAACTCCTTAATCTAGAGCCTTTTGGGCTAAGAGTAAAGGCTATGGGATGGACAGCATTCCGGCTGCGATATTGCAGATTTGTGCTCCAGAAATAGCTTTGCTCAAATCGAACTGATCCCTACAGCTACAACACTGACAGCGACTAGACAATTGATAAATTGCCCGGCTAGACCTGTGCATAAAAAAGAGACTAATCTTAATCTAAGCCATTAATTCTTTGAATTCATTGGCCGCTTAGAGCCTAGTTTGGGGCGGGGAGGCGGGGGGTGGCCCGGGGGGGGGGGGGGGGGGGGGGGGGGGGAGCAGGCCTTGCCTGTCCCAGGTAAAATTGCAGACTGGTCTGGGCAGGTGAGAGGACCTGTGGGAAAAGCCTCCAGGGAATCTTCTAAACCGCTCCACATAAAATCCCGCCGATGGAGGACTGTGAAATTCAGCCCTATGGTTTTGTGCCACCGATTTCCAAATATTGGGAAGAATTGGCAAACAATTTACATAGACCTACTTCTGTCTCCTTGGTTGGAATACAAGGGGCAGCTCGGTGGCGCAGTGGGTTAGCCCTGCTGCCTCATGGCGTTGAGGTCTCAGGTTCGATCCTGGCTCTGGGTCACTGTCTGTGTGGAGTTTGCACATTCTCCCCGTGTTTGCGTGGGTTTCGCCCCCACAACCCAAAGATGTGCAGGTAGGTGGATTGGCCACGCTAAATTGCCCCTTAATTGAAAAAAATGAATTGGGTACTCTAAATTTTTTTAAAAATGGTTGGAGTACAGTATTGTAACCAAACCCTCAATATGTCACCTGGACTGTGCAGTCTCTGTGACAGCCCGGATATGGAAATTGACCGGGTGTTTAACTTTGAGACACCCCAAGCCCTCATGTAGACACCCAGATCACATTTTAAAACAAAGGTCACCAGATAGTGAGTGATCTGAACCGGCTGGTGTTTCCTTTCTCTAGTCTCGATGCATTTTTCCCAATCATAAAGATTCACCCATTACATTGATAAACTAACTCACTTCAGGAGACGGTGTTGAACCCATGAAACCCGTTGCTGTATGGACCCACTGCGTGTTGGTGCAGGTTTATTGTGATGGATTACTGTTTTGGTTTCCCACTCCAGGAGCTCATTGTGTTCTCTGTGATGGACATTTGTTAAATAGACGTATCGAAAACTTATCCTGGATCAACATACTGCATTTTAGAGTGATTTATCTTTTTATGTCTTTTGATGGATTCCTCTGTGACTATGTTACTGATTATATCCACAACATAAAAATATTATTTATGATAAAATGCCTTCCTTCCTTATCAGGAATTGACCTGGTTATAACATGGTTTGTTTCAATCTCAGGTGAAGAAATGTTTAAGGCATCTCCTGTAGCAACTTAAGAGAACAAACATTTCTGGCATCCTGCGTGGGCCACTCCCAGAAACTGTTTATGGAATGAGAAACTCTGTAAATGTATCTAATACCTGCTTTAGGTTTGCCAAATATTAAATGACTTCACTATCTCTTTAGTCAAATAACCAGCCTCGATGCATTTTATCTGAGCATTTACAGTTAACTCTTCTTGTGGAAAATGTTCAAAACTAGAGTCTATAAATACCATGAAGCTAGTCACTAATAATTCCAATTGGAAATTATTCTTTATCCAGAGGCTGGAACTTGCTACCAAATGGGGTAGTTGAGGCAGATAGAATTGATGCATTTAAAGGGGGCAACTAACGGGCAGTACGGTGGCGCAGTGGGCTAGCCCTGAAGCCTCACGCTGCCGAGGTCCCAGGTTCGATCTCGACTCTGGGTCACTGTCCGTGTGGAGTTTGCACATTCTCCCCGCGCCTGCGTGGGTTTCGCCCCCACAACCCAAAGACGTGCAGGGGAGATGGATTTGCCACGCTAAATTGTCCCTTAATTGGAAAAAATGAATTGGGTACTCTAAATTTGTAAAAAAAAAAGGGGACAACTAGAATAACAACAACTGAAATGAAAAATGAAATGAAATGAAATGAAAATCGCTTATTAGTTCGCTTATTAGTAACTTGAAGTTACATAGCATCTATAATGAAATAAAACATCCCAAGGTGCTTCACAGGAGCATTATAAATCAAAATAGGACACTGAGGCACATAAGGAGATATTAGGTCAGATGACCAAAAGCTTTGTCAAAGATACAGGTTTTAAGCAGTTTAAGGAGGAGAGTGAGGCAGAAAGGTGTCAGGACCATACTCAGGGGCTTTGAATGGGCAACTGAAAGCATGACCACTAATGGTGGAGCATCCAAGCGGGATGTTCAAAGCCAGAATCAGAGGAGCGTAGATATCTCAGAGGGTTGTGGATCTGGAGGAGATTACAGAGATAGGGGGAGGCAAGGCCATGAAGGGATTGGAAAACAAGGATGAGAAGCTACATATGGGTGCCACATTGGCACAATGGTTAGCACTGCTGCTTCACAGCTCGAGGGTCCCGGGTTCAATTCCGGCCTTGGGTGACTATCTGTGTGGAGTTTGCACTTTCTCCCCGTGTCTGAATGGGTTTCCTTCGGGTGCTCCGGTTTCCTCTCACAGTCCAAAGATGTTCAGGTAGGTGGATTGGCCATGCTAAATTGCCCTTAGTGTCCAAAGGTTAGGTTGGGGTACTGGGCTGAAGTAGGGTGTTCTCTCAAGTGCCGGTGTCGTCTCGATGAGCCAAATGGCCTCCTGCTGCACTGCAAACTCTATGATAAACATCTGAGGGAGAAAGGAATGCAAGATTATTCTGACAGAGTGAGAAGAAACAGAATAGTAGGAAGATCATATAAAGCATAAATGGCAGCATTGACCAGTTGATCCAGATGACCTGTTTCTGTGCAGTAAATACCATGCAATTCTGTATTTGAAAAAAACAGATGGTGGCTAATTGTAATTACTCAGGTCACATGGGTTGAATTTGTAATGCATGAGTCAGTCGGTATAGGAGATATGAGATATTAAAGGGATCAGATGCATTTAGGGAACACCCAAATCTAAAACCCAACAGTCATTACCTGTCATTGTCATCTGTTAAATAAGATCCGAGTCAATAAGTAGAACAACCTATTTCCTATTCCTATGAGCTGAAGCAAAAAATGAGGCTTTTCTTTATTATAGTAGTTAGTTTTGATTGTCTGTCTTCCACCATTGTTGAATTCCATGATATGCAACATTTCTGACCTGACCTGGTGATATCTCCTGTAGCTGGGAGCATCGCGCACTGATCGGCACTCGGCACAAACTCTTTTTGGGGGTTCTCCCACTATGCTCCTGATATAGCAGGATTTGCACTGGGCACAACGTGGCTGGAAAATTGTCCGCCCCCCCTCAGACTCAGTGGTGGTGACCATGAAACTATCAATGTCGTAAAAATCCACCTGGTTCACTAATGTCCTTTAATGAAGGAAATCTGCCATCCTCACCTGGCCTGGCCTACATGCGACTCCAGGCCCACAACAATATGGTTGACTCTTATCTGTCTTCTGAAATGGCACAGCGAACCGCTCAGTTCAAGGGCAATTCGGGATGGGTACAAATACTGGCCTTGCCAGCAAAGCCCAAATCCCATGAAAAAATATACTTAAAAAAAGGCCAAAGTTTAAAAACTTTTGTGCAAATTCCTTGGGAGCCTGGAGGAGCAGGAGTGCTCCCCACAATCCTGCAGGGAGTACTGGGCCTCCCCAGCCATAGCCTTGTGTTCCCCTGCCAGTGCCTGCTAAGGTTCATGCCTAGCATTGAGGTTGTCAGTTGGACTGTTCCTTTGTATCCCCAGGGTCCAAGGCTCCCAATCTACCCGAAATTCACTGCCCGTTAATATCCCGGACATATATTTGATATCCTCTCATTACCTCATGACTACGACTGGGCTTTAATTATGCCTTATAGCAGGTGCTCACCGTTGCTAAGCAACAGGAAATACTGAGGGTGAACATTAACGTTAACAACAAATATTTAAATTAGAAGAGGCTGGATGACTGATGGGCATTTGGCGAATAGATTAATTCTAGTGTCTTCAGTCATAGCGATATTGTTTGGGAATGTGTCCTGATCATTTAGTCTGCTTCAGCAGCCACACACTGCCCTTCTCGATGACCAGCTCCAAAGTACACGCAGAATTGCTGCTGGGAGCCCCATGAAGAAAATGTTTCATTGGTCTGGAACTTGGGGTCAGTGCCAATTTTCTTGGGTCAGCAGAACCCTTTCTCCTACATACCTGCCCTGGCAATTTCATTGGTCTGGAGAACCTAGGCTTGCTTTAGTTGACTGTTCGAGACAATTGAATTCATGCCTGGATTTTTAAATAAAGCATCCATTGTCAATCAAGCCTTAAAACGCCCGTTGCCAACACAATTTATTTGTTAAGAATCAGCTTTGCTGCCTCAGACGCATTACCTCTAAACATCTTCATGAGGTTACATTTCTGTCATACCAAACCCTTGCACAATACAAAGTGCCAAGTTAAAGGATGATCTGGTGTGCTTAGCATTCTCAGGCGCGTTTCTGTTGCCAGGTGTGGTACCAATTAGCATTTTATTCACTGTAACAGAATCAGGCTGAATAAATTTGTAGCCCATTTGCCATGGTCGAAAACAGATTTCTAACTTCACAATCCGTCTTTCTGGTGACGGCTTTGATCCCCTTTTTGTGAAACTGTCGTGCTCTATAAAACAAGATTTATAATCAAATGAACTTCAGCAACTGCAGGAGGCGACTTAATTCACCAAACTTGGATCGTAAAATCAAGGCAAAATACTGCAGATGCTGGAAACGTGAAATAAAAGCAGAAAATGCAGCCAAGAGTCAGCAAGTCTGGATGCACCTGTGGAGAGAGGAACAGAGTTAACGTTGTGAGCCCGTATGACTCTGTTTCAGAGCTGACTCGAAATGTTAACTCTGGGATGCGATCTACCAGCTGTATTGCGTCCGAACGGTGGCACGGCAGGTAGATGCCGGGAGACCCCCCTTCTGGGATCCACCCGGTTCGCCATGCCTCGCGAGGTCTAATGCGATCTCGAGATGTCGCTATCTGCATCCTTCCCGCAATGGGCGGGATCACTTACTGGCAAATCTGCATATTAGAGCGAGACAGCTAGTCTCACTGTAATATGCGCTCGCCTGATCTACCGAGGCCCTGTGATCAAATCCCTTCGCCTCAGAGACTGCGGGCGAGTGCCATTCAATGCTGGTCCCTACAAATGGGGACCAGATGGACACTTGGGGGGGGGGGGTCACTCAGGGGATTGGAGGCCCTCTGGGCAGGATGGCACCCCAGCACTGCTGGTACCACCCAAGCATCCGTGCACTGCCAGCCTGGCACTGGCACCATGGCTGTGCCACCTGGGTGCCAGCCTTGCACTGCCATGTTGTCCAGGTTGCACTGCCAGGGTGCCAGTGCCAGGCTGGCAGTGCCAAGGTACAAGGCTGGCATTTTATCCGCAGCTGGGATCGGGCCCGAGGGTGCTTTGATTGTGTGAGGTGGGGTGCACGAGGGCCCGTGGACCCCTTTATAGGTGAGTTAGGGCTTTGGGCGGTGGTTTGAGGGTCATGTCATTGGGGAGGGGGGTCGAGCGATCAGGGCGCCATTTAAAAATGGCATTACGATCTCTTCCTACACTGAGGAGTTCCAGCGAGCGAAGCTCCTCATTACAAGACTAAGTACTGCCTCGGTGGGCATTCCCCACTGAGGCCCTGAATGACAACAAAGTCCCAATCGGTAAAATGCTATTTCATGCTGCTGCGAACGCCGGGAAACATCCGGCTAAACGTGCTCGTCACGGGACTTTGTTGCAATTTGGTTAGATTGCGGCCTCCGTTTCTCCCTCCAGAGGCTGCCAGACCTGCCCAGTTTATGCAGCATTTTTGTTTTTGACTATGCCTGGGTCCTAGGCCATAACTTCTATTGTAATCATAACCTCCCTTTATATCTACACTTCAAAAGTACTTTACTGGTTGTCAGGAAATTTGGGATATCTGTTATGTATATATATATAGTATATATTTATATATCTGGTGCTGTGTAAAAGCAAGTCTTTCTTTATCTCCTTCCTTTTTCTCCAATTTTCTCTCTCTCTTTTCTATTCATTTTCTATTGTAGGAGCACTGAATGTATCATTTCTCTATTTGGCAGAAAGCAGGAATTCTTGGAATTTATAACCTTATCCATGGTTCTCAGAACTGTCCTCCCAAAGTTCTTGCTTGAAAACCAGTGTATTCAATATCCAGTGGCCGATATACCTGGGCCATGGAATGTACTATTACCTTGGAGGAAAAATTGGCATGGGCCCTGCAGGTGGAAGGAAGCAGTCTCCTGACTTACAGACTGCTGCACTCTCCAGCCATAATGCATTGCGGTTCTGACCTCCGACCTCAGTTCTAATCAATTCCTGCTGTTGTGTTTTTAAATGCAGTGACTACTAAATGATGGACCCATTCTACCATATTGGATCGAACCAATATTCGAAGAAAAGAATGGGGGGAGGGATTTATTTTTGGTTTAAGCAGAAGATATAATGTTTGCTGAACTATGAAGCTATGTGGAACAGGGAGGTTCTCAAGTCTGAGTTGGGGCCTTATCAGCAGCAGCATGGACCCTACAATCGGCCACAGAAGTTCTGAAGAAGAGCCTTGATTGACTTGTAACGTTGGCCGGAATCTCCTGGTCCCAGCTGGAGTGGGAAGCTGGGACGGAACTTAATTTGGCATGAGGTCAAAAATAAGTGTCCCAACGACAGGATGAGCTTTTACAATGAGGTTCTCGGCCAGGTCAAGTTAGTTTCCCGACAAACAATATTGAGAAGCTCTTTTGCATGTATTAGCGTGCCATGCTTGCTCATTAAAAGGCCAGCTCAACAGAATTAAGCTCCCCCTTCAAATTAAGTTCCCAGCAGTCAGAAATTAGAATGTTCACATTTATGACATCATAAAGGTGATGTGCACCTGGCAAGGCTGATGTCCTCCACCACTTGGAAGTGAGTAGTCGATGCTTTGGCCTTTCTGGGGATCGCTGTCAAATCTCGGCCTCGTGATTGAGTTTGCCTGCTGGTAGGCCAAGCTGCATGATAACTGGACATTCCCAGTGTTATGACGGATGGATCTGGCCACGCTGTCGTGGAACGTTCTCAGTAGTTTGACCGTGCCGTACCACCTGTCCTTAGTGGAACATTTTGTGCTGAAAGCCACCCTTAACCACAAATCCATCAAGCAGTGGTCTGCACTTAACATCCTCGAGGCCCTGCAGGAAATGGAGACAGTAGATCCTGATGGATGGTTTCCTGAGCAGACTGTCAGCATTTGACACAATGCCGCATCGCCAGATCTTTCAAACAAACACCAAGACCTAGCATGCTGGTGGTTAGAAGGGCATTCGCTGTCAGATCCTTCATGGATGAGCACAGTCTCTGCACCATTCCACACTACCCTCAAAGAGACTATGGGGGGGGGGGGGGAAGATGGGGGGAGGCAGTTGCAATATATTTACTGTAAAGTAAATGTAACTATGCCTTTGCAAAGAAGATTTGGAAGGGCAGCACGGTGGCACAGTGGTTAGCATTGCTGCCTAAGGCGCTGATGACCCGGGTTCAAATCCCGGCCCTGGGTCACTGTCCGTGTGGAGTTTGCATGTTCTCCCCATGTCTGCGTGGGTTTCACCCCCACAAACCAAAAAAAATGTGCAGGATAGGTGGGTTGGCCACGCTAAATTGCCCCTTAAATGGAAAATATAATTGGGTACTCTAAAATAAAAAATAAAAATTTCGAGAGAGATGCAATGGTACTTGTTGCTTGTTTTGCTAAGTGTGCTTTACACTCTGTTTATAACCTTGCTCTAGAGTCGCCAGGTATCTTTATGATACCACAACGAGGTTCAAGTTCAAGTGCTGATCAATAACTCAATACACCAGTTAGTAAGGTACAAATCAAAACACATTTATTATATACAGTCAATCGCTACTCATGCATAAAATATTACAGAACTAGACTATTTCTCCCACTAAAGGCCAATACTTAGCTTTGAAAAAGGAACCCACTGGGTCAGGGAACAATGGCCTCTCGCTCGATCCTGAGACTGCAGGCTTCCAGCTGGTATGGACTAAGGGTTAGGAGCGCCTATCTCGTAGCGTGCGCTGACTGGACACTTACCTGTTGGTGCAGCTGCTAGGCAGGTATCTGTCAAGGGTTGTTTTGAGCTGCTGGGAGACCCTGCCAAGAGGACCGAATTGAACTTGGGGACTCTATTTCCGAATCTCCGCCGAATCTCGGAGATATTTCTATCTCCACCGAATCTCGGGGGCGGAGAATTTAGGACACAGCGGGGGCGGGATTGATGTCGGCCCCGGGCGATTCTCCAACCCCCCCTGGGTCGCTTACTGTCACTTGACAACAGCCCCTCCACAAACCACCTTCAACTTAGGCTGACCGCACTGCACGTATGCAAATTTCCCCAGAACAGCTGATCAGTAGCTCTGCTCTGCTGCCCTCTGCTGGATGTTTGCCTTCACTCAAACTCCTTGGGTCTCCTTCGCAGGTTCACCTTCAACTTAGGCTGACCGCACTGCACGTATGCAAATTTCCCCAGAACAGCTGATCGGTAGCTCTGCTCTGCTGCCCTCTGCTGGATGTTTTCCTTCACTCAAACTCCTTGGGTCTCCTTCGCAGGTTCACCTTCAACTTAGGCTGACCGCACTGCACGTATGCAAATTTCCCCAGAACAGCTGATCAGTAGCTCTGCTCTGCTGCCCTCTGCTGGCTTGGGGGGGGGGGTGTCAATTCTGGAGGGTAAGAGGATGAGGTTTCAGATGGAGAAGGTAGTGGCTGACCAGGGGTGTAAGGTACATATTAGTAAGGGGTGCATTGGAAGGGAGGTTGGTGGTTTTGCTTAGCATATATGCCCGAAGTGGGATGACGTTGGATTTATGAAAAACGTGTTGGCTGCCATTCCAGATTTGGATACACACCAATTAATCCTGGGAGAGGACTTTAATACAGCGTTGGATCAAAAGTGGACAGGTCCATTCGCTGACCCCCTCTGGGGGGGGGGGGGGGGGGGCACCCGTGGATATTTTCCCGCCCATGGGATAGGGAATATTTGTTTTTTCACCACTACACAAAGTGTATTCGAGGATTGATTTTTTTTTTGTGATGGGGAACGCACTGTTAGCCAGGGTGAGGAAGGTAGAGTATTCTGCGATCGTCATTTCGGACCATGCTCCACATTGGGCGGACGTGGTCATGGAGAAGGATTTTTGTATCAAAATGGAGAAGGCGGACAGCATGGTGGTGCGGTGGTTAGCACTGCTGCCTCGCAGTGCAGAGGACCCCTATTCGATCACGGCCTCGGGTCACTGTCCGTGACTGCGTGGGTCTCACCCCCACCCCCAAAGATGTGCAGGGTAAATTAATTGGCCACGCTAAATTGCCCCTTAATTGGAAAAAAGATGAATTGGGTACTCTAAATTTTAAAAAACATATTTTTTAAAAAATTGACAAAAAATGGAGAAGGTGATTGAGGATTACATCGGGTTCAATAGAAATGGGGAGGTCTCGCCGTCAGTGGTATGGGAAGCATTGAAGGCAGTAGTGAGGGGTGAGGCCATCTCGTTTAAGGGGCACAGGTGGACAGGGAGGCAAGGGAGGAACTGCAGCAGGTGATAGAGGAGGTTTTGAAAGTAGATGGGAGGTACGCCGAGGATCCGACGCCGGGTCTTCTGGTGACGAGGAAGCAGCCACAGGCGAGGTCTGATCTTCTGTCCACAGGAAAGGCGGTTCAGTAGCTGAGGCAGGCGAGGGGAGTTGTGTATGGGGAGAAGGTCAGCCGCTTGTTGGCAGGCCAGCTCCGTCAGCAAGCAGCTGCGAGAGAGATTGTTCGGGTCAGGGATGGGATGGAAGAGCTGGTGGTGACACCGGAGCAGGTGAACAAAGGTTTTGAAGAATTCTACAGGGATTTGTATAAATCAGAGCCTCCGGAAGATGAGTCAAATATGAGGGAGTTCTTGGGGCGATTGGAGTGTCCTGAAGCAGAAGAGGAGGAGAGGGTAGGGTTGGAAGAGCCAGTTGGAGTGGAGAAAGTGCAAGTAGCGATAGGGTGAATGCAGACAGGCAAGGCACTGGGGCAGAATAGTTTCCTGGTAGAATTTTACAAAAAATGTAAGGATACGTTGGCACCACTGTTGGTGGAAGTGTTTGAGGACTGGGGCTGGTTTAGCTCACTGGGCTAAATCGCTGGCTTTTAAAGCAGACCAAGCAGGCCAGCAGCACGGTTCGATTCCCGTACCAGCCTCCCCGGACAGGCGCCGGAATGTGGCGACTAGGGGCTTTTCAGAGTAACTTCATTGAAGCCTACTCATGACAATAAGCGATTTTCATTTCATTTCATTTCATGATGGTTAGGGGGCAATTACCAGAGACGATGGGTCAGGCATCCATTTAGTTGCTGCTTATGAAGGATCCGGTGGAGTGTGGCTCTTACAGGCCCATATCTCTGTTGACAACAAGATAAGGGTTCATACTGAGGACAAGGGCAGCACGGTAGCACAGTGGTTAGCACAGTTGCTTCACAGCTCCAGGGTCCCAGGTCCGATTCCCGGTTTGGGTCACTGTCTGTGCGGAGTCTGCACGTTCTCCCCATCTCTGCGTGGGTTTCCCCCTGGTGCTCCGGTTTCCTCCCACAGTCCAAAGATGTGCAGGTTAGGTGGATTGGCCATGCTAAATTGCCCTCAGTGTCCAAAAAAGGTTGGGTGGGGTTGCTGAGTTACAGGGTTGTGGGCATAGGGTGGAGGTGTGGCCTTAAGTGGGGTGCTCTTTCCAAGGGCCAGTGCTAAAGACCTAGAAGCAGCTAATAATGGTTCAATGTTTCCTTTTTAAACTTTAGATTTTTTGATGCGACATATCAAAATACTTATTCTCCTTTCTCCTGCTGCACATACATTATTGAATATAATTGAAGGGTTGGCCAATTAAATTCTAGTAAGGAATCGGATATTCGCTCCTGTAAGGACCCTTCCTGTTGATTCCCTTATTTGCCATTTCTTTTACTTTGTCGTCATCGTTTTGATCCATGGATATTAAATAGACATTTACCTTTAAGTCAAGCAGAGGTAGTGAGGAACTCCAAAGTTGCAAATAGTACACCGTGCTATTGGAGATTTAGCTTTTGAACAGCAGAGCTCAGACTTTCTGGCACCCGAAAGATCGGAGGGATTTGGTTAAATTAGTTGGCTGGTGGTCAATTAATTGTCTAACGGCCGTATTTTGCGTAGTGCCAGGAATGGGTCCTGGATGCAGAGAGAAGAAGTGGTGAGCGGCTGTCTTTCTCTCTTTTTCTCCAGAAGTGCCGTTATTTGAACTTGCAGAGAAGTTTTGAGACCTTGATGAATCGACCTTGAAAGCCATCACAGACCGGAAGCAAAAACCTCCAACTGAAGGCTTAGACTGGAGAAAGATATCCTGGAAAACATCCATCTGAAAGGCAACTTCATCCTTTTTATTTTTTTCTTCACACACCTCTTTCCCCTCTGTGTTTGTTAGCCTTGTGTGTGCGCAGAGGGTGGGGTGAGTTAAAGAGGGGCGATTAGATAATATTTAACCAGTTGTATTTGCTGCATTTTGAATTATAGTTCTTGTTATTAATAAAACTTAATTGTGTTTAAATTTACAGTCCTGATGACTGTAGTTATTGGGCAGCCAAAGACCAGAGATTTGGCTATTTTCTAAGAATTAATTGTTAATTTCAATTGTGTTGCAACTCCGGGTTAAATGGGGCTGGAATTGGCTGTGCACTAGCCCAGGGTGTCGTAACATTCCTTAAGACCGAATCTGACTGTAAACCAAGCAACATTTTTGCTATTTTTTTTTTGCTTTTAAAAAAACTTTCCAATTAAGGGGAATTTAGCATGGCCAATCCACCTACCCTGCACATCTTTGGGTTGTGGGGATGAGACCCACGCAGACACGGGGAGAATGTGCAAACTCCACACGGACAGTGACCTGGGGCTGGGTTCGAACACGGGCCCTCGGCGCTGTGAGGCAGCAGTGCTTACCACTGCACCGTTGTTCCACCCTAAATTTTAACAATGGTAGCAGAGGGTGGCACAGTGGTTAGCACTGCTGCCTATGGCGCTGAGGACCCGGGTTTGAATCCCGGCCTTGGGTCACTGTCCGTGTGGAGTTTGCAGGTTCTCCCAGTGTTTGCGTGTGTTTCACACCCACAACCCAAAGATGTGCAGGGTAGATGGATTGGCCACGCTAAATTGCCCCTTAATTGGAAAAAAAATTGGGTACTCCAAATTTAAAAAAAAACAATGTCAGCTGACAGTGGGATGTTGCGCTGTGATAGCCACAAGATTCCACCCCCGCCTTTCACACATAGCAGCCTGTGTTTTTATTGTGTGGCAATACCAGAAATTACACTTTAATTTCTATAATGCACTTGAAACATTTCTGCCAAGGATCCTATGGAATGCTAATGATGAGATAAAGACACCTTGCCTAGGATCCAGCAACCACAGCCCCAATTTACTCCATAGTTCACATAAGTCCTTAATTCCTGCAGCTTACAAGACCTTTGCAGGCATAGGATAAAGTGGTAACTGGTATAGATCTTGCCCAATTTCTGAGTCCAAAGTGGGCACCATAAGGGTGAATGCTGCAGTGCACTATCCAGGGTCACCTGAAGGCCACCTGATGTTTTGGGCACTCACTAAGCGACCTGAGCAAAAATGCAGACATCCTTCAAATATATTAACAGAGGCCAATCCAGATCCATTTGAGAAATTGGTGTCTATGCATGCCTGAAACACTTCCAAACCTTGCTCAGCTAATCAAGGCAGGAACCATCAAGAAGCAGCCTTCACATCTGGCTATTTGAAAAGGTCTTTATCGTAAGGGTCCGAATACTTAGGCATGATGTGCAAACTCACTGACAACTAGGTCAGTGCACTCAGAACAATGTTGATCTCACAGTTGGTGTCTTCACCTGTGCCCTTCACAACAAGACTTGGTTGCATGCACTCTCACCGCCAAGCTAATTCCTGGGCCTCCTTACTCCCTGTCCATGATTCTGTGCACTGATACTGGGAGCATCTAACATAGTAACAGGACGAAGGGCCTGTTCCTGTGCTCTACTTTTCTTTGTTCTTTGTTTTATTCCAGTACCCTAACCATCCCTCCGAATGAAATGTGGTGTCAGTTTCTGAACTATTGCCTATGGCTGGGGTTTTCCAGTTCCACCCATGGCGGGAGGCGAGGAAAAAGTGGTGGGGTAGCTCTGTTAATCGAGGGTGTCAGTAGTACAGTAGGGAGAGATGACCTCAGTTCAAAAGAACAAGATGTGAAATCAGTTTGGGTAGAAAGAAGAAATAGGAACGGTAAGTAGTCAATTGTGGGAGTAGTTTTCAAGTTCTTTAAAAGTAGTTATGCTGTAGGACAGATTATAAAGGATGTTCTTGATCTGTAATGTGCAATGAGACATGATTAATCAATAACCTCATGGTAAAAGGTACCTGTACGCGACAGAGATCATAATGTGATAAAATTTCATGTTTAGTTTGAAGGGGAGATATGTGGGTCTAAGACTAATGTTTTAAATCTGAATAAAGGTAACTATAAGGGTATGAATGATGTGGAGATGCCGGCGTTGGACTGGGGTGAGCACAGTAAGAAGTTTTACAACACCAGGTTAAAGTTCAACATATTTGTTTCAAACACTAGGGGCGCGATTCTCCGCAAATGCGGAGAGTCGTAAAGGCTGCTGTGAAACCGGCCGTGTTTCACGGCAGCCTCCGCGTCCCCTCCCGGGACCCGATTCACCCCCCCCCCCGGTCGGGGATAGCATGGCGGACCCGGGAAGAACGGCAGCGCGGGCTTAGCGAACGTTCGCTAAGCCCGGCCGCCAAGACTCACGGCGGCTGATGCGCACGATGACGTCAGCTGCTCATGCACGGGTTGGACGGCTCCAACCCGCGCATGCGCGGATGACGTCATCGCGCATATGCGTCATACCCGCGCATGCGCGGTCCGTCATGCCCCTCAGCCGCCCCGCGGACTGATCCTGCGGGGCGGCGGAGGGACAAAGAGTGCGCGGGAATCAGACCCGCTGCCCGCGATCGGTGCCCACTGATCGCGGGCCCATGCCACCCTTGTGGAGATTTCAAACAGACAGTAAACAAATACGCACTGCTGGACAAATACCCAATCCCGAAAATAGACGACCTATATGCCAAATTGGCAGGTGGGCTTTTGTTCATGCAACTAGACATGAGCCACGCCTACCTGCAGTTAAAACTGGACAAGGGCTCCCAGAAGTTCGCTACGATCAACACCCTGAAGGGCCTTTTTCGTTATACTAGGCTACCTTTTGGAGTGTCATCAGCCTGCGCTATATTCCAGCGTACGATGGAAAATATTCTGCAGGGACTACCGCAGGTGGCGATTTATTTGGACGATGTCTTAATCACGGGTATGACAAACAGGGAACACTTAAGGAACCTGGAGGAAGTGCTCAGGCGTTTCGCAAAGGCAGGCGTACGGCTAAAAAGGGAAAAATGTGTTTTTCTGGCCCCACAAGTGACGTACCTGGGATATAAAGTAGACGAGTCAGGCTTACATCCATTAGAAGACAGAGTAAGGGCAATAAAAGAAGCCCCAGCTCCCACCACGGTCCAGGAGTTACGATCATTTCTAGGGTTGGTAACCTATTATGGAAAATTTATTGAAAATAGGGCGTCCATCCTAGAACCCCTCCACCAGCTACTAAAAAAGGGGCAAGAATGGAAATGGTCCACCCGCCAAAACCGAGCATTTAGGGACATTAAGGAACAGCTGTCATCTGAAAATGTCCTAGAGCATTATGACCCAAGGAAGGAGTTGGTGGTCACTTGTGATGCATCCCCCTACGGGGTAGGAGCCATCTTAGCCCATAGAGGAAGGAATGGGGAAGAACGGCCAATAGCCTATGCTCCGAGGACCTTGGCGATGGCTGAGAGGAAGTATGCCCAAATCGAGAAGGAAGGACTGGCGGTGATATTCGCAGTAAACAAATTTCACCAGTATCTGTACGGGCGGAAATTCACCATAGTGACGGACCATAAGCCGTTATTAGGATTATTAAAAGAAGACAAGTCAATACCCCCGATTGCATCAGCTAGAATCCAATGCTGGGCGTTGCTACTGGCGGCGTATAGATACGTTCTGGAGCACAGACCGGGAACGCGAGTAGCAAATGCAGATGCTTTGAGCAGACTTCCCCTCCCGGACACTCCGCCGCAAATACCAAAAGTAGAGGAGACAGTAATGACTCTAAATTTTTTGGACACCCTACCAGTAGACGCACAACATATTCGGTTGTGGACGCAAAAAGACCCAGTTTTAGCCAAGATGAAGCATTTACTGCTAACAGGGGAACTGGAAAGACCAGTGGAGCCCCAGATGCACCCATACTGGAGCAGAAGGGACCAAATAACCGTAGAAGACGGTATCCTATTATGGGGAGCCCGGGTAATCGTCCCAGCTCAGGGCCGTCAGGCAATCTTAACTGAGTTACATCACGGACACCCAGGGGTGTCTAAAATGTAGATGCTAGCTCGAAGCTACGTTTGGTGGCCAGGTTTGGACACAGATATAGCAGCCTTGGTACGTCGGTGCCAGGAGTGCCAACAGGGACAAAGAGTGCCACCAGCAGCGCCATTGCACCCGTGGGAATGGCCTGGCAGACCGTGGACCCGCCTGCATATTGACCACGCCGGCCCTTTCATGGGCTTAATGTTTTTGGTGATAGTGGACGCCCACTCCAAATGGTTGGACGTCCACCGGGTAAACACGGCAAGCACAGCATCGACAATTGAAAAGCTCAGGGCCTCGTTTGCAACACATGGACTTCCGGAGGTATTGGTGTCGGAAATGGAACGGCATTCACAAGTGGGGAATTTGGAAAATTCCTGAAGGAAAACGGAGTCTGTCACATCAAAACGGCCCCTTACCATCCAGCGACCAACAGCCTGGCAGAGAGAGCGGTCCAGACACTTAAAGCGGGAATCAAGAAGCAGCCAGCAGCGTCAATGGACACAAAGCTCTCCCGTTGGCTGTTTGATTACAGGACAACACCGCATTCCACAACGGGCATACCGCCAGCTGAACTCTTAATGGGAAGGCGGCTGCGAACGAGGCTGAGTCTCCTTTTCCCAAATTTAACGGGGAAAGTGGAGAAACAACAGGAGGCCCAACGCAGGGGGCATGATAATAGTCGGCAGCAGAGACATTTCCAGGTAGGGGCACCGGTTTGGGTCAAGAATTATGGGAATGGACCAATGTGGGTCAAAGGCACGGTAGAGTCCCAAACAGGGCCCATATCCTGTGAGGTTTCAATAGGAGGTAAGGTGCTGAAGAAACACCTAGACCAAATAAGGGCAGCGGAACCACACCTGGAGGCAGGCGAAGCAGGACCGCCTCAAGCTGGGATAGCCCAGACGGAAAGGATACCCACACCCCAGCCCCGAGCAATTTCTCCAGACCCCGTCATCCAGTCACCTGAGTCGGAGATGGACACACTCGACGAGGCCGCCGCGACACCTCTCCCTGAGGAGGAGGAAGAACAACTTCCAAGGAGGTTGTCAAGGAAAAGACGGGCACCTATAAGGTACACCCCGCCCACTTCGGAGAATGACCCGGCGGATGACACAGAGGTGACAGACCCAGACATGAGTACCAGGAGGAAGCTCAGAGGAATGCCAGCTGGCAGGAATTCCTCGGACCTTGGGGGGAGGGGTGTAATGAACTCCAATTGGCTTTATTGGTTGGCCAATTGGAGTATGAGCTCCCTCAATGATAGCTCATTGAGGGGGCCCATAAATATGGTGTGGTGACGGAACTCCTGCCTCCCGTGGATTACTACACAGTTGCTAAGGTGCCACATCAAAGGTTACTTCACAAAGTGTAAGGGGTAATATAATAACATGAATAA
Source organism: Scyliorhinus canicula (assembly GCF_902713615.1). Taxonomy (NCBI): domain Eukaryota; kingdom Metazoa; phylum Chordata; class Chondrichthyes; order Carcharhiniformes; family Scyliorhinidae; genus Scyliorhinus; species Scyliorhinus canicula. The sequence continues at coordinate 286,986,144 of NC_052146.1, read as the reverse complement.
AGGATTGGTTAACTAACAGAAAGCAGAGGTTAGAATAAATAAGTCATTTTTGGGTTTGAAAGCTGGAACTAGTAGAGTACCACAAGGGATCAGTTCTGAAGCCTCAACTATTTACAATCTATATCAATGACTTGATTGAATGGACTGAATGCATGGCAGCTAAATTTGGCGACGACACCAAGGTAGGTAGGAAAGTAAGTTGTCAAGGAGATAGAGAATCTGCAAAGGGATATAAATAGGTAAAATGAGTAGGAACAAATTTGGCAGATGGAGTAGAATGTGGGAAAATGTGAACTTGTCCACTTTGGCAGGAGGAATAGAAAAGCAGTAAACTATTTAAATAGAGCGAGATTGCAGAAATCGGCAGTGCAGAGGGATCTGGGTGTCCTGGTACATGAAACACAAAACGTTAGTATGCAGGTACAGTAAGTGATTAGGAAAGCAAATGGATTGTTGACATTTATTGCAAGGAATATAAAAAGAGGGAAGTTATACTGCAGCTGTGCAGGACCAGGATGAGACCAAATGTCAGAGTTTTGTGTACAGTTTTGGTCTCCTGATTTGGGAAAGAATATAATTGCATTAAAGTGCTGTTCAGAGAAAGTTCACTCAAATCATTCTTGAGATGAAGGGCTCATAGTATGAATAAAGGTTGGGCCTATACCTATTGGGTTTAGAAAAATGAAAAGCGATCTCATTAAAATATACAGGATTTTGAGAAGACTTGATCGGGTGGATGCCAGGAGCATGTGTCCCCTTGTGGGGGAGACTAGAACTAGAGAACTCAGTTCAAGAGCGAAGAGGTCGACCTTTTAAGACAGAGATCAGGAGAATTGTTTTCTCTCTGAAGGTCATTAGTCTGTGGACCTCTCTTCCCCAGAGAGCAGTGGGGGCTGGGTCATTGAATTTATTTAAGTCCGAATTGGATATATTTTTGATATTTTGGTTATGGAGGGCACAGGCAGGAAAGTGGAGGGTTTTTAATATAAATTTAGAGTACCAAATTCTTTTTTTTCCAATAAAGGAATTTAGCATGGTCAATCTACCTAACCTGCACATCTTTGGGTTGTGGGTTTGACACCCACGCAGACATGAGGAGAATATTTAAAAAAAAAAAAAAATTTAGATTACCCAATTATTTTTTCTATTAAGGGGCAATTTAGCGTGGCCAATCCACCTACTCTGCACATTTTTGGGTTGTGGGGGCGAAACCCACACAGACACGGGGAGAATGTGCAAACTCCACACGGACAGTGACCCAGAGCCGGGATCGAACCTGGGACCTCAGCGCCGTGAGGCGGTTGTGCTAACCACTAGGCCACCGTGCTGCCCTGACATGAGGAGAATATGCAAACTCCACATGGACATTGACCTGGGGCTGAGATCGAACCTGGGTGCTCGGTCCCATGAGGTAGCAGTGGTAACCACTGCGCCACCGTGCTGCCCCAGGAGAGTGAAGTTGACACACAATCAGATCAGCCATGATCTAATCAAATGTTAGAGCAAGTTCAAATGGCCAACTCCTGCTGCTAAGTCTTATTTTGCTATAGAAGTAAGGGATAAGACCTAGCATTTAGTAGCATGCGTTAGCCGAGACAGATGGCTCTATACTGAAAGCAGCAGCAATTTGTCATGTATAACTTGTGTGGGTAAGATTTAAGCTAAAAGAGAGCCAAAGAAAGATGGTGGGAAACATGAGAGAATCGTCCTCTCTTCTCACCAAATGTACTTCCTGTCCACAATGTCCATCATCTATCCTTCCAACGGAACAACATATCTATGGGGCAGCACGGTGGCGCACTGAGTTAGTCCTGATGCCTCACGGAGCCAAGGTCCCAGGTTCGATTCCGGCTCTGGGTCACTGTCTGTGTGGAGTTTGCACATTCTCCCCGTGTTTGCATGGGTTTCACCCCCACAACCCAAATAAGTGCAGGCTAGGTGGATTGACCATGCTAAATTGCCCCTTAATTGGAAAAATAAATGAATTGGGTACTCTAAATTTAAAAAAAACATATCTATGAGTGGTATCCCTCTGTTGCCTGCTCCCTCCTATTGTGTGCAAGATTGTCTTGCCAAAAGCGAAGTGCTTCATTGTAATCTCTATTTTAAGACAGAGGGGAGAAGAGATTTTCTTTCTCTCAGTGGCTAGTCAGTCTGTAGCATTATCTTCCCCAGGAGACAATGGAGGCTTGGCCATTGCATTTATTCAAGATAGGGTAGATAGGGAGTCAAGGGTTTTGGGAGGGGCAGGGCTGGGGGGCGGTGAGTGGGGGGGAGGTGGCAGGCACAAAGATGAAGTTGTGACTCCCCAACCGAATCATCCATGATCTTATCAAATAGCAGAGCAGATTCAAGGGGCTGAATGGCCTACTCTTGCTCCAAATTCCTCTGCCCCTTGTTCCTAGTCGACGCATACTTTGAGGATGTACATATCAGGGCAGAATAGTGTGTGAAATATGGCAGAGGTGTGAGGATATGAGAGAAGTAATAGTGGTTGTGGAGAGTAGCAGATGCACAGTGCTGCAGTAGGAGCAGAGGGAGGTGGACTATGTGCAGCTCTGGAAGAGTGCCTGGAGGTGTTGGGAGTGGGGAAGGTTAGAGGTATGAATACTGGGGCTAGAGGCTATGTAGTGCTAAGGGGATAAGTAAAGCGAGATATGAATTAGGAGGTTTACCTTAGCTAGGCTTGTGAGGTTATTTAATTTTTTCTTGTACCGAAGCTATGATTCTGCTGCTCACCTCTGTCACACTGCCCCATTGTACTGGGCAACATGTCTTTCTTTTTCTTTCTCTCTTTTTAAAAATAAATATTTTTATTAAAGTTATCATTTTATAATACACAAAATAAACAAATCCATACAAACAAATACCATTTACAAACCCTAAGCCTTGGAAAAAGAAAAACAACCCACAAGATCCCTTCCCCCAATCCACTGACTGTGACCAATTCCTAAAGATGGAAGACAAAGGTCACCACTCTGGTAGGCCGAGGCCTCCCCCTCCCCCCTCCATAAACCTGAAAAGAGCTTACCAGAAAATGACTCTCTCCTCTCTCTCCACCCCCCCCCCCCCCCCCCCCCCCCCGCCCCCACCACCACCACCAAACAAACAAGCTAGGCTCACTGAACCTTGTCGAAGCAGGTCTAACAAACCGCAGCCCCTCACCACACCTCACTCCTGTTCACTAGCTAAAACTTCACAGATAGGAAAGGTAACCCCCCCCCCCCCCCAACCCACCCAGGGTGTATGCTCAAAGATCAAAGAAAAACGATGTTCCCCAGTCCGTCCCAGTTGCAGAAGAGTAATCAAAACTCAACGTAAACTCCCCCGAGAGCCCATATATTCCCATTACTGTTACCCTGACCACTACCCCTGGCAACCGTAGCCCCTCAATCCCACACATACAACAGATACAAACTACAACACATCTCAAACTAACCCATCCCAACCATCGCTTGACTGTCTTTCTGCTGCTTGATAGAAAGAATGCATACTTCCGCCTACTGATCATTGAATACCCCACTTTGAATATTTGGCAATGTTTTCCATTCTCTAATTGTTAGATTCAATCAGTTGGTTGCACTCTTGCCTCTGAGTCAGAGTTTGTGGGTTTACATTCCAGTCTAGGATTTCAACACATAATCTAAGTCACACTTGCAGGGGGATAGAGTGGAGGAATGGGACTGACTGGATTGCTCGACAAAGAGTTGATATGGACTCATTGGCCGCGATTCTCCGAACGCGTTGCGCTCAAGCAAGAGCACAATGCAGCCGGAGAATACCGGGAGAGGCTTCCAACGAGCCTCCCGACAGGCTCCACACCGCACGGGATTCACCAGAGTCCAGCAAGATGTCAGAGTTGAAACTCTGCCCCAAATGGGCCGGAGCGAATGACGCTCGCAGAAGTAGAATCATAGAATTTATCATAGAATTTACAGTGCAGAAGGAGGCCATTCAGCCCATCGAGTCTGCACCGGCTCTCGGAAAGAGCACCCTACCCAAGGTCAACAACTCCACCCTATCCCCATAACCCAGTGACCCCACCCAACACTAAGGGCAATTTTGGACACTAAGGGCAATTTATCATGGCCAATCCACCTAACCTGCACATCTTTGGACTGTGGGAAGAAACCAGAGCACCCGGAGGAAACCCACGCACACACGGGGAGGACGTGCAGACTCCGCACAGACAGTGACCCAAGCCGGAATCGAACCTGGGACCCTGGAGCTGTGAAGCGATTGTGCTACCCACAATGCTACCGTGCTGCCCCACCTACTTACAACCTGTTTGGGCTCCACCGTCCTCCTTCGATTCTCTGGTCTCCCCAGGGAGGCTGCAGCTGGGCGCCGATGAGTGCTGGTCCAACAAACTTGGACCAGGCCGAATGGCACCTGGGGAGGGGGTCTCCTGGGCCTTCGGAGACCTCTAGATGGTCAGGGTAAGTCTGTAGTGACTCCTTGACCCTCCCACTAGAATGTGGGCACCATGGCACTACTACCCTGGCACTGCCAAGGTGCCCAGATGGCATTGCCAAGCTGGCAGGAGCACTCTCTGGATACCAGGGTGGCGGTGCAAGGGTGCCCAAGTGCTAGGGTGTCACTGCTGAGGGCCAGGGGGGCCATACCCATGAAACAAGAGTGGAGGGTGAGTTTGAAGGGGGAGGTGCAGGGCAGGTAAGTAATGGCCTCCGGGAGCCTGGGGGTTAATGGGTGGGGGTCCTAGAAGGGAGGGGGTGCTGTATGGGGGCCTGATGAGGAGGGATCCCCAGGGACCCCATTACGGGGTGTCCTTACTGGGGGGGGTTTGTGTCCATGTGTGGGGAGAGCGATATTATCCATGGGTGGACCCAAAAGCGCACTTAGAGATCAGGGCACCCTTTCAAAATGGCGCCCAATCTCGGAGTGCAGCTCCCCAGTGCTAAACAATATTTGAAGTGTGGCCTAAACTGGTGAGAAACTCCCCAGGGCCTAAAAGCGTGACTAAGTGTCATTGAATAGCGGTGGGGAACTCGCAGGCTACTTCCTGAAAAACCCGCCACAAATTAACTTCAAAATTATTTTGAAGAATCGCGCCCTGTTTGTTTGCATTATACTGCTGACAAATTGAACTTCTGGACATGTTTACCTTTCAGATGTTCAACCAATGATCTGGCTTTAGGTGGTCATTAACGCTTCCACAACACTTTTGTCCGCGTCCTGACAGCAGATGCATTAAACAAAGATTAGGCCAAACCAAAAACCTTTGCTGCCCAGTCCAAATTGGTGCACTTTCCAGCTAGGAACATTCACGTGAGAACCCACCTTCACTTTTTATGCTGAGATCACCTAGTCAGAGACTGGTTCCTCTTCCTGGTCTGAAAGATTGAAGCCTGAGGGGAGAGGTGTACTTTCAGTACCAATGCCGCACTGGAAATGAACTGCACCAGGAGACTATTGGAGATATCCTCATGCAGTACCTTGGAGTAATCTGCACCAGCAACTTGTTTGCCGACCCATTCAACTTATCTTCAGATTTGAATCGGCAGGCTTGGTTTGGTAACCTGTATGACTTCCTGCGGTTGGAGAAGATAAAGTGTGAGTCAAGGGGCTCTGCAGGGGGGGGGGGGGGGGGGGGTTTGAGAAAAGATGGAGGATGTTTGTGACCATGTTTGAGGAGCTGTTCGTCACCGGCGGGGGGCGGGGGGGGGGGGGGGGTGAAAAAGGGAAATACTTTGTACAGACTGTATAGTTGATTGCTGGGAATTATGTTTCCCAGGGTGTTTATTTGTTGTAGCCTGTTTGATACATGTTTGTAATAAAACACATTTAAAATAAATAGATTTGAATCGAGAGGCAAACCCAAATTGGGACAGACTGAAATCTTTCAACTTGGGACATTTGCATATGGAGACCATCAGTATATGACCAAGATGGCACCTGCTTTGTCTTTAATTTGTTTGGACATGAAGTGGACTATCGAATGCTTTGCGGCTTGGCAAATGATAGACTGATCCAATAGCAAGGGGTGTGTATTAACTATGCAACAATAGACCAAGAAATAATCCCTGAAGTGAATCAAGATAATTGAGTTTATTGATGTTTACAAAAAGCATTGCAAGCTGTACAAATAATTGATGCACCACCGCCTGTTGAGAAAAACGCCTTATTTTCAAGTTGATTTAAATTGACTAGTTTAACTATATGCCACCACAATTCCGTAGTTTAAATTTCGTATTATAATTTATATTTTTAACAGTCTGAAAGACTGAATACTGTGTCACTCTGAACATTTACCCACAGCACTATCCGAGGTGGGGTAGAGCAGGGGGTGTGAAGGAAAGACCTTCACTTTCTCCAATTTTCTCCTCTTCCATTCGCTCCTGAAGACAAGAAGTCCTTTGCTGGATCTGGGTCCACTAACCCCGCTCTTGCTCCTACCCCAAGTGGCCATAGCTTGCAGCGCGGTGGGGGCCGCTGATCATGGCTAATTTTCCCGCTCTGTTGGCTGTTTGGGGTTGCTCTGAGATGATTTGTGAACCGGAGAGAGAGAACATAAGCATTTAAAACAAGTATCTACAGACGGACGGCTTTTGCCAGGTGATTTGTGAAGTACGCTCTCAATCGCGCCCAATGAGTCCTCTTGAGGTTTTTCACTGGCGAAGCGGAAGTTTGAGTGCAGGGAGAGTGCGGCCTGCAGGGCGGGGATTGCCCAAATCCGCTGGTGTGTTTTCAGAAGCTGCATACCTGAGTGAGTCAGTGTGTGTGTCCACGCCCCTCCCTGAGGGAATTTCTAAAACACACCCATCCCACTGAATTTTCTGATAAACCTGTCCGATGACTTTCGGAGACAGCATAGGCAGGGAGGAGGCAGAGAGCGTCATTGCTCCAGTGCACCTGTAGCACAAGAGGGAGAGAGAGAGGCACCCCTACTGTGCTTCTGGAGAGAGAGCTTTTGACCGTCACTGCAGGTAGGACACTCATTTGTACCTGCTGGGATATTGTGCTAATTTTTATTCCACATCAGTTGGTAACTCTTGAGGGAAAGTTATGATTTTTTTGTACAGAATATTAGTTTTCAATCTCATTTGCGCGGGTGCAGTCCTGCATGACTTCAGAGCCTATCTGTCGGGTTGTTGAGTATCTTGTGGTGAGGGGGGGGGTGGATGTGAAAGCTCATCCGTGACCCGTGTGCGTTTCTGTGTCTGAAAAGAAAATCAGTTATAATTTGGACAGAAATGAAAAGAAGACGCTGGAAATCATAGCTGACATTTTCACCCCTCCAGCCAACAACACTAAATACCAAAACGTGTAAGTTTCGCGCGAGAGAGAGAAAAAATCTTCATCTCATACTGACCTGGTGTGTAAGTTTGTAATCAGTTTGTACGGTGATAAAGAAAAAAAATATTGTAATACTGACAGGTGCAAAGATTTTTTTCTGTAGAATGTTATTGAGGGAAGATATTTTAAAGTCGAGTAACCATAGTTTGGAGATTAAAATATAACTGGTGTAAAGAATTTTTCTTTTAATTTAAAATACCCAATTCTTTTCCCAATTAAGGGTCAATTTAGTGTGGTCAATACAGAAAAATACTTTTCAATGTACTTCGGTACATGTGATGATATAATCAGAACAATCAAAAATCAATCGACTTACTCCGCACATCTTTGGGTTGTGGGGTGAGACCAACGCAGGCATGGGGATAATGTGCAAACTCCATAAGGGCAGTGACCCAGGGCTGGGATAGAACCCGGGTGCTCGGTGCTGTGGGACAATGTGCTGCCCTATAACAGTGTAAAGAAGTCTGCAGTTGTTTCTGTACTGTTTGATAAGAATCCAGCCTATCAAGCCAGTTCTGCCATTCAGAATAGGTGGCACAGTAGCACAGTGGGTAGCACTGTTGCTTCACAGATCCAGGGTCCCAGGTTCGATTCGTGGCTTGGGTCACTGTCTGTGTGCATTCTGCACGTTCTCCCTGTGTTTGCGTGGGTTTCCTCGGGTGCTCTGGTTTCCTCCCACAAATCCCGAAAGGCATGCCGTTGGTTAATTTGGACATTCTGAATTTTCTGTCTGTGTACCCGAACAGACTTGTAGTTCTCTGTTTTCTCTCCTTACTTTCTTGAATGGTGGCGTTACATTTTCTAACTTCCGATCTGCTAGGACCATTCCAGAACCTAGGAAATTTTGGAAAATCAGAAACGTTGAAAAAATAAGTAATACAAATACGTCCGTCACAGTATGTGACTAAATTGGGCTTTTATTTTTTTTTTAAAAGCTCTTTTCTCGTCTGTATTTTCTGTCAAGTTGCTTGCCCTCTTTCCCCTGCTGGATGATAACAATGTTGGTGGTATTGTAAATGGATTCCTCATGCCCTCTACTTTCTGCAAAATCCTAGAAGAATCCCTACAGAACATGTTTACATATTGCTTGCACTTCAGAAATAGTGACGATCTTTTTATTATGTCGCATACTGAACAGAGGAGGTTTGCTGCCCCCTACAGAGTGATTCCTTGCTAAGGTAGAGTCACCTTCTTGTTGGCCCAAGTGCCCATCATTTTCATGCGTGAGCAAGAATTAGCAGCGAATCTGACCAAGAAGAGTATCAAGATGAACCTGATCCCTCCCTCACAATCTCTCGTCATTTATTCTGAAAGTTCGAACTCTGTCTGTTGATTGATGCAAAAGGGTCCAGAGGTGCACTTTCTTCACACACAGGGTGCTGAGTGTTTGGAACGAGTTGCCAGAGGCAGTAGTAGAGGCGGGTACAATTTTGTCTTTTAAAAAGCATTTAGATAGTTAGATGGGTAAGATAGGTATAGAGGGATTTGGGACTAGCTTAGTGGTGAAAACTAGGCGGCATGGATAAGTTGGGCCGAAGGGCCTGCTTCCATGCTGTAAACCTCTATGTCTCGAAGGGACACCCACATGCATTGGAGCGGGGGTGCACGGTAGGTGGATTGGCCACACTAACATGCCCCTTAATTGGAAAAAATGAATTGGGTACTCTAAATTTAAAAAAAAAAGATTTGTTGTGAGACAGATATGTGAGTTCTGCATGAGGAATAAGTCTGATAAATAAATAGATTTCTCTCTTGCTTGGGGGACAGAACCACATATTTCTATGAGGCATTTTGCAGTCTCCAGCCTTAATTTTCACTTGAGTAATTACCTAAGACCTTCACTAGCAATCAAAAGCAGGAACCCTAGCAAATCTTTGCTCCCTCTCCAAACACACTCCTATTTGATATAAAGTTTGCATCTCAAATGCTGAACTTACAATCTGCTGTAGCAAACAAACCTGAGATTGAACCTGGAACTTCCTATGTGGGAGTCCATTATAGTCAACTGCGATGCACTTGATGACACCTTTTATGATAATCACTTATTGTCACAAGTAGGGCTGTTTAGCACACTGGGCTAAATCGCTGGCTTTGGAAGCAGACCAAGGCAGGCCAGCAGCACGGTTCGATCCCCGTAACAGCCTTCCCGAACAGGTGCCGGAATGTGGCGACTAGGGGCTTTTCACAGTAACTTCATTGAAGCCTACTCGTGACAATAAGCGATTTTCATTTCATTTTTTGATTTCAAAAGCCCCTAGTAGCCACATTCCACATGTTTGGGGAGACTGGTACGGGAATTGAACCCGTGCTGCTGGCATTGTTCTGCATTACAAACCAGCTGTTGAGCCCACAGTGCTAAACCTTATCAAGGAACTTCAGAGAGTCGTGAATACCGCCCAGTCCATCACACGAACCTGCCTCCCATCCATCGATTCCATCTACACCTCCCGCTGCCGGGGGAAAGCAGGCAGCATAATCAAGGATCCCTCCCACCCGGCTTACTCACTTTTCCAACTTCTTCCATCGGGCAGGAGATTCAGAAGTCTGAGAACACGGACGAACAGACTCAAAAACAGCTTCTTCCCCACTGTCACCAGACTCCTAAACGACCCTTTTATGGACTGTCCTCATTAATACTACACCCTGTCTGCTTCATCCGATGCCAATGCTTATATAGTTACATTGTATATATTGTGTAGCCCTATTATGTATTCTCATGTACTTTCTTGAATTCTGTTCAATTCCCTTTCTTCCAATGTACTGAATGATCTGTTGAGCTGCTTGCAGAAAAATACTTTTCACTGTACCTCGGTACACGTGACAATAAACAAATCCAATCCAATCCAATCCAATCCAAGAAGGTTTTGGGTTCCAGCCGCAATCCCGAACTCTAGTAGGAGACTTATTCAAACAGAATTGAATGTTGGAGGAAGAAGTACTGAGTGGGACCTAAAGAAACTCGTCTATGGCAAGCAAAGGGCCAAGTTTTTAAAGTGGAGGTGAGTAAGTATTGTAGAAAATTGCTTAACTTTATTTCGGGGAATTTGCAGCAATTTCTCCCAGATAGTAAGGTGGTATCATGTCCGGTACAGGCCTAGAGGGCCAAAGGGCCTGTTCCTGTGCAGTATTGTTCTTTATTCTTGTAATGGGGCAAGATTTGTTGTGAGGGGCAGCACAGTGGTTAGCACTGTTGCCTCGCACACCGAGGTCCCAGGTTCGATCCCGGCTCTGGGACACTGTCCGTGTGGAGTTTGCACATTCTCCCCGTGTATGCGTAGGTCTCACCCCCACAACCCATGACCCAATGCAGGGTAGGTGGATTGGCCACACTAACTTGCCCCTTAATTGGAAAAAATGAATTGGGTACTCTAAATTAAAAAAAAAAAAAAGATTTGTTGTGAGAGAGATGTGAGTTCTGCATGAGGAATAAGTCTGATAAATAAATAGATTTCTCTCTTGCTTGGGGGACAGAACCATATATTTCTATGAGGCATTTTGCAGTCTCCAGCCTTAATTTTCACTTGAATAATTACCTAAGACCTTCACTATAGCTTGTTTGCACAGGAAGTGCTACTAATGGATGGATTAGGCAAGGTACTGGTTGGTACTTGGCATAGGAGCACTCTGGCAGAGCTCTGTGCTAATATTAGGATATGTAGTCAGAACAGTGGAATATTAATCCAGTAAATGTGCTTGGGGGAATACAATGGAAGTGGTGTACATGGACTTTCAAAAAACCTTTGACAAGACACTACACAGATGACTGTTGGAGAATCTTTAAGAATTAAGGTCAGGATAGAAAACTGAATTAAAACTGGTTAGTAAAGAGAAAACGCAGTAAATGACAATTTTTCAATGTTTCCGAAGTGCACAACAGTGTCAAATGATGTCCAGTGCTTAAATTAGAACTATTGGAAATAATTCTGAGGACCATAAGTTGAAGGATTGACCATAACTTGATGACATAGTGGGTTAAAAGTAGCAGATGGGCTTCAATGCCAGTAAATATGATCCATTCAGGTGAAAAAAACTATACTTTGAATAAGAGAAACCCTAGATAATGAGCAGATGTATTTGGAGGCCTTTGATTCCGAAGATATTAAAAGCAACAGAACAGGTGGACAAGGCCATAAAAAGCGAATGGAATACCAAGTATTAATGGCAAGGGATTGTAGAATCATAGAATCCCAACATTGCAGAAGGAGGTGATTTGGCCCATCGAGTCTGCACTCACCCTCTGAAAGAACACCCGACCCAGGCCCAACCCCCGCCCTATTCCTGTAACCCCACCTTTGGACACTAAGGGGCAATTTAGCATGGCTAATCCACCTAACCTGCACATCTTTGGACTGCAGGAGGGAACCGGAGCACTCGGAGGAAACCCACACAGACACAGGGAGAAAGTGCAAACTCCACACAGAGAGTCACGAATTGAACCAGGAATTGAAGCCTGGCACTGTGAGGCAGCAGTGCTAACCATTATGTCACCGTGCCACCCTGATGTAGAACCTAGAAGTTGTAATGGTCAATCTATTTCAACATGTAAGCATGTCACAGTTGAAATGTGCAGTTTTGGACTTTACGCTGCAGGTAGGATGTTCTTGCAATAGATTTACTAGAATGCTACCTTTAAACGAAGGTATATAAAACCTCCAAGAGTGAACTGATGATTGAGTGAGTTATTTCCACTAGAAACAAACTGGTTTAAAGGGTGATTAAATAGAGATGTTTAACATCATTAATAGTCCAACAGGTTTGTTTCAAACACGAGCTTTCGGAGCACGGCTCCTTCTTCACCTGAAGAAGGAGCCGTGCTCCGAAAGCTCGTGTTTGAAACAAACCTGTTGGAGTTTAACCTGGTGTTGTAAGACTTCTTACTGTGCTCACCCCAGTCCAACGCCGGCATCTCCACATCATAACATCATTAAAGGGTGGAACACTAGACATATGGAGAATATTCCCAGTGATTGAAGGGTCTGGAATGATTGGGAGAAAAATCTTTACCTCTTCCCTCCTAAACTCACTATAGATCAGGTGCAGGAATTCCTGCGGCTGATCTTCATGTCCTCTTCACACACTCTCCCGGGAATAGCTGGCGTTCTCAGTATGCTGGTTACACCTTGATGATACACAAGGTCAAATTTTGCTTGGTCCTTGCACATCATTTTTAGTGGACTGGTTTGCTGTTCTGTTGCACATGTTGTTGGCCACAAAGCCAATTCTAGGCACAAATATTAAGCCTTACAACACCAGGTTAAAGTCCAACAGGTTTGTTTGGAGTCACTAGCTTTCAGAGCACAGCTCCTTCATAGGTGAGGACTTTAACCTGGTGTTGTAAGACTTCTTACGGTGAAATATGTGTTATAATTTTAATTGGACTTTTTAAAATCTGAAGTTATTTTTTTCAAATCATTAGTGGTACCACAGATTGCAGTGCAATTGGTAGATAATAGGGCAATTTTGAAACCATTTTGGAAAGATAATTGCTACAGTTGATGTAATAACAATTTGGCAGCTGTGAGTCAGTTAAATGATGTTTCTTCCTCTCCACCCTCTATCTCCACATCCGTGCGGAATGTCTTCTCGGACAAGTATTCATGCAAGTACTCAACATCTAGTGGCTGGTTGGACACTGGTCCAACTCACTGAACTGAATCTATGCAAGAGGCAGTCCTGCAAGTAATTCACAAACTTGAGGCCTTCAGCCTGCATTTCTCAATTTTAACAAAAGAATTCCTTGTGAGGAGAATTCTGAGTGTTCAAAAAACCAGATTGAGCGCAAGTCTGACCCGATTATTGTGATCTTTTGGTGAAGAGTTTAAATGGAAATGGTAGAAAATTTTTAGAATGAGCACTTTTAATGCTGATTCAAGGCAAAAGTTCAGGATACACTTTGCATTTAGAACATAGAACATAGAACAGTACAGCACAGAACAGGCCCTTCGACCCTCGATGTTGTGCCGAGCAATGACCACCCTACTCAAACCCACGTATCCACCCTATACCCGTAACCCAACAACCCCCCCCCCCCTTAACCTTACTTTTAGGACACTACGGGCAATTTAGCGTGGCCAATCCACCTAACCCGCACATCTTTGGACTGTGGGAGGAAACCAGAGCACCCGGAGGAAACCCACGCACACACGGGGAGGACGTGCAGACTCCACACAGACAGTGACCCAGCCGGGAACCGAACCTGGGACCCTGGAGCTGTGAAGCATTTATGCTAACCACCATGCTACCGTGCTGCCATTTGTGTTCCATTTGGGCAAAAAATACATTTTTGGCCATCATTTAACATAAGCAATTCTCTGATTGAATTTTAGGTTGTGAGCAAAACAGAATTTAGTGATGATAATTGAAAGAAAGGTCTATTAAGGGCGGCGCAGTGGCACCATGGTTAGCACTGCTGCCTCACTGCGCCGAGGACTCTGGTTCGATCCCGGCTCCGGGTCACTGCCCGTGTGGAGTTTGTACATTCTCCCCGTGTTTGTATGAGTCTCACTCCCACAACCGAAAGATGTGCACGGTAGGTGGATTGGCTACATTAATTTACCCCTTAATTCGGAAAAAAGAATTGGGTGCTCTAAATTTTAAAAAAAATTTGCAATGTACAATATGCCTAATTTGCATTTCTATTAACATATACAAGAATTGTACGCTTATAAATAAATGTCCCAAGATCAAAGTTAACAACAAAAAATAGAGCCATGCAGCACGATGTTACTCAGAAACTTGGGAATGTACACTTGCCTGTTTACACAAGGCAATTAATCAGTAAAGGACATTTATTTTCTTATCCACCCTACTTCACTTTATGTCTACTGAATGCAGTTTTCAAAATAAAAACTGATCCAAACAATAGTTTTCTTATTTCTTGTAAGTTGGGAGCATAGGGTTATTTGAACTCGGAGCTGTACATCAAGATCAACTTGATGGCACAAAGAATTTGCTTTTCCAGAAGGGTGTTGAGAATCCAGAGCAAATGGGCAGCCGGTGGCACAGTGGTTAGCACTGCTGCCTCACTGCTCTGAGGACCCGGGTTCAATCTTGGCCCTGGGTCACTGTCTGTGTGGAGGTTGCACATTCTCCCTGTGTCTGCGTGGGTTTCACCCCCACAACCCAAAGATGAGCAGGGTTGGTGAATTGGCTATGCTAAATTGCTCCTTAATTGGAAAAAAATAATTGGGTACTCTAATTATCTAAAATTAAAAAATCCAGAGCAAAATAATATTAGGCAATCTCAATTACTTGCCAGGAGCATATCCTTGAATTATTGGAATTTGTATTAATTGGCACTGAGTGTTTTGGATGGTGAGTATAATGCAAGGTCAGAGTGGGAGGTTGCAATTATGAAGCAGGTTTACAATAATACTTCATAAACACGAAAGAAGTCACTTGGCAATCTAGCCAAAACTCTATGCATTTGTGCACTTCATATCCATCACCACGACATTCAAATACATGCCATATTAATGCCATGATGATATTGAGATGGGTTCTGACTATACTTTCCATCAGCAAAACCACTCCCACCTCTCTAACATCGCCCGTCTTGTCTCAATAAAGGTTCTGCAAAACACTCGTGCCCCTATTATTACCTTTGTATTTGACATTTCCAATGCTCTCCTAGTCAGCCGCCCAACATCCACCCACTGTAAACATGAGGTAATCTAAAATTCTACCGCCCAGATCCCTAACTTGCACCAAATTCCATTCACCCATCAGGCCTGTGTTCACTGATTTGCATTAGCTCCAAGTCTGACAGTGCCTTAATTTTAATATTCTCAGGTCAGCAAGGTGGCACAGTGGTTAGCACTGCTGCCTCACGGCGCTGAAGACCCGGGTTCGATCCTGGCTTCGGGTCACTGTCTGTGTGGAGTTTGCACATTCTCCCCGTGCCTGTGTGGGTCTCTTTCCATCCTCCCGCCCCACAACCCAAAGATGTGCAAGGTAGGTGGATTGGCCATGCTAAATTGCCCCTTAATTGGAAAAAAATAATTGGGTACTCTAAATTTATTTTTAAAAAGTCTCTCCATGGATTGGCCTCCTGCCTATAGTCTCTTTCAGCCTTACAGTGGTTCAAGAAGGCAGCACACCACTGTCTTCTCAAGGGCAATTCAGAATTGGCAATAGCTAGCGACACCCCCCACTGCCCTAAATGACACCCATTTGTGCTCCTCTAATTCGGACCCTGAAGTTTGCTAGCATTATGTACAGGGCTAGTGTTTTTTTTTTATAAATGTTTTTGAACAAAGTATATTTACCGTTATGTACGCAGAATGAAATATATATATTATATATATATTATTTTTAACGCATAAGTAGCCATCTGTTGGTGGGGGGGAACTGAGGAGGTGCATATACATTTGGGTACTGGAGAAACAATTACATTGGTTATGTCCAATACAGAGAGGGCAATACGGGAATGGATCTGGTGTTGGTGCTGTCACTTGCTTCTCCCGGACGATTTTCCTTGCCGTTGTCATCTCGTGTTCACCTCCGCTTTGGCCTTTTTTCCCGTCTTTCGCCCGTATTTTCCTTGCTCTCTGTTCCTGTATTTGCCAAGTTTGTTACTGTTTGTTACCCGTGCCCTCCTCCCCCCCCCCCCCCCCCCCCCCTTACTCCCCACATCTCTGGTTCCCCTCTACTGTTCCCTGTCTCCTCTCTTTTTGTACAGGGCTTTCGTGACCTCCCTGATGCATTGATACACCGTTCTTGCCCTGCTGGACGGCTGCAGGTTCGGTTGGAGGAGGTGCCATTTTCAGTGATCTGCTCATTAGTGAATTGTAGCCACCTCAGATGGTGTTCCTGGTAGAGGTAGGAGAAGTGGTTTGATTGTTGAGAGCCCTCCTCCTTTTCCCTCTGCACGCAGCTTTCCTATGCTCCATCTCCCTGCCGTCCTGCAATCCCAAAAGGCCTGTAAACTCCACTGAGCTCATTGCAAAAAGTTCAATCCCTTCTGACTCCGACAGTTAGTGAGCCCTCCCCTAACAACACAAGGCAGACTGCCACTAGCTCCACAACAGCAAAAGAAAAAGAACCCCATTTGAATTTCTTGTTGCTGCTTCTGACTAGCACTAGTGGGGATGGGGCCGATTGTGCAGCTGAACCCATGTTCAGCTGTGAGTGTTTATGAGAACACTGTAACAGGATCTGTGAGGTTAAGAACAGCAGGTTGCACATTGGCTGCCGTTTTCAGCATCTCTGGGCTCCTGTACCGCTGACACCAGTCGCACTGTCGAGTCCAACTTTGCGGCATTTGTGGGAGAAATCCATTCACTTAGCACAGCTTCAAGTGCACTGTATGTCATGATATGCAAACATGCAGCTAATGAACACATAGAATAGGACACGACCAATGAGCAGTCAGGACACTCGGGGGTGGTATCACACTATAAAAGGGATGAGGCACTCACACCCCGCCTCTTTCCACAGACCAACATCTACAGAGCGAGACAGGATGTATCCTCAGCATCACACCCCAGCACGTGGCTTAGAGCAAGACTGGTTCAGTTAGACTGAGTTACTACATTTAGATTAGCAGAGAGTCAAACTCATTGAGAACTGTGCAAATAGTTCAATAAAACACACTGAACTCACTTCAAAGTCTGGAGCATCTTTTACTCAAAACTGCATCAAGTGGCAGCTTGTTTTATTCCAAATTACATAACACAACACTGTACAGACTACATTGACACCAGGGGGCAGGCAGCTCTGTGGGTCACTAGCTGTGACCTGCATGGCCTGTGAGATCAGATCAGGAATTATTTTACTGACTAACAAAAGTTATTCTACATTACGTTTCAGCAAGAGCTGTTTCATTCAAATAAATGATATTCCTCAATCAGCTTGTCTAATTTGTTTCTGAAAAACTGTGTGCCCTCTAAAAATGTGCTAAATGAAAATAATTTTGCCGTAAGAAAATGTGTAAAGGTGGTTTCTGTTCCCGCTCTGGACAGGGTGTAGGCCACTGCTTTTCTCTCTGCTCATTGTAACCACACTGGACAAACACAACCAGGGGAAAAAAACCTGAATGGAAACTAGAGTTGCCAACTGTAATGAAATGTATTCCTGAAGGTTTCATCACATCACTTGCCCCCACTCTCTCCAGCCATTTGTCAGCCAACACGATCCATCCTTGTGATGCATGGCCTTCAATATTTCTATCTCTGGTCAAGAAAACCATTTCAAATAAATGTTTTTTTTTTTTAAATCCACCTATTTTTCATGTCCCACTGATTTTTCTCCAGGGTTGCAGTGTCTGCTGGAGATTGATTTTCAACTCCAGGCCAATCCTATCTTCAGCTAAAACAACATAGGGCACAGAGGGAGCTGCCAGAAACCTCTTGTCTGAAAAATGAAATGAAAATCGCTTATTGTCACGAGTAGGCTTCAATGAAGTTACTGTGAAAAGTCCCTAGTCGCCACATTCCGGCGCCTGTCCGGGGAGGCTGGTACGGGAATCGAACCGTGCTGCTGGCCTGCTTGGTCTGCTTTAAAAGCCAGCGATTTAGCCCAGTGAGTTAAACCAGCCTGTAGGACTGTAGGTGGCAGTGGTTGGGTGCGGTTGGCGTGAGGAACGGTCTGTATCTGATCCGGGAGCAATGAAGGGTACCAGCAAATTTGGTCCGAAGTGGAGTTGTATACCTTAAAATGGAACTCCAGTATTACTGGTGCCTGTAGTGTTGATTCTTTTTTAACTAAGATTTGGAACTGAATTTTCCTTCTGGGAGCCTGTTGGCCGTAACCTAGCTGTGTTGGGTGGGTGGTCAACTGGAGAGGAGGTGTGCTGCCAAGTTACTGGAGAACGAGGATATCATCTGTCTGGGGAACTGGCAGCTTGCTGTGCAATGTACAGTATTCGGTTTTGGTTGCGAAAGCTGAAAGCATTAAAACTGAAACACAAAATTGGGCACGTGTTACTACTTATGAACCACGTTAAATCGAAAAACCTAATGTCATGGCCAACCGTGTTTTTCAGCAAAGTTAGAGTTTTAAAACTGCCCTAACCTTTTGGAGTTTCAGGATTATAAAGTATTCACAATATAGTTTAAATATAAAACCGATAAGAGACTTCCGGTGGCGACATGTAGAAGAAGGTCGCACGTAAGGTAGCTCCCGCTAGAGTCCTTGGTTTTTGGTCCTTTTCACCCGTTTCCCAGGAGTAATAGTGGATAAATTTGTCCCTTTTGTGTGAGGATGTCAAAAGACGCAAAAGAATATTAGAAAGAAAGGTGTGAACAGTAGCCCTTCTGAGGAATTGAGCAAGTTGCGGAGTCCTGTTGGATTTTTTAAAATATAAATTTAAGAGTACCCAATTATTTATTTTTTCCGGTTGAGAACCAATGTCGTGTGGCCAATCCACCTACCCTGCACATCTTTGGGTTGTGGGGGTGAGACCCACGCAAACACAGGGAGAATGTGCAAACTCCACAGGGACAGTGACCCGGGGCCAGGACCGAACCTGGTACCTCAGTGCTGTGAGGCAGCAGTGCTAACCACTGTGCCACCCAGAGTCCTGTTGGATTGAAGAGACTCGTTGGGTAGGGCAGGACCTATTACATTGGGGAGGCTGACAAAGATAATGGCTGTCGAATCTGAAAGATAATTCGGCAAGCATTTCGAGAGGCAAGGGAAAGAAATGATGGAGACCCTCAAAAGGTCGGAGGATGTGGCATTGGTCCCGATTTAAAGGACTCCAAGACTTTGGAGACAGTGCGGGGAGCATGGTAAGGTGATGAAGGGGTGGAGGAGTCACTGTCGCGACATAGCGATCAACTGGTTGAGGGTAGAGGACTGGAACAAATCGTTAGCTCAGGTTGAGGACCCGGAGAATAGGTTGAGGCGGCAGAACCTCAGGATTGTGGGATTACCAGAGGAGGTGGGGGGTCTGAAGCCGGCTGAATATTTCGAGGCGATGTTTATGAAATTGATGGAGGAGGAAGAGGATTTGGTCCCTTCACTTGGCTGTTCTGGTTGAAACCTCAGGCAAATGAGCCACCGCGGGCGGTGATGGCATGTTTTCACATCTATTGGATCAAGGAGAGGGTCCTGAGGTGGGCCAAGTAGAATCAGGATGCTCAGTGGGAAGGCAGCAATATTTGTATATACCAGGATGTCGCAGCAGAATTGACAAGGGGGCAGGTGACGTTTAATAAAGCGTAATCAGCGCTTTTTGAGAAGTGATGCACGATCAGTTGTACAAAGACTAGAGTTGGATACAACTGAGGCTTTATTGCTCTAAGATGTGTGGCCTCCCACAGCAGCTGGCGAAATGGCTGCTGAATGAGGACACGCATATTTATACTCCGCCTACTGGGCGGAGCCAGCAGGCAGGGACTACTGGCAAACCTATAGTACAGGTCCTACCTTACATCACCTAATACAGGTGTAACAGTGGTTTACCACAAGAAGTGTGTGCGGTTTGGTGTGGTGTACCCAGTGAGGCTGAGGGTTATTGGTTATTCATAATGCCAAGGACCTTTTCTTTGAGATGGTGGGGGAAACAGAGGCTTATATTAAGGCTCAAGGACTTGGACTGAACTGACTGGGTTTGGACCATATATGGACACGCACCAGCTGATTATTTTGGGGGCGGGGTGTCTTAAGGTAGAGGAAGAGGTCTGGAAAGGGCTGGAGGAGCCATTGGGGGTGGAGGAGGTCCGGACAGCGATTGGGCGTATGCATACGGTTAAAGTGCCAGGGCTGGATGGGGTCCAGGTGGAATTTTGTTAAAGGTTTGCTGATCGACTGGTGTTGTTATTGGTGGAGATGTTTGAGAATTTGGTAGCGCGGGGTTCTCTTCCAGAGACAATGATGCAAGCGTCCATCTCGTTTCTGCTAAAGAACGATAAGGACCCGGTGGAGTGTAGGTCGTACCGCCTGATTTCTTTATTAAATGTTGATGCCAAGATTTTGGCCATGGTTTAAGTGCTGAGGCTGGAGGAGCGTCTCCCTCAGTTTATTGTGGAAGATCAGATGGGGGTTTGTGAAGGGGCGGAGGTTGCCGTGCTGGAATGAGTTGGGACAGGGCCTAAATTTGTATTGTTGATCCCTTGTTGTACAAGGCACCTCAGGCCAAATGTTGGTTCAGTTGCACAGGGAAACTAGGCAGGGCTGCCTTGGGTCACTGTCCGTGTGGAGTCTGCATGGATTTCACCCCCACAACCCAAAGACGTGCAGGTTAGAACATAGAACATAGAACATAGAACAGTACAGCACAGAACAGGCCCTTCGGCCCTCGATGTTGTGCCGAGCAATGATCACCCTACTTAAACCCACGTAACCTGTATACCCGTAACCCAACAATCCCCCCATTAACCTTACACTACGGGCAATTTAGCATGGCCAATCCACCTAACCCGCACATCTTTGGACTGTGGGAGGAAACCGGAGCACCCGGAGGAAACCCACGCATACACAGGGAGGACGTGCAGACTCCACACAGACAGTGACCCAGCCGGGAATCGAACCTGGGACCCTGGAGCTGTGAAGCATTGATGCTAACCACCATGCTACTGTGAGGCCCCACATCCAGGTTAGGTGGATTGGCCACGCTAAATTGCCCCAAAAAATAGTAAAAAAAAAATAATTGAGTACTTTAAATTTATACAAAAAACATAATTGCCCATAATTGGGTAAAATGAATTGGGCACTCTAAATTCATTTTTAAAAAAAGATTGGGAACATTGGAAAAACATTCTTCCTGACATTCCCTGTGGTGCCCCCTTCCTCATTGTTGGAGAGGGTTTTGTCGCTGGCAGGGATGGAGGCGGGGAGTGATAATCTTTGTTAGTGTCACAAATAGGCTCACATTAACACTGCAATGAAGTTACTGTGAAAATCCCCTAGTCTCCACATTCCGACACTGTACGACGGGGATTTATGGTAGGATTATGGTGGAAGAGGTGGCGTCGGTGGAGGGGGGTTGGAGGAGTTGGGGCTGGAGTTAGAGGATGGGGTATGGTGCAAGGCTCTGGGCAGGGTGAATGAAACGTCGTAATGTGCAAGGTTAGGGTTGATACAGTTGAATGTAGTGCATAGGGCCCATTTGACATAATCCAGGATGAGCAGGTTGTGTGTGGGAATGGAGGATGAGTGTAATTGGTGTGGGAGGGGCCCATCTTCTCATGTGCATATATTCTGGTCGTGTCCCAAGTTTGTGGGGTTCTGGGTCTCCTTCTTTAGCACCATGTCGGTGATTTTCCAACTGCAGCCCTGTCCCATAGGGGCCATATTAAGGGGGCGGGATGCTTCATCCCGCTGCGCCACATTTCTGCCTCACCCCACCGGCGGGATGCTCCGTTACGCCGTCCGGGGTGTCGGACCTGCTGGACCTGCATATGGGGGCAGGGGTGAGGTTCCGGCCTGCGCTTTGTTGATTGGTCGAAGCCAGGTGCTGCTAGGTGGAGGTCAGCTTCCCCACTCAGTACCCAATTAATTTTTTCCAATTAAGGGGCAATTTAGCGCGGCCAATCCACCTAGCCTGCACCTGGTTGTGGGGGTGAAACCCACGCAGACACGTGGGTCTGTGTAAACTTCACACGGACAGTGACCCAGAGACGGGATCGAACCTGGGACCTTGGCGCTGTGAGGCAGCAGGGCTAACCCACTGTGCCACCGTGCTGCCCACAGGATTTATTTTATCTTGAGAAGGTTAAGTAGACTGTGAGGGGAATGGGCTACGATGCACAGGTAGAATTTGACAACGTTGGTTGAGGTGATTAGGGGGGAATGTTAAGAGATGGGAAGCATTGCAACTAACACTGGCAGGGAGGGTGCAGGTGGTAAAAATGAATGTCCTGCCAAAGTTTAAAAAAAAATTCAGAGTACCCAATTCTTTTTGTTCCCAATTAAGGGGCAATTTAGCATGGCCAATTCACCTACCCTGCACATCTTTGGGTTGCGGGGGTGAGACCCACGCTGACATGGAGGGAATGTGCAATCTCCACACGGACCGGGGCGGGGATCGAACCCGGGTCCTTAGCGCCGTGAGGCAGCAGTGCTAACCACCTAGGAGTGGGTCAAGGTGGAGGAGGAGTCCTGTAGGGGGTCCAGTCTGAGGGCTACGTTGACTGCTCCACCGCCACTTGCTCTGGGGAAGTACACAGAAAGCCCGGTGCTCCAGTCGACGGTCAGGGTGTGGAATTAGCTGTAGAGACACTTTAAATTGGAGGGGATGTCAGTGTTGAAACCACTTTGGGAGCCACAGGCTTAAGCTGGGGGAGATGGATGGGATGTACAGGAAGTGGAGGGAGGTGGGGCTGGTGAGGGTGAGGGACTTGTACCTGGAAGGGACGTTTGCAGGTCTGGATGAGTTGCGGGAGATGTTTGGGTTGCCAAGGGGGAATGAATATAGGTACATGCAGGTGAGGGACTATGCGTGAAAGGAGTGGAGGATGTTTCCCAGTTTGCCTGGTCCACTCTTTTGGAGTAACTGCTGCTCCCGAATGAATCGGGAGAGGGTAGGACTGGGGATATATACGTGTGGTTGGGGGAGCAGGTAGCGAGGATCAAGAACAAATGGGGGGGGGGGGGGGTGGAGATGCGAGGCGATGCGTATTGTGAATTCAACCTCCTCCTGCGTGGGGTGAGCTTGATTCAGTTCAAGGTGGTGCACAAGGTACATATGATCCAGTAAGGGTCAATGGGTTCTTCCAAGGAGTGCGAGAAGTGCGGGTGAGGGCCGGCGAATCATGTGCATATGTTCTGGGCATGCGAGAAGCTGGAGAAATACTGGGAAGCAGTGTTGGGGTTTTATCTGAAATTGTTGGAGTGGAGGTCAGGCCCAACCCAAAGTTAAAAAAATTATTTTTTAGAGTACCCAATTATTATTTTTTTCTTATTAAGCGACAATTTAGTGTGGCCAATCCACCTAACCTGCACATCTTTGGGTTGAGGGGGTGAAACCCACGCAGACATGGGGAGAATGTGCAAACTCCATACGGACAGTCACCCAGGGCCGGGATTCGGACCCAGGGCCGGGATTTGAACCCGGGTCCTCAGCGCCGCAGTCCCAGTGCTAACCACTGCACACATGCCGCCCCTAGGCCCGACCCAATGATGGGCATTTATTGTGTTATTGTTTATGCAGAAAATTTGAAAAATATGAATAAAAATATTTAAAAGAAATAAAATAAAACCGATGGCAGGTAAAAGGGATGAACAATTAGGAAATACAACACCAGGTTAAAGTCGATTATATAGTGATTCAAAACAAACCTGTTTGACTGATTGTAAGACTTCTTAAAAAGAAGTAGGCATGGGGTTGCTTCAGTTGGCTATGTAAAATATTGTCCATTTGAACAGATGGATAAGCATGGATTAGTTGGTTTGAATGACCTGTGTCTATGCCATATACTCCATGTAGGATTAACCTAGATTAATACTGCAGCGTAAATCATTATAAAGTTGGACCAGAGTACATGTGGAAATAAGTGAACTATAAATTGTAATACTAGGGAAATGTACTTAGATTTTTTACTCTATCATGGGATGCAGGCATCGCTAGCTATAGGTCACCATTTATTACCCAATTGCCCGTGAGAAAGTGGTGCTGAGTCACCATCTTGAACCACTACGGTCCATCTGATGCAAGTACACGCACAGTGCTGTTAGGGAGGACCCATTTTGACCCAGCGACAGTGAGGGAACGGATATATAGGACCCGATCGAGCGGCCTCATTGCATTTGGCACCGTAATGGACGGGGGCTGTTAAGTCTCGCGGGTTTGTGACACTCGGAATGCCTTGCGAGATCTCATTAGATCTCGTGAGGTGTTGCAGTCTGATGTTAAGGGCTCATTTAAATACGCCTGTGCCCAGCTATCTGAGGCCGGGGAGCAAACGACCGCACCTGGGAGACCATGCTATGGTGCCGTTTAGCACTGGTCCAAACAAACATAGACCACGTGCGATGGCACCTGGGAGGGTCTCCCAGGCCATCGAAGGCCCACAGGTGTTGGTCAGATACCCTGGCATTGCCGGATTGTCTGAGTGGCACTGCCAGGGTACTGGCTGACAGTGCCCTGATCCTGGCATTGCCAGATTGTCTGAGTGGCACTGCCAAGATACTGGCTGACAGTGCCCTGATCCCAAAGAGAAAATGCTGGAAAATCTCAGCAAGTCTGGTAGTATCTGTAGGGCGAGAAAAGAACTAATGTTTTGAGTCCAGATGACCCTTTGTCAAAGCTGAGTCCGGAGGCCACGGTGGTAAGTTGGTAAGAGCTACTTTGGGGTCGAGCTATCGGGGTGGCATTTAAAAATGGTGCAGGAAGTGAGATAAGTGCGGCTTCCGCGGGGCGTTCCTCACCGAGGCCAAAAGCAACAAAGTCCCGTTTGATAGTGCAGTGTCAAAAATCATCCTCGCTATTCGCACTAAAACGGGAAAACCTGTCCATAGTTCCAAGTCAGGGTGACTTGTGGCTTGGACTTTAAATGGAGCGGCATGATGGGACAAATGAACAGTTCACATCTGGACATTCTCCTGCTCTTGTGTCTGAATTCTTACTGAATGCAATACTTGTAGGGGGTGGTGTTTCTGTGTCAATAAAGGAGAATTAATGGACAAGCTGATGCGATTCCTGGGCAGAATGATGTTCTCTTATCCTTGAAACCTTTCTTTATTGGAACTGTTAGATATATTTTTATTCGGTGGGCACTGAACACCAATGTCTCTCTATCCCTTCTGGCAAACATACCAACAGTGAGTTCTATACAAAGCAGAACTTTCTTTGCATGTTGATGTAGGGTGGGAAGGAATGCTGTAAATCCCGTTACACAGGTAACATTCTTCTCCCTTAACAAACACTCTTAGCTCCCTTTCAGCGGTACTGCATTGTGCGCTAATGCAAGCGGTGTGTCATACTGTGTACAGATCGATAGACTTTGAAATAGAAAGCAGTTTCTTCTTTGATGGGAGTGAGTAGTGAAGGATGAACTGTGGGTCAACGTCAATTTAACACTTGGTCCAATGTTCTCCCTGTTTTTTCACTCTTGATTTATACCGATTTACGTTGGGGTTTGTTTCCATGTCACTTCAGCAATGCGATCATTCTATAATTTATTGAGCCATTGTGCCAAGGAAAGAAACAAGTATTTATTTAATGGTATAGAATTTCTGATCTTAACCCATTTGAAATCCTGTGTTTCATTTTTAATTAAGAGCAGAGAGGGATTTTGATCCCGGGTTAGATTATATAATTGATGTAAAGTGCTGATAGCTGCATGAATGTAAATAGTTCTGAAGAAGCGTACAATCGGACTCTATTTCCCTCCCCACAGACACTGCCAGACCTGTTGACATTTTCCTGCACTTTCTGCTTTTATGTCAATTTAAATAGAATTTTCTGTAATCTGAGAGAGCTGTTTGTTTGTCCAGTGTGTGAGCTTCTTGTTACATTTAGCTAACAACCTTACTTGTGCAGAACAAGTTAAGTGAATTGAAATTAGAATAAAAACATATTTCTTGTTAGATCGGGTGGGCTCGCAGGTACTGGGGTACTTTATTGACCCTTAATGTTTAATAAATATTTTTATTCTCCTTTTTCACATTTTCTCCCAAATCTACACCCAACAATCAACAATAATCAGTAACAAATGCAATGTCAATCCCCATATCAATAACAACGATCCCATCCTCCCACCAAACCCCCAAACATTAGCCCGCATGCTAACATAAACAAATGACATAAAACGTGACTTTGCACTTCTCACAATATTATCCGCTCCCATCACCGAATCCACTCAAAGTGAATGAGAATGGAAAATCCCGGCTAAGGAAAACCTTTTTCTCTCGGGTTCATGAGTCTTTGGAATTCTCTTCCTCAAAAGGTAGTGGAGGCAGAGTATTTGAATATATTTAAGGCAGAGCTATGTACATTCTTAATAAGCAAGGGGGTGAAAGTTATCGGGGTAGGCAGGACTGTAGAGCACAAGTTTAAAATCAGATCATCCATGATCTTAATGAATGTTGGAGCAGGCTTAAGGGACCCAGTGGCCTATTCCTGCCCCTAGAGATAGATAGAACAGTACAGCACAGAACAGGCCCTTCGGCCCTCGATGTTGTGCCGAGCCATGATCACCCTACTCAAACCCACGTAACCACCCTATACCCGTAACCCAATAACCCCCCCTTAACCTTACTTTATTAGGACACTACGGGCAATTTAGCATGGCCAATCCACCTAACCCGCACATCTTTGGACTGTGGGAGGAAACCGGAGCACCCGGAGGAAACCCACGCACACACGGGGAGGACGTGCAGACTCCGCACAGACAGTGACCCAGCCGGGAATCGAACCTGGAGCTGTGAAGCATTTATGCTAACCACCATGCTACCGTGCTGCCCTAATTTATATGTTCTTATACATGTAAGAGGGAACTGAATAA
Source organism: Scyliorhinus canicula (assembly GCF_902713615.1). Lineage (NCBI taxonomy): Eukaryota > Metazoa > Chordata > Chondrichthyes > Carcharhiniformes > Scyliorhinidae > Scyliorhinus > Scyliorhinus canicula. Next base: position 286,959,436 of record NC_052146.1, on the reverse strand, counting down.
TTTTGTTGCACCATTAACCAACACCTTTTCCTTCAAGACTAAAGAATATTTTATTATTCTTCCTAAGGTGTTCTTAAAGGGTAATTATCCAACATAGAATTTTCTTTTTCTCTGGTTCACATATTGTGATTGATTTAACTTGACATTTTTATAGTTTTGCAGGAAATATAAATACGTTTAGTTGTTTTAGCCTGTATAATCTGGCATGCACTTTTAATGTGAAACTGGTGACATTATTCAAATTGTGCAATTGTTGATCCTCAGGACATGTGACTCAATTAGGGGTAGACTAATCAGAAAAGCTTCAGCTTCTGGATCACAGGAGATTAGGCCCATATTTGAAAACAATTGTTAAACTATCGAGTGTGAAGTTTCAACAGAAAACCCATCTATTGTAATATATGTCTAGTGGTGCATTGTGGCTCATATGTTCCTGCTCTTAATACTCTTCTTAGGAATGGATTTGTTTTTGGGGTATTGCTGTAGAAATGTAACGGACTACCTGTTTTGAACTTTTTGAGTTGCTTATTTCCACTGGAAGAGAGACCAAGATTCAATCTTCCAGCAAGAATAATAGGATCTTTTATTTTTTTTTAGTACGTTAATTGGTGTGCTCATTGCTGGCTGATTGCCCGAGCCGAATTTGCCCCTGAATTAAGTGGTTTGCTAGGCCATTTCAGAGGGCAGCTAAGAGTCACCTACATTGCTATAGGCCAGACCAGGTAAGGACGGCAGATTTCCTTCCCTAAAGAACATTGTGAACCAGATGGGTTTCTACAACAATCGACAATGGTTTCATGGTCATCATTAGCTATTTAATTCCATTAGATTTTAATGCTTTGGTGAGATTCTCACCTGAATCCCTGGGCATCACCCTGGGTCTCTGAATCACTAGTCCAGTGAAAATGCCACTGCACCACCACCGTCTCCCCGAAATTTATACAAACAGATAAAGGAACTGCAAATGTTTGAAATCTGAAGTAAAAATCTAGGTTGCTAAAAACAAAATACATCCACATCTGTAAAGTGAAAGAATACAACATTAAGTAATCCTTAATAACTTCCCAAACAACATCCAAAAGACAAAAGAAACACCTTTTTAAGAGAAGCACATTAGGTTTACATTTACTACTGGGAACATTTATAATTCTGAATTCACCAAATGATCAAGAGATAGTCTTTTCATGACAGAGAGATCAACAGTACACCTGCTCTGTCTGGCTTCAGCTCCAACACTGAAAACAAAACTAAAACACACCCTGCAGCAGACAGCCTAAAACAAAAGTTAAAAAGCTGACAGGCAGCCCAGCTCCACCCACACTCTGACATCATTGATAAACATCCATTTCTTAAAGGTACATTTCTTAAACTCCTTTTTCTTAAAGGTACTCTCACATGACAGGAGGCACCTCAGAAGTAACATAGACGGTATTGAAAGAAATGGATCTGTTTTGCTCTTTATGTAATGACGTTGCACTGGTATGCCCTCCTCAAGGGCAATTAGGGATGGGCAATAAATGCTGGCCCAGCCAATAATGTTCACATCCCTTGAAGGAATAACAAAATGACCTTTTCCAATTTTTATGGATAAAGTATATTTTTGGGGAACAAAATGTTTCCTGGAGGGGCGATTTGGACCTCCCCTCCCCCACAGTGAATAGTCAAAGCTTCCCTTGTGGCAGCGGGCCCAGCACAAATTATGCTTCATCAGGAATGGCCAATGGGGACTGGGGGAGGGACTGTCAGCAGATGAATTCTGGTATTTATCCGCCCAGATGTCGCCCCAGTAGATTTTTGAGGCCGACATTACAAAATCCAGGGTGCAGGTTCCGTTTTCACCTAATGCTTGACGGTCACACATCTGTGTGAAGTTTGCCTTTGAAAATATTAAATATTTGGAACTATTAATTGCAGTTACCATAACAACAATTTACAACAGTAAGCTGGGTTGCGCCAATACATTGCAAATATCTTGTATCCAGTCAGGATGACTTGTGGAATGCAATAACTTACTTGACGTAGATCATTTGAATTTGCACCTGTTGATTGTTGAGAATGTAAAGCCCCACCCTTTCTACAGGTGGAGATTTCAATTTGATTTTCATTTTGGTGGCAACACCTTCACGACATAATGTTCTGCTGGCAACAAGCTATTCAAATGGTGATGATGTAACTGAGCTAAAGAGTTTACCAATAGCAAGGAAAACTGAGAGGAAAGAAAGGCAATGTGGTGCACTGACATCTTTATTTGCTAATATCACCATGTTAGTCTGACATAAACTGTTTTGAATTAAAGCCACATTCTACCTGGATTGGATTCGAGCCAAACTAGAGGGGATTGTATTTGCAGCTCTCTTGTGCACACATGTGCATGTAAGTCAGTAATCTAAATGATCTAACAGCATTATTTTAACATCAGTGTTCACCAAAATGGGTTAACAGCAGATGTAAATTAGCACCGATCACAGAATTTAGGCCAGTGTGATCATAATTCTGCTTCTCATTTCTTATGATGTGTAGTATCTTTTTGATAGGTCAAATATACTGCAGTTTCTGCACTGATGTGTCATTATTTTTGCGTTGCATCAATGCAGACATACCAGTACTCTTAAAAAAAATAATCTTTATTGTCACAAGTAGGCTTACATTAACACTGCAATGAAGTTACTGTGAAAATCCCCTAGTCGCCACATTCCGGCGCCTGTCCGGAAACACACAGGGAGAATTCAGAATGTCCAAATTACCTAACAGCACATCTTTGGGGACTTGTGGGAGGAAACCGGAGCAGCCGGAGGAAACCCACGTAGACACAGGGAGAACGTGCAGACAATGACCCAAGCCGGGAATCAAGCCTGGGACTCTGCCGCTGTGAAGCAACAGTGCTAACCATTGTGCTCATAATACTTTGTGGTAATTTTAATTTTTGGTAATATGTAGAAGGGGTGATATTGGATTAGTCAACAAACTCTAATCTGGGCAACATGATGGCACAGTGATTAGCACTGCAGTCTCACAGCGCCGAGGTCCCAGGTTCGATCCCAGCTCTGGTTCACTGCCCTTGTGGGGTTTCCACAGTCCGTGTGTAGTTTTTGCTCATTCTCCCCATGTTTGCCTGGGTTTCGCCCCCACAACACAAGATATGCAGGGTAGGTGGATTGGACACGCTAAATTGCCCCTTAATTGGAAAAAATTAATTGGGTACTCTAAATTTATATTTTAAAAAACCTCTAATCTGCCTTGGTACAGCGCAATATAATAAGCTGGCAGCATAGTTCACCACTGGCGCCAAACTGATATATTTAGTACAACGGCAACATCGCATAGTCAGATCATCAACATTAATAAACATGCATTAAATCTTTCCAAAAGTTAGGGGCTGAGGAGGGGAGGGTCTCGGAAATATATAAGGAACTGATGGAGTGGGAAGGGGTCCCAATGGGGAGGTGAAGAGGAAGAGCTGGGAGGAGAGTTGGAGGTCGGGCTATGGGAGAAGGCCCTGAGGAGAGTCAAATGCATCCTTATCGTGTGCCAGGCTTAGCCTGATCCAGTTCAAGGTGGTCCACAGGGCTCAAATGGCTGTGGCCCAGATGAGCAGGTTTTTTTGAGGAGATGGAGGATCCATGTGGACAGTGTGGGGAAGGTCCTGCGAATCATGTACATATGCTTTGGGCATGTCCGAGGCAGAGGGGATTCTGGCAGGGGTTTTCAGATGCCATGTCGGAGGTCCTGGAAGGGAGGGTGACTGCGAGTCCAGAGATGGCAATATTTGGAGTGTCGGAAGATCCGGGAGCCCAGGGGGAAGAGAGGCCGACGTTTTGGCCTTTGCCTCCCTGGTGGATTTTGCTGGGATGGAGGGTCTCGGAGCCTCCACAAGTCGGGGGTTTGGGTCAGTGACATGGCAGGGTTTCTTAGGCTCGAGAAGATTAAGTTTGCCGTAAGGGGCTCTTTACAGGGGTTTGCTCATGGTGGCAGTCGTTCATCGATTTCTGCAAGGAAAATTGACCGCCAGCCTGGGGGGGTGGTGGGGGGGCATGGAAGTGATGATTAAGGGCAGGGAATCTAATGTATGGGCAGTTAGGGTTTAGGGCTGGGGGAGTTGGGTGTGTTGCTGTGGGGTTTTCTGCGCATGTTGGATCTCTGTTGTTTAAAATGTTAAAATTATAAATGGCTCAATAAAATATTTCCGAAACAAAATCTTGCCAAAAGTTGATATTGCATAATCAGCTGCTCTTGGCCTGACTTGCACTGTATTATGTGAATTTTTTAAAAAAGGAAGAGGCCTACTGTGTCCTGGTTAATATTTATATGTCAACAAACATCACTAAAACAGATTATCCAGTCACTATCACACCGGTGTTTGTGGAAGCTTACTGTCTGCAAATTGGCTGTGGCGCTTCCTACCTTAATGATAGTGACTGCAACAGCACAACAACTTATATAGCAGTGTTAATGTGATGTACCCCCCCCCCCCCCCCCCCCCCCCCCCCCCCCCCCCCCCCCCCCACCACCACCAAAGAGGTGTTTCACAGGAGCTTTCTAAAATAAGACAGCAAGCCACACAGGGCGGTATTAGGTCAGATGCTCAAAGAGGTGGGCCTTGAGGAAAGTCTGAAAGGAGATACATCAGACAAATGTAATTCATTGCATGGAAAGCATTTTGGGATGTCAGGAGTTCAAGAAAGGCACGATATAAATGTTGTTTTCTCTTTTCTATTCCCACGGGTAGGGCTCATGTCGGTACCACTTCCATTCGGTACCACTTCCATACACTTCCAAGAGGCCAGTTTCAAACTGATACGAGTAAAGGTCAGGAAATGTGCTGTCCTCAGCCAATTTTGAGGAAGTCCACAATGTTGGGGAAGTTAAAATCTCCCATCACAACCACCCTATTGCTCCTACATCATTCTATAATCTGTCTACATATTTGTACCTCTACTTCACACTCGCTTTTGGGAGACCTATAGTAAAGTCCCAACAATGTTACTGCACCCTTCCTATTTCTTAGCTCTATCCATATTGCCTCAGTGCTCGAATCCTCCATCGTGCCCTCCTTAATCACAGCTGTGATATCATCTCTGACCAGTAATGCAACTCCTCCACCCCTTTTACCTCCCTCTCTATCCCTCCTGAAGCATCTATACCCTGGGATATTTAGTTGCCAGTCTTGCCCATCCCTCAACGAAGTCTCAGTAATACCAATAACATCATATTCCCAGGTACTAATCCAAGCCCTAAGTTCATCTGCCTTACCTGCTACACTTCTCGCATTAAAACAAATGCACCTCAGACCACCTGTCCCTTTGCGATCATCATCTCTTCCCTGTCTACTCTTCCCCTTAGTCACATTGAGTTTATTATCTAGTACCTTACTGGCTTTAGTTGCTGCCTCTTTACTGACTGCTAACTTCCTAATCTGGTTCCCATCCCCCTGCCACATTAGTTTAAAACCTCCCCAACAGTGTGAGCAAAAGCACTCCCGAGGACATTGGTTCCAGTCCTACCCAGGTGTAGACCATCCGGTTTGTAATGGTCCCACCGTCCCCAGAACCGGTTCCAATGTCCCAAAAATCTGAACCCCTCCCTTCTGCACCATCTCTCAAGCCACGTATTCATTCTGACTATTCTTAAATTTCTACTCTGACTGTTTCGTGGCACTGGTAGCAATCCTGAGATTACTACCTTTGAGGTCCTACTTTCTAAACTTATCTCCTAACTCCCTAAATTCTGATTGTAGGACCTCATCCCGTTTTTTACCTATATCATTGGTGCCTATATGCACCACGACAACTGGCTGTTCACCCTCCCCCTTCAGTATGTCCTGCAGCCGATCTGAGACATCCCTGACCCGTGCACCCGGGAGGTAACATACCATTCGGGAGTCTAATTTTCGACCACAGAAACGCCTGTCTACTCCCCTTACAATTGAATCCTCGATGACTGTAGCCCTGCCAGTCTTTTTCCCGCCCTTCTGTGCAGCAGAGCCAGCCACAGTGCCTTGAGCCTGGCTACTACTGCCTTCCCCTGGTGAGACATCTCCCCCAACAGTATCCAAACCGGTATACCTGTTTTGGAGGGAGATTACTGCAGGGGACACCTGCACTGCCTTCCTGCTCTTTCTCTGCCTTTTGGTCACCCATTCCCTGTCTTCCTCACCAATCCTAATCTGCGGTGTGACCAACTCACTGAACGTGTTATCCACGACCTCCTCAGCATCGCGGATGCTTCAAAGTGAGTCCATCCGCAGCTCCAGACCCGTCATGCGGTCTAACAGGAGCTGCAGCTGGACATACTTCCCGCACATGAAGGAGTCAGATGCATCGGCCGCATCCCTGAACTCCCACATTGAGCACGAGGAGCATAACACGGGTCTGGGACCTCCTGCCATTTTCACACTTTAACTTAACTGATTACAAATAAAGTATCAAATAATGAATAAATGAAAGGAATAAGGATTTTACTTACAATCACAATACTTAGCAACACACAAAGAATTAAATTTCTCCCAGCTACTGCTAATTGGAGCACTTTCCTTACCAGCCAATTAGGTCCCCGCTTTGCTGTGATGTCTCTCTTCAAGGTAAGTTTTTAAAGAGGTAAACTTACCTTCCCGACGACCGTGGTTGTTTTTGTTGATCGAGTTTTTTGAGGAGGTTACAAAGGTGATTGATGAGCGGAGAGCGGTGGATGTTATTTATATGGACTTCAGTAAAGCCTTTGACAAGGTGCCTCATGGCAGACTGGTATAAAAGGTGAAGTCACACGGGATCAGAGGTGAGGTGATAAGATGGATACAGGACTGGCTTGGTCACAGAAGGCAAAGGGTAACAGTGGAAGGGTGCTTTTCTGAATGGAGGGTTGTGACTATACAATAAACAATTTGGAGAAAAATGTAGCTGGTCTGATTAGGAAGTTTGTGGATGACACCAAGGTTATTGGAGTGTCTGTGTTGAGGATTGTCGGAGGATACAGTAGGACATAGATAGGATGGAGACTTGGGCAGAGAAATGGCAAATAGAGTTCAATTCGGACAAATGTGAGGTAGTGCATTTTGGTAGGTCTAACATCGAGGGGAAATATACCGTAAACGGCAAAACTCTTCGGAATATAGAAAGTCAGAGAGATCTGGGTGCGCAGATCTTTGAAAGTGGCAACAAAAGTGAACAAGGTAGTCAAGAAAGCGGATAGAATGCTTGCCTTCATTGGACGGGGAATCAAATATAAAAACTGGCAAGTCATACTACAGTTGTATAGAACCTTGGTAAGGTCGCACTTGGACTATTGCGCACAATTCTGGTCGCCACACTACCAGAAGGATGTGGAGGCTTTGGAGAGGGTGCAGAGGAGCTTTACCAGGATGTTGCCTGGTCTGGAGGGTGTTAGCTATGCAGAGAGGCTGAATAGACTTGGACTGTTGTCATTACAACAACGGACGTTGAGGTATGTCCTGATAGAGGTTCAGAAGATTGAGGGGCATAGATGGAGTGGACGGGCAGGCACTCTTTCCCCGGGTGGAGAGGTCAGTCACTAGGGGGTTTAGGTTTAAGGTCCGTGGGGCAAAGCTTAAAGGAGATGTGCGAGGCAGATCTTTTACGCAGAAGGTGGTGAGTGCCTGGAACACGTTGCCAGGGGAGGTTGTGGAAGCAGATACATTGGGGACGATCTCCGATATGGAGGCCAAGTATTTGCGCCGTCGTGAACGCCTTCACGTTTCACGACGGCACGAACAGGGCCCGGGTACAACCTATTCTGGCCCCCACAGGGGGCCAGCACACGCTGGAGCAGTTCATGCCGCTCCAGCCTCCTTGCGCCGCACCAAATGGCGCCGATTCTCGTTGGGGCATCGTGGCGTGGTTGCGCCGATTCTCCGCCCCGTCGCAGGGCTCGGTGAATCGCCCCCATTAACAGCGTTCAAAAGGCATCTTGACAAACACATGGATAGAATGGGTATAGAGGGATATGGCACAAGGAAGTGCTGAGGGTTTTGGCCAAGGGTTGGTATCATGACCGGTACAGGCTTGGAGGATCAAAGGGCCTCTTCCTGTGCTGTATCCTAAACTCTGGTGTTGATCCTTCTCCATGGGAAATTGAGTTCAAGAACCTTGCCCTCTCTTTCTCGAATCCCATCTCACTCCACCTTAACTGAACAATCTTTTCAAGCCCAATGTCCCACTTGGCAGCTCTACCCTCTGACTTTCGATTACTGTTTTGACCCTCCTTCCTCTCCCCCAACAGAGGTTGATCTGTCTGTCACCTGAGGGGTAGAGCCACTGAGCTCTTCTTGGCCAACATCATCTCACCTTTCACCTTGCCAACTCTCTTCCTTCCTGCAAAAGTCTCTTCAGAACCTTCCTCTTCTGATTCACTCTTTAAAAAACAATATTACACTGGCTCTTCAACATTCTCCTCTCCCCTTTGTAAACTTTGCTTATGTTCCAAGTGATAGACTTTCCTTTAAGAAATCCATGTTGTCACTGTTTGGGCAATGAACTAATTTCAAACTGATGATTTGTGCTTTCAAGTGAGAAATGTTAATAAAACCACTACTTCTCGTCTCTGAAGTTGTCAAGCTTTTCTTTTTTTTTAATAAACAATTTTATTGAGGTAGTTTTTGGCTTTATAAACAGTTACAGACATCATCAGAAAGGAAGCAAAAAAGGCAAAAATGTGCAAACATCCACGTACTTTCAATACTTCCATCATACCGTATTGCACAAGCCCGCTCCCCTCCCACCCGTACTACCCGCCATATTTTCCCTCCTACTCTACTCTACCCCCCCCCCCCCCCTCCCCCCACCCCCCTGCTGACGCTCACTCTCCCGCAAAGAAGTCAATAAATGGTTGCCACCTCCGGGTGAACCCCTGCACAGATCCCCTCAAGGCGAACTTAATTTTTTCCATCCCCAGGAAACTTGACATGTCCGCAAGCCACCACTCAGTCTTCGGGGGCTTTGAGTCCCTCCACGCCAATAATATTCGTCGCCGGGCTATCAGGGAAGCAAAGGCCAGCACATCGGCCGCTTTCTCCCCCTGGACGCCCGGGTCTTCCGAAACCCCAAAAATTGCCACCCCTGGACTCATCACCACCCTTGTTTTTAGCACCTGGGCCATGACCCCCGCAAATCCCTCCCAGTACCCCCTCAGCTCAGGGCATGCCCAAAACATGTGCACATGGTTCGCTGGTCCTCCCGCGCACCTAGCGCATTTGTCCTCTATCCCGAAAAATTTGCTCATCCGAGCCACCGTCATATGGGCCCGGTGAACGACCTTAAATTGGATCAGCCCGAGCCTTGCACATGTCGCGGTCGAGTTTACCCTACTCAGGGCCTCTGCCCACAGCCCATCCTCCATTTCCCCGCCTAGCTCCTCCTCCCATTTAAGTTTCAGTTCCTCTGTCTGGAACCCTTCCTCCCTCATGAGCACCTTATAAATACCTGAGACTCTACCCTCCCCTTCGTCCCTCCCAGAGACTATTCTGTCTAGGATCCCCATTGGCGGGAGGCGCGGGAAAGATGGGACCTGTCTACGAACAAAGTCCCGCAGCTGTAGGTATCTAAAATCATTTCCCCCTACCAACCCAAATTTCTCCTCCAAGCTCCTCAAACTCGCGAAGCTCCCTTCCAGGAACATATCACCCACCCTTCCCGCCCCTGCTCGCCGCCATACTCGGAACCCCCCATCCATACTGCCGGGGGCAAACCGATGGTTGTCGCAGATTGGCGCCCAGACAGACGCCCCCATCTCCCCCACATGCCTCCTCCACTGGCCCCATATCCGCAGGGTCGCCACCACTACCGGGCTGGTGGTGTACTTGGCCGGCGGCAGCGGTAGAGGAGCCGTGACCAGGGCTTCCAAACTGGAGCCCCTGCACGAAGCCGCCTCCACTCGCTCCCAAATAGACCCCGTACCCACCATCCACTTCCTTATCATAGCGATGTTGGCTGCCCAGTAATAATTGACCAGACTCGGCAACGCCAGCCCTCCCTCGCTGCGGTTCCTCTCCAACATCGCCTTCTTCACCCGCGGAGACTTTCCCGCCCAGACAAAGCTCATGATCAGCCCGTTAACTCTTTTGAAGAAGGACTGTGGGATAAAGATCGGGAGGCACTGAAAAATAAACAAAAATCGAGGGAGGATTGTCATCTTTACAGTCTGCACCCTCCCTGCCAGCGACAGCGGGAGTGCATCCCATCTCCGAAACTCTCCCTTCATTTGCTCCACCACCCTGGCCAAATTTAACTTGTGCAGCCTGCCCCAGTCTCGCGCCACCTGGATTCCCAAATACCGGAAATTTTCCTCAACTAACCTAAACGGTAGCCCTCTCAATCTGTTCTCCTGGCCCCTTGCCTGTACCACAAACATTTCACTCTTGACCGTATTTAATTTGTATCCTGAGAACTGGCCGAACTCCCTCAGCATTCCCAGTATAGTTCCCATCCCGGCCACTGGGTCCGACACGTACAGGAGCAGGTCGTCTGCATAAAGAGAAACCCTATGTTCAACCCCGCCCCTCACCATCCCCTTCCAACCCTCTGCGGCTCTCAGCGCAATCGCCAGCGGCTCTATGGCCAGCGCAAACAGCAGCGGGGAGAGCGGGCAGCCCTGCCTGGTCCCTCGGTACAACCTAAAGTACTCCGACACTTCTCTGTTGGTCCTGACGCTGGCCCTCGGGGCCTGATATAATAATTTGATCCAATCCACCAATCCCTCCCCGAACCCAAACCGTCCGAGCACCTCCCATAGATATTCCCACTCCACCCGGTCAAAGGCCTTCTCGGCGTCCATAGCCACCACTACCTCCACCTCTCTACCCGCCGGGGGCATCATTATCACATTGAGCAATCTCCTCAGATTGGCCGCCAGCTGCCTACCTTTCACGAACCCCGTTTGATCCTCCCCAATCACCTCCGGTACACAGTCCTCCATTCTACCCGCCAGTACCTTTGCCAGGAGCTTGGCATCTACATTAATCAGGGAGATTGGCCTGTAGGACCCGCACACCTCCGGGTCTTTACCCCGCTTTAATATCAGAGATATGGTGGCTTGTGACATCGTCGGCGGCAGGGTCCCTCTGTCCCTTGCCTCATTGAAAACCCTCGCCAAGACCGGGCCCACCAGCTCAGAGAACTTCCTATAAACTCTACTGGGTATCCATCCGGCCCCGGGGACTTCCCCGACTGCATGGCCTTTAGGCCCCCCAATACCTCCTCTACTCTAATCGGGGCCCCCAGCTCTTCCACTCGCCCCCCCCCAACTGTTGGGAATGTTAACCCATCCAGAAACCTTTTCATCCCCTCCGGTTCTTCTGGCGGCTCCGAAGTATACAGCTTACGATAGAAGTCCCGGAATACCCTATTCAATTCTGCCGGATCCTCCACTTTGTGCCCCCCCTCGTCCCTCACTCTACCTATTTCCCTGGCCGCCTCCCTCCTCCTAAGTTGCTGCGCTAACAGTCTGCTAGCCTTTTCCCCATACTCGTACACCACTCCCCTCGCCTTCCTAAGCTGTTCCACGGCCCTGCTCGTGGATAGTGCCCCCAGTTCCGCCTGTAGCCTCTGCCTTTCCCTGAGTAAAACCTCCCCCGGGGACTCCGCGTGCTCTTCATCTATCCGGCCCATTTCCCTGACCAATCTATCCATCTCTGCCCGGTCTGCCTTGGCTCTATGGGCCCCAATTGAAATCAGCTCCCCCCGCACTACTGCCTTTAGCGCCTCCCACACGGTCGCCGCTGAGACCTCCCCAGTGTCATTCACCTGCAGGTAATTTTTTATACATTTCCGAAGCCTCTCGCAGATCCCCTCCTCCGACAGCAGTCCCACATCTAGCCTCCATTGCGGGCGTTGATACCTCGCTCCCCCGAACTGCAGGTCCACCCAATGCGGGGCATGGTCTGAAATGGTAATTGCTGAGTATTCCGTGTTCTTTACCTCCCCCCTACAGTCCCTGCTTAGCACAAAGAAATCTATCCTGGAATATACTTTGTGGACGTGCGAGTAGAACGAGTAGCCCCTTCCTGTTGGCTGTCCCTCCCTCCAGGGGTCCACTGCCCCCATTTGCTCCATAAACCCTTTCAGCTCCCTTGCCATTGCTGAGAGCCTACCCGTTCTGGGACACGACCGATCCAAAGTCGGGTCAAGGACCATGTTAAAGTCCCCTCCCATTATTAGCCTGCGAGAATCCAAGTCCGGGATCTTCCCCAGCACTCTTTTAATGAAGTCCACGTCATCCCAGTTCGGGGCATATATATTCACCAGCACCACTCTTCTCCCCTCCAGCCTGCCCCGTACCATCAGGTATCTGCCCCCCCTGTCTGCGGATATGCCCACTGCCTCAAATTGCACACGCTTGTTGATCATGATTGCCACCCCTCTGGACTTCGAGTCCAAGTCCGAGTGGAAGACCTGGCTAATCCAGCCCTTCCTTAGCCTGGTCTGGTCTGACACTTTCAGATGTGTCTCCTGCAACATAATTACGTCCGCCCTCAGGGCCCGCAAGTGCGCGAACACCCGCGCCCTCTTAACCGGCCCATTCAGTCCCTTGACGTTCCAGGTGATTAGCCTGGTCGGGGGGCACATCCCACCCCCCCCACCCCGCCGGTCAGCCATAGCCTTTCTCGGGCCGGCCCCTGACCCGTGCGTCGCGCCCTTCCTGGCCCGCCCTATAGCTGCCTCCACCCTCGACCTCCTTTCCAGTGCCTATTTCAAGTCCCTCTCCCGTCAGCAGAACAACCCCCCCCTCCCCTAACCCCATCCCCCGATACCCCCACCCCTGCCATCTACTGGCTATAGCTTTCCCCCCCATCTGACTTCCTTGACTAGCCAATCTGCTAGCCCGGTGACTCAACACTCCGGCGCCTTCCTGTCCCATTCCCCTTGTTTCCCCGCCCTCCTCCCCACCCACTGGGGCAAGCCGGCTCCAGTGTCTTCCGCGAGCTGCACAAAAAGCCCAAACAGGAAAAAAAAAAGGGAAAAAAACATAGAAAAAAGAGAAAAAGCACATAAATGTCCATGAACAAAGGAAAGAGTCTCAAATGTTCCGTTTGGCCCCATTGGCCCAGCAAACCGTTGAGCAGCAGTCCAGGCACATTCGGCGTTCCTCCCCACAGAAATCCTCGGGCCCTAACTCGTGTCCTTAGGGCCTCCTTTCGGGACCATCCCCAGGTCCCTCACAAAATCCATCGCTTCTTCGGGCTCGGAAAAGTAGTGGTGTTGACCCTGGTGCGTGACCCATAGCCGAGCTGGGAACAGCAGACCAAACTTCACGTGCTTCTTGAACAGCACCTCCTTGACATTCTTAAAGGCTGCTCGCCGCCGAGCCACCTCCTGGCTTAGGTCCTGATAGATGCGGAGCACACTGTTATTCCACGTGCTGCTCCTGGCGCTCTTTGCCCACTGCAGCACCCGCTCCTTGTCCACGAACCTGTGGAACCTAATCACCATCGGGCGGGACGGTCCGCCCAGCCGCCCCTGCCTTGCCTGCACCCTGTGTGCCCCCTCCAGCTCCAGCGGTCGCGGAAAGGCTTCAGCCCCCATCAGCTGCTTCAGCAGGTCTGCTACAAACGCTGCAGCATCAGCTCCCTCCGCCCCCTCCGGGAGGCCGACCATCCTCAGATTGTTCCTGCAGACTCTATTCTCCAGCTCCTCTACTCTGTCCAGCAGTCTTCTCTGCCGCTCTTTCAGGCCGTCCACTTCTAGCGCTGCAACCGTTTGCGCATCCGCCTGCTCCTCCACCGCTTCTCCCAGCTCCTTAACTTTAACATCCTGGGCGTCCATCCTCTGGTTCAGCTGATCCACCGCTTTCTGGATTGGGTCCAAGCTGTCCCGCTTCAGCGCTTCAAAACTGGACTTCATTACCTGGAGCATGTTATCCAGCGCCAGCTGGATTGCTGAGTCCGGGTTCCGTGTGTCCGCCATCTTAGGTCCCAGGTAATTTTCTTCCGGTCCTTGTCTCTGTCCCTTTTTCTCCTTCTTCTTCTGCTTTCTGGAATCCCGCTGTTCCATATGCCGCAGCCCGCTCCTCAGCGCCTCCGCTGCCGTTTTCCTTCGCCCAGCTCCTTCAATTTGACCTCTTGGGCATCTGAAGTGGGTCCAAGCTGTCCCTCCTCAGCAACTCCAAACTTTTTCTTTTTCCCTTTGTCCTGGAGGAAGGAAGGTCCGTGGGTCCGCCATCTTGACCTGCAGGTCAGCTTCCTCCTTCTCTCTCTCTCTCCTTCTTCCTCACCTGCTGGCCTCCACACTTACATCCTCTGCAGCCCGCTCTCCTCCTCTGTTCCAGGCAGCCTTTCTGCCGCCTCCGTAGTCCCGCTATCGCGGGGAAACAGCTGTTCCAGCCGGCCGGAGTGAGAGCCCACCGAATGTGCGGCTCACTCGGACATCGCCGCCACCGGAAGTCGTTGTCAAGCTTTTCTGTTAATTAGCGACAGAACCACTGAGACTATAAGCAATGTAGTGGTGCCTCCTAGTGGACTATGAAATATCGCGCTGCTTCCGAGCGGGACCTCCACTGGCTTCTGTGCCCCAGGGTAAATTCACCTTCCCGTTTTGCAAACTGGATCGAAGCCAGTTGATCTCAGAGTAACTTATGACACACATCTGGCTGCTACAGCTGTGCAATCGTAAGTTCTATATCCCTTGTGTTCTCTCTCTCCCGGAAATTTTGTAGAGACCGGCAGGTACCTGTTCTGGTCTGGAAATGGGTTAGGTATTAAAGCCGGTGTGACCTTACCCTGCTGTGAGCTGGAGAGAAACGTATTGAAGACAACAGGAAACCTGCTAGACCTTAACCCCTGCCCCACTCCCATTCCACTGTCTCGTGTTCAAAGAATTGAAGATCCTCAATTGTGAGGAGTGCCAAAGGCCTCGACTAATATTCTTTGGGGGAAAAGGATTGAGGACACACAATTAAAACATACTTGGATATGCATTGAGAAATGCTCTAACTACAGGGCTATGGACCAGGAGCTGATGATGGATAATGTGTGTGTCCAGAACCAGGGGCCACAGTCTGAGGATTCAGGGTAAACCATTTCGGACAGAGATAAGGAGACATTTCTTCACCCAAAGAGTGGTGAGTCTGTGGAATTCATTACCACAGGAAGTAGTTGGTGCTAAAACATTGAATATATTCAAGAGGCGGCTAGATATAGCAATTGGGGAGAATGGGATCAAAGGCTATGGGGAGAAAGCAGGAT
Source organism: Scyliorhinus canicula (assembly GCF_902713615.1). NCBI lineage: Eukaryota > Metazoa > Chordata > Chondrichthyes > Carcharhiniformes > Scyliorhinidae > Scyliorhinus > Scyliorhinus canicula. The sequence goes on along the minus strand of NC_052146.1, from coordinate 286,944,249 downwards.
TAGGCTATTGAGTTGGATGATCAGCTATGATCGTGATGAATGGCGGAGCAGGCTCGAAGGGCCAAAAGGCCTCCTCCTGCTCCTATCTTCTATGTATGTAAATAGATTGGGGTTGGATAACCTTTTTGGTTGAAAAGATATAATGGGCAGAATATCCTCCCTCTGTACCATACGTTTTCTATGTTGCCACGCCAACCAGGCATTAACAAATTGAAAGGCACGATTTTACAAAGTTTTTTGAGTACCCAATTCTTGATTGGAAAAAAAATAATTGTGTACTGTATTTTTTTTAAAAAAAAATCAATAATGAAAGCAAATGGAATGTTGGCATTTATAGCTAAAGGGATAGAATATAAAGGTAAGGAAGTGTTGTTGCAACTATACAAGGCATTGGTGAGACCATAACAGGAGTATTGTGCACGGTTTTGACCCCTTATTTGAGGAAAGATGTGGTGGTGTTGGAGACAGTTCAGAGAATGTTCACCAAGTTGATTCTGAGATGAGGAGTTTGTCGTATGAAGAGAGATTGAACAGTTTAGGCCGATACTCTCTAGAATTTAGGAGAATGAGGGGTGATGAAATTGAGGTATACAAGATGATATAAGGTATGGATAAAGTAGACATGGGGCAGATGCTTCCTCTTGTGGGGTATTCTAGAACGAGAGGTCATTGTCTTAAGATAAGAAATAGCAAATTTAAAACAGAGTTGAGGAGAAACTACTTCTCCCAAAGGGTTGTGAATCTGTGGAATTCGCTACCCCAGAGTGCAGTGGATGCTGAGACAGTGAATAAATTCATGGAGGAGTTGACAGATTTTTAATTGGTAATGGGTTGAAGGGTTATGGAGAAAGGGCAGGATGGCCAGGATGATATCAGCCCTGATCGAATGGCAGAGCAGACTCAATGGGCCAAATGGCCTAATTCTGTTAAGTATCTTATGAACTTATCTTTTAAATTTTCTTTTATTTTTAAAAATGTTTTCCGATTAAGGGCCAATTTAGCAGGGCCAATCCACCTACCTTGCACATCATTGGGTTGTGAGGGTGAGACCCATCCAGACATGGGGTGGGACAGAACCTGAGTCCTTGGCACTGTGAGGCAGCAGTGCTAACCATTGTGCCCAAATCAACACCGTGCGGATGCATAAATTCATAAGATGGCCCATCTTATGAACTTAAGAATCTGCACTGTGTTGATTTGGGCTCACGTGTGACATTTCCCATTGAATGGCTGGCGATAGTCACTAAGTAGCCTCATTGATGGAGAAATGCCACAACCTACTGGATGCTAATGGTGCTTATGGAACGAACCAGTACCTTCAGCAATAGAGTGAGGAATTTGAAGGCGGAATTAAATTAAGTGTGGTGTCGATATTGTAGAACATGCAAGATTTAATTTTGTTCTTTTCTGTCTTCAGAGATTTACATTGGAAGAGCAGTGGCTGAGGAGACAAAATGGTATGTAATTGTCTTTCACAAAAATAACCACTTTCCTATGTTTAATGACATGAGCTTGCTATTAGATCAGCAATTCTGATACTTCCTATGTTCCATTCCCATTTAAAAAAAAAAAAATTTTTAAAGTGCCCAATTCTTTTTTTTTTCAAATAAGGGGCAATTTAGCGTGGCCAATCCGCCTACCCTGCACATCTTTGGGTTGTGGAAGTGAGACCCAGCAGATACTGGGAGAATGTGCAAACTCCATATGGGCAATGACTCGGGGCCGGGATCGAACCCGGGTCCTCGGCGCTGTGAGGCAGCAGTGCTCACCACTGTGCCCCATGTTCACTCATTTATTAATGTTAAGAAAGTATTTCCAAGCAAGTGAACTGATTATAATGAAATGATTAGAATGGGATTCTCCCATCTTTGGTGTACCATGGCTGCAGTATGGGATATTTACAGGATGCACTGAGGTAATGCTCCAAGCTTTCTTGACAGCCCCTCAACCATCTAGAAGGACAGAGGCAGCATGGGAACACCAGTACCTTCAGCTTCCCCTTTGAGTCTCATTCCATCCTGACTTTTTGTTTTCTTTTTTATAAATTAAAATGCCCAATCCTATTTTTTTTTCCAATTAAGGGGCAATTTAGCATAGCCATTCCACTTGCCCTGAACATCTTTGGGTTGTGGGAGTGAAACGTATATTACTTACTCTTTGAAGCAGCCGAGTTTATGAAATAAACACTATTCTTTTAAAGATTAACTAATTTAATGAGTCATATAAATAATATTCTGTGAATCCTTTGTACTTAATACTCAACTGGTAAAAGAAATAAAATACAGTAAAGATAACTAACTAACAATACATCTTGACTTTTCACTCTCCTGAAGCACACTTTCTCAGAAAGAGCGGGAAAGTCGTTCTTATACCATCTGCTAGTGAGACATCTAGTGTTGAATTTACTGTCCTATATTTACATACATTGATCATGTATATTCATACACTGAGATCACTACAGCACCCAGCAGACACTGGGAGACACTCCGCACGGACAGTGACCCGGGGTCGGGATCGAAACTGGGTCCACGGTGCCATGAGGCACTAGTGCTAACCACTGCTCCACGGTGCCGTCCCTGACTTTGACAACCTATCACTGTTCCTATTCCTTCATTTAACACAATGCCGGAGATACTCTGTGTAGATTTAGATCCATATCCACTGGTGGCCATATTTGGGGTGTTGAGGGCAGTACGGTGGCGCAGTGGGTTAGCCCTGCTGCCTCACGGTGCTGAGGTCCCACGTTCGATCCTGGCTCTGCGTCACTGTCCGTGTGGAGTTTGCCCATTCTCCCTGTGTTTGCGTGGGTTTCGCCCCCACAACCCAAAGATGTGCAGGGTAGGTGGATTGAACACGCTAGCATTGGCAGCACGGTAGCATTGTGGATAGCACAATCGCTTCACAGCTCCAGGGTCCCAGGTTCGATTCCAGCTTGGGTCACTGTCTGTGCGGAGTCTGCACATCCTCCCCGTGTGTGCGTGGGTTTCCTCCGGGTGCTCCGGTTTCCTCCCACAGTCCAAAGATGTGCAAGTTAGGTGGATTGGACATGATAAATTGCCTTTAGTGTCCAAAATTGCCCTTCGTGTTGGGTGGGGTTACTGGGTTATGGGGATAGGGTGGAGGTGTTAACCTTGGGTAGGGTGCTCTTTCCAGGAACCGGTGCAGACTTGATGGGCCAAATGGCCTCCTTCTGCACTGTAAATTCTATGATCTATGAAATTGCCCCTTAATTGGAAAAGAAATGAATTGGGTACTCTAAATTTAAAATAAATAAATAAATATTTGGTGTGTTGGATTCACTGGTGACAGTCTGGGATAAAGGCGGATGTCCTCGCCTTTGCCTCATTGATAGCCCAGAGGCGAATTCTGCTTGGGTGGTGGTCTCCTACTCCTACTCCGCCTCGTGCCTCGGCTTGGCTGGGTGACCTCATGTCATTTCTGAATTTGGATGAGGTCAAATATACCATCGGGGGTCAGTGGAGGGGTTCTACCGAAAATGGCAGCCATTCATGTCCTTTTTTGAAGGAGTTGATCACTGTGAGCTGTTAAATTAATTAGGTGCTACGTGTGTTTTTGCTTTTTTGTTTTTCTCTTCTATTGTGTATTTCTGTTTGATTGTTTTGATTAATATGGAATTTTTAAAATAAACATATTTTTAAAATCCTAAGTCCTTTTGTATGATCTTTCTTCTGAAACTAGAACTTCAGCTTTGACCAGGGTGCGGCTGTGGCTCTCCCAGTTGGGGCCCTCTCTGACGGACTTACTCTCAGCAATGCAGCGAATGGAGGTATCGTTATTGAAAACATTCAACAAAACTCCCCAGTTGCAAAAGCTGGTACTTTGAAGAAAGGTAACTATTGCTTTTCTTTTGCGTGTGTGATTATAAATATTAAATGCCTATTACAGACGTAGAATCAAAATAAAACGAATAGATAAAAACTCATTAACTTCAAAGTTTGTTGGTGCCATGCTTGATTTTCAGCTCTGAAAAGGTTGCTCGAGTGTCTGATATTGCTGACAGCACAGGTGCCGACATTCCCTTCCCTGTATAATGCACCAACATTGCCTCGCGTGCTCTCCACCATCCTGGCATCTTTGAGAATCAAAAGGTCTTCCTTTCTCTCACTGTCCAGCTTCTTAGCCTGCTCATGGAGGTGACCACCCAATTGGGCAGAATGAATTCCATAATCTGTGGTAAACTCTGAGGCAAGTTGGTTTGTACTCCTCCAAGCTTGGTGCTGTGCTATCCAGTCTTGCTACCAGATGGCCTAAGTGCTAAGTCAGCACTTGAGACTTCTGCAGCAGAGCGAGGATGCCGTCTTGTCCTTTAGTGAGCTGGTTCCTATGGTGACCTTTTTCCTTGCCGGAGCTCCTGCCCATGTGTGGCCTGTGATTTATCAGTCCAGAGGCAGGTTCTGTAAGTCAATGACAAACACCAGCAGCGAGAAGCCAATTGGAATTGTTAATGAAGCAATTAGCAGGCATGTTCTGATAGCAGTAGAATTTTACCTGAAGGATCTCTGCAGTGTCTGCAGCTTGTTATCTGAGTGCACAGTGGAAGGTGGAAACACTATAAAAATAATATGCAACCTGAACTATAAAGATGCAAATGGGCAAACCTAAAGTTATCTGCAGGCAGAGGGTTGCAAATGTATGATTATCCCCAGGAGACTGATGACACGGATAATGCTGCTGATGATGTTGTGGCAGGGCGGCACGGTGGAGCAGTGGTTAGCACTGCTGCCTACGGCGCTGAGGACCCGGGTTCGATCCTGGCCCCGGGTCACTGTCTGGGTGGAGTTTACACATTCTCCCCGTGTCTGCGTAGGTCTCGCCCCCACAACCCAAAAGATGTGCAGGTTAGGTGAATTGGCCACGCTAAATTGCCCCTTAATTGGGAAGAAAAATCGGGTACTCTAAATTTAAATTTTAAAAACATGATGTTGTGGCTGCCATTTCCTCCACCTGTTTCATGCCTCCATTTTGTTGCACCCTCTCTTGTCCCATTCAGCCCAGCAGCATTCTCACTGCAGGCATTATGAAGGCTCTCGTGATCAAATGCTCTGACTCACCCTCCCCGTTTCGCAGCCTGTCCTCTGCCTCCAATTGAACCGTGATTACAGAGGTGTCCTCAGCTATTGGAGCCCTCTTAATTGGGCCTCTCGAGGAAGATTGTACTGACAGTCCTGCTGTGGTAGCAATCTGGTTTGCAACCTGAAAATGGTCCCCAAGTCCAGCAAAAACCTAACCTCAGGCCAATTAGTCTCCTGTCCACTGTCTAGACTAGAGCCTGCAAGCAGCATCAGAGAACGTGGACGTCTTGTCTGGGCTTCCCAGCCGCCTCCTTTAATATGCAAAGTATCACTGCTGTCTACAGCCAGAATGCATCTTCAGTTTTAAGAGGTGCAGACTGTCATTAAACATGTCTGATTTCCTACCCTGCCACGCATCCCTTCCCCCAGTGACCTTGGGCCAGATCAAACCCAAGTCCATATCTGATGATTCTTAACACTAATCAAATTGTAAAATAGTAATCAATCATTCAGTTAATTGAAATGAAATGAAAATAGCTTATTGTCACAAGTAGGCTTCAAATGAAGTTACTGTGATAAGCCCCTAGTCGCCACATTCCGGGACCTGTTCGGGGAGGCTGGTATGGGAATTGAACCTGCGCTGCTGGCCCGCCTTGGCCTGCTTTAAAAGACAGCTGTTTAGCCCTGTGCTCAACCTAATTTGTTGGACTGTTATCCAATCCTTTGCACTTCTTCACCCAAGCAAATCTATTTCCAGCCTAGTCTAATAATTATTTTAAAAGGCACTTACCTCATGGTCAGGAATGCTTGCTATGGTAATGCTCATGAGGTGAAATTGGCTTTCTTCTCAGAGTTCTGAGTCGTGGAGTGGACTGGCAATAGGCCATGTCCTGTTATTGATTCATTGACATGTCGGTGCTGAAGATTAATTTCCACCTGCAAAGACATCTGAGGGATGTAGTATCTTCCTTTGCTACTGTTTGAGAAAAAGCAAATTCATTCTGTGTGCACTCCTTTAATCCCACTAGTACTAGCAAAAAAGATATAGATGTAAGAGATTTGTTAGAAGAACTGATCATATGAACTCATCTACCAGCCTCCCCAAACAGGCGCCGGAATGTGGCGACTAGGGGCTTTTCACAGTAACTTCATTTGAAGCCTACTTGTGACAATAAGCGATTTTCATTTCATTTCATTTCAAAGACACTTTGGGGTACATTTTGACAAATGGCAATAAAAATTGCAAAAGATGTAAAATGGGTTGCTGATTCATTTTATTGCACCAAGTTAAAACTTGCCCCTTAATTCCATGAGAGTTAACCCTCGATGCTATTTAAGCCTGAGGTGCTGTCCTGGATATTGCAGGACCCAATCTCTCCAAACCAGCCCTAAGACTTGCAGTCAGCATTGCGACACAGGAATCAATGATTGGCCTGGAGGCCTCTGCATGCAGTGGAATGTTTGCAGATGTTTCTGGAGCCACCAGGTGCTCCAAGATGTACTGCATTAATGTGAATCATTCTCCGAATGGTGCCGTACAGTAAAATGTTCGACTCAATCCCAGCCAACTGCTGTGGATCTTCTGAGAGTTTGCTGCATGCCTCCACACGTGCTCTGCTAGCATCCTTATTTTTGTGGCAGAATGCCGGAGATCTAAGTCTGCAAAAAAGAAAAAAGGAACTGATGTTTTCTAAATCTCTGCCCAGCAACATCAGGTTTCACTCCACAACTGCTTCCTTGCATTCCATATCATACCCAATATAAATTTCTCATTGATATTATCTACTTTCCCCAAGTGTATCTCTGCTTGCTGATTTCTTCCCAAGTTGCCGGCTCTCTCCCGCTCGCCAGCTCTCTTTCTCTCTCTCTCCTGACTCTCTTCTGCCTCTCTTCTGCTTGCTGTTTCTTCCTGCTCCCTGGCTCTCTCCCACTTGTCAGCTGCAGGCTCTTGCCACTCACCGGCTCCATGGTTCTCACTGGCTGTCTCCCACCCACTGAATATAGGTATAACATTTAGGAATGTGCAATATTTCAATTTAGAGCTTCATAATTTTTCAATATTTTTTGCTGATGAGAGAAGTCCTACAAAATCTAACAACAGCTTTTATATTAGCTATAATGGGAAAATCTGATTCGCTTCAAGTTGTTTCACTAATGGTCACAATTTTTAGGAACGGAACTGCAAAATTAAGTGAGGAATTTCTGTACTCTTCCACAGCAGTGCTTTTCCATGTATGTTCACCTTCTGCTTTTCATTATCAAGGCAATTTTCAATCAAACTAACTAATCTTCCAGTCATTGCACGAGCTTTAATCTTTTCTCAAATCCACAGATGTGGAACTTTTCCAACCGGTTCTGAATATCAAAGTAAGTTATATCCATTGGATAGCCCTCGGGTTATATGACAATTTGATATCCTAGCCACTTCTGCAAAATGTTGAATCCCAACATGAAAATGAAAAAATGAAAATCGCTTATTGTCACAAGTAGGCTTCAAATGAAGTTACTGTGAAACGCCCCTAGTCGCCACATTCCGGCGCCTGTTCGGGGAGGCTGGTACGGGAATTGAACCCGCGCTGCTGGCCTGCCTTGGTCTGCTTTCAAAGCCAGCGATTTAGCCCTGTGCTAAACCAGCCCCTAATATGTCTCAATGTATATGATAAATTTGCTGGTGCTTATTTCCATATTCAACTATTGAGTAAATGCTATTGTAACAGATTTTATTGGCTGGAAGCATGTGGTACATGTTACTGTATTAAAGAAAATAAAAACTTATCTTCATTGTCTTGCAGGGGATAAACTGAATGCAGTAACAATACATTTTGACAATCTAGACAGTGCAGAGGTTAGCAAAATACTGAAATATTCAGAACCATACAAAACAAGTTTCAAACTCAATTCAAATGAAGAACTCCAGAGTCCAGATTACAGATACAGCTCTCCTGGCATGGTAAAAAAAAAAAGTTTTTTTTTATACCTGTATATTCAGTTCATCTGTCATTCTGAAACTGCTAAAATCTATAATTAAGGGAGTAGTAGCAGGACATTGAGAATGTCATAAGACAATCTTGCAGAGTCACTGTGGTTTTGTGAAATGGAAATACTGTTTGACAAATTTATTGGAGGTATTTGAGGATATAACAAGCAGGATGGATAAAGGGAAACCAGTAAATGTTGTGTGTTTGGATTTGCAAAAGGAATTCGAAAAGGGGCCACATTAAAAAGTTACAACACAAGCTCTTGATATTGTGAGTAATTTCCCCGTCTTCTTGAGCAGTCCTTTGGGACTGAGGATAATTTACTTCCACTCCGGCTCAATTAGCTTTGAGGTGGCTGATGAGCCCAATACATGTTCTGCAGACTCTGCCATTTGTGGTGGTTGACGGGTTGGGTAGATGAATTGTTTGGAGATTTGTGAGCTCCCTCTGATGTATCAACTTTGCACATTCCCAACAAGTCTCTTGCCTTCTTGGATGATCCGTCTCCATTTTGGTCGGTCACAGGCCTGGGATTCCTGTGAGGTGGCAGGGTTGTTTGATCTCTTTGAGAACATTCCCAAAGCGTTTCTGCCGACCTCTTGGGAGCAGAGGTGGATATTTCAATGAAACACACCGTGCCTAGGCACAGGGTCCCAACCCAGCGGGGAATCGAACCTGGGACCCGGGCACTGTGAAGCCACAGTGCTATCCACTTGTGCAACCGTGCTGCCCATTTGTGCTACCGTGCTGCCCTACTTACAGACCCTCCCTCTCGACGACCCTCCCTCCAACCCTTACCCTCCTTGTCCATGACTCCGACAGTCCTCCTTCTCCCCAGTCCTTCTGGTCCATGACTGTCCCAGTCACTGGCTGACCCCCTGCCCAACCCACCTATTCCTCTACCCTCCTGGTTGCTGGCCAATAGTGCTTGTTGAGCCTGCTGCTCATGGTACATTGTGTTCCCTGTTAGACAACTCCCCTAATTTCTGACCCTCTTGGTTGCTGGGTGACCGTCCCCCTCTTGTTAACCCTCCCTCTCTATGTGTCTCCAGATAGAAGCTTACCTCTGACCCCTGCAATTAAAAGCTGCTCTCGCTGTAAAGCCACTCATCCTGCCTGTCACTGCATATCTCCTGATCCTTCAGTGGGGGAGGGAGGGGGGGGGGGGCAGGAGAGTTGGGGAGCAGGGTGGGTCAAGGAGGTGGCAAACAGGAGGACTGGCGAGCAGGAGAGACAGTCTGCAGGAAGTAAGTACAAAGAGCATATTCCTTTAATATTTTTCAATTTATTTTATTTAAGTTAGTTTATTTATGAATATAAGACTTTAGCAATATACTGCATTTCAGCCTGCAGGTATATTTTTTTTCACTGAGGAGAAAGCCCCGACAGAATCCAAGTGCAGCTTTTGCACTGATCTTATGAGAAAGGCTGATTCACTTAATATTTTTTCACTTAACTTCATAGTTGCATTCCTGAATGTACAACTTTAAGTGAGAACTTACTCTTATGTTCAAGGTAGAGTTAGAGTTTTGTTCAAGGGAGTTAAGGTTTTTGAGAGGCAGGAAAGTGGAGTTAAGGCCATAATCCAATCAACCATGATATTATATTGCTTCTCGGCCTTTTGGCTAAGGTGAGCGTGAGGTCGGGTGTAATGCCTGGATCTGGTACGTCTCTCTTTTGGGGACCATGAATTGGATTCAATTTGAATTGGTTTTTGGAGCAGGCAAGGAGCTGGATTAGGGGTTTGCCCATCTCCACACTCTGAGCTCTGGCTTTGTAACTCTGATAAAGTAAGAAAAAAAACATGATCTTATTATCTGATCCTACCAGCAGGCTCGAGGGCTGAATGACCGACTCCTCCTATTTCTTATGATCTTATGTATAAAATATTTAGACCATTAAAGATCACAATCAATTGCATATACTTTCATTACAATTTTTTTCCTTTGTAGGGATCTGATGATCAGGTTTACTTGAAACTATTCAACAGCAAGATTAAGCCACATCTTAAGCTAGCAAAGCCAGACCCGAGTGTCGATGGCCCAGACATGGATGTCAGTGGAAATAATAAAATGCCTTCAATTGGCATAAAAGGGCCCAGGATATCTTCTGATATTGGCATGAACGTAAAGGCAGCTAATGGTAATATTTATACTTCAATATTCAAAATACCAACAGTGGATTTCAAAATGTCTAGCTTTGACATTAATGGAAGAAATAGCTTAAATATGAAGCTGATTAAGTCAGAGCTTACATTACATTCCTTTAATAATATTTAATTCAATTAAGAAATCTGGAATTGCTAGCTAAACTTGGTAGTGGTGACCGTGAATTATCATCTGGTTCACTAATGTCCTTTGGGGGAAAAAATCTGCAGTACATGCCTGGACTGGCCTTCATGTGACACCATATCCATAGCAATGTGGTTGATCCTTGAATGCCCTCTGAAATGGCCCAGCAAGCCATGCAGTTGTATCAGCCGCTACAGAAAAGTCAATAAAGAATGGAGCTGGATAGACATTTTGACATCGGCCTAGGCACCAGAAATGACAACAGTACACCCAGCCCTGTCGACCCTGCAAAGTACTCCTGACTAACATCTGGGGCTTGTGTCAAAACTTCGAGAGCTGTTCCACAGACAACCACCTTACATATTTATACTCATGGAATCATACCTTACAGGCAATGTCCCAGATACCATTATCACCAAGCACGACGATGTCAGTCTTCAACCAATTCAATTAATTCCATATGATATCAAGAAATGGCACAAGGCACTGTATACTGCAAAGGCGGTGGGCCCTGATAATACTGAAGATTTGTGCTCGAGAACTGGTCACACTCCTAGCCAAGCGTGAAAAATTGCCAGATATTTCCACAAAAAGCAGGATTTCAACCAGGCCAATTACCGCCTTATCCATGTGCTCTCTGTCATCAGCAAAATGATGCAAGGTGTCATTAACAGTGCTGTCAAGCAGCACTTCCTCACCTTCTTTCTTACAAAATTTCTCATTGACCCTCATTTTGGGCTCCACCTGGGCCTCACAACTCTTGACCTCATTGCAAACTTGTTTCAAACATGGAGAAAAGAGCTAAACTCAAGAGTTGAGGTGAGAGTGATTGTCCTTGACATCAAGGCAGCATTTGGCTTAACTTGAATGTGGCATCTTGTGGCACCACGGTGCACTAATAACACTGGCGTCAATGGGTATCAAGGAACATTCTCCACTTGTTGGAGTCACACCTAGCACAAAGGAAGATAAAAATGAAATGAAAATTGCTTATTGTGACGAGTAGGCTTCAATGAAGTTACTGTGAAAAGCCCCTAGTCGCCACATTCGGCGCCTGTCCGGGGAGGCTGGTACGGGAATCGAACCGTGCTGCTGGCATGCTTGGTCTGCTTTAAAAGCCAGTGATTTAGCTGAGTGAGCTAAACCAGTTTGGAGGTCAATCATCTCAGTTGTGGACTTACTGCAGGGAATCCTCAGGGTGGTATCGGGGGTCCAACCATCTTCAGCTGCTTCAATGACCTTCTGTCCATCATCAGGTCAGAGGTGAAGATGTTCACTGATAACTGCACAATGCTCAGCACCATTCGCGACTCCTCACATACTGAAGCCGCCTCTGTTCAAATACAGCAAGACTTGGACAACGTTGAGGCTTGGGCTGACATGTGCTAGACAAGACCATCTCCCCCTGTCGTTCAATGGCATTACCATTTACTGAATCCCCCACTATCAACATCCTGGGGTTAGCATTGATCAGAAACTGAACATGACTATCCATATAAATACTGGAGCTGCAAAAACAGGTCCGAGGCTGGGAATTTTTTCAAATTCATTTATGGGATGTGGGCGCTGCTGGTTGGCCAGCATTTCCTCTCCATCCCAGTTGCCCTTCAGAAGTTGGTAGTGAGTTGCCATCTTGAAGTCCTTGGGGTGTAGGTATACCCACAATGCTGTTGGGGGGGGGGGGGGGGAGAATTCCAGGGTGTTGCCCCAGTGACAGTGAAGGAACGACTATATATTTCCAAGTCAGTGTGGTGAGTGAATTAGAGGAGAACCTCCAGGTGTTGGGGTTCCCAGGTATCTGCTGCTCTTGTCTTTCTAGATGATACTGGTTATGGGTTTGGAAGGCGCTCTCTAAGGAACCTTGGTGAATTAATGCAGTGCATCTTGTAGATGGAACACATGGCTGCCATTATTCGTTGATGGTGGAGGGATTGAATGTTTGTGGAAGGGAAAGCAATCAAGCAGACTGCTTTGTCCTGGATGGCGTTGAGCTTTTTGACTGTTATTAGAGCTGCACTGATCCAGCCAAGTGGAGAGTATTCCATTACACCGTTGACTTGTGCCTTGTAGATGGTTGTCAGGCTTTGGGGAGTCAGAAGGTGAGTTATTCACCATATGATTCCTAGCCTTTGATGTGACTAGTCCAGTTCAATTCCTGATCAATGGTGACCACCAGGATATTGATTGTGGAGGATTCAGCGATGGTAATGCCATTGAATGTCAAGGGGTGGTGGTTAGATCCTCTCTTGTAGGAGATGGTCATTGCCTGACGCGTGAAGTGAATCGTATTGGCTGAAGATTGACATCTGTGATGCTGGGGACCTCCGGAGGAGACCGAGATAGATAATCCACTCGGCACTTCTGGCTGAAGATTGTTGTGAATGCTTCAGCCTTGTCTTTTGCACACATGCTGCAAATACTAGTGGAGCCTCCTCCTCCAGTCAGTTGTTTAATTGTCCACCACCATTGGCAGGAGTACAGAGCTTAGATCTGATGCGTTTGTTGTGGAATTGCTTAGCTCTGTCTAATACTTGCTGCTTACGCAGTTTGGCGCACAAGTAGTCCTGTGTTGCAGCTTCACCAGGTTGACTACTCATTTTTCGGTATGCCAGATATTGTTCCTGGCATGCTCTCCTGCACTCTTCATTGAGCCAGGATTGTCCCCTAGTTTCGTGGTAATGATAGCGTGGAGATATGCCAGGCCATGAGGTTGCTGATTGTGGTTGAATACAATTCTGCTGCTGCTGATGGCCCACAGTGCTTCATGGATGCCCAGCCTTGAGTTGCTAGATCTGTTTGAAGTCTATCCCATTTGGCGCAGTGGTAGTGCCACACAACACGATGAGGGTATTTTCAATCTGTGGCAAGTAATTCACCTCCAGACTACTAAAAACCTGTTAATCATTGAGAAGGCACATGCCAGGAGTGTAGCGGAATACTCTCCACGTGCCTGGATGAGTGCAGCTCCAACAATGCTCGAAGCTTAACACTATACATATCAAAGCAGACCACTTGATTGGCTCCGCAACCACTACCTGACACCACTGAGGTATCCTTGTGGAGTTTGCACATTTTCCCAAGTCTGTGTGGGTCTCGCCCCCACCACCCAAAGATGTGTAGGGTAGATGGCCACACCAAATAGTCCTTTAATTGGAATTTTAAAAAAAATATCATGATTTAAAAAAAATAAAAAAATTAGAGTGCCCAATTAATTTTAATTCCAATTAAGGAGCAATTTAGCATGGCCAATTCACCTAACCTGCACATCTTTGGGTTGCGGGGCTGAAAGTGATCCAGGGCTGGGATTAAATCTGGGTCCTCAGCGTCGTACACAGCAGTGCTATCCACTGTAACACGTGCCGCCCTAAAAAATATATCATGATTGGTCCAAATTATATTGTGAATGATATGTACCTCAAAGTCCCCCATGCAAAAGTAAACGAGTTAAAAGGTATTTTGTTAAATATTTATCCATTACAGATGTTTTAATATTTCCATTACAGATGTTGAATTACCAACAAATATAGACCTCACTGCTCCAAAATTCCAGGCGGATGTCAAAGGTCCAGGACTTGACATAGATATTCCAAGGATGAATGCTGCTGACATTGAAGGGAAGATAAAGTCTCCAAGCTTTCAAAACCCGTCATTTTCAACTCCAGAGCTGCCAGAAATGAATATGTCTGTACCTGAGTTAAAGACAGATATAAAATCTCCTGATATTGAAATTGGTGGAGTGAATGTCCCTGAAACAGAAACAAATTGGAAAAAGCCAAAATTGCGAATGCCATCCGTTGGACTGTCAGGACCACAAGAAGCCGATATGGATCTTGATGGGTCAGTAAAAGCACCCGGTGTTGATGTATCTGCCTCAAATGTTAGAGGGAATTTTGCAGCACCAAATGTTGACCTAAATATTCCAAAAGGAGATATAGATGTAAACATCCCAGATGCTGAACTTAATAAACGAAAATTTAAAATGCCAAAATTTAACTTGCCAAGTTCAAATATGTCACATCCAGATTTGGATCTTAATTTAAAAGCACCAGCTGTAAGAAGTGATCTAGATGCACAATTGAAGGTGCCAAAACTCAGGAAGCCAAGTTTAGAAATTTCAGGACTTGAAGGACCTAATGTGAATTTTGATGGTAAAGTAAAACTTCCCAAAGCTGACATAAAAGCTCCAGAAATTAAAACCGGGATTGGCTCTGCGGGTATAGACCTCGGTAAACCCACAATTGGCGCAGATTATGATATGCCTGACATGAACCTTGATGTTCCTGATGTAAAACTTAAAAGCCCAGGGATTAAGATGCCTACACGTATGTCAGGAAAAGATGTTTCCATTCCAGATGTGGAAGCCAATCTACCAACAGCAAATATAGATCTTGCAGCTCCAAAAATACAAGCTGATGTCAAAAGTCCAAACATTGATATAAATGCTCCAAATGTTGATGTTGGAACAGATGGAAAGTTTAAGTTCCCAAAATTTAAAAAGCCTACATTTTCAATTTCTGGCAACAAACTAAAAGGGCCCGATTTAAAGACCGACATAAAGGTTCCAGATGCTGACATTGGTGGTCTACAAGGAAGTGTGGATGTTCCTGAAACAAATGCAAAATTGAAAATGCCAAAGCTGGAAATGCCGTCCTTTGGACTGTCAGGACCAAAAAGACCAGATATGGGTCTTGATGGGTCAGTAAAAGCGCCTGGTGTCGATGTGTCTGGTCCAAATATTAAGGGAGATTATGAGGCTCCAAATGTTGACATAAAACTTCCAAAAGGGGATATTGATGCAAACCTCCCGGATGCAGATCTTAAAGGAGGAAAATTCAGATTACCAGGATTTAATCTGCCAAGCGCTAAAGTATCATTGCCAGGTTCTGATAAAGGATTGAAGATGCCAAAAGGTCAGGTGGACCTTTCTGCTCCTGATCTTCAGGGGGATATCCAAGGACCAAGCCTCGATTTGAAAGGCCCGAGTATTGATGTCGATGCTCCAAGTGTTGATGTTCCTGAAACAAAAGGCAAATGGAAAATGCGAAAGTTGGAAATGCCGTCCTTTGGACTGTCAGGACCAAAAAGACGAGATATGGATATTGATGGGTCAGTAAAAGCGCCTGGTGTCGATGTGTCTGGTCCAAATATTAAGGGAGATTATGAGGCTCCAAATGTTGACATAAAACTTCCAAAAGGGGATATCGATGCAAACCTCCCGGATGCAGATCTTAAAGGAGGAAAATTCAGATTACCAGGATTTAATCTGCCAAGCGGTAAAGTATCATTGCCAGGTTCTGATAAAGGATTGAAGACGCCAAAAGGTCAGGTGGACCTTTCTGCTCCTGATCTTCATGGGGGTATTAGAGGCCCAAGCCTCGATATGAAAGGCCCGAGTATTGATGTCGATGCTCCAAGTGTTGATGTTCCGGACACAAAAAGCAAATGGAAAATGCCAAAGTTGGAAATGCCGTCCTTTGGACTGTCAGGACCAAAAAGATCAGAAATGGATCTTGATGGGTCAGTAAAAGTACCTGGTGTCGATGTGTCTGGTCCAAACTTTAAAGGGAATTTTGCAGTGCCAAATGTTGATCTAAATGTTCCAAAAGTGGATATAGATGCAAACATCTCAGATGCAGAACTTAATAAGCCAAAGTTTAAAAGCCCCAAATTCACCGAGCCTAGTTTAGAAATGTCAGGACTTGAAAGACCTGATGTGAATTTAGATGGTAAAGGAAAACTTCCCAAAGCTGACATAAAAGCTCCAGAATTTAAAACCGGGATTGGCTCTGCGGGTATAGACCTCGGTAAACCCACAATTGGCACAGATTATGATATGCCTGACGTGAACCTTGATGTTCCTGATGTAAAACTTAAAAGCCCAGGGATTAAGATGCCTACACGTATGTCAGGAAAAGGTATTTCCATTCCAGATGTGGACGCCAATTTGCCAACAGCAAATATAGATCTTGCAGCTCCAAAAATACAAGCTGATGTCAAAAGTCCAAATCTTGATATAAATGCTCCGAATGTTGGTGGTTTTGGTGCAGAAGGAAAGTTCATGGTCCCAAAATTTAAAAAGCCTACATTTTCAATTTCTGGCAACAAACCAAAAGGGCCCGATTTGAAGACCAATATAAAAGTTCCAGATGCTGACATTGGTGGTCTACAAGGAAGTGTGGATGTTCCTGAAACAAATGCAAAATGGAAATTGCCAAAATTGGAAATGCCGTCCTTTGGAATGTTAGGACCAAAAAGACCAGATATGGGTCTTGATGGGTCAGTAAAAGCGCCTGGTGTCGATGTGTCTGGTCCAAATATTAAGGGAGATTATGAGGCTCCAAATGTCGACATAAAACTTCCGAAAGGAGATATCGATGCAAACATCCCGGATGCAGATCTTAAAGGAGGAAAATTCAGATTACCAGGATTTAATCTGCCAAGCGGTAAAGTATCATTGCCAGGTTCTGGTAAAGGATTGAAGACGCCAAAAGGTCAGGTGGACCTTTCTGCTCCTGATCTTCAGGGGGATATCCGAGGCCCAAGCCTCGATTTGAAAGGCCCGAGTATTGATGTCGATGCTCCAAGTGTTGATGTTCCCGAAGCAAAAGGCAAATGGAAAATGCCAAAGTTGGAAATGCCGTCCTTTGGACTGTCAGGACAAAAAAGACCAGATCTGGATCTTGATGGGTCAGTAAAAGCGCCTGGTGTCGATGTGTCTGGTCCAAATATTAAGGGAGATTATGAGGCTCCAAATGTTGACATAAAACTTCCAAAAGGGGATATCGATGCAAACATCCCGGATGCAGACCTTAAAGGAGGAAAATTCAGATTACCAGGATTTAATCTGCCAAGCGGTAAAGTATCATTGCCAGGTTCTGATAAAGGATTGAAGACGCCAAAAGGTCAGGTGGACCTTTCTGCTCCTGACCTTCATGGGGGTATTAGAGGCCCAAGCCTCGATATGAAAGGCCCGAGTATTGATGTTGATGCTCCAAGTGTTGATGTTCCCGAAGCAAAAGGCAAATGGAAAATGCCAAAGTTGGAAATGCCGTCCTTTGGACTGTCAGGACAAAAAAAACCAGATCTGGATCTTGATGGGTCAGTAAAAGCACCCGGTGTTGATGCATCTGCACCAAACTTTAAAGGGAATTTTGCAGCGCCAAATGTTGATCTAAATATTCCAAAAGGAGATATAGATGTAAACATCCCAGATGCTGAACTTAATAAACAAAAATTGAAAATGCCAAAATTTAACTTGCCAAGTTCAAATATTTCAGATCCAGATTTGAATCTTAATTTAAAAGCACCAGCTGTAAGAAGTGATCTAGATGCAAAATTGAAGGTGCCAAAACTCAGGAAGCCAAGTTTAGAAATTTCAGGACTTGAAGGACCTAATGTGAATTTTGATGGTAAAGTAAAACTTCCCAAAGCTGACATAAAAGCTCCAGAAATTAAAACCGGGATTGGCTCTGCGGGTATAGACCTCGGTAAACCCACAATTGGCGCAGATTATGATATGCCTGACATGAACCTTGATGTTCCTGATGTAAAACTTAAAAGCCCAGGAATTAAGATGCCTACACGTATGTCAGGAAAAGATGTTTCCATTCCAGATGTGGACGCCAATCTACCAACAGCAAATATAGATCTTGCAGCTCCAAAAATACAAGCTGATGTCAAAAGTCCAGACCTTGATATAAATGCTCCAATTGTTGATGTTGGAACAGAAGGAAAGTTTAAAGTCCCAAAATTTAAAAAGCCTACATTTTCAATTTCTGGTAACAAACAAAAAGGGCCCGATTTGAAGACCGATATAAAGGTTCCAGATGCTGACATTGGTGGTCTACAAGGAAGTGTGGATGTTCCTGAAACAAATGCAAAATGGAAAATGCCAAAGTTGGAAATGCCGTCCTTTGGACTGACAGGACCAAAAAGCCCAGATATGGGTCTTGATGGGTCAGTAAAAGCGCCTGGTGTCGATGTGTCTGGTCCAAATATTAAGGGAGATTATGAGGCTCCAAATGTTGACCTAAAACTTCCGAAAGGAGATATTGATGCAAACATCCCGGACGCAGATCTTAAAGGAGGAAAATTCAGATTACCAGGATTTAATCTGCCAAGCGGTAAAGTATCATTGCCAGGTTCTGGTAAAGGATTGAAGATGCCAAAAGGTCAGGTGGACCTTTCTGCTCCTGATCTTCAGGGGGATATCCGAGGCCCAAGCCTCGATTTGAAAGGCCCGAGTATTGAAGTTCCAAGTGTTGATGTTCCTGAAGCAAAAAGCAAATGGAAAATGCCAAAATTGGAAATGCCGTCCTTTGGAATGTTAGGACCAAAAAGACCAGATGTGGGTCTTGATGGTTCAGTAAAAGCGCCCGGTGTCGATGTGTCTGGTCCAAATATTAAGGGAGATTATGAGGCTCCAAATGTCGACATAAAACTTCCGAAAGGAGATATCGATGCAAACATCCCGGATGCAGATCTTAAAGGAGGAAAATTCAGATTACCAGGATTTAATCTGCCAAGCGGTAAAGTATCATTGTCTGGTTCTGGTAAAGGATTGAAGATGCCAAAAGGTCAGGTGGACCTTTCTGCTCCTGATCTTCATGGGGGTATTAGAGGCCCAAGCCTCGATATGAAAGGCCCGAGTATTGATGTTGATGCTCCAAGTGTTGATGTTCCCGAAGCAAAAGGCAAATGGAAAATGCCAAAGTTGGAAATGCCGTCCTTTGGACTGTCAGGACCAAAAAGAGCAGATCTGGATCTTGATGGGTCAGTAAAAGCGCCTGGTGTCGATGTGTCTGGTCCAAATATTAAGGGAGATTATGAGGCTCCAAATGTTGACATAAAACTTCCAAAAGGGGATATTGATGCAAACCTCCCGGATGCAGATCTTAAAGGAGGAAAATTCAGATTACCAGGATTTAATCTGCCAAGCGGTAAAGTATCATTGCCAGGTTCTGATAAAGGATTGAAGACGCCAAAAGGTCAGGTGGACCTTTCTGCTCCTGACCTTCATGGGGGTATTAGAGGCCCAAGCCTTGATATGAAAGGCCCGAGTATTGATGTTGATGTTCCCGAAGCAAAAAGCAAATGGAAAATGCCAAAGTTGGAAATGCCGTCCTTTGGACTGTCAGGACAAAAAAGACCAGATCTGGATCTTGATGGGTCAGTAAAAGCACCCGCTGTTGATGTATCTGCACCAAACTTTAAAGGGAATTTTGCAGTGCCAAATGTTGATCTAAATATTCCAAAAGGAGATATAGATGTAAATATCCCAGATGCAGAACTTAATAAGCCAAAGTTGAAAACCCCCAATTTCACCGAGCCTAATTTAGAAATGTCAGGAATCGAAGGATCAAATATTGGTTTAAGTGGTAATGTTAATATTCCAAAGGCTGATGCATCAGTTCCAGAAATGAAAACAATAGGTTCTGCTGGAGCAGACCTGAAAAAACCCAAGATTGGTGTAGATTTCGATATTCCCAACATGAACCTTGATGTACCTGATGCAAAAGTTAAAGGCCCAAGTTTAAACAAGCCTTCACTTAACATGTCTCCAGGAAATGTTTACACTCCTGGTGTGGACATTGATCCACCAACAAGCAAAATAAAAGAAGGTGCAGGCATTCACATGCCTGGTGGAGTAACTCAGGAAAGCAAATTGAAAGACCCTAACATAGACATAAAAGGTGCAAAGGTCAATGTTAATTCCCCAAATCTGCATGGTGATTTTCGAGAAGTTGGTGTGGATGTGAACACTGAAAACATTTATGCTCAAGTGAATACTCCCAGACTAAATACAGATAATGATGAGAATATTAACATGCAAAATACATTTTCAAGGGAAACTTTTAAAATAAAATCGTCATCTTTATCTGAGCTTGATGATGATGTATCTACACTCCCACAAAGTGACTCTAATTTGAAAGGAAGAACTTCCAGTACTCTTCATGTCACTGATGCTGCAGTGAGTAAAAAAAGTAAGTTCAAATTCTCAAATTTCTTTAACTTTACTCACAAATCAAAGGGATCAGTTGACTTCACAAAGGCCAAGACAGCACATTCTTCTTCTGGGACATTTAAACCAAACTTCCCAGAACTTGAACTCTCTGTATCTAAAGAATGAAGGACTTGCACACCTGTTATTAAGTTATGTTGCATGTTCCTGTATTAGTGAGAAATATACAACTCCTTCAAATCAATATAAATATGTAGAATTTTTGATGTAAATGTGACAATAATGTAACACCACAATTTGTATTTTCTCATTCACGTTAAGAAAAAGCAAAGATGTTACCCAATACTAATGATGAAAAATACAACACAGTAAGGGATCAGTCTGGAGTACTGAGTTTGTTATAGACCTAGGATGCCTGTCATCAACTCAAGACTTCAATTAAAGCATTTTGCTTATGTACTTTAAATATATAGCATGAAGAAAAGTTTTGTATTCTTTACGATGACTGTCTATTGCCATCTAATACATGTAAATGGGCAATACATTTGGGGATCAAGGAATGCTGCCTATCATTTGCAACAAAAATATGGTGAAATTAAAAGGTCCAAAAATTGTTACCAATTCAGTCCTGACAAAACATTTATACACTAGGAATCTCTTGACAACGTATTTTAACTCTGATAATCTCCTGAAATCTTATAAATGATCTTAATATCTTTAATATTTTTAAATTATAGGGTGACACGGTGGTGCAGTGGTTAGCATTGCTGCCCCACGGCGCCAAGGTCCCAGGTTCAATCCCGGCCTCGGGTCACTGTCCGTGTGGAGTTTGCACATTCTCCCCATGATTGTGTGGGTCTCGCCCCCACTACCCAAAGATGTGCAGGGTAGGTGGATTGGTCATGCTAAATTGCCCCTTAATTGGGGGGGGGAAAAAAATAATTTGGTACTCTAAATTTAGTTTAAAAAAAATTATTATAAAATTTATATACATGCTACATGTTCAGCTACGTCAGGTTAGATGAAAGCTTTGTTTCATCAAACTTACATATAACAGGAATTACTATACCAACACAATTGATAACATAGTCAGATATGCTAAATGTATTTACTTAAATGGAAGTGTAAAACTCAGGATTGTACAGGTTTTCATTGTTTCTCGACGTCAAATTCACTTTGTAAAATATTCAATTTCTTTAATATTTTGAGAATTTAAAACTGTGTAAAGATTTTTTACTGAAACACTTTGGTTAATGTCTAGTCTTATAAGAGGCCTTAAAGTGGGCAACTTCCAAGGTTATTCTTCTGTATTAAATGTTATTGTTTCCTTCCAATATGAAATACACTATTTTTATTGAAGTAACCGTATAATTGACCTATTTGTAGAAATATGGTAGCAAACACTGTTCGGATAATTAGTTTGAAATGGATCTCTTTGATTATCAACTTTTGTGGCTCAAACTTTTAACATAGGCTGCCTATTCCTTGGCTGTGTACATTCTCAAACTGGAAAACATAAAGATTTATTCTTCAGAAAAATGAGAGCTGTCATTGATTTATGATTTTGTAAAAATGCTTCTTAGAAGATGAGTTCTGATATTCATCAGGCACATCTTCATTATTTTATGAGGGATTAAACTGAAAATGAGGCTCAGGGTTAGGAATGTTAACCACCGAGCCACACGATCTCACATCACAACTATAATAATAATAATCGCTTATTGTCACAAGTAGGCTTCAATGAAGTTACTGTGGAAAGTCCCTCGTCGCCACATTCCGGTGCCTGTTCGGGGAGGCCGGTACGGGAACTAGTATATTTACAGCCATCCTACTTTTGCTGGATTCAAGTGTCAGGTCTTGAATTTAGACTACGATCACATCAAAATTCATTCTTTACATTACAGTTAGACACACATGAAAGTGCAGTTCTGGTCACCACATTATCACATGGAAGCTTTGGAGAGAGTGCAAAGGTTCACCAGGATGAAAATTGAAAATCGCTTATTGTCACAAGTCGGCTTCAAATGAAGTTACTGTGAAAAGCCCCTAGTCACCACATTCCGGAGCCTATTCGGGGAGGCTAGTACGGGAATTGAACCTGCGCTGCTGGCCTTGTTCTGCTTTACAAACCAGCTTTTTAGCCCACTGTGCTAAACCATCCCCAGGATGTTGCCTGGTCATGAGGGTGTTGGCTAAGGGGAGAGGTTGAATTAACTAAGATTGTTTTCACTGAAAAGACGGAGACTGAGGGGAGACCTGATAGAAGTCTACAAAATTGAGAGTCTGAGGCTTTTTCCAAGGGTAGAAGTGTCAATTACAAGGGACAGGTTCAAGGTGAGAAAGTTTAAGGGAGATGTGTGGGGTACATTTTGCAAGCAGAGAGTGGTGGGTACCAGGAACCTGCTGCCAGAGGATGTGGTGGAAGCAGGCACATTAGCAACATTTAAGAGGCATCTGGATGGGTACATGAATAGGGAAGAAATAGAGGGATATGGACCGAGTAAGGCAGAAAGTTTTTTTAAAAAAAAGTTAGGGGATCATGATCGGCACAGGCTTGGAGGGTCAAAGGGCCTGTTCCTGTGCTGTACTTTTCTTGTTCTTACCACCCGTGGGTCATGACCCGCACTTTGGAAAACCCTGTGCTAGAGGGATTAAAGGGCAGACATTGCCTGCAGAAGCATACATCAGCATGAGGAGTGGTTTGAGTTCTCTGGATCTGTATTTGATGGAGTTTAGAAGGATGATGGTGGTGGTGGGGGGGGGGGGGGGGGGGGGGGGAGAGATCTCATTGAAACTTATAGAATACTGAGAGGTTTCGAGAAAGTCAACGCAGAGAGGATGTTTCCACTAGTAGGAGAAACTAGAACCGAGAGTACAGCCTCAGACTGAAGGGACAATCCTTTAAAATGGTGAGGAGGAATTTCTGCAGACAGAGGGTGGTGAATCTGTGTAACTCATTGCTGCAGAAGGCTGTGAAGGTCAAGTCACTGAGTATCTTTAATACAGAGAGAAGGGGATCCGGAGTTATGGCAAGAGAATAGGGATGAGGAACATGACAACATGACAGCCATGATTGATGAGCAGACTCAATGGCCCAATTCTGCTCCTATGACTTGTGGTCTTATGGAGTCAGCATCTTTAGGAGAGAAGAACGGGAAAAATTTATCCATCATCACTGATGGCTGATCCAATTTCTATTTTTAAAGGTCAAGGGCGGGATTCTACCATTCAACAGCAGAGTGTCCACGCCGTCTGAAACGCCGTTGCGTTTCACGACGGCGTGAACGGGCCACTGGGAGTACCGATTCTGGCACCTGCAGGGGGCCAGCACGGTGCTGGAGCGGTTCACGCTGCTCCAGCCTCCCATCCCAGCACGAACTGTGCGCTGCAGGATCTGCGCATGCGCCGGTGGGACTCTGCCTTTTTAGAGCGGCAGCTCGGCCCATGGAGAATCGGCGGCCCGGCCGCAAAGAGTGGCCCGCGACCGACGTCATGCCGACATGGCGCAGTTGTGGGGATTATCCGGCCTTACTCGGGGCTGGTAGAATCCCACCCATATCTGTCATGGGCGGGATTTTCTGAACCCCCGCCAGGTTGGAGAATCCCCGGGGGCGGCATGAAACCCGCTCCGACTGCCGTATTCTCCGGCGCCGGTGTTTGGGCGGGGGCGGGGTTTACGCCGCGCCGTTCGTGGGCCATTGGCAGCAACCCCCCGGCAATTCTCCGGGCCCCGATGGGCCGAGCGGCTGTCGTTTCCTGGCCAGTCCCGCCGGCGTGAAATCAACATGGTCCATCACGGCGGGACCTGGCTTGTAGCCCGACTAGGTCACTCCTCGGGGGGTCGCGGGGGATCCGGCCCCGGGGGGGGGGTGCCATGGTGGCCTGGCCCACTATCGGGGCCCACCGATCTGCGGGCGGGCCTGTGCCTTGGGAGCACTCTCCTTCTGCGCTGGCAACTGTAGGGCTCTGCCATGGCCGGCGCAGAGAATAACCCCCCTACGCATGCGCAGGAACATGGTGGCCGGTCTGCGCATGCGCCAACTCACACCTCCCCTTCAGCGGCAGTTGGTGCAGCGCCAACCCCTCCAGCGCCGGAGGATTCCGTACCTTCCGGTCAGCCGGACGCCGGAATGGTTCGCCGGCGGTGTGAGTCCGGCCAGTTACTGGAGAATCCCGCCCCATATGTCTAATTTGCCTAAGAGGCAAATACCTCATGGCAGCTAACCTAAACGCAAAGCAAAAAGAGAAGATTTGTATTTTTGGTCTATATTTGTAAACCCTCTCCATTTTGGACTTCTCAAGATTTAACTTTACTCAGACAAAGAGTCATCCAGACTTAAAACATTAGCTCCGTTCTTTCTCCACAGATGCTGTCGGACCTGCTGAGATTGCCTAGTGTTTTCTGGTTTTGATGAAACTTTATGTGATACCAAACACGTAATAAATCAGTGACTGGCAACCTAGGTTAGTGAGTGGGCCGCATGAATGGCCCCCCTTCACCTCAATCGGCCACAAGATTGAAATCAGACATGTTCACTAACCATTAAATACATTTAATACACATCAAATATTTCATTAAGAGTTGCTTAATCATTTATATATTAATAAAACTATCAACTTCAAATGGTAAAAACAAAATAAATATTTACACTTTGGAGGTAGAGGAAGGGCACAACTCTTACGGTCAATGTGCCTAATCAGCATACACACTTCCCTTGCTTTACGTACGTATCACTTCAGTCATACCGGTTGGAAAAAAATGTGCATGGAAACCAGCGGAATGTGGCAACCCTGCACATAGCACCAGTCAACAATCTGTCCGTGGGCCGCAATCAGAACCCAGATGGGCGTATATGGCTCCCAGGCTGCAGGTTATCCACCACTGTTATAAAGAGTACTGATTTAAAACATTTAATCTTTAAAATGGGTGGCACTGTGGAACAGTAGTTAACACTGCTGCCTGTGGTCTCACCTCCACAACCCAAAAAGATGTGCCGGGTAGGTGCTAAATTGCTCCTTAATTGGCAAAAAAAGAATCGGGTACTCTTTTAAAAAAAAATATATTTAAAATTACTGTGTTTCATTACATCATCCACATTAAATGAACCTTTTGTGCTAAAATGAATTAGTTTAGTACATAAGTTCATAAGATATAGGAGCAGAACTAAACCATTTGGCCCATCGAATCTGCTCCACTATTCGATCATGGCTGATCTTATCCTGGCCTTAACTCCACTGTCCTGCTCGTTCTCCATAACCCTTCAACCCATTATCAATTAAAAATGTGTCTTTACTCCTCAATTTGCTGGGACAGTGAGTAAATTTAAGTTTGAGAATTAAGAGCAATTTAATAGTAATTTAAGAAGGAACCTCCACAAAAGGGTGATTGGCAAACCATTTTATTGTTGGTGTCTGACTACAATGCAATGACAATTTCATCGAGATACATTAGTGTCACTTATATGTGTTGTCATTGCGATAAAAAGGCACAAGGCACTCACTGAGTAGAAAAGGGTATGCCAGGTCTCTTTGTGAATTTAGTACCCTTTAATATTGTAATTGATTGATCTGGTAGCAATAAAGTTTATTTCCAGACAAACAAAATCATTTGTTGAGAAGCTAAACTTCCAATTACAGATGACCAGGTGAAGGTACAATTAAGAAGATTAATATGACCATCCAGATTAGCATACAAAATCACAGTTTAGAATGAATCCGATTTGATCATATCCTTCCAGAAATATAAATCCATCATCTTCGTTACAACATTTGAGTTTTTAAAAAATACATCTGGTATTCTGACCTCAACCATGCTTTCTGGCAGCTTGTGCCTGCTGTTAAAAACTTTAGTTTCAAAGAATCAGTAAGCTTGTAGTGCTGGGAAATTATTTACAGCAATCTTCGCATCTATTGAAAATCAAAAAGGTATCATTGCATGTGACATAACTGAATCAGTTTCAATCAGCAATATTGCGATTCATTTGAATGATTTGAATAATAAGCAAAACTTATTAACTTTTTTTAGGTGTAGTACTTGAGACAAGAAAAACTGGAAGAATACATTTCAGTAGCCAAGAGGTGAACTCATATTGTATAGTTTTACGGTGCAAGGTAGTCTTCAGGAGTAAACTGGTGTTCCCCAAAAGGCACTGGACTCAAGGAAAAAAATAATACAGCACGTTGTAACAATTACAGGGGCATTCAGGAAATATCCCAATTTCATGGAAGCCAGTCCTAAATTATATGCCACTTCTGTGTGGACAGAAAGTATGACAATGAGTCAGTTTAAATATACAAACAAACTTTAGGTTTTGGTTTAAAAGTATAGCTACAAAGCAGAGCTCAAACTAGAAATATAACATTTGACTCCATTAAGATATAAAAAATTTCCCAACCCCTTATTCTGTGTTATGGGTTGTCCTGTTGTTTCAATGGACTACATGTACAATGAAGAACAAGGAAATATTCAGCTGTAGGGGGAATTGAGATACAACCATACATCAATACACTTTTTCGACTATTTAGTGCTTGCTTAATTCTTTTCCGTCAGTTCATACATATTTTCCCCAAAACTTAATTGTCCAAAATTCAGAATTTCCATTTGATGCAAATTGATAGAAAAAAATGAAGTGAAATGATTACAACTAGAAAATGTATGAATTCTTTTTTTTCAAGGTTTATTTTAATTTGTATGCCACTGCTTCGGCCACTCTTTCTCCACCCATGTCTCCAGCACTTTTAGCACATCAACCCTCTTGTAAAACTTGCACAGGTCAATCAACTGTGCTACTGTTTGTTCACTGTTCCTCAATAAGAACTCTAAAGTGGGACTTTGTTGTTTCTGCTCCAAAAAGCACAGTTCATCGTAGGTCATGCCCCATTTGCTGGCAAAGTTCCTCCAGTTTTTGATAGTTGGATGGTAGGGATCCAGCTTTAACCTCAGTGTGTACAGTAAATCTTCATCATTCATCAAGTCACCGATACAAGGAGGAGAGATGCTCAACGATGAATGCTTACATGTAGTTTCTGAGCAATCTGTACATGGTTTACTGTTTTTCATATCTGTAACCAAGAAGTGGGGATTAGTTTTAGGAAATATTCTTGAGGCATTCAGGCCCTCCAAAGAAATGTTTTCCACAAATATCTCTAAGAGATCATGTCTATATTTATCACTAGAGGTGCTATAGTACAAACAAAGATCCATGCATTTCCACTCCTGATTCGAAGATTAGCACATGTAGTCATCAGGTGAGAGCAAAATCAAGGGCTCGGATCTTACAGTTCCAATAGTTTTCTACCATTCAGAGCCACGATGGAACCAATGGAACCACAATGGGGGAGCCAATTTATGTTTGAATGTGGAAGTTGTGGTTTGCCTCAAGTTGTTCTGGGGGTAGCAAACACTACCAGCATGTAAATCTGGATGACTTGCTTGGCCCTTATCTTAATATTTCCACTCTTTTATTTAGAGCTGTACTGAGCGAATCTAAAATCTGCTCAGGAGTGCAGTCCTTTAAATCAAAGGCTGTAAATGTGCACAATAGGTTGTGGGATGTATTTTCCTCATTTACATTGGTTTATCATACCGTATGCCCACTGGCAATCATTTTATAGGCCCACCCCTGAAAGTGCCTAATTTTGCCACAGAGCTAGAATGGGCCCCTGCTGGATCTGGATTTTGCTTTAAATGCCATTTCTTTTCCCCATCCCATAACCCCTGGCATCTAAGGTCAATAGTTAAAGAAGGCAAATGTTCTGTACTGTAACTTCTCTTGTTTCACAAATGTTTCATTATATTCAAAACAGTTATTCAGATTATATTCTATGCACAAACACACCAAGAAACTATTATCTGGAAAAAAAACAGAGATGTTCTTAAAAACCTGGGATCAAAATTATAAGTTTGCAATTGCCATTCCACTCAATTAGGGTAGTCAATGTGCTGTTTTTGCTGAGGATATAGCTAGCAGCTCAAGGTGAAAACAAAAATGGAAGGAGAAAATTAATTATACTGAAAGTAACATAAATAAAACTAATGAATAAAATCAACCTTATTAGAATTCACATTTAACAACTGGTTTAACAATGATATTGACAGACTTCCGGTGGCGGCGATGTTCGAGTGAGCCGCACATTCGGCGGGCTCTCACTCCAGCGGGGCTTAACAGCTGATTCCCCGCGATAGCGGGACCACGGGAGCGGCAAAAAGGCTGCCGTGAAAGAAGAGGAGAGCGGGCTGCAGCGGATGGAATCGTGGGAGGCCAGCAGGTAGAGGAAGAAAGAGAGAGAGAGAGACGGAGGCAAGGAGGAAACTGACCTGAAGGGTAAGATGGCGGACCCACGGACCTTCCTTCCTCCAGGATAAGGAAAAAAAGTTTGGAGTTGCTGAGGAGGGACAGCTTGGACCCACTTCAGATGCCCAGGAGGTAAATTTAAGGAGCTGGGCGAAGGAAGGCGGCAGCGAAGGTGCTGAGGAGCGGGCTGCGGCACATGGAACAGCGGGAGTCCAGAAGGCAGAAGAAGAAGGAGAAAAAGGGGCAGAGACAAGGACCTGAAGAAAATTACCTGGGACCTAAGATGGCGGACACACGGACCCCGGACTCAGCAATCCAGCAGGCGCTGGATAACATGCTCCAGGTAATGAAGTCCAGTTTTGAAGCGCTGAAGCGGGACAGCTTGGACCCAATCCAGAAAGCGGTGAACCAGAGGCTGGACGCCCAGGATGTTAAAGTTAAGGAGCTGGGAGAAGCGGTGGAGGAGCAGGCGGATGCGCAAACGGTTGCAGCGCTAGAAGTGGACGGCCTGAAAGAGCGGCAGAGAAGACTGCTGGACAGAGTGGAGGAGCTGGAGAACAGAGTCCGCAGGAACAATCTGAGGATGGTCGGCCTCCCGGAAGGGGGCTGAGGGAGCTGATGCCGCAGCGTTTGTAGCAGACCTGCTGAAGCAGCTGATGGGGGCCGAAGCCTTTCCGCGACCGCTGGAGCTGGAGGGGGCACACAGAGTGCAGGCAAGGCAGGGGCGGCCGGGCGGACCCCCCCGCCCGATGGTGATTAGGTTCCACAGGTTCGTGGACAAGGAGCGGGTGCTGCAGTGGGCAAAGAGCGCCAGGAGCAGCACGTGGAACAACAGTGTTCTCCGCATTTATCAGGACCTAAGCCAGGAGGTGGCTCGGCGGCGAGCAGCCTTTAAGAATGTCAAGGAGGTGCTGTTCAAGAAGCACATGAAGTTTGGTCTGCTGTTCCCAGCTCGTCTATGGGTCAGGCACCAGGGTCAACACCACTACTTCTCCGAGCCCGAAGAAGCGATGGATTTTGTGAGGGACCTGGGGCTGGTCCCGAAAGGAGGCCCCAAGGACGCGAGTTAGGGCCCGAGGATATCTGTGGGAAGGAACGCCGAATGTGCCTGGACTGCTGCTCAACGGTTTGCTGGGCCAAAGGGGCCAAGCGGAACATTTGAGACTCTTTCCTTTGTTCATGGACATTTATGTGCTTTTTCTCCTTTTTCTGTGTTTTTCTTTTCCTGTTTGGGCTGGTTTGTGCTTTTTGTGCAGCTCGCGGAAGACACTGGAGCCGGCTTGCCCCAGTGGGTGGGGAGGAGGACGGGGAAACAATGGGAATGAGACAGGAAGGCGCCGGAGTGTTGAGTCACCGGACTAGCAGATTGGCTAGTCAAGGGAGTCAGATGGGGGGGGAAGTTACAGCCAGTAGATGGCAGGGGTGGGGGTATCGGGGGATGGGGTTAGGGGAGGGGGGGGTTGTTCTGCTGACGGGAGAGGGACTTGAAATAGGCACTGGAAAGGAGGTCGAGGGTGGAGGCAGCCAAAGGGCGGGCCAGGAATGGCGCGACGCACGGGTCAGGGGCCGGCCCGAGAAAGGCTACGGCTGACCGGCGGGGTGGGGGGGGTGGGATGTGCCCCCCGACCAGGCTGATCACCTGGAACGTCAAGGGACTGAATGGGCCGGTTAAGAGGGCGCGGGTGTTCGCGCACTTGCGGGCCCTGAGGGCGGACGTAATTATGTTGCAGGAGACACATCTGAAAGTGTCAGACCAGACCAGGCTAAGGAAGGGCTGGATTAGCCAGGTCTTCCACTCGGACTTGGACTCGAAGTCCAGAGGGGTGGCAATCATGATCAACAAGCGCGTGCAATTTGAGGCAGAGGGCATATCCGCAGACAGGGGGGGCAGATACCTGATGGTACGGGGCAGACTGGAGGGGAGAAGAGTGGTGCTGGTGAATATATATGCCCCGAACTGGGATGACGTGGACTTCATTAAAAGAGTGCTGGGGAAGATCCCGGACTTGGATTCTCGCAGGCTAATAATGGGAGGGGACTTTAACATGGTCCTTGACCCGACTTTGGATCGGTCGTGTCCCAGAACGGGTAGACTCTCAGCAATGGCAAGGGAGCTGAAATGGTTTATGGAGCAAATGGGGGCAGTGGATCCCTGGAGAGATATACAGCCAACAGGAAGGGGCTACTCGTTTTACTCGCACGTCCATAAAGTATATTCCAGGATAGATTTCTTTGTACTAAGCAGGGACTGTATGGGGGAGGTAAAGAACACGGAATACTCAGCAATTACCATTTCAGACCATGCCCCGCATTGGGTGGACCTGCAGTTCGGGGGAGTGAGCTATCAACGCCCGCAATGGAGGCTAGATGTGGGACTGCTGTCGGAGGAGGGGATCTGCGAGAGGCTTTGGAAATGTATAAAAAATTACCTGCAGGTGAATGACACGGGGGAGGTCTCAGCGGCGACCCTGTGGGAGGCGCTAAAGGCAGTAGTGCGGGGGGAGCTGATTTCAATTGGGGCCCACAGAGCCAAGGCAGACCGGGCAGAGATGGATAGATTGGTCAAGGAAATGGGTCGGATAGATGAAGAGCACGCGGAGTCCCCGGGGGAGGTTTTACTCAGGGAGAGGCAGAGGCTACAGGCGGAACTGGGGGCACTATCCACGAGCAGGGCCGTGGAACAGCTTAGGAAGGCGAGGGGAGTGGTGTACGAGCATGGGGAAAAGGCTAGCAGACTGTTAGCGCAGCAACTCAGGAGGAGGGAGGCGGCCAGGGAAATAGGTAGAGTGAGGGACGAGGGGGGGCGCAAAGTGGAGGACCCGGCAGAATTGAATAGGGTATTCCGGGACTTCTATCGTAAGCTGTATACTTCGGAGCCGCCGGAAGAACCGGAGGGGATGAAAAGGTTTCTGGACGGGTTAACATTCCCAACAGTTGGAGGGGGGCGAGTGGAAGAGCTGGGGGCCCCGATTAGAGTAGAGGAGGTATTGGGGGGGCCTAAAGGCCATGCAGTCGGGGAAGTCCCCGGGGCCGGATGGATACCCAGTAGAGTTTTATAGGAAGTTCTCTGAGCTGGTGGGCCCGGTCTTGGCGAGGGTTTTCAATGAGGCAAGGGACAGAGGGACCCTGCCGCCGACAATGTCACAAGCCACCATATCTCTGATATTGAAGCGGGGTAAAGACCCGGAGGCGTGCGGGTCCTACAGGCCAATCTCCCTGATTAATGTAGACGCCAAGCACCTGGCAAAGGTACTGGCGGGTAGAATGGAGGACTGTGTACCGGAGGTGATTGGGGTGGATCAAACGGGGTTCGTGAAAGGTAGGCAGCTGGCGGCCAATCTGAGGAGATTGCTCAATGTGATAATGATGCCCCCGGCGGGTAGAGAGGTGGAGGTAGTGGTGGCAATGGACGCCGAGAAGGCCTTTGACCGGGTGGAGTGGGACTATCTATGGGAGGTGCTCGGACGGTTTGGGTTTGGGGAGGGATTGGTGGATTGGATCAAATTATTAGATCAGGCCCCGAGGGCCAGCGTCAGGACCAACAGAGAAGTGTTGGAGTACTTTAGGTTGTACCGAGGGACCAGACCGGGCTGCCCGCTCTCCCCGCTGCTGTTTGCGCTGGCCATAGAGCCGCTGGCGATTGCGCTGAGAGCCGCAGAGGGTTGGAAGGGGATGGTGAGGGGCGGGGTTGAACACAGGGTTTCTCTTTATGCAGACGACCTGCTCCTGTACGTGTCGGACCCAGTGGATGGGAACTATACTGGGAATGTTGAGGAAGTTCGGCCAGTTCTCAGGATACAAATTAAATACGGTCAAGAGTGAAATGTTTGTGGTCCAGGCAAGGGGCCAGGAGAACAGATTGAGAGGGCTACCATTTAGGCTGGTTGAGGAAAATTTCCGGTATTTGGGAATCCAGGTGGCACGAGACTGGAGCAGGCTGCATAAGTTAAATTTGGCCAGGGTGGTGGAACAAATGAAGGGAGAGTTTCGGAGATGGGATGCACTCCCGCTGTCGCTGGCAGGGAGGGTGCAGACTGTAAAGATGACAATCCTCCCTCGATTTTTGTTTATTTTTCAGTGCCTCCCGATCTTTATCCCACAGTCCTTCTTCAAAAGAGTTAACGGGCTGATCATGAGCTTTGTCTGGGCGGGAAAATCTCCGCGGGTGAAGAAGGCGATGTTGGAGAGGAACCGCAGCGAGGGAGGGCTGGCTTTGCCGAGTCTGGTCAATTATTACTGGGCGGCCAACATCGCTATGATAAGGAAGTGGATGGTGGGTACGGGGTCTATTTGGGAGCGGGTGGAGGCGGCTTCGTGCAGGGGCTCCAGCTTGGAAGCCCTGGTCACGGCTCCTCTACCGCTGCCGCCGGCCAAGTACACCACCAGCCCGGTAGTGGTGGCGACCCTGCGGATATGGGGCCAGTGGAGGAGGCATGTGGGGGAGATGGGGGCATCTGTCTGGGCGCCAATCTGCGACAACCATCGGTTTGCCCCCGGCAGTATGGATGGGGGGTTCCGAGTATGGCGGCAAGCAGGGGCGGGAAGGGTGGGTGATATGTTCCTGGAAGGGAGCTTCGCGAGTTTGAGGAGCTTGGAGGAGAAATTTGGGTTGGTAAAGGGAAATGATTTTAGATACCTACAGTTGCGGGACTTTGTTCGTAGACAGGTCCCATCTTTCCCACGCCTCCCGCCAATGGGGATCCTCGACAGAATAGTCTCTAGGAGGGAAGAAGGGGAGGGCAGAGTCTCGGGTATAGATAAGGTGCTCATGAGGGAGGAAGGGTCCCAGACAGAGGAACTGAAACTTAAATGGGAGGAGGAGCTAGGCGGGGAAATGGAGGATGGGCTGTGGGCAGAGGCCCTGAGTAGGGTAAATTCGACCGCGACATGTGCTAGGCTCGGGCTGATCCAATTTAAGGTCGTTCACCGGGCCCATATGACGGTGGCTCGGATGAGCAAATTTTTCGGGAAAGAGGACAAATGCGCTAGGTGCGTGGACCAGCGAACCATGTTCACATGTTTTGGGCATGCCCTAAGCTGAGGGGGTACTGGGAGGGATTTGCGGGGGTCATGTCCCAGGTGCTAAAAACAAGGGTGGTGATGAATCCAGGGGTGGCAATTTTTGGGGTTTCGGAAGACCCGGGCGTCCAGGGGGAGAAAGAGGCCGATGTGTTGGCCTTTGCTTCCCTGATAGCCCGGCGACGAATATTATTGGCGCGGAGGGACTCAAAGCCCCCGAAGACTGAGTGGTGGCTTGCAGACATGTCGAGTTTC
This sequence comes from Scyliorhinus canicula, assembly GCF_902713615.1. NCBI lineage: Eukaryota > Metazoa > Chordata > Chondrichthyes > Carcharhiniformes > Scyliorhinidae > Scyliorhinus > Scyliorhinus canicula. The sequence goes on along the minus strand of NC_052146.1, from coordinate 286,910,418 downwards.
CTGAGGATGGAAAAAATTAAGTTTGCCTTGAGGGGATCTGTGCAGGGGTTCATCCGGAGTGGCAATCATTTATTGACTTCTTTGCGGGAGAGTGAGCGTCAGTGGGGGGGAGGGGGGGGTAGAGTAGAGTAGGAAGGAAAATATGGCGGGTAGTACCGGTGGGAGGGGAGCGGGCTTGTGCAATATGTTACGATGGAAGTATTGAAAGTACGTGGATGTTTGCACATTTTTGCCTTTTTTGATTTCTTTCTGATGATGTCTGTAACTGTTTATAAAGCCAAAAACTACCTCAATAAAATTGTTTATTAAAAAAAAACAAAAAAACAATGTTATTGACAAATAACTTACAGTTTTATGGTCTATGAATGCAGGTCTAGGAATGATCGGGAGAAAATGTGAGGGTGGAATGGGATGCATGTTTCAGAGAATCTCATCAGTGGCAACGAAAGCACTCAAAATAATCTTTGTACGATTGATTTTTTAAAAAATAAATTGAGACTACCCAATTCTTTTTTCCTATTAAGAGGCAATTTAGCATGGCCATTCACCTATTCTGCACATCTTTGGGTTGTGAGGGTGAGACCCACGCAGACAGGGGGAGAATGTGCAAACTCCACCCAGTCAGTGACCCAGGACCAGGTTCGAACCCGAGTCCTTGGCACCGTGAGGCAGCAGTGCTAACCACTGCACCACCGTGCTGCCCTCACGATTGATTTTCTTGACCCACCCCTCTTCCTGACCCCAGATTTGCCAAACGTGCCCCCGTTCAGAAGTGTAGTTATTTATTATACTTGATGGCAGGGGCAGTCCCTGCTGCAGTCAGCCTCGCTAGCAGCAAGGCCTACTGCGACCCGCACAACTACATTCCCCCGAGTGCCTAAATGCTACCCGTAGTGTTTTCTGGGGAAACAGTTGGTCCTATGGCCCATAGATCTGGATTTCACAGTGCCACAGTACGTTACAGCACAGGAGATCATTTAACCCTTTGTATTTCTAATCCACTCTCTGTCCTTTCTATGTAGCTCCACAAATGTTATCGTCAATTAAATATCCAATTTCTATGCCACAGTTGACTCTGCCTCCATCACGCTCAGGTAGTGCATTCCAAATCCTAAATTCCAGATGCTGCGTTAAATAACTTTTTTTCTTGTCACCTTTGGTTCTTTTGCAATTCAACTAAATCAGTGTCCTCTGGTTCTCGTTCCTTCCGCCAATGCAATAGTTTTTCCCTATTTACTCTGTCCAGACTATTCATGATTTTGAATACCTCTACCAAATCTGCTCACAACCTGCTCTTCTCTAAGGAGAAACAAATCCAGTTTCTCACATCTATCCACATTACCAAAGTTCCTCAACCCTGGAACCATTCTCATAAATCTCTCCAATGCCTTCACATCCTTCCTAAATTTGGTGCCTAGAATTGAACAACATTTGAAGCAGAACCAGTATTTTCTAAAGATTCATTGTAACTTCCTTGCTTTTGGACTCTGCCTCTATTTACAAAGCCCAGGTATCTGTATGCCTTATTAACCACTCCTCAACCTGTGTGCCACTTTAATTAATTAATGTGCATATATCTGCAGGCCATCTGCTCCTGCATCCTCTTTGGAATTCTTTATTTTATCTTGTCTCTCCTCATTATTCCAACTAAAATGAATGGCTTCACACTTCTCTGCGTTAAATTTAATCTGCTATGTGTCTGGCTGGTTTAGCACACTGGGCTAAACAGCTGCCTTTTAAAGCAGACCAAGGCAGGCCAGCAGTTCAATTCCTGTACCAGCCTCTGGAACAGGCGCTGGAATGTGGCGACTAGGGGCTTTTCACAGTAACTTCATTTGAAGCCTACTTGTGACAATAAGCGATTTTCATTTTCATTTCATTTTTAATTTCATTCCACCAGACGGTTATGTTCTCCTCTCCTCCTCATAGTTCACAATACACATGTTTTGTGTCATGTACACATTTTGAATTGTGCCCTGCACACAAGTATTCTAGGCCATTAAAAAACTTCAAGAAAAACAGCGGCCTTTATTCTGGCACCTAGGAACCCCGGTGTATACCTTCATGCACTCTGAAAAACATCACCACATCTCTATTTCCTGTCAGCCAATTTCAAAGCTATGCTGCCGCAGTCTATTTTATTTCATGGGCTGTAACTTTTCTGTCAGATCTGTTATGCAAGGGCAGCACGGTGGCGCAGAGGGTTAGCCCTGCTGCCTCACGGCGCCGAGGTCCCAGGTTCGATCCCGGCTCTGGCTCACTGTCCGTGTGGAGTTTGCACATTCTCCCCGTGTTTGCGTGGGTTTCGCCCCCACAACCCAAAGATGTGCAGGGTAGGTGGATTGGCCACTCTAAAATTGCCCCTTAATTGGGAAAAAAAAATGAATTGGTTACTCTAAATTTATAAAAAAACAAAAAACAAAAAGACCTGTTATGCAACAGGTCTGAGTCCAGCTGTTAATCGAATACACAGGTCACGTAGCTCACTGCAGCCAGGGGACCTTGCATCAGAACCGGGTCGGCGTCAGTTTTTTGCTTGTTACAGCATTCTCTGCCACATCACAAACTCCACGACTGGCAGCGGGAAAACTGTTGATTTGAACAACAGGATACTCTTTATCAAACACCTTTTAGTCTCTGATGGGGGGTGGTCTGATGGAGGTGCTGGGGTGGGCAGGATTTGCATTGTGAAGAAGAGGGGGCCCTCCGATGGACTTTTGGGGCACCTACATTAAATATTTATCCCCTTGGCCCACTGCAAGTTCCACCACATCAGGCCATGCTGGAAAATATGTGCACCAATCCCCACGTGAATCCCGACTGAGAGGGCCGGAGCATCACTGAAGCATAGAGAATCTGGTGTCCAGCTGTTAATCAGATGCAAATGGGTTCAAATGGCCCATTTGCATCCTCCCATATAGCTTTGGGTCCCATTCCTCTTGACTAATGGATCTGGGGAATGGTTAGGAAAAGCAAGCACCCTCATAAAGTGCAATGTTTATCAAATAAGATTGACCTGTAGTTCAGCCCAAGGGCCCCAGGTTAAATTCCCAGCTTGGGTCACTGTCTGTGCGGAGTCTGCACGTTCTCTCTGTGTCTGCATGGGTTTCTTCCGGGTGCTCCGGTTTCCTCCCACAAGTCCCGAAAGACGTGCTGTTAGGTAATTTGGACATTCTGAATTCTCCCTCTGTGTATCCGAACAGGCACCAGAATGTGGCGACAAGGGGCTTTCACAGGAACTTCATTACAGTGTTAATGTAAGCCTACTTGTGACAATGAAGATTATTATTATATTAGTTTTTGTAGTTATGATAATTAACCATAGAAATAGTTTATTTTACCTTCATCTGATAAACATTCTCCTTCAGTGTGTTGACTGTCATTCTCTTCAGGCTGCATGGCAATTACAGTACATTTCAGTGAGGTTAGTAGAGTAAGAACACAAAATTTGGGCTTGAAGCACAGGGAAGAATAATTTTCAACAGGAGATTTTAAACAAAGTTCATTTGCAACAGGTTTGCAACAAGATCAGAGCAACTAGATTTTTCTCATCAGAAAATATGCATAGCAGTCAAGTCATTGCAAACAAACCCAAATTACAAGTGTAATTCATGATTAAATCACACCTGAAAAATACAAGAGGCCCTTTCCCGTTCTGTTACTGACTATTAGGGAAGTCCTCCAAGGCAGTTCAGGCAATTAAAATGCATACAAGCGATTGTAGTTTAATTCAATACTACCTAATGACAGACTCTTTATACCTACTTCAATCTATTCCACAAGAGGTCTGCATTGAAATAGAGAAACTTCATGCACTTTCACCTCTGCCTTGAGAAGTCATGACCTTTTCCTTTGATGCCTTCCAAACATTGCCCTGCACTAATAATTGCTTTACATGTGACAAGACAGAAGTTTTGATTTACCTTCTTGCAAATGATGCTTATAAAATAAATAAGTTATAAAATATACATCTGTCACTATTTTTATTTGATTCTTTGTTTCTCTTTATCTGGCCATACTGTAGATGACCCTGTCATGTGTGAGTCGAAACTGAAGAAAAATTCTAGAATTAATAAAATTACAGAATGATACTAGATAGAAACTGATCATTTGCCGCCCATGCATGAACCACCTGGTTTAATCAAGCTTTACTGCTCATTTATACTTTTTACTATTCATCTTTTCAAGCAACTGTCTGAAACAAAATATCATGGACACCTTAAACCATAGTTTGTGGCAGAGAATTCCACATTCTTACCATCCTCTCTGTAAAGTTAACCTCTTAAACCTGTCCTCTCATTATTGTCTCGCTATTCAGGGAAATTAACTAGCCTCAATTTGCCAAGTAGCATGTTTCTCTGCTGTTTAATATTTCACAATTCTACAGTGATTTATAATCTTCTTAAAAATAAATTTAGAGCACCCAATTCATTTTTTCCAATTAAGGAGCAATTTAGCGTGTTCAATTCATCTAACCTGCACATCTTTGGGTTGTGGGGGCGAAACCCACGCAGACACAGGGAGAATGTGCAAACGCCACACAGACAGTGACCCAGAGCCGGGATCGAAGCTGGGACCTCGGCGCCATGAGACTGCAGTGCTGACCCACTGTGCCATCGTGCTGCCCTTAGTGACTTATAATCTTGATGAACCCCATCAATTTCACCATTTGGCTCTAGTGAAAAGGCACCTACTTGTCATGTCACTCTTCTTAACTGTACCTTTAGTAGCATCCTGCCAAACTGAGATTGCACATTTAAAAATTACTTTTATATCCTTACTGATCTGTTGGTGTTATGCTAGGCCAGCAGAAAACACATACATGCCCTTATAATGCCCTAAATACTTGGGAATGTTTTGGGCAACTCTGAACGCCAGTTTGACCCAGGCCTACAGTGGATGTTCTCCATGAAAAATAGATGTGAAATATGCCACAAAAGCTATTTTTGAGTAAATGGTTGTGGGTACTAACAAATTTGATCATACAGGTAAAGGCTGGGATTCAACCACCATGTTGCGCCTGGTGTCGATCCAGGTGCCGATCCAGGCGCACTGGGTGAATAGCAGGAACAGCCAAAATCGGACTTCCGGTTGCGGTGATGCGGAGCTAAGCTGCACGTTTGGTAGCTCCCGCTATTTTCGGTCTTTTGGG